>NC_136065.1:1654633306-1656065806 GCF_964261635.1 Lissotriton helveticus | reverse complement strand
ACAGAGAGCCACACACGAGGTTGGGAAAACCAGCAAATATTTACCGTGCGCTCTCTGCATTTGGAGGCAATCACGCCCCACAGGTAAACGCGCACCACATTTATCGCTGCAATATAGTTTAGCTATTTAATAATAGATATTAATGCGATCCCCAAATATTTTCTTCTTTCTATATGCATTCAAATACCAGCCGGACATCTTAATTATATAAGAACAGTCCATCGTTTCTACATTGACAGAGAACTATACAAAAAATCGTGAGAGTGGTACTCATTCATCGAGCTGACCTAGTTATTGGAGGTGACAACGCCCCAAAGTTGTACATGTGAGAAGACCTTGGGCCTTATTTATGAAGGCCTTGCGCCACCGGTGCGTCACTTTTTCCCATGTTAAAAGTGACGCACCGGCGGCGCAAGGCCTTCATAAATAAGGCCCCTTGTTTTTAACACAAGCTAAAAGAAACCCCTTCAAGCTTGGTAGATCGCTGATTTATTACACCATTAAAACATTATTGCGCAGTTAATGCTTTTAACTACTCGAGTATGATGGCTCATCTCTACCCTCACAGTTTTAAATACAAATTATTTGGTGGTAATTTCCTGACGAAGGCACCCCCTAGTGCCAAAACGCCGTCGAAGACGTCATCTCTACCACTTATAATTGTTTATAGGATTGATGATATGTACCCAAAATGTTATTGGTGATGATTTTAAAGTATAAATGTATTCGCTTAAATAATTAAAATTCATTGTTTTCTAACTTTTGTTACTCCTTGAACTCATTTCCCACAATGCGTACGTTTAAGATTACCTGGGAATTTAGGGGCATATTATCAAGGGGGTTTATCTCCGCTTTTTTGGCTTTAAAAGCCAAGAAAGCGGAGATAAAATTATCTCCCTATTACCAAGCTGTCGCTAACACCAGTTAGTGACAGCTAATAGGAGATAGCGACCATTCTGGGCCCTGCTTTGCATGACAGTGATATTTATCACTAATGACATGCAAAGTGGGCGTGCCAAGATGTTAGCGACTGGAAACAGTCGCTAACATCGCTATCTCCTATTACCAACTTTTGGAGATATTCGCGCTAAGCGCGAATATCTCCAAAAGCTAACACCTGCCCTGAGCAGTTCTTAGCCATGTTATCCAATGGGAGGTGGATAACATGGCTAAGAGCATTTGCTCGATAATGCATGAATATCGCTGACTTTTCAGCGATATTCATGCATTGCGGCCGTTTTTTATCGCATTTGCGATAAACCTTGCTAATAGCAAGGTTTATCTGCGATAAAAATCGCCGATGTGCGGCGATAATTTTTGTCTCTAAACAAGTTAGAGACAAAAATTATCGCTAACTGTTGGTAATTTGCCCCTTAGTTTTCCATTGTGTGGAAACATACTGCAGCCTGCAGTGGCAATTTAAAGTTTTATGGAAGCTAAAGTCACCCCGAACAGACCTGTGCCACTCAACGGGCCAGAGGTAGCCTCTTATTCAGAGAGAAATACCAGCCGAGAAGTTTCGCAATATCCTGGTAAATGTCTGAAATGTCATTCTTGTGTGAGGTCAACCACGGAAAACTTAATAGCTCCACTGTATTTTGCAAAGGTGATGTTTTTTTTTCATTTTAATTGTGACAGACAGTGGTGTGTGCCCCTAATCACTGATCCAACACAAGCTGATGAGTCTCACAAGAGTTTTGCAAGAATCATGAGTTATCCATACACAACTCACCATTTATGGCACTTTCACAGTGAGCAGCATCAGCAGATCAACAGTATACTCAGCCACATTCTTTCAGTCATTAACTATTTCTACTCAGGGCATAGAAAAATATACTCCAAATCTCATTTGGAGTGGGGCCCTGTGGTATGTTTGTGGTCCACAGGCATACTAGCCATAACTATTCTGAATTCCAGTCATCATTTGGGCCAGGTGGCACAAATCCTCAACTATGAAAAGACTGCCAGCTACAAACACAAAACAAACACTGACATTAAAATAAACATACAGTGGAACATATAAATGAAAGCAAGCTATAAACAGCACCAACAACACCGATGACCCGGCTCAAACAGTCAGAAAGCAGACTGGATTGTGATGAGATACTCAAGCAAAGGCAAGAAGCTATCCAGACTTATATGCTATGTTGCCATACTAATGGCAATATGATGTGATATAAGTCTGTAAAATGTATGTAATGTAACATAAGAACATAACATTAGGGAGTACACGCTTTCAAAATCCAGCGTTTACAATCAAAACAGGGAATATCAAGAAATGTTCAACCAATTAATCCTTTACATTTGTATTAGTATTTTTATTAAATGTACACAGCCGACATTTATCATCATCTAGGAAGAATACAAGAATAAGAGATCAGGGGAATTTAATTTCCCCATATGTGGCATTGGAGCAGTTAAGGATTTAGGCAGCAGAAATTTTAAAAAGTGCTGATTTTAGCTCAAAAATATTCAGTCTTGCGCCTGAATCAAGAGTGTTGGCTTTTATGCAGGATATACGCAGAGAGAAGCTTTGAAGTCATCTCCATGTGCGGACGGGCCAGGCGATGAAGCTCCGTGCATCTCCGCATAGCTATACATCAAGGTGGTAGAACACCTAAAGAGGAACAGAAGATCTGTTAGCACAGAGGATCTATCAATTAAACTATCTTTACCTGTGTAAAGGCTGATGCTTTTCTTGAAAGTCTGTTCCGATGAGATATGGCCCACCACACAAGTGTAGACAGCTCCAGCCAGCCACTCAGCCTTTGGCACAGCCAACATGCTGTTTAGGGAGCATTGATGGATGTTATGGTTGCACTGGATCATGCCATCAATGGAAGCAGGTAGTCGCACTTCTGTACCATTTTCCCATGCCACAAAGATGTCTTCGGGGTAAAAGCCATTGACCAAACAGACCAGGTTTACCATCTCAGAAGCAGAGGCTTCATGGGCCAGCGGGTGTAGAAGGGAGATAACTGGGGTCTTTATTACTGCAATGGCACATGAAAAGAACATTGGAAAAACAAATCAAATGTTTCAGAAATGAGAAACAAAGTCCAAAAGTTAAAAGGACAGCTATTCTTCCGAGACAACCCTTGTTTTTACATAAAAAAGATATTCTATGATCTTCCCAAAATCCTTCTGGAAAGTAATATGGGCCTACATGCTCAAGGTGAGGAATCCATTTTGCTTCAGGTTCCATTTTGTGACACTTAATATTGAGCCTGCAGAACATAAAGAGGCCCACGGGCCTGAAATTAAACTTGCTGTACCCGCCACACCTTGCAAAAAGATAATCTCAAAAGCTATGTGACAAACTGTTGCTAATGCTTCATTATTTCATAAATCAATGCCTCTGTATAGACAAATGCTTTATTAGGATTATTGATTGATAGGATAAATGGCTCAAAAACCCTTATTGTTTCACCGAGCAACTGGCTCTCATTGGCCGTGTAGCATTTGTGCAATATGTACTGTAATCTATAACACCCCATGTCAACTTCTGTACTTCCAGCAAATTCGGAATGACACTTGGCTTCTCGCAGCTCTGAATCTTACTGCTGTGTCTTTAGAAATGTATAGGCTTCTATAAAGGGAGGCTGCCTGTTAGCCCTTCAGAAACGCTTTAATGTAACATAATCCACCACACTGCTGGCACTTTTGCATCTCTAGCAAACAACTGTGCACAACCCTTGTCACAATTGTGGGCTTGATTAAACAGGCACATCCAAACAGAATCTGGGTCATTTTGCTGAAGTGTTTTTTGCTCTTGTTGAAAAAGAGATTACAATGATCAGTCCCATATTTTGCTACTTTGGCAATAAGGAATGAAGCATAATGGTTTATCAAATAGGGATACTTTGGGGTTACAATAGATTTCTCGAAACTGCCTCTAACTGGCTCTGATCCAGCTGCTCTCTTCTGTAAATGGAAACATTTTCAATGGTAATTGAAATGATAGCATTCCCCATAAGTTATGTATCTTTGGCAGCAACAGTGTGAAAATATTTTACTAGGGTGGCACATCTTAACTATTTATGTGATGTAAACTTCTTTGATATCATCAGGAAAAAGGTTTTTGTGATGCCACTTCTGGTGATATCACCGCGGTCAAATGGCAGTTTTGTTCACGTCTGCTATCCCGTAATTGTGACCCAATGATTGTATTGAGAAAGTAATTTGTATTTATCTTTTAAATGAGAATGTTACAGGCAAAATCAAGTTGCCCCAAACCAATGCCTATTAAGTGAACATCAAAAGCAGTTGAATCGATTACCATTCCCTTTTTTTCTTAAACGGGCTGTTGTCCTTTACGTATGCTTCTATATATGTGAAGTTTCTATAGCACAAAACTAGACAAAAGGCAGCAGAGCGGTGTACCTGGTAAAAGACAAGCATAAAGCCAAAGAGTTACAGGAGAGGTAGCTGGTTTGTGGACTTGTCTTGCATTCAGTATTATCTGAGGAAATTTACACTATATTGTAAAGGCCCGCAAGCTCAAACAAAATGGTGTGGCACCGCACAAGTATCTGTGCAAATGTTGGTAAATCTGCCGCCTTAACTCTTTGGTGAGTGATCTCTTACATTCTGCATTTATTTTAATAATTCTAAAATACACATCCATGTTTTGGCGTTCACTTGGGAACAGCCTCTGATCTTCTTAACCTTTCTCCCTCGCCTATGCTGTGTATTAAACGTGTGCTTATTTCAACCCAGAAAAGTTAGGGTGACCAGAATTTTAAAGCAAAAAACTAGGACATTTCACAAAAATAGAAGGACTATAATTTTACGTCAAGCGAGAGCACAGAATGACAGCCTCCTCAGCAGAGAATTACAAAACAGGCAGTAAGAACATACATAAAATGCAATTTTTAAACCCAGTAGCTTGCCTGTGAATTAAATTGCTTTCTTGGAACAACTGCTAACTATCCCTGCTTTGTAAAACATAAAAAACACACCTCCCCCCGTTTTTAGTCGACCCTCTCCAAAAACGGGAACATGAGCTAAATTTCTCGAAATCTGCCCGGACAGCTCGTGAAAAAAAAATGGGGACTGTCTTGTCAAATCCGGGACGCCTGGTCACCCTAAGAAAAGTAGGACTTTTAACTGTTGTATTCTATTTAAAAATGATGTGATCCCTGTGGGCTAAGCTATGTTTTGTTCGTGTCAACTTTCTTTCTGAGGCACTTTTGTCGTTCCAAATTTTGAGTACATCTTTTTTAATTTAAATTGCCCTTTCGTCCTTCGTACACATGTGCGTTAATCTCTGGGCCATATTATCAAGAAAGGGCGAAATTTTATCGCCGCTTTTATCGAAACTGCCGCTAAAGCAGCGATAATGGGCTTGATATTATGCCCTTGTGAATTCCCATAGAAGCCCAGGTTAACACCATAACCTGTGCATCTATGGGAATTCACAAGGGCATATTATCAAGCCCATTATCGCCGCTTTAGCGGCAATTTCCTGCCGATAAAAGCGGCGATAATGTATCGCCTTTTCATGATAATATGGCCCTCAGTTTGGTAAATATATAACACAGAAATAATAGTCGAAACCTGAGCTCCGTTTGATGGTCAGCGGCGGAAGCACATAGGAGGCGATCTGCGGCTGGCAGGTCACCGTCTCGGTGGTTTTCCACTGAGACAGGCTGATCGGGAAGGTGCTCCTCGTGATCTGTGCACCCCTTCTGGATCCTCTCACTGTCTCCGTTATGACTCCGCCCCCAGAGGCCCTGCCGTTCACCTCCCACCTCACGACGGCGTTGCTGACTTCAGTCACACACGTGATCACTGATGTATTCTGCTGAAAAAGTTCTTCAAAAGGCGGCTTGAAAATGGTGGTAGTCAGCGCTGCTGTCTGGTAGCCTGTAAATGAACAAGGACGCGTCACAGGAAAATAGAGAGTTTCGCCTACGAAAGTTGTGCATTTTAAAAATCTTTCTTTTAAAACTATGTATGTTACAAAGCTCTTTTCTGCACCTAGATTGTTGAATATTTTGTGTCAGTAAACTGAGGTATCTGTCTATCCCTGATACAATTTTCTTGGAAGTTGGTAAAAGTTATGTTTTTCCAAACCTTGCCTAAAATGAACAATTAATATTTGCCCAACGTTTCTACAGAAACACACAACAAATAATGCTCGCAGCCCAAAAGACCGCTGCTCAAAAAGAATGGTAATTAAGAATGTCCAAAATTGCACATTTTGTCGAATTTTTGGGAAAATGATGAATATTATGTAAAATATTATTTTGGGCTGTTCATTAAAAATCAAATCCGATTACATAATTCACTTTCAACTAGGTTTACAACCTGGCGGTTTTCAACTGGCGCCACTGCATTTTAATCCCATGCCCACACACCAATTAGCAAAATCACCTTAAAGCCATATTTGTAGTCCTTAACCGTCCATACTTCAAATAGCAAATATAAAAAGAAAGTGCGTTTATATTTCTGCACGGTCTCTGACTCTGCAAGATGATACAAAAAGGGGGGTTGAACCCATGCAGTCGCGGGGACCTGGGCGTTATATGATATACCAGAAAAGGGGGTCCCCGCAAGGAGAAAGTGTTGTGTACAACACACACTAAGAAGGACAATAAAACTAGAAACACTCAAATCACAATTACTTATGAATAAATATTGTCCTTTATTTGACAATACCAGAGTCCATTTGTAAAACACACATCGTATTTATGAATAATAATAATAAGCCCCAATCGGGTAGGGAAAGGAAAAGAAGGGGTAAAACATTTTGGTTTTATTTTGAGTCATTTTGAAATTTATGTAAACTTTAGCAATTGCACTTTTTCTTGAATGCTTCTATCTCTTTACGACTTTTCACTTACCTGAGCACACCCCTTCTTTTCCTTTCCCTACCCGATTGGGGCTTATTATTATTCATAAATACGATGTGTGTTTTACAAATGGACTCTGGTATTGTCAAATAAAGGACAATATTTATTCATAAGTAATTGTGATTTGAGTGTTTCTAGTTTTATTGTCCTTCTTAGTGTGTGTTGTACACAACACTTTCTCCTTGCGGGGACCCCCTTTTCTGGTATATCTGACTCTGCAAGGGCCTCTGTTACGCCACGGATCTGACTAATATTTAAAGGAAAGAAAGGCCGAACAATGATGCTAGAAATGAATACATGCAAAAACATTTTATAGTCCTATATTGAATCGTGTCTGGCAACTGCAGGGTCTTAAAATTAAAATAAATGGCTGGAAGACTGAAAACAAGGCATTCATCCAATCTATGTATTTCTAAAAGTTTTGCCAAGATGACTGTATTTGTAAATATCGCATACAATCAAGGAACACTGAGTTAAAGAATTAAATGTTGTATAAGATTTAATATATGTTGTCTTCATGTCTGGGTGAGATGAATGTATGAAGATATGAACGGTGAGATACTCGATGGACATGATTGCTGTTATCCACCGCAAATGACAAAGTGCATGCATATGTATATGGGCATTGGATATAATTATGTTTCTTTTATATTTTTTACTTTAATTATCATGTAATCACCCCAGACACTATTGTCATGAGCCCTTTCTCCAGATAGGATGCTAATTTTAAACTTTTGTGTTGCCAGAGGTTTTTGTACATTTAAATAATAAACATTTGAAACACGTAGTTAAGAGGTGCTCCTCGAGTCTGGCATGCATTGCTAGAGCATCACTGAACACACCGTTCAGCAATTACAATATTACAACAGAACCTGGATAATCATGTATCATACCAGTATTTTAAGAAGGCCTTTCTCAAATTTTCCTAGGTAACTAGGGTTCTGAGGTAGGAGCATTGTCTCTCATACACAAAGCCAGTAGCACCTGCTCTCAAACTATATAACTGCAAGGCTGTGAGCAGTGCCCTATACGGGGCTGAGTTGTGGGGTATAGTAAATGCAATCGACCTTTTAGCAGCGGAGAACAAGTTCCTTAAAAATGTGGTATCCCTCCCACAAAGCACCCCTCTCCTTCTACTTAAACTTGATTTGGGCATTAAGCCTATCAAGGGTCTTGCAAGGCTTCGCCCACTCCCGATCTGGCACCTTATGCTGCAGCTTTCAGTGAGGTTTGCGCTTTGGATAACACTAAAAAGATTGGCTGAATCAAACACGTAAATTGCCTTTGGTCCAGCATTGGTTTGCCAAAGCACAACACTGGCTGCCCACCAACCTACACTAGATGCCAGGTCAAATGATAATATTGGGCATGGGGTGAGCAGAACACATTTTCTAAAATCAAACAGGGCAGTCTAACAGATGCTTTTGGAGACTTGAAAACCAACCGTCTTTTAGAAATCTATTTTGATATCGTCAAGGTCCCAGCAGATAGGAAACTCTATGTCCCATTCAGACACGGCAGCCAACTAATGCTTTCACAAATTCTTGGCTGATGTAACAAATCTCAACCCAGGGGCTGCCCCTGTTGTTCGTGCCCACATGAATCAATAGGCCATGTTCTCTTTGCTTGTACAGCCTATGTGAAACCTAGGAACAAATGGCTAGCTCCAGTGTGCAGACAACTTGGGACTCGAAATTCCAAAGGGGCCTAGCGTATATTGAAATCAGATGCTAGACCTTTATTCGCTTGCGCAACAGCGACATTTTTAGGCAACTTTTGGGCGATTAGAAGGAGGGTGTTGTTAATCCCCTTGCCTAGCCCGGAGAGCCAAAAATGTGACAACCCGTTTACATAAGATCAACTGCCATAGATGTTACTGTTTTTTGTATTGTAAATTGCACTAATTGTACTAATATTCAATGCCTTTTTAACTTTGTCATTGGTTTGATTATTTATAATGGTGATTTTAATATGTTTTTATTAACTGTGTTGTGTTATGCTTGGATTGTAAATTCAGGGTCTGTCGCACACAAAATTAGTTGAATGCATTTGCACTTTAGTCATGGGTCTTTATTGTTCTGTTACGAATTGCTGGAGGCATCATACTCATGAGTTAATTGACAATTGTCTCATTTACACCCTTTCCTATGTTGTTATTACCATGTCAATTCCAGCCACTCCTAATTGTAACTTGTTTTAATATTCATTTGAATGTTGTTTCACAAGCTAGACTTGTATGGCTATATCTTTTATGTTTTCTTTTTAACCGAAATAAAGAGAGTTTGATTGATTGCACAGACAAGTCATACTAGAGTTCTTGGAAGCCTTTGATCCCACCACTATGAAAACAAAGATAAACTAAACTATTACTTCTACTAAAGACAAAATGAGAAATCTATTCAACAATCTGTTTCCAAAATGGACAAATTGTTCTTGGCATATCCAAATAGTTTCCTGAATGCCAGTTACTAAACTTACCTTATACCTCAAGCTATATGAAGCTACTGACTTTGTGAATGACAAACATATTGTCACTAATTTGTTGTTACAAATAGCCGGAGACTTTGCAAAGTCTTTGCTTTGTTCCACATATTAAAAAAGGATTTCAGCCCACCATCGCTAGAGTAACATGTTAATTGCATCTTCAAAACAGGAATATTTGCATATATTCCAAGATAGAGCATCATAAACTCCTCGGCCATGATTTAGAGTTGCTCATTAAATTCCAATTCACGTGTAAACGCCTGTTTACGCCTGGGTGGGAATTACATGTTTTGTTTTATTTAAAACATCTGGTAATTATCGGATGAGTTAAATAACTCAACCATTTGTTAAATGTCGGCAGGCCAAACCTGCTAAAATTGAACGAGGGAAAAGCATATGATATTTATCATATCAAACAGATTTTGTCGCATTAAACACCAAAATGTGCATGCTACATCAGAAACGTGTAATAGGTGTTATTTATCCCACCTAGCAAATAACAAACCCTTTGGAATTGTTATTTACCAGTGCGTTGAATAACACCAATACTTGTAAACAGGCCCATAGAATCACAGAAGCCTGTTGGCACATCACGTTTGTGTTGGACTAATGCATCTGTTGGGGTTAGTAGTTACATATATTTAACCTGATTTACCATGTATCCAATATCACTATTTTCAACTGGGCTAACGCACCATAGTGTACGAAAGAGTTTACGTTTTTTTGACACTGCAAATTGTATTGTATTTTATTTATTATTTTATCTACAATGCGTAATCATTCACCAAAGAGGCATCATAGCCCTTATAATCAAATAAATAACGCTGTAATCTAAAAGTCTTAACTTATTCAGCAGATGGGTGACAAAATAATCAAGTCTTTAGGGCTTTCCTGAAGTTTAAAAGAGCAATCTTAGACCACAGATGTACCATGAGGAAATTCTAATGAACAGCTGCAGCAAATGAAAAAGCTCTTCCACCGATGGTGGCACAACAAGACTTTAAGCTCGCACAAGAAAAATCTTCTTAGCAGGTAAATAGCGATTGCTTTGTACCAACAAAAGAGTTGTGACAGAGGAGTTTCGTGTAGGTCAAAGGAAGCTTTGATTAGCAAACGCAGAGATTTAAATAGCACTCTTTCCTTCACAAGTATCAAAAGCAGAGAAGTCAAAGCTGGGGAAACATGCTGTGGCGTCCCTCAGGGATGCTCCCTGAGCCCCACATTGTTTAATGTTTACATGCAGCCATTAGCCGACATCGTGCTACCGCGCAGGATAAAAATTGTCACCTACGCAGATGACACCCAGTTGGTCATCTCGCTTAATGGCCCAAGCAATACTCTTTCGGATCTGGGAACTTGCTTAAGAAAGGTGGCCTTGTGGATGGAACACTCCTGCCTAAAGATAAATGGCGGAAAAACAGAGCTTATGATCCTAGGTAACACCCCGGGGCTTGACCTGAAACAAATCTGGCCCAGCTGTCTCGGGCCTGCTCCTCTTCCTAAGACTAAGATAAAAAACCTGGGCATTTGGCTAGACAGCTCCCTTAAATTCGATGACCAAGCTGTAAAAGTCACAGGTGCATGTTTTGAGATCATGCGACTTCTTTGCAAGATTCTGCTCCTTCTTTCAATGAGTGCCAGGAGGATCTTGATGGCCCTGGTCCTATCTCGATTGAATTATGGAAACTCTTTATATCTGGGAGCACCCATAGCGACCCTGAGGAAACTCCAGATTGCACAGAATTTTGCAGCTAGATTACTGATGGGTGTACCTAAAAATAAACCTGCCAAACAAGCCTTCAGAACCCTCCACTCGTTACCGGTTGCAGCGAGAGTTAAATTTAAGGCTCTTTGTATAGCCCATAGGACCTACTGGGGACTGGGTCCGGCCATTAACAGACCTCTCATTACTCCCTACCAACCAAGAAAATTCATTAGTACCTCCAATCACCATCTGGCTGCCACATTGAAAATAAAAAGGTCGAGAAGTGGAGGCAGATCATTTACCTACAATGTAGCCAAACTCTGGAATTCGCTGCCCCCCCTTATCCGTGGCGAATCTGCTCATCTTACATTCCAGAAACTGCTTAAAACATGGTTATTCAACCAATAGCCAAACTCTAGAATTCGCTGCCCCTCCTTATCCGTGGCAAATCCTCTCATCTTACATTCCGGAAACTGCTTGAAACAGGGTTATTCAAACAATCTGCTTAACAATCATACTGCCATCTGGCTAGTCACAAGCGCTGGAACGCCCCCGGTTAGCTACGCGCTATATAAAAATCCAATAATAATAATAATAATGATGAGGTCTTTTCAGTTTAAAAAGCAACCTTGTTGCTGAGGTTTGGACAAGCTTCTATTTGATTAAGACATATAGAGGTAGTTCAAGGTATGATGCATTGCAATAGTCAATAAGTGCTATCAGAAAAGCAAACACAATGTGTTCCTAATGAGGGGAAGAGAAAAGATGATTCAGCTCGAGTTGAAACATATAACTTACAGAGGAACTTATTTAATTCAATAAATTAAGTGGGGAATACAATTTAACTCCCAGTTTTTATCACACAGGTTACTACAAAGGTTCGTACCCCAAACATCGTGGCCAGAAAGGAAGGTCCCATAATGGGAAATATCTAATATCTGTAAGGAAAGTGTATCTCAGTCTTGACCCCATTTAACTTCACTTGAATCGATACATCCATATACTAGCCTCCACCAAACAATCATGTAAGTCCACAGCATACCGTTCAGGATCACCAATGATTTTAAGGATGATCTGTATGATGTCAGCATAATATGAACATGGAGAAACCAAAAGACTGTTTGAGGTACGCCAAAGGAATCATGTCAATATTAAAAAGTGAAGAGAACAGGATCTAGCCCTGAGTAGTTTGACAGAGCAACAGACTAAGGAAAGATGGAAGAGACTCTTTCTGTGCATGGCTGAAGGCTGTGGGTTGTAGTGTTGGCCAGAGGGCATTCCTTCAGGATCAGGATCTGAAACCCACACTATGCAGGTGACCAACCACCACTTTGCATGGCCTCCAGCCAGTCCCTGCACCCAAGTCATCACTACATTTGGAGCTGTGCCATGCGAATGGTTGCACAGACAAGCTTCTAGCCATTCCTTATGCACAAAATTCTACAGGTGACCAACCCCTGCAGTGCATGGTCTTTGAGTAATAGTCTCTGCCTAGGTCAAGTGCAGAAACCTCCATGGACAGCCAACCCCACTATGCATGACTAAGTCCAGTTGGCTGTCCAAAGGGCTTTTGGACTTGTGCCCTGGGGTTGGCTGCATGGTCTGGCCTTCAGCCAGCCTCTTTGTCCAACTCTTCACAGGTGGCCAAGAAGCACAGCGTAAAATCTTTGGCTGTGCACAACAGGGGTTGGCCAAATGGTCTGGCCTCTAGTTATACTTTCAACCCTCAACCCTCCTCTTGCAGTCAATGTTAGCCTTTTGCCAGCCCATTTGCCCACATTTCCATCATTCCCAGCTGTGGCCTTCGGCTGTGTGTAGCGAGGCCTGGTTCAGGTTCTGACCTCCAGTCCAGCACCCAACCTACTGCAAGCTGCCCCCACCCACTGCTGACAGTCTTCATCCATGTGTAGCAGGTCTGGCTGCAGGACATTGCCATTGACCAGCCACTGTGCCAACTCTCCTCATTCGGCCAACACCTTCAATGCATGGCTTTCAGCCACACACAATGGGAGTTTGTCCCCAGCCACATTCTGCACCCAACACTCCACAGATGGCCAACCTCCAGCTGTGCATAGCCATTGGCTTGAGCAGTGGAGGTTGACTTCAGGGCCCACCCTTTTGCACCCTACTCTCCATAGACGACCAACCGTTGCTGTCCTTGGCCTTTAACTGAGCGGTGTGGGGTTGGTCACAGGGTCTGGCAACTGGCCAGACTCTGCCCCTTACCCTTCATTGGTGGTTAGCCTGCACAGCGCATGGGCATCTGTCATGCACTGCAGGGGGTTGGCCATAGGACACGGGATCTGGACTGCAACCATACCCTACTCCCACACCACTGCGTGTAGCCAACCCTAAGGGGTAACCGTTTGGCAAGTAAAGCACTAGTGCTCTAAATACTTTATTTTTTCAACACTATTGCAGGAGTTGAGAATTCTATGTGGAATTTGAAAATCGCGAGGCCAAGGAGCAGTCATGGGACCCAGGCAAGGTCCATGACTCCAGCAATAAAAATGATTTGAATGATCTTTTATATTAATATTCAGGGAGGTTTTTTTGACCCCCATGAAATTGGCCTTGTGGTCAGGGTAGGTTCACCCAATCCTATTATGTCTCTTTTCTCTTTCATTTGCCCAATACTGTGCTCAGTGCACCAGATTAGATAATGCAGCTGCAACAGAAATATTTCTGTGCTGGCCTGCTAATCAGAATGTAGCGCATTTTATTCGGATCTGAAGCGGGATTTGCCATTTAGCAATGCAAAAAGGGAGAAAATGTGCTTTAGTACAATAGAATACCTTTCATTTTTTAATAGAGTTACGAATCTGTGGTGGATTTATGAAGTTGTGGAAGATCCTAGAATTAACAGTCCGAATTGCTCTACATTTGTACGTCTTAATGCACTAACCGAGCACTTATTAAATGCTAATTGATCAAAAACTACTGAGCAGAATTACACAAAACCAACAGAAATCAGTAAACAGTAAAGTAAATCCTTTGTGCCAAATTTGGTGTAATACTAATCAGGTGTGTTCTGTTTAAAAAAGAAAAGAGTCTTGTGGTAAATAAAATAGGGAACGGTGTGTGTCAGGAATCGGTCTCATACTCATGGTTCTCCAGGGGTCAGGCCTAAAGTGATATGTTCCTAGTCAGTTTGGGCATTGTCACAGCAGTGGCATAAATATACATAAACCTGATTGCATTTCCACAGTTTTCTCAGTAGCTAGCTCACTGTTAGACAGGGTTCTGCCAGTTTTCCTGCTTCCTTCGGTTCCCCTGCAATCCTATCTTGCCAGTTCCCCATTCCCCCATTGCTGGTATTCTCTTACCGATACAGCTTGGACTGAAGTTCCCTCCCACTTCGGTTTTCTCGCTCTGCCCTGGTAGCTGAGGGGCTAGTTACAGAGCCTAACTTACTTTATCCTAGTAAGCACCATACTGTGTCTGAGCCTTGGAGTGATGTACCCTTGTTAAAGTCCTGATGTGATGTGTGCTACTGCTCTAGAAACTCAAAGGTCTAACAAGTCTTTTTAAATTTCTGGGAAGCGCTGAGCCACCTTACCACATTGATTGTGCCTGTCTCTCTATCTCGCTCTCCCCTGAGCCTTCTTTTTCTTGGGATAACATTATCTTCAGGAGTGTTATTCATCACAGTGAGAGTGGACTGCTTTAGGGATAGAGGTGGATTCTGTTTGCTCCCAAGAAACCACGATGAGTCTAATTCGGATAAATAGCACCATAGCCGAACTAGCCGTAGTGGGCACAGGGCATTTCCGGTGGGCTGCAAGGGTGGGGGCCAGTTTTTAGGTTTCGCCTGGCCGTAGCACTGCGCAGCAGTGCTCGCGCAGGCGAAATCTTTTGATCCTACAGTATGGGGCTTTGTCCTGCCTCTCTCTGCCTCTCTCTTCCATTGGCTAGCTCCATAAATGGAGGCTAGCCATTGGAAGAGATTGGTTGTCAATGACTCTTTCCCCGTCACAACGCGATTCGGGGGCGTTTCTGGGTCTTTTTTTAAGTCCCGCCCTCTCCTCTTCCCATTGGCTGGAATTTTACCTTCCAGCCAATGGCAAGGGGAGAGCACGAAAAACACACCCCGAATCCCAAAATGACCTTGCGTTTTTCGGAGGCATTCCTGCTTCGCCTCGGAGAAACGGTCAGATCCACAGAGCCGAGAGGGTTAGGGTGTACAAGTACATAACACAGCGCGTGAAGCATTGATGTATCTTGGCTTAAAACTCTGCTCCACGCTCGATTTATGTGGACTGCTGCAAAGGTAAGTGAGGCTGTAGCGGCGAGAAACCAACAGACTCGAGAGGAGAGTCACTCATCAGGTGCTCCTACCCCAGGGAACCACAGAGCCGAAATTAATACGGCTTTCTGGAGATAAGATTATTTCTTAAGAGCCTAAAGAGGACGAAGGTTGTGAAGTACACTGCCTCGTGAGAAGGAGACAACCGAGGAGTCGGACTGTTGCGCACCAGTGTTGTGAGAGATAAGCACCCCTTCTTTCTTTGGAGTCTCTACGAGCAGCCTTCCAGCGAGGTGACGGAACCTCCAACCCTTCAGGCAGTGAGTGTCCATGCGTGCTTTCCTGGACGAGGTTTGCATGACACCCACAGCCCTCGTCTTTGCCAAGGGCAGGAGAAGCTACTCAGATGACCCTCCACCACCCCAGCATGCTTGCCTCTTGAGTCTTGACACCGTTCGGATCTTACTGCTCTTCGGACAAGGAAACAAACACCATGCGATCTTTAGTAGACTGTACGTGAATTTGCTTTGCTGTTGTCAGTTTAACGTCATGAATGTATAGTTGGTATTGTTGAAGTGCCCGTAAACGGGACGTACATCAAGAATTTACATTTCCTTGTTTTTTTTATTTGTGTCATGTCTCCCAGCGCATTATGTTTCTCGTTACGAGAAGTGTCTTAAACCGTGAAGGAACATGTCAGCAAACCTTACCCACACCCTCCTTTCTCCACAGGCTTGTTTGTTGCCGGGACTGATTTTGCGTTTGCATCTGAAAATAGCACCTGGATGCCATCACACATGATTACGTGTTGTTCACAACTGCTTCTAGTGACAGGACCACATTTAGATCGATGGGAATATTAAAATCTGCCCATACCGCCAGTAGTAATTACTAAGCGCCCCTACAGGAGAGGGCCAATTATATGGAAATCAGTACTCGCCCTGCCGCAAAAGGAGGAGAAGAGCCCGAAATGCTCAGCCATGCCCAATCAGTACAGGAACACGCGACCCTGACAGGCTACAATCTTCAATCGGCCTCCTCGGCGAGGAGCTAAAACCTCGAGCTGTTTAGTCAGAAGCCCTACGTGTGAGCGTATCCTTGACGCAGGCGGAGAAAAGGCGCTTTGACCAAGCCTGTAGCGAAATATTCAGTCCCAGCCGTCAGAGGGAAACATCAATCCACCCACCCGCAGCAACCGTGCAAGAGCCCCTACCTCTGAACACGTCTCCGTTTTGTAATCTTGCCTTGCTCACAGATTCGGCCCAGCATGTGCAGCTGGCCAGCCACCCCCTCTCACACAAACACAGGATACAGCATTTGTTTAGCAGTGGGAGCTTTCCTCGCATGCAGATTTCACCAAACAGACAAAAGCACTACGTACAAGAAATAACTCACCACCACCTTATACCGTGCAATGCAGCCCCCACCCCACGACCTTCTTCACTGCACATAGACATACACGCACGGACTAGCATTATCTTTCTACTATAATACCCTCCCTCTTTATACTAAGCCATCCACCACCCAACTACTACGACCCTTGCCCTGCTCCAGGCACTGCCCTCCTAATAACCACTACCTTTTAACTTTCCAGTGCAGTACCTTCCAATGGTTAATGCGCTTTTGCTACTGCATGTAGCACATGGCAATAACTACTACCCTTTTTCTTTACTACTCCAAGCAAGACCTGCCAACAACCACCACCCTTCTAATGCTGCCCACTGCAGGGTAGCGAATAAGATCCACACGGTTACTGCTCCCTACTGTGCGTGCCAACAGCCACCACTGTTCTACAACACGATGTAACACGCTCCAAAAATGACCATACTTTTACCAGAACTTCACCACACTCTGCGGTTTTTGCCGGTAACAAGCAGCCTTTTACTGCTCCATGCTTCACATACAGTCATCGCCGTTCTTTCTTCTTTCTATCCTCTATGTAGCACCTGCCAATAACTACCCCTTTTTCAATTGTCCCTAAGGAATCGCAAATTACCACCAACTTCAAGTTGGTGGTAATTTGCGAATTTCTTGAAAAATGCCAATTTTAGCATTTTTCGAAGTGCCATGTGATGCACATACATGCCCATAGGGCTTGTATGTGCACCACATATGCACACATGCTTATTTCAGGGGTGCAACAGGGTGTCCCTTGGACACCCCTGCACCCTTGAAATTATTCTCGATTTTGCAAATTGCGAATCGCAAATTGGGAATAATTTCACATTCATTCCTATGGGCCTCCTGGCCCATAGAATGAATGGGAAATTATTCCTTATTTGCGATTAGCAATTTGCTAATCGCAATTAAGGGTTTTTAAGAAATCGCTAAAAAATAGCGAATTTCTACATACATACCATTTTGCAATTCTCAAATAGTGATTCCTTAAAAATCGCTATTTGTGAATCACAAAAGTGTATCTTGATACATCTGGCCCAAGATTCCCTTATTACAGGGAGAAGAGTTTATGGGCAGCACCAGTCTCTCACCTCAAATCTGTGCATCGCTCTGGAGGGCTGTGTGTCTGTATGAGACCTGAGAGCCTTTCTGCATGCCAGGAGGGTAAAAGGGCTGCTTTTCCTACAGGAGCTGTCTTCCCAAGGGAAAGGCCAGCTTCCAAGTCCATGGAGAGGAGCAACCAAGGAAAAGGCAGACTGCTGTGAGATTGTGCACAGAGTTGACCCAAGTGGTCTTAAGGATCCCCTTATATAGCTGCATAACCAGGCTAAGTCAATGTGACTCACCAGTGTGCCCATTACAGCTATCACCACACATGAAGAGAATAAGACTAGTGTTGACTCTAGCCTTGCTGCATCCCTACACCATGGACCGTAGGAAGGAATTCCCCAAGCTGCAAGTTCTGGGCCAGCCAATCAAAGTGCCTAGACTCTGCTGATGCATCTTGCATTGCCCTGATGCAGAGAGATGGAGGATGGCCAGTCTAAAAGAACACCTGGAACTGGAAGTGAGATTTTCTCGCACCGCTCAGTTGAAGACTGCACATCTTCGTTTGGATATACTGAGTAGGCTTCACATCAGGTATCATTATTGCCAGAAAAAAACTTTACTGAGAACTTTATTAACATATTATGGTAGAACTTACTTAAGATTATTGCAACTTGCTTAAGAGAACGCCATAGTGAAAGCACACAGACTGAACTACAAAGCAGAGACATCAAATAACCTGTTCCGTGTCACCTTAGTGGGCCTGCACCTGTACTTGCATCTAACAATTCTGTTTGTCTGTGTAGTAACCATTGCAGCATTCATGAATTTGTTCACTTTGGTGCTACATATTCCTTATGCATAGCATTGGGTTGTTAGTAATAAGTACTTCCCTTTTTCTTAAAAGAAAATATTTTGACTAACATTCGCACATTATGTTTATTACTTGATTGCTTGAGTTTTGAGTTTCCACACCCACACTAGATCCTTCAGATGACTTAGTCTACTTGCCCTTGCTACCCTGAAAGTCAAGTGCAGTAGAAATGTACTTGGACTACTTTAAATAGAAATAGTGCAATGGACCCCAGACTACCAGAAGAACACGATCTCAGCCACAACTGTTGGGGCCCACTCACCCCTGGCTGCTACGTGACCACCAAATGGGTACTGAACTGAAACGGACTCCGTGATTTCCTTTGATCTCAAGAAAATGGACCCACAGTTCAGACTATCTTGAAAAAACAGAGAATTGCTATCTGGATTAATACTTAATTACCACCCCTAGAAATACAGTGTACTTCTCTGTCAGCAATATCTACCATTATGGGGTATTTTACAGATTCACTCTAGAATTTTCAGGTGTCACAACTAGTGTAGACGGAACAGGCAATTTTGATGCTTCACTTCTAATCCAGTGCTCTGTGCACTGCTGGGAAATGCCCTTGCAGTCTGGGGGACACTTGCCAGAGGTGAGAGAAACATGAAATCAGTATAGCACAAATATAGAAATAATTGTATGTACCAGTGTGAAAGCTGATGTTTTTTCTGACACTCAGCTCTGAGGATATGTGGCCCACCACACATATGTAGACAGAACCCGCCAACCACTCAGCCTGTGGAACAGTCAGCAGGCTGGTCAGGGAACAGAGCTGGATGCTGTGGTTGCACTGGATTTCAGTGCCAATTGCGATGGAGAGCCTTGTATTGTTGCCATTCTCCCACTCCACGAAGATGTCCTCAGGGTAAAAATCCTTGACCAAGCAGACTATGGTCAGTAGTTTAGCAGAATAGACCTCTTCAGCGGTTGGAGGCAAAACGGTGATGATTGGGGGTTTCATATGACTTGTTGCTTCTGAAATTAAAAGAAAGCAGACATTTTACATATCTTCATAGATGCAAAATGAACTCATCAGTTGAATTAGGGGCTTGGGAGATGAATCTACAAATATGGATAAACGGATATACAATGACACAGAGTCAAGGGCAACTGGTATGAGAAAGCTTTTGGATAAGAAGGCAGTTCCATTGCATGGCAGAAAACCAAGACTAAAAATACTGTTTAATGTAAATATCATGGCCTAACTATTTTTGCAAAAACATGACAGATATTCTATCTGCAGTATTACCAGTGCACTATATCCACTGGCACTTGTAATACAGTGGATGGGATATATGTCACATTTGTGATACATAGTAAAATGGTTCAGTATCTATAACGCTAAAACGCGATATAGATTCTGAATTGAGTGCCAATGTGGATGAACTATCAAGCAAATTGTACTGATAATCATAATAAGCCAGATTTATTAGGATGTGACCCTCTCCGTATCACTTTTCCCTGAAGACTTTGGCTTGAACGAAACGCGTTGGCTATGTGGTTCACCCTTGGATTGGAATTAAAGGCTGTATGAAGCTCATTTTTGGAATGGAAATAAAGAGAATTTACCAACAACATTGAGATGTTTCATTTTCAATTTTTACAATACTGAAGTACATCATTTATCTCTCTTGATACCTTCAGTTTAAGCGCGCTTTAGAAATTTATTTTTAATTTCATATCTCTCCAATAGAGTACTCCGTGATTTCTCTTTTAGATGTCTGTCTCTGCTTCGGCAGTATTATCGGTAGCAGCGGATACTGGTGCACCTACGTAAATAATTGGGGATGGATTTGGATGTGCTGTATTGTTTCTTGGCCCTCTGCTTTATAGGTGCATGATGGGACAGTAGTTGGCAAGGTCATTAGGGTCTAGGGAGAGTTTCGTTAGGGTTGGGAGGATCTGACCTATCTTGAGTACTCCTGAAAAGATGGCTAGAGTGATTGAGCCATTAATGATAACAAGTAGTGTAAGACTTCTTCATAAGAACTGGCAGGTATCTGCAGTCTCTGATAGACTGCGTTTTGAATAACAGCAAATAAGGGATGCATCACAGAGATGTGGGTGGCAGAGTAGAAGCAGGCTTCATTTTGATGTGATATTGTATCTTCTGTATTTTGTTTCTGAAGCAGAGATTGAAGGCATTGCATTTATCAGTGGTGAGTGGGATTAGAGGGTCAGGCAAGGTGCTGATGCAGTGCTTTATTCACTAGAAGATCATTGTGCTTCTGTTGGAAGCTATATTGATGATGTTGGTACTTACTGCCTTTGGTTGAAAGGATAGGTTGTCATGCAGAAGGACTTCCTTTGTGCGAGGTCATTGTTTCGTTCTGGTTTTCTTCCACTTTCTTTCCTGTCATGCGGATAGAACATTTGATGTTGTCCTAGTCTATGGAGTACCCGGATTAGAGGATCTTTGTCCTTCGTCCCGCTGATTAGGTGCGGAGTCTCCACCTGCTTGTGAGGCTGCCGGTACACCCCACGCCCACCTTGCTGACCGGACGGTGGGGGCGGCGGCCTAGCCTTCTGTCGCGCTCTGCGTCAGTACAAAGGAAGCTCTTTGCGCGCAGGTGCCCCACTTAGAACACTCCTGAGGCGGAAAGCCGGGAGCGAGAACCTTTTGCACAGCGCTAATGTTTTTAAAAATCTGTCACTGTGATATTTAGTGTTTGTTTGACTTTTTAATCTGTACTTACCCGGACTAGAGGATGTTTGTCCTTCGTCCCGCCGATTAGGTGCGGAGTCTCCACCTGCTTGTGAGGCTGCTGGTACACCCCACGCCCACCTTGCTGACGGGACGGTGGGGGCGGCGGCCTAGCCTTCTGTCGCGCTCTGCGTCAGTACAAAGGAAGACGGTTATGCCTACGCGCAGTGGACGCGGGCAGCGGGCGATCCTTTGGCGCGCCGAAGGTGCGCCAAAGGTAAGCCCGTCTGCGCCCGTCCGAGCCTTGACGAGCCCAGAGGCCTCGACCCCTGCTCGATTACAGCCAAAGGTAAACCCCATGAGTAAAACAGTCTACTCACCTACGGAGCTTCGTAATATACTGAAGATAGTCTCTGTTACACAGGGTGCAACGTTAGTCTGTCCACACAAATTCCCCGAGTCCTTTGAAGGTCCGGTAGCCTGCAGGAGCTGTTCTTTTCAAGGAAACCAACTTATCAGTCACGTTCCTCTAACTTGCTCTTCTAGGACCCTGTCGTCGGAGGGTCTATCTTATGTTCTCTGCAATGTTCGGTCCTTAGCCAAACATTCATTCGAAATCTGGGACCTGATCCACTCTCATGCCCCGGAGATCTGTTTCCTGATGGAAACTTGGCTGAACCCCGCCAACCTTCCGGTGATCAGTGTGGCTATCCCTGATAACTATAGGCTGATCCAGTTGGACAGGGTATGGAAAATCGGGGGGGTATTGCTATTGCTTTTAAAAAGCACCTTAAAGTTGCGTGGATCGAAACGTTTTCAGACAAAAAATTCGAGCTAGGCCTTTTTAAAGTTACTTTTTCACCGTCAGAAAGTTGGACAGGTGCCCTAGTTTATAGGCCTCCTGGCCCTAAAGTGGACTTCACAGATAGGCTTGTGGATTTGATAGCTAGCCACGCCCTGGCTTCCAGCAAATTCTTACTATTGGGGGATTTTAACTTTCATGGCGAGTTACATGCCTCCCCTGAAGTGAATAAACTTTTCACAGACATGAAGCATCTTGGGCTCTTTCAAAGAGTCCATGGACCAACCCATAACGGGGGGCACACCCTTGACTTATTATTCAAGAACATAGATTCACTTGTGTATGATGCACCTTGGCCTCTTACGTGGTCGGACCACTCCATGATTAAATTTACGAGCCCACCTTGTCGACTGCCACCTATGGGACAGTCCATTGGTAGACAACAACGGATTCAGCGACCCCCCCAAGCATTTGAAGAAGCTTTCTCGGCACTCCCAGTAATTGAGGAACGCAAGGTTTCTAAAGCTCTGTCGACTTTTAAGGCAGAATTGGAGAGAGCCTTGGATATAATTATTCCAGCTAAAAAGAAGTCCAGGCTCCCCTTGAACCGTCGCTCAGCTCAATGGTACACCTCCGAATTAAGGCAGGAAAAATCCGCCTGTAAAAGACTGGAGAGACTCTGGTGTAGAAACAAATCCCCCCAGTCAAAGACACTTTTTAAGTTCTCACTGACAACTTATCACCGCAATGTAAAGGTAGCGAGATGTGTGTTCATAGCGAACCAAATTGAGAATGCCACTTACACTTCTAAAGCACTATTTGATATTGTGAACGATTTTGTGTCCCCAGCTGCATGTAAGCAATCTTACGTAGAGTCCCAAGATCTATGTAACTCACTGGCCAGGTTTTTCCAGGAGAAAATTGACACTATCTATTCCAAGTTTTCATGTTCTGCTCCTACTTCCCCTGATTCAGGTATCCTATTTACACGGACGGATTGTTCCCTTGAATGTTTCAGACCAATTACTCTAGTAGAAACTCATAAAGCCCTAGATATCGCGAAATCAGGCTCCCGGCGGATCCCTGTCCCCCAAAAGTCGTGGTACATTTGTCCCACACATTGCCTCCTACTATTCAGAACACTTTTAACCTCTCAATGATAGAGGGCGTAATTCCGGTCCCCTGGAAGGAAGCATTTGTCCAGCCTATTTTACAAAAACCTGCGGCTAACCCTTTAGAGTTGGGCAACTACCGTCCTATCTCGTTGCTCCCTCTACTGGGCAAAGTACTTGAAAGCATGATTAATCGGCAACTGAACAGCTATCTTGAATCAAATTGCATTTTGGATGCCTCGCAGTCCGGTTTCCACAAGGGTTTCAGTACGGAAACGGCGCTTTTCGCTGTAACTGACTCCCTGCGGATGACGGTGGATGCTGGAGGATCGGCAATCTTGATTCTTCTTGACCTCTCCGCAGCCTTTGATACCATCTCACATGCTAGGCTGGTGGAGAGGTTAAGAGCCATTGGTATCCAGGGCCTGGCCCTTAAATGGCTACAGAATTTCCTGACGGATAGGTCCCAAACGGTCATCATGCGCCCTTATCAGGCAGGGAAAACCTTACTGGACAAGGGTTTACCCCAGGGCTCCTGCCTTAGCCCCACCCTCTTTAATATCTATATGGCACCTTTGGCTAGGGTAGTGGAAGCTCTGGGGTTTGAAACAATTTCGTATGCTGATGACACCCAGCTGCTGTTTAACATCGGCCCAAACCAGGAGGCGGATAGACTCTGGTTTTCCACAGGCATTCTAGAAATCTCAAACTGGATGACTAACAACTCTCTCCAGTTGAATCCTGGGAAGAAGGAAGTCATGCTGCTGGGTAGGGCCACGGCAGTCTGGTCCAAGGACTGGTGGCCTACACAACTGGGTGCCCCTCCCACACCTAAAGAGTGTGTTAACAACCTTGGCATTAAGATCAACCACTCGCTTTCTATGCTGGACCATGTAGCTGTCGTCTCTGGATCCTGCTACTATAGGTTAAGACTGCTGAGAAAGATCTTCCCTTATATTCCGTTAGAACACCGCAGAACCCTGACTCAAGCTATGGTCATCAGACGTTTGGATTACGGTAATGCCCTTTTGGCAGAAGCTGGGTCCACATCTCTCAACAAATTGCAGGTGATCCAAAATACGGCGGCCAGGCTGGTGTTGAACATGCCGGCAAGATCATATTCGCTGCCTTTGCTGAGAGAGCTGCACTGGCTGCTGATTAAACAAAGATCCTTCTTTAAAGTCTGCTGCTTGACCTTTAATGCCCTTCAGGGCCAGGGCCCAAAATATTTGCAAAATAAGCTGATGAAACATATCCAGAGCCGTTCGTTGAGATCAAGCTCGCAGTTGCTATTACAGGTCCCCCGTATTAGACTTCAAAGGTCAGGAGGAATTGCCTTTTCCTACCTGGCCCCCAAATACTGGAATAGGCTTCCTATATCCCTGCGAGAAATTCCATCCTATCAAATTTTCAGGAAACACCTAAAGGCCTTCCTGTTCTAAAGGCCCCCTCCTCCCCGTTCTTCTTTTTCCTTGGGTTATGTTCCGAGTAAGCGCCGAGATGCCTCACGGTGATTCGAGCGCTATACAAGAAGGTATAACATAACATAACATAACATATGGAGTAGCATGGCGCTGAAGAGTTCAAGTAGCACTTGGAGTCTTAGTTGAAGCTTGCGTGTGCACATGGTTTTTCCTGTCATGCAGAATGGTATTGATATTCGAAGTGGCTTGGATGTTGGATGTGGCTAGGGATGAGTTTGACCTTTCAAGTTGTTGATAGAGAAATGTTTGAAGGATTTGATAGCATACTGTTTAGAGATGGCCTTTTAGTATAGGCTGGACACTGAGAAAATGATGGTGATGACAAGGTGGTGGGTCCAGTCCAGGGGAATGGGAGACTTGCACTGAGTTGCTGATTATGTCAAGAAGACAAAGTCAAAGATGTATCCTCTCGAGTGTCTTGGTTGGGTGACGTATTCTACCAAGTTGAGTATAGCAACAAAGTTATGGAGTGTGTCTCCTATGTTTCCTTGAAACTTGCTTTTTCTGGTAGAATGTCACCAAGGAGGTTAATTTGGAAATGCTCAATTTGATGATGGTGAGGAAGTCCTGTAGATGAGGTGGAAGGTGGCAGAGTTAGTTATGTTTTACCAACCACCACAATGTGGTGGTAACCCATTCGCAAAAGGAAAAGGGTCCCTTTAGTACGCCACCCATTTGTGATTATTTTTTTAAAGTATGTTTGGGGGCAAGGAAGTGGTCCACAGGACCACTGTCAACTCTTAAACAAATAAAAACATGAAACCTTTCTTTTTAAATGCAGCCACTTCTCCTTTAAAGAAAGAAAGCTAAATTTTAAAAATACAAAAATTCATTTATCCAAAGGGAATCACAGACCTGTTGGTCTTCGTACCCCAGTAGGCTACCATCCCTTGGTGGCTTACAATCATAGTGAGTTTCAATCTGTAACCTAATTCGTGTACATTAATGAGGTAGGTCGAATTGTAACTGACTCCTAATGTAAATTTTCCGAAGCAGCCTATCTGTACATATGTTTGTTTGGAAAATGATTTACTGGTCGCAAACTGTGACCAGTATTTTGCGGTCAGTAAATAGTACATCTGGTCAAAAATGATCAAATAGGACCTTCCAATCAGAAGAAAAACACATTATTATGAACCACACCCATTGGTTATTAATCCCAAATGGATTTTAGTATTCCATAATTTTGAAAAAAAAGAGATTTGTAAACCAGTATTACCCCCTTACAAAGGGAGCTGCGATTGTGAATTAGAATAAGAAGTGACTAGGTGTTCTGTCTGTCAAATATTGTCTGTTCTGGAAGCAATAAATGCAAAGCAGGACATCCAAGGGACCAACTTTTTATTTGAAACATATCTTTGAAAGCTCACCTTAAATGGGGCATTAATAGGGTACGTATATACAAAAATGTTGTTCTACATTAAAGTATTGCCTAATCAAATAGTTATCTTCTCTGTTTGTGAATCGTATAACTTGACATGCTAAATTAATTATGAGATTTGTTTGATGCACAATGGGTGCTTTTATTGGTCTTGAGAGTGTAATAGGGCACAGAGATCATGCTCCACTGAGGAACATAAAGTTATGCACTGGTGGCAGAGACTTCCCAAGAGGTAACTCTGTGTTTTTTTTACAAGTCTCCAAGCAAGAGAATACTTGTTTGGTGTTACTATCATATGGCATCAGAGAGCATGCACATACAACAGTGCTATGAGAAGAGCAACCGATCGGTTGAAGGCCATAGAGGAAGAGATGACCAGCAGATGTGTACTGGTGAGGCTTCTGTAATGAAATAGTGTTCAATTCTGGTTATGTCTCTGCTTCCATGCTTTTTGCAGGACCACTCATTGGGACATTAAACCAGTTCAGAAAGGCTCACTCAGTGCATGATTTCATTTTCTGTTGTAGAGCATTGAGTTCAGTTCTTGAAGCCACATCATGATTAATATTTCTCTTTGAAGATCACGCTTCTACTACTATGTTTTGAAGAACTTATATGGACTTGAGGCCACATCTCCAAAATCAAGGGGACAGAATAGAGACAGTCAAGAATGAGCAGTAAATGTTTAAATCACTGCCTCTAGGATTGGATGCTCACAAATTGAATCATGACTATGCTACAGAAAAGGAAATGCAGAGACACACAATAGAGAGAAGGAGCACAGACAAATTAGCATTTTAAACATTTATACGGAATCAAAACAAAAAACAAAACAAGATATTTCAAATAATGAAGGCAATGAACACTGAACAAGTGGCAAAACGTTCATGGGGATGAATGCTCCCTGAACTAGGGGCTACGAATGTCAGACTGGAGAGTGAGATGGTTATGAGTAAGGTGATGCAAAATAACTTGAAGATGCCAATCTTGATGAAGGACACAACATAAAAACTGGATGGGAAGACCAGAGTCAAGAGATCATAGTGTGAGATGGATGAAGAGAGCAGGGTTGAGAGGTCATAATGAAAGACTACTTTTTAAAATAAAATAATTGCCTTTGTATAACTACACTTCTGTAGCCATATGTTCTTTCTCATGCTAACTATGCCTAAAGGATCTGGTCATCTTTGACGCTTAAACCCTCTCTTTCATAGCTTGGCTCTTGCCACGTGAAAATGTTGATTATCTTGCTCAGACAAAAAGTATACAATCTTGACACAACTCCAGGCTGTCCTCTTCTTTTTCCATGATCTCAATCTCTGGCATCTGAGTATGTCCTTTTTTCCTGAAACCATGTGAGTGTCATGGAAAGCATGTTTCGAAAATACTGTATATTTTTGTGTGGCCTTCGCTTAGCAGCATTAACGTTTATACCTTTGCAGGAAGGACTCGTTATTAGATGATTCTGTGATCCTAAGATGCATTTTATTTCTTAATAAATATTTTAGGCCTTCAGTAGCCATAGTGCACTTTTTCTTTGACACTGGATTATAAAAGGAGACTAGACTTTAAAGTGTCAGAGCTCTAGGATACCAGAATGTATAGCTAAAATAGAAGTGCCACCTACAAAAGAGTGTTAGTAAGAAAAGGTGCACTGTTGGATACCAATAAATCAAGATAAATAGAGATAGTGGAGTAAGTTAATTTGTTTAGTCAGTGTAAATGGGCTTATGCAAGTTTTTTCAGATCAGGGCAATAGGCACTTTGCTACTAATGCAATTTTGTGGTTTTCTATCCGAAAACTCGTTAAATCAGAAAACAGATTGTAGGCAAAATAGGGCTCTCCCAAAGATTGCAGCTTCTGTAGAGAGTCTAGGGAATGATGTCAGTCAACACACATGCAGCTACCGGGACGAGCCATCACTCAAATAGGCTGCTACTGGCTCATTCACTTGTTAAAGAGCTCTAACACGACAACATGTATTGCTGGAAGCTGAAAGATGTGAATTTAGTGAGACTCAAATATCGAATATCTTGTGGCCTTTGACGGAATTAGCAGTCTTGTTCTGCACCGTGTGCCATTGGTAAGGTCCCAGGTAAAGAAGAAAATGTTCTGCATTTTTCTAAGTAGATATAAAGGGTGGGGATGTGATGTGGGTTTGCCATCTTTCAAATGTATGTTCTGTTTCTAATGATGTGATCCACGATGTCACTGATGTTCTAACCGGTTAATGCAATGCACTCAGGAGTGGGTTAGACAACTCATGCTGTGGCTCTGTACCTTGGGAAAAAAGTGGTGTTTACTGTGCACATTGTGTGGATTGCTTCACTACAAATAGGTGATGAGAAGCCTGAGGTACAGTTGTGGACCCACTGGATGGCTACAGGTGACTTAATTGTGGAAATTATCAGAGACTGTTGAATCCTCACAACTACAACGCTTTTATTTTTTATAGAGAAAAATACAGATCAAGAAGGAGCGCCTTCTCCGCTAAGTTTTCAACACGGGATATTGTTAATCAAATTTTAGTTTTTTTGTTATTTGGATCCTTCATCAGATGGCAAGAGCAGATGGAGTGAAGGTCGCGTGCCAGGTATTTGAATATATACCTACCGTTTCCTAGCTAGGTTGCGCACTCTACTCCAGTTGATCCCACGAGGTATATTATGTTTGCGCTGACTACTGGTGAATCTAAGTGCAGATGGTGATTCTAAGCGCAGATGAAGACGCAACAAGCCATGTTCCTACATTTCCTACGAAGTCAAGCTGTGTGACCCCACATAAATGCCATTTTGGTAGTACTGCGGATTCAGAGGCATATGTCACAGCAGAACCGAGGTAGAAGTTTGACTCTATTAGTCAATTTGGAACGGAGTTAAAAGGGAGTGTTATTTATTCCCTGTGACTGACACAGCAGATGAAACATAATTGAACAGATTGTATGATAAGTAAGTTTCCTTCTTTAACTTATTTCAAGATTTTTGCAGTGCTAAATGGTGAAGAGTGGACAGTGTGGTACTCACTGAACTAGTCCATTTGAAAATATTAGTACACAGAACTTCACCATCAACCCCCACTGGCATTCTGGTCATCAGGTTCTAAACCGTCCTTACGGTGGCCAGAATTGAGGTTCTGTAATTCTCGAGACTGACTCCATTTTATATTGTGCCACCATTTTGTGGTGCCCTCACGTAGGCCGGTGAAGGTAGCCCGGCGAACAAAGTGGCCTGGCCTTCTTAGTCCATGTATACATTAACTAGGTTTCTTTCTGACTCTGGAATGAACTGTAAGAAACTGACCTCTTCACCTGAAACTGACCTCGCAAAGCCAAATTCCTTGATCGATCTTTGTCTGAGATTGCCAATTAATGTTCAGGACATCGTTAACTTTTAGTTTCCTTGCACATGTCTTATCTTGTTCATCATCTGTTACTGTTTCTTTTTTATGTTCCTTCATTACATGGGTTATGCTTTCAATTATAGGTTTGTCCGGCTTTTGGAGATTGAATTTGGGACATTCCTGATGATTAACTTTTGGGTTGGGATACTGTACATGTAATCATGCCATGCCCTGCAGTGCCATCTAAATCAGATTAACCTTTGTGAACTATGTAATTATAATGTTTTGCCCATATCCTGCTAAAACCCCAAAGGCTACTCACCTGCTGACCCTCCAGATTTTCCATTTGTTTAGGAATGTAATTGGTACAACTCCCTTACATGCCTGGGGCAGGATAAAGAGTATATAAGACGTAAAGTAAGACCATTCTAGAAGACTGCCTCATTCAGTTGCTAAGGCTTCTGTGTGACATAGTCTCACCTCATTTAAGGTTAATAAAAATGTTCTTTTATATTCCAGCTTCATGCCCAAATTCTTTATTATTGGTTTGAGTGGACTAAGTATCAGTGAGACCCCTGAGAAGGAGTTCAGATTTCTTCAAATGGCGCCTCCAACACGGGCCTCATCAGAGAAGTGGCTATCTGAGGGAGTGATCTTGTCAGAAGACAGAAATCTACTGAGGAGGACAGGACTCTACTAAGGAGGTACTCCGTGCACAGAGGTTCTGGGGATTCTTTGTCTCTGCAGCCCAGTATATTTCTGATCTTCCTGATTTTGATCCTCCACATGATGTCACTCCTGACTGAGAACCTTTTTGGCGTGAGTATTATTAAAAAAAGACCTTTAGGTCATTAGAACTTGGCAGTTAGAATTTGGACAACTATTTGTTTGGTATAGCTTTGGAATTTTGGAATTTGTGTTGGCCAACTTTGGATTTGTATAGGTTTGTATATGCGAATTGCAATTCGTGTAGGCAGGTAATGAGGAGACTTTTCTCTACTTTGTATAAGATTTGAACGGTGCAACGTACGGAGAGTACCTTAAGCACTATTTTGATTATAATATTTGCATATTCTGCAGTATTTTTGGCATACCTGTTTTCAAGCTCACATCAGAGAATGTGTTGCAAATTGGAAGGTACCATAGTGTGATGTGAAGTAAATTAGCCGGCTCCCCTAGAGGGAATACCTAAATAGGTTTAGGTATAAAAACATATTTCTTCCTTGGTGATTCTGTATCCCCAGGGAATTAAAATATGGACATAATACATACAAGGATCCTCTGCTCTGTGCAATTTTATGAATGGAGATATGCAGAGCGATTTTTTGTGTTCTGCCAGCCAAATCTAGTGAATTGAGTGTATCTTGGCTTCTTGGAAATAAAGGTCTGTGGGGCTGTTTTTGCAGTTTTTTGGAACACTATTGAGAAGCGCTTCTTGTAAATATGACTTACAACTAGTATTAAAAATGGTTTGGTTTAAGTACAGTCTGTGGGCTGTCCTTTGTTTCTGTCTTAAGTATTGATCTGTGGGTTAAATGTGTGTTTAAATGTCTATGTGGTTTTCCCATTAGTGCAACTTCTGTAAGTAAATAGCGATGGCGCTATTTATGAAATAAATGACTAAAAGCGCGCTGTATTGTGTGTCCTGAGTGTTTGACCCCTTTCTGTTTATGTCTGAAATGAGCTCAATGTGTGTTTGTGGTTTTTTTCTTGATGTTTTCAGTCTGTTATGCAAAATGTTAGTTAATTATTATTAATCAGAAATGAAATAAAAATCCAGAAATGAACCATGTGATATGCTAAAATAGCTATATGTTGCTATTTATTTTATAGAGTAAGCAATTATGCACATGTACAATGCTTTAAAGATAAAATTAAAATTCACATTCACTAGGAATAAAAAAGCCCTCAAAAACGAAATTGTGTGTTTTGCAAAAAATAAACTTACATCATTTTCCTTAGATACATTGTATTAGATATTAACAGGCAAACACATCATCTGAATACATTCGATTTTGCTGTATTGCACACGCATTTTGAAACTTGAAATGTCTTCGTTTTAGTTTTAAATAGACAGCCACCGTGCCCATGTTTTCAACACTAAGAAACAGCTGTTGCTGCCGCTAAGCAAGCAACACGAAGCAATCACGAATAGACAGGAATGTTTTCTCAGTCAGGACTTTCCCAGTTAAACACAGGTGAACCTTTGCATTTCAGAATAGTGTTTTAAAAAGGTTACAAAAATAAGGTTAATTATTTTGTATTACAGGAAAACAGTTCAATTAAGGGTTTCCTTTCTTTAAGCATTTTTTGTAAACACATTTTTGGTTCTAATATTAAAATAACTGTCCTTTTAAATAAAAGTGGCGCAAAAATTTGTCATGTTTCAAGTTAGGCTTATGTGCTTAGGCTTATGAATGAATGCGTCTAAATATGATAGGCAAGGGATGCAGCTTGCTATTATATGTGGAATTATTAAAAATGATTTTATTAAAAGAAAAATTACTAATTATGGAACAAAAACTTTTTTTTTTTAAATAAGTGCTTTTAAAATTGTTTTTTAATATTTATAAAGCTTAATACTCTTACTATGACCTCCTAGCATTAAAATTTAATTTAAGTTGTGTTAAACTGCAAAAATTAGAACATTTGCATATGGAATTTCACTTGGCGCAGGTGTAAAAAACTCATTTTTCTAAGGATTTACATGAGCTATGTCTAATGTCCAATCTCTGCAATCTGTAAAGAACATTCTGAGGATGATTAATATGTAATATGTAGCGACCTACAATGTCGCTGATGTTCTAACCATGGTATGTGATAGATTGAGGAGCTAGGTAAACGACTCCTGGTGTGGCTCTGTACCTTGGGAATAATGTAGTTTTACTAAGCAAATTGTGTGGATTGCTCCACTATAGGTACCGCTGTAGAAACCTAACACTTAGGCATTACAATAGCAGAGCAAACTGTTTCTCAGATACAAAAATTACCCATAGGTTGAATGTTTGTCATGGCAGTAAGTTATATTTTAATACTGATGTTCACATTAGACTTGAACACTTCACTAAATGTCAGGTCTCTTGTTTCAAATGGTTATTAAGTCTCTGATGCCTCCTTGAAAAGTTACATCTAGAAAACTGTCATCTCCAGAAGGTCATCTCAATAAATTGGTCTTCCCAAGCTTAGATTTACTCAAGAGAGACTGAAACTGACACTGAATTGTTCAGTTTAGCAAAGTAAAAGCCTATGGAATGCATGGAGTATTTTTCATTTTCCTTCGGCTGTGCTAAGGAAGGGACTGCATGAGATCACAGATTAGGCAATTCGAAGTGGATTCATGCCGATTTTCGAGGCTTAGGATATCACCAAAGATGCTGAAAAGAGCTCATAAATGGGAGAAGGTGAAAATGTATTTCCGGGTATTTGTGAAAGTGAGTAGTAACTGCATTGCAGTTTTACAAGATGCCACTGTCCTCACAATCTCTACCATTTACTTGTGTCTGAGTGCTTACCCGATTTCAGGAGAATTGTTTGTTTCGGAAACATGACAGAAGGATGTTGCAGCTGGCACGACAAATTCCTTGTTCCTCTCCATTGATTAAGAGTAATGGGCAGAGTACTCTTAGTCAATGTTCCAATAGTGGAAGAAGTTGATGGCACACCTTTGCCGTTCAGTTCCCAAGTCACGCTGGCATTTTTTACTTCAGACATGCAGATGGCAACAGACTTCTTGTGTTTAAAGAGTTCCTCAAAAGAGGGCCTGGTGATGTTTGTTAATGGCATAGCTCTCTGGTGTCCTGCAAGGAAATAAATGGAGGAACATGTCAATATGTATTCTGCATTGTTCTTTAACTGTTAAAACCAGTTTATAAATCGATGTAACTCGTTCTCTTCCAGCATCTAGCTTAACCGTACATTTATTTTGCGGATGTAACATGGGACACGTATTCTTGCAACATGTTTATTACTACAATTCTGTTGTTTTTCCTGTGACAAGAACAAATCTTTCCAGATGCAAGGGGGCAACATGTATTAGCTGTGATCAAGGCCACTCTCCCCCACCCTGCCAGCATTAATGGTTTACGATTTAGCGTGCTCTGACCTCACTAGCTTAATGGAATGAAAATCGTAGCTGCTGACTGACAGTGCCTTAAACCTAATTGGCTTGCAGAAGCAATGGGAGGACAGGTAGATACCATTCCCCTGCTTTGCTCACTATCTAGAGGCATCAACAAAGCATATCTCTCACTTGACGGGGGCATACCAGTCAAGCCGAAACACAGACTTTACATGTGAACAACTCACTTGTCTAGCATGAGAATAACAGTGACCCATCCCTAAAAGTCCCCATCAGCATATGGCTGACTCATGACAGCCCCACTGACCTTCAAGAAGCAATGCCTTCACATGGAATTTACTTTATCGATGCATTACACAAAAGCGTCCAGTGTGATATATGATGCTAAATGCGTTTCATCTGTAGCTATCTAGACACATTGGGACCTCAACACAAAGGTAACCCTGTGCAATTCACCATTTCCAACTGTAAAGTTACTCAGCGGTGTTGACTTACATGTCTCCAGCCCCTGAATCAGGGAGTGGAGCATAATTTACAAGTGTAAAGTAACTACAACCAAAAAATAGCATTAGTAACTTTAGCACTACTTGGCCAACTACTGATACTGCACCACTCTGCCAGAGAAAATAATGGAACCAGGGAAGTAACATCCCCAAGGAAATACTGCTCCATCCAAATAATATATGTCGGTTTTTTAAAATATATAAAAATTAAATTGAATAAAAAAATTAAACACTATATATATATTTTAAAAATAACTACTATGTTTAATGATAATACATTTTGATTAACATCTCTGCGCTAACTATTTAGAAATGGTATGCTCTGTCTCAGATATAGTAGCATGTTAGAGGTACTGTCCGGACTTGTAACAGACTGGGTCACTTCAGAAACATTAACCAGCCATGTGATCAGCTTTGATCTAATATTAACCCCTTCCGTGCGGGGCATATTCCCCCGCTGTGCTGGGGGGCAGGGGGCGCGCACAGCGCCCCGGTGCTCATGTCGAGCTCGTCATGAGGCACAGTGCTCGTGTGCTCATGACAAGTTCAGCTACTTCCGAAGTGGTGTCCCGGGGCTGGGGGCCATCGGGAAGATTAAGCGAGCTATTGCCCAGAGTCACATGGTGCTGGGCTAACCTGCCGCCGGGGATCGAACCGTGAACCCTGTAGTCCGGAGTCAGGCACCCTGGCCACTGCCGCACACCTCTTCCACCTAAGCCTGGGTCAACACAGTTTGGGGCTCTGAACCTTTGGGAACAAGTTTGCATTGAAAGTCTGCAATAAGGCTTAGATCCTGGATAAGCACACAAGATGATGAGAGGCAGAAGAGATGGAGTGAGGAAGTCATTGAGACAATTGAAGCTTACTCACTGATAGAGAGCAAGTAAGAAAAAAAGGTAAAGCCTAGCAAGAATAGGTGAAGTAGAAACAGAGTGTGAGGAGGAGGAAACCTTCAGAGATGAGTTCTTTCGAAGAAGATCACCCCCATATAAGACAGCCTCCACAGTCAGCAATACAGCTCAGGCAGCAACCAAGACTGGAGCATATGCCGTAACCCCTTTGGAAGCTAGTACACCCCCATGTTACACAGAAACTACTGTTTCACCCCTTGCCCAGACCTCAACACCCATGGCAATAGGCACAGCACACTCATCCGGGACACCCAATATTTCCCCTATTGTGACAGTCATTAGCATGCCATTAAGCCATACCCTTCTGAGTGTCTCCTGGGATCACACAGACATATCTAGCACAATAGCGCCAGGCCCTTCTCAGGGAGTGGTTTTGACAACCCCTGTCGCTGCAGGTCAGATAAACAATGTTACTCTACTAGTTAACCCACAGGGCAAAGGACAGACTCATTTGAGAAACTTAATGTTGCCCAATCGAAAGCTGAATTTGAAGAAATCATTTAGGGTAATGTAGGGATGGACTTGCTGGGATACTACAATGAAAGCAAGTTGCTTTACAAGAGCAAGGAAGCTGCAAGAGTGGTGCGAGAGACACATGCGGAAATGGAGAGAGTGCCGGACGAATGTGGAATTGATTTGACTCATAGAAAGAAGTTTCAAAAGAATGTCAGGATGATGATGGGTGGCAAACAATTGAAGGTATTGAAACTGAGAATCAAAAACGTATGTAAGGGAGCTGATCGAGAATATTAGGAATTGAAGTGAGACAGAGAAATTTAGAGAATTGTGGTCTTAGAAGGAAAAGGTCAAGGTAAAATGTTGCCAAAAAATGAGGGAGAAGTTACAGGGGAGGTGGTAAAGGAATACCCTTTAAGGGAAGTACAGGGAGGAACATATGTACATGTCCCTTGGTGCCGGACAGATCTCTTCCATTTAACAAATTCTCTCCTCAGGTTGAAGGAAAAGTCAGAAAAGTGGTACACACATATAGAGCAGATTTTGGCTATTTCAAAGGTTCTGTGGGAGGATTTGGATGCGTTGTTTGAAGTGGTGGTCCCAAAGGGCCTATGGGAAGAATGTTAAAGGGCAGTGGAATGGCTGAAACAGGAACCCACTTCGCCCCGGTCCAGAACCCACTTAGCCCTGGTTAAGACCAAATGCAATGCAGCCATTAACCACCTAAAAACTAAGGTTCCTCAAAAGGAAATGAATTGGCCCAAGATCTTATGACTGTGCCAAGAACCCAAGGAGTCTGTACATGCATATTTAGAAAGGTTAATGCAGATGTACAGGAAACATAGTGGTCTAAGGGACTTGGATACACTATGGGAAGGTTTCTTTCCTCCTCTGTGCAGGAACTGTGACCTGAAATTAGCAATCAGATTATTAAAGGTGTTCTTTGCTGGCAGAGTGAACCCATAGATGAGATCCTGCAGTAGGAAAAATATTGCAGTGATGTGCTCGTGGCTAAATGCAAGGGACTGAAAGACAAGTTTATGATCGCACATACCCAGTTGGCAGAGAATGGAGGTGTGAAAGGATCTGAGTTACTCATTTACGGACTTGAAATTGACCCCAGTGCAGGTATAAACACGCAAGCAGTCTGCATGACATATGGAGGAAATGCCCTGGAAGTAGGAAGAGATTGTGGAAGTATGTCCAGAAACAGTACAAGTGCCTTAAAGAAAGTTACCCCAAGTCACATTTGTATCAAGATCAGGCATTGGAAGTGGGAATGTTGCTACAATCCTAATAGAGCAATGATTGGTGCCCAAATGTTGCAGTGTCGGGAGAGCGTCCCACAGTACCCAGACCTCCTATGCCAACCTCAAAGATCCCGAAATCAGGCATATCACAAAATTCCCCTGGACCTATGCAGATACATGGAGGAAATCCCCATTTCCAATTGAGCAACAGAAGTTCCCCATAACCCATTCATATTCCACACTGCGCAATTCCCATTATGTTTGAGAGCTCCACAGATTTTGGACAGGCCCAATGGCAGTGCATGAGGTGGGAAGAGTAGTGCGCACTTGGCACAGTCTTAGAAGTGGATCAGGGTGGCCAATACTTAGAAGGAGATGTTAACAGGCACCTCATGTCCTTCTTGATAGACACAAGAGCTACTGGTTTGACTGTTAGAACAGTTGAGGTCCTGAACCTACGCCTCATGGGAAAAGAAGTTCAAGTTGTTGGCATTGCAAATCAGCAGTGTTTGAATCAGATTTCTGCCCCAGTTCCAGTAAAAATCGGGGACATCAGAGAACAATACCAGTTTACTGTGCGTGATTCAAGTCCTGTAAATTTGCCAGGAAGGTATCTTCTGTGTAAGCTCAATTGCTTCATATACTGTACGGAAGACAGAGCAGGTATAGAGATCCATGCGGCAGATGCAGAGCTTAAATTAGAGGCACCGGAACTTGTAGTCAGGTTGTATACCATCATTAGTGAAAAAGACTAACCCATCGATTGAAAGAGAAAGTCAGAGAAGATGCTTGGCATTTCACCGAGAAAGAGATTGGGTTCATTAAGAGTGCCAAACTTCTAAAGATAACCCTTCGGCCAAATGCAGTATTTCCTAAACACATCCTTAAACAATGATCCCAGCAGCCAGAGCAGGAATTACCCCCATCATTGAGAATATGATAGAACAGGCCATTCTAAAAGAGGTCGTTAGGAATCAATGTAATTCTCCGATTATGGCATTCCAAAAAGCCAATAAGCAGTGGAGAATAGTGCAGGACTTAGAAAAGATAAACCAAATCGTCATTCGAAGCTATCCTGTGGTACCGAACCCTGCTGTGATCCTGTTCCAAATTCCCCCAGAAGCTGAGTGGTTCACAGTGATTGACCTTTGCCAGGCCTTCTTCTCGGTTTCCCTTCACAAAGAGAGACAGTTTCTCTTTGTGTTTTGGTTCAGAGAAAAGACTTTTGTGTGGTGTCATGCTCCTCAAGTGCATTCAGAGAGCCCATCTTATTTCAATCAGATACTTGAAAATAATTGAGAGATTCTGCAGTTACCGTGTAGCTAAATCCTGATTTAGTACATCAATGATTTACTTTTTTCATCAATGAAAAAGTAAGCTTGTAGACAAGACACAATTGCTCCGTTCACCCATTTGGCTGAGAACTGCCACCATTTTCCCCCAAAACGTTTCAGTATTTTCAGAAGGAAGTCATGTACCTGGGACATCAGATAGAGAAGGGAGTCAGACGAGTGTCCCATGAAAACATTGAAACAGTCCTGAAAATGAAGTTTCCAACCACATAGAGAGAAGTATGAATGTTCTTGGAGATGGTTGGCTACTGCTGACAGTGTATTCCAAACTTTTCCTTTGTGGCAAAGCTTTTTCCTGAGTCTGATGCACACTGATGTCAATGAGCCAGGACCAAAGGATGATGGAAGCATGGAAGCCTTCCAAGAGCTCAAAAATCTACTCTGTAGCGCACCCGCTCTTGGAAGACTAGACTACACCAAAGAGTTTGTGCCCTTTTGCCATGAGAGAGATGGGTGTGCTTTGTCCATTTTGACACAGATGCATGGGAAGACTAAGAATTCCATAGACTACTTTTTCATCAATCCTTGATCCAATAGCCACAGCATTACCTGGATGTCTCAAAGCAGTTGAAGTGGGAAGTCTTAGCATTCAGCAGACTGAGGGCATGCTTATGGGTTATCCACTTATTGTAATGGTCCCATACTCAATTGACAGTCTCATGACTTGCACCCGCAATCAACATTTGACCAACAGGCGCTTAACTCACTGTGAGAGAATCATTATGGCTGCTGAGAATTTTTCTATAAGGAGATGTATTTCCTTAAACCTAGCTTCTCTACTGCCCATCCCAGAGGGAGGTGAAGGGGAAGATTTTCACCATGACTTCATAGTGTTACCAAGTGAGGCACAAAACCGAGTCCTGACATATGATATTGAATTTTACCCTGCCTGAATTTCACCATACTCTGCTTCCCGACAGATCATGTTTGAGCAGTTGTTATCGCAGAGGGGATTTATGACTTCTGCCGGCTTACCGAGTAGGAATGGGCTGTGCATCTCCAATCTGTTGAAAGCCCTTCAGTTACGAAATAAATTTAAATGGTGAAATGTGCTGCACATAAGAGTGTCAAGGACTTTATTCCAAGAGGCAACTGTTATGTAGATGAGATTGCTCAATATGGTGTTCTCGTGTCAACCACCTTTCTCATGTATGAGCCGTGCAATGCTGAGGGAGAAACTGTGTCTAATATGCTGCAAACACTGTACAGACTTTCAATGAGCTAAGAGAGTTGCACTATACTTCCTCGAAATTGGAAATGCCAAATGGGAAAAGATGGGATGTGTAAAGGATGCTAGTGACATTTGAGTGTCCAGTGATGGAAAGCCAGTGTTTCTTGATTACATGCTGCTTGCCATGGTGATACATATGCATGGACCAGCAGATGTGGGAAGTAATGGGATGATATCAGCTATCGAGCAGTTTTGGCATAATCCATACTTTCGATCAATGCAGAAAACCTATGCCACCATTGTGCAGTTTGTCAGGAAAAAAATGTGGGCAAAAAGGTTGTGTTGAACACGATCCATATAGGGATGTCTCATGGTCACTTCAACAAACTCCATATAAATTTGGTAGAGATGCCCGATGTAATCAATTAAGATACATCCTTGTGATCATGTGCCAATTTCCCAATTGGGTGGAGGCATATCCCACCAGGAGATGTGACAGTGTGACAGGCGTCAAACTACCAGCAGCGGATCCTCCGCTAAGGTAGGGTAGCGTGGCCCCACTGCTATGTGAGCCATTCAAAAACAAAAATAAAATATTAATAACGTAATATTATCATAATTTTATTTTTCCATCCTGGCTAAGCTGGTTTACATTTTAGGTGCGGGCACTCTCTTAGGTGTGCATGACTGTTTGGCCAGCCGTCTTGGGCCAGCCAAAAGTCATGCACACTTAGCATGTTCTCCACCCAGCTGTATTGCACAGGCCAGAGGGTGTAGTGGTAGCACAATTGACCATGGAGTGTATGATGGGGGAGGCAGGGGCAAGCCAATAGACCATAGAAGGCAGGAGGGAAGGGATTAGGGGCACAGACTCGGACACCAAAGGGCAAGAAGCTGACCACACAAGACAGGTGGGAGGGGCAGTCATAGCTCAACAGACCATGTGGGGTAATAGGACAGGGCAGTGGCAGGACAACAAACCATGAAGTGCAGCAAGCAGAGAGGGATGGGGCATGCACATGGACAATGAAGGGAATCAGAGTGAGGTAAAAGCAGTAGCTTGATTACACAGGGCATCCAGAAGGGGCAGTGGCAGAACAACAGCCCATGTAAAGCAAGCGGGAGGGGGCAGGGGCCTGGACATGGGCAACAGAGGGAAGGGGGAATGGATTAGAGCAGCAAGCTTATCATGTAGGGCACATGGGAATGGCAGTGGAAGCACAAAGCACAATGGAGGCCAGAACGGAGGGGACAGGGACATACACACAGACAATGAAGGGAAGGTAGGAGAGGGTCAGGGGCAAAGCAGCAAGCTGACCACCTGGTCCAGGTGGCAGTGGCAGCACATTGGGCAATGTATGACAGGTGGGAGGGTTAGTGGCAGCACAATTGACCATGGTGGAGAACAGAGAGGAGACAAGGGCTTGATTCAGTAAACAAAGGACAATGAAAAAGTGGCAACAGCAGGTGCAGCAAGCTGACATTGCAGGTCAAAAGGAGCAGTGACAGCACAACAGCCCAAGCAGACCAGCATGAGGGCGGACATAAGGGGCAATGGATCATGGGGGGCAGGAGGGAGGTGACGCACAATAGACCATGGTGAGCAGGAGGACGAGAATAGGGACATGGACACAGATGATGGAAGGCAGGGGGAGGAGTAATTATAGGGGAAGCAAGCTGACCATGCATGAATAGTGAGAGTGGTTTAGTGCAAAGAAGTTTACTTAGTGTTCAGGGAGAACATTAAGCAAAACAATTAGTTAGCCGAAGTGACACTCGCTACTATTACAGGCGCACACCTTTAATTATTTCCTGAATAACAGCATAGAATAGAGCGTTAAGCCCATGGTTTTACCCATTCTTTGGTTGGGGGGAGATATGCTCTAAGGTCTTTGAAATATTTATCACCTCAAAAATGCGCATAACTAAAACTTGCTGCATCTTATTCAGGGAAGTTATGTTGGAAAGAATTTGGCTCACTTTTTGTCACTTCTTTTCAGGGTAAACTTTGGCTCACTTGTTGCCACTTCTTTTCAGGGCAAATACTAGTGGATTTGGGAGATTTGATTCAGCCATTTGCCCGCTCGCTGCTGTTCAGTTTATGCACCCCGCGAGTTACAATGTTTACCTGCTGCCGCCAACAGCTAGGAGTGATCTACAGCCCTGCAGCTGAACTGAAATACAGAGGAGCCCAGTTGAGAGACAACAATATTCAGCACATTAATTCCTAGAGATTTACGAAATAGTCATCTGTTGTGGGGACTGTGCTTGAGCAAGCGAAGCTAAAGCTTCCACTTCACCGTGCATCCCCCATGACCAGAGCCGGATACATGGAAACATACATCGCCGTACCATAAATTGAAGTTACAGGCTGGGGCTGTATTTCAGGGGGGCAGCAGAAAGGAGTTGGTGGAGTTAAAGGCATCAAATTAAGACAATCAATGTATACATTTTTTTTAAAACGTTACAACCAAAATAAATTGGCTTGGTTCCATGGACTAAGCTGGTGTTAAATCTTTTCTGGCTCACAGATTTAGTCATAAAACAGACTGCATTTACAAATGAAATACTTTCTGGGTTTTTCAAAATATTGGACTCGCATGGAGGTAGGCTGATTAGTTCTTGCAGTATCAAGGCAGTAGTCAATCAATCACTTTGTCTCTCCCCCATACCCCCTTTTGTGCAGGATTCACTCTCGCTAGGGTCGGCCATGGCTCTATTGACACTTACCTGAGGTGGGTGAGCCACTAAAAGCTCGAGCATGAAGCCTGGCTCTGACTCTGCTCGAGGTCCTCTTGGCATTTCGAACCCAAAACAAGTCAAAAGTATATATGGATACTGCCTCCCTTTCCTCCCTCACACTACCCAGTATCTGGCATTATGGCCAGAACTGCTGGCTGTGGAGTCTCTGCATTGGCTCAACATCCTGTAACTCTGGGCAAGTCACTTAATCTTCCCGTACTTATAAGCAGTGCATGTGACATTGTGTAATATATAACTGGTGTTCATTTAAAGTACTCTGCATCGAGGTCGGGTTTGAGCTGGATTTAACAATTGCAGAAAAATTATGAGGTAAAAAAAGCCTTAACATAAGGAAAGACAAATAGATACACATTTCCTGCTGATTTGTCCAAACTGAAACCAGAAAACCAGGATAAATCGGGGCTTCCTGCTTAAATTGTATGATCTTAGGCAAATATTATATTTCATCAAAAGTCATTTTTTCCTTCATTAGCACATATACATTTCTTCATTATCACATATAAAAGCACTTTCAAACATGTAAGTTCAGACTACCAGTTGTATAAAACTATCACTTTTAATAAGTACCTCTCAAAGCAGTGCTATAATAAGCCTTATTAATGTAAAAGTTTCACGTTACAAAAAAACACTTTTTTTTATTTTGAAAACACTTTAGCATATTTTACTTGTTGTTGTATAAATTATAAAGCCAATGTTTCCAAGGCAATGCTTGTGCACAGGCTCTAAGATTCAAGACAACCCTTGGCTCGGCTCTCTCTGCTAAGTTGTTGGGTCGTCCATCTCACGTGCTCATCTGCCTTTGGGGGCCTCCAAATGGTGCACACCTCTCCTCTAAAGTTGCCTTCTTTAAACCTAGCAGAAGTAGATAGAGTCTGGGCCTGTCAAAGACTGTGTAGTTTCTTTATAGTTTGCCAGCCCTGATTGTTTTTCCACTTCCTTCCTCTTGTATGGGGAATTTAATATCCAGCATGGCCATGGCAACTGCTCATGTCACCAATTCCATTTCTTGGTTTTTGCCATCCTTTTATTCAATCAACATCACCTCTGACTGTGGCATGTTTCCATACTGATTCCTGGTTCTTCTCTCATTAACCCATCTTTATTGGTGTGCTCCCTTTGAGCATCACACAGCCGTTATGGCCAAGCTGGTGCTCTGTAGCTGCCTATATGTTTTTATCAGAAATATAATTTGCACACTGTCACTTTCCCTCACCCATCAAGCCACCTGGTGCTGAATCCAATAACATGAGAACAGCACCTTAGCTGTCATCACACACAAGATGAAAACAGTTCCCACAGCAGCAAAAAACAACAACAACACTTTTCCAATCACACAACCTACATGGTGCAGCTTGCTGTCAATGTGGGTAAAAGCTTCAGAACTTCACAAGGGGTTGGTAAAGCACCATACAAATAATACAAAACCTTTATCTAAAGGTCCCATGTTAATTAACAACAGCTTTATCAAAGGAAACCATGTTGAAAAGGAACATTTGTTAAATCCCCAGTACCGAAATGAAAGACCTAAACATCCAATATTTCTTACTATCTGCAGTGGCCTGTTGTCACTAAAGGAGTGCTTGGATGTACACGACCTTTTAAAATGGATTGCTTAATGGTAAGCTGTTGAGTATCTTCTTGTTTTTTTTGCATGCTGCTCTTGTTATTCCCATATACTGTAATTTGTGTCAATTTGTTTTTGTCGAATGCGCCAACCAACTTTAGTTTTGTTACGCAGTAAGTGTTTATGTGCTTTGTTTAGAGACTACTTTTAATTTGTCCTAGTGATATTCTATCATACGGCACCCAGTTCCCAGACTTTTTTATCACCAGGGGGCCCTCCTCACGGACCGAAATGCACATAAGTTAAATATGCACAAGCACCGCACTTTATATTTTAGCACAGTGTCCACTTTTACATTTGCAAAACGGGCGTCGCACTTTATGTTTGAGCACAGTACCCACTTTTATGTTTAAAAAAGCAATAGCTTTAAGTCTTGGGAGTGCAAGACCTATTTCATTGCAAATGCTTGTTTACTTTGGTACTATAATTCTGACACCATAAAAAACTGTTTAACTGCAGATCAGTATTTCTCGATTTCAGCAGCCACTGTCTGAGTAGCTCAACAAGAGTGTATTTAGCCTCGATGAAGGTCAAGCTGTATTCAGTTTGGGACAGCACCAGTGGACAAAATGCATTAAAAGATAAAAACCGGCCAATTTTACAGTTGCTCATAAAATGATTATGTTTATTAACAACAACATTTTCGAAAAAATAGATGGTTTAAATATTGAAAGATTGACTATGCCGTTAGTTATAGTGGAGGCATCCAATAGGGACTGTCACTTTTTGAATATATTACTCATTTTTAGGTTGAGCCAAGGCAGCGTGCATGCGTTGTCTGCAAGACATGCTGTAATCTACATTATGGGCTTAAACCATGCCCATTGATTGCCATTTGTTTCTTTGCTGTGGCATTCACAAATGCTGCCTTTTGATTGGTGCATTTGTTGTAATTGTCCCTCCTTTGGGTGCTTGGTTCCCTCCCAGGCGATTTCACTAACTGATCCTTATGGTTGTTTCCTCAAAGCCTCCATGCTTACTTCTGGCCCAGCGCGCAATAGCCCCTTTTCCCGCCTGTTGGCCAACTGCATATCTATTGTTCCTTTCCCTGTGTTCAATGTACATGATAAAGCACTATGTATATGAAATGCATACCCCAAAATGTTTTGTGTCCCAAGCAGGTTTGTAACAAGCGTAACTGTGCCATACTTTACAAGCACGATTAATAATAGATAGGCACCTGGTTCCGCTCGCACTGATATCTGGTCTAATCCATTATGGATATTACAAACAACCATTGTTTAATTAAACAACTACTTGACCCACTCACTTTTCCAATATGGCCAACACCGTTTCTTGCAATGCCATATGTCATGGTTGCCATGCCCCTTCTATTTAGGCTGGACCCTTGCCACACTTCCCGTTTACTGTAGAACATATTCTGTTCAGTTCCTGCTGACTTGCTCAGCCTCGAGTTAACAGACTTTTTAGTTGTCCAGTAAAAGGTATGTGAGGCATTACACTGACGCTCTGTGTTTCAACGGATGCCTTTTCCTTGCCCTCCTAATCACATGCAAAACATGTGTTTTCCCTCGTTCAGATTGTATTGTCTCCCTGAAAAATATCCACGGTGTCCGTGCATATCGCACGCAAGGGAAGCTTTTGATCCGAGCTTGCTTTCATCACTTTCATCCTGTGTTAGTACAGCTAATCATTTAATGCTCAACTTTCGGCTTAAGCTGTCTTAGACACCATTCACACCATTCGCCATAGTCATATTAACATTGCATGACAGGGTTGTGTTTGCCTTTACTTTTGTAACGCAATGTGTTACTACATGTATACTGTGCCTATTTATTTATTTATTTATGTGCTTTTATAGCGCCTGAATAGACCCCCGAAGGGGTATCTCTGCGCTTTTGCCAGTGAATGAGACTGTCCTGTGCACGATCGTTTACAGTAACTGAGACAAATGAAAAGACTAGCTGCTACTAAAAAGAAAAGTCTTGAGGGTTTTACGAAAAAGAAGGTGATTAGTGATGATTTTTAATGTAGGGGAAAGGGAATTCCAAAGCACTGGTCCAGTGTGTGCCAAGGCCCGGCCTCCCTGGCGAGATTTTCTTATTTTAGGGACCTGTAGTAGGTGAAGGCTGCTAGATCGTAAGGAGCGGCCAGGAATGTAGGGTTGAAAAACTTTAGCAAGATATTTGGGGCCCTTACCTATCAAGCATTTGTGAATCGTGCACAGTATTTTAAATTTAGTGCGTTGCCGCACAGGCAACCAGTGAAGTTTATCCAGTAGAGGTTGGGAGGGGGTCCTGGGTGGAACATTGAGAACTAACCTCGCCGCCGTATTTTGGACTACTTGCATTTTGTTCATTTGGCCTTCATTAGTTGAAAAAACCAGCCCACAGCTATACTAGTGTGGCCAAACTGGAAATTGTTCATTAATTAGCCCTTGGGTTTGAGGGAACGGCTTCATGTTTAGCCTGCTGCACCAGCTATGCCCGCTTTAACAGACAGACAGATTTTTTCAGTCCATTTCGATTCATCTAGTTTTTGAAGTCCTATTCTGCTCCGAAGTATGCACTCCTGCCTTAGCAAAGCAGCTGACCCTTTGTTAATAGCACTTTTATTAATTTTTTCGTGCGGCCTTCTCAAATTCTATGGTGCCTGCACCTTTTGTGCACCCTCTCTGCAAGCATTGTTTACTTTATTTTTATAAAACATAATGTCCAGCCACCCAGCCGTTCGATAGTCTACGGACGCCTAACTAGAGACTTTTTTTTTAACTACAACACATACGTACAAAGTGCCCGCAGTCTGTCATTATTACATGGTTAGCGGTTGGACAATCCAGGCAGATCGACCACCATAGTTTTTTGAGTGGTTTCAATCAGCACTACCTACAGTGCATATGATAATAAGTGTAATTGTAATAAGTAAAAGTGCGCACTCTACGCACATGGCCATCTATTAATTTGCTAAAGGTGTAAGTAATTGGGACACAGCTGTGTCGCTCCATCAAAAGCACTGGGTTTTAGGCATTTACACATTGTCATAAAAACCTGCAGCACTATGTCCCGGAGTGTGAGCATGTTTAAATCACCACTGCACAGTTTATCAACTTACCCATAAGGGAATGCATGGATGCATGGTCCCTACGTCACAAACTCTGCTCGGGCACAGACAGTCATTTTTAATTCTGTAAATTCTTTTTTAATGCAATTTTTGGACATCTCACTGTAAGCTCTGCATGTCCTGAATGTTTCAAATTCTGCCGTACACCACCGTTTTGCCGGCTATAATGATGATCGCAGTCTTGCTATGACCCATTAGCCATTAAATCGAGATAGGGAAGCACTGATGTACTTGATACCAATTTTAGTAGAGTTAATCACAAATTCCAGTTCACAGCATGATAAATCAGAGGTAATATAAATCCCAAACTGTTCATCATATGGAGCAGTGCTTTGGCACTGCAGCTTTAACACATGGGGCCGTATTATGCATCGTGATTGTTTGCGCCCGGTGCACCTTTTAAAAGGTGTGCCGGGTGAACACAATCACAATGCGCCCTATTATGATGTATGCGCTGCCCCCAGGGCAGATGCGTACTACCACTGCCCTGGGGGGCACCCACCTGCACTTTTACAGGATAATAGAGATCCCCTTGCAGGCAGGTGCAGTCAGTGACTGCACTCACCTGCAAGGCAGTGGTGGCTACTCTATTTGGGGTGGGGGCGCCGCCTCACTGCTTTCTTGCAGTGCGAGAAGCAGAACCATAAAATGGTAAAACTACCATTATATGTTTCTGCTTCTCGCAGTGCGAGAAAGCAGAAATGCCTGGTTGGGGGCAGGGATGTGGGGGGTCCTGCTCGAGGGCAGCGGGGATTGGCTTGCCCACTGTTGTGGGCCCTGACTGTTTGGTCGGCCCCATGGCTGACTAAACCAGTCAGGCATGCAGCCCACATAGAGAAAATGGTCTCCCAACAGGTGCCCGGCTGGGGTGCTGTCTGCTGCTCCGCACCAATCATAATGCTGCCCTTGCAACATTGTGATTGACTTAGGGGAGAGAGGCGGCCTAGGTAAAACGTGTCCGGGAGCAGCAGGAGTTGAGGCGGCGGCGCGTGATCCGGAGGAAGGTAAGTTATTTATTTTCATTACCGTCCTCCTGCGCAACCCCCCCATCATATCCCCCGCCCACCCATCTTGCCAGCCGCGACTGGAATCTTGATTCTAAAACACAACATTTATGGTGACTTGATGATTCCTGCTCGGGGTTTGCAAGTGGTTACTTACTTTACATTTCTTCAAAGGTCTTTCGAAGCTCAGTAGGAGAGCTTTGGAAAGATCACAGTGTGTCCATTTGTGTGTGCAGAGAGGATTCAGAAACCCCTTCCAGGAGGTGAGTTATCCCCCCTCCATTGCCTCAACCAACTCTCATGCCCATCAAATCAAACCACTGACAATGTGCTTTGATGTCAAAAAAGGTCACTGTTTATTCAACATAGCATGTTTATACATTTGCAAAACCATGGTTATGCTATTGCTCTCTTAATATTCATGCAAATATAATTCCTTGTCTTTGCAATTATTTTCGTTGCTGCATGGACCCAGCCTCCTCAAGTTCCAGGGAAGGGAATGGCCACCTGTCTGGGCCTCTATTTCAAGGGTCAAGGCTTCAACTTTCTACCAATTTGAAGGGTGTCCATCGGGACCTGCCCAGGCTGCAAGTGCCGTCCCGCTTGCCCTACCCTTTTGTGGCCCCTCCCTGCTCCCAGGGGTCCTTGCTGTGTGGCATCCCAAGGACCTTGCTTGAGCATCTACTCTATCATGAGGCTGAGTCCTTCCATTTTGCTCCCTCGGTACCCCTGTGTTGAAGCATCCCAAGTGTCCTGCGGGAGCATCACATCTACTCTTTCTATGGCGGTAGGCCGCCCTTGGCTCCCTCAGTGCCTCTGCCATGAGGCATCCCAAGGACACTGTGTGAGCGTCACACCTACTCTGCCTGTTGCTGTGTACCGTCATTAGCTCCCTCAGTGCCCCTGCCGTGGGCATCCCAAGAGCACTGTGTGAGCCTTCCAACTACCTCTAGTAAATGTTCTCTCTTTTGTATATCTTCCCTGGGTTTCTTACACCACACCTCTACCCATGCGGCTGCCCGTTCCTTGTGGTGTGGGTGGGTGGTATTCCTTCTTCTAACACTGAGAGGAAGGGGGGGTTGTGCCTACTTGGGCCTGTTGCCCCCTATTTACCTAGTCACCTCTTCAAGCTTGCCGAATCTTGGTTGCCACTTTTGAGCGGGCTATTTGAATGTGCAGGGGAGGAGCGCTGCGCCTCCGGCTGGCGTTTGGCCCAGGTCCCTAATGGATCTGGCTTCACCTCCCCTGGCCCGGGTTACAAGTAAGCGTACTATCAATATGCAGGTGCTTGGGCCATGCAAGACTATGGAAACTAGCAGGGACTGGTCATGTTTCTTAGTGTTCACAAAATGCTGGGGACAGGTCATGAGGGTTTATGCTGAAAAATGGATTGGTGGAGGATTCAGGGGTGTGTGTAGGGAGCAGGGCTTCATCATCCTGGAACTGACGGTCCTCGGTACATCTTCAGAATGATACAAAGAGGGTTAGTACATTGCTTTGACCCTGGCACCTAGACAAATATAGTCAAATACTGACTCTTTGTGTTTTTTCTGTTATTGTTGTGATCTCAGCTGTGAGAAGAAAGGCGTGAGAGGGCCACGAGGCACCAGGATTCATGGGCCTGGCCTTTAAAAGAAAGCAGCGGGGGCCCACAGAGACAAGCCTTTCACTCCCACCTATGTGTTATTCCAGCCATAAATCCAGAGTGACAAGCTTGAACTTTTCTCAATTGACATGTTTACAAGGAAAGTCTGCATTTGACAAGAAAAATAAGCTTATCAATCACCTAACAAGCTCTTTAATGAATGAAACCGAGACACTTCAGTTTCTGTTTGCCTGATGGCACAATGTATTGATCAGCACTGTTCTTGTTAAGCTGCCCCCCTTCCTTCTGTTCCTCCCACACTTGTCCTGCCCTCTCTCTCCCCAAGACCAGATGTTGACCCTCCAGACAGTGGCAGGTACCAGTCAGGGTTTATCACGGGGTCAGACACTCCCTTCCCTGATGACACAAAGAGATCAGGCTCTACCCTCCCCCATGGGCTCTTAACCCACTCAGAACATATGGAAGCTATCTGCAGTGCAATGCAGTGGCTGCAAGCAAAAGAAGTGCCACATGATTCTCCCGTGCCCCGACAGGAAGGACACGGAGGTTGAGACACCCCTGATGCCCCCACTGATCTTATGCCGAAGTGGCGAGGTGAAGGCTCTATGTTTTGAGTGCGTGGGGTGCAGGTGGCCTCCAGGACACCACATGATGCCAGGACAGAAGCATCTCCCTCGTATTGCCATGTCATTTTAAGAGGACACGACTTTAAAGTGTTTCTCAAACAACAAAGCAAGCTCTGAAAAGAAACAGCAACACAGACACAGTGTTCCGAGTGGTAACAAGCGCTGCTCTCTTTGTACTGAACATCTGCCTGCCAGAGAACAACTTCAGCTGAGGATCTTTAATATAATGCTGGGTAGGCCCTTGCAGGACGGAAGCTTCATGCCGGGGAAGAAATGTTTGTGTGCGTGCTTTGTGTTTGGCTTTTGCATGGTTTAGCTGGGTTTCATTGGCACTACATTGTTTTATCCAACAGGGTTTTTAAAGCAGTGCATTGAATAGCTAAGTAGCAGATTTGGTTGTGAGCTGTAACGTGAAACAACATAGTGTTCGTCGCTATGATTTTAGTGAAATGTTGTCATTGTTTCAGCAGCATATCCTGCTTGAAGCACTGAGGGTTAGCCACGATCAGCTAACAGTATATTGATGACAGAGTGGGTGGTACAGCTCGTGTTAGCTTTGCATGTCCACAGTCGTCCTTAAGGTGCATTGTTTTGAGTATTTGGTCAGATTGGGTGGTACAGCTCGTGTTAGTTTTGCATGTCCACAGTCGTCCGTAAGGTGCATTGTTTTGAGTATTCGGTCAGATTTACTTGGTAAGAGAAGAACGCAAATTGAGGAGTAAATGAGCACATTAAGTGCAATGGTTAAATGTCAGGTTATCAACACAGTGCTGTTTATGTCTCTTGATAACCTGGCACAGTACTTCGCACAGCCCATGTTACAAGTTGCAACTGCATTACAAGGACTGTATCTGGGCCGGTACTCACAAAGGCCCGTTTGTGAAATGTTATGGTAACGGCATCGATTTTACCTCTGCCTTCTGGCTCTGGTTATTCAACCTTCGCCCTCCAGTTCTGGATATTTATCATCTGTCCTCCGGTTCTTTGTTATTTAACCTCTGTCCCCTGGCTCTGGCTATTTAAATCTCTATGATAACCTATCTGAGGCGCGCGCCCTGACGTATAGCAGCTCTTGTTTCAGCAGACTGCTGGCGGTTGAACTTGATACCGGGATTACTACGTAACCCGAGTCTATGTGCTATACCTTATTTTAAATTTGGACACACGGCCGAGGCTCTACTGACCGGTTTTAAGATTATATAATGTTGTCGTCCATGGGTGGAGGTACGGCAGTGTAATGAACTGTTGAATGAAGACTCTGTCGCAATAAAAGATAGCCATCTAAGTGGCATTGATTTGACAATCTGAAAAATATGAGATTCTGAGTGATCTTTTTATGAGATTTTAGTTTTGTGGGATCCAATTATCATATCCTGAAGAAGGTGTTGGCTCCTAAATACTGTGCCCACCGAAACGTGTCGATGCCCTGTGTTTGAGTTGAAATACTCTAAGTCTAGGTGATAACAACTCTGACTGGAAAAACTAGGTGGATGTCAGAGTGTGATTACAAGCGTGACTAGTGTACTTCCTCATGTCAATAGGATTTATGTATTCCTTTAGTTCTGTTTCCCACTTGTAACAATTGATTGTATAATGTAATGTGATTTTATTTTGTATAAACTGTGTAATTTGTAACTGTGTCTTATGATAAGAAATGACAAGTATTTGAACAAATCTAATTGAATACACTGTCTTATTTTAATTAATTTTTCCTTTTTGCTCCTGTCTGAATGAGTTGTTGTGGTTTAAAAATAATAATTCTCATGATATAGAGTTGTACCCAAAAGGGAACTTCTGACAATTGTCTTCTGGTTATTTAAACACTGCCCTGTGGTTATTTAACCTCCGTCCCCTGGCTGTGGTCATTTAACTTCTGTCCCCTGGCTCTTGTTATTTACCCTCCGTCCTCTGGCTCTGGTTATTTAACCATTGTCCTCTGGTTATTTAACCTCCGTACCCTGGCTGTGGTCATTTAACTTCCTTCACCTGGCTCTTAATATTTACACTACCTCCTCTGGCTCTGGTTATTTAACCTCCGTCCTCTGGTTATTTAACCTCTTTCCTCTGACTGTGGTCATTTAACCTCTTTCCTCTGACTCTTTCTCAAATTTGCTTGAAAATGCACCATATGCCCACTCTTTTTTAAAATTTTCTGAGGGGGAGAACACTAGGTAGTTTGCGGTTGCTCGCTACGCTCGCTTGACGCAGTGCAGTACAACAATTGTATTACGCTCACCACTTTCAAATGTCACCAGCTGCCACTGCTGCAAGGGGATGTCTGGGGGGTCCATGGGACCCCCTTTACCTCCTACAGAGGGCCATCTTTTACATGGCGCACTGTCAGTGCACCTCCTGAGGGCTGCTTTGACTCTGCGCCCGCATCTGTAAAATGGCGCAAGCGCAGAGTCAAAGGAATTCCCTCATTTACATAGGGCACGCCCCTATGCAAATGAGGAAACACCCACTGAAGGTAGCACTGGCGCTTTAAGTGTGCTAGTGCTATCGGTTTTATAGAAGGGGATGCACAAGCGTCTGTGCCCCCTTCTATAATACCAAAGTGCCCCGGGCAGGCAAAGCGGGCACAAACACCCATTGCGCCCCCCGGGCACGTATTGTATTGTAATACAGCCCCTGCAGATCACAAGTCTACCTTTATTATAAGCAAAGTGGAGTGCACTAAAGTTTCTGGGCCACCACATTTCCTGAGCGGTTCAGGTACTGCCCCCACTTACCTCAGTTTTTTCCAAGTAGGAACCCTCTTCAAGAGAAGTTTAATCTAAAATTGTTCTCGTTGAAAATGATCAACATTGGGTTGTTAATTTGCACCCCTTAGCTCTGAGCTCTGCTTCCCTCTACATGCATTTCTTTGATTTGAGTATATGCATAGATCATCAGTGTAGTTCAATGTTTGACAGTTTTATTTAACTACAAAGGAGCATTAACTCAATCATGGGTAGTGCGAGAATGTCCACATAGCGCTTTCATCATCTCCTATACTAGTGTGCATTGCACTGAGATGCTCACTTGGAGTAACAACTATCCCTAAGCCAAATTCAGGATGAACCTTAATGCTTGCACTTAATGTAACAGTTTAATAAAAAAAATAGACGTGTTCTTTGGAACATTTTTGCATTTAAAGAAACTTTAGGCAGAACATTACGTGCTGTTTTTGTCAGCTTTGTTGATTTTATGGGTCACCATTACTCTGAACCAACTTAATTGTATAAACCTTATCTTATAAGGTAGGGGAGACATGGACTTGTAACTTAGTTGTCTTGTTGCTACATATTCACCGTATTAATACAGGCTCTGACTTCATAGCACTAAAATACACAAGTCTCTATTCTCCACTGCACCAACCAATTTTTAACTCTGTTTCCTGAGGCAAGCATGTATTCCTGAATCAGACTGCATGACCCAGTGTATTGTGATTGTATAGCTCTTTAATCCCTGATGGCATACCACCCAAGGTAATATGCTGCATGGCTAAACACTTATAAGGTCCCAAAGGTGAGACCTATTGCTGTACCAATTCTTTTTAGTCTCTGAGTCTAGGCAGGAAAGGAAATTGAGGCATATAGCAGTAGAAAAGATCAGTCTAGAAATGTATAATTTGGTGCAATTTGAAGCTGTGATTAGCACTAAGGTATCTACAACTAGATCAGTTCAACTATGACGACAAATTGAGCAATCCAAAGAATTATTTAAAAAATTCGGAAATACAGATTATTTGCAAGAACATGCCTATTTAGCTGGGTCTTCATAAATCTGCTAGTCAGTGCCTTCTTTAAAATACCATATGTTCTAAAGATTAAAAGTCTCACCTATAGAATGGACAGATTCCTCAGCCGGGGTCAGACTGGTTCCATTTCGGTAGTACACACGGCAAGTGTACGTGCGATCTTCCGCCCATTCCTCCTGTGTGAGGTGAAGGCTGCAGGTGCAATGAAATTTGCCAGGTTGCAAAACTGTTGTTGAGTTTGCTGAGCAGGAACGCTTCTCTTTGTCCACTATCCAAGTCATGGCAATCTTTCGTGAGACATAACCCTCAGCTATACAGAGCAGTGTTTTATTGCCTACTCCTTCGAGTGTGTAGAGCACAGTCACTTTAGGAGGGATTGGCTTCTGTCCAGCTGGAGGAGAAAAGGCAACATTAGTATGACATGAAATCAAAGAGGAAAACAAGAATAAGAACAATGTAAATAATCGCAGCTTGAGTCGACAACGAGCGAAAAAAGGGACAATGGCTTGTCCCCAGATGGTATATTATTCATGCAATGCAGCAATTCATTCACAATGAAAATCCACTGGAAATAAACACAAATACAGTTTGCTAATTATATACTTAATATATGACACACAATCCATTCATTTTTATGGTCTGGCTTGACAGCGCAACTGTCACCAGACAATTATGTGATAATCGCAAGAGATGTGTTTTGGCTTTGCCGGCATGTGGTAGCCAAGAGTATGCCTTGATTGGGCAGAAGTTGTGTACGTCCACAAAAAAGTGCTTGCCCTCCAGGCAGCTGTGATCATTTTGTTTATTTATCCAGCTGCCCGTACTTCAGTGTTTAGGATCACAAACATGATATTGAAATGCTATAAAAGTGTCAAAGAAAATTTATGGTATTTGCATTGGCAGCAGCAATGGAAAGAGGGCAACCATGAAGAAAGTATTGTAGTTCAATCAGCCTCCCCTTCCATTACTAACTTTAGACTCCAGAGGGTAGATTTGTGTTCGAGAGCAGTATGGGATACCCAGGGCTACACTAATATACATTAATTTTTAAGTCTGGCTTGACAGTGCAACTGTCAGCTGAACTTAAATGATCAGCAAAAAATAACTTTCTGGGTACTACTGAGAAAAGAGCTTAGACTCCATTCAAAGTTAGTTCCTCTGAGTACAGGATTTGATTGGGTATAATTTGTGTGCTTTTACTAAAAATACTTGTATTGCACTTTTTAGTTTGTGTTAAAGCTTATACTTGTTACAGGAATGAGTAACTGTACGTTGGTTATACTGACAAGCTATAGACCTGATTGGTACATTGGTAAAGGTTTTTTTTCAATGCAATCGGTCTGGTGTGCTTCTTATGACCCGTTATGACAAAGGCAGTTGGTTTAGCTTAATAATTTTGAAAATCTTTTGGTAAAGCCAGTAAGCCTTTAATGGTTAGTTGTTATCACATTGTGCGACAGGCTATAGACATGCATTTTGTTACATATACTCACGCAAATTTCTGTAGCAAACAAGGATTGTGGTGTTGGTTACCCCATGTGACAAACCATGGCTATAGAAGGTTTGCTCTGTGACAATCCTTGTTAGGCCCTCACAGAAGAGATAGTATTTGCTTAGCCAATTGTAATTGTGTATTCCTTAGTAACTTTATGATTGTGTATCCGATGGTTGCCTTATGGAACGTGCCTTGCTCAAACCTGTAACTTGGTTTTGGTGACAAGCTATAGGCCTTATTGGTGCATTAGGTTATATCCACTGCCATAGGTCTTGTCTGATAATTATGAACTGTTATGACAAAGGCAGTTGGTCCAGCTTATTAATTGCAAAAATCCTTTGTTAAGGCCAGTAAGCTTTTAACAGTTAGTTGTTATCACATTGTGTTAGACAGATAGTTTGTTACACGTACTCTCACAGATTACCATAGTAAGCAAGGGTTTTGGATTCAGTCTCCCACTCTTACAAACTCTGGAGGTTTTCACAGTGATGATTCTTGTTAGGCCCTATTGAGAGGAGTTGTATATTGTTTTGCAAGCTTTATTTTTCTACATATTTAAACTGCGTTTGTGACAGTTGCAAGTTTATGTCCATTTGAGTAGGCCAGTGTTGGGTAAGGTGTAAGGCTAATGGCAAAGGGTAAAGGCTTCATCGCTTCATTGGGCCTGACCTACTTATTATGAAAAACATGTGTTACAGACAACAGGCTTTTAAGGATAAATCAATATTACACTCTGCTAAAGCCTTTATTTGCAGGTATTTTGTTGTTTGGAATTTGACAAATTACCATACAAGATAAGGGTATTGGCATTCATGATTCTCCTGAACAAACCATGGGGATAGAAGATATGCAGTACAATAATCATTGTTAGGCTGTCTTTGGGTAAAAAGTATTTAGCTTTGCCAACTTTAACTTTGTATACATATGTAATTGTATGACTGTATGCCGAATAGTTGCCTTGGAGAAAGCTTATTAGTTAATGTGACAAGCCAATGAAAATAGAAATAGGCTTAATTTGTGTACAGGGAAATTGTATGCAAGATGCCATAGGTCGGGCCTCTGTATTATGAAACATTATTACAAAACAGTAGACTTGGCTTATTTGCTGTGAAAAGCATGTCATAAATTCTAAAGGCCTCTAACAGTAGATTGTTGTCCCATTATGTCACAGTCTGTAGAATGGTATTTGGGTACATGTAATCTCACAGATTACCATATTGGGCAAGGGGTTTGGTGTTGGTCACCAATTCTGACAAACCGAGAGAGCAGAATTTCACAGGGCTAATTCTAGTCAGGCCCTACTGAGAGGGGTTGTATATTGCTTTTCGTACAGTAATTTTGTACATATTTCTAATGTCCAACTGTATGCATACTGGTTGCCAGTTTATGCAAACGTCAGTAGGCCTGTGTTGTATATAGTGTGAAGTAATTGGTAATGGTTAGAGGCTGTATAGGCTCACTGCTAAAACAATGGAGCTTGACAATTTGCACTATGATGACCTTTATTAGGTTCATCTAATATCTATAATTTTGACAACTGTATTTTGCTCATATTTGTAATTTGATGGTGGCTTTCCTAATGGCTGCCATTGGGGAAGGCTTATAACCAACATAGTAGGTCTGAACTGGTTATGGTAACAAGCCAGTGATAACTGCTTGAGGGCTGATTGGTTCACTGGGAAAAAAATATTTTGAATGCTACAGATCTGATCTGTTTATTATGAAAAGTTATGATAAACGCAGTGGGACTGACATATTGATTATGAAATGTATATGTGAGTCAACAGGTATTTTAGGGTGGACTGTTAGTTCTCTATATTAACGCCTACAGGTAAATTGTTAAATAAAATGTCACCAATTACCTTTGTAGGGAAGATATTTGATGTTCGTTACCACCTCTGACAAACCCAGGGGGGGGAGAAGATTTGCACTGTTATAATTTTTGCAACAATCTTTTCTTATCTGTCTGCCAGGCTCTTGTATTAAATAAATTTGTTAGATAATGCATATATCTATATCTATATATCTATATATATATATATATATCTATATATATATATCTATATATATATACATATCTAAATATATATATATATCTAAATATATCTTGACATTAGAAAAATATGTGGAACTCAAAATGGTACCGAGAGGTCTTCGTATTTTTACTTTGCCCAACCACCCAGATACCAAGCCTGAAATGCTTGAAGAATGGGGCAACAACAACATGGGGTGCTCCAACAATATGATGTTGATAATCATCAAGTACGCAAGAATAGAAGTTGAAGAACTACACAAAAAAATTGCGGAAGTGGAATCTAAAATAACAGCCTTAAATGAGGAATCTGGCATAATTAAAAAACTAAGAAATGACATGGAAAAAAACCTGGATAACCATGAAGAGGATGTACAGAACCGCAAACATCGTAAATTTTGTAGGGATCAAGATGACTACAAATATGGCACCATTTTAACCTTTGCCAGAAAATATGACATTTATAAACAACAGTGGGCAACTGGAACATTGACACCTGGTGAACAAACAAGCGGATCTGAATCCGATTTCAGTGAAGGCGAACAAAGACGTCCTGGTCTTCGTAGAATGTCTTTTTTAGACGAAATACAGCTGCTCTACCATGTGCAGCAAACACCACAAAGCAGCAGCAGGGGCCGAGGTCAGTATCGAAACCGATCCAGAGGGAGAAGAACCCAAGCTCCAGGAAACCAAAGCGCAAAACAAGACGCAGCAAGCGCCGATGGAAGCAGATACAACCTAAGAGCCTGTACGATCAAGAGGAAATAGGACAACGTTCAACAACAACCCCCAATTTAGTAATAAATCTTTCAAAATACAATCCAACAGTAACAGAAATGGAATTACTAAACAAGGGGCTTTCTTTTTTGTCCTGAAACTCATTATGATACGACGGAAACCAAAATAGACCTCTATAAATATACAAGAAAACTGAAATTAAAAAAATTCTTTGCCAAGAAACCTAGCAATAAGACCAAATTGCAAGAAGATAACGCCCCTATTAACATGAACTCAGGATATCGTACCTCGGAAATTCCACAGCTAAGAGTTGCCTATGAACTGGCAAATGAAATGGAACAAACTGAAATCACAGACACCCAAGTATTAGATGAAATGAACATCACATCTAACAAACGACAACCAACTGATTTCAAACCAAAATCTAAATTTTGTCCAATCCTCTACCCAGGCAATAAAATTGACACTTTTTATGAATTGGTTACAAATGAGATCGAAGAAATGCCCAAGAATTACAACACCAAAAGGAAAAAAGAAAACCTAACTAAAGGCGAACGGCAAGCAATATCCAGCCTAAAAAACAACGTCCAAATAGAAATAAAACCTGCGGACAAGGGTGGGAATATTGTAATTATGGAAAAAGAACTATATGTAGAGGAAGCTATGCGACAACTGAAAAACACTAATAACTATACAGTACTTACCAAAAATCCAACAGAAACCATGAAACACGAACTTGAAACCAAGTTGAATGGCTGGTACGCAAAAGGCCTAATTACCGATACGGAAAGAAAGTTCCTTATGGTCGAAAATCCAATTACCCCGACCATTTACTTTTTACCAAAAGTACACAAGACTCTCAACAAGCCTCCTGGTAGGCCCATAATCTCCAGTTGTGGTGGCCTTTATGAAAACGTATCCAGCTATGTGGACCATTTCATAGCTCCATTAGTACCAACATTAAGCTCCTACATAAAAGACACGGGCGATTTCCTCCGTACCCTAATGGAAACTGAATGGCGGACAGATTACTTGCTAGTGACCATCGATGTGGTGTCATTGTACACATCTATAAACCACGATATTGGTCTAACAGCTATTAAATACTTTTTGGACCAACAACCAATCACCCAGAGAGAACATTCGAAAATGATCATGGAAATGATCACACTGTGCCTGTTCAATAATATTTTTCTCTTCAACAAAACCATCTACAAACAATGTTGTGGCACAGCTATGGGAGTTTCTTTCTCTCCAAGCTACGCGAACCTCACCATGGGGTGGTGGGAGAAGGGCGTGGCTTGGAGAGAGGAAAACGACCATCACATGGCCAAGGTAGCCCTTTGGCTACGTTTTATAGACGATCTGTTCCTCCTGTGGAAGGGCACCGAGGCAGAATTCCTCACATTTTTCAACATCCTCAATCAGAATTCAGTGGGGTTAAAGTTCACATACACCATCAGTGCGAAAGAAATTGTATTCCTAGATACAAAGGTGTACATAGCAGATGGAAAGATTCAAACAACTGTTCATAGAAAAGAAACAGCAACCAATAGTATTCTTCACGGCTTAAGCTTTCACCCACAGAAACTGAAAAAGAGCATTCCGTATGGTGAGCTCCTGCGGATGAAAAGGAATTGCTCTGAGGAAAAAGAAATGGAATTGAAGTTCAAGGAAACAAAAGAACGCTTCAAACAGAGAGGCTATAAAATAACAGATCTTAATGCATGTGAAACTAAAGCAAGATGCAAATCAAGAGAAGATACTCTCATTAACAAACAAAGCATTGTTGCCACACAAGAAGTTGAAGCTAACAAAACATCGGATCAACCCAGGATGATAATGACTTTCAGTAAAGAAAGCTACAGGATACAAAAAGCTATGATGAAGTACTGGCATGTACTACGCAAAGACCCAGACATTGGAACAACAATAGGAGACCATCCCCTAGTCTCCTACAGAAGGGCACCCAATCTTGCGGATCAGCTAACTCAAAGTCATTTTGAAATGAAAAAACCAGAATCTTGGCTTGACATCAGGAAACAAGGATTTAACAAATGCACAATCTGCAAAGCGTGCAAGATAGGACGTAACATTAAAAATCTAAAAGATGCGGCTGGCAAGAACTTTACAATCAGAAGTAACATCAACTGTGACTCGTCGTTTGTTGTTTATATGATCCAATGTTATTGTGGCAAATCCTACATTGGAAGCACAACTTGTTCCATCAAAACACGCATACTTCAACACATTCGTGCCATCCAGAACAATGATTACTCCGATGCCATTGCGAAACATCTGGCAAATCATGAAAACAAAACGTGGCTGGATGTTAGATACTTCGGACTCGTAAGTATACCACAGCATGAAAGAGGAGGCAATCGCATTCAAAAATTGAGACGACTAGAGTCCAAATTAATTATGAGGTTCAGAACAAAACAGCCTGCTGGCCTCAACGGCGATGAAGAACTTTATGTTCACCTATGAGAACCATGTTACAGACTAAACTGCACTAAGCATCATATAATATTTCGATAATATTTGACCATGACGCATTCTCATGAACATTACCTATCACCATTTACAAACCATCATTTCTGAAGTTTTTTGTTGTTTACCACAGTCACGACAACTGAGTTGCAAATTACTTTGTGCTAATTAAGTTTTGCCAATAATTTATGTTAAAAAGCAGATGTCGTGAGCAGCTGCAAGCATTGGGGACGCAGGGCACTCAGCCCTTTATTGTCCAGCGGACGTTTGTCCATAAAGTTACGCATTGCAATCAACCCTCAGGTAAACAGAGAGTTGATTACACACGCACGTGGAATCACGAGCGTCACAAAGCGTTATTGTCCTAGTAAACTGGGGACACGCTTTTCATGCAGTAACGCCAAATATCGCCTCATTGCTGCAAAAACCCACGACATCAACACAAACACAATGGCATAAACATTAAGTAAAACTACATGTCCCAGCATGCCTTAATTAATCATGGGCGTGCTCAGAGGCTGAAATGTATAGAAATAATGAAGGGACCACACATGCAAGCTACCGTGATCAGGAACTACGGTTCGAAACGCGTAGGGTGTTTGTCACGTTTTGAAAAATAAAGAAACTGCAACAAATATCAAGGTGTGTGCAGCGATTTCCTGGTATTTCATATATATATATATATACACACGCAAGGATGGCGTGCTTCTGCCTCTTAAGGCAGCGGGCTCGCCAGCCCCTATAGTCAACACACTCCTGGTTTGCTCTCCTTTTGTCGAAATAACCAGAGTCAGGGCCCCAATGTAGTAAACAATGCTTCAGATTTATTTTGGCAAGAAAAACCCCTTTTAGTAAACAATGCTTCAGATTTATTTTGGCAAGAAAAACCCAACGCGTTTCGAGATCAGCCGATCTCTTGCTCACGGGTGGAGCTTACGTGTACCTTCATTCTTTTAAAGTAACATGCCGTGTTTACACATTCACACGTGATCAATAGATATAAAGAAGTTATTTCTTTCCAGCAATGTCCACAACGATTTTAAATTCATTTGAAACTTCCCTTAACATTTACATCATGCTGTTATACAGGAAAGGATAATGTACAAATTATATTACCAGAGGCAACGACTTTACAAAGTAAAGCAAGTGAACTTAAAGGCACATTAATATTCAAAATTGCCCTTTGTGTTAATACAATACAATGTTTCTGGATTCAACGTTCCGCCCAAGTGGGCTACTGTTCAGAGGCAACAATGTTCATATAGCCCCAGTGGGCTTTGCATGCTGATGGGTGTTAGGACACACTCGCAACGTTAACATAATGTCCTTGGTTTCAGAATACCGCCCAGGTGGGCTTCTATCACATAACTCAAATTTGCACCGGGTAACTCCCAAAATTCCGCCCCAGTGGGCTAGATCAAAAAAAAATTCTGTTCCAATTCCTGTAAAGAAAGGAGGACATTGCCACTTTTAACAACTTAGGATATGTCAGATCCGTGTTTTCAATTAAAAACATTTTAAAAGTAGAATTCAGTTACATAGCAAACAGCAGCTACTGAACACACCATACATGACTCATTTCAGTTCTGGAGGTGAATTGCTAATTCTTCCCCCAGATTGTGTCCCACGGGCTGCATTGTGTTATACATTATAATGTATTTGGATTCCAACTTTCTTAGCTCCAACCACCTGTTCCCTCCTCTCTCCCTGTTCTCAATACTGTCCAGTACGTAAAATTTAATTAAATTGGGGTTCTTGTTATGTTCTTCCGCGAAGTGTCTGGCTACAGGATATTGCTGATTTACATTCCTGTTAGCCCTTTGATGTTCTAAAATTCTCAATTGTGCTTGCTTTGTGGTGCAGCCTATATAAAATTTATTACACGGGCATTGTAGTGCATAAATAACATATTCAGTATTACAACTGAGATGTTTAGTTATCTTATGTGGACAGCGATCTATGGACAACTGTAGTGTCTTACAATTGTTGCTGTATCTACAAGCTTAGCAAAATGTCACCAATTACCTTTGTAGGGAAGATATTTGATGTTCGTTACCACCTCTGACAAACCCAGGGGGGGAGAAGATTTGCACTGTTATAATTTTTGCAAAAATCTTTTCTTATCTGTCTGCCAGGCTCTTGTGTTGAATACATTTGTTAGATAATGCATATATCTATATCTATATATCTATATACCTATATATATATATCTATATACATATCTAAATATATATATATATATATATATATATCTATATACATATATCTATATACATATCTAAATGTATATATAAATATATATATATATATACATATATATATATATATATATATATATATATATATATATATATATATATATATATATATATATATATATATATATATATATATATATGTATATATATATATATATATCCATATAGATCCACACAGGGCCTTTGAGTCTTTGAGTGAGCTCTGTTCTGCCATTGGTCTGTCTGTGTGTCATTTACACCCTGCTTCTCTCCATGACAGCATAATTATCAGGCCAAGAGCCACTCACCTGCATTCTTAGGACTACTGCAGAAGCAAAGATCTTCCACCGCTTCCCCTTGAGGTTAATCCTTAGTATCAGAAGAGATGACTCATACTGGTGACTAACCCTGGAGGGAAGGGGGGGTTGTGGAAAGAGACAGAGAGTGCGATGGTTCTCGTGTACCCGGAGCTTTAGTAAAAAGGATGATGGGTGAGGGTTAATCTTCCTTAGCACCACCTTTCAAGTTCTATTACCATGACACACTCCTGCAATCAAGAGAGGTAATCTGCAACAAGTAAGAATAACTGCAGACAACTATACAAAAATGCTTTACAAGCAGCCTGAGATGTGAGTCCTTAATGAAACATACCAAACAATAATTACTGTAAGAAATGTGAGTCCATTTGAAGGGCCCTTGAGCGGGCCCTTGAGCACTTACCTCCTGCGATGAATCCTGCACAGGTATTGCTTAGCCTCTCCTCAGATGATTCTGAAATCTTTATTTGTCCTAATCTTGTGGTACTTCTCAGAACTAGTAATTTTTCTTTAGCCAAGGCTTTCTTATTCAAACTCAAATTGCTAGGGTGTCCTTGAAGGAAAAGGGGATACCAAAACTAGAAGCGTCTGGTTAGTACACTAACCTGATGTCCATGTAATGGGATACAAATGTTGTAGCATTAAACTGCGGTGAGAGAATGATGATTGTAGTCTAGGTGATGGGGACACAGCAGTGCTGACTGAATGACCAAGTTGCGTGGTTCAAGATTGTTAGGAGCTATCATGAACGGATGGGATTCCATGCGGGGTTGCTGCCCCCAGCTTCCAACTGAAGGTCTTCTTGGTTATTCTTGTTGTTGTTAATTTAAATTAATTATTAATGAATGATGGTAATTGTTTAATTAATTTTAGGTGTGTGTTGTGGTGTTTATAGGTGTAAATGGTGGGAAGGGTGGGAAGTAATTTATTATTGATGAATTATACATAATTTGTTAATTAGTTTGCATTAATTAATTAGTAATTAGTAATTGTAATTGTAATTGTGTAATTAATTTTAGGCATGTGTTGTAAATATTATAGTGTTATATATAGTGTTATATATAGTGTTAAACAATGTGTAATTAATGAATGTTTTTTAATAATACATTTAAATTTCAATATTATCTATTTTAATAATGGAAATAAAATGTAATACAAATATTGATCTTTTTTTCATTGTTGTGGTATCCAGTACTTTCCCTACTGTTGCACTCACTGGAGTGGGAACAGTAATGTTTACCCCTCTGCTATCCAACACTTTCCCTGCTTTTCACTCACTGGAGTGGGAATAGTCATTTTTACCCCTCCGCTATCCAAAACTTTAACTACAGTTGTACTCACTGGAGTGGGAATAGTAATGTTTACCCCTCCGCTATCCAACACTTTGCCTGCTTTTGCACTCACCGGAGTGGGAATAGTAATTTTTACCCCTCCGCTGTCCAACACTTTCCCTACTGTTGCACTCACTGGAGTGGGAATAGTAATTTTTATCCATCCGCTATCTAACACTTTCCCTGCTTTTGCGCTCATTGGAGTGGGAATAGTAATTTTTACCCCTCCGCTATCCAACATTTTACCTGATATTGTAATTATTGTGTTGCCGAATGTATGTATGTTTTATTTTATTTTAATAGTTTAATGTGTTAAATAATTATAGAATGTTTTATTTTATTTTTATTTTAAGTTATTGATATCTGTATATATTGTATTTTTATATAATTTAAAAAGTTTATAAATTAAATATGAATAATGGTTAATAATATGTATTTAAGGAAATATATGTGTATGTACACATTTGTATGTGTTTATATTTTTTAAATTACGTTTATTTGGTATATTTAGTTAAAATATATATTAAATGTAATTTATTTTGTTAAAAATATTAATATATTTTGTTTGTTATATATATTTTTTAAGATGTTATTTTTTTACATCTATATTTTTTACTTCAATATTTTTGATTCAATATTATTGTACTTACCTGTTTAAGTATAGGGAGTCGATATTTTGTAATCAATATTTTTACATCGATATTTTGGTAAACTATATTTTATTTACATCAATTAAACAGGGAACCCTCCCCAACCAGCATCCCCCACCATCTGGAGATAGAGATCCTTTTTCTAATTCTTCTCTTGTAATCTGCTTTGTATTTAACTTTCGTGAATGTTGTAATTTATTTTGTCCGTTTTTTTCTCATATTCTTCTTTTCTAAATGCTGCTTCAATAATGTACCAGTTCAGTCCCAGCCACATGCAAATCATTCTTGACCCTGTGCCCAGCCAGCCCGAACTGCCAAGCCAGGTCTAACCTGGACCGGAAACAAGCATCCTGGGACTGACCTGGGGGCAGCACATTATTAAAAGTAAGAGCACCACTGTTCATAGAGCAGGTGGTACCCAACCTGCACTTTAAAGAGGAATAGAGCTCTCCATACAAAGACTTCCTGGATCCATCAGCACAGGATGTCTGAGGGGGTCCATGCTTCAATCTTTCCCCCTCTTGCAGGTGTCTCTCTTCGGGACAGCACTGACTGTGGCACAATCAGTGTACCTCTTGATGACCTCTCTGACTCTAAGCCCATGTTCATAATTTGGCACAGGCGCAGAGGAAAAGGATTTCTCTTATTTCACTTACATGCAAATGAGGAAGTACCCCTTTAGGCTGTGCCAATGGTTTGCGACTTCATTTGTGGTCACAAACCACTGATGAGTTACAAACACTTTAGTTGGCGTGGTGACCTATTCTAAAGCCCTCCTCTACAATATCTATTCTGTGATGTGACTGATTAATATATCTACTTGCTAGAATGTTGTGATTTTTCCTTGAGTGGCAACTGCAGCACTCATTGGTTGAATAAATAAGTGAATCTAAGATTTCTAAGAGTGACAGCTGCTCAGAAGAGCCTCCTGGCGCTCTGATGCCAGAGCCATTTTTCTGGTCGTGCAGTGAGATATTGTCACTGGGGACAGTTTAAAGTATGCAATAATGTTAACACTCGGGCCTACGCTCATGTTATTCTTGTTTTTCAAACCTTTTGGAACATGAGCTCTGGCAGAAAACTATTAAGACTGCCTATAGGCCAGACCTAAAATTAGTTGTAATACATTTTTGATGGACTAAATTTGGTGCATTGCTGTAGGTCCTTATATAGTAATGTCACAATCTTACACCAGTGACCACTGGGACTGCCTCTCATTGTCAAGACTAAACCTGTTAAGGCTACTAAAGTGAATCTCGATATGGGTGTAAGTCTACAGCACCTTACTCAGGAATCTATAAGTTCTGCAATTGAATATGTTCACCTGCAATGATACACATTCCCTTTTGCCCACCTGGAAGCCAATGGGCATAACTTTCAGGCAACTTTAAAGTAATATAAATTCATGAAGCTTGATTACATGTAGGCTAACTTACTTTAGTGTAATAAACTTAATTACACTACAGGATGTTTCTATCTCTTCACTGGGTGTATGGATACCACTACTTCGACTCCATTGTTACATCCTGTTGACTTGCCAAAGGGCTAGTGTGCTCTGTTCTGCCAAGTACACCATCTGGGAAGGTCATAAGACTTCCTAGTGCATTGTAATTAAGAGAAATAGAGTACTCTGTGATCTTTAAAGGATACAGGCAGTGTGGAAAGGTCCCCCTTTCTCACTGTGGAAGTGGATTGAGGGTGCTCATTTCAGAGCCTGATTTCCCGGGATATACTGTCGGCATTACTTGAAAAGAAGGTCTTGGCTTCGAATTGTTAGATAGCACCATTGTCGCCGAAGATTTGGTTGTACTGGCTATTGGGACAAAATAGTGCAAACGTTCAGAAATCTATCTGTGGGACAGAAACAAAAAAACATAATTTCTCGTTAAAAGTAAAAGACACATGAGCATGTACACAGATCATAGACAGGTGACATAACCTAGATTATATGTGATCCACAAACATTTAGGATCAAGTGATATAACAGACTGTCACAGCGCCAACATTTACAGTTGGAAACACGTCCATAGACAGACATACACTGTTCCGGAAGCAGATTTGTCAGCATGATTACGATGGGTTAGGGTTTTCGTGAAATAAACCCTGCTCAGATTGAACCCCTCAAAGTGCTAAATACTAATCAAAAGATGTGTAAAAAATCTAACTGAGTAAGACTTAAGGTGAAAGATGGAAATTGTGCAAGCGCGTGCTGGGAGAGCTAGAGTAGGCCACAAATGCACATGACTAATGTTGAAAATAAGTCAAAAGTCGAGAGTTTATTTTTCACTAGCAAATAAAAATAAATGTGCAGTGCATAAGAGAAGAAAACAAGTGAAAGCATCTGAAGAGCGTTTAATCGTGGAGTTTTATAAAGTGATAATTAACACATGTGTTTGTCTTTCCTGGAAGTATAGTCTACTGCTCTGCAGAAAGGGCCGAGAGTAGTTTTAGAGTTAACATGGGCTATTAGAAATGTAGAAGGGGAGAAAATGAACACTGTGAACTGTGCTTCGCAAGTTCCTGATGATGGCCAAGGTTGCGCAGAGAAGGAAGCAATAAATAAAGAAATTGAACTTCCTTGCCGAGCCGAGCATGAGGACAATTGTAATAATACATTTTACATGAGTGAGATGAAGAAACATCTAAACACGGGCGCTCAATACTAGAGTTTCCTCTGCTGGAAGTGATTACAGTGTGTGAAGTTATAATAACAGGATATTATGAAGTAAGGCACATCGAGAGTGGGGTGATTGAACACCCCTTGTTTTGACCAATCACAATGTGCAAATTTATGTGAGATGACACAAAGAGGGAATGACATTTAGTGAATTTGGGGTATAACTAACAGTACTAAGGGGTGGGGTTTTTGGAGGTGTTTTTTCTACTTTGCGAGAGGAGAGAGCTGTGTTGCTGTTTTCCTAAATTCTATGGGCTGGCTGTTGTTTTGCTGATCCTGACGCTTTGACTTTGCTCCTTCACTCTTCTTGAGGGGCCTAGCTTACTGTCATGGCCAGAGGGTAGCTTTTCAGATTTCACAAACCTCATATGACTGGTTAGTATGATATTCTGAATTTTCATACCTTTATTTGGAAATGTCTTATTCTTTTGTCTCTATGCCTATCCACTCGCTCATTGCGCTGACAATGAGATGTACAACTGTTGTTCATTTGCTAATGTTTTCTATTGTGTGGTGATCTATGATTCAAACTGTATTGTAGTTGATGAGCAATCCCATTATATAGATAAAGCATTTTAATTCTCAAATGAGTTTATCATTCTTATATTATTGACACAGTGTTATAAAAGGTATATCCTATGGTGATTTTGTGAATCTAATATTATTTTGCCAAACCCTAATTAACTTATAAAGATTGCATAGCCAAAGAAATGGATAAACAATGATGAACCAATTGGTAAGTTTGGTTTAAACTCACCAGGCGTGAAGGGGATTGTCGGGTAGTGAATTTGGATCCAGATGATAAAATGTGTTAGTTCCTGAAATGCTGGATCAATTCTCAATCAAGGGTTAGAGGAAAAACTAGGTCGCTGAATTGTGTAGGCTGGTATGCTCACTGCATTCCACTCTCTTAGTGGAGATATAGTTCTGGTCACTTTTCTGGCTCTGGAACCTGTAAATATGACTTCCCAACATGAATAGATTGTGCAATCTTGGTATATCTATTCCATAAGTAACCACTCTACACCCGGAACTTGACTCTTCCCCTACCACATGCAAAGATGTGACGTACAATTCCTAATCAGTACAAAAGACAATGTAGAAGTGAACTAAATAACTTTCTATTGTCTAAACATCTCTAATTTAAATAACTAAATAATTGTTCCTGATCCTTAGTTCCCCCTGAATCCAAATATTGTTATGTACTTAGAAAAAAGGGAATCCTCGGTGAATAAGAACATGTTTTCTAATGGTTCACAGATATTTCTATAGCTCCTCTCTCCAATGTCATTATCCAAAATGTATTTGAAGTTTTTTATATAGCACGTACAACACCCATGAGCAACAAAACACTTCAGAAAGAAAAGGTGCGTACATGTTATAATAAAATGGCGCAAACAGCCACAAGTGTTGTAGTAAAAGAGTTATAGAAATTGACACTGTTATATACACATGTAAGAAAATGGGTAAGTTGAGAGAAGGGTGAGTGACATGATAAGCTGCAGAGGCCATGTTCTTTAAGCTGTCAGACAACAAGAGATGGTTTGCAGAGAAATGGCCAACCATGAGCCAAACATCTGGAAAGGGATCAGTAGACCTGACCCAAACCCTGGGAGTTCGTTGGTCAAAGATTGGTTAAAAATGGGATTTTACTTTGAAAGCTTGTGTTTCAAGCAGAAGGATGTCAGGCCTTGTATTTCACGAAAGCATTCTGAGATCTTCAACATAGCTTTTAGGTATTGAGCATTCTCAAAGTGTAGGAGTTTGTGCACTAGACAAGCAAGGCTATATTGTGATCTGCCATCTATTGGGAGCCATCCAAGTGATCGTATTACAGCAGTGATGTGGTTGGAGCAGCATTCTGTGGCTTTAAGGGAAGCACGGTGGGTATTGGGGATGCCCAGCAGGATATCATTGCCAGAGCCAATATGAAACTGTACTAGCTCTTTATTTTTAACATTATGTTTATTGAGGAGGGGTTTAATTCTAATAAACAATTGACCTAGATGGTTAACTAAATGGCTATGTTGTTAATGTGCTTCTCAACGTTTAGGCAGTACTCCAGGCTGGCCTCATAGATTTAACATTATCAATAGATGGCAGCCTATAAAACAATAATGACATACTTGATACTTGGGGATTCACCCAGCACAGCAAGATGGGGTTATCAACGGATATAGACCCTTCATTAGCAAAGAAGAGGTCTCATGTGGCTGATTTGTTGTGATTCTGTTTCAGACGGTGTTGAGGTAGGTGTCTTTCCTACAGGAAAGAGGAAAGTGAGAGGGTAGGAATTCTTTAATTGGGAGCGAAGAGGGTTGAAAAGACATGCAGAGGACTTCAAATTGTTGAGATTGAATTTGAAATTGTGCGCTATCATTCATGTTTGAATATAATCACGAATCAATGCTTTGAGAGGGATGTCATCAGACATGGCGAGCTACATGAAAAGTTGTGTTGTCATCATGCTACTGGTATGAGAGGCAAGAGTTTCTGATAATATCACCCAAGTGTTCAAGGAAGAGATTTAAGAAAAATAGGACTCACTCCTTAAGGAAACCTTTGGAAAGAAACGTTGATGCCTATACTTTCCTTTAAAGTTTGATTTAGGAAGCCATGAATGTGGGTTTCAAAAGCCACAGAAAGATCAAGCAAAAACAACAGGCAGGAACACACTTTTTACAAGATGTTTTTGATTTCAAACTAATGATTTCAGCACTACATCCAGGACTAAAGCTAGGTTTGTAACCATCCAGGATACCACTGTCCTTGACAAAGTGTTACATTTGATTATTATTACAATTGTAAGGGAGTTTCAATAGGAAAGGCAAGACTGAGATTGGGTTAGCAGATGTTTAATTAGAAGTGGCATGACTATAGTTGGGGAAAACTTGGAAAACAAGAAATTAATCAAGAGTGTACTCTGAGGGATTAGGGCAGTATGTGTCTCTTAGGCAAAGTAAGCTAGTAGTCTATTAGAGTCATGATTGAAAGGTTTGAAGTTGGAAATATTATAGAGAATATCAGTCTGAGAGATCAATTTGAAGCTTGGGGGATTTTCTGTATGAGTTAGAAGCTGAATAGCTGGGAAGGGAGGGATGCATTGATTGCTGTGATGTTATTGTCAAAGAAAGATCTGATTTATTTACATGTCTTCAGATTGACTGAAATATATGTGGCTTTTGATTAAGTCAAATAGGTTTTTGGGGCTGTTGTTGGTCAAAACAATTTGTGATTTAATGAAAGAGGATTTTGATTCACAAATATGTTTTTGTGCAATCGGGCTTTGCCCTTATGGTCCAGATTGACCATGAAAGTATTGGCGCATCAGGCTCATTCATTCTGTGGATTTCTTTCATTGTCTGGCATGTTAGTGTACGAGAATGCAGATCTTTTACTTTTGTTTATTTTTTTCAATGGGAAGTATGCCGCTGACATGGCCTCATTGGATAAGCCATTTTCTAAATTCATGAGCAGATCATTTAAGGGTAATGAAAAGTTAAAAGTCAGGTTCAAGGCTAGATCACTGACATTTACATTTCTAAAATATCTGACCAACTTTTAGGATTCGTGGATAACCCTATAGTGGTAGTGTTAGGAATGGCAGAGGAAGGTGCCTTTGTTCAGATAGGGACCCTTGCTTCTAATCAGGCTAAGAGGGATACACACTTTAGATAACTCCTGTTCACCCCCTGTGTAGTTTGGCACGAGCAGACAGACTTATCCCAAAGGCAATGTGTAAAGTATTTGTACTCAAAACACACAGTAATACAGTGATAACATCACAAATGGACACCACTCCAGTTTAGAAAAATAAAGTATCTTTATCTAACCTCAACGAGAACAAAACAACAAAAATCCAACATACATGTAATAAGAATATGACTTTTCAAAAGTTTCAAGCAACTTGGCCCATAGAAAACAATGGATGCATGATTTCTGACAAAGTACATGTAGATGCATCAATATTTACAAGGCCAAATAGCCGCAGAGATGGAAAGCATTGAAAAATAAAGAGATGCGTCAGCTCCTGGGACCATGGGAAGGCGATGCGACAGTTCTGCTGCACACAGGAGAAGTAATGTGTCAAATCTGGTCTGTAGGAGGAAGTAATGCGTCGGTTCCGAGTAAGTTCTGGACCGCGGGTGATGTGTCAGGAAAACTTGTCGCACAGGTATGATGCGTAGAGATCCGGGATGTGTTGGCAATTGATGCAGCGGCATCGAGCTGCACTGCATCGGTTTCTTCAGCCACAATCCCTCAATGCGTCGGTTCTTGCAGCAGTGACAGGCACTGCATCAGTTTCGGCAACAGCTTGACGATGCATGGAGATTCTCCTCACACAGCTGTGCAGCATTGGAAAAACAGCCGCAAGAAGAGCGATGCGTCAATTTTCGTACTTCTTTAGGTTTCTTCCAGCTCCCAACAGCAAGCACAACCTCCAGAGGCCCAGAACTGGAACAGGTACCTGCTTGCAGGTCAGAACTCTCAGCAGCATAGTTCAGGGGAGCTGGGGTGATGTATTTGTGTCCCTGAGACTTTAGAACAAGAGGCCAGCACACACAGGCCCTAAGAGATCTTCTTCAAGCAGGTTCAAAGCAAAGTTCTAGTCATTGTCCTTTCCTTGGCAGAAACAGCAACTGCATGCCAACCCCACACAGCAAACAGCAAAGGGGCAGTGCTCCTTCTCACAGCTCTTCAGCTTTTCTCCTTGGCAAAGGTTCCTCTTGAGTCCAGAAGTAATCTAAATCTCTAGGATTTTAGGTCTAATACTTATACCCCGAAATATTTGTGTTCTCTTTGTGCAAGGGTCTTTGAACCCAGTCGAAATCAGTTCTGTCCTCGCTGGTGGAGTATGACCACAGGGGGTGGAGACAGCATTGTGCAAGGGAGACAGACCCTATTCAGGTGCAAGGAAATCTCCTCCCACTATTCTAAATTCAGCTAAGGTTTATTCTGGCCAGCCCAGCTCTGAGTCATCCCGGAAGTGCCAGGAACACCTCAACCCCACCCCCAGTGATTGTCAAAAGTGAATGCACAACCCCAGCCCCTGTTACTCCAAAACCGGACAGTCAATACACAAACAGGCAGAGGCACACAGAATGGTTATACACGAACATGCCTACTTTCTCAAAGTGGCATTTTCAAACTTAGAATTTAAAAACCATGTTAAGAACACGCTACAACTGGGTCCAGGAGCTGGATACAGAGCCTTTTGTGTCCCTGAGGCACAGATCAGGAGGCCAGCAGACTAGCTCTTTGAGTCACTCTTGGGTCCTGGGTTCATGATAAAGTTGCAGGTCCAGGTCTTCTTCCCCAGGCAAGAGGGAAGCAGGCCAGCACAGCAGGGCAACAGTTTGTTTCTAACAGCAGTCCACAACAGTGGCAGGCATTGTAGCAGCACAGCAGTCTTTTTTCCTGGCAGAGTATTCACAGGTCCAGAGTGTACTGAAGAGATAGTGTCTATGGTCCTGTTTTATACACTGGTGCTCTGGTTCTGGGGGGTGGGATAAGCTTCTAGACAGTGTCTTTGAAGTGCATGAAATGAATTTCCAGCCTCCCCTGTCCTGGCTCCAAGCTGACTGAAGCAACAATGCAGAGTCTCTAGGCCCTGTGTGTGAGGGTAGAGCGAAGGTGTAGGAATGTAGGATATTTATTTTATGGTTACCACCACTTTTTGCTGGTGTCAGTATGTTTTGACAGTAGTCTGCTGGGATCCTGCTAAACAGGACCCCAGCATCTGTGCTCTCTCCCCCAAAATGGCTTTGGTAAGTACTTTGATACATCCACAATTGGCTACTGGTGCACCCTGATAAGTCCCTAGTACATGGTACTGAGGTACCCTGGGGAATAGGTACACCAGGTGTCTCCCATGGGCCTCAGAATGTACTGTGCCACCCAGGGGAGTCCACTTAAACTCTGACTACAGGCTTGCAATTTTAGCCTTTGTAGGACGGTGCTTGCACCTCTCACAAGACATATTGGTTGTCTTACATCTGTGGTCACTGCACTTAAAACCTATAAGTCACCCCTATGGTAGGGTCTTCAGTGCTGAAGGTAGGGCGCTTGGTTATAAGTGTGAGGGTGCCCAATCATGAGCAGGACACCCTTACAAACTCCAGAATCGATTCTCCAGGCGTTTGTAAGTACGATAAGTCATTTTAGGACATATAGTGGACATCAGCCATTACAAGATGTCTAACTATATAATGGCTGCACCAAACCTGGTCATGTTTGGTATCAAACATGTTGGAATCATACCACAACACAGATTCTCCAATGTTACATTTAAAAATGGTTGTTTAAGATTCTTAGTATGCACATTGTTTTTATTTCAGAGAATGCTGCTGTTGTCACCTCCGTAGAAACATCATAAGAAGGGATATGGGTAATATTTTAATGCCTTCAAGGTGGCATGAAGGGAATGATTCGACTTTATTATTTTGTTTGGAGACACAAACAACTTATGGCAGCGGCAGATGATTTTTTTCACATAAAAACAATGAACCTTTTAAAAGAGTGCTGACCTTACACAGCAGAGTCATTGGACAGCCTATATTGTGATACAGATTATTTTTTAAAGTTTCATCAAATAAGACAAAATCAGCAGAATGGTGGATGAATTCATGAACTTCAACTACCTTGCAAATGAAATATAGCATGAGTACCAAAATTGATGAATGGCAAGTTTTACATGGTTTAATGGTTTATGATGAATAATAGTATGTTGGGCATGGAGATGCAGAGTGCTGTCTTACTGTTTTCTCTGCCCAGATACTTAGTTTGTATCGGTTACAACTGTCTAGCCCATAGATAAAAACATGGTCAAATCAGAGCTAAGGTTGATGTTGTGCACTTACTCAGAATAAATCTAAGGGCTGGCGAAGGGTGGTTAGTCAGCCAATGCCCAAAGTACTATCCATTCACTACGTAAGAGTCTGAGACAATCTGATTGAGTAGCTGCTGGTTATGCAGCAGAGAATGGTGTCACTGTAAAAATGCTCTAGAGATTAACACAAGAAGGTACATAAATAACGAGTATAATGCAGGAAGTCATGTAAAAGGGAGGATACATAATGTAAAGATGAAAAGAGATGAAACTGTACCACCCAGATTACCGATTCATGGCTGTTAGCGTATGCGAGGGACTAGGGTGCTGGCTCCCCCTAATTTTGCATTGGGGCTGTGCCACAAAAAAAGAAAGAAAAAGAAAAGACGCAAAAATCATAGTAAATCTGGACTTTGATCTGACTTGAGGTGTCAGTATCCTAATTGCAGGGACATCTAATGAATGACTGCATTTGGGAAGAGTGCATGTAATTGTCCTTGCTCCAACTAAAATCAAGACAAAAATCAATAGACACCGCCATATCAGCATGGACACTGTCCCAATATGAAATATATGAGCTGGGCAACAAAGACAGGAAAGCTGACACTGCCATATCAACAGGGACACTGTCCCAAAACAAAATATACGAGCTGGACTACAAAGACTAGAAAGTTAATATTGTTCAGAAAGTAGCAATACTGCCACTAGGTGTATCCCTTTAATACATACTGAAGTCAATATGAAAGTAACTGACTCTATAAATGCTGCTTCTGTCTTCACTAGTTATTAGTGAAGGCTATACTAGTAACATTCCCCCTCTGAGATTAGAGGAGCAGTGCCCCACTGCTAATTATTTTTCTATGCACTCTCTACCTGGTGAGGATTGTGTGGAGTTTGCCATCCCAATCACAATGGAGGAGATTCAGGCAGCCATTGCTGCCTCTCCTCCGGGAAGGCACTAGGCACATGCAGTATTGAACAAAGGGCCCTTTTGAAATGACCTACAACTGGCCCCAACAATAGGAATTCTCTAACCTAACAAGCCCCCTGACCGGTGGATATCTTATAGAGACCTACCTCCATGCTTAATGGACAACCCATAGTACTTGACAAGGTTTCGGCCTCCTGTCTGACCAAAGTTATCTGAAGCTTAGACCATAGTGATCAAACTGCATGTATCCCTAACCAAAGGACAAGACATTGTCTGCTGAGAGTCCACTTATTGCTGGCAGACCTGCAGATCTTTCTCCTCAAGCAGCCACAGCCCTGATAGATTTTAAAAAGGCATTCAACACGATACATTGGCCATTCGTAATACAGGTGCTCCAAAGGATGAATATAGGCCACCTCTTATTGGCCTGTGTCAGGCCTGTATGCTGCATCCAAGGCGCAGTTTAGAAAAAGCAGCATGCTATCAGATCCCTTTTCTGTAACAGGAGCATATGGCAGGGCTGTCCTCTCTCTCCACTCCTCTTCACTTTAGTTATGCAGTGCATAGCCAAATGGATCTGATCTAACGCTCAACTGGTGGGGTTCTGCTGGTCTTACAGTTGAAAAACAGGATATCCTCTTATTTACAGATGATATTCTTCTCTATCTACAATAACCGTAAATTACTGCTGCCATGGGTGAGGCAAATGCTACAGGGGTACGGCGATGCATCTGAACTGATAGTTGATGTGCATGAATACATCTATGTGCAGGTACATGGTGAGAAACTAGAGTATCCCCTTGGCACACCCATCCAGATGTCAGAGGATCACTTTAGGCATCTGGGCCTCATGGTGACTCTGAACCAAAGAGGGTACCGCAACTTTAATATTGCCTCTGTGTTGCAGCATTGTCACAGAGACATGGAGATATGGACCAACTTGCCTATTTCTGCAGCGGGAGGGATAATGCTATATGAAAAGGCTGCGTTACTGGTTTCCCCTATGAACAACACCATCGTTCCCCACAAACTTTTTTCTCTGACTTACAGAACAAGTTCACTAGATATAAATGGGAGGGTATATTCCAGAGAGCTTCCTATTTCAAGTGTGCCATGACTGCGTTTGACGGAGGGTTAGGCGTCACAGACTTTTATTTATTCTGCTGGGTTGCGCGCATATTCACCATAGGAGACTGGCTGCTGGGCAACAGGAGCGATCCAGGGATATACCTGTAACTTGACTCTCTAGAGGGCCACAGTACCCTGCACTCACTATATAGAGGTTCTCCCCATATTCCATCCCCAAATAAGTCAATATATTGAAAGGCTGAATAAGCCAGCTAATATGGCCCTCCTGTGATGTAGGATGTGGTTGCCTCACATGTAACGGTTTTTTCAGGATTTTATATTGTGGGAACTGTGATATCTCAGTTCGGAGACATGTTGGAAGAAGTCCATATGAAATAATATGAACAACTCGCTGTAAGCTTTGACCAAAATAAATCCCAATTCTTTAGATATCTCCAACTCCGTCATGCTCTTTTGGTGCATAAAGATATATTGCGAGATGTTCCCGAACTAAACCCCTTAGAAGCAAAATTAGTGCTGGAACCTGTGAGACACAAAGGGTATTTCTAGAATGTATAGATCAATGCTAATTAGTTCCCCACACCCGCTGAATAAGATAAGGACATATTTGGAGCTAGATTATGCAAACTTGATGATAAGGATTGGTGGGCGGCATTAATGGTACAGTGGGTTCTGACCACCACCTCGAATTTCAGGCCGATCCAGTTTACTTATCTACACAGGGTATACTAAAGCCTAGATTGGGTTTGGAGGCTATGAAGATACTGTTGACAGATTCACAACACCAACGTTTCACTCCTGGCATAATGGATGGCTGGGGCACATCAGACTCTTGCAGGGGTAGGATTTCTGATAGTGAAGCACAATATTGCATGCCATTTGTGTTAGGCAGAACCCTCCTCATTGAGTGAGTGGCAAAGCAGAATGGACGGTATATAAGTGGAGGGGCCGTAAGAAAAAATTCAAGAAAATCCGGGGTCCAAGTACTTCTTGTCACAGCATCATTAAACTCTCTCTAGAGCCCATTAGGTCAACTGTGCACTTTATCAAATATATGTAACAGATTTGGGGCCCGATGTAGGTAATTCCGATTTACCGACTCTTAAATACCGAATCATATCGATTCGGTATTTAAGAGTCGGAAATCGGAAGCAAGCAGATGTAGGTAATAAATTACCAATTCTGTACGATTCGGTAAATACCGAATCGCTATTTCCCATTGATTCCTATGGGCCTTGAAGCCCATAGGAATCAATGGGAAATACCGAATCGGTATTTACCGATTCAGTAAATACCGAATCCTGAAAGGGTGAACGGGGTGTCACTTTGACACCCTGTAGCACCCCAATTCCAGGCTTGTGTGTCATGTGGCACACATACATGCCCTAAGGGCATGTCTGTGTGTCACATGGCACAGGTGTACATGCACAGATGTGCATGTACACCTGAATTCGGTATTTTACCACCCAATTGTATTGGGTGATAAAATACCGATTTCTGAAGGCCTGTAGCACTCTAAACAGTGCTACCTACATCTGGGATTTACCGAATCGGTAAAATTATCGATCCGGTATTTTACAGAATCGGTAAATTTACCGATTAGGTAAATTTACCGAATCAGTAAAATAATGGCCCCTACATCTCAATCACCAAATACCGGTCGGTAACGGCCGAATTCGGCCGTTACCGAACGGTATTTGGTGACCTACATCGGGCCCTTGGAGTTTGTAACTACTGGCCAGGCCTCCTTTGTTCCTTGTCCTTGGTTTTGTTCTGTATTACAATTAAAATCAATAAATGTGGAAATAGATGAAGAGAGGTATAATCCTGAAACTAATGTGAATGTTGGGATTTTTGCCAAAAGCGATTTGAAAGAATAGGCCTAATTTAGAGTTTGGCGGAGAGGGTACCTTGTTGCGATGTAGTACCATTCCAGTATGTTGACAACAAAGACTACTCCGTCTCGGCTGTCGATATACACCTCTGACAGCTGAAAGAGTAATGGCCATCTGAGGTTCTACTGTACGACCGCACCCTTAGTTAGAGTGGGCAGAAAAATGGCAAGTTTTCACTGTCCGTCACTGCCAGATAAAACCTAGCGGTAAGGGATAGTGAAAACTGTAATATGACTCTCTCTACTTGGGAGAAAACTCTCATGTCAAAGGGGTCATTGATTTTTTTCATTTTCAACAACAAAACTCGGCTTAGGGATTTTATTTTTTAAACTAAAAAGAGATGTGAAGGTTTGACCGTCCAACTTTCAAACCATTTACAGGAACTACCTTGATGGTGGTTCCTGTAAATGCAAGACATGTCTGCCGGGCTGGCAGACATCTCTACATTTGGCAGGCTGGTACTTTTTCAGTACTTTACTCCTTTGCCGTGGGGAAGTAAATTCCCATCTGCCAAAGTCTAAACAGGCCCTCAGTCAGCAAAGCAGATGGACATGAAGGAAATTATATTAACATAATGATACTATTCAAGCACTTCTGTCACAAAATATATAATCATGCCAATGGAAATAAAGGAGATATTCTTTGATGTTGACTAAAAGGAAGGACTCAACCAGCGACGAGGGCGATAACAAACAAAGCAGATAGCCAAAAAGACAAAAGTAGACAAAGAGAGTGTCAAATGAAGTGAGGTAGATGAAGAGGATGATGAGGGAACGCCACAATGGAAGAGGAAGCACAATTGATAAGAGGAGCATGAAATCAAGAGGCGACATTTAACAGTTGTAAACTCACAAAGCATTCAAGGTACAAAAAGTGATTGTGATTTTACAAGTTTCTGCAAGTTCTGCTGCAGCACATATGCATGGAGAACACTCCTGCTCACCTTTACGAAGGTTCAGCCACGCAGGAGACTGGTCCCTGAGCTAGTCTCACAGTTCTCGGTAATGCAGTCATCAATTTGCAAGAATGATCTAAAATGACAGATTTCTTCTTCTTCAAGGACACCAGGATGTTGTTCGGAGAGTCGATGGCGATACACATAGGATTCAATGTTTCACTGGAAGATAAAGTCAAGATGGCAAAATGGGTTTTAGGGATTGATTCTATAGAAAGAATCAGCAGTTATAATAGTAAGACCAAAAATTCAAAAAGTGACAATGGAAAAGTGACCAGGAGGTCATTCGTTAAAATTATGACAATTGTGCACTTATTAATTAATAAATACATAATTTCTTATACCATTCTCAGTACCGCTGGTGCCATAGTAAGGTTCAGTACCTGTGTAGTTAGTGCATCCAATGTTGTGAAGTAGTACTCAGGTATTGTATACTGAATTACCAGCCAATCCATAATTGTATATTGGACTGTACATGACTAGATTAGGATTTGTAGTGCCAGAAAAGTATTTATCTTCTGAAAAACCATATAGATGAAGCTCATCATGAGTGTCTGTTGATAGCTTTATGACTTTGGGAAATCCAAGCAAAGGTCAACCCACCAGCTTATTTTTCTGCTCTAGATCAAGTGAGAACCAATCATCAACCAGGCCACTCACTAACAAACTTAAAGACCAGCTGGACAATCATTCTGCAATCAAGCCAAATAGCCCATTGACAAATCGACATACTGGAAAACAGACCAACCTTGACATTCTATATGAAACGTGTGATTAATTCAGTCGTACTACAACATATTTCAGGAAAACAAACCAATCAAATCCGGGCTGATCTCATCATGAAAGCAGACTACCAATCTGTTTCCGTTGAACTCTTCGATTTTCAAATAGTCCTCCTATGCACAACTACACATAGAAGCCCAAAGATCAAACTGCATAGATATTTTTAGATAGTGGTAGCGGTATGAAACAAGAAAATTCCACTATCAAAGTTGGTAATTTTTACTGTGGCTGAAATTTTATAGCAACACATTTTAGCTGGATTTTAGAGAAACAATTCCTTCAAAGTTTATGTCAATTAATTTTTGCAAGATTAGTATCCTGCATTTAAAAAAATCTTTAATACATCCCCCTTCCCCCCCCCCCTCCAGAACAAAGAAGCGCATTGTGCTGGGAATTTTCTCGTCTATAACCACAGTGATCGTCAATTGGCTCCCCACTGATGATTTCAGAGTGACTGTGGTGTGATGCTCAGACACTTTTTAAGTGGCTTCAGCAAATGGAAGCGTGCTGCAAGAAATCCATTCAAAAGTCATTAGCCATAGAATATTACCCTGCCCATGTGCCTAGAACACAGATCCAACTTGTACACTGTCCTAAAATGGTGGCACAGGTGCACAGTAAATCATTGTTTAGGTAACACTAAATGGCCTTTTGTCAGACGGTGTTTTCCAGGTGATAGAACATAAACTATCGATGCAGTCATGGAAGTTTTCATGTTACAAAATGAGGTTTGGACTATTCTGGTGACATAGAGGAACTAGTTTAGGTGACACCAATAGGCCATTATTTATGGACAAGATCAGAAAAGCATTCTTTGTGGCACAACAGACGCCACAGTCGAATGGTAAATAACGTTTTGTAGGAGTACAGGGTTGAGACTGGACAGAAGGAATGACCTGCACTTTTCATGTTATGTGTTTCCCGAAGCACTGAATGACAGTGGCAGCTGGAGGTTACCGAGAGGCATCTTGTTGGGGTGATGTCTGTAGGGTAATAGTGCTGGAATAACAAGTTTCGTTATAGTGTGTAGTTGAAGTAAGAAGGTCAAACTACACTTGGATGTTTCAGTATAGAAATTGCAGGGGTTGCAGCAGGGATGAATGCATGCACATTTACATTGCTTTGCTTGTGAACAGCAGTGGACAACACAGCTTAACGTTAGGTCTGCTGAATAGTTGTCTCTTTGTCCGATCACTTCAATAGCAGTGTAAGGTGCAGGTAAATACTGAGGTGTGTTTACATGAATTAGAGTAGAGGACAGAGGGTCCTGCACGCCCATGCTGAGGTGTGATTGAAAAGCCATTTTCGAATTCAAGTACCAAATTGCATAGATCTGGCAAGTTTTTTCTCGGTGTTTTAGAGCTTTTTAAAGATAAATGAAATGCACACCAGAGAACTGTTTGACACCTTACATTGGCTAAATAGTCTAGCATGCCATAAGATGGTTGCACTCAAAACACAAGTACTTTTATCATGATATTTTTATGTTTTGCTTATTTGACAACAACAAGGGAGAGGTAGGGGAATATAAAGCAATTTTAAAGAGGCGTAACATGCACATGTGCCGTTGTTTGTGAACCATTGGTTAGACAGGCTATGGTTTACTGTGGATGATGAAATGGCTGTAAACAGTTCAAATTTTTAATTCCTTACCGATTGCCGTCAGTTCCTTGGTGGGTTCCATATCACTCGTCAGGTCCCTTGATAATGCCAGCTTCAGTTCTTCTTTCATCTATCCATTATTTTAACCAGACGGAGGCGATCATTACACAATTAAGCATGGAAACCTTTTCCGGATACCTATCATTGATGACATGTGGCTGAAAAAAGACAACGTTATACACTTGGGATTTTACTGAAATACATTTGCTTATTTGCTTGTCATTTACTATGGGCACTTGGGTTCTAGTGACACCTGCATAATCAACAAGAAACTGGATCCCACGTTTCTGTTGGAGTATTTTGTGTGGTGTGTCTTTTCCTGCCGTTGGGCGTGGTCTTCCTCTTTCAAAAACATTATGACAATATAGATCATTCTGTATGTTGACAATCTCCTCTTGCCTTTTGTTCTGAATTTTGTGATTGTATACTATGAAATAAGTCTGAGAGAGGTTGTTGCCAGAATCTTCCAGGTGTCACACTTCTCTGCAAATAAAAACTGCATATCAACTCACACTGGGATGAGTGAGGTAAAATAAATTATCTAAATGGAAATTTAAAAAACACTTGTTTCCAAAGGACGATGTCAGATCATGCTGTTGAGATGGTTTGAAGACCACACCCTAGGCAAATATATCAGTGCCTTAATAGAACTCTGTGATACAAACAACTGCAGTCAAATTTAGTGTTTGCTGTGGAAAATGCATGGAGCTTCAGTCAGAAAAATTGAGGTTGAGTAAAGATGTAAAAAAAGCTCCTCCTTAATTAAGACATCTATCGCCGAGCATACGTTTCTCTCTAAATATATATAGTGTTTACTGCACGACTGCTTTAAAACAGTCTCATTGTTGAAAGGAAGCTTTTTATTAGATTTCTTCCCAGCCTTTTCTTTTTTAGATTCTTGTTACGAGACAACTGTTGACACCAATTACATTTTTATTTGAATGAAATACTATCAAGATGAATGTGTTCTTCTTTCAATAAGACAGGACATCGACTTTGCATTAGTAATAAAGATCCCCCATGTGTTGCATATCTAGCTTAGATGTACGCAGACGGTCCTCATTGATCTCACAGAAGATGCCAACTTGCACAACTCGCCCCCTCCTGCCTTTCAGGACATCATTGTATCATGACTCACAATGTCTTACTGCAAAGTCTTTCCCAGAGAAAAAGTACCAGATTTGTTTACCATACCTGATTCACTTGCATTTAACGTAATGCTTGTAACAGATTGCTGCCACACTCAAATGGAGGCTGTTGGTTAGTTTCACTGACTTTGTGAGAGAATGTGTTGGACCATGATGCTGTGTTTTGCAACACCCTCTGGGCCCATAAGATTCTCCTAAGGCATAAGACTGCCAGGAGCAGATTTCATCATGTTCATCCCCCAGCAGATAACAGCTGCCAGTTCCATTCATGGTCTTCCTCAGCATGATGGCCGGTGGGGTGTGTAACAAAACTGCAAAACAAAACAAATGTTGTTATAAGGGAGCTCCAGATGGAAGAAGGAATCGGTAATTATAAGTACTGTAATGGAAAGAAGACTCACCCTTGATGGCTAGAGTCCTTACCAGTGATGAAGTCAAAAGTGGCGATAAGACGCCTCCCTGAAAGGATGTTTCGCAGGGAGCGGAGGATGGGTTGGGTTCAATGATGAAGCTTTAGATGGCATTGTGTTGCCAGCCAAATCCTTGTCTCTTTGCAGATGATGTGTAGTGGCACAAAGACGGATGCATGGGTATCTTATGAGTGATGAAAGCACAAGGAGAGAACCTGTCGTGGGACACATGCAAAGTCTTTCTTGCCACTCAGGATCTTATAAGGAATGCTATGTTTAGATGACAAGAAGCATTGTTGAAATTGATGTGTTAAAAAAAAGGAAGCCTAGAGTTCACCAGGTACATTCCGTTCACTGTAAGAGATGAAGTGCGATACCAGTGGCTTAGCAAAGATGTCATGGGCCTAATACATGCAACAACAATTGGCCCCTTTCCAATGTTTTCCTACTGAAAAACAATAATATTTGTGGCACAGTGGGCCCCTCGACGCCTGGGACCCTGCCTTTGCTGCAGTATTGATAGCTGTGCCTCTGTGCGCTGCAAGTCTCCTGCAGTTCCATTGAGACTTCTTTAGAGGGAATGTTTGGACACATGATAGTCCAGGTTCATAACAATTTCCCAGTGCACCCTGAAGTCACAATTTACCGGAAATGGTGTCACGTCATTGCTCCATCCTCTGTACATTGAATGTTTCGTTTTTAAGCTTGGTCAACCTGCAACTGTTAATCAATTCCGAGGACCCGTAGATTTTAACAGAACGCTGCTGTTTTCCCTGCATTCACGACATTTCGGGCTCTTTCTTGAACAAATTGCTGTTGGTCTACCACACCATTAGGATTAAATTGCATGCTCGAAACTATTGCAAAACATGTCTTCACTGGGGTGCTGTATCAGAAGAGTTTCCATTGTTGACTTGTTTCTGGATTCTGATGCCCGTCTTTCCCGGATTCTCTGTTCGGTCACTGGGTGGTCCAATGGCACTTTAATCTCTTCCACTACTTCATTGGCTGAACAGCCAAAAAAGGTCGCACTTTCTCTAAAGTTTTGTCTCAACTGCTCGACTGTCCCGCGATCTCTCTCGTGACCGCCCGCTGTGGCCATGTCAGCTTGCTTCGTTACACCCAAGAATCTAACGCGTCATTCCATGAACCGTGACATTAACACATTGGAAGGTAATCGAAGCTCCCATGTTTATAAGTGTGTCATTTTCTGAACAGTGTAAAAGCGGCAAATTGGCAGAATGTAGCCAGACATGCTCGGTACTTCGAATCTATATGTTCCCCGTCTACATTCTGCAACGCATCGTGAACATAGAGCCTAGAAGCACCAATAACCCGGAATGGAACAAAGAAGCTTCGCCATGAAAGGGATATAACATAGAAGTATCAACATGAAGGAGATGGCGCTCATCTTCCGGTGGCAGCTCGTTCTTCAACAGTCACACACTCATTCATTCATGCAGTCATTCCCTTCGCACTGAATTACGGCTCATATTTCGCGAGCTTTCTGTCTAAGTGGTAAAGTTCATAGGTGTCGATTCTGAAACAAGCCCAGCCTGGCTTTAATTTGTCGCACACAGTATAAATGTAGGGCTCATCAGCACAACATCCAAATGAAAGGAGAGCTCCTGCTGACGCGTTTTATATGTGCATGAGACTACCTTACCTTACCTTCAAAATGTATTCACTAACAAACGTTTACGAATGAACGAAAACAATACATTTTAAAAGACAATGTAGTAATTACGACAATACACTTTCGTAATACAACTGTGGATAGATGCCCCATTAAGAAATAACCCATTGACAATGTAAGAGCACAGGTGACAGCCCAATTTCCAGTGGCAGAAAGTGACGTGCCACACCAGAATGCAAGGAGAAAACACTGAAAAAAAAAAGGGAAAGGCAAATGGAGGTGCCTGGTGTATCACTAAAGGAATCTATAACAGGAAGTGATACTACATGCAGGAAGGAATGGCAGGATGTGATATCTCAAATGAGAAAAAGCAACAGGGAGTTAAAGGGCACATTTGGAGCAAAAAACACGAAATGCATGAAATATTGAGGTCACGTGCATTGAGGGATATAGTTTGTATCATTCAATGTATGGGTGACCTCTTCTATCTTGGCAATAGTTGGTAGAGAGCATGCATGGATAGTTCCATAGGAGGTAAGGAGGGACGGGGAAAGGCCATATATAGCCGATCCTTAATTGATCACAGCAACGTTCACAAAAAGAGGAAACTGCATCAAACTAGGTTCAGAAAGGATACAAAATCATTAAAAAGAAAACTACTTACCAAAGACATCATATATAGTTGCGGTTTCCGGGCTTGCTTTTAGGGTCACGTGGCGCACCTCGCAGGTGTAGTCTCCACCGCCGTCATTCTTTCCCACTCTTAATATGCTGTAGGTGGAACATGCTGGGCCCGAGCAAGAGACAGGCCCGTTGGTGTAGCGAGCCTTCTCCACCAGCACCTTATTGTTCTTCCACTCAATGCTGATGTCTTCTGGGTAGAAGTTGGTGACATCGCAGAAGAGTGTGAGAGATTCTTCCTCAGAGGGGTCTTCTACGTTAGGGGTCTGGAGGGTCACCACAGGGGTCTTCTGCTGGAGGTCTAGTAAAGAACAAACAGACACTGTACTAGAGGAGTAAAAAGACTCAGGAGGTTAATGCATTCCCCTTGTCTCGCACACTCCTGTTTACTGAACTAGAGTGGAGAATGTAAACACAAATAAAAATGGAAACATGAAAAATGTTGGAGACTGGCCAGAAGAAAGGTAACTCAGTCCAGACTTAGCACACAGAGGGAATGTTCCCACGAACACACACTGGCCGGATGATATACTCACTAGATCGCACTTTTTTAGGAAAAGATTATTGTGCAACCAAGGAAGAAATTATAACTCAGATATAAAGGCCACAAGATCTAACTTTGTCAAGACTTTGCACCCACCACATTTAAATGACGTAGAGGCCTTCACATAGAAGCTCACAAGCTGTGACAGCAAAATACCTGCTACCAATGAGGTCATCCCTTCTGTGTAACCTTTGATTGACGTGGACAAAGGAAAACCATGTGATTCCTAACTTAAGCACAGAATCTTCTGTGGACTGGAGACACAGAACAATATGGGCTCAAAACCAGGAAAGCAATAACCACGGATTCCACTATGATGTAGTGTGACGTCACGTCAATTGAGAGATAAGCCAGCTCCAGAAGATGTACCAGCAGAAAGAGCCAGGATGCTTCGACACAAACAACTATTGATTTTATTCTTTCACAGGAGCAGAAGGGAACAAAGGAAAGCAGAGACTCAAACCATGTTACAGAACAACCTTCAGCTTAATCTAGAACTGAGTAGTTTTAAATTAAGGAAATTTATCGAAGGAAAGGTGGTGACAGGAAGTTATACAACAGGTCAGACTCCATCCAAATGCATAGTATTTAGAGTTACCGCTCATAGAACAAACGCAGAATAGAAAGACTACCCAAAAGTCAGGATGCCAAAATTAATAAAATGGACACATTTTTCATTTAAAAAGCAGGGCAAACCCGAACCTGCTGAAAGGAAGCATATGTAGTAAAACAAGCATATGCAATGTAATAGGACTCGCATTTGTTAGAGTTGGAGCTATTGACATTGTGAATGGCAATGTTTTTTATTTATGTACGTGCTAGGGCGAAACATGTTGCCTGTGCTTTTACTTACCCAGGAGGAGTTGTTGATTATCCGCAGCACGTAATGGAGAAAGACATACATCCAACTATTGTAGAGTGTACGGGCAGCTGAACTGGCCTTGTTCAAGTACGAGAGAAAAGGCAAATAACTAAATATGTATCACAAACAGATACTATGATGGTTTATGTGGACAGCAAGTTTGGGTGATATAATTTCTCTATAAAGTACTAAAACATAGCGGTATCCATAAACTTGAGAGCGATCGATGCTTGGATAGTAACCATTGGTCAGAATGAGGGGTTTTAAGACGTAGTGCAACGTATGGAAACATAGCTAAGAGGCTGTTTCAGGTTGTAGACTCCAAGTCTTCAAACGTTTGTCTACCAGCAGCAGTTTTGCAGAATTTTGGCACAATAACAACGGAAACTTCCTCGGTAGGGTACCCTCTATCTCAGGTATCGGGAGCGGATATCCCAGGAGGAGATACCAATGGTATCCAGAGGCAGAATAGGCTCCTCAACACGTGATTAAGCTGCACACCTGAAAGGGGTGATAGCACTGAAGATTGGACTAGCCATATATATAGCAAAGCACTGCAGAGTTACATGCCTCTAGGCACTTCTGCAGAATGCAAAATGGATCAATAGAGGCCAAGAGTGGGCCACAGAGGATCAGTACAGCATGAAAAAGATTGTTCTTCAGGGAATTTTCGAACCCCATGTGGTACGACCAATGGTCCAGTTCTCAGATCATAAAAGCACACACTGCTTCACAGAAGAGGTTGGGAACTTCCCTATTGATGTCATTCAACCATCGCATACTCAGCAGCACATTTTATAGGAAGGAGCTCTTTTCCTTAAAATCTACAGTTATGTATGCAAGCATGGTTGAAGGTACTTACGTAGCACAAACTAAGTAGGGGAGTAATGGAACACCATGGCGAGAACCCCAGGGTACATATGTATTTAAGGTAAGGCAGTGTCTTCAGTTTCTTTCTGAATTGCAGGAGGGTACAAGAGGTTCTAATATTGATGTGCTTCTCTCAGGCCACAAGCTTGAGCATCCACATCACTTCAAAACATTATTTCCCCCATTAAAATATTTTTGAGACTATCTCACAGAAAAAGTAAATACAGAAGCAATTTAGGGGTGTCCAGAGGTCTGGAAGAGTTGTAGCTGTGCTATATTGTGCCAGGTTTTTAGGATACAATATGAGAGAAATTCACATACATGGATTCTGATTTGGAATTAATTACATAGTGATTATTCTGAAAATATGGTATATATCCTGCCTCTAGGGCTAATGTGTGACAACTAAAATGAATAGCATTTTCCTTTCATGCTGTTACATTATTAAGAGATGTTTTTCCAGAGGATGAATTCCACTTGGATTTAAATATCGTATGCACCCTAGGAGTTGTTGTCCCAGTTCGCTTCAATTGAACACTAATAGATTCAGACCATTTTTCTCCAGTTTGTGTGTAGTTATCAGCAGCTCAATAAATAATATTTAAATTAGGGTCCCCAGGTGTATTTAGTTCGGAGTTTTGTACAGTACAGTCACTAACAACATTCACATGGTGTTTCCAGACCTGAGATTCAGTGTGATAACAAATGCATTCTGGGTCTTGTAGTCCAGGTTTACTTATCCCACAGATTTGTAAGTGATGAGACAAGCCCCTACTGTAGCTGGTAGACAAAGCAGTAAATGTAGCCTTTCAACAGACTACTCTAAGTCCTGTCCCTTAGAACCTGAGACTGGAGCAGCATCCCTACCCGATGATGTCATTGCAGTAAATAAAATGTGCTGATCCAGCAATAATTCCCACTCTTATGCATATTAGGTGCATACCCCTCAGAGTTAACCAGGAACTGCACAAGGAGAGCTTTGGAGTTCCAAGCCAAGTGATGCTCACCACCCAGTGTTACTACTAGCTACTTTAATAGTACTCACAATATAGGGCAAGTAGGCAGCAATAAAAATGTGGGCAATTCATGTAAACATATAGGGGCTCATTAGGATGGCGGACGGACTTTCGTCCGTCCGCCACCCTAGAGGAGGAGGGACCGTCCGCAGGGGCTGCGGCGGTCCCTCCGTGCCAATTAGGATGTGACCGCCACCCTGGCGGTCACATCCTGTATATTTAACTTTGCGGTGGGTGCTGCTCGAAGCAGCACCCGCCACAAGGTTAAATATGCATGCTTAACATTTGCATGCACAAAGCGGCAGGCACCGCGCGGTGCCTGCCCCTTCATGCACGCAAATGCAGGGGGGTACCATAGGTACCCCCCATGTGCAACCCCCACCCTCCCACTCACCCTGGGGGCCCGCAATGGGCCCCCAAAGAAATCACCGTATGCCTTTCCACGGCGGAGAATCCGCCGTGGAAAGGCATATGTTTTCAGCAATCCTAATATATCTGGCGGTGTCTGATAGACACCGCCAGCCATGTTAGAGCTTTTCCGCCGCGGTCGGAAGGCGACCGCGGCGGAAAAGCAGCGGACCGATTTTGAGACCCACCACCATCCTAATTTGGCGGTGGGTCTTTTGTGCCTCCCCAGCGGTTTTCCCGCATCCTCCGGGCCGGCGGTGGCTTCCGCCGGCCCGGAGGATGCAGGAAAACCGCATCCTAATCGGCCCAATAGTTTGGTGATTTCTTTAATATAAACCAAAGTGGTAGCAGAAACCAAAAAACACCCCCTGCATTCCAGCGTGGATCTGCCCGCTCGCACAGTGGGCAGCTCCACATGTGGGCCCGTCTGCGTGTGACGTCACGGCACAGCACGCACTTTAAAAAAGGGCAATTTTCTCCTCTCCCTCCCCTACCCCAGGCACTACAAATGAGTCAGGTGGGGGTGGTCCGATCAGTTTCCGGTTCCCCCACATCGGTTGCTTTCCCTAACAAAGAGCACGGGAGATTGTAGCAGATATACCGTCCAGGAACCGGTGCTACCCCGCGGGGTCCGAGTGAAGAGAAAACAGAGCCAGCAGTGGGAAGGTAAGTCATAAGGATACACAGTCCGGGAAGGTAAAAAAAGCATTGGCACAGACAATAGGTAGGCACCACTGACAATGGGAGGGAGGGAGGACTTAAAGGCATGGACAACGGGAGGGAGATTGGGCGGGGGTGTTAAGAAGGCACAGACAACGAGAGGGAGGGTAGGGGATAAGGTAGGTATCAAGGACAATGGGAAGGAGGAGGGCGTTAAGAAGGCAGAGACAACGGGAGGGAGGGCAGGGTTGTAAAAAAGGCACCAAGTAAGCAAAGCGCATCATGTCATCAGTAAGAGAAACTCGATAAAGAAAATAGTGCCCAAAGTCGAAATAATACGCATGGTGTAACAACCGAAGTAAAGGGGCTAGTAGCCATGGGAGGTTGCAAATGAAGAAAAGGTGGTACTAAAGAGGGACTAACAAGCCTGTTAAGGAATCAGAAGCCAGTATTTACGAAGGACAAAGACACAAGCTAATGAAAAATATGAAATATGGGGGGGAGTGGGTGGAGCTTCTTTTCCGTACTGCACTACAGCAGATCGTCAGATCAGCACTTGTGCGCTGGCTCAGGCTCGACCTAAAAAAACACTGGGGCAGGATGAAAGCGAAATTGTACCCGCCAGAACACTTTTCATCAAAAAACACCAAATCAGTGCTCATGGTAATTCTTTTATTTCTTATAAAAGCCACCATGAGGTGCTGAGGGAATGTAACAGCCCAAATGGCAGGTACCTGACCATCAAAGTGAAACTAGAAGACTATAAATATACACAAGGTAGAGTTTATACACTCAACTCATGACTAGAACATCTTATCTGCTCCACAATAGCTGAAGTTATGACAGTTCCTGAAGGGCATGTATTGATCAGAGTAGGCCTAAATAAAGGTATGGACAACTACTAGGATTGAGCCACAGCATGACTAGAACACACAGGGCCTGTTAATCCTGAAGGCAGGCATGGGATAATGTCAATAAAGCTGAAGGACCCATGGCGAAAAGAGCAACCTGACAAAATAGATAATGCATTATATTCAATAGTCCACAATGCAGGTAGGTGTAACAAGGGCGGGAACAATGGCGGGAACTAAAAGATTACCAGCTCTGCTATATGTCTTTTTATCTACAACTGGGGTAGGACCACAAAAGTTATTGGGTAACTTTGCCTTGTTCATGGATCAATATTAACTCTATTAACACATCTAAATCTTACACAATGGTCTGTGGTCAGCAGCGTAGCAAATTGAGGACGTAGTGTATAAATAAAATCAAATTGTCATGTGTACCAACCTTTACAAATTTTGGGTCCCTTTTAAAAACAAAAGCACTTGGAAACATCTGGTAAAAGGAAGGAGGACTCTGTCTGAACAGTTGATAGTTGCAATCTTTAAGTTTTCTGCCAAAATGGGCCCCTCCTTCCTGAATGTGATGATTAAAATATATAAGGCAAGATCCATCTCAGTGATTACGTATTGTGCAGGAATCTGGGGTTTCTGCGACAGTGCAGAAATACAGATCAGTGAAAATATTTTTCTGCAAAGGCTGTTAACTGTCCCCACAAGTGCACCTACTTTTGTGTGCCATGCGGAACTGAGTTTATCGTATGTAAAAGACTATATAAAAACTGTGCCTTTGTTGTGACTGTCAACCTGGTCAAGACCCAAAGATTTACTCAACCAAGCTGTTATTAATGACTGCTTGAAATATGTTAAAGCCTGTAACATTCAATGGTTAACCTATGTGAAGACCCAACTCTATTCGATAGGATGCCTGAAACGTCTTGATAACTTCTTGATAACCCACAGAATAAAGAACCCTCAGTCAAAGTCTGTGTCAAAAGTGAATTGCAATCTTGCTGATGAAGAAAAGTGAAGCCTTAGAGTGTGGCAAGACAAGGGTGGTGGCTTATCCATCACTAAGACCCGCAAACTATATGGAGCCTGATTCATACTTTGTATCACACCATCAACAAAGGTACTGTTTGGTTAGGTTTCGATTAGCATCACCCACTTATTGGTTTCCTTTCCAAGAGATGTGTTCTGTAAAACTGACTTTGTGTCATGTCCTTGCGACTCAGAGTCTGCACAATCCATGTTACCTTTTTTCTTTTTTTGTGTGAATTATATGCAGAAGCAATTAACTGTTTTCGAATTCCCCTACTTGGGTCACTTAACATAAGAAGATGCAGACCAGCCCTATTTTATTTACAATTACTTTAGTCCAAACTGGTTCTAAGGTATGCAGCTTTATCTAGGTTGCATTTAGATTGTGGGCAAGTAATACAGTACTGATATGATATCTTTTCAGACCTATGGTTAAAGGGGAATATTGTTTTTTATATGTTATGCACAAATAACTTTATGATCTGGCTGTAGAGTCCTATAAAATTGTTACTATCTGCTGCACCATGCTTAGTTGTACACAGATTTTTGGAGTCATTTTTATGTACGATAAGATATGTTTTTAGACCAATTTTTAAAAGGAAAGTGTGGCATTCTAGGCTTCAGAATGTTATAATGTAATATGCTCCTGACAGCAGTTGAAGCTGTGTCTTCTCCTGAATGACAGTGTTGCTGTTGATGGGATCTTTTACCTGGAATAAATCCTATTTGAAACTAAATGAATCTGACTACTCCACTTCGTTACACTTGGCAATAGAGGATGGCTGGCCATTTAAGGAAAGGATCTCAACATTATACTTAAGCTTATTATGAAGCTTAAGCACCTCTCGCAATTTTACTTCTTCAAGTGACTCCCTACTTCAAGATACTGTTCTCAGGTTTTTTTTAATGTAAAGTGTTACAACGACTGGCGCTTATTTGGAGGCTGCACTTATTTCTGGATGATGAGGGGGAGTTTTCTATGCCTCGAGCCTGAGTGTTTTTGTATGTCTCAAGCCTTTTTAATCCGTACACAGCATTGGAACTGTGTATCCTTTTGACTATTTAAGAGCGTATTCTACAATTTCACCGCATGAAACCTCTGTGATACGCGTACAAGCAATAAAAAAAAACGGAGGTGTGACACATGTTATTATGGCACAGCATTTTTGAAGCCCGATTCATTTGTGTGCGCTTATGCCATGACATGCAGAGGCCTTGTAAATCTTGTATTTCCATATTGCTCAATTTTGTCACGTGTGAGGTCTGTGATACGCACACTGTTTTTTTTCAAAAAGAGGAGAGTTTCACAAACTTAGGGGCCTATTACGATTGCGGATTTTCCGCATCCTCCGGGCTGGCGGAAGCCACCGCCAACCCGGAGGATGCGGAAAAACCGCAGCGGACCCACCAAAGACCCACCGCCACATTAGGATGGCTGGTGGGTCCTGGTTTCCGTCCGCAGCTTTTCCGCCGCGGTTGGCTTACAACCGCGGCAGAAAAGCTCTAATATGGTGGCGGTGTCTCTCATACACCGCCAGCCATATTAGGATGGGCTTAAAAAAATGCTTTTACTGCGGCGGGTTTTCCGCCGTGGAAAAGCATGTGGAACTTCACTGCGGGGGCCCGTTTCGGGCCCCCTGGGTGAAGGGGATGTGGGGGGTGCACATGGGGGGTACCCATGGTACTCCCTGCATTTCTATGCAGAAATCAGCAGGCACCGCACGGTGCATGCCGCTTTCTGCATACAAATGCAATGCACGCATTTTTACCATTGCGGCGGGTGCAGCTTGAAGCCGCACCCGCCGCAATGGTAAAAATAGACGATGTGACTGCCAGGATGGCGGTCACATCCTAATTGGACAGGAGGGAACTCCGCAGGCCATGCGGAGGTTCCCTCCTCCTCTATGGTCACGGACGGACTCAAGTCCGTCCACGATCATAATGGGCCCCTTATTTGGGCATGTCTGTTCTGTGACACACACACCTGTTGCAACGTGTGCCTCCTCCTCCTCTACTCTTTTGCATTGTTAATTTTTCTACTGCTATTTCATTGTTTTGTAGTGACTTCAGTGACATTTATGCCTTTAATATGGTAATGTTTTAGGTCACTTTAATAAGTGGATTTTCATTTTAGTTGTATTTTTTCACTATAGTTAGACACATACTGTGTTATGTAATATCAACTTAACAATTGTAAAGATTTGTATTGCTAACTATACATTGTTTATTTTCAGGTCAGGGTAATTGTTTTGAATTTTAAGTGGTTACTGCATTTTAAAGTTTACTTTAAAAACGAATGCAAAACGTGACTGCACCGCTTTTCTTTTTGTCATCTCCTGGGGATCCACCCATCAGATGGCAAAAATGGCGCAAGGTTTTTGAAAGATACGCCAGAGTTTGTGGCTCTTCTTTGAGTGCTGAGAGGAAAACAAGATTTGTTGTTACATTGCTTAGGATCTGAAGGCCAAGAAGTTTTTGATCATCTCCCTGAAGTCCATGATCCCGACCTGAATGAATTCGAAATTTGTATAGCAAAACTAGATAAAACTATCTACCAAAAGTCAGTACTATTCTAGAGAGATACCATTTTGGTTGCAGGAGTCAATTGGATGATGAGTCAATAGAGAATTATATAACTTCTTTGAGGAATTTGGTTTTATTGTGTAAATTTGGATCCACTCTTGATGAGCGGATTAGGGACCAATTTATGGTGGGGTGTAGCATTGAACGTGTTAGGGAGGAACTATGGCAAAAGGACGAACCTTCCCTTGAAGATGTTCTTGTTATTGCAAAAAGAATTGAACACTCCCTTAAAAGTGTCGAAGTCATAAAAAGGATAGCAACAAGAAAGAAAAAACTCTGTTCAAGTTGTCAAACAACCTCAAAAGGAACAATAGGAACATGAGAAAAAGAAAATTACTTTTGAAAAAACTAGTAGATCCAACACTTTTCAAGCAAAATGTTATCGTTGTGGGAAGGTAAGTAATTAGGCCAATGACAAACAGTGTCCGGGTTGGAAAGTCACCAGCAGTAATTGCAAGAGGAAGGGTCATTATGCTTCTGTTTGTAAAGGTAAAACCTATAAAGGAAGGGTTAATGAAATATCTGATGATAAAGGCTGCTCATATGATTCACTTGACCAGGTAGACTGTGGACAAATCTTGCTAGAAGTTACTGGAAATGGAGAAAGCAGGAACGGTCCAACTGATGAAATCTTGGTAGAAGGTGAAGCAATGATCTTTTTGACTCAGGTGCTAACATCACATAAGTTTCAAAAGAATTATATCTAAAAAAGTTTAGAGATAAAATTAAGGTGTTTCGTCCTGACATTAGACCCTGTGCGAATGGGGGTGAGCCGATCAAATTGTTTGGCTATTTTTGGGGTCTACTGGAATATAAGAATATGTTGACCAATGCTTTGAGATGGATGTATGACGTTACAACGCACACTTTTACAACGCATACCTTTACAACGCATTTTTTACACCGCAACATCCATTAAAACGCACACCATTACAACGCATACCATTACAACGAATTCTTAAAAAATACCTTTACAACGCATTCCACTACAACGCATACTACATTTACAATGCATACCATTACAACGCATTACATTACATTGCATATAAGGTAAGTGTTGGATAGTGTAGGGGTTAAAATTACTATTCTAACTCCAGGGGGTGCAACAGTAGGGAAAGTTTTGGATAGTGTAGGGGTTAAAATTACTATTCTAAATCCAGGGGGGCAACAGTAGGGTAAGTGTTGGATGGTAAGTTTTGCGTTGTAATGGTATGCGTTGTAATGACTGCGTTGTAATGGTATGCGTTGTAGTGGTGTGCGTTGTAGTGTCATGCGTTGTAATGACTGCGTTGTAAATGTATGCATTGTAATGGATGTTGCGTTGTAAAAGTTTCGTTGTAATGGTAGTGCGTTGTAAAAGTTGCGTTGTAAACGTTGTATACCCTTTGAGATACATATCTCAAAAAGGGGACAGCATATTGAGTTGGCTCCACCAGAGAGATCTTGGTGTAATCTTAGATCCAAATGATTCACCTACCATTAGACTACGGGAACACTTTGACACTAAGTTAGTATCTACAGTACATGGTAAGTCTGCTGAGGACTTTATACAAATATGAAAGTTGAAATTTCCTCAAGTTTTTTGAGAAACTTTGTGTTGTTTGCGAAACTATATTCATCACATTCATTTGGTGGATGGTGTCAAACCTGTTTGTGGGAAAGTACGCAATGTGCCTGTGGCTGTGCGAGAACAAGTGCAGAGTGAACTGGAACGTTTGAAAGCAGGCTTCCTTTTGGTCTCAGCGGCCTTGGTTTTCCAGAGGGCGTTGGAGAATATTTTGAAGGGTTAGACTGTTGTGAGAATATATGAAGATGGTATATTAATTTTTGGAAGCGCCGATTAAGAACATGATGAGAGAGTGTTGTGTGTTTTAAGCAGACTTAATGAATTTAAATTGACAGTCAAAATTGAAAAATTCAAATTTAGGAGGGAATCCATTGATTACTAGGTCATTCAATTTCAGCAGGCAGTGTGTTGCCCAAAGAGGATCTTGTGGATGCTATTCGCAAACTGCACTCTCCCACTAACACAGAAGTTTTGATGACTTTTTTGGGAATGGCTGAATATTACAATAAGTTTGTCCAAGGTTTTGCTTCTCTGTGTGTTTGCATGAGGTCGTTGCAGTGCAAAGGGTGTGAGTTTGTATGGGACCACGTCTGCAAGGATGAGTTTTGCACTCTCAAGGAGAGATTAAGTGCTGCACCCAAATTGAGCAGTTTTGACCCCAAAAAGAAGTCTTTCCTTATAACTGATGCCTGTATGAAAGGACTGGATGCTGTATTATTGCCAAAGAACTAAGGGCATGACAATGTAATTATGTTTCTGTCAAGGAGTTTGCGAGGTGCTGAATTGCGATACTCTGTTGTAGAAAGAGAAGCCCTTGCTATTTATTGGTCCATAAAAAAACTCAAGAACCTTTTGTGGGGAAATGTGTTTGAAGTTAGGACAGATCACAAACCTTTGTGCGAGATTTTTTTTTTAAAAATGGTAATGATGCTGTGTCAAGTAGGATCACCAAGTGGGTTGTAGCATTACAAGATTATAAATTTGACATTAAATATGTGTCTGGTGTGGAAAATAAAGTTGCTGATGCTTTGGTGATTAAATGTGCTCCACTGATGAATGTGAGCAGGATGAAGATATGGTTTGTGCTGTTGAAGGAGGGACCATTGCTAAGGAAAGGTGGGAAGATGCTTTTCGTACAGATAAGGTTTTGTTTAAAGTTTTGGAGTATGTGAAAGCAGGTTGGAAGACTCAACCAAAGCAGAAATACTAGTTGGAGACATTTTGGCATGTCAAAGATCAACTTTCTGAACGAGGTGGTTTACAGCTCAGGGGTCTGAGGCTAATTCCTCCAACTTCACTCACGGAAAAGCTTATTTATTTAGCTCACGCAGGACATTAGGGTATTTTAAAGACAAAGGAGAGACTGAGATTTTCCTACTGGTGGCCCGGTATGGATTTACATGTGGAACGCAATGGCAGGATTTGTGTAAATTGCGCATTGAGTGAGAGAGTAGCCAAGCCAAAGGTACAACCTATTGTTATATGGGAGCGCCCAGATGGTCTGTGGAAGGAAGTTGGACTAGACATAGCTGGTCCCATTCGTTCCTCTGGGTCGGAGTGGTACGTTCTCGTTTTGATTGATTTATTTTCCAGATGGCTAGAAATAACCATTAGACGAGGAATAGAGCTCAAGCATGTGAAGGCATTTTTGGAGAAGTTTATTGATAGAGGAGAGATACCTAATACCATTCTCACTGACAATGGGGTACAGTTAGTCTCCAGAGAAATGGAAGAGTAAACATGGCATCAAACACAAGAAGTGTTCATTCTATCATCCTGAAACTAAGGGAATGGTTGAGCACTTTAATCATGTTATAAAAGAGACCATAGAAATGGCTAAGTCTGCAGGGTTAGATTGGCGTGAAGAAATCTGCAAGAAGGTTGAAGTTTACAGGTTGTCTCCTCATGCCATTACTAAGAAAACTCCCTTTGAACTGTTTAGGGGTAGGTGTGCTAACACATTGGTGGCACCCACTTGGGTTAATGACATGCAATCTAATCGTGATGTGGATAATGAGAGAAGTGATAGCAGGTTGGCTGACTCCAGAAGGATTGAAGTTTGTAAACAGCTTTATGATCTAAGAAAAAGTGTTTAAAAACTGTTGTGAGAGTGGGTGATTGGGTTTAATTTAAAAACTCTTGCAAGAGAGGTTCTTCTATAGCATTTTTGAAGAATATACAGGTCATTAACATTTTCAATAATGCTGTCGAAACTGCTGAACATTGTATTTCGAATTTGAATAGAGTGGTGGTGGTTAGAGAGGATTTGGTTTCGAGATCCATCCCTATTAACTCCTCCAGGAATTTAGGTGACTCCTCCGGAGATTCAAGTACTTTTCATAGGGCTTCAAGAGTGTCATCTCCTTCAACTTATTTGAGTGATTATGTACAGTAATTTACATGCTGATGTTTTGCTCATCTTACATTAATGTTAAGTTCTATGCTTCATCCAACCTTTGTTTCTTTAGTTTTCTGTTGTATTAGGTTACTTTTGTTTATAGCTCCTTATATTCGTAAAGAGGGGGATATGTGGCATTCTAGGCTTCTGTCCCTGTTGCCAGGAGCTTCAGAATGTTATGATGTAAGATGCTCCTGGCAGCAGTTGAAGCTGTGCCTTCTCCTGAACAACAGTGTTGCTGTGGATGGGATCCTTTACCTGGAATAAATCATATTTGAAACTAAATGAGTCTGACTACTCCTTTCGTTACAGGAAGTTTGTTATACATGTTATGCACAAATCACTTTAAGAATTATCTGCTGCACTATGCATAGTTGCACACAGATTGTTGAAATGATTGTTATTTATAAATCAAGTTGAGATTTGGGTTTAATGTTTTTTTTGAGTGATTGTTATTTATTGCAGTATCATGTATAAATTAATTTGTACTCTTTTATTGTTTCAAACCGAATAAAGGTTTATTGACTGACTGATGGGTAAGTCATAGAATAAGTCCCACGGGACTCCATTAAAATGGTGATGAGATGCCATTTAATCCCAGAGGTAGCCAGATTTAACAAGAAAACAGCAAATTTAAGGCAATATTGCGAAGACACCATTAAGGATAACAAAGGAGCACCAACAAAGAGGATAACCAAAATTATGGCATGCCCAAGTTAAGGCTTTATTTGCAGAAAAAAAAATAGAATATGGTTTATTGAGGAAATAGGTAGTATGCGTATTAGTATGCCAATTAAGAGCAAAAAAACAGAGAAAGTTACTGTGATAGAGGAAATGTGGTGACAAATAAGGCATGAGGATAAACAGATTGCAGTGGATTTCAGATGCAAACATTCTTACAAGTATATTAGCATCTAGACTGAGCACACTACTACCGGATTAATAGACCAGATTCATTCAAAGTTCATATACAATCAGCAATGCAGCGACAACACAAAACGATTCTGCACATAATAGATAATATACACAGAGCACAGAAATAATCCCTATTAGTTTAACTTGACGCAGAAAAAGTATTTGACCATGTTGAGTCGTAATATCTAGAAGTAAATCTGGATAAATTTGGCCTGTGGAGAATTCAAAAATTGTAGATCAGCAGTTTGTGTCTCTCCCTCCACCTCAGTGAGGATCAATGGAGGTCTATCACAATTATTTTAGATATGCAGAGGCAGGACCGGACTGGCCGTTGCGGGCACCGGGCAATCCCCCGGTGCACCACAAGGGTGGGGGCCGGTTTTGGGCCCTGGGGGCCATTTTTGTTACAGGGCCGTTTTTGCAGCATAGCATAGCTGCAAAAACGGCCCTGTAACAAAATCGGCCGAAAACCGGCCCTGGCAAAGAGCTCAGTCGCACCCCCAGGGGGCAGGCCGAGCACTTTGCCAGGGCCGGTTTTGGTTCTCAGTCCGGCCCTGTGCAGAGGTACAAGACAAGGCTGCCTACTCTCCCCGTTGCTTTTTGCCATGGCACTGAAGTCTTTAGCTGGAAGAGTACAGAAAGATTAGAATATCCATTGTATTCAGAGAGAGAGAGAATTTTAAAATGTCTAAATATGCAGACAATATATTATTATCAATACCTTAAGACAAAATCTTCCGGAATTACTAAGGGAATTAGTAATTTATGAGCAATCCTGGTGTTTTAAAGTTAACATGTCTAAGGGCCAGATGTAGGTAATTCATATTTACCGACTCTTAAATACCGAATTTTACCGATTCGGTATTTAAGAGTCGGTAAATATGAAGGGGGGAGATGTAGGTATTGCAGATTCTGTAAATACCGAATCTTTAAGATTCGGTATTTACAGAATCTGTAAATACCGAATCGGTATTGCCCATTGATTCCTATGGGCCTTGAAGCCCATAGGAATCAATGGGCAATACCGATTCTGTAATTACAGAATCGGTAAATACAGAATTTGGCAAGGGTGCGGGGGGTGTCACTTTGACACCCTCTGGCACCCCAAAAATAGGCATGTTCGCCATGTGGCACACAGACATGCCCTAAGGGCATGTCTGTCTGTCACGTGGCTAGGTGTGCATGCACACATGTGCATGCACACCTGAATTCGGTATTTTAACACCCAATTGGATTGTGTGTTAAAATACCGAATTTGTAGGGCCTTTGGGACTCAGAAGAGTCCCACCTACATCTGGGAATTACCGAATCGGTAAAAATACCGATTCGGTATTTTACAGAATCTGTAAATTTACCGAATCGGTAAATTTACCGATTCTGTAAAATAATGCCCCTACATACCAAGTCTTGAATACCGCTCGGTAACGACCGAAAATACCGATTTTCGGCCATTACCGACCGACCTACATCTGGCCCCTAGTCTTATATCTCAAACGTATCAATCCCAGCAGATCAAAGGTCATTGCAACAATCACAATTTTCATTTTAATAGGCAAAAGGAGCATTTAAATATCTAAGTATCCATGGTACTCCGAGAATATAACAAATGATCAAATATAACTATTCTACAATACTGACCCAAATCCGCATACATCAGAATCAGGGGCACACTAAAGGAATGCCTTGGCTGGGAAGCATACCAGCAGTTAAAGTGAATATCATCTCAAAAAAGTAATTCCTTTTTGAGACAGCCCCAATCACTATGACACATTGAACGGATCAGGCAATGCCAGAAAATAGTGAATAAAGTTGTATGGGTGAAGAAAAAGCCTAGAGTATCACAACATGCGGTGACCTTCATGCCATGAGAGAGATGTTTGGGACTGATTGACTTAAATTCTAAATAGATATTTCCAGGCAACCCAGGTCAGATACCTTGGAGAACGGAAAAGTAAGTAACCTAAAAAGCAATGTTGCTTTACAGATCTAATGATTGCAGGAATGCATCAGTGAAAATGCCCGTGGCTGAAGAAGAAACATAATAGCTGGATTATATGCTCTTTACCAGTTAAACATTCCTTATTGTGGTATGCTATAGAACTTAGAAACTCTAAAACACTGGGATCACACTGTTCTCCTCCTTGATGAGTCCTATCCTTGGAGACCCACAATCCAGGCCAACAATATAAGAGAAGACGTCTACTAATGGCCTTAGATAAGATGCCACAAAGTAGGAGAATTATTAGGCACACAAGTTTCACAACCATTCTAAACACTTAAACCGATATATTATCCTCCCCTATACCGAAAGTGTCCGATGTTATCAGATTAGACACTAAGGGGCAGAATTACAAGCCCCTTGCTCCAATTTTGCATCACTTTTAACATGGGAAAAGTGACGCAAGGGGCTTGTAAATAAGTCCCTGGGTACTTCAACCTAACACTTCTCGACCACTTACAACATGACGATCAGAGCCTCCTCTCGGCTACATACAACAATATATCCCTTAAACCCTATGAAAAAAGAAATGGGAGACTGTGATAGGCAGGCCCTCAAAGGAACAGGAGTAGGCTGAGATATTCGGAAGGACACCTGGTATGGTAAAAAGAACAGTGGACAGAGAAAGCTTGTTAAAATTGACTTGATATTGGTAATATACACTAGCGAAATTACACAAACAAGACCAAACTAGAACGGATAAGCGTTGACGATGTAGTTGTGTTACGGGGGAGCTGACACACTTGCTCTGGGATTTCCCCAAATGCATAAATACTGGTAGTGAATGTGAGACACCATAGATAAATATTTAGTGCAATACTATGGAGATTTCCGACATACACAACACTAGGACTTTCAAATAAATAAATATTTCCATTGCGCTCAATGAGGGGAAAACAAATGGCTTTAGGACTGAACTTGAGAAACATAGATTGGTACATCAGAGAACACAACCAAGGTTCCTGGCATTAAAGATTGCCAATACTGTTTATGGGAAATATTAAGCATGGAAAAGACAAGTGCAAAAATAACGTTGAAATGGAGTGAGACCATTTATTGGATACTTTCCTAACAATTTAGGGGCCTCTAATGTCCGAAATATCCAACAGTCCTTAATCACACCTGAAGATCAAACCCAACACCTAAACACAGAAAGGAACGGATAGGAAATAGGAAAAAAAAACTTTAGAACGAAGAAATATCGATAATGACAAAAGGAAAAGTATACGTTGCTAGGAAACGGTGGGGGGTGGCGGTAGTACTTAGTAGGCTGTTGTATTCTCGAATTCTGGATGCCACTTTTTGAGCATTCTGTAACGTACACTTGTTATTGTATTATATGATAATATAGGGTGCATCCCGTCGGTTGAAAATCAATAAAAAAGGACAACAATATGCCAGGTAGAGGTTCATGCAGAATAGGAAAATGTTTTATCAAGCAGGGCCTTTATCATTGACATCCTCAAGACAATAACAACAATTAATGGTATAACAGCTGAAAAGACTGTGGCCCAAATGCATCATTGTTGGTATTTGCGATTCCTAAATTGCGAAAATTAAGGAATCGCAGTTTAGGAATCGCAAATACCTATGCATTAAAAATTCGCATATGTTTTTGCAATTTCTTATTTTTCCTTATTTGCGATTACCAATTTTGCGAATCGCAAATAAGGAATCCCCTTACATTGATTCCTATGGGCCTAGAGGCCCATAGGAATCAATGGGAAGGCATTCTCATTTTGCGATTCGCAATTAAGGAATCGCAAAATGAGAATGAAATTTCTAGGGTGCAGGGTTGTCCAAAGGACCCCCCTGCACCCCTGAAATGTAACATACAGTCCATTTTTCACACATACATGCCCAAGGGCATGTGTGAGTGTAAAATGAAAGTGTCAAAAATGCACTTTTGTGCATATTTGAAACTTTTCTAAAATTACCATGAAGGTTGACTTCATGCTAATTTAACACTTCTAATTTGCGAATTCGCAATTTTTTTCAGATGATGCATTGCATTTAAGAAATCGCAAAATTGCGATTTCTTGAATGCAATCGCAATTTAAGAAATCGCAAATAAATTGCGATTTCTTAAATTGCGAAAAAGCCAAAAAGGTTAATGCATCCCAAAACACAGAATTACATTCGCAAACGGCTGAATTTTGCGATTCGCACCGTTTGCGAATGCAATTCAGTTTGATGCATGTGGGCCTGTGTCTCTATCACTTTGATTGTCGTTTATCCTGCAGCTGGAGTTGCTGTGCAAACATAGCATGAAACAAAAACCTACTTTTTTTTGCCGTTCAGAGCAGTTTACATAAGATTCTGGATTTTCTGGTGCCGGGACATTATTCTTGCATTGCCTAATCATTTACGTCTACAGTTGCTGCCTCGTGGCTTGTCAGATGAAGCTAAGGCTGTCCCTACAGTAAGTGAGGTGCCAGTCATTGAACTAAGTTGGTGGCCTTCAACTGGCCTGCTCTGGCAGGTTCATCCAGCGAGAAAAGCGAGATGGGCAGCTTAGCCAATTTCTTTTAAAGTAGTATGGACCGAGTAGAGACGTCATGAGACTGCAGCACGTTCTGTGCCCACCTGTGCCCAAGGACAGCTGCAGGAGTTTAAGCCTTCTCTAAAGAACGGGAGGATGCACGCAGTGGTAACAGGATGATTGATGGTGATTGTTGTTATCTGATTGGCCTTTGTGAGTACTTGAATTTATGTTGTGTGTGGAATTTTCCGGGACATGTTACTTGTGAGCTTGCCTCTAAAGAGAGGGGGCAGCCCTCATGAACATAAGCTATGGGCCGCTTTTCAGGTCCACAGCCTTGCCAGTCCTAACTTGGGTGGCAGGAGATGCACATTACCCTTTGCCACAGGGTGCCTGACTGGCACAGGGGTCAACTGCTGGACAGGGCGACACAAGGTCGGTGGGCAGAATCAAAGAGCTCACCTTGCCCATAATTGCGAGGTAAACCAAGGTGCAGAGGATGGAAAGTCAGTAGTCAGTAAGCAGGGGATGCCCATCAAGTCACTGTTAATGTCCATCAAACCCTTGTATGAGTTGGGCACATCAGGTTTGTTATAGGGTTTGCAGTGCAGAACAAAGGAGACCTGTACGTCAAACTTTAGTCCACAGTAGTCACTTTTTCCAAACAGTAAGTTCAAGCCTTCAACTGGACCCGAAAGAGACTTGGGAAACCTAACCACACATCAATTCCTACAATGTAGTTGGGCAAGACCATTTATTGAGCTCCAGTCCAGGAGTGCTGGAGGAGAAGACATGTTACCTCACCACTGTGCTTTTGACCCATTATTTAGATACAGAAGGGATGTTCACGTTTCCCTGTGTGAGTGTTGGTCTGCACAGAGAAATAGCTATTAATATTAAAAGTTGCTCTCCTTCATCAAGGGCTTACAACTTTCCAGGGTATGGTGCTCAGCCCCCACAGTAAGGTATTCTTTACTGAACAAGCATCACATGCAAGGTTTCCCAGAAATTGAAGTCATGATGAAGGCACTGGAACAGTTTTATTGTAAAGTGGCATGTCCCTAAAGTACATGTTATTTGTGCAGACCAGGATGTAAGCTTACTTTGGTAAGTACCACCTGGACCCATACATATAGGAGGGCCACCAGGGGTGGCCACAGAGTTCATCAGAAAGAAAATCATGTATTGGTGGCTGTGAACCATCTTGATTGACGGTACTGCACAGGACTGTAGGCTACTGAAACATGCCTGCTTTGTGATAGGCAGGTTGATTTGCATACGCTCTTTTGAGGACAATAGTTAGGAGCTCAGTTGAGTTGAAGCTGACAACTATTGCTTAACTTAGAGCTTTAGATTTAATCCTATGACCACTGCTCAATATTGGCATCTTTCCACAGTTCAGTTTCAACAAGTGTCAAAGGCAGAAACTATTTTTTTTCTCATAAAGATTCTCAAATATCACTTCTATCGACATTGATAGCTCTAGCTAAAAGTAATACGTGTTAGGAGTTGGTATTAGAGGTCCCCAGAGTTGGCTTATATTTGAAAGGGGAGCCGGTGCACAGGGTCAGTTTCATAGGTCTGCAACTGTGGCATCGCTCTTATGGTTCCTTTCCATCTGGACTCAAACATCAAACATTCAATCAACAAGCAGAAAGTCTGTGGCCCTGGCCAATGTCAGTGGGTCCCAGGTGTTTTCCTCCCAATAGATCTTCAATCCTCTGACATGGTAGTTAACCCTGGAATGGCACAGGCACAAATGTTTGTGAGAATAAATGTGGGAAAAAATATAACGAAGCTTGCTACAAATTGCTGCCCTGCAAATGATGTGTTGGTACTTGGTGTTGTATTGAGCAATACCCTCTCTCACAGTCTAAACTCCAAATCACAAAGAACCTTATGGCCATTCCCATTTCAACAACAGACATCTGTCTAAAAACTCAGAGCACATTATTTGCCTATATGACCCGTGGCTGTGCCCTGGCGATGCAGAGTGCACAATGTAATTCATTTTATTTATTTATTTCTTTACTTACCTCTATTCGGCTGTATGCCAGAGTTTACTACCCACCACCCTGCCCCGCCCCAGTCCCGCCCCACCGCCTTGCAGTACTCCCTGGAGGAGCCACTACTGTTTAAAGAGCTCTGAACCTCCCAAACATTCCTATCAGGGAGGAATGCATTACAACAACAAGCATTGGAAATGCAATGGGTCTCGGATTTATTTGAGTTCGAGCTAATGGCATTGTAAATGGCAATGTCTTTTAGCCATGTGTTATGGAGTGTATGCATGTGGTGTGTAATAGAATTATGTGGTTTGTATTGGAATTGTTCACCCTGCACACTCACACACTGTTCACCCTGCGCGCTCACACACTGTTCACCCTGCGCGCTCACACACTGCTCACCCTGCGCACTCACTACTCTGCACTCACTACTCTGCACTCACTACTCACTACTCTGCACTCACTACTAACTACTCTGCACTCACTACTCACTAATCTGCACTCACTACTCACTACTCTGCACTCACTACTCTGCACTCACTACTCTGCACTCACTACTCTGCACTCACTACTCTGCACTCACTACTCTGCACTCGCTACTCTGAACTCGCTACTCTGCACTCACTACTCTGCACTCGCTACTCTGCACTCACTACTCTGCACTCACTACTCTGCACTCACTACTCACTACTCTGCACTCACTACTCTGCACTCACTACTCACTAATCTGCACTCACTACTCTGCACTCACTACTCACTACTCTGCACTCACTACTCTGCACTCACTACTCACTACTCTGCACTCACTACTCTGCACTCACTACTCTGCACTCACTACTCTGCACTCACTACTCACTACTCTGCACTCACTACTCACTACTCTGCACTCACTACTCACTACTCTGCACTCACTACTCTGCACTCACTACTCTGCACTCACTACTCTGCATTCACTACTCACTACTCTGCACTCACTACTCTGCACTCACTACTCACTACTCTGCACTCACTACTCACTACTCTGCACACACTACTCACTACTCTGCACTCACTACTCTGCACTCACTACTCACTACTCTGCACTCACTACTCACTACTCTGCACTCACTACTCACTACTCTGCACTCACTACTCACCCTGCGCACTCACTACTCTGCACTCACTACTCACTACTCTGCACTCACTACTCTGCACTCACTACTCACTACTCTGCACTCACTACTCTGCACTCACTACTCACTACTCTGCACTCACTACTCTGCACTCACTACTCTGCACTCACTACTCACTACTCACTACTATGCACTCACTACTCACTACTCTGCATTCACTACTCACTACTCACTACTCTGCATTCACTACTCACTACTCTGCACTCACTACTCACTACTCTGCACTCACTACTTTGCACTCACTACTCTGCACTCTCTACTCACTACTCTGCACTCACTACTCTGCACTCACTACTCACTACTCTGCACTCACTACTCACTACTCTGCACTCACTACTCACTACTCACTACTCTGCACTCACTACTCTGCACTCACTACTCACTACTCTGCACTCACTACTCTGCACTCACTACTCACTACTCACTACTCACTACTCTGCACTCACTACTCTGCACTCAATACTCACTACTCACTACTCTTCACTCACTACTCTGTACTCACTACTCTGCCCTCACTACTCTGCCCTCAATACTCACTACTCACTACTCTGCACTCACTACTCACTACTCACTACTCTGCACTCACTACTCATCACTACTCACTACTCACTACTCTGCACTCACTACTCACTACTCTGCACTCACTACTCTGCCCTCACTACTCACTACTCTGCACTCACTACTCTGCACTCACTACTCACTAATGGAAAAATGCTATGCTCAGGCTGCGCAGTTTACAGCATAATTGTGGATTTACATCATTTACCACACAGTTTGCAGATTTCCCCCTCAAAAAATGTGGTACCAGTTTATATGGTAGAAAATAATGCTGTTGGATGGAGAATGTGCCACAAATTTCTTTCCACATAGCTTGAATAATCTTACTGCGAGATTGTTTGATACGAGGTGTGTAGACCATACCTTTCCGTGACATAATAGTGGATGGCTATTGTTAATGTAACTGTTGTTGCTGCTTTTTGACGAACTCAATTAAAAAAAATCTGTGTAAAAAAAAATTGAATATTCTTGCCTCATAACACTAATATTTCTGACAATGGTAAGACTGCCGAGTTGTTTGATTGCAGTCATTAAGATAGTGAAATCTTTATTTCACAGGGAACCATGAAATATTTCTCATACTTCACGGTGCCTTGTGAAATATCGGTTTTGATACCACTCTATTTGTGCACTAAAAGCACTCAAACCGGTAAAAGATGTATAGGGTCAGTCTGCTCTCTTGCACTGTGAAATAACAGCATTTTGCCGAAGCTGATGGTCCAATACTTTACATTGCCGATGCTTTTTTCCCCCCAATGTTTTGCCCATTGTTTACTTTTTTGATCATCCTTGTGTTTTTAGACGTCTTCAGGTTGCATTAATTCACAGCCAATAGTACTTTTGTTTGCACCAATAAAAATTATATTTTACTGTGATGTGCTAAAAAAACACATTCCTGCACCTATTCTGAGTGTACCTGCCTTAGGAAACACCCGTTATAAGATTAGATGTGGTCTTTTATTTAAATGTGTTTATTGGAAGAATGTAACTTGCACTTTTAAACAGCGACGTATTTTCATCTTTTTCTTTTGGTGAATATTCCTGTAATAAAGAAAAAAATGAATCTTCACACTACCTTGCCAAGACCAGCCCTACTGACTCTTGCAAAAAATTTTTTAGAAATCAATCACCTGGTATTCCTTTTTAAAAAAAAAATATATATTTTTAACGGACACACGTGTATTGAGAAGAAGAATTTAGCACGTGTGTACTTCACCAGACACGCACCTAGTGTATCGATGTAGAGAAGTAATTAGACGTCCATAGTAAAACAAAAGCGAACGATCTTTCCCCATGTGTTTCAAGGGCTTTGATGTTCCGTTTTGCTCCAGTGAATCACACACAGAGTTGTTTCCCTAAGTCTTGGGGCAGTCTTAAGATCACTGAATGAAAGGGAAGATTAAAATGCCCGGCATTCTTTGCTCATTTGTGCCTCCCTGTTTTACAACTTGCCTTGTGACTGCAATTATCGGTGGTCCAAGTAATCAAAAAATGTAGCTTAAAAAACAAGCATCTGCCTTCAATTACCGGCACCTCTGACAGCTTGAGAATTTATGGCATTCTCCTGGACGGGGAGACAGCATGCGCGCACTTACAGCTCAAGAAAACGACAGAGTCGTGAATGCGCGAACGGACCCTGACATCTGGTAATTGGGAATTTACGACATTCTCATGCGCGTGCTAGAACGGAATATGCAGGAACTAGAGAGAGCAACATTCCTAGGGCCTATTGCGTGAAGCCTTACAAAAACACAGCCGTGAGACGACCAATTGCCATGCAGATGGCACAGAACACCACGAAAAATTCTCGCGCACTGAGGAATTTTTACTTCACTATTCTGAGCCCCTTAACAATATGGCTCGGAGCTCCGCCCCACTGCTGACGCAGTGGTGACGTAGGCCTAGCCCTAAAAAGAACAGAACCTCCCTGCGCAGCTTCTGGAGTCCCTGACAAATGCTTCCGTTTCATCAGAAGTTACAGAGTCCCGAGGGCGAAGAAAAGTTCCGAAGTATTTGACATTCTCTTTTCCACTTTCAGAACACGCCGCTTGTTCAAACTTTCATGTTCATTTCCTGCAGATACTGACTGATTGCATACTATCGTGAAGTGCTTGAAACAGCATGCAGCACGCAGTGTTAAATTCATTAATTTCAAATCCATTGTTTTAGTTATGTGCATACTTTGTGGTGAGCAACTCAAAAAGAGGTAGCCACAGCACAATATAAAACATACATTGACAAAGCCAATCGGTGACACCTAGAAGATCTATAGGATTTGCCAATGATTTTTAGTCATGTTGTACCGCACCGTGGCTGCTGTGCAGACTGCATAAAAAAAAATTCTGTGAGGTGGCCTCTGAGTCATTTGTTGTGTGCACAACAACACACATGCATGCGCCTACAAAATGATTCAAACAATTTCTCCTCCTTCTGTCTCCTCCAAACTCCCCCTTTTCAAATCATTCATACCATTCTACCCCTACTCCAAATTCTTCAAAGCAGACATCAAATCGAGAGCACAAACCTAACACCATTAATGCACAAAATAAACCATAATAAATACAATAAAAATAAATAAATACAAATTGTACTAACTGCTAATCTTTGGCTCCAGAGTAGAGTGCTACATAATGAACAGGTGTTTGCAATGCAATAGGTCTTGCATTTACGTGAGTTTGAGCTATGGCATTGTCAATGACATTGCCTTTTATTTATGTTTTGGTTTTTAAAATATAAATAAAAGGCTTTGTCATTTACACTGCTAATAGCTTAAACTCTTGCAAATGCGAGACCGATTGCATTCTAAATGCTTGCTTGTTATGTTACTGCGTCAGCTGGAAGGTATCCTGAGTGTGGTGGTGAAACAAGGTATGAGAATGTCATATTCCGGTAAAACAGACACACTCATGGTAGTAATGCAATAATATGAGTCTTTAAATGAGGAATGAGGACAACATGACATTGTACACTGAGCCACTCTTTCAGCCAAGCGGTCAAACCCAGCACAGTTTTTACCAAGATTGTACTCTTAATGCCAGAACCACCCCCGCCTCCCAATGGGCCTTTGTTGACACTCACTTGAGTCCCTTGTGGTGATGAGTTCCCCCTTGGTTTCCATGCCGCAGACGTTAGTCACTTTGCATTGGTAGGTCGTCGATTTTTCCCATTCATCAGGTGTCACTGCTCGCGTCATCCACCCGCTCTGAGTTTTATTTTCATGTTCCTTGATGCTTTCAAGTTTTGATGGTGAGGTAGACTTTGCGTCAATCTCCCAGCTTATACGTGCATTTTTCAAGTCCTGGCCTAGCACCAGACAGGCGACAGAGGCCTTGGAGTTCAGTATGCCGTGATAGGATGGTCTGACAGGATACACCGATAGGGCAGGCGTAGTCTTAGCACAAGCTGAAGGGGCGAGAAACAGGAAGCAACGTTAAGTACACTGCAGAAGCAAACGTAATGTCTGTGAAAGGCAAGAATGAATAGTTCGAGAGCAGGACAGCTGTACATGATCATCCATTGCGACCTGTGCCCAGAAGCTGTACCTGTAATTTGGGGGGGGGGGAAGGTCAGTTGTTACCCCATAAATGTACAAGACCTTGATTTGTCAATCAGGCCAACAAATCTAGGTTCCAAGTTTGACACTTTCATACAAAATGCATTTCAAAACAAGTAACGCAATGCTTATCAGTCTGCCTTATGAATGGATGTGCCTTCATGTCACCATTGGGTATAGGCACTCAATAAGTCATCAAGCATACAGTCTGTCACTCATCTTTGCACTTGTACATCTATTCATCCTGTCAATCACTCAGGACCTTAACCTTGAACCCAGGACTTCCAAAGTGCTAATTTGCTGGCCTCCTAATCTGACCCTCTGGGACATAAAAGGCTCCCTCCACCTTGGACCCACACCTGGTCCCAGCCTGAGTGAGTCCTGACCCTCCAAGTGGTGCCCCTCCAATACTGAATCCTTAGTAGTGTTAAAGGTGACCAGACAACCAAAGTTCAAAACTTGGAACATAGAACATTTTTACCTAAAAAGTGCTCAGAGAACTGAGGGAAGACGGTACCTGCATCACCGGTCAGACTGGTTTTGCTGCAGCTACAGCTAATTCTTCTCTGTAGCAGCAATTCCTGTTAAGTTGCCCCTCATCAAAGGGGTATTAGGCCTCATGGAACTCTTGTTGGCTCCATCTTCCTGCCTCATCCTGCAGGAGATTTCTGATTTACAATAAAGCGACTTAAGGCCTGATTTAGATATTGGTGGATGGGTTGCTCCATCACAACGGTGACAGATATCCCCTCCACCAGAATAAAAGTCCCATAGGATATAATGGGATTTATATTTCAGTGGACGGGATATCGGTCACCATTGTGACGGAGTAACCCATCTGCCAAGATCTAAATCAGGCCCTAAATCTGATCATAGAAAGACCTATCAAAGTAACATGAGAAGGGAGTGAAGAGGTAATGCTCAAAAGAGCAGGAGAGGTGGATATGTCCTCCTCAAGTTATATTGTCAAAAAACAAAGGGATACACCTAATGGGAAAGTATAGAAGCGTTCCTCCAAACTATGTGTGCTTCCTATAACGGTGGAAAGCACACAGCTTTGTTTAAATACCCCTCACCCACCAAAAGGACCCTTGGTGGCATGCTTCATCACCAGGGTCTTCCCACCCCGCTGCGGGACGGGGCGTGCTACGACCTACGACTACTTGGGAGCACTAGTTATGAAAAACAATACTACGTGTGGTGTAGGAGTGTGAGTGGAAGGGTCAGAAGTGAGTGAATGGTAATAAAGTAAAACATTCCTCGCTCAGTGGAAAAAATACATTTTAATGTTCCTTTGAGCTGGTATTGTTATAAGTGGGGAATGAGATGAGGATACTATGCTTAAATGAGCAGTGTCTCATGTGTTGATATGTGTCGAAGCACTCCCCTTGCTTCTCATCAGGACCTAGTAGAGATCCCTTAGACACTAAAATCAAAACAACTGTGTATTTATATATAATCCTTCCTAAGTGGTGCACATAAATTTAACATGCACAGTATACTATACCCCAGTAGGCATATTGCTGAATAGGTTCTGGAAGAATGAAAACAGAGTTAAAATAACATAAAACATCCAACCTGCACCATATGTGGTGTTGACCTGTAAAGAAAAGTGATATATTCTGTGATACATTTTTCTCATCTTTATCCGTTATCATTGGTAATCAGTGCTGTGTTATGCGGCGAGGTGGAACAGTTCAAAATCACGCACACACAAAACATGAAACACACACTCTCTATCTAAGGACCACGTGGTGTGCATATCCATATGATAAGTATAAATGAGAGCATCTGTTAAATATATCTCTCCTTCAAAAAACAGTTTAGTGACAGATAAAGAAGCCTCCAAAGTTTAGGCTGTTCACATACTCTTATATCACCCAGATAATGTCCCATGAGCCTTCAAAACGGGAGGGAAGGGGTACCTATAGTCACACACTGTTAAAAGAAATTGAAAAAGAAAAAGAAAAACTGTTGGTTTTTAGATCCTTCCTAATTGAGCAGCGTTTCACTGCTGCAAATTGGCTATATGATACTTACAATATCAAGGTTACCTCCTCACCAGGACACTGCTTTGCCGTGGCTCCATGGAACATTGAGCCAGTGTGGGCAGTGTCCTTAAATACTGAGCATAATTGGTAGTTTTGCCACCAAAAAACTGCACTAATTGGTATAAACACAAGACCGTCAGAAAATCCAAGATGGTGAACTAGTATGGCAACTTCGGCTGAATGTGTTTGTTCCTCACTTCCTGTTGCTCGAGGAAGTTTGTTCCTCACTTCCTGTTGCTCAAGGGTGCCTGTTGTATAGCCCTAGGAGCGAAAAAGACAAGTGCGCTAACTAAAAGGACGCTACCTCTTCCCAACTTTACACTATCCGAGGAAAAATGTGGATCAGCCGGAAAATGACAAAAATAATAATAATAATAACAAATATAAAGTAAACCAGGTCTGGGCAAGTATTTACTAATGGTACATGTAATTGTGTTTATAGTAGACATTGTACAAAGAGAGTGTGCAGCCAGACATGCAGGTTACTCCGAAGTGTTTTTTTCATGTTTCATAATATGTACAGCAAATAGTTGCTTCAACAGATTTTTATGTAGAGGACATATAGTGGTAATGACACCTCTCTACAGGAGGGTGAGCTCAAGATGGCAAAAGTGAACAAGAGTGGAAAAATGTGTGGCAGGATATTAAATTCCACAGGGTAATGTACAGGCCACATTTTTTCAGGGGAGTTTTTCTGCTGGCCCCAAGTTGGCTAACATAAGGGTTCTTCCCAGTCGTTTTAAGAGTTTATTTGCAGTGTATTTGCAGTAGTTTTCTCTTCCCAGAGATAGTGACAAAAGTCACAGGTAGATAGAAATCAGCTAAATTGTCCCTCAGGGGATGTCATCGTTCAGACCTGTAATGTGTGTCCCCAAGTGGAACACCCACCGCTGTTCCTACTCGAGAAGACCATGTTTACTGTTCAGTTGTTCAAGAATGGTGCACTGTAGGTCTTCCATTGTGTGTTGGGTTGTCAAGTAGTGGGTAGCCATTTTTGTAGTGCTTATTTTGCAACGTGTGTTGCTCCTGTGCTCTCCTATGTGTGTCTTGACAGGTCTAGTTGTCATTCTGACATATTCCATTCCGCATGGGCAAGTGATGATATAAACCACATTCTTGCTGTTGCAGTTCGTAAATCTCCTCTGCTCCCATTCTGTACAATTCCGGAATTTCATACTTTTGCTTTTCTTCAGATAAGGATAATGGCCCTTCACGGGGGTAGGAGGGTATTTTCTGCCTCAATTGCTAAGGTGTGTTGTGGTCATGTGCGGACCAGCATGTCCCTCAAGCTCCTTCCCCTTTTGTGTGCCAACATCGATTAGGGAAGGTTGAGGTTTCGGCATGCCAGGAGTCTCCAATGTTTGTTTATAATTTGTGTCACTTGATTGGAGTTGGTATTTTAAGTAGTGACTCTTGGTTCCAGCAGTGCTTCCCTATTGTTGTTACATGCCTTCTTCATGGCTCTGTCAATACCTTGTGTAGCGTAGTTGCGTTTCTCTTGTAGATCCGTAGCCTGCCTCTTGAAGTCTTTCATCTCTGTACAGAACTGCCCGTATGGGTGATTGTCCCGAAGGTGGCGGGGATGGAAGCTGTAATATAACAGCAAACAGCTCTTTGCTGTAGCTTTAAAGTGAGTGATAGTCATTAAAGTGCCCTCATCTGGGTAGATATTAAAATCCAGGTAGACCAAGTTGGTCCATGAGTTTGTGCTGGTGAATTTCAGATAGATGTTATGTTGGTGCAGCCAGGTCATAAAGTGTTTAGTTGATGTAATGTCTCCTTTCCATATAACCAACACATCGTCTATGGGGTGTAGGATCTTCTTCACTTCTAGGTGGCAGACGTACAGGCCAGCTATACTGGGAGTAAATGTGCTCCCCTTGCTGGTCTCAGGCTTCTGTAAGTAGATGGTATCCTCGTAAGCAAAGAAGTTTTATGTAAGTGCCAGGAACACACATTCCATAACCACTTTACGTGGTGTGTGGTATCCCCAATCTGTGGTGAAGAGTACCTCCTCAATGATAGTTAGTGTCTCATTATGTGGGAGACTGGTACACAGACTCTCCACGTCCAGTCCCCTCAGGAGTTGTCTGCTGGGGTCAAAGTCAATTCCTTGGAGTAGCTGTAGGACTTCCTTTGTATCCTTCAGGTATGTATCAGTTTTTTGGACCAGTTGGTGAAGGAAAGCGTCCGCAAACTTTGATAGTGGTTCTAGTATGAAATCAATGCCCAATACTATGTAATGTGTGTCCTCAAGTGGAACACCCACTGCTGTTCCTACTCGAGAAGACCATGTTTACTGTTCAGTTGTTCGAGAATGGTGCACTGTAGATCTTCCATTGTGGTTTGGGTTGTCAAGTAGTGGGTAGCCATTTTTGTAGTGCTCATTTTGCAACGTGTGTTGCTCCTGTGCTCTCCTATGGGGAAACAACCTTTACTACGCAACTTTTACAACGCACTACCATTACAACGAAACTTTTACAACGCAACATCCATTACATCGCATGCCATTACAAAGCAACCATTACAACGCATGACACTACAACTCATACCACTACAACGCATATCATTACAACGCATACCAATACAATGCATAACATTATAACGCATAGTACCATTACACTATCCAACACTTACCCTACTGTTGCACCCCCCTGGAGTGAGAATAGTATTTTTTACCCCTACACTATCCAACACTTACCCTTCTGTTGCACCCCGCTGGAGTTAGAATAGTAATTTTTACCCCTACACTATCCAATACTTACCATACATGCAATGTAATGGTATGCGTTGTAATGGTATGCGTTGTAAAGGTAGTTTTTAAAAACTCGTAATGGCATGCGTTGTAATGGAATGCGTTGTAATGGATGTTGCGTTGTAAAAAATGCGCTGTAAAGGTATGCGTTGTAACGTCATACATCCCTCCTTTGTGTGTCTTAACAGGTCTAGTTGTCATTCTGACATATTCCATTCCACAAGGGCAAGTGATGATATAAACCACATTCTTGCTGTTGCAGTTAGTAAATCTCCTCTACTCCCATTCCGTACAATTCCTGAATTTCATACTTTTGCTTTTCTTCAGATAAGGATAATGGCCCTTCACGAGGGTAGGAAGGTATTTTCTGCCTCAATTGCTAAGGTGTGTTGTGGTCATGTGCGGACCGGCATGTCCCTCAAGCTCCTTCCCCTTTTGTGCGCAAACATCAATTAGGGAAGTTTGAGGTTTCCGCATGCCAGGAGTCTCCAATGTTTGTTTATAATTGTTGTCACTTGATTGGAGTTGGTATTGTAAGTAGTGACAAATATTGGTGTCTCTTCTGGGTCCTTAGTTACTCTTGGTTCCAGCAGTGCTTCCCTATTGTTGTTACATGCCTTCTTCATTGCTCTGTCAATAATTTGTGTAGGGTAGTTGGGTTTCTCTTGTAGATCAGTAGCCTGCCTCTTGAAGTCTTTCATCTCTGTACAGAACTGTCCGTATGGGAGATTGTCCTCTCCATATAACCAAGTTCCTGGGGTCCTCAAGCAGTCTTCTGCACTTGTTGTCATAAGCAGTGGCAGTTTGTATGATAATTGCCCCTCTTTTGTCTGCTGGGTTGATCACGCTGTCACTGTTGGATGAGTGTTGTCTTATTGCTTCTTTTTCTTTCTTGGTGTGTTATGGAAGGTATGGTTATTCACAGTGGTGATGATCTCCACTTCTTTCCTGAATGAATGAATGAATGAATGAGGAGTTTCTTGTAACGCGCGTACTTAGCCCAGTGGGCGTCAAGGCGCCTAGATTAAATACAGCAACTTAAGGCCCTACCTAGTCCTATTTAATCATGAGTAGGCCTTCTTAAAGAAATACGTTTTTAGAGCCTTTTTGAAAGAGTCGATGGAAGGGAGAGTTTTTATCTCCATAGGGAGGGAGTTCCACAATTGCGGAGCGACGACGGAAAAGGCTCTGGCTCCCCATCTGACAAATTTGATGCGGGGGACAGCTAGTTGACAGAGTCCCGCAGAGCGCAGGTTTCTTGTGGGGGCATAGCGCGAGAGAAGAGAGCCAATGGCACTAGCAGGACCATCCATCAATGCTCTGTGGGTGAGACAGAGGATTTTGAAGGCGATTCTGTGCTGTACCGGAAGCCAATGAAGCTCCTTCCTGGCTAAGGTGGCAGAGGAGGCTTTGGGGAGATTCAAAACAAAGCGTGCTGCAGAGTTCTGAAGAGTCTGCAAACGGTGGATCAACCCTTTGTTGACTTCCATATAGAGGGAGTTGCAGTAATCCAGTCTCGAACCCACCTCACCGCTTTTCGTAAAAGTTAGTAGTTCGATAGGGAGGGTTGAGTCAGTAGGGGTGAAGGAGGATTTTACTTGTAGTCCTGTGTCCTTTCGCTCTTCCTCAGATGGTCCTTTTCCTGTAAAGAAAGCGCGTAACTTGAGTTTTCTAATTAATTCCTTCATTTTGGCACAGAGTTTGAATCTCTCCAGGTTGTTTGTTGGAAAAATACCCAAACCTCGTTCTAGAACAATCCTCTGTGCTGGTGTCAATTTGTGGTCTGTTAGGTTGACCACTAAGTTATCTTCCGGCTCGTTGATGGTTGGTTGGGCAGTGCGCCTGTATTACTCCTGGTGGAGACACGTGACGCCTCGTCTTCTATGGTTGACCAGTGGACATTGCTGCCCCTCTGGTTCTGACCCCTTCGTGAACCAGGGCGTGCCCCTAAAAAAGGTGGTGGTCCATAATAATTATAGTCATACTCCGGTGGTGAGGGTAACCAGTGTGGGTAGGCCTCTCCCATTGGTGGTGGGCCATAGGGATATGGCGGATAAGCTAGTAGCCCTTGATAGTGCCCCCATCCTCTTTGTCCTCTGATGAGGGGTCCTTGGTGTTGTCCACCCCCTCATTGGTATCTTGGGTCGCTCACTCTGCTGGATCTGAAACTATTCGACCCTGAGTCGGATGCGTCTCCTTCTGAGCTCTGATCTTGGTTTGAGTTCCTAGAAACGTAGTTGTCACAAATGTATTGGTATACATTGTTGTGACTGAAACGGGCTGTGTCTTTCTTCAGCATGTTGTATTTCCTTTGTTTTAGTGATATCTCAAATTTGTTCATTTGCTGGTTTAATTCTTCCAGGCGTTTTTTGAGAACGCATGGGGACTGGTAACTCTTCAGTTGCACTTCCAAAGCCTGGATCTGAATCTTGAGTTCCTGGGTCAACCGTGTGGCCGTTTTGATGATTAGGATGAGCCAGTCACGGGTACAATGCCATAATATCAATGACCAATCCTTCTTGAACATCTTATCGTACTCGAATATGAAGGGTTCATTGCGGAGGATTAGGCCCTGTGGTGCTGCGTTCGCCCTGAGACACTCGGTCATCAGCAAACCATGAAGTGCTGTCTTGATCTGAGTTCTCCTCAAAGTTGCCAACTCATCCCAATCCCCAATATTTGGACTGGGTTCAGAGGTATTTAACCCCTAAAAGGATTGATGGAAGCCAGGATTCTATCCACTTCTTCCTCTGAAAAATTGAGGCCGGTTGTTTCAGCACTTCAAAAATGGCTACCCACTACTTGAAAACCCAACACACAATGGAAGAACTACAGTGGACCATTCTCAAACAACTGAACAGCGAACATGGTCTTCTCGAGAAGGAACAGCGGTGGGTGTTCTGCTTGGGGACACACATTACAGGTCTGAATGACGACATCCCCTGGGGACAATTTAGCTGATTTGTATCTCCCCGTGACTTTTGTCACTATCAGTGGGAAGAGAAAACTACTGCAAATACACTGCAAATAAACTCTTAAAACGACTGGGAAGAACCCTTATGTTAGCCAACTTGGGGCCAGCAGAAAAACACCCCTGAAAAAATGTGGCCTGTACATTACCCTGTGGAATTTAATATCCTGCCACACGTTTTTCCACTCGTATTCACTTTTGCCCTCTTGAGCTCACCCTTTTGTAGAGAGGTGTCATTATCACTATATATCCTCTACATAAAAATCTTTTGAAGCAACGTTTTGCCCTGCATATTATGAAACAGAAAAAAACACTTTGAAGTAAACCGCATGTCTGGCTGCACACTCCCTTGGTACAATGTCTACTATAAACGCAATTACACGTACCATTAGTAAATACTTGCCCAGACCTGGTTTACTTTATTTTTTAATATTATTATTATCTTCTTTTTTTTTCATTATTCGGCTGGTCGACATTTTACGCTCGGATAGTTTAAAAAGTTAGGTAGGGGTAGTGTCCTTTTAGTTAGCGCACTAGTCTTTTTTGCTCTTAGGGCTATTTAACAGACACCCATGAGCAACAGGAAGTGAGGAACAAACACATTCAGCCGGAGGTGGCATTCTAGGTCACCATCTTGAATTTTCTGACAGTCTAGTGTTTGTACCAATTAGTGCAGGTTTTTGGTGGCAAAACTACCAATTATGCTCAGCATTTAAGGACACTGCCTACACTGGCTCAATGTTCCACAGAGCCGTGGCAAGGCAGTGTCCTGGTTAACCTTGATATTGTAAGTATGGTACAGCCAATTTGCAGCAGTGAAACGCTGCTCAATTGGGAAAGTTCTCAAAAACAACAGTTTTTCAATTTCTTTTAACAGTGTGTGACTATAGGTACCCCTTCCCTCCCGTTTTGAATGCTCATAGGGTATTATCTGGGCGCTATGAGAGTACGTGAACAGCCTAAACTTTGGAGACTTATTTATCTGTCACTAAACTGTTTTTTGAAGGAGAAATATATATTTAACAGATACTCTCAGTTATACTTATCCTATGGAAATGCACACCACGTGGTCCTTAGATATAGAGTGTGTGTTTTATGTTTTGTGTGTGCATGTTTTTATATTGTCCCACCTCGCCGGCATAACACAGCACTGATTACCAATTATTTACGGACAAAGATAAGAAAAATATATCACAGAAATATATCACTTTTCTTTACAGGTCAACACCACATATGGTGCAGTTTGGATGTGTTATCTTATTTTAACTCTGTTTTTATTCTTCCAGAACCCATTCAGTAATATACCTACTGGGGTATAGTATACTGTGCATGTTAAACTTATGTGCACCACTTAGTAAGGATTATATGTAAATACACAGTTGTTTTGGTTTAGGTGTAGAAGGGATCTCTTCTAGGTCCTGATGAGAAACCAGGGGAGGGCTTCGAAACATGTCGACACAGGAGACACTGTTCATTAAAGCATAGTATCTCCCTCTCATTTCCCACTTTTAATGATACCAGTTTAAAGGAACAGCAACATTTCTTTTTTCCACTGAGTGAGGTAATTTTCACAATTCACTCACTTCTGACCCTTCCACTCACACTCTTACACCACACATAATATTGTTTTTCATAACCAGTGCTCCCATGTAGTTATAGGTCGTAGCACGCCCCGTCCCGCAGCAGGGCGGGAAGACCCCGATGATGAAGCATGCCAGAAAGGGTCCTTTTGGTGGGTGAGAGGTATTTATACAAAGCTGTGTGATATCCCCCATTGTATGAGACACACGTAGTTTGGAGGAACACTTCTATACTTTCCCATAAGGGTGGATACTTTTGTTCATAGAAAAACCTTCATAGCAAGTTCGTCCAGCCACTCCCATATGACAACGCTCCCTCCTCGGACAGCGGCAGCATTCTTGCCGCCCTGCTGAACTTTACCTTCTCAGAAAATGTTTCTTCAAAGTGTATTTTTGGGGTGAAGGTAAGCTGGGACCAGGCCCAATCCACACCTTCTATCTGAACCATGCTCCATCACGGTTGGCATAAACTTTTTATTTTGTCCTGGTCTCATTCAACCAGATATCTGTAGTTGGCATTTGTTCTTTTTCTTGCTATTTTTCACTTTAAACTTTAAAAATTCATAACACCCATTCTACTGATTGCTTTTTTTTTGTTATTTTGGTGTCAAATACTTTATGAAAATGTACACTATTTTCCTAAATTGGTGTGGGGTTTTTCTTGTGTTCTGTTTTCCCTATACTACTGTCTGCATAAATACCTTACACTTAGCCTCTAAGTTTAGCCTGACTTCTTTTGTGTCAAGATACCAGAGGGTTACACACATGTTAAATTAGTGACAGAGACTGTGGCTGTTGCTTGAACAGGGATCACCATCTACCCCTTCAACTAACAACCTAGTGTCTCACAGCCAACATTTTTGGTCATCTACTTTGGCTACCTCAATTAAAAAAAATGTAATCTGCACGTGCACATAGTTGTTTTCAGTTGGTGCAGGATTATGTACAAACCACCATTTTGACATGCCGTAAGAGAGTACAGTAAGGTGCCAGCTCACTCTTCTGTTCACTTTCTGTCAGGACAATGTTGCCATATAGAAGCTTAGGTTCAGCTTATGTTCAGCCCATGGCAGGTGTCTATGAGCTGTATAACATCCTGACCACAAGCATGGGATTTATCTGACAGACAGAGAGGTCAAAGAGAGAATGGGTATGTACTCTGACTTTCCTGACTTCTAGAATTGCCTAAAATGGATCAAGCCTTGAAGAGGCATGAGCAATTCTCCTTCTGAAGCACTGTCAGTATTCTTTCTGGAGCAGCACTGGATCTGAGGGCACTGACAGAGAATAAGGTAAGCAAAATGGAAAGATTTCAACAATATATGATGAGGTGTGGCAAAATGGGGGAGGTTAAACAGCTTCGATTTCCTAATAGCATGGGTGCTAATAAATTAGATCTGCATTCCAATTGACAGATACTTGGATATTTTACCTTGCTTCTGATCCATGCAGAACCGTATATTGGGATATGGTTAAGTAAAGAGTGTTTATTTGATAATAATCTAAGCACTATTTGACACTTCTACACATCTGCACATAATTTTTGAGGAATTTACATGTTTGGTTTTCCGATATTATTATGAACAGTGCAGGGATCCCAGTTTTCAAGCAGATATTAAAGTAGGAGGTTAAAGTTTAAATTGACAAAAATGCTTTGATTTGCTTATATCTCTGGCGCAGTTTCATGGATATGCATGAAAGATAAGTTACCAGAATGGGGCTTTTCTTGCAAGCTGCATGTGCAGCAGGTGGATTGCCACATAAGAGATTAGTTGCCTGTGACAAACTACTGTTGCACATGAATGTAGTCTACATGCAGCCGTGGTTAGCAGCAACGTTACTTTGTGCATATTCTGCCATGTGGTCAGGTCCTGCATCATCCCCCATTAAACATAGCAGAAGGCCATGTAGACCAGGGGGTAGGCTGATACAGAGGCATCATCATTCATCACCACACCTACCACATACCCACCACATATATTCACACACACATAAGTTAAATATTTTTACCTTTCCATCTAAAATGTCACAGCTAATATGAAGTTATGATTAGCTTTATTCATAACACTCTAATGCATGTGTAATGAGCCTTCTGAAATTCACTTTAAAAATTACAATCACAGTAAGGTTAAATTATGAATAAAATGGCAAAACTCCAAAAGCCAAACTCGCACACCTGCCATGTAAACAATAACTCACACACCAAATGCAAGGCCTAGGTTCTCATATGGAGCTAACCATAAGTAGGAAATATATCTAAATCTCTATCGTTTCTATCTCTATCTACCTCTATGTCTTTCTTTATATGTATCTGTATATCTATAGCTATATTATCTCTCTCCCCAGTGGCAATCATGTAATAATGGATCAGTTGGTGTTTATATTGGAAAGGTGTGTTTTGCCTAAAACCTTTGCCCCATTGGACATATTTGCATGAAACTTGGTAATCTACTTACTGATTTAATGTTCGACATGCCTACATTTGTGAAGCTCCATTCACAGGAAAAGAGTTAGGAGGGGTTTTAGCTCCCATATGATATTTTGCTCAGTTCTACAGCCCCAATACCTGAAGGGATGTACACTAAACTTGGTATGAAAATAGAACTGTATTCACAAAATGAGTTTTATTTGGTTTAGTGCAAATCTGTTCAGTATTTGTGAGGTATAACATTTTTAAAAAGTTCCCCAGTGTGCTTAAAAGGGTTAACACTTTTGCATATCTCTGATGTTTAGGATTCATGAGTCCAGCAATTTAAAAAAGGAGATTTGCATTGGATGAGGCAGCCTTTTGTTCCTATTTGGATCCAAGCATCCAAAGCTGGTTTGCAAATCCAAACAATCTGATAGTCTGCTGCATGCAAGTATTTTTATATTGTGACCACCATTTTAGAGCCAGGGGAATGCAAAAGAAGCATCTTAGGGTAGCAAGGGAGGAACACCCTTGGCCTCAGTGGAAGGGATCCTCAGGGGCCACTCCTTTCAGTAACAAATGCAACTATTTTTGTCAAAAGATTTGGGATTCACAAATCATTTGTGACTTGTGAACCCAAGATATCTCAAATTATCAGTGTCCACGTTATCAAGACCACCATTTTGGACATAAGGGTGTAAAGCTTGTGTTGGGATTCGCAAATCTTATTAAAGATTCATAAATCAGAAAAATAATTTGAAAAAAAGCTGGCCAAGCACTAGGGAAGAACAATCTGGCATTGGAAATAACCTGTTGGGTGCAACACAAGCCTACCCATTGTCCCACGTTACAATCCAAGAGTTATCCCTAAATCCAACAATTTTATCTTCAATAGTAATTACAATTTCCAGATACAAAGGACTTTCACGGACACTCTGATGGTTCCATCCTAAACAAATATTGTTAGGGGAAAACTAGAGGATCATACACTGTACTTATTTGTACAGTGTGGATGCTGGCTGACGGATGCATAAGTACTATTATTGGAAGAAGTTAGAAAAGTGAGGATCTGGGTCCGAAGAAAGTCAGGAGCACTTTTTAGGGCTGTTACACAGGCAGAAACAGGTTGACCCATTTAGATGCAGGGATAATTGGCAGTCCTATGCAGCTCAATAAGTTGTAATCATCCCTCTGCCCCACTCTCAATAAATAGAAACACTTCAGGCTTAGGGATTTTCATGCTTTCTAGATTGTAGTTCCACCAATACCCACAGTTAAAAGTACTCCCTGTAACCACAGGGAGCAAATTCATGACTAGAATGTTCTCGGGTGAATGTGGCCTGGCCAATGATGAAGCATGAACGCCGGGGGCTGGGTGAGGCCACACCTTCCAATGTTTTGTGATTCTCTTTTGTCCTATTCATACTGTGAGGCATACGATTGATCCGAAGTGTTCCCAGAAGATGAGCAATTCACTGTGAGTGACCCTCTGCTTAGTCTCTGGTTATCTGTCACGTTTGCCTTTGGTTTTTCCAGGGGCGGCTCCTCCACTAAGTCGGAGGAGAGTCGCCCCACTGCTTTAAGAGAAGTGTAGAGGAAAAATGAAATGATAATGACGAAACGTTATTATCATTTTATTTTTCCATTCCTAGGTGTGGGGTGGGGCGGGCCGGCCAGAGCAGGAGAGGAGTGGATGAGCACACTTAAAGTGTGCATGAATGTTTGACCAGCCGTCTCTGGCCAACAAAACATTCATGCGCACTTTGAATGTTCCCCTCCCGGCTGCATTACACAGTCTTGTGGGGAACATGCACAGGCTCCCTGTCCCCGTCTGAGAGCCGAACAACAGAGCTTAGACCAATCCCAACACTGCAATACAGCAATGTGATTGGCTTTGGGGAACTTAAAGGAAGCAATCACAATGATGTATTGCAGCGTTGTGATTAACTTAGAGAGCCTCGGAGCCCGGGTGCTTCCTGCGAAAAGGAGAGGCAGCAGAGAGGCGGCGGCAGGCGACGCGACCAGCAGGTAAGTTTTCTTTCTTATTTCATTATTTTCTACCCCCTCCCCATATCCCCGCTGCGCCACCGTTCCCTACCAGCTGCCACTAGGTTTTTCTGGCATATAGACAGGGAAGGCTGAAAGGTTGACAGCCCCTTTTCAACCAGCTCTCCAGGACCCCTCTCTTAATTTGGAAAACGGGTCCATATTTTCATATGTTCATCCCTGTTCATGTTCATTTGTGGTGAGGACTTATGACTTGCAGCTATACATAAACCCCTGGGATTGAATGTATGTTTTTTGATTGAATTGGACATAGATTATATTATGTTGGTTTACCAAAATGTTGAAGATGGTGACCAATGTCATAAACGTATATGGTAGACATTTTGATACTTTTATTATATTTATATTTCAACACTACTAACACATTTTTTGTTTGTTATCGTGTTACCCACTTCACTGCAGCCACTATGAATTGACAATAAACTTTTTTACTCCGCAGTTTTCAAGTGCATATGGCCTCCTTTCTTGATGGTATCTGCTTGGAGGTTGTATATATATATTATGCCTGGGTGCAAGTTAAATTATGCAGGCAATATTTGTATAATTTCGGGAATTATGTGTTAAACTTGTTATACAAAATTCTAGAAAGTACGCCATTATGCCTCTTTACAAATGTACATGCCATCATACTATTTGAGATAAACATTAACCGCAAATACACCATTCATGGTAAAAAATGTACCACAAATGCATTGATACAACAAAACTACTGTTGCTCGCAGTGCTTTTGTTTAAATTCGTTCCACCAGGCAAATTGGCACAAAGACAGATTTTGTGCTAATACACAGAGTGAAGTGAAGGATTAGTACTTTGTGGATTTATGTGGAATTTTGCAAAAAAAATTCGCATTTTACATACACACATTAAATGTGTTTAATTAAAGATTATGGGCCATATGTATCAAGCTAATTAGCATTCGCAAAGGCCGAAATTCGCCGAATTTCGGCCTTTGCGAATGCTAATTAGCTAAATGGTATGTATGTAACATTTCTGCTACAAAATAAGGATTTGTAAAATTTGCTATTCCTTATTTTGCGATTGCACTTAAGTAATCGCAAATTTTGCGATTCCTTAAATGCAATGTATCAAAGAAAAAATATTTAAAAAATGCCCATAAGGATTCGCAAATTACCACCAACTTCTAGTTGGTGGTAAGTTGCGAATTCTTTAATAAAAGCTATTTTAAAAAAAAACAAAGGTGCCATATGCCGCTCATACATGTGCGCCCTATGCCCCCACATGTCATTGTCAGGGGTGCAGCAGGGTGTTCTTGAGACACCCCTGCACCCTTGAAAATATTCCTAATTTGCGATTAGCAAATTGCTAATCGCAAATTTCCCCTTCATTCCTATGGGCCTCCTGGCCCATAGAAATGAATGGGTAATTTGCGATTAGCAATTTGCTAATCGCAAATTAGGAATGTTAAGGAATCGCTATAAAAATGCGATTTTTTTACCTACATACCGTTTTGCGAATTCTAAATAGCGATTCCTTAAAAATCGCTATTTAGAATTCGCAAAACGGAACTATGATACATATGGCCCTATGGATATATTGTTTATCTGATTAGGAAATGCAACCAAAGAGCAGGGTGTGACATTCATTACAGGACCAATCTACATTACTGCATTATCTGTCATGTTACATAAAAAAAGTCCTCAATGTTAAATACTTGCAATTCGACCTCTACTTAGGTTCAATGAATTCCCGAGTTAAATGCACTTCTGATTGTGAAATATGAATAGCCTAACATATGAAATATTTTTACGTCTCTATAATTGAGAAGGTGGACGAGAATAACTTCAAAAACTTAAACATGTGTATTCTTCCTTTCAAATTTAACCTTTTCCGCGAAGTGGAAAGTTTTTTCTCTATCTTGTGATACTTTGAAGCGTCCCATTACAAGGCATGAAGTGCCCATCAGTAACAGCTCGTGCTTTTTCAGGCCCTACATGTTATCCAGATGCGGCCATCTTTAGAGTAGTATCAAGGTGTTACCAAGGTCATACAATAGAGCACCCCTCCCACTTCACGAGACTCGTCATCACGCACCGCTCTCCTACCTGAGCATCTGCTTATGTTGTGCATCTCGGAGAAGGGCTGCTTCGCGGTTTCTCGGATCACGTTGCAGGTGTAGGTGTCTCCTCTCTCCCAGCTGTCTTTGGTCACGCGCAGGAGGCTCATGCCCACAAACGTTTTGCTGTCGGCTTTGGACTCCTCAAAGGTGCTCCGCCTGGACATTTCGCTGTTTGCTTTGCCATTTACTAGCCACTTCACGTTCATGCCCTTTGGTGTGTAGTTGCTGAGTAGGCACGTCAGTTCGATGTTATCGCCCTCACAGGATGGGAGCAAGAGCTGCACCGTAGGGTCGCGCTGGTTCGATGCACAGACTGGGCACAGAAAAAGAAAGGCATGCAAACCAGTTACGAACATCTCATGGACTAAAGACAGGAAGGGACTGACTGGCCTTCAGGGCAATCAGGCAGTGCCAATAGGGGCTGGTCTGACAGGTCTGTGCGTGGCCTGTAAGGCCATCAGGCAGTGCCCAAAGGCCTGGTCTGACTGGTCTGGGGTGGCCTGAAGGCAACCAAGCAGTGCCCGAAGGCCTGGTCTGAAAGGTCAGTGTCCTGTAAGGCAATCAGGCAGTGCCCAAAGGTCTGGTCTGACAGGTCAGTGGCCTGTAGGGTAATCAGGCAGTGCAAGAAGGCCTGGTCTGATAGGTCAGTTTCCTGTAAGGCAATCAGGCAGTGCCAAAAGGTCGGGTCGGACAGGTCAGTGGCCTGTAGGGCAATCAGGCAGTGCCATAAGGGCTGGTCTGACAGGTCTGTGTGTAGCCTGCAAGGCAATCAGGCAGTGTCATAAGAGCTGGTCTGACAGGTCTGTGCATGGCCTGCAAGGCAATCAGGCAGTGCCCGAAGGCCTGGTCTGACAGGTCTGGGTTGGCCTGTAAGGCCACTAGGCAGTGCCCGAAGGCCTGGTCTGACAGGTCAGTGTCCTGTAAGGCAACCAGGCAGTGCCCGAAGGCCTGGTCTGACAGGTCAGTGTCCTGTAAGGTAATCAGGCAGTGCCAAATGTTTGGTCTGACAGGTCAGTGGCCTGTATGGCAATCAGGCAGTGCAAGCAGGCCTGGTCTGACAGGTCAGTGTCCTGTAAGGCAATCAGGCAGTGCCGAAGGTCGTGTCGGACTAGGTCAGTGGCCTTTAGGGCAATCAGGCAGTGCCATAAGGGCTGGTCTGACAGGTCTATGTTTAGCCTGCAAGGCAATCAGGCAGTGTCATAAGAGCTGGTCTGATAGGTCTGTGTGTGGCCTGTAAGGCAATCAGGCAATGCCATAAGGGCTGGTCTGACAGGTCTGTGTGTGGCCTGTAAGGCAATCAAGCAGTGCCCAAAGGCCTTGTCTGATAGGTCAGTGGCCTGTAGGGCAATCAGGCAATGCCCGAAGGCCTGGTCTGACAGGTCAGTGGCCTAAAGGGCAATCAGGAAGTGTCAGAAGGGCTGGTCTGACAAGTCAGAGTGTTGTCAATTTTATGGTTGTTTGGGGGCCTGTTTATGGTCTGCTGAGCACGGTTTATACTGTTGACTTCCCTAATATCAAAAGAAACATTTCCAGCAGAAAGCTAAAATCCACGCAGTCTTCAATACCTTGCAAACATTTATACAGCGTGCCTTCACAAGTTAAAAACTGCCCCAATTAGCAAACACAGCTCTTTTTTTGCTATCTAATGTAATAAGGGTGGGGGGGCTGGGGCACTTTTATTTTAGTGTCCAGGGACAATGTTCTGTAGCAGTCCGATCCTGCTAAAGAAAGATGGACACCGCCAGGAAGAGAAGCAGCTCACACTAACCATTGAGAAATATGTAGTGACATACAGATAGCTGCCTTCCACTGACACTAGACATGTTTTCATTGGTAGCAGGAGAGGCGCTGCTCCCTCACTGCAAATACAAAGGTAGTGATAGCAATAGCAAGAGAAGGATTCTCGCTGAGAATAGAATACATTAAATTACTGAGAGGAGCATCTCACTGAACATGGAAACATTTGCATTGCCTGTAAGAATGGTTTCTGACTCTGATGACAGAAATATACATTATTAACAAGAGGAGGGACAATAAGGCTTTTATTCCAGGTCCAGCATATGTGCCCAAAACAATGTACAAAGAAGAGGGTATGCAGTTCCAACGGGCGTGGAGATATACATTGACAGCTAAAGAAGTGCCCCTCAGATACCAGAAAATGAATGCATTTAAAGCTGAAGGATTGTTCCCTGACCATCAAACATGAACTGACTTCAAGAGAAGTGCCATTCAGTGAGCATATAACCAGGAACATTTTCATCAAGAGCGATGGATCATTATACAGCAAACTGGCATCAAGTGAGTTGTCTCTCACTGACCATATATATTTTCATCAAGAAGGGCGCCTCACACTGACCATAAAAACATATACATTTGCGTCAAGAGAAGTTCTTTGTATTGAACCTGGATACATATATATATACATTGACATCCAGGGAGTTGCCTCTCACTGACCAGACACATACACATGTACATCACTAAAAGTAACCATCACTTACCAAAGCAATGTGTCTCACTGACCACAGAACAGTGCCACTGACAGCCAGGACTGGGCCTCTCACTGACCTCACAAACATCACTGACACCAAGAGGAGCCTCTGACGTCTTGAAGATACATGCCTACCTGAATTTGACACCTCCCGGGTGAAAGGAATGCTGCTGGATTGGTGTTTCACCATGCAGGAATACGTTTTGCTCTCCCAGTCTGATGCTGTGACAGACAGCTGGCTGCCCTGGATGTAGTTTTGGGAGCTTTGCCCCTTCACTGAAGGGTAGTTCTTCACCCCAATTGAGATGGGCTCGTCGTTGCTCCAAGTCATCTCCACCGGCTCAGGGAGATAGCCAGCGGCTAGGCATCCGATGGCCACATTGGTGCCAGACTGGTTCTCACAGCAGTTCACCAATGGGTAGACTTCAGGCTTGGATGTTGTCACTGGAAAAGGAAAGTGACACGTTTTAGACTCACACTCGGGCTACTCCTTTTCTATCAAACATTCTGAGAGTCTCAGACAGGTTCCGCCCCATATCCTAGACCTTCCTGGGTGTCTCCCAGGTATTTGGTGCACCCTCCACATTCCTGTACCATGAGCGAACTTGGCTGTGCATTAATAGGTGGCAACAGACTGGATGTGGTAGCTCTGAAGCATTTGGTGGCCACGCGATGTCAAGTGCTGGCATGACAATATTCATCTGTTTATTGATGTTTAAAAGCTTGTCTTCAAATGAGACTTGTGGCAAAGTAAATACAAAATGAGAACGTTTTAGGGTGCTCGCATGACCTCATCTATAAAAAAAGCTCTAACTGCACATTGATATCACATACTGTGCTGCTGGGTGGGCATTACCAAACCACGAGGGGTGAATCTGAGCAATGGACTAAAATATCCTTCCTCGAAAGTGACTGCTCTCTATTTCTTCACAATTTCTGTTGATAACAATGGCAAAGCCAATAAATACTTTTATCTTTAGAGAAGCAATGGCATTTACATGTTATGCCCTTACACATCTGTGACTGTCCCTTTCCTGGTGTGTGATGCGGTACCCTAGACGGATCCTAGACATTGCTAAGTTTGGACACGCGTGCTTCCTGTTGAACCCATGGTAACCTAAGCTGTCTTAAAGGTCCCGAAATATAACTTTTACTTTTCACAAAACCCCACCTCATACATACTACAGAGGTCGAGATAGGTTAGCTAGCTATGTTATGACACGTTAGGTATGTATGGGAAATTACTGGATGTGATAGGTACGAATGGTAAGTTTGTAAAGTAGCAAGGTCAATGTTGGTAGTCAAGGTATTGTAGGTGTGGTGTGTAGATAGATAGGTAATTACGTAGGTATGGTTGATAGGTTAAATATGATAGGTATGTATTATGGATAAATAGGTGTGGTAGGCAAGAAGGTATGGCAGGTAGATGTGGTAGGTATGCTAGATAGGTATAAGAGGTTAGGTATGGGGTAGGTTCGCTATGATAGGTTAGGTATGGTTGGAAGGTATAGGTTAGTTATGCTAGACATAATAGTTAAAGTAGATGGGTCTTGCAGATCGGTTTGACAGGTGTGTTCGATGGGTATAATAGGTAGTTCTTGTAGGAAGGGTTGGTAGCTCTGCTAAATACATTGTAAGTGACTAGCTTAAAAGACATAAACAGAAGAATATTGCAAAGCAGATATTTAAGATAAGGGACCAGTACATTTCTTCTGTCTCCAGGAAAGCCTGCCCCCACATATTTAATTTATGAAAGGAATGCACAATGGAAAATAATGAATAGCACTGTTCTTTTGGTTTCTGAATTGGAAATTAATTATGGGTTAGTATTTTTCATGTGTTTACTGTTCAACTGGGTAGTCTTGCATTAGACCAATGAAGGGCCATGAAATACCTATGAAGTGGGTTCCTGCGGGGTGTGATAGACGCCGTCTGTCGGAGCACAGACTGAGGGTTCGATCAATACTGGTCGATTGATACCAGCTCGAGAGCTGCCGGGAGACATGGTTAGGTGAGGAGGCTCCTTAAAGGTAGGATGAGCATTAGGGGCAAAAGCTACAGAGGGAGAGGGGACAGGGAGTGTTTACTCTATATGATGATGTCTTACAGATTAGTTAAGAATAGATAAAGTGTGTGGCTGGAGGTTTAGGGTCTGAGTTGCGAGAGGCTTAAGGGCCGGATTATTACAGAATAACCTCTTGTATTAGGGTTCTGGGTGTTATTTTAGGCTAGAAGAGTTTTGTTGAGCAATTGCTATTTTAAAAAGGCAGCCTTTATATGCAAGCAGAAACTGTTAGCATTCCAAGCAGCCAGCAGTAAAGCCACAGTTAAGCAATTAAAATGCTATTGTGTCAGCAAAGTCCAAAATACACAGAGTGCCTCAATAGCAAGGTACATATCATTTTGCACTTCAAATTAAATCACATCACTAATACCGAATGGGATCAGAAATTGAACAAAGTAACTGTAGAGTAGCGCTTTAGTTGCTGCGTGCTGCGTGATGACGCAGCACGCGCGGCGGCCATTTTCTGGGACCCGACAGAGCGCGAGTCGAGTAAAGTAACGGAGAGCACCGGACGCCCGGCTCTCTCCTGCTGGAATATAAATAAAGCTCCTCTCAATTATACTTACGTTTCCTGGCATCATTGGGCTGCAGCACCAACTTTACAGTGGCGACGAGGCTGGGGCCCGAACATATAGAAAAAATACAACAGACCCAGACAAGGAGAGCCCAACAGACGAAGGAGTGGAGGTCACAGCATCACGGTGCACCCCTCGAGGAACAACATGGAGAGGAACAACTACCAGGCACAGCCAGCAGGAGATCGTGGCAGAGGCGCAGGGCCACGAAGACCGAGCAGCAGGAGTAGAAGCAGAGTGCCAGGTACAAGGGGCAGAGTGCGACAGGGGTGAGGAGCCAGGGACTGGCCTACAGTGATTCCACCACCTTGTGGACCGGAGAGAGGAAGAAGAGGACACTACACTGAGAGGGCCACCCCATGAGCTAGTGCCAGAAGACAAGTGAGGCCCTGGCGGAGTCACAGAGAAGAGGAGAAGAGGGTGCAGAAGGACCCCAACAGGCACGGGCACACGGTGAGAGCGCAAGCGCGTCAGGTAGCCCTAGAGGTCAAGAGACGGATCCAGAAGGACGCGCCGAAATGAGTGCGCAAGCATCCTCACTCACGACGCCAATCCCATTCTTGCCCAAACCAGGAGAACCACTGATGAAGTGGGAGGACTGGAGAGAGTACTTTATGAATTACATAGAAGCTCTGGAAGACAAAAATGGGGAAGCCTTCCCCAGCAAGAGGAAGAGGAGGATACTCCTGCACAACCTAGGCCCAGAAGGGATCAGGGTCTTCCAGAATCTAGTGCCCACCCCCAGGCAAGCTGCAGACGACGATGTTTTCAGATACGCAATAAAAGACCTTAACAACCACTATCAGCCGGCTGTGTGCACATCCATTGATAGATATAATTTCCAAAAGAGGAAACAGGAGGTGGGTGAATCAATAGACGACTAGGTAGCCGCACTCAAGAAGTTGGCGATAACGTGCAAATTTTGAGCGTTGCACAATGAGTTCGTCAAGGATCAGATAGTCATGCATACCACTATTAAGGTGATCCAGGACAAACTATGGGTGAATGGAGATGCCACGCTCAAAGAGGTGATCGCCATGGTAAAAAAGGCAGAGCTCTCCAAAAGATGCGTAGATGCAGCGAAGAGAGAATCCACCCAGAAGCCCATGGTTAATAAAGTGGATGATGCTGAACCAACAGGAAGGAACAAACCCACGGCCGCGGAAAGCAAAGTTCCGAACAGACGTACAGGGAAGCCAATGCAACAGAGAAAGTAGAACAGAGAAAGCACAAACGCATGCTACAGGTGTGGCTGCCTATCCCATGCAGCCCACGATAAGCGCTGTCTGGCGTTCCGAGCGAAGTGCATGTTCTGCGGCATAGTTGGACACTACGAAAAGTTATGTCAGCGCAAGGTGAGAAGGCCCACGGTGAAGTATGTGAAACAGGAGCAGGAGGAAGGAGAAGAAAGAGAACAGGATGAAGAAGACAATGTACTGTGTGTGGAAGGTCAAGTACAGGGCATCGAGTGCAGGGGATTCCGTAAACCACAATGTGAGATGGTGATTGGAGGAGTACAGATCAAAATGGTGGCGGACTCGGGCTCCCCGTACACCATTATCCAAAGAACTGTATGGAATGAGCAATTCAGACCTTGTCTAGGGTCATGTCTAGAACCTCCGGACATAAGGCCAGTCACCTTCACAGGAGAACCTATCCCCATGGTCGGATACAGAGTTTTAACTTTTGAGTTCAAAGGGCGGAGCGCTGAGTGGAAACTGTATGTAGCGGAGTAGGGCCCGTCGATACTAGGGTGGACCGATCAAGGTGACCTGGGGATACAGTTGAATCCAGGAGGAGACACGCAGGTGCTAATGACAGGTACGGGGCACTTGCAGGACTTCGAGAAGATGAAGAGAGAATTCCCCAAAGTATTTGGCGGGAAGGTCGGCAAGCTGGAGAAGTTTGTGCATCGGATAGCCCTCAAGGAGAACTCTACGCCAGTGTCCCACAAAGTAAGGAACATACTAATAGCGGTAAAGGAGGCAGTACAACTGGAATTGCACAGACTGGAAGAGACTTGCGGTGAACTGTGCGCTATATAAGAATGTATGACTATGACTATGACTATGACTAGAGAGCGGAATTATTGAACCAATAGACAGTTCAGAGTGGCTGGCGCCCCTAGTGGTGGCCATGAACCCTAACGGCAAGGTTCGGCTCTGTGTGGATCTGCTCGAGCTGAACAAATGCATCATTGTGGAGAAGTTCCCGCTACCTCGGAACGGAGAGATGTTGGCAAGAACGAAGGGGGTAATATGGTTCTCCACGATCGATCTCACGTCAGCATACCATCAGGTAGACCTGCACCCAGCGAGCAGGAAACTGACATCGTTTATAACACCTTTTGGGTGCTACCAGTTCCACCGCATGCCCTTCGGTCTATCGTCGGCAGCAGCAGTATTTAAAAAACTCATGCACCGGTTGTTTAAAGACCTCGAAGGAGTGCAGTACTTCCAGGACGACATACTAGTGATGGGGAAAGATCTTAAAGACCATGACAGGAAGCTAGACACAGTGTTTCGAGTCCTGGAAGACAGCGGCCTGACAGTTGAATGGGAGAAGTGCCAGTTCGGAATGAACTCGGTCACATACCTAGGGCATGAAATCGGAGAACAAGGTATCACACCCAAATGGGCCAACGTGAAGGAAATCTGTGACGCACCAGCACCAAGCAACAAAGAAGAAGTGAGATCCTTCCTAGGAATGGCTGAGTACTACAGCAAATTTGTGCAACACTTTGCCACCAAGACCCATCACCTAGGACAACTCATAAGGGACAAAACCGTGTTCACATGGACAGAAGAAACGCAAAAGGAATTTGAAACCATTAAGAGTGATATCAGCAAGGCGATACCGCTGCAAGGGTATGACCCCCAAGGAAGGTCGGTGTTGACAACAGACGCCAGCGAAAAAGGATTTGGAGCAGTCCTTAAAGGAAAGATGGAACAATGGAGACGCTCAGCTTTGCATCAAGGGCCCTATCGCCCACAGAGCAAAAATACAGCGTGATAGAGAAGGAGATGCTGGCAGTAGTGTGGGCCATGGGGAAGTTCCGCCAATTCCTTTGGGGCACGAGATTTCATCTCCAGACTGATCACAAACCACTGGTCAAAGTTCTCACTTCGAGCGAGCATGCAAGCGCCACTCCCTGCATTGCGAAAATGACTTTGATACTATTAGACTATAGGTACGACGTGGAATATATCCCTGGGAAGAGAAACAAGATAGACGACTACCTCAGTAGGGCCTCGGCGATGGAGGAAGCCTCCAGCAGTGCGGAAGAAGGGGAGGTCATGGTAGCTCTGATGGAAGAGAGATTGATAAGCAACCAGGAATGGACAAAGGCCTATGAAGAAGACCCTGACATGGAGGAGGTCAAGGAATACCTGCTGAGAGGATGGGCAGAAAAGAAACACCTGCGGCCAGCACTCAGGAAACTTTACGAGGTGCGGGAGGAACTATCCATCGGGACAAAGGGACATTCTTGTACAGAGGAGACAAAGTAGTTCCCCCGTCAGCGTTGATTCCCCACCTTCTGGCAGTATTACATGAAGGGCACCTGGGAATAGTAAAGACGAAGATGAGAATGAAACAAATGTACTGGTGGCCGGGAATGGACCTCCACGTGGAGAGACACGTAAGGATGTGTGACCAGTGTCAAAGAGCAGACAAGACCTTGACACCTCTGAGACCAGCGTTGGGAAAATTTATCAGCCCAATAAATCCCTGGGAGGAAGTGTCTATAGACATCCTAGGACTCGTATTGGACAATCAGGGCACGCCTAAATACATGGGTGTTCTCATCGATAGGTATTCAAAATGGCCGAAGGTGCACATACAGGAAGAGATGGACACAGAAACAGTTCTCCGGTTTCTTACTGCCACCTTCCTACGGGAGGGTATTCCCCGATCCATCTTGAGCGACAATGGGCCACAGTTCACGCTGGAGAAGTGGAACAAGTACATGGAGAGAAATGGCATCAAAACCAAACACACCTCTATATACCACCCTGCCGGTAATGGACTAGTGGAGCGGTTCAATAGACTCATTATGCGATCCGGTCAAGCAGCCATCACGATGGGCAAAGATCGGGAAAAGGAAGTCCAGAGCATGTTGTGGGCCTATTGCATCACTCCCACAAGCACGGGGTATAGCCCCTTCCAGATTCTAAGAGGGTGCAACCCCTTTACCAAAGACAACCTAGCATGTAAGGAAAAGACTGTGACCAGCAAGTGGTCCACAGCGGTGGTACAGCATAATCTGGAGAACGCCCAGAAGGTATACACAGACAACTATAACTGAAGAAGGAATGTGAAAGACGCAGCCCTTGAGAGAGGAGAATGGGTTAGAGTCAAGCTAGCCGTGCGGCGGAAGAAAGGCGATAGCAAATATAGTCCACCTATGCAGGTGAAGGAGGTGTATGACAGAGCAGTGTTGCTCAGTGACGGAAATGTCTGGTCCCAAGACTGCATGGCCAAATGTAATAAGATCCTACAATGGTCTAACAAAGGAAATGGGAGGACCTCTGAAGACCAAATGCCACCGGAGAGTGAAGAGACACTCCCAGAAGGAGAAGAAGGTTCTGGAGCAGGAGTGAGCAGCGGGGAGTTCGGAGACGGGGACATCCCTGTGATTGGAGAACACCTGGGTATGGAGAGTGAAACCCCAAGGAGAAGAAGTCCTTGTGCTAATGGACAGTTCCAGAGAAGGTTCCTCCACTTCGGTAAGGCGCACACAAGCAGGCCGCGCGGTGGGGAGGCCTACCAGATTTCGAGACTTTGAACTAGGGCAAGGAAGATAAGGTGTTTTACTATAAGACTGTTGTTTTCTGTTTGTAATAAAAAAGGGGGAGATATGTAGAGTAGCGCTTTAGTCGCCGCGCGCTGCGTCATGACGCAGCACGTGCGTCGACCATTTTGGGATACCCGACAGAGCGCGAGTCAGGGAAAGTAACGGAGAGCACCGGACGGACGGCGCTCTCCTGCTGGAATATAAATAAAGTTCCTCTCAATTATACTTAAGTTTCCTGGCATAATTGGGCTGCAGCACACACTTTACAGTAACCATCCTGGAAACTCCATGGCCTCGATGGATAGTGTATCCAAGCAACGAAAAACCATGAAAAACCCATGAAAACGAATGACTCAAAATGTCTGACTCCCAAGTCCATTCTTTCCCTCCAACCCTTTTTATGCTTCTTTTTGATGTTTTGTGGACAAGAGTTCTCATAACAGAAAGCTAACACTGTCTGTAGCAAGTCACCCACCAGAATTAGTTCTGAATATGTTGAGAGCAATCTGTGACTTTGATGTTAGTTCACTTGGAGATGCAGAGACAGCTCTCTCTAAGAGTTAGTGCTCACTCAAATGTGTGCCACAACCACACCCATAAAACATTTTCTGCTTTTGTTACATCTGATTTTCTTTCTGATAATCTAAGGCTTTTTCTGAGCGAAAAATCTGCAAATCCTCCATTGTGCACAGTCATAGCACAAAGTGTAGTGATGCATCAATTACTTACCGGTAATTGCATTACTCTGAGTCCTACTCCCTCGCTTCCAATCCTTACATCCCTCCCACCCTCCGTCCCTGGTAGTCCAGGCCAACCTTTTTGGTATGGTTTCGGATTATGTGGTATTACAGGAGGTTTGGTGGGGGTGTTATATACTCCACATGTTTGAGTCACGTGGTCTGGGTGTCTGGTGAGGCAAGGATGCCTCAATTTAGTAAGGAAGGGAAGCGAGGGAGGGATGATGAGGTAATCTCAGTTACCTTCCTCAACCTACTTTACTTCGAGGTGAATTTTAAAATATTATTGGCAATGTAAAGTTGATCATATTCAGGCCCTTAAACCCATGATGAATAATTTTTCTAAACTTATTTTTACTAGTTAATCTCTTCTTTCCTCCTCCTTTTTCAGTACCTAATTCATATTCAGCTCATCAAAATAAATTGTGTTTAAAAGTGTAATTAGGTCAAATATTGCTAATCAAAACCTGTACCGGGTGAACTTGACCATTGTATCTTACTACAGCTAGGCTGCATTGGGATCCGAAACTGGCCCTGGCAAAGTGCTTGGCCAGCCCCCCCAGGGGTTTGGGGGTGCGGCCGAGCTGTTTACCAGGGCCGGTTTCTGACGATTTCTTTACAGCGGCGGATACTGCAGCTATGCTGCAAAAATGGCCCTGTAACAAAATCACCCCCAAGGGGCCCTAAACTGGCCCCCAACCCTAGCGGCCCACTGGGGAAATTCTCGGTGCCCGCTATGGACAGTCCGGCCCTGCTGATAGGACATTTTAATCTTTGTCATGGAATTCATTTTTTTATGCTGCTGCTTACTTAGGTGATATTGGTCAAGCCACCAAATTGAAGCACACTTCATGTACTTTATAGATTACTCCTGCACAGAGCTTGCGCTGTACTTGGGAAATCATTTGTACTAAATATATCTTAAAAGGGGGCTCTTACAAGTTTCCATAGAAAAATTACTGTGTTCATTCACTTTTGTGTGGAACTTCTTTTGTTAACTTCCCCTGAAAGCATGCATTTACGATATTTCTACTAAAGCTGTTCACACTGTTTAAGCCCCATTCATTGTTAACATAAGATCTACTCCTACAGAAAAGGCAGACAGCTTCTAGCAGTATGCTGATATGCTTGCTTTGTATTACTTTGTTGTGTAAAGCATATGCTTTAGCCTTAGAATGTTTCTGGCATTTCCTAGTCATACCTCAGTACCTTTTTTGCTCTTTGTGGGCTTTATTGGATTGATTTTTTCAACGTAATCCATTTGGCCATTATGATCAAATTCTAAATGTTGTAAAAAGAATTGCACATTAAAAATAACATTAATATACAAGAGCTCTGTTATATTATACTACTAAACAGGCAGCCACAAGTGCAGTTGCCTTGCACAACAGGATCATGACTTGAATGGTGCAGCATGTGCAGTAGCACTGGGCCCAATAGTTGTCAGAACTCCTCTAAACACAATAATGATATATTTTATTACTATACAGGTAGTCTCAATTGCAGTTACCTTGCAGGTAAAAGGGACTTGATTTGATTGGTGCAGCAGGTGCAGTGGCACTGGGGCAAAACTCTCTAGGGACCCAACTAAACCCAGATTATTGCTAAAATTGAAAACTAAACAGGCAGCCACAAGGGCAGTTACCTTGCAGACAGCAGGATTATGATTTGAGTGGTGCAGCAGGTACAGTAGCACTGGGCCCAAAAGTTTTCAGAACTCCTCTAAACACATAGTTTTGCTATTACAATACATGCAGACATAATTGCAGTTATCTTGTTGTTAAAAGGGGCTTGATTGGAATGGTGCAGCAGGTGCAGGGCCAAAAGCTGTAGGCACCCCACTAACTGCAGAATATTGCTAAAGTTTACTACTAAACACAGTCACAAGAGCAGTTATCTAGCAGACACTAGAGCCATTATTTCAATGGTGCTGCGGGTGCAGTGGCACCTCGACCAAGAGTTGTCAGAACTCCTCTAAACACCAACTATTGCTATATTTAACTACTAAATAAGCAATCACAAGTGTAGTTACCTTGCAGGCACTAGGGTCATGATTTCAATGGTGGAACAGGTGCAGTGAAACCGGGGCCTAAATCTCTATGAACCCCTCTAAACATCAAATACTGCAATAGTTAACTACTAAACAGGCATTCACAAGAACAGTTACCTTACAGGCAATACAACCGGGGCAAAATGTTGTCTTAACTCCTCTAAACACAAAATATTGCTATATGTTACTACTAAACAGACAGTTACAAATGCAGTTATCTTGCAGGCACATGGGGCACAATTTGAATATTGGAGCAGGTTCATTGGCAACGGGTCAAAACGTTGTTTTAACTCTTCTAAACACATAATATTGCTATTGCATCAATTAATTCTATGTTTTCCCTCTTTCATTTCCTTTTTCAAATGTTGCCTTTATTTACCCGCACTAATAGTAAAAGCACAGTATATTGTCTTTTTGTACCTACACAAGTTATAACACTTTAACAGACTTTCTTGTACAACTGCTCAGCAGGCAGCAACTTACAACAAAACACTGTTTATTAATAATCACATAGGCAAAACCTACTGCATTTACCAATACGTGTTTGAATTTGTAGCATCTGATTGTTAAATTTTGTCCTGCTCACTGTCTTCTTCCTGATCCTTTCACAGCTAGCCAAGTCATAAAGACTAGAAAAACCTATGTTAAACCATAATGATTAGTCTAGTTACTGACCCTTTCCAACTGTTCTAACCAGGGCTCGATTTGTAAAATAAAAACTTTAAAAAAACATATAGGTGCAGAGCTCTGGAGTTTTCTTAGAAACTTTCTGCTGTTCTGCTGAATTCTGGGACTTCTAATTACCAACCTTAGGCAGCCATGATTTCACCTCATGCCTCTATCTTTCACCACTCTGTTCTTCCTGTCTTGTTATCTCACTATTACCGGTTTTTCAGCTTTCCTCTCTCTGGTTCTGGTTCAAAGTCGGAAAAATATGTCCTTAGGCACAAAATTAGTACTACTGCTCACCAACTATACCACCACTAGGACAAATTAAGCACTGCTCCAAAACTTGGTTAAATTCCGTTACCGGAGTTAAACAACCTACCTTCAACAGCACATCTTTTAGGACAATTTCATTTGTTACCAGCCTAGTTTTAGCTTTCAATGTAACGCAGTGATGGATTCTCTGCTGGTTGTGGCTGATGTCCGAACAGTGTATGATGGTAAAGCCTGCAATCCCACATTGGATTTAATTTAACGTATGGACAGAAAACTAAACATTTACATTCCTGTTGAAGTTTGTGCATTTTTGTTAAAGAGTACCATAGGTATACTTCTCCCCTTTAACCATGCTTGCTTTAACTGAGCCGCGAGAATTTGAACATTTAGGAACTCAGTAAAATAACCTGAGTAGTTGCCAAATTTTCACAGTTATATGTTATGGCATCAAAGGTGTTCATAAATCTAAGACTTAAACAGCAATAAAACAATTAACAAAACCTAAGAATTCTAATTCTAATCGATGCCAATTATTAGGTGCACCTTGAAGAAAAAAGCTTTTTCAAGCTCGCTATCTCAATATATATGGGGTGTTTTTCTTTGGGTGGGGGCGTTGTTTTATGAAGTGCAAACTCAATCCGAAGGTATAAGAGCACTTTCCATGAGCACCAGATGTGTTACAGAGGGATACATTTATTTTGTTAGGCTCGGGGAAATTACGTGATTTGCCCAGAATCACAGGATGTTGAGCATCCCCGCCAAGACTCAAAGCCGGTTCCATGGCTTTGAGGTTGACTGCCGTAGCCGTTAGGCCACATCCACTCCCCTAATATAAATATATGGTTCAATATCACCATTGAGAAGCTGCAGTGACATCATAAATGTTGAGAACAAAGGCTGAGTAATTTCAACAGAACAGAAAAATGGAAATATACTACGATATTACAATACGTGTTACTCAGTATGTATGTTTATATATGTATACATTTATTCTTCTTTAATGACTACTTGATACTCTCTGATTCAGCCTTCATGTATGTGCAAATTTGGTTCTGTGACGATATCAGCAATATGAACAATGTTTAGTATAAAAGCATTGTGAAACGTTTCAGGTTCACTAGTAAGTCTTGTATATGATTTTTTTTATAAACAAATGTATCAACTGTGATAATCAACAGCGAAGATAGACTTCAGTAATCGGTATTTAGATTATGTATCAATAATTGTTATTCAACTCAATAAATTACAAATCTTAATTTCATTTAAAATCACAGCCAATTATTTGGTCATATTCAATCACAATAAATGCGATTAAATTATAAATATATCCTATTTCACGACTCCATTAGGAATATCTTTCTCAAAATCGTCACCTTTAATTTATTTTCTTTTGTTATTTACTTTATACCAATCGATGCAGGATAGCAAATATTGATTTTGAAGACATGACGCATGATAACTCGCAAAACACACAGTTTTTGGAAAAGTGGTCCTAGGGCATGTTTAGTGACCCAAAACTAGATACACGCCCCCACTACTATCATCAACAACAACAAGTATCTAGTGGTCAAAAAAGAAACAAACTCAACTCACAATTTATCCTCGATCAAAGCCCATTTTTTCTATTAATGAAACTTGTGTGGAACCCCAGTGCTCAATTGTGCAAAATTCAATACACGTGGTCAAAAAAACCTCAAGGGTAGATTAAGTTTACCCATCAGTTGCCGATCTGTACCGCCCTTTTTACATTATCTGGGGACTCCTTACCCAGGAGTAAATATGTCCACAGTCTAAAGGTGTAATAGTGACTGTGACAACCCAGTTACCAGTTGGATTAACAAATGGATGGTGCAGATATAAGATTGATATGATTTGGGCAGCTGAAAAAGCAGTGCAAATAATGTGAATAGTGATACGATAAAATTGGATAGAGCTGGGTAGAAGTCTAATCTTGAGGTTTTTTTGCCCACGTGTATTGAATTTTGCACAATTCAGCACTGGGGTTCCACACAAGTTTCATTAATAGAAAAAATGGATAAATTGTGAGTTGAGTTTGTTTCTTTTTTGACCACTAGATACTTTTTGTTGTTGATGATAGTAGTGGGGGCATGTATCTAGTTTTGGGTCATTAAACTTGCCCTAGGATCCCTTTTCAAAAAATTGTGTGTTGTATTATAGAGCAGCTGAGGCTGCGGGTCCGCTAATTGTTTTAAAGACGTCCACATATAGATTAGTCTCTAAACCGCTTATAATTGATTTTTCATATATGACATTCCTTGAGTTCTGTTGAATTGCCCAAAGGAGTTGTTTATGATTACGATACCCCCATTACCAGAAAGATAAATATATATAGATCCACCTACTTCCATTATATCTGTCCTATTTAAGGATGGCCACCAATTGGGGTTTGTCTTTTGATGATGCTGAGGTACAGGATATTTTAGATGAAAATCCAAGTATTTTAGAATGTATTCCAGTGGTAGTCAGTAGTAATGAAGATTGGTGGGCTAAGGTACTCGTGTTAAAGAGGTCACACTCCAGGACCATAGTGCATGGTATCACCATGGCGGAATACTTACGTGGCAATTGTGCACCTTCAGGACTTATCGTGACCAATGCCCCAATACTTTTCTTGGATGACAAAGAGTTTATAAGGGATTGGTCAATGATTGCCTGGAAGTGCACAAGGGACTGGCTAGTCCTGATTATTAAAACTGCAAAACGAGTGGCAGATAAAATAATGGTTGAAATACAGATTCTGGAGGGCCAAATAAAAGCAACAGTTAAATCTACACCATTTAAGCATAGTCAGGAGGACAGCAATAAGAAAAATAACGAATTTAAAGATTCAATCCTTTTTACTAAGCTAGAAAAATTTAGGAAAGATCTAGCTAAGTTCTCCACAGAGAAAATTTACCCTTATACGAGCGAGACGTACATCGCACCAGTCCTCAACCGTAACGGACGAAGAGGGGGGTCTACTTATGCTACTTCTAGCTCAGAAGAGATCTCAAGTGATTCAGATACCTCCCAGAATGACAATACATCAAATAGGAACAGAGAACAAGGAAACTAAAGAGGTTGGAGAGGGAACTTTTACAACCATAATCAATTCCAGCCATGGTGGCAGCCTAACCCTTGGATGTATGGTCCCAATTTTCCACAACAAATGGGACCTTTCTGTCCCACACAGATGCAGCAGGGCCCCGGTATGCCGCCTTTTTTTAGGGTTTGGCCCGAGAAGAACAAGGAGCAGAACAAGACAGGGGCCGCCACAACAGGTCCATTGGGATGTAACATAACAAGCCACAATGGACTTACGGAGCGGGAAGAAGATACCTCAAGAGACAGCAGGGACGAGCAGCGGGACAAATGCGCCAGTCTCATGATTAATTTAAGTTCTTACACACTCACAAGTGATGAAGAGAATCTCCTGAACAGAGGTTTAGGCTTTGTAGCCACTCATAATGGGGACCCATTTGTGGCTCAGGTTGAATTGGCTAAGTGTTTTAGGAAGGTCAGACTCCACTACTTTTTTGCCAAACAAACCAATATAGAAACAGGAGCCGTGGATAAAAATACTGGTTTAAAGAAACCCTCCAGGTTCAATCCTCCAAATATTGGTTTACCTGCAAAGGTGCTCACTTTTGAAGAGGAGGTTGAGACTGACATCAATAACCTCTTCCAGACCAAAAGGAAGAACTCTAATGTCAATCTACCAAGAAAGGAACAACAAGCTTTGCATTCACTCACATCGAACGAAAGTATCATAGTGAAACCTGACAATAAAGGCGGAGCCATTGTTGTTTTAGACACTGCAATTTATCGCAATGAGTGTTTGAGGCAATTGCAGGACCAGAAATCATATCGTCTCCTAAAAGAGGACCCCACAAAGAGGTTGCAGAAGATCATTGATCATCTAGTGAAGGAAGCTACATCTGAAAGGTGGATTACACCACAGGAGGGTCAATTCCTTCTAGTTTCTCAACCATCCATCCCTTATTTCTATTGCCTCCCGAAGGTTCATAAACCTCAGAGACCTTCCCCGGGGAGACCCATCATCTCGGGTATTGGTTCTATTTTAGAACCACTTTCCACCTTCGTGGATCATTTCCTGAACCCAATGGTAAGGGAAATGCCCACCTTTTTTCAGAGACACCAAAGATGTCTTACGAATGCTACCTGAGATAGAATTTTATATGGCTACCGATCTCTTCGTCTCGTTTGACGTGGAATCACTGTATACGTCTATTCCACAAACAGAGACACTTGAGGTAGTCGGGAATCTACTACAACAAAGGGACCTGCAATCAATCACACCTGCCTCATTCATTATGAACCTAGCAGAGATAGCGATGAGGGAGAACTATTTTATAATAGAATAGCCGATGTTTGTAATGAATGTACTTCCTAGTTTGTGGTAATGAATGTGTTGCTGTCACCTGATACTATCTTGGTGGTACTTCTCAAATTTTTTCATTAGATTAGTTTCCTTGCCCTTAGGAAATCTAGACAAAGATGACCCAGTATATGACCTTTAAATAAGCAGTCCTATGTAGATATGTTCTCACTCTTCTACTGGCTTCTTATGTGGTTTCATAGCTGAGCCATATTTGTTTTAGCGCTGATTGACAGCGAGCGGTTGGTGCATCTTTTATGACTCTGCCCTTTTCGCCAACTCCCCATATCATACTATAAAGTTAAAACGAGAATTTAGACATCTTTTCTCCTATGGTATATACCAGCGTTTATATATGAAATAATAAAAAACACATATACCTCGGGGTTGTCAATTTCCACATAAAATTAATTGTATCTTGACTTTTATCTTATAATAAGAGTAACCTTTTGCGTCTATAAGTACAATTTGGTGCTTTTAACATCTGAGAGTTATCGATACCGATACCTTTACCTTTCAAAGTACGCTTTTCGATGTGGACTACATTTCCCATGCACCTTTAGATTACGTGGCCAAATATCGATATGACTTAGATCACGTGACGAACTATCGGGACTTAATGGTGCACTTTAATATAACATTCATGAAAATATATGACGACATGCCCGCATTCATGACAGAATTAAAGATTGGTTCTGATAAATGTGGGCGCGTCACTATATGTACTTATTTCGGACTACAACTCCCATTAACGCATGATTGGCTCACGTGTCCGGAAGTGTTTTTACAAATATGCCGCTCACAAGCCGTTCGGTGCCTCCCCAGGCAGCGTGGAGGGACGCTGGGAGACACTGACGGACAGGTATGAGCTGCAGCCACGTTTGCTTAGTTACGCGACCCCCAACATCTATTGGCTTCCTTTGTAGCTTTGATGCCCAGCAGTTTGATATACGTGCTTTGTACCGGGTTTTGAAATGTTATGCGCTGGTTACAGTTAGAGTGCTGACATAGTCTTTTAAGATATGCGCGTTTAGGACACATTGTATATACAGGACAGAGTACAAATAAATGCCTTGTGATTAGCTCTGTATAAGGCACACGGTATTATTGTGGTATAGCGATTTACGAGTACAGATGCACCGAGTGGTTTCTACTAGAGAGGAGTCTTACAATTAGCTTTTGCGAAGTGAAGTTGTGTGACTCGTTTCGTGGAATTTTCTTGGAACAAACTCGTTTTCAATGGAATCAGGCTATACTGTGATTCACTAAACCATTGTTCTTAAAAATTATATATCGAGCTCAGTCATGGGCATCACTTGGGTAATTTCTAATTGTGAACTCAATGAATTATTGAATGTCTTTATGTTGTTTCTAATTAGAGCGGTGCTCCTCTATACCTGAGCTTCAGCCAGGTGGGGTGAAGTGCTATCCTCACAAAGATTTGGTGAGTGTTTACTTAGATTTGTAACAATGACCATTTGATTAATTTGGAAATGGCATATCTATCACATTGCAATGTATTGTGATATTTTTCTAATGTGTTTTATTTTCTCCTCACTTCTTTACCTCGGACATGACGCTACAACAGGATTGTGGTGGATTATTTAGCCTGTAATTTCAGGTGATATAAGTCTCATTTTTCTTGTTACTATTTCACTATATAGCAGTAGCAACAACCTAGGTCCTGACGAAAGCATAGGCACACAAGCCTTTTATGCAGAAACATGTTGACCTCCATTACTGAACAGAAATTTTGTTAAATCTGTTGTTTTTTCCTTTTTTACTTAGTTTTAAACTTGGATGAGCTGAGAGAAAACATTAAAGATTAGACTTCAACCCAGGTCTATTCAATTTTATTGTATCACTATTCACATTATTTGCACTGCTTTTCCAGCTGCCCAAATCACATCAATCTTATATCTGCACCACCCATTTGTTAATCCAACTGGTAACTGGGTTGTCACAGTCACTATTACACCTTTAGACTGTGGACATATTTACTCCTGGGTAAGGTGTCCCCAGATGATGTAAAAAGGGCGGTACAGATCGGCAACTGAGGTTTTTTTGCCCACGTGTATTGAATTTTGCACAATTGAGCACTGGGGTTCCACACAAGTTTCATTAATAGAAAAAATGGGTTTTGATCGAGGATAAATTGTGAGTTGAGTTTGTTTCTTTTTTGACCACTAGATACTTGTTGTTGTTGATGAGCATGATAAATCTCCAGATTTGACTTCAGTAGAAGCATAACATGTTGATTCATCACTGGCCCTGGGCCGTGTGACGCCGTGGGCTGATTGTTTAGATTGTGCCCCAGTCAGTTAGGTATTTAAGTTGGTACTGTACTGATACCTTGTTACCAAATCAATGAATCAATATCTTAAAGTGCTAACAAAAATAATTTATTTAGACGCTTTGATGTTAATCATCTATTTTTAAATGTTTCATGTGTGCAAAGGATATCATTATTTTACAATGATATTCAAATGCATTTGTCTTATAATCAAAGTTTGCCTTTTGCATAATTCCGATATCAAAACTGTATTTGCCTTAACATTTCATAGTTCTCGTGTAAAACCAAGATATTAATAATTAAAACATCAGCATCATTTGAGCGTCATTCACAACACATGGTACTAATATAAAGTCCAAAGTAAAGTCCACATTTGTAAAGCGCACAATCACCCGTAAGGGTCTCTAGGTGCTGGGGGCCGTCGGGAAGATTAAGCGAGCTATTGCCCAGAGTCACATGGTGCTGGGCTAACCTGCCGCCGGAGCCGGGGATCAAACCGTGGTCCCCAGATTCCAGCGTCAGTCGCCCTGGCCGCGGCGCCACACCTCTTCCACCTATTGAATATTGAATGCTAAAGCCTCCCTCCGTTCACTGGATCATGAGATGGCAAGATGAGGTAGAGAAAGCAACACATGCTGAGGTCTTCTTGATTTCTTATGGAAAGCAGGCAGGGCTGAGGTAGATTTGATCATGCTAGAACAGTGCCTCTGAAAGTCTAAGAGGTCTGGATAAACTCTCTTACGTAAAATGCTAATTTCTAAATCCCACGTGCCAATGCATGTGGGACTCAGCACTGGTTACCTGTTGGAGCCACTCTATCTGGTCGATATAGTTATGTTATGTAATGTTATGTTACAATACATTTATATCGCGCACGGATACTCAAGAGTGTCCCGGCGCGGCTGGTGAACATAACGGCAGAGAGTAAAAAATTAGTTGGCTTGTTTAAAAAGAAAAGTCTTCAACTGTTTCTTGACTAGCATAGTATCCTGGATATTACGCAGCCCCAGAGGGAGGGAGTTCCAGACCTGCGCTGCATTGACAGAGAGAGAGCTACCCCCCAAACGGACCCTGCGGAAGCGGGGGACAACTGCCAGGCGCTGTATTGCAGAACAAAGACGTCTGCGAGGGACGAAAAAGGCAAAGCACCTCCGGAGGTAGGCCGGACCTAATCCATGCAAGGCTCTATGAGCCAGAGTAAGGGCCTTAAACTGGACTAGATGGACCACAGGGAGCCAGTGAAGGTCCCGTAGGTGCTGTTTCATACTCGATCTTCCAGGGATTTGCAGCAGAACCCTAGCTGCCGCGTTCTGTATTGTTTGTAGTTTTTTATCTGATACCCTGGGAGGCCAATGTACAAGCTGTTAGCATAATCAATGCGGGACAGAATGAGAGCTCGAGTCACCATTTCCCTAGCCGGCCTAGGCAGCTAAGGGAAAAACATTCTAAGTGATTTTAGTATGCCAAAGCACGCCCCCGCGAGCTTCTTTGCTTGCGTGGCGAACCTAAGATCCTCCCCAAACCAGACTCCCAGGTTTTTTGCAGGGTTGCCAGTTGAATTAGGCCGAGGGTACTCTGCAGGCCACAGAGTCTCCCTAAAAGAGGGAGGGAAGGATCCGTAGAGAAGGACCTTGCACTTGTCCTCATTACACTACAGCTGCGCTCTAGCCAGCCATTTGAAAACGGCAGAGAGACAACTCTGAGCTGCAGTCGGGGACAGATCCCTTTCCCTCCAAGTGAAGAGGAGCTGGGTATCATCCACATAGGCAATGACCTTCGCTCCCAGCTCCTCTGCAAGAAAGATCAAGGGTGTGATAAAGATATTAAAAAGCAAGGATCTCAGAGTCGAGGCCTGTGGAACTCCAGTAGACACCCTCCTAGGGGTCGAGGAGAAAGGTGGCAACCAAACCTGCTGGGTGCGATCTTCTAGGGAGGATTTAAGCCAATCCCAAACCCGACCAGACACGCCAATGCTAGAATGCCGGGTAAGAAGTTGTAGATGGGGGACCATATCGAAGGCCGCCGAGAGGTCTAATAAAATCAAGGCCCCTCTGCCGCCCGCGTCCAGACATTCCCTTATTGCCTCCGACATTTCCACAAGAGCGATCTCTGTGCTGTATGATGCCCTAAAACCGGATTGGGCTGGGTGAAGAACACCAGATGACTCCACAACGGTGGCTAGCTGTCTAAAGACTGCTTTCTCGTACACCTTGGCCACCACCGGAAGAAGGGAGATGGGACGGTAGCTAGTGAGTATATCTGGGTCTAAGGAAGGCTACTTCAGAAGTGGTAAAAGTTTGGCCTGCTTTCATACCAGAGGGACAATGGCAGTCTGGAGGATAGGTTTATGATGGCATTCACCTCTGGATTAACCACCTCTGCGACCCCAGCAAGCAACCTAGCAGGACACGGGTCGGTAGGATAGCCAGATTTGAGGGATTGAAGAATGGATAGTAAATCCGCCGGGGTAATGGGCTATAAATCCGTCAATGGGGGAGCTAACAAGGTGGAAGCTGGCATGCTCGAGATGTGGGGCTCTGCCTGCCCTAAACAATCAGTTCCTAGGCTGTCCTGAATTGCCTGGATTTTATCAATGAAAAAACCTGACAATTTCTCGCACCATTCCACTGAAACCGGCAGATCAATGCGCTCAGCACTGGGATTAAGGAAACTCTGAACGATGGTAAAGATTTCCTTTGAATTGTTACTGAATTAAGCAATGCGCTCCACATAGAAATTGCTTTTGGCCTCTTTGATGGCTGCATAATAGCTCCTCTGAGCCCTTCTTAATGCTATTTTCGCCAAAGGGCAGTATTTCTGCCTCCAGCAGCATTCAAGTTTTTTACATGACTTTTTTAATTCTTTGAGGTTGCTGGAGTAACAGGGTTTGGAAGGCGCATTTCTTATATGCCTATTAGAGAGGGGAGAAGTAAGGGACTCCACAGCCTGGGAAATTCGGTTAGTAAGATTCTCTAATGCTCCATCCAGTGTACCAACAGCTGTGGACCGCGAATTAGACAGGGCCCTGCCAAAAACTGATGCATCTAACCTTTGAGAAGGTCTACTTTGAGAAGATTTTTTAGAAAAGGAGGGCTTCGCAATGGACAAGGAGAACTGGATCAAAAAATGATCAGACAAGGGTACTTGGAGAGGTTCATTAATAGATAAATGAAAATTGGAGCAAACTAAGTCAAGGACGTGCCCCCAATGTGTGTGGGGGAGTTAATCCACTGGGTCAGCTGTGCCAGTTTGAGTGAGGCCTTCAAGTCTGTCGTATCAGTCACCAGCGGGCAACGAAATTACTAAATAGTACTGTAATATTGTGGCCGAACTATCATCATAAAAAATATAGTGACCAAAAATCAACTATCGAAGTATTGTGAAGGTAAGGATGTGCAGGTAAGTATAAATGTACTATTCTTAGCTTCACCAATATATGGCTTGACAGAGTACTCATAGTACCAATGGTTTGGTTCCGGGTATTTAGGCAACCATATTTGTATGGGATTATGATCTGTCCTAAATATTCTGTCATTCAACTGCCATAGTCTTTGTTTCCCAGTCCCAGGGTCCATTTTGGCACGTCCAATGTCCATGGTGCATTACATGATCTTCAATATTTCCCTCTTTTCTAGTGTGTTGTGCAATGTCAGTATTTCCCATTATGTGTTTGCATGTGTGAGAGTAAGTATTCTTCCTCAAAGAGGTGGTCATCTCCATTTTCCAGTGGCCAAATCCCTCTTTTCCAGACGTTGTGTTTCCTTAATCCAGGAGTCTTGTATTCCATTTACAGAGTCTTTGTCTCGCTGTCAACTAATCTCTGATAGATGATTGAGCACTGGCATATGTGATATGTATGGGGCATCGTGACTGATTTTCCCCTCATGATGACCCTATCAACAATCACTGTCCGTATTTGAAATTAGTTTCCTATGGAAGCAGGAAAACATGTTTTGCTACTCACCCCATCCAAAATAGAACAGTTAGGTAGCACAAGTTAGGAACATTTTTGTACACTGTCAAGTAGTAACAGAGATGCTACACGAGCCACTTGGCTTCAGTACACTCATAGTTCGGTCTTTCTCTCCAACAGAAGTGTTGAATAGAGTAAGATACTTTGTAATGATGGCTTCCCCACAAGTGGTCTTATCCTTTACCAAAAATACCTTCTGACATTGATGGTAAAGAAAGGGTAAGGACAGAGGCGGTATGATGGCACAACTGTGGTCCTCTTCTATCTGGCCCGTGAAGGGATCCCTGGACCACATATAGTCAGTCTATTCACTTCCATCAAACCACTCAATTGCCCGAAGCTTGGGCTTGAGTTGAAGTGGGCGCTAGGCACGTTCTACCACTACTGGCTGAAGTAAGCACTCTCTTTGGTTCTTTATGTGTCTTTGTATTCACAGTCACCTTCAAACCAACGTTCTATCTATGACAGGTGAAGAAGTGTGGGATAAATGTTTGGTGGTCTCTCAATTGCATGGTCAAAGGAAGAGAGCTCCTAAAGGCATGTATACGCTGTGGCGGCTTGCCGAGGGAGTTCTGCAGGGCGGTGGGGCGGGGGAGGAGTATGGTAGGGGTAGTGGACTCCACATACAGTGGAACAGAGTAAACTAAGGAAATAAATAAATAAATGTCATGGTTTTTCAAGAATCTTGGTCGATGGAAGCACTTTTCCGGCTGGGCTTTTTGAACTTTTATAAACCAGCTCACAAAGGCCCAAGGGGACGGCCGTCTGGGGGGCTTGTAATTTGGGTTCGCCAATCGCTAAATGTCAGGATATATGAGTTACCAACTTCGAATGATGATCTCATGGGTTTGAAATTGACTAGGGCTGAAACTCGGGATCTATTCGTGATCAATGTTTATGCAAGGGGAAGACCTGGGGGAAAATGCCCTGAAGTGATGAATGATCTTGAACTCTTGTTAAATGACATTGGTACTGACAAATGTGTAATGTTACTGGGTGATTTGAACTGTACAATTGAGCCCATATCGTCTATGGATGATGGTTGCTATGAGGATGCAGACCAGCTTTGGAACATTCCCAGCCTATCTCTACCACCAGTTATTAAAGCAACAGAGGCAGTGCTACATTGGCTTGGGCTATGTCTGGAGAGGAACTTGAGGGCAGCCAATGGGAGGACCAAGTCTGACCTTGCAGGAAATCCCACTTTCGACAATGGCTATAGTAACAGCCGTATTGACTACTGCTTATTTAAAATGGAGTACTGGAATCTTTTGGTAGACATGGAAGTAATCGTACGTCCCGAAAGTGACCATAACCCATTGTCAATCACGTTAAAAATGGAATTGGGCATAGATAGAATACAAAATGTTGATATCTATACAACCGCGAATGCAGTCCTTAGTAACGATTGTCGTAGGCTTCGCTGGGATAAGATTGTGGAAGACCCTAGAGTCCTGTCTAAGATCTCCAAGGATGTCATATTGGCTACTGAAAAGTTGGAGCTAACATTGGCAAATAGGGGCATTCTTGATCAGGTAGGCCCAATTCATGAATCATTATTTACCACAATAAAAACCCATTTTACGTTTAAAGGTGGTCTTAAACATAAAAAAAAAGGTAATTTGGGGGCACAATGGTATGATGCAAGCTGTAGGAAGGCACATAATCGCCTGATATCTGTAATTAAAACTAGGGATACTCAGGCAATTAAAGTTGCGAGGGCGGAGTACAGAAAAACCCTTAAACTTGCCAAAACTATATGGGATGATAATCGATGGCAGGACCTTTATGAGGCCAGTCTATCAAGTAACCAATTGAAATTCTGGCAGGTAGTTAAATGGGGAGGATGTGGTGACCAGCAAACCCCAACTAACCATGTCTCGGCGGATACGTGGGTTGAGTTTTTTTCAGCCCAGTTTTGTGGTAAGCAAATAAATGATAATCCCAGCGAGGAGGGAATGTTGATTCTTCCACAGTTGGTGAACTGCGGACATGTGGTTTTTAGTGAACACGAGACGGAGATAGCGATACAATTAAGTAAAAATGGCAAAGCACCCGGGATGGACTGTGTCCCAGTAGACCTTTTTAAATATGATATGGAAAATTGGGTCCCGTATATCACTGCCCTGGCTAATGCCATTGCTTTGGGAGCAGATATCCCGGTATCCTGGAGAGGGGCAGAGATTCTTCCGGTACATAAGAAAGGAGATAAGTCTAGTGCGGCGAAATATCGCCCCATTAGCCTTATCGACGCATTACAAAAAGTAATGGCCAGATTGCTGTTAGGCAGAATACAGTCATGGGCGAGGGAAGAAAATATCTTGTCCCCACTACAGGCAGGCTTTAGAGCCAACACAAGCACTATTGACCAGGTAGTCAGATTCACCATGATTTACTGGAAGACGGTGCATCTAGGAGGAGGTACATTATACGCTGCGTTCGTAGATTTAAAATCTGCGTTCGACCTGGTCCCTAGAGACAAGATGTGGTTGGCACTAAGTAAAATGGGAATGCCTCCTGATTTATTAGACTTAACGATTAGGTTACATAATCATAACTTTGCGAGAGTGAGATGGGGATCCCAAAGCCAAGTAACGGAGTCATTCCCTGTTACGCGGGGAGTTAGACAAGGGTGCGTCTTGGCACCATCCCTCTTTCTTCTGTTTATTAATCAGGTAGTGGAGTTCCTTTCGTCTGTTTCATCTGATGCCCCCGTATTGGGAGGGACTAAATTCCCACTTTTAATCTTCGCCGACGATACCCTGATTCTGGCTAAAACCCAGGTGGGGTTGCAAACTGCCATTAATAAATTCACGGAGTTTTGTAAACTAAATGATCTGGAGATTAATGTCTCGAAAACCAAGTTTATGGTATTTACAAAATGTAAACCACGTAAGGGTTATGTCACCATGAACGAAGTATCATTAGAGCAAGTATGGGTAATGACCTACCTAGGCGTGTCTATTGATTATAGACTGCGGTGGAGAGAACAGATTGAGGCTATGTGCCTCAAACTAGCTAGGTTATCAGGGTGTCTCGTGAAGGAACAGCGTTGCTCCCTCACGAAAAGAGTACTTCCTGCCACGAAAATCTACAAGGCCAAAATTAGTTCGGCCGTTCTTTATGGCTCTGATCTTTGGGGTCATGTTGATCTTGTACCATTAGATAAAATTCAGAACAAATTTTTTCGAAATTTGGTAGGTCTACCGCCCTCAACCCCCGTAATCCCACTATTGCTCGATATGGGCTGCCAATCTCTTAAAAATCAAGCTCTGTTTAGAATGGTTGCTTTATGGAGAAGAATCTGGTCTACCCCAGAACTGATAATGTTTGCTAATGAGCTTCGGGAGGTTCAACTGTCTTTTGGCTCAGGTTATATACCCTGGTTCAAAAGCATTAAAGCCACCCTCCTTAAGATGGGTCTACCGTTACATTGGTCAGATCCAGGTAATCAAACCTTTCCCTCAAAGAATGAGTTTAAACAGTTGTTCTGGTCAGTTGTTAAAAATGATATGATTTCACTTTCAGCTGGTTCTTCACTTACCGGTTCCTTCTTGCTTTATAAAGTAATTCCCCAACTTGAGACGTATTGGGATAACATCACCAAAGGCCTAGATAGAAAACTCTGTCATCAATTCAGAGTAGGCACCTTACCAATTAGGGAATTTACTAACAAATGGCAGAATAGTCTGAAAATGTATTGCCCCTTTTGTTTAGAAGTTAACGAAACTGAGAGCCATTTCTTACTCGAATGTCATGCCTATCGCGCACCCCGTCTGAAGTGGCTCAAACCAGTTTGTCGACGAACAAAAACACGGGTGTGTAAAGAAGCAATACACATTCTAAGAACTAATACAGCGGAGTGGGTGTCTATTGGTTTGGCAAAATATCTTGGATGGGCTTGGGTAATCCGAGCAAGGTATATCAAAGAAGCTAGCAAGTAGCGTCCATCACTAATTTTACTAGATTATTTCGAAATTGAAATTGACTCATTATGATCTGGGACATATTGTCAGTTGTATTCGTTGGTTTTAACATTGTGTATAACGGAAACTGTTCCAGATATTGTTGGTATAATTTTTTGTTGATAACTGCTAAAGGAAAAAATGTATTAAGTGGTTATTTGCTTATATTAAGGTTTATGCTTTTTCAATTTTGCTTTTGACTTTGATTAATATCATTCTCTTCTTTTTGCTTTTGATAAATTTTTATGTATGTTATGTCTTTTATGAAGGAAAACTTCGAAATAAAGACTATAAAACTGAACTGAAACTGAACTGATAAATAAATAAAACAATTTACCTTGCGTGCCCTGCATCGCCAACTCGGCGTTAAAGCGCACGCAAGGTAAATTGTTTTACTCTTTTCCACCGTCCCCCACTCTGCCCCTCCCCTGCCCCACCACCCCGCAGCACTCCCTCAGCGATCTGCCACTGTGTACACGATTACTTTGACTTTCTCTGCGATAGTTGTATCCCATGAATGGATAATTCATGGTTAACAGGCACGTTGGTCACATCATGTCTGCTAGACACCTGATAACTGATACAACGGATGTAGGATTTATGCCAGGTCCTTCTAAGAATGCTTGCTTTAGGTCTACTCCCTTGAGCCAATGGTTAGACACAGTGTCATTCACACCTTGGATCAACTGAGCACCTTATTTCAGTCCCGTCATCGTGGAATTTACTGTTAGGTGTATTACACTGCCACACATGCACTACTTCAATTTCTATGCCTGATGTGCACTGTTTTCTGGAGCAATAGCAGGTAGCAGAAATTACTTGGCGAATGTAGACATCATATTGAAAATAAAGCTCCTCCTCCTAAAAGCAAACCATTGTGCATGCACCACAAATTGCTAAATTGAAGTATGATCTAGATAAGCAATTTAACGCGCTATAAGAATTGTCAGGAATTATTTATCAAAAAAAGCATTATTTGTCTGCTAAAGTATCCTGAAAAATACATAAATATAGGACTTGACATAGGACAGTTATATGTAGTTCACTAGTACTTAAAGTAAACAGTTGTTCAAAATGGGAATTATAGTGCTTTCAGCATGGAAATCCTCCTAAAAAACGGTGTCCATGTTTTTCTTTTTAATGGTGGTAGGTGTTTTTCGCGGATCCACACTCTGCTGCTGTATTGTGTTTTCTATTTACAGACGTCCTAACCCTCCAACAGTCTTCTCTCTTCTTGGTTCTGTCCTAGTCATTTCAAATGACATGGGGCCTTGACAACTTTTTAATCTTATATTGAGGAGTTTACTGACACATTGGCAAAGAGCTTGAGCTATCAATTCAGACTTTCTGTACCAGACTGACTATTTTTAGGTTTCTGGGAGCGAACTAAACACATTTTAATTAAAAATAAATGTGAGTATTCCAATGGAATCCTTTGAAAATTAAGTGAAACTGTACATATTTAACACAGTCTAACATTGAGATCTAAGCTAGAGATATGGCATTTTTGCCAGAAGTAAGTCAAACCCCTCTCGAATCTAGCCAATCCTACTGGCTTTGCATCCATTGAGCTGGAGCCTCACACATTAAGATTGCCCCACACATATAAGTAAAATGTCCAGTTCATGAGCTTTTTCTGTGTATGTTTTCTTGGTAGCCACTGGCCCTTCTGCCGAGTCTGCCCTTTGTGTCGATGATTCTGGTTTCTGCCCTGGCCATCTTCCAGCGGCAATGCTATATTTATAGACGCCATTGCATCGACTGTTGTATCTCATGTAAGTTAAAAGGTTTTTACATTCACTGGTTCCTTGTCTAAAATCTGAATGTTTTTCGCAATGTGCGCAAAAAGATGCAGAATAATTCACGAATTGCCACTCAAAGGCAGATAGGCACACAACTGAAAGGTCAAAAGGTAGCCCCTATTTTTACTTCGATTAAACAATTGTCTAATCAATAAAACATTTGCTGACTTAAGCAATGGACAAATTGAACTTATGCTACCAGCAACATGGAAAGGGCACAACTGGAAAGGTGATGTACCTGCCTCCGTCCTTAAGGCCAGAATGTTCTCGTCCTCCCATCTTTTGGACATAGAGAGTGTCTGTCAGGCCAGCCTGACAGATACTCTTTATTTTCAGTTTGAGGAGGCAGGAACTAAATATGAGCTAAATGTGCAGGCACTTGGCAGCCTGAGTGGAACTTTGCCGGGCTGAAGACGTCCGCTCCAGTGGGCGTAATCTCCTCAGATTGGCAAAGAGCCTTGAGGCCCTTCCCCCATTACAAGGGGTCAGGGATAGCCTCAAATGTGGGCACTTTAGTTTTAAGTCCTGAAGGGCCCAAGGCCAATTGTTTATCACTGACACCCAGCCGCAGTCAGTAGTGGGAGTACCTGCCGGGCAGTGACGTGGGGAGGGGCAGGGCGGATGGTAGTAATCTATGGATTACGGAGCTTTACAGGTAAGTAAACATATAAATAAATAAAATGTATTTCGTTGCATGCACTGCATCCCCAAATGCGATGCAGTGCGCGCAACGAAATTCATGTTACTTATTTATATGTTTACTTACCTGTAAAGCTCCGTAATCCATAGATCACTACCCCCCACCCTGCCCCTCCCCACGTCACCTCCCGGCAGGTAGTCCCACTACTGACCGCGGCTGCTGACACCTCATCTCAGAGTGGGGTGGGTTCAGCAGCTCACACTGACCCGTTCTCACTCTGCGACGAGTGACGGACTGCACTCAGTGCCGGACTGGTAAGTCCGGGCACCGGCAATCACCCGGTAGGCTGGAGGGGGTGGGGGTCAGTTTTGTGACAGGGGGCCAGTTCTGTTGCTGGGGCCGATTTGGCCATGTGGAACCGACCCCTGCGTGAGTCAGAGACAGTCATTACATTAAGAACAGCCAGGCATTACCTTCTCTTTCCTCCTTTAGTTTATTTGCTCCCCTGTGAAATGGATCCAAAAACGAAAAACACGTTTGCTGGAAACGTGTCTTTTTCTGACATTTTTCAACTTCTAAGTGTGCAGCCTCGGGGTGGAGAGAAATAAAACATTCAGAATATGAAAAAGAACTAACAAACTAACAAACTAACAAACTAAAGCAAGACAGGGTGGTTTCAAGGTGGCCAGATTGATTTATTCACACCTCAACCCGTTAGCACTACATTACAGTGTATGCCAGTGAAGCGCTACTTTTGTTTCCTCACCTCTCAACATTGCTTACCCTGGGTGGGAAAGTGCTCTATTTCTGGAGGTATTGAAATACCTGCTTGATGGGTGAATTGGAAAACAAAATATGTACACTGGCTTTGTGTTCACCAACGTGGTCTTTTTGAACCATACTGCTTAGGTTTGGTAAGGTTATAATCAATGGGCATTGAAACAGGTCCCTTCTATGCCCTGTAGTCATGGCCTTAACTTTTCAGGCAAAAGCACTCACTAATATCTGAATATTGATTGTAAAAAGAAAAAGGTAACCATGTTGTTTCCTGCTTACATTTCCCATTCTTCACTTAATCTTGTATTCCCTATGAGTGTTTGCTTTTTCCAGAATGTTGTTAATTTTTTTTTAGGCAGCATATTGCTCGTCTAGTGCGTGATTTGAATTGAGTCACATCCAGGTGTTTATAGCGGTCAGTGCAGTGCAAGTTTCTTTCAATGGGTCAGTATGGTGTTCAGTGGGGGAAGAGGAGGGGGCACTATGGTCGGAGCTGCCGAACTTGGAACTGAAGAAGCAGGTTCAGCCTTCATGTCCAGTCCACCAGACCACTCTCCTGAGGTAGCACATTCCCATGCAGACCTTAGAAGCCCTGGTGTCTCAGCACTAGCAGATGGACCCTAGCAGTGGCACGTGTGGGTTAACCTAGAAGGCCTGTCCGCCACAATTCATTCTGAAGTTCACCTTCAGTCTTGCAGGCAGGCTCATGAAGCAGTACACCATAGAGTGACAGTGACTCTGTCACTGAGGTCACAGGACCCTTGAGCATGGTGGCTCTAGGGCAGTGCGACCGCACCAGGCGCTGACCAGCCACGGTCCATGCAGGTAACAGCAGTGGGGCAGAGGGGCCAGGTAAGGGGGGATTTCGAGGGATGATGCAGAGGGAAAATTAAATAAATAATTAATTTTCCCTCTGCATTGTCCCTCAAAATCCCCTTTTACCCGACCCCGCCACCCACCGCTCTTACCTGCACGGACCGCAGCTGGCGCTGACTTCAGGTGGGGACGTAGTGTTTGCAAGTATAATATGGTTTTAAAAGCACTTGCTGCCTCCTTCCTGGCCTTCAACAATTTTGGGCAACAATAAAAATGTAATGATAGCTCCAGTGATTCATGTTCCTAGTAGAGGCAGAAGGTGTTTAGTCTAGTGGATGTTTTGACTCATGGAAAGAGGGTTAATGTGCCTGCTGCTAAGAACATTTCCCATACAGATCACAAAGTGCACATAATGTAAATAGTGTAACTGAAACAAATGAAACTTGTCCTAGGATGCTTGTTTCCAGTTCAGGGAGGACCTGGCCAGGCAGTTCGGGCTGGACTGTTCCCATTGGGCACAGGGTCAAGACTGATTTGCATATGGCTGGGTTCAAACTGGAATGGCATGGTGAGCAAAAAAACTATGGATTTAGGCCCATATCTCTGTACTGGGGAATGCATGACATTTTCTGCAACCTGCTCATCAATTGTTGTTTTTGCATAATGTAAATAGGTCAATGGGTTCCTGCTTTTCCAAGAGAGGGCCTATTGTTACTTGCAGTTAATAAGTTAAAATCCTAACATAGAACAGTGAGCTAATATCTGTCAAGTAAGAGCTGCATGCACATTGCAAGGTATAAATTAGAGTGTTATGGTTTTTCCCCAGTCTTAGATTATCCTAATGTTACAAAAAAGGGTTAATTTGGGTAGAAATCAATTCTGATTATTAAAGAGAACCCCCAACCATGGTATTACGTTTTAAATTCTGAGTCTTAGTTTCTCCAGACCAATCACTATTGAGCTATGTTGTTTACCAGTATGGTTGACATGTGACTCCTACACCTTGTAGTCCTTTTTCTAATGTAACATTTCCTATACAGTGATTTACACACGTATGATTGATGGTCTCTGTGTAATATGTGTGATGTAAAGCGCTCTGACACCCTACATGGGTATAAGGGGTGCTGTAAATTTTTTGATACTTTATTATTTTGACATTTTTACACATGCTAACAGCCTCTGCAAAGATTTTTACTTATTAATACCAGTGGAACATACAACTGCAGCAGTGAGAAAGGTGACCAGTCAATCTTTTCATGGGGCCCTCCACTTCACAGCAGCACAAGTCACATTTCTTAGTAACTTTTGATACGTTTCAGGTATAAACAATTTATTAGTTAAAATCGTCAGATTATGCAGCAGATGATGTATTATGGGGCAAATATGACAGAGCCATAATTATGTGGAAAATATTTGCAAACTAGGATATTTTGCCATTCATGTTTGAACTTTTCTTGTGTAAAAGGGAGAGAAGTGCTGATGACAGAAACTCTATGGCTGGGAGACAAAAGGCTTGCGATTCCACTTTTAACCCGTTTACGGCGGCCGTTATTTCAGCGCAGTGCGGGCATTCTAAAGAGTGGGCAGGGCCGCGTCGGCCGTTGGCCGTTTGCAGCACCAGCCAGGTAGTGCTTGCGACGGCCGACGGGAGCACGGAAGGGGTTAAGGATATTTGGGACATTCTATGATTGGAAACGTATCCCACTTTGTGAATGTATTTTAATGTCAATAACTAATAATAAACCTTAAATAAACATGTGTATCCATTGGTTAAATTAAATAACGTAATAAACTGTAACCGGTTAGTGAAATGGGAAACAAATACTAAAAAATTGGATATTTACTCTTTCTGCCACACCTCTGACTCCACCCACTGACCCAATCCACGGGTTATTCCCACCCTCTGATTCTCTGCCCACAGTTCCCCTACATTTTCCCCCTACTTCGACCACTGGGTGGTGGGCGTGGGGCGGCACTGTATGGGGGCATCACGACTGGGTCAGAGAAATGAATTAAAAGCAAAAGGGAGCAAAAGGGGCCTAAAGGGGCAAGGGGAAGCAGGGCTAGGCCCCGGCCCGGTTCCGCAGCATAGTGGTTTTGTTTGTTGTGAGCAGGGGTGGAGCAGGGGGCTGGCCTCAAGCTCTAGGCCAGGCAGGCTCTGATTGATGACTCGGAGAGCGGCTATCCCGGACCCCGATTCTCCATGTAACTTAGCCAGCCATGAGCCATCACCGCCCCTCAGAGGTCAAAACATGCTACATGCATCAACCTGGAATCCAGGAGGACCTCGAGGGCATGTGGTAAGCAGGTGGCGGGAAGAGGCAAAGAGCCTTCGCTATATTTCGGCTAAAGCATCACTCGGGCCTTTTCCAGAACTCATTAGAGAATACATACACAGCAAAACTAATTGGCAAAACGTATATTGCCTCACTCAGGGGAAACCTAACTGGTCTTCTGGTACTTTTTTTTTTTAACTAATATTATTATGGGCCTTTTTTCCTCAACGAAATGAGAAATTCAGACACTTCCCTTTTCAAGAACTATTCAGTAAGTGCACCCTTATGGCAGAACAACTCACCCCAAAGGGCACCCAAATCTTGCAGTTGCACCATACCGCTACAAAGATCAGTCATTCTGTATAAACAGCAAACAAAAAATGCCTCAGCCCACACACAGCATTGCTGCAATCGGGTTAGCAAATGTTTAAAATAAATAGAGTGGGTGCTCACTGTCCCATATTGCTGCATTCACCTCAGAAGTGCAGTCACTGACCTATCACAGTTATTACACCGTGGCAGTGATGTGCTGCACCAAGAAAGTAAATCAGTCCTCTTTAGAAGTGTTACTTCTGGTCGCACTAAAGAGTAGCAGCTCTTTGCAAAAGTGTTGGTACCACAAGGGTTGAAGTACACATTGTCTTGTACACTTTTTACTATGAACCTTTGCACAATTGTTTGAAGTTAGGTGCATTTTTAAATGACTTTATGCTATTTTATATGAAGAATAAATTGGTTATATTTAAATTCATGTTTTGTGCTCGACATTTCATTTTTTTGTGTTCTCTGTAGGAATGTCTGTGATTTATGACTAGGTATCCTGGTGCTCCGTAAGGTAATCATTTACTATGCTTTAAATGTTAATACAATCTAATATGTAAAGAAAAATTTGTTGAAAAATGCTTTGTTTTGGCCTTTCTGTCTCAAATTTTCTTGGGGGGCACCCCCCCAAACTCCCCCTAGTAGTGGTTGCTCACTGCGCTTTCTCGCTACACACCATGTGGGGGATGGTCTCACTTTTACTTTGTTCTCTCTGATTCACTACGTGTGTCTATTTTTGGTGCTCTGTGAAAGACGGTCCATGGGTACATGTGACTGGGTGGGTAACCTGGTGCTCTTTAATGTCATCATCTACTATTTCCTGTGCTTTGAAAGTTGATACAATTGAATATGGAATGAAAAATGTGCTGTAAAATTCACCATTTTGATATGCCCTTTTCCCCCCAAAATTTGGGGGAGAACCCCTCAAAATCCCCCGCTGCACTCGCTCGTTACAGGCCGGACGGGGGCTGGTCTGGAAAAATTTGCCAGGGCTGCTTTCAGTTCGCAGTCCGGCCCTGACTGCACTGCTGCCACCCCTCCGTGCTCTAATTACTGGCTGCCACTGATAATTACTTTGCCTTCTTTGCCAAACTACTGTCTGAATGTAATGGAGCAAAGGCGTTTTCTGAGTTAATGATATGCTGTGTGATATTGTCTACTTTTTATTTGTCGAATTTGATTGTTTCATTTTGTTTGCTTCTAGGCCAATGTGAGCTTTCTGATTGGTTGTATGAACGTCGTTTTTGTGTTTGGAATACTAGTCATGAGCTGCAGCAGTGCCAGCCTCCTCAAAAAAGAAAGAGGAAATAATATAATCTCAGAGCAATTAAAATCTATCCAGGGAACATATCATGATGGGATTGACTGGCTCCGCCGGAACAAAGGACCTGTTTCTATGAGCCAGCAGTATGCAGCCGCGGTCGGTAGGGGAGTACCTGCTGGGGCGGTGACGTGGGGAGGGGGAGGGGCAGGGTGGGGGTTAGTAATGTATGGATAATGGAGGTTTGCAGGTAAGTAAACATTTAAATGAATCAAACGAATTTCGTTGCGCGCACTGCATTGCATTTGGGGATGCAGTGCACGCAACGAAATTCGTTTGATTTATTTATATGTTTACTTACCTGCAAACCTCCATTATCCATACATTACTAACAGCCGCCCAGCCCCCTCCCCAACACGTCACTGCCCCGGCAGGTACTCCCCTACCGACTGCGGCTGGCAGTATGTAAAGGGGCAGATTTATGAGTTCTGGCGCATCTCTGCAAATCAGCAGGGATGCGCCAGAACTGATGCGTCACGCAATTCCCTCCTTGCGGCACCACAGATGCGCCGCATTTACAATGCGGCGCACCATGGTGCAAGGAAGGGCAGATGCGTGACGCATCTTGTGGTGTACGGGCGGCGCATTACTGGAGTAGCATCGCAAGTGCGATGCAACTCCTGCAATGTACAGAGGCCACCCATACATAACGTGGTGCGTCACTCCTTACGCCTGCTTCAAGCAGGCGTAAGGATTTGACCCAGCAGCGTCGTAAAACTGACTCAGTGAAATCTTGTAGATTTCACTGCGTCAGTTTTACGGGGCTTTCCTACGAGGGAACGCCCACCCTGCGACAGAACGCCCACATGAAACGTGGTGCAGGGCTTTACAACGTGACGCATCTGCCTAGATGCGTCACGTTGTAAATAGGTCACAGGGATGCGCCACGTTTCCGCGCCGTTGCGTGACGCAACGGCGGCGTAAACGTGGCGCAAGTCCGACATAAATCTGCCCCTCAGTGTATTAATTTAACCCAACTGGCAGTGTCCACTTAGCAATAAAATGGACCTGTCCTGCAACAACTTTCCAAAGAAATTGCTATTTTGTTTCTTCTGATGTAATTGAAAATTGCTTAGAAATTATAGCTGCCACAACACAAAATCGTTAATACATGTTGAGCATGTTTTTCCTTCCACGTCGAAAAACAACAACTTCTCAGCTTTCATTTCTCTCCTTCTACGCTGCGTAATTTATTTTAAACAAAACTTAATTGTCCGCAACATCAAAAAAACAAAACAAGGATTGACAAATCCAGGAAGTCTAGCTTTGATATGCTAACACGGGCAATCTGAGGCACTCACAAATGAACATGTGTGCATGCAAGCACATGTATGCCAGACCTGTTGGCTTTATTAATGCATTATCATAATTCCCCATCACACGTCTTTGATTTGCGGCGATCTTTAACCTGTTCAGCACGTAGGATTAGAGTGGCAACAAAAGTGGTATGTGTAAGAACAGAGTACAGGCCTTCTGACCGCATGTATGTAAAGTCATTGATAGTTGGGTTTATTACAGTCCTACTCAGCCTTTCTTCTCAGGGAAGCTTCAACTAAAGAAAATTGAGGTCTTTGCGGCTGTTCCATGTGCTCCACAGACCCAGCGGGACCCATTCAAGTAAGACCTGACTGCGAGCAAAAGTCATGTATCAACAACACGTGCAGTGTAATGAACACGTCAAAGACAAATTCACGTTAACAATGTTTGTTTTTATTTGAGTACAACATACTAAATAGCATAGACACACCAGGTTTTGTGAATGCGATGCTTATAAATAACAAAGTTGTTTTCTGGTGGCTTTTTGCATCCAGAAAGCCTTTTTTGCACAAATATGGGTTTGCCACGTTTAACGCGGTGCTTTTTTATACAACACTATTTACACGTCAGCTGTTGGCCCCAAAGTAGCATACGAAAGAGGAAGAATGTTCTGGCAAACACAAGCCCGCAAAGGGGTGAGATGGGGCAGAACTGTAGAGGGCCCAGTAATTGTGAGCACAATGTTAAAATGAATGTTATTTACACAAGAGTTCGATCCTATTAGGGTTTAGTCCATTCTGGCATCATATCATCTGTCAGCAAAACACGTCTTGAGCACATGTTCCTATTACTGGAGTGTGTTCGATTCCGGGAATTATTTCACCTAGAATTGATCAGAAAAAACATATGTGTTCATCACTTCGCTGCAGAACCATTTACATTTTACATCTCTTTATTCAACCCTCCCAATTGTCACTACAAGCATGGGCAATGCCAATATGCTTGGCTTGTTAAGGAATGTGCCTCTTGAGTCACTGATGGGTTTAGGCTCATCTTTGTACACTTGCAATCATTCCTCAATTCACTGACTCACTCTAGCACCCACCCTCTGACACAACTTCAATAAAACACACACAATCTCAAAAACAAACGCAAGATAAATTAAATGAATACAAGGAGAAAAAAGTAAAAATGCTACTGTTTAAGCACAATAGGATATCCTTGCAATAACAAAACTAAACATAGCTGTGGGTGTCAGTCCGGTGAAGATACTGTAAATAGTCTATCATTGTTTTAAAGTTCAAGCATGACCCTCACATTTAGAACAAGTTAGAGATCTTGAAATGATAAAACAATGCTACATTATGGACAACATTGTTCCATAATGGTCTCCTGATTCACAGGAAGTGGTTACGTGGGATGCAGCGCACTGCTGATGAAATGAGCGCCAAGCAAGCAACCTATTAAAACCTCCTGAGGAGTTGTACCATGAAAATAAAAAGACAAGAAGCAAAGAAATGAAAGGGGAACTATAAAGTAGAAAGTTAAAAACTATAGGACTGTCCAACCAGATCTGACACTGAAGCACACTTCAGGTGAATGTCCGTACCTGATTAGAAAATAAAGTCATTCACAAGGCAAAACAGCCAATTACTGATACAGAATGAACCATTAACCCATCCAATTTGATGTCATAGATGGAAGTAGAGTGCAAATGGCATGCAGATGGGAAAACAATAAATACTCCCTCTCAAAAAGGTGTAACAAGAATCATCACAGTGAAATTCAACTCCCATGGTTTGTCAGAGTGGGCGATTAACACCAAATCCCTTGACTAATTGGGTAATCTGTGAGATTACATGTACCCAAATAAGTTTCTGCGGCCTGTAAAATAATGTGATAAAAATCCACTATTAAAGGCCTACTGGCTTTACCATATACTTTTCACATTAATTAAACCAAGCTTACTGCCTTTGTAATACATTGTCATAATACACAGGCCAGACCTATGCTACCAGGAATACAGCCATGAAATTGCAAATGTATACACAAGTACAGTTGGCAAATCAAAATACCATTTCTCCTAACAGAGCTTAGCAAAGACTACCAGGGTGCAAATCTCCTTCTATAATCATGGTATGTCGGAAGAAGTACAAAACCCAAAATGGTTACCTACTACCTAAATACCTATTTGTAGGCTTTAATTATGATTAATAAGAATCCACCTTTAAATGCATATTTGCTTTAATATATGCTTTTCACAATCAATATATGTCAGGCCTACTACCTTTATCATAATCTTTCATAATTAACAGGTCAGGCCATGATCATTGATTGGCTGGCCACCATAACCAACTCAGTCCTGCTGTATCAAGTATAAACTTTTCCACCAGCCAAAAAGTGCAGTAAAAGCAGTCTTTTTAGTGGAAGGACACAAATCCAGCCCAATGGATTCCTGTTCTCAAGGGGAACAAACATATAGGTGGAGCCTAGCCTCTCTTTCAGTAGGACTATGACAGCTCTTTTTGGTTGGTCACATAAGGGCAGGTGACAGTTGCACTGTCAGGTCAGACTTAACAATCCATGATGCTTAGTGTTGCCCTGGGCTCTCAAACACAAACTACACTCTGAAGTCTAAAGTTAATGACTGCTTTCCTCCCAGCCAGAGAAAACACCATAACTTATCTTGTTATGTAAGACACTTTGATAGCATTCTACACTGGCATGTGTGTGCCCCTGACAGTTCAAGCTCAGGCAGCTGGATAAATAAACATAATGATCACAGCTGGGGAGAAGGCAAGATTTTTTGGGGTGAAAGCGCTCACATTCTGCCCAATAAAAACATGTGCACCTGTCTACCAACATGTGGGTGGAGCAAAAGCCCCTCTCCAAGTAGTGCTTCTTGAATCATTTTTTAGGTTGATCACATACTTTCTAGTGACAGCTGTACTATCAACTCAGAAATAAAAATGAGAATTCAGTCACAATGCTCCATACGCCTTACCTCCTACGCAGACGATACACAGCTTGTGTTGGCCGTCAATGGTGATGGAGAAAAGGTAGCAGAAAAGTTTCAAGAGGGCATGCGGGCAATTGGAGAGTGGATGGCCTCCAATTGCCTAAAACTAAACTCCGATAAGACGGAGGTGGTTATTTTTGGACAGCTCTCACCCAGTTGGTCTACCATTTGGTGGCCGCCTACCTATGGCTCCCCCCCTAAACCAGTCCCTACTGTCAGAAATCTTGGAGTGACTTTTGATGAGAACCTGAACTTTATGGCCCATGCATATAAAACAGCAGCCATCGCCCACCACAAACTTAGGCTGATTAAGAAAATCACGCCATTCCTACCAGTTGCAGCATGCAAGACACTGGTAAGTTCCCTGGTGTTATCCTCCCTTGATTACTGTAACAGCTTATTTATAAATGCCCAAGCCAGAGTGACTAACAAACTACAAACAATCCAGAACGCTGCAGCCCGTCTACTGTCTGGAACCCCGAAGTTTATGCCAATTTCGCAGACTATAAAAGACCTTCACTGGCTCAAAATCCGGAATAGGATTAAGTTCAAAACGCTGTGCACAGTATACAAAGCACTGCACAACCAAGGTCCGCACTTCCTGAAAGCCCATCTTAGACCACATTTATCCACTAGATCGCTCCGATCCAACAACCTCAATCTATTGGTGGTACCACGCACTAAAACAGTCACTTGGATGATAGGCGCATCTTGGTGGCCGCTCCCAGACTGTGGAACTCTCTGGCAGCAGTCATCAGAGAGAGCCCGTCTCTGATGCAATTTCACAGAAAAATAAAGACCTGGCTATTTGGTCAAAAATAGCGACCAATTTAGCCTCTTGGGAACTCCATGCACAGTATCTAGCGCCGAGACGCCTACGGGCATTTGTTCGCGCTGTATAAATAGTAAAAATAAATAATAAATAGAGAATTTTCAGAAATGCACTGTAAGTGCCACAGTGATGACCTAAGCAAAGCAGTGAAAGTGGTGTAGTGTCCTCGTAGGCCTTTCTGCTGTTTTAGAGACACTGGCCTGTCACCATCATGTGACATTCTCCTTCCTGCCTTCAACAACTTTTCAAGGAATTGTTTAGTGATGCTTAGACTTATCTAATCCTAGATAACCCTACCTTACGAAGCACAGATTTTAGCACCTTCATAATCTATGACAAAGTACCTCCTTTTGTAAAGAGACTCACAAGTGAGCTAGATACAAAGTACTCAATCAAGGACTCTATCTGCGTACTGTGGTAATTGTAGATTCTCCGCTTTCTTTCAAATTGGTGTATTTTCTAACATTTGAAGGGGGTAAGCAATCCACTCAGCTTTTTTATCCCAAAAATGGTTCCTTCACTCAGAACCATATGAGCTGTTATGTTAATTATATTTCCACAACTGTTTATCGTGACCATACAACAAATTTAGATTAAGGGCCTGATTTAGATCTTGGCAGATGGGTCACTCCGTCACACAGGTCGCAATATCCCGTCAGCCAAATTATAAATCACATAAGATATAATGGGATATAATGGGATTCATATTTTGGCAGATGGAATCTCTGTCACCTTTGAAATCAAGCCCTCAGATTGTGAATAGCACGTGCAGCACAGTGTCCCTGCGGCGAATCCTAAATTAATTTCTGTAAAGTTAGCACCTACTTTTAGCTAGTTCTGATTGGCATAGATTTCCCATAGAGTGAAGTGGAATTGCCACATTTTTTGATATGCTAACACAACTTTTCTCCGAATACAAATGAAGGCCATTAAATGCACTAAAGACCAATATCCCCACAGGGCCATCTCTAAACGAGGGTCTTTATAGGTATTGTCGGAATTTGAACATGTAAAATGCTGGTGGCATTCAGGTCTCAGCTGCATTCAGTTTTTGCATGTAATTGCATCGCTAAATTTGCAGCTTTAAATATTAAATTGAAAAATCTAAACCACTGAAACATGAGTAACCATATAGTCCTCATACTGTCGATTCTCACCAAATTTTGCACTTAGGATCAAACCTCACCGTTTTTTGTTTTTCTGCCCTGTAAGGGCACTGTAAATTGCTAAATATTACATATGGCTGACATACCTTAAACAAGGTCACAGTGGCGCTGTAGGAGAGGCTCAACAGGAAGAGGATGATGAAGGTGGATGTGGTACTCCAGATGTTCTCTAGATCTTCCTCTTCATCGATATAAAAAGCTCTCACTAATGGGAGGTGCAACACAACATGTCGTCAGATAAACAATTCTACCGCAACACTCAACAAACGTTGTGTTGGAATAAAAATATTTATTTTAAATTCGAATTTAAACATTTAAAGGAGATACTTCCCAATTGAACACGACTATTGGGCCAGGATCCAGGAGTCCCATCAAAGGCCGCCAGACTTTAACTCTGTCCGTCTTGAATCATGGCGGTTTGACTAGAAAGTACCACTTAAGCCAGGGTGTAGGTTTAATAGATAGAGGAATAGAGAGATAAAAGATACATAGATAGTTATATAGATAGGCAGGTGCATAGAGCGATAGCTAGGGTAGGGATGGATGGGTGGATGGAAAGGTAATCAAGAGATTGATGCAGGCATGGAAAGAGGCGTAGCAGTGATGGAGGACATGTTGTGGAGTTGGAAGTGGTGATGTGGCTGGTAGATATTAGGTGCCTGTTTATGTGCACTAAACAGGATCATGATATCTTGGTTGTCTTAATAGCTGATTGTGAATCCTGTGTGTGCTTTAACTTCTGCCCATGATATTGATTTTAACCCTTCAGTCCCCAAGCCTTGCTTTCATACAGACAGTGGCACATGCCACCTTCCCACTAACACGGTACGGAACAGTGCAAAGCCAAGACAATTAACACAGAACCAACCTAGTCAATGAAAGCAGAAGCCATAAGCCCAGTAGCATTAAATAGATGGTACCGGCCTCGGCTCATTGAGGCTTAGGATGCAAGCAATGAATTGATCAGACTGCCCTCGCCCACAGGCATGGAGCACTGAAGGCCTTGCTCACAATCCCTGCGAGGAGCAACCCCTACCCACTACAATGCACTGTTTAGGTTGGAAAGACGGGGATATCCTGCCTTTGCTGTGTCTGAATGTCCGCCTTTCATGCTCGCTCTGTAATCGCTGGCTTTTCCTACAGCTCTGTTGAGTTTGCTCGCTATTTGGCAGTCTTTTTTCTAAGAAGGACACAACACAATCCTGGAAGAGGAAGAGACTGTCCAATCTGCCTTCTTCTTGCCTCTTCTTTACTCACACACACACTACATCCTTTCTAACTCGGAATAGCTCTTTTCTACTTGTTGTTCAGAGCTTGTTCATTATTTTTTCCCCCCAGTCTTCCAGCAAGCTGTTCCATTTATTTTGCTATCATGCCCATATCGAGTAGTGTGTTACTCAATTTAAATGAAGTAGCAGGGGTGCAGCTTCCATTGGTGCATCAGGTGCAGTGGCACCAGGACCCAGATGACTGAAGGGTCCACTGAACCCGGATTATTGCTACATTTTATAGTTCAAACAACAACCAAGGGGCCAAAGGGCATATTATCAAGACAGACGATAAAGTTGTCGCTGTTTTAGAGGCAGAAAACTGCCGCTAAAACGGTGATAATGGGTTTGATAATATGCTCTATGGAATTCCAATTGTAGTCCATGTTAGATGTGAAGGACATCTAACATGGACTTCAATTGGAATTCCATAGCGCATATTATCAAGCCCATTATCGACGTTTTTGTGGTTGCTTTCTGCCGCTAAAACGGCGATAGTTGTATCGCCTGTCTTGCTAATATGCCCCTCGTTTCCTTTCTGCTAGGGGGGGCCTATGACACACTGGTTGTACTAGGGTGAAGTGGCAGAAGACAAATGTTTTGAAGGTTTACGTTTGCTGAAAATGTCACGTTTCAGTGGAAAGAAACGACAATAAATATGGACTTAGTCAGAAATGGACTTAGAATGACAAAACAAGAAGCCAGATGGACCACTTCATGGAAATCCACCACCTTGATGGCTTGCAGAGGCCAATGCATCGTGTGCATAAGCATGCACAAGATGCATTGGCTAGTTTGCGAAATGTGATAACAACACCCACAAGCAATGCAAGTACAGGGCGTCTCAAACGCTTGCTGCTTGCCACGGACTTCTACACTTAGATTCAACCTATTGTTCTTTCTCATATGGACTGTGATAACCCCACTTCTGTGCTTGCCCTGAACATCCTACTCTCTGCGGGTTGGATGAACTCTGGAACCAGAAGGTTCGACCATCTCACATCCACACTGAGGGACCTTCGATCACTTCCTCTTGAAGCCTGCATGACATTTAAGGTGGCCTGTATCACATACAAGGAGTTCCATAATCAGTACTTGGGCTAATGCAGAGCCTCGCTTAAAATCCCAAGTGGGGCCTAGAACTTGAGGAGTAAATCTGAAATAAAAAGAAAAACAAACTCCCGCCACCCTGCCACACAGCCCTTCTTGGTGGCGCTGGTGCCATCTGACACTCCTTCAGTTGATCTAAGATGTGCTGAAGACATCCTCCAATTTCAAATAGGACTAACACACACTTGTTTAAACTCTACCCGAAGTAATCTTCCCTTGACTTCTTTTAATCCGTCAAATTACCCCTCTTTCCCATCCCTGGGCTCACTGGTGCGGCCACTATCACTAATATCCGTGCTGGTATTTGTACCGACTTAACCACCCTTTCTCTCTTCAAGTAAACTCGTGGCTCCTTTACTCTTAATGTCTCTCTCCCTAGCTGTCACATTTAAATCAGTCTTTCGCACAATGTTCCCCTATTTTTCTTTTTGTCTCTTCCTCTTGTTTCTACAAAAAAAAATTCAATTTATTCTGTCTGCTCTCTTCATTGGTCTTATGTATTTCCATTTCCTCCATCTCATTTCCCCGACTGTTTTTGCCGGTTAATGTTCCATGCACTGCTCGATTACTCTCTGCACCTTGTTCGTTGCTGGCCCTCTGTGTTTGTTTCTCCAGAAATATGAGAGCTGGGTATTCAGGGCTTGAAGTGGAATGAAAAAACTAGGGGCATGCAGTCTCTCAAGGGGCGTGGCAGATGTAATTAAGGGTGTGGCTCAAAACACATAAGCTAAAAATCTGTGCTTGGCTAGAGTGCCGCCCATCTGGTATTTTGCTGCTTCTGTCATTGCATCCTGATATATAATACAACAAGAAACGTTACATCGATAATAAGCCACGGGCATTTGCTTTGCCAATGGTTGTCAGTTGCATAAAATAAATAAGCAACAAATATGCCTGACTGTCTACTTATGGCTTCACCGTATACAATATTGAAAATGCTTCAGTTCTGAAATGATGAGACTGCGAAAGAACTGTAACGAGTTTTTTTGAAGTGACATCACAGGCAGTGAAGGGTGGTATTGCTGCAGAGTTAAGATTTTTTTTCCACCCTGATGGCGAAAATGGAGAGCCCGATAGGGACCCGTCTCAGCACTTACTTTTAAGAACTGCGGGTGCTCAACACCGGCAGGTCCCAGCCCACTTCAAGCCCTGTGGGTATTCATATGGCCTGGGGTTCAGAGGCAGGGAAGACATGTACTCATAAAATAATCTCTATTCTGACAGTACCTCTTTAACAGAGTACAATGCAGTTCACCTCTCTGGAATCCTACTCTGACTTTGGTGGTTAATGATGCATTTTATCATTGTCAGTATTTATTTTAATCATCCTTAAGGTCCACATCTGGGTCCCTCTTTAGACTTGCCTCGGTTAGCCCACTTATAACTCATAGGAGCAGGATGGGAACCAGTTCCCTTCCTTGGTTTAATTGACCTTGTTAATGGCTGTAGTGATTCAGGCTCTAGTCAGAGATGCATATCAGCTTGATAGGTTCCATTAGAGTGCATTGAATGTCTTCAAGTCAATCCACTGGATGGATGGACGGGAAAGAATCGACTATTAGAGCCACTCTGATGTATGACATTACAACGCATGCTTTTACATCGCATGCTTTTACAACGCTGTTTTTACAACACATACCATTACAACGCATAGTGCTTTTAGGCGCTGGATAGTGAATTGTTTAATTTACTATTCCAACTCCAGTCCCCGTGGATAGTAGGGAAGGTGTTGGATAGTACATTAAACACATTCCCTATCCTAGAGCGCCCCCCAGCGCAATGCGTTGTAATGGTTTGCGTTGTAAAAGTTGCGTCGTAAAGGCACTGCGTGGTAAAAGTTGCGTTTTAAAGGATGTTTCCCGAGGCACTCGTAGTCTGTGAGACACATTGTTCATAGGAGAAAATGACAACTCACAGTCCCTACCAGAATGGCCTTGGTGGGATAAAATAGTCAGACAAGAACAGAGTATTTGTAGGCATTGAACAGTACGTCAAAGAGGGCAGGAGAGGAGCTTTTATGGCCTGTCTGAGGGTTGGTTTGCAAGACAGGTAATCTATGGGACCGCAAAGTGAGCCCAGAGCCTTGCTGAAAACATGGAATGTAAAAAGATCACCCAGGTATCAACGAGACACTTTATAGACCCAGTATATTCTACTATTGGACTTTTACGTTTCTACTTAAAACTGAAGTAGCACAGAATTGGTTATCAGAGCATCTTCAGTCATTCACAGACTAAAACGATTTCGGCAAAGAAGTGACCTAATAAATGTACAGATTTAATACATTGTTTCCAGTAATAATGCCCGAAATATCTTCACATCAAGGCGCAGAGTGCTAAAGAGGAGGTAAGGAAGGTATGGTTATCTGTTCAGGTATTGGTACTAGACTGGGAGATCACGCAGATCAGTGAAGGGCACATGGCTGTGCTGCTGGGACACAGGCTGTCCCATGTCATCTGGGAATGAACGAAGCAATGGCACTCTTGCGGAGGACATCATGGTCCACCAGGTCCATTAGGAAGTGACTGATGAGTCAAGATGTACCAGCCGCAATGAGATAATGGGTACATTGCAGGTTGCAGAATGACAAAAAAAGGTATTGTTCCATCTTCGTGCATCATGGAACTCACATGTTCACTGCAGAATTCGATATCCCTGGGCACGCGTATCTAAGTTCTTTCAAATGATCAAGACAGCGCTCTCTTTTTTGAAAACCTTAATGCTCATGTACTTGTTGCTGAAGAAGGAACTACTTAAAAAGTCAAATATGCTTGCTTCAGCAAACTTTAACCTTATAAAGACGATCACCATTGGCCGAACCTAACATTAAGAATGACGCAGTTATTTGCAATGGGACTTTCACTCAGAATTAATGTTTGGATATACTGATGTTTGGTGTCAGAGTGCACCTCCAATGACGTATCTGGTATATCTAACACTCAAAGACAGAAACCACTACCTACCTCCCCCAGACAAGACCACCGGGGAGGCTTAATGAGGGTTTTTGAATTACTCTGTGCCAACCTTGAGCAATGTCATGAAGGAAGCCTCCCTTTACTTGAGGAGGCTGCAGTCTATAAAACGACTAGGCGTATTGCAGAAAATAATCTAAATGGCTCAGAAAAGATGAAGGTAAGGCACATTCTATGTACAAGATGTAACCACAGGAGCCACCTGGGCCCTGTAGAAAGAACATTGCCAAGAGAGGAAAACTGCATAGTTCTCTTGCAAATGATGATTCCTGGATCGTAGCTAGAAGCAGTCAGTGGAGAGCAAGTTCACTTGCCAGCAATAGACTCATTTTTTGGACCCTGAGTCATCATAGAGGAGCAACGGTGACAAAACATTCAACAGTGCAAGTTTCATGAGGGAAATGCTTCTTTATTTCCCTTCTGGTGAACCAATACTTTACGATAGAAATGTCTTGGGAGGCCGACAGTCCTCTTTTTATTTGCCACTGTGAATCAACCACCTTCCCATAGGAGATGGGAGGTCCCTTGCTTACTACCAATGGTTGCTTCATGAGTTGGGGTACAGGTTTGCACTTCGAATCAGAATTGAAGTCACACAACCGAAAACCAATGTATTTTACAAAAAGGACATCAAGAGAGGCCTTTTGTATGATGTGGGATTGAGGTGTGACCAACCTTGCTGTAAATTACACAAAAATGATTGTGGGTGGTAGGAAAATACTATATTCCACCTCTATTATTTTAATCTGCTCTACAGGGAGCTTTTGATCAAAGAGTTCACAAACGACCGTCCACTCTTCGTATAAACCACTTTGTGTGAATTTTGCTGTCAAATTTTACAGCAGAAAATAATATCTAGCAAAGACCTCCTCAACCCACTTAGACATTAGAATCATGTGGATAAGGCACGTGTAGTTGGAGGCATAGAAGGGTGATATGAATGAAAATGGTCCTGCTGACAACAAACACTAAGACAATGGAGACCCATCACTCAAATGATCATCGCATTGGTTAGTTAGAATCACAATGCACAGGAAACACAATCTTACTCTCAAAGAGTACACTTCCGGTTTGTTTTCTCTTCCAGTAAATTGCATGATATGAACCCAATATTGATTGCCCTCTGAGAACTGCCATAGACAGGGTTAGGACATGAAATGCCCGAATCTAATCCCTAAAGTACTAATACAAACACCCTACCACAGCACATCAAAGATTGTTTTGTATAAGCAGCTGTCTAATGTAGTTTTATTTCTATATTGTAGACAAAGCAGCTGTGGTGAACTCTTATACCTTTCTGGCCTGGTTATGTTCTAAATTCCTGCACTCACTATTTCCTTCATGAATGTGTGTGCGTTTGTATGTTTTATCTATCACATCAAAAATATAAATAATTTGACTGTTTATAATTGATTCATGTGATCCTCTGTATTACTGTTCATATATTTTATTTTGTATTGGCTTACATGTGGGTCAAACTGTATTTTGTAGTACGTAAAGTGGTACTACAGTAGAGTTACTTATAGCAAAATGTGATTCACAAACTTACAAGTGGATCACTCCACCTCCACATATTCTATATTTTCCATGGGAAGAGCTCTGGACATGTAACTTTACTACATTGGGGCCGATTTCGATGTCAGGTCCGTCCAACTTCGATCTGAACCTAGGACCGACCGACCTCCTGTCGGCGGTCCCAAACCAGCAATTAGGATGCGGCTAAACACTGGACGGTCGCATTCCTATTCTTTACAATGGGAGCATGCATTCCGACTGGAATGCATGCTTGCATTGTAGAGAACTGAGGTGCAGTTCATCCCTGCACCCCATGGCAGACACCTCAAAGTGCCTGCCACCGGGTGCATTGATCAACAGGGGGCACCATAGGTGCCCCCTCGGCCGCCATCCGGAGGCCTTCCACCAATGGAGGCCCTGCTGGGGGCCCCCAAATTCAATTTCCCACAGCTTTTCTGTGTCGGAAAGACTGGCACAGAAATGCTGTTGTAATCTGACATTGCAATCTCTCAGATGGAAAGAGTCACCCTTGGGATTACAGGAGGCTCTCCGAATGGCATACTAGCTCTCCGAGCTCGTCGTAAGCCATGAGGAAATCCTGTTTGGATTCATTTCCGACTAACTCCATCAAAATGGGTCTGTCCGAAATGAATCAAAACAGGAGATTACGATGCCGTAGAAACGGCTCTGAACAAGTGTCGGAGCCATTTCCTATGGCATCGTAATCAGCCCTTTAGTAGTGAGGGTGGGAGGGACGGGGGAGTTGTGTGAAAATGGAGAATATCTGTTAGGAAATGGGAGGGATTTATTTAGTGATATTGATGAGTTAAAGAAGGAGCGTGTTAATGCAAACACCACCCACAAAAGAGTAAGACCAATGCTAACCACAAAATATACTTTCAATGTCAGTACTGCCCTAAAGGTAATAAAACAATAGTAAATGTATTCCAGCCCAGCTTTGGAGTAAGTCTAATACCACACAAGGCCACTCGCTAGTTCTCCAACACACTCCTATAGAAAATTGCGGAGGTAGGGACCCACTACGGGAAATTATGTTAAAATAATTACATTATTTAGGTTTTTTAATTTTCTATCTATCTATACATATATACATTATAATTTCTTTATGCTTTTATGCAAAATTAATTAGATATGTTATTAGTTGAACATAATTGTTAACATATTAAAAACACATATTTCAACATTTATTAGAAATGTAAAGGTAATTTACATTGATGAAACACATTAATGAAGTTTACTAAATATAAATGACACCTTAAAGTACCAGGAAGGATTTTTTTTAATTTTATTTTGTTTAAAACGTAATATTTCTAAAATATGTTATTATATTTGAATTATTTTATTATTAGTAAACATTTATATTATGGTAGTGTGATATCAAATTTTATTTAATTGGCTCTACCGTAAAATTGATTATTTGAATTTATTTTACATTTATATTTTACAATATGTTAAAATATATATTTTTCATTAATAAACTTTAATTATTTTCCCTTTTCTTTCCGGTAGCGAGATCTCCACCGCAGTGGTGGAGATATCTACCAAGGTGGTGGAGATCTTTAACTACGTGTAAAAAGCTACAAGTAATACTTTTACACTTGTAAATTTCGCTTCACGTCCTGGTTTCGTGGGATTTAGACATGTAAGTATACGTTTTGAAGTACATTTTCGCTCGGAAATTGTGAATAGCCAAAAGTAATAAATGTAATTCAATTTTGGAGTGAGCTGCATGAATTGTGCTCCCTTTATTTTAATGGATACGTTTTGTGAAATAGTTTTAATTTCAAAGTATATGGAAGTATTTGGAGGAGTACCAAGGTTCCTGTTTCTGTGATATGTCTGCAAAGTTCTGATGTGTGCCGAACACTTGTAAAGTGAATGTGCACATTACTCTTATGTAAATATGGCATGGTTTTGTTGTCTGTGGATGAGGAGAATTGTGGCGCTTAAGAAGATGCTTGCAGGCATATCTACCATAGGGTTGAGTTATTTGTGTGCCATGCAATGGGGTGCTTAAGTGACGCAACCTTTAAATACTATTTATCAAGCTATGTAAAGCCACCTTGCATAGCCCTGAGTGGTTTGATAAATCCAGAGTGACACAACAGAGCACAAATCGCGGTGCTGCATTGTGTTATTCTGCCCTTGGAAGGCGTTCCTTGAGTGGAGCTTGGGTATTCCCACACATCAACCCATGGATTCTAAAGCATTCCCAGATTTACCAATAGTGGTAGGCCCGGGAATGAGTCAGAATGCTACCCCTGCCCAGGTGTGGCGTAACAAGGAGGAATAGCTTTATTTCTCCTAGATTTTTCCTCCTTCTATGTGTGCTGCAATCTGCAAGGCATAGAAAGAGGACAATGCCTCAGGGACCTGTTTTTGGTGAGGAGGGTGTCTCTTTCTGCACAAAACAAGCATGCCTGCAATTCAGGCATCCTTGCACCATGATGCAAGGTTGCCTGCATTGGTGCTAGGCAGCACATTGTGCACCAGTGCTGGGGAAAACAAGAATGTGCCTTATTATGTTAAATACAGCACATACCTGCCTTTTCCCTGTCACACAGTGCAGCAAGGTGGCTTACTGCACAATGTTACAGAATGATAAATATGCCCTGAGTGTTTTATTGTTCTGACAAAATGTGCCTTTAATCTAAGTTTTCTTTTAGAATATTTCAAATGAGAACCTGGAGGTCTGTGTGCTTTTCTGTTATCTGATTTGACGTTGCAAACCTCTTGCCCTGTAGCTTTACGCATTACTGCCCACGTATGTGGTAGCGCGAGTGGCAAGTATGAAATGAGCAGCTAAAACCCAGGGCATTTCCCAGTGGGCTTCTGGATGTACGATGAGCTGGCTGAAAAACTGAATATTTGATTCTAATTTTGTAAGACCCTTCCTCCTTTCTGCTACTCAGGCCGTATCTCTTAGACCAACCGCATGTCTGCAGTCCTGATCCTGTCGGGAAGTCTCCACACATATTTTGTTCTTTGGTTGTTATAAGTATCAGAATCAAACATTGGGGAACCATTATTGTTTGAATTTGGTGAAGGGTCATGCACGCTGAGCGAAAAGACACGTATCCTGCTTCTAGGCTGCACAGAAATATGAAGTATATGAGACCTGACTGTACGAGGCCAATGGAAGGAAGACAATGTCTGAGTTAGAGAAGGGGCCCTTGCAGTCCCTATGTGTGGCAGCAGAAGAAAGAGAGGAGTAGGAAAGTGGAAGAAAACACAGTGAGAGAAGCAGAAAAATCAACCTAAATTCAGTGAAACCACCGCAATAAATGCATGATCAAATAATATTAGATTGACGGACAGGGAGATTTGTAAAATTGTTTTTTATTGCTACATTTGAAGATACAGTTTTTATTCCAACACAATATATACACAAACAAAGTAGATTCCATGCCTGCATTGTAGCAGTCACATGAATCGACAGAGACCCCTAACCATTCTGGAATAGGGTATAGTGACAGGGGACACAGAAGGACAGAGCGATCAATAACAGCTACTGGTAGCATCAGACATTACAAGAGACAAGTTGATGGAGGTGGGTTTACCAGAGGACTTGTCAATGCTTTTCTGGAGGACTTGAAGCGTCAGCGCCTCGTGACCCACCACGCAGGTGTAGACTGCCCCATGGACCCAGTCATTGAGCTGGGCCTTCAACTTGCTATATAAGAAGCACGAACTGCTACCAGGCGCTTCCACTTCCTCCACCGGCTTGGTGTTCACATATTCCTTCTCCGAGACTTGTGTACCGTTGACCAGCCACTTTACGAAGACATCACAAGGATTATATCCTACAACCAGGCAGGTCAAGGTGACTGACTCCCTCAAAGCAATTTCCTCTGATGTTGGAGGGTAGACGACGATCGTTGGTGGCTTGGGTGGCTTTCCTGTGTGTGGGGAGGATAGCAAAGAATGCGCGTGTTATGGAATATTAAATCGAAGAGATCTCCTAAGAACATACTATGCAAAAATTTCGTCGAAATCAGCCTGCCCACGAATAAATAACCCCAAATATTGGCCACATTGTTATCATTAGTTTCCAATTAACCTCTGAATAAAGCAGAAATAATCTATGTGATAAATAATTTACACAATTTAAAAAAAGTTCCATAAATATATGTGATATTCAATGCTATGCAGTCAGCTTAAATGAAGTGTACTGTGTTTGGAGCAATAATGTAATCCATTTAAAAGATAAGCATGGGCACCCTGAAGAATAAACCCTGTCTAACACATCAGGACACATTTCTTGTTGGCCTGCTGAAAGATTCTACCAGTCTATTCCATTCAAGCTCAATAGATGCGGCCAGCATATGCCACTGGCATTTGTACAAAGAGTCTTGACTATTTGTCTTGCCCACACAATTATTTTCTGTCTGCCAGCTTTGTTCAAGAGCCAAAGGCACTGTTGTGTTTCCACTGGAATATGCTGGATCAGCTTGTGCTAAATTTGCCAGTTGGCAGCCTTGAAGCTTTTTGTGCAATAAGTCTCCAAACAATTACCAAATTTCCACGAAAATTGTAATGAGGAGTTTATTTTCAAGTGCATAATTACAACACACTTGTTCTAAAGATGCATTTTGGAGGCCTGGTTTGAAAAAATGCAAAGAAGAACGTCTTTGAGGACGATGCTGAAAGATGGGGAGACTGAGGAATATATATATATATATATATATATATGTGTGTGTGTGTGTGTGGAATGAAATAATGAAATACCAGTATTTGTAAAGTGCACAGCTACTGTACACAGCATTCTGATTGCCTATGGGCAAGATAGCCTTACAATAGTGAAAAACGAAAATGGCTGTAATTCACTACCACAGCATGTCACCTGCACTAGTACATGCTCTACCTTTCACATACACCGCACCCTGCCCAGGGGGGTACCTTGGGCCTTCCATAGATGAATCGAATGTGTACAGAAAGGGAAGGGTTGGGCCTGGTAAGTGGGGACACTGGCCAGGTTGGCATGGCAGTTCACAGACTGCACACAGGCACTGTGGTGGCAGGCCTGAGACACCATTTTAGGGCTACTCATGTGGGTGGCACAATCAGTGCTGCAGGCCCACTCGTAGCATTTGAATCGCCACCCCTGGCACACTCAGTGCACTTTACTAGGGACTTTTTGGTGATGCAAATATGCCAATCATGGATACCAATTACAGTAACAATTTACACAGAGAGCATATGCACTTTAGCACTGATCAGCAGTGGTAAAGTGCCCAGAGTCCTATTGCCAATAAGCACAGGTCAGGAAAAACAAGGGAGGAAGAAGCAGAAAGTTTGGGGATAACCCTGCAAAAAGGGCCATTTCCAACAGATACATTTTACTGTAGAGCAAACAACGCCTCATAGGAGTGCAAAAAGCAAAGGAAAACTGGAGATAAGCCTTTCTGGGGTGGGGATGTGTGTGTGGGTGTGTGTGTTTACAACACAGGTGAAATGACTGACAAGACAGAACTGCTTACTAAGTAGAGTTTATCTGTTGCATTAGCAAGAGAGATAGGCTTGCTAATGGCGATAATCTTTACATGCCGGCAACATGTCTTTGTAGTCTTAGACAGACAGCTATGAATTGACAGGTTAGTGCAGACACAGAAAGGCGGATGAATCAGGTGGAGCAAGATATGTAGTCGCCACATCAATCGAGCAATTGACATTGGAGATACTGTGGTAGTCACAGACATAGTTGGATATGTAAGCAAGGAAGCTAGGTAGATATCTGTTCACTGATCTGAAGTATCTGATAGTATCTCACCGTTCTTCTTCTGGAGGTATTCACGTCTCGGTCCTGCGAGATCTTGATGTAGGACTTTACATTCAAATTTGTTGCCTGCAGCCCATTGGTCAGCGCACACTGTGGCAACGCCCTTGGCTGAGAAGGTGCCGTTGTCCTGGAGGAACGGGCCCGTGACTAGAGTTTTCAGAACCTCCTTGGTGTCCTCTCTGCTCCATGAGATGTTAAAGTTCTCCTGTGACGCCATGTTGGTGACAATGCATGTGAGCTTCGCTGACTTGCTCTCAAATATCTCCTGGAAGGTGGGGGGGACTGTGAGCACGGTAAGTGGTGCCGAGCCGATAGAGGAATCTGAAATACAATAAAATGGCACAGAAATGCATAATTACCTTGAGTAGGAAATGTAATATGGAAAGTACTAAATTAAATATTAAAGTTAACTGGAGACCGAGAACTTTGGACTCATCTCATGTGCCTGCATACCATATGGCATCAGTTGAACATTTTGATTTGTTTGTGCCCTCACCGCCTGGTCTACTCTTTCAATACACTAATACTGCAATGACCAATCATTCGTTTCAATACTGAAAAGGAGATTCTTCTGGTTTTTGTAAGTCCTTTACCATTTGGAAACGCATTCTCTTTTTCATTGATATGTGTACCCCAAAGTGCATCAAACCCCTTGGCCATCGAGTCCATGACTCTGGTCCCCTCTAATGAGAAGCACTCACATAAATCCCTCAGTGTCTGCCCATTAGCACAGACTCTGCGCCATTTTGAAAGCTTGTTCCGCTGCCGTTGTCTAGAACAGGACAGCTGCCATAGAACTCAGTCTCAATAATGATTTTTGCTAAGAGGCTTCCTGATTTTTCTTTCGCTCCTGCTCAATGTGAATCAAGCTGCTTTGTTCACATTTTTCTGCAAAGTGCTGTCACAAGCACTTTTCATCTATTTTAATTGGGTGGGAGGTATAGGAGATGCAGTTGAAGGTTAGATTGTGCTTCAGTCAACAGTGAGATCAACTACACGTTGAAAGAACACGTCCTGGCAACAAGTATACTTCACTAGAGGCTAAAGGTATGGAGCTCAGAGCTCCCAGATGCGGGAAGCCTATACTGTCAACTCCAAATATATTTGGATGCCTGCCTCCTGCAGCGGCCCATAGGCAGCCAACAGCTCGAGAACCAGCATCCACGTCGTTGATGTAAACAGTGTGTTGCAGCTTTACAATGCCAAGAAGCTCACTCACTTAACTAAATCAATATATGTGATCAGCAATTGCTTGAGCTGTCAAAGTGTAAATAAGGCCATGCTAATATATATATATGTACATATATGTAACATTAACCTGTCTTCCTTTTTCCCCAGGGGATTAGAAATTAAGTGAATTTGGTGATTCCCAATTATTAGGGCGCGTATTTTAAGATATTTATTTTGTTTTGCGTCTAGTATAAGGAGATCCTCTGACTAAACTGGGCAATTTATTGGACCAGCCATATAACCTGTGACCTCTGCCCACCTGTCCATCATCATCTGACAGCTCACTCATCAGAAGCTTCACTCACTCGTCTTTGTTCTTACACACCTTGCATCTTCTACCTTGCTCCCCAGACACAGATCACCAGGCATTCCCTCTCAGGACCTGCCTCTTAGCTGGCAACCAATCCGCCCCACCCTCAGCGAGCTATCTTGACGGCTCCTTTCTAACTTGTTACACATTCTCAACACAGGCAACAGCTTCGCCCTCTACAGACGGAATCCATGTTGAGTTCTTATTTAATACATGTCAATCCATAGGATGGCAGGAAGCCTAGCTCTGATGGGCAAAGCACTGGAAACAAAAAACGAGTACGTGATATTCCTACATATATATGAAAACTGGTGGTGTGCATGTATGGTGTTTCCTTATGGTGTGTCCTCATAGTGTGCAATACTGTGATACATCATATTTGAGAAAGGGATCATAAACAGGAACATACCATCGCAGGACAGGGACTTGCTGATGTTCTTGGTGTTCCAGAACTTGGAGGCTTCGTGGTCCACCACGCAGGAGTAGAGGTTATTCTTGTTCCATTCTCCTGGGGTGACATCGAGCCAGCTAGTGACGTCAAAGTTACCCTCACTGTTGAGCACGGGCTGCTCTGTGTGGGTGCCCTGGGCGACATCCTTTCCGTTGTACAGCCACTTGATGCTGATGGGCTGAGGGAAAAAGCCTCTGCAGATGCACACAACAGTGGCATTGTAGTTGCCTAGGTCTTCCTTGCTTGGGGGATGCAAGGTGACGGTGGGCTGAAGGACCCTTTGAACTGCAAAAAAAGGGTAAGATAGAGTCAGCAAGTCGTCAACACAATCAGGCATTATCAAACATATCTATTAGGTCACCAATTTCTTTAACCCCAAAACAAACCCCAAAAGAGAGCTACCTCTGAGGAGAGCCCTGCATTTAGCATGTCTATCCAATCATCTGTTTTCACCTTCATCAGAATGTCCTTTGGTGCTTTAGCATATTTGTTTTTTCTAAGCCTTTTATATTCCTACCGAAATATTCTACATGTTGGACTGTCCTATCTATCTCATGTCACGTGTTTTCTTTTGGTCTCAAAGTGCTTGTAATATGGTAGGACAGTGTGGAGCCTCTCAGAAAGGCTGCCATACCTTTATGGTCCACGAGCACTAGTGTATTTCCACAGTGCAGTCAGTATCTGCACTTCTGCAAAGGGCTGCCATATTTCGTTGATGCAGCTTGTAACTTCCCAGCAATGGTGTTTTACATGAATGAGACGGTGCCAATATCTACAGGCAATCAATCGAGGAAGAGGGTTTTGTAAGATTGGGCTTCAGCACTTCATTCCCAGTACCACACGATTCCTATAAACATGAGTCCTTGGTTGAACCCCATCATGAAGTGTCCTGAAAACTACCTGCCAGAATCAATCCTATACTGTCGGGGTAGAATCTCAGAGCTGCATCAAAGGTCGACTTGTGATACCAGAGGCCAAGCAGTTTAATCGAGACATCAGAGCACCCCACATACACCCGTAAATGTGGACATGACGTACCTGGCATCTCCAGTTTTTTCGTCAGAGGTTGTCCCAGGGCAGAGTGTGTGACTTTGCAGTAGTAGGGATCCTTCTCTTTCCAGCTCTTTGACGTCACCTCCACCTTACTGCTTGATGTGTAAAAGCTGTTGGTCATAACGGATGGGAAATTGGCAAGTCCGGTGGTGAAGCTGGAATTAGTTTTATCATTCCAGCTGAAGGTGGCTGAGTCGGGGAGGAAGTCTTTAGCCAAGCAGCCAATCACCACGCTGTCAGAGGATTCCCCGCAGCCAATAAGTGGGAATACGGATGGGGCTTTTTCCGCGGCTGAAGTGTGGAAGCAAAAGAGAAACAACAAAGTAACAAAATGGAAACATGAGGCATTGTCAAAAGGATTAATGAAGATTAAGGAATAGAATTTGCTTTGTATGTATTGGTAATGCCTACAATGGTACTTACGGTTCAGCAGCTAAACCACTACAGAACCCGAGGATCAGGGGTTTACCCAACAGAAGACACTTGCTATTAATGGTTAAATCATCTCCAAAACTGTTGAATACCTTGGTGAACACCGTGCAAGCCCATTCAGAAATAACCATTAAACCAAGATGCATCTCTCTGGGTAAAATGCCAAAGAAACTTAAAAAAAACCAATGATGAAATCGGCATGAGACCATCTGGAGACAACTGGAAACCGAAGACCAGATCACAGGACCCAATGAATAATGGAGCACAAGTCCTTATGGGTAGAACGATGATGCGCACAGAAGACATCTTCGGCCCAATAATCTGAACATTTTAAGACCTAGATACAATGACCAATCAAAAGTCAGAAGCCACAGGTCATTGCAATGGAACCATTTCAAAACCCTTGCATGATCCAAGTAAACAGAATGCTCTCTGTGACATTAAACCAGCAAGTAAGTGGACACGTAGTGCTGGAATTCATTGGTCAAACAAACACAACTTGAACACAATGGTGGAGCCACCAGACACCATCTATTATCCAATGACTGAACCAAGGACAGTAGTATTTGATACAAACGCCAAGGCAAAAAAGACTCCCATGAACCAATGCTTAAAGGATTTCGTGACCTAACACATTACCTCCATTGGAGACCCCAGGAACAAACAGTAATTTAATATAGGCCAGGAAAATGGCTAAGACAACAGAAATCCTCCGTGACCTAACACAAGACGTTCTTCATATCACAACACCCAGCAGAGAATACCCCAAATAAGAAATCAATATGCTGTTATGAGACCTTGTGGCTACAATGGAAATGGACATACACCCTCAAATGTATATGAACACAATGATTTCTGGCTACATTAAGAAGCCAAGAAGTGACTGTGGGACCAAATAGTTACACAAAAACAAACTTGCGCAGACCTGGACTGGCCGTATGGGACTGAGGAAAATCACTTGTAGTCTGGAGAGTATGTGTCTGCTTTCAATGCTATAAGGGCTGACAGTAGTTCTAAGGGGGCAGCAAACAATAATTTTAGGCATAATAAACAGATCCGGAACAATTTGAATACATCGTGGGTTTCTCTTTAGAGTTGCATGAAAAAACATGTGGCTTTTTATGCCAATTTTTAGGAAACGTTAACTGTCAAATAAACTGCTTAATCTTTTTCTGCATCGATTTTCAGAGGCCAGGAGTTCCCATTTCTGCCTTTCGATCACATGAAGAGAGCTGGAGTGGACCGGTACTATACAGGGCTGGTATTAAAACCATTATCTGTCCATCTGAGATAATGTCAGTCCCAAGGGCAACCCCTCAGGACCAAATCCTGAAAACGCACAACCAACTGGTTATAGTAACCAGTCAGAACATGAACCCAAGTGCACACTGATTAAATAATCATATTTACAAGTCGACTCTGCGGTCTTCAAGTACTGTAAATACAATGTATTACTATTGTCCACTTCTCAATGTACTGATCTCAAAAGGATAGGTTAGTTTTTCCAACTTTAGATGTGTGGCCTGCTTATCATTACAAATGGCGGTGGTCAGCAATTAACTCTGAGCCAAGGGGCCAGCCTGCTGAAATGCACAGCCTCAAGATACAATAGATTAGCCAGCGTATAATGTTTTGAATAACTGGGGCTTCTATTTATATCTAAATGTGCTTTAGCTAGACTGGGTAGTTTCAGGAAGACATTTCTAGTACAGTGGCCGTACCGATAGAACACCCACCTAACCCACTCATTAGACCAAAAGAAGACCTGCTGAAGACCTCCGCTTGGACTAAGCCTGCAACACCGAAACCTGAAATGCCTTTATTTTCTGCCACAAGACTTGGTGTGGTCTCTCCTGAAGCAGTGATACGTGTGTGTTTAATCCAATTGTATAATGCCAAATACTAGAATGTTTAAAGTAGCAAACATCCCTGCAAAGTTCAATGTAATTTCATATCTTTCCAAAAAGACACTTTTTTTAACACTCGTATTCCGACCTATTGTCCTAGAGAAGAGAAGACGTGTTTGCATGTTGACGCTATCCAGCCACTGACAGTCCATCGAAAGGCCATAATATCACAAGTAGTAAACTCACTCTTGTTTAATATAACATTACAACCAGTATGGTGAGGCCACTAAAGGTCGTTAAACGCCCTCTGGGAGTTATATCCTGAAGCTGTAAGCAAGTGAGAGGGCGTATAGAGAGCTGCAAAGCCAAAGGCAGATTGACTGTATTTAACACTTCACCTGCTGAGGGCAGGATGCTCTAAAGGCTAGGGAATGGAAGAGAAGACAACCAGAGGAATGTTGGAGCACAGGACCTGTGCCAGCCACCGTCAGGCTTCTTCACGTCTGGCATTACCATCCAGGTAATGAGTTTCAGAATCCCTAGCACAGGGGAAACTTCCCGCTAACTAAGTGGCAAAGATTAGGACTAGTCCATGACCAATTAGAAGAATCCTAACAGACCGGAGACCTAAAAGGCTAGTATAGGCGAGTCGAGTCAAAGCTGAGCAGCAGGACGCGCATAAGACTCTCCCTCAGCTCAGCTCAGCTCAGATGGCTTCAGAGCCATCGCTATACCGGGCTTATTTCTGGGGGCTCAAAGACAGGCCCCTGGAATTATATGATTCTGCGGCAAGAGTAGTACCCTGTTCGTATGATTTTGCCGCATAATGCCACACAATCCTTCGCTGATGTACGATTTGCAGATGACCAAAACGTTTTTCTGGTTCAATTGATTCAAACGTTACTAAAAGGAAGATCTGTGGGCAATTCTGATTAGCAGCAGGCCTTTCAATTGCTAACGCTTTATTAAAGTGTTAACCTGACGCTAATGAGGTGCGACTTTGCTGAGGCAGTGTAAATAGTTGTTAAAAATCCAAAATTACGATATATTACTGCCATATAATTTGAGATTTTTGGCTGCATAATTTTGTCGCGCTTCTGCATAATTTGTTGCTTCCTTGCCATATCAATAAATCCCTGTAGCCTTTCCCATTGGCCACGCCCCTTGTGTTAACAGATTTTCAAAGAAAGAGGTCCCTGAAGCGCCGCCATTTCAGTTCACAAACTTTTGGACTTTTTCAGAAAAGTCCGCACAAATTTCTCCACAGAGAAATCCAACACGCCCACTCCCAGATCATTTTGGCATTTTCACCTAGAGCGCGCTCAGATAGCATATTTAATGACTTTCTTCGCCCTCTCCCCGCCATTAAATGTTTCCTCGCCGTACTGTGTAGCTGTCTCCCCCTATCTGGGTTCTTAGCCAGCCAAGGTTCCTCGTGTGTCAATGTACAGGTTACACAGAGCAGCCTATGACACCACACGAGCAGTGTCCAGGCCACATACTAGACCCGGGTATGCAATATAGCTCCTTGGCGACAGGCTCTGGGCTCTGTGTTCCCGTAACTGACCGCAAGTGCTATTATGCATTGCAGGATGGGAGCTTGTAGCTCCTCGCTATACATCCACTGAGTGTGCTATACGTTGTAGTAGCCCCCGTCTCCGGGATGGACCATCAAGGCATGAAGCCCTGGGCTGCACACTTTGTACACTGGACCCCGAGCAGTGCCATAGTGTACAGTGCCACAGTCCTGAAACTAGTCACACTGTACACCCCTTACCCTGAGCTGTGCCATATAGTTCTGTAACGGCTCCTATAGCTCCGAGCTCTCATGCCGTAGATCCCTAGACCTGGGCTGTATTATGTATAATATTATGTAGGTCTATGGATTCAGGTTAAATAGACTGCTACCATACCTCAGGCTGGCCATATAGTGCAGTGTTCATGCCTATAGCTCCAGCCTTCTCGAGCGGTATACTACCTGGCTGGCGCTGTAGGTCCACGTGGCAGCTCCTGGGATGTGCTGTATGTTACAGTATTTCACCCACTCCTCCAGAGTCGGGCTGTGCTATATATTACAGTATTTAACTGAGAATGGGCAGAGTTTGTGGAGTTCTGCTACGCGGAACTCCTTGTAGTGCAATAAAAACTACACCACTCTACGCAGAGCTCCATAAGCAGTGGGGTGTGTTGGATAAATGCTGTTCTCTGTGATTTTCAGTGCCAGGTGCTTGTCTGCACTGTGCAATAATCGCGAACGGCATCATGCACAGCGCAAGTGGGCTCTGCTTCCTTTCTGCTGCTCAAATAGATTTTTACTCGAGCTGCAGCTTTCTCAACGCGAACGGACAGTTTCTCAACGCCCGCGGTCGCGAGCATATGCGACTGCTTGCAAGGAGAAATCTGACCGCCTGCATTGAGAAAACTTGCAGGGAGGTTGATTTTCCACACTCACCAACTTGATGTTGATGATCGTGAATGAGGAAAAATCTCGCCGGGAGGTGGTTTTTCCACGTTTGGGCTCGCCAACATGACGTTGACAAACGCGAGGGAGAGGAACTTCATTCCGCAAGTTTTTCTGAAATCCACTCTGCGTAATGCGGCTTGTGGAACTCTCTGCAAACACTGCGAGCGGAGTTCACCGCCCACACTTAAATTTAACCCACACCTCCAGAGTCGGGCTGTTATATATATTACAGTATTTAACCCACACCTCCAGAGTCAGGCTGTGTTGTAAGTTACGGTATTTAACCCACGCCTCCAGGTTCGGGCTGTGCTATATGTTACCGTATTTAACCCTCACCTCCAAGTCCGGGCTGTGCTATATGTTACAGTATTTAACCCACACCTCCAGAGTCGGGCCTTGCTATATGTTACAGTATTTAACCCTCACCTCCAGGTCCGGGTTGTGCTACATGTTACAATATTTAACCCACACCTCTAGAGTCAGGCCGTGCTATAAGTTATTATATTCAACCCACACTGCCAGGACCGAGCTGTGCTATATGTCACAGTATTTAACCCACACCTGCAGAGTCGGACAGTGCTATATGTTACAGTATTCAACCCACACCTCCAGGTCCAGGTTGTGCTATATGTTACGGGCTGGACTGCATGTTGCTTGAAAGCCCATAGCCCAGGGCTCGAGCTGCGCACCTATGTCCCGGAACGGCTTGTGCTTTAGATTTCAGTACTTGACCCTACAGCAGTGACAGGTTGGGCTGCATATTCCTATAGCAGACCCCGAGCTGTGCTATATACCGTGGTGTCAATGCACCTCGCCCCTTGATGTTTTTCTCTGTACCAAACCCTGGGCAGTGCAGTATATACCAAAATATTACAGCCTGTGGTCCAAGGTCGAGCATCACTGCACACTCGGTATCAAACAGCACTGGTAGAGGCCTAGGGCCTACATCCATATGTCTGGTCCGGAGTGTGCTACGTAGCCCTGAAATGCCCTATATATCCCCGGGCGCACCCCGCTATACAACCCTGACCTGGGCTGCCCTTCATATAAAGTTCAGCCTCACAGGTCAAAGCTCCAAGCCATCCCTTTATCAGACAGTGCGCTGCTCCCATGTATAGCAGACTCAAAGCCCGTAAGCGAACACTGCTTACCACCCCGGACACATAAGAGCTGTGATCTGTGCTGCAGTATCAGAGCACTGCCCTGGGATCAGGTTATATACATTGCTATACTGAACCCTTCGGGCCGTCTGTGTGCTGCAATAGCAGAGCCCTACCTCGGAGGCCAGGCTGTACATCACAATAATGGGCTGTGCTGTGCACTATTACAGTCATGTCTCTGGGAACCGACTATACATCGCTATACTGAACCCTCAAGGTGCTGGGTGCTGCAGTATCAGAGCCCTGCCTCTGGGAGCAGGCTGTCCACCACTATACTGGACTGTCCATGGAAGTATTGTGTGCTGCCTTATTAAAGCCCTATCTCAGTGAGCAAGCTACGCATCGCCATACTGGGCATATATGGGCTTAGCTTTGTACTACAGGTCAGAGGGGGGCGGGTGCAGCCATACATCGCTATACTGAACCTTCCAGGATGTGCTTTTTGTTGCAGTATCTGCGCCCTATCCTTCGGCTCAGGCTGTACATTGCTACACTGGACCTCCAAGGGGCTTGCTGAGTAATGCTATACCATAGCGCTACCTCCGGGAGCAACATACATCGCGCTACACTGAACTGTGTGGTGCTGTGCTGTATGCCTCAGATCAGGCTGTGCGTCGCTATACTGAACCCTGCGGCTGCTTGCGCTGTGTGCTGCAGTATCTGAGTGCTACCCCTGGGGTCAGGGCCGGGCTATACACATCGCTGCACCCTAGGAACTATGCGTTGTGCTGCAGTATCAGAGCGCTACATCTAGGACCTGGATGTACATCGCTATACTGGCCCTATAAGAGCTGTGCTCTGTGCTGCAGTATACTATCAGCACAGCACACTACCGATGCGATCCGGCTATACGTCACCCTTCGGGTTGTGATGTGTGCTGCAGCATGTGTGCTCTACCAGTGGGGGGTAGCCTGTGCTGGTCCCCAGTACATCGCTATACTGGACCCCAGGGCTGCACGACATGCTGCAGCACAAGAGCCCTATCTGAGGGAATACAGCTATACAGCTCTAATATATGCGGCACACCGGAGTGCTGTACTGAGCGCTGCAGTATCAGATCCCTATCTCATGCTACGTGCTGCCGTGCTGCCGTGCTGCAGCTCCTAGCTGTAAATATCTATATCGACCAGTCTGTACTATATAATACTGTGCTACCTAGCCCCATAGCTCGGGCTGTTCGTCGTAACGCAGCACCTTGGCCCCTGCCAGGCCTGCAGTGCTGCGGTTCCGAGCTGTACACGCGAACACGAACCAGTCTGTGCTGTGTATATTTAACACTAGTATCTAGCCTCCTAGCTCCAGACTGTATTTCCGTATACCACCCACCAGCAGTGCTATGGATTGGTGTACATGGGCAGACCCCGGGATGTCTTTAAGCTGTGCATTCATCCCTATATGGGCCCGGGCAGCCGGGCTGTTCTATATATTGCAGGTTCTATTTACAGACTGTGCATCTCAATACTGGACCTCAGGTTGTGCTGCATAGTGCAGTATCGAGCCCCACGGTTCTGGGTGGTGCAGGCAGCTACCTATGTACCACAGCCTGGACTGTCCCTGGAGCTCCGGGCTGTATAACCCTGTAGTGAACCCTGAGCTCTACTGTACCTTTTCCCGGATGCTCAGGCTGTAGACCCTTGTACCCCAAGCTGTGGTCTACCCAGCCCCTGTACCCTGGACCCCGAGCTGCGCTCTATCTATCCCCGGAGCACAGAGCTGTGCCTCCCTGCACTGGAACCCGAGCTGTGCTCGACCTATTCCCAGAGCACCGGGCTGTCCACCCCTGTACCCCGGACCCCAAGCTGTGATCTACCTATCCCCGGAGCACTGGTCTGTCCACCCTTGCTCTGCATCTACCTATCCCCAGAGCATCGGACTGTCCACCCCTGTACCCTGTACCCCAAGCTGTGGTCTACTTATCCCCAGAGCACCGGGCTGTCCACCCCTGTACACTGGACCCCGAGCCGTGGTCTACTTATCCCCGGAGCACCGGTCTTTACCTCCCTGCACCCAACCCCGAGCTGTGCTCTACCTATCCCCAGAGCACCGGACCCGAGCTGTGCTGTATATGTCCCTGGAGCTCCGGGCTGTATAACCCAGTAGTGGACCCTGAGCTCTGCTGTACTTTTTCCCGGATGCTCAGGCTGCACACCCCTGTACCCCGGACCCGAAGCTGTGCTCTACCTATCCCCGTAGTACGGGGCTGTGCACCCCTGTACCCCGGACCCGGAGCTGTACTCTACCTATCCCCGGAGCACCGGGCTGTGCACCCCTGTACCCCGAACCTTGAGCTGTGCTTTACACGGGGCTTTACACCCTTGTACCCCAAGCTGTGGTCTACCCAGCCCCAGAACAATAGGCTCTCCACCCCTGTACACTGGACCCCGAGCTGCGCTCTATCTATCCCCGGAGCAAAGAGCTGTACCTCCCTGAGCCTGACCCAGAGCTGTGCTCTACTTAACCACTGTACCCCGGACCTCGAGCTGTGCTCTACACCGGACTGTACATCCTGTGCCCCGAGTTGTGCTCTACCTATCCCCGGAGCACTAGGCTGCACACCCCTGTACCCTGAGCTGTGCTCTACCTATACCGGAGCATTGCGCTGTACACCCCTGTATCCCAGACACCAAGCTGTGCTCTACCTATCCCCAGAGCACCGGACAGTTCACCCCTGTACCCCGGCCCAAGCTCTGATTTACCTATCCCCGGAGCACTGGACTGTCCACCCCTGTACCCTGGTCCCCAAGCTGTGCTCTACCTATCCCCAGAGCACCGGACAGTTCACCACTGTACCCCGGACCCAAGCTCTGATTTACCTATCCCCGGAGCACTGGACTGTCCACCCCTGTACCCTGGTCCCCAAGCTGTGCTCTACCTATCCCCAGAGCACCGGACAGTTCACCCCTGTACCCCGGACCCAAGCTCTGATTTACCTATCCCCGGAGCACTGGACTGTCCACCCCTGTACCCTGGTCCCCGAGCTGTTCCCTACACCGGACTGTGCACCCCTGTACCCTGGACCCCAAGCTGTGCTCTACCTATCCCGCAGCACTAGTCTGCACACCCCTGTACCCTGAGCTGTGCTCTACCTATACCGGAACATCGAGCTGCACATCCCTGTACTGGATCCTGAGCTGTGGTCTACCTAGTCCCAGAGCACCCTGTACCCTAGGCCACAAGTTGTGCTCTACCTATCCCTAGAGCACTTGTCTGTGCACCCCTGTACCCCGGACCCCGAGCTGTGCTCTACACCGGGCTGTAGATCCTTGTACCCCAAGCTGTGGTCTACCTAGCCCCAGAGCACACCAGGCTGTCCACCCCTGTACCCCGGACCCGCCCGAGCTGTGATCTACTTATCCCCAAAGCACCGGACTGTACACCCCTGTACCCTGAACCCCGAGCTGTGATCTACCTTTCCCCGTAGCACCCCACTGTAACTCCCTGCATCGGACCCCGAGCTGTGTTCTACATCATGCTGTACAACCCTGCACCCCAAGCTGTGCTATTTCTATCCCCGGAGCACCGGGCTGTGCACCCCTGTATCCAGGCCTGAGCTGTGCTCTAACTATCTGTATAGCACTAGACAGTACACCCCTGTACCCTAGACCCCAATCTGTGCTCTACCTATCCCCGGAGCACCAGGCTGCACACCCCTGTACCCTGAGCTGTGCTCTACCTATACCGGAACATCGAGCTGTACATCCCTGTACTGGATCCTGAGCCGTGGTCTACCTATTCCCAGATTACCGGGCTGCAGACCCCTGTACCCCTGACCCGGGCTGTCCGGGGACCCGTACCGGAACCTCAGCTGAGCACTACACCGTCTGTACACCCCTGTTCCCCAGCTGTGCCCTACCTACCTATCCCCAGAGCACTGGACTGTTCTATCCCTGTACTTTAGGTCACAAGTTTTGCTCTACCTATCCCTAGAGCACTAGTCTGTACACCCCTGTACCCCGGACCCCGAGCTGTGTTCTATACCGGGCTGTAGACCCTTGTACCCCGAGCTGTGCTCTACCTATCCCCAGAGCACCGGCCTGTAGACCCCTGTACCCGGAACCCAAGCTGTGCTCTACCTATCCCCAGAGCACCGGACTGTACACCCCTGTACCCTGAACCCCGAGCTGTGATCTACCTGTCCCCGTAGCACCCCACTGTAACTCCCTGCATCGGACCCCGAGCTGTGCTCTACATCATGCTGTACAACCCTGTACCCCAAGCTGTGCTATTTCTATCCCCGGAGCACCGGGCTGTGCACCCTTGTATCCTGGCCTGAGCTGAGCTCTAACTATCCCTAGAGCACTAGACAGTACACCCCTGTATCACCGGACTGTGCCCCCCTCTACCCCGGACCTTGAGCTGTACTCTACAATGGGCTGTACACCCTTGTACCCCAAGCTGTGCTCTACCTATTCCCAGAGCACTGGGCTGTCCACTCCTGTACCCTGGACCCAGAGCTGTGCTCTCACTATCCCCAGAGCACCCCACTGTACCTCCCTGCACGGACCCCAAGCTGTGCTATGTCTATCCCCAGAGCACCGGACTGTGCGCCCCTGTACCCCGGACCTTGAGCTGTGCTCTACACCAGGCTGTACACCCTTGTACCCCAAGCTGTGGTCTACCTGTCCCCAGAGCACCAGGTTGTCCACAGTCCACCCCGGTACCCCGGACCCAAGCTGTGCTCTACCTATCCCAATAGACACAAGCCAGTGCATTTTACCTGTAGAGAACCCTGTCTGTGCTGTATAATGTAATATCTATGCCATTTGTCATAGGCTATACATTTATTCTATATAGGTTCCCTGGCTGTGCTAAATATTGCATGATTAAAAGCCATAATTTCAAGCTGTACACCCCTACACTGAACCATGCGCTTTTCTCCATATTGCAAAATCTAATCCTATAGTTGTAATGTGTACATGCATATACTGGACCCCAAGCTCAGCTATATGTGATAACATCCATCCCTGTGGCTCTAGGCTTCATGTCCTGTCCTATATAAAATCCCAGACTGTGCCATATAATGCTCAATCTATTTCCACAATTCCGGTTTTTACATGCCCCCGCTGGACCAGACCAGTACCATATATTTTATACTATAATCCTACATTTCCTGGCTGTGCATCCTTAAACCAGACCCGGGCCATGTATTCATTGAAATATCTACTCTGATAGAATCAAGGTGTGCATCAATATATCAGCACTGGGCCAAGTTATATATTGTAACATTTAAACTCATAACTTCACACTGTGACATCTATATGGGATCGAAAGCTGTTCTGTATAATGCAGTGTCTAATCACAAAGCTATAGGCTGTACATATCTACACTGAATATCAAGCTGTGCTATATATTTCAATTCTACATTATTCTCGAAAATGCTAATTAAAATGTTGGTAACTTGATAATTATTAGTTTATTTCATTCACAAGATAATACTAGCATACTACCGAAGTGGAATATAATTTCTAATTATTTCATAAATAATGCAAAATGATAAATATTGCAAGAGTGTGAAGGTAAAGGGTTGGAATGCACAAATAAAACAAGTATATTCCGGTCATTATAGATTTTTGAGTTAAGACACTCAAATGCACACAAACGGGCCTGCAATGCCTTGTGCAATCCAGTAGGCTGTTAAATATCAAAAAGTAATTATATGGCACAACCTTAATCACTAAGCTGTCACGAAATACATGCTAAAATGTATCAATATTTAAGTTACTATAAAATACTACAAAACACCTGTAAATAATATGATGATTTAAATAAGCTACAGAATTAGAACACAAATGGCACGGCAGACAATTGATAATAAATCGTATCTAAAATTAAAAAGTAACTCCAGTGTATCAACCATTATTTACTTAATGGATCATTTGTTGAACAATTAATTAAATATGTACCATTTATCTTAAAATTAATCATTGTCAGGTGAAATAATCTATTCTATGTGCATGCACTCTTAATAAAGGCAGTCATACAACACTGCATTTTAAAATGCAATCATACAGTATTGCATTTTAAAATAAAATAATTGTGAAATAGTTTATATTTTGTAATAAGGCATTAAAAAGGAATATATCAATTTACACGAATATGAAATATTTCATATTTTAAAGGAACCAATTTAAAATCCAATATTTAATTTTAAATTGCTTAATTGAAAGCTTAGTTCAATATTACGTTATGTTCAGATAATAATTGGGAGCATCAGTTAATAAAAATGTGATTTTTAATTGTATGTAGAAATCAAAATATAATAAGGTACTGCACTAGAACATAATCAATTTCTAATGTACTATTATCTTTGAAGAAGTGGCATTGTTTATATATATATATATATATATATATATATATATATATATATATATATATATGTATATATATATATATATATATATATATGGCTCACACACATATATATCTAACATTTACACTTAAAATTAATAATTTGACCACTATATAAAATTACAAATGTGATGATATTTAATGCTACACTATCCCTTAGTTACAAAAAATAATCAACCTTCTCAAACTATATACCTAATTACTTCTACATTTGTTACCCCCTTAGTGCGAAGAAAGGGCTATGATGAAAATTCTGTAGACTTTTTGTATGAATGTCTAGTTGTATTTAATATTTTTAGCACACAGTTAAGAAAAGGGGCTTCTGTTAAACCTTACAGAAATGGAAACTACTGAGACATAAAATGTCCATGCACTGTGGTATGAAATCACACTTCTGACAAATAAGATGCATTTCCATTTGAAATCTGACTTAAAACAAAAGCAATTCTTTAAAATGATGGTAACCATACATTTCTATGAATAGGATTCCACTTAAAGAATTATTTATAAAGGCACTTCACGAATATATTTCACATCTGCAATTTTGTTTTGTAGCCGAAGGAATCCTACATTGTAATATTTCGTGAGATGAAGTGTCTTTTTCTGACTACATACAACTGCCTTTTTCATTATAACAATTAATATAGTGATAAATCAAGCTAAATAAGAAACATTACTGTGTACTCACCAACTGGTAATTTAAAATACAAAAAGTGATTAGTACTGCCAGGACACAAAGCACAAAGTATATGGTAAATAGAGTAAGTGTAAATGTATCTTACCTTTAATGGTAACAGATTTCTTTGTCTTACAATAGGTGATCCATTTAACCAAACATGGATCTACTTTCTTTCTTTTCACAAATAAAGTCCTAAGTCACTACATTTTGAAATAGAATTCGTTTTTTTGTGCTACTTCTGTCTTTCAAGGCCATAAACATAACCATGTTAGTTGAACCTGATGTACATTTTATATTACATTTTAATACGTACTACCTATCTCCTGAATGATATGCGGTCACAAAGTGCACATTATATCAACTTGTTTTTCACTTTAAATCTACTTTTTACTTAAGCATGATCCAGTTAACTAAATATAATGATACTATCATAACTGCTAACTTAATTCCATGAAGTACATACACACAACAGACACACATATATGTATATATATATATATATATATATTATATATATATATATATATATATATATATATATATATATATATATATATATATATATATAATGTCATAAATATTTTCAGAAGAATGATATAGGCTAAGATCTAGATTTGATGATTTTTAACTCTAGCTATCTAACATTTTGTCCAATAAAGCATTACTAAATTATGAATTGCTATTTTATACATATATACTTTATTATCAATGTATTTCATGAAAAAACAAATTAACCGATTGGATGCATAAGAGGACTGAATTAAAAGTCCCTACAAAAATTGATTTATAAAAGAAATTTGAAATCAAAAAGTTGTAAAATAGCACTCTATCGTAAAAAGTATGTTGCAACTGATATGTTTAAAGTAAAAATCATTTCTTGAGTGAATAGTTTTATACAAACGTTGCCATGTAAGAATGTGTTAAAATGTAAGTGAATAGCTAACCTAAAAAACGAGACTTTTTAAACAAGCATGTTCCGTGCTTGTTAAGGGTATAATCCCACACATTTATATATCACGGTTCGCAAAAAGATAGCAGCCTAGCCCCCTAAATTATAAATAAACAATGCCTATGGTAGAACCATTAAGTACCTTGAAATATACTATTTTACTTACATTTTAAAAACGCTTGCACCAAACAGTAAACTGCTTATGTTATTGCCACATAACACTTGTCACCCTTGGTAAAATACTTACAGCTAAACTATTTATGCTGGACATACCTGCACTTTGAATGCCAATCACTTTCATTAAATATAAGATTAAATATTTCACAATAGGCCTATTAATGACATTAACAGATATCTGCTGTATAAATACTTATTTTCGTAAATAAAATATGTCCGTTAGAGGAAATTGTCTGGAAAGCCCCTTTTCAACTGTGTAACCAGATGTCCTGGCCAGCTTTCTTTTTACCAGGTGTTAAAACGACAACAGGCCATCTGCACAGGATATCTAAAATTAGACTTACCAGAAAACTGGTTCCCCAGGTGGCATGGTGTTTGCTCTGTTTCATTATGCATTAATTTAATCAGAAGATTATATGAAATATATCTAATTTGATTTGCAGGTTGAAGTTTAGGAATTTTTGCCTTTCTTCTTTGAAAAAAAACCCTGAGGTTTTATTACACTTATATTTACTTTGATAAAGAGACGTTGACCTCTAGTTTTACGTGAAACCCTATTATAAGAAAAACATTTAATTGAAAGTTACATAGATGACAATACATTTTTAATGTGTTTTTTTTACCTTCTGTAACGGTGACTTGGATGCCTTGTCCTCAATAGTCAAATGACACACCGAGAAAATCTCAGTCAACAACTTCAAATACTACTATATTGACAGAATGTAGTTTTTGAGAACTAGAAATCTTATCTTCATAAGAATTCTGAGCACTACTTTAGTTTCCAAACCCTTGGTTGAAAAGTGATTACTTACTTGTCCCCCTTTAAGTTACATGCATACACATACATTACTATTACATCTACTAATTATAATGAATAAATAAAGTACTATTAAATCTAGTCATTTTAATGAATGCAGTGGTTTTATTTAGATCTGTTTAAAGATTATATTAGCTCTTATTTGCTATGCTTTCTGAAACACATATCAGGTGCCTTAAAGAAAAATGATTACACTGATTTTTTAGAATAGCACGAAAAAATAATTTGCCAGTAGTCATCTACAGCTTTTCAGTTTTGAGTTAATTAATATACACTAATGTATAATATTGAAGTCATTTAAAGTTCGAGTAATTAAATATTTCCACTTTTTAATTTTCATCATATTTTAAATTCTCATCTCTTGAACTAATATAATTCTGCATCTACAATTATGTTTGACTAGTGAAAATTGCTCTACAATTTCTTCATAAGGAAGGAATGTGTTGTTGGTCAACATAATTGAAACTCTTTTAATTATATAAATAAAGATTGATGAATGATTAGTATTTAACAAGAGAAATGACTAAAAGAGAGGCAATAGACCTTTCAAACAATATTGTTCACACACTACTTACTTGGATATCAATAATAAGGAGCAAGCTAGGTTCAACACAGCACATTTATATATCTGTGTATTTAAAATGTGCACAAGTTTATAGTTTACAAATAATTTAAAATTGATAATGCAAGATAGGTTTTCATTTACCTGAAGTGACAGTCACCATGGTTCCTGGCCCCCAATAATCGAAAGCTCCATAGTAATCACAGCAGTTTATTTCCCTCCCTTGCCCTTACAGAAACCCAGTCTAAGCCCAATAATACGTTTAATTTTGGAAGTATTAAAGATATCTTAACACCAAATGCTGCAATTTTTTGTCAAATGTATTGAGTTTTAATTAAACACAATTGGAATATAAATATACACCTTCTCTAAACTAACCACGAGAAGCCATTTGTGATACGCCCCAAAAAATCCAATAGGGATAGTTTTCACTAAACATGATATTTTACTAGGAGGGTGTTTTTTACTGACGGGACTGTCAGCAATGTTCCTTGTCCCATTTAATTGAAATACAATATTATTAAAGTAATTGACTTCCTAGTTTCATCTTCGTAATTGCCTGACAGTTATTAAATAGGGCCTCTTACAATATGTATAATATTAATAATAATGTGAAATTCTTTACTTTTTGCTCCGGTTCCAACATATCAAATCCACAGTAGTTACAACACACAAGCCTCTGCTCTACAAGAATGCAGCTTCTGACAGCTCATGTAATCTAATTGAATATATAAGATCAACAATCCAAAGATGCGATAAACTGTTCTTACTGTAAAGATCCCTACTCCCATCTATATTAAAGTCTAACATTCATTTTTCCTGCAGTTTCTATGTCTAGAATTAGTGTAATGTCTGAGACATATAGACACATATACTTTTTTAAATAGAATATTTTAAGCATTTGTCACGGATGTTTTTAGAGGTCAGTTTAGAAACAGTCTCAATCTACTTTCTTTTTTATGTGCATGTCTGTTGCGCACAAAATATTTGTTATCAAAATATTCAGAATACCTATTTAGCTTTTTAAAGGCATTTGTGGTAAATTCATTAAGGAGGTTCATAAAAACAATGTGGCGATAGTATACTTAGTACAAGCTTTCACCAATACAAATTCAAAACAGTGGATTTATGAAATCTTATAAAGAAAAATAATATTGTTACCTGTTGTGACTGTCAGGGCCGTCCCTTGGCCCCAGTAATCCAAACCATAATAATCACATTGTGATAAACAACGCCACTCTCCTACAATAACCCCATGAAATCGTCTTTGGGGAAACTTTAAAGCAGGTAAAACACAATGTACAGCAGAAAATATAGTTAATAGGAAAATTTACCTGAAGTTACTTCGACCCAGGTTCCTTTCCCCCAGTAGTCGAATCCATAATAAGCACAATGCCTTGCTTCGGGTTTAGTGTGCTACAAATACCCTCTAGCCCTATAATTTTTACTTGAAGACATATTTTCTACCTGGCAGTTATATGCATTATAAAATTTTCTTTTTAGGGATATTTTTGGGCACTGTTACTAGGGATCTTTGGAACCCAGGACTTTTTTCTTCTTTGATACTTAGAGAGTCTCCCTCAATAATTATGAGAGATATTCACAACATGTCCATTGCTTTTAATTTTTTATTTTATTTTATTGCAAAGGCAACCAACCACTTTGCAGTGTCCTCATGGATCTTTGTAGTGCACAGTGCTTTTATTGAACATTCAGACAATACCAGGGACATGGAAAATAAGATGTAAAGCTACGAATAGAGTTAGTGCGTGACTGTGTCTTTTAGTTTAAAATGAAGAAGAGAAAGCGGGAGGCTCAAATTATCATTGTGTCAAACTTGGAGAGAGCATGTGCTCCGGATAGTTAAAAGGGGAATAGTTTGTAAACTGGAGCTATCATCACAATGAGGTTTGCTTTAACAAAGTACATTTATACATTCTATACTGAATTAAATCCGTTTTGACTGGGACCACTTGCTTGATCGTTCAAAGGACAGCCTGTTCTCAGTTCAAGAGGGAACCAGGCTGCATTGCTACGTGTAAATATATACACTATTTACTTAAAAGAGAGAATACTGGGAACTTTAACAACAGCTGACAAAAGCGAATAAATACACATGGATAATCACTCCCTACATATTTACAGGTAAAGCGAAGTATTTCTTACCTGATGTCACTGTCACCAAGACGCCTGATCCCCAGTAATCGAAAGCATTGTAGTCACAGTCTTTCATTCCCTGCCTCCACTGTACTAAAACTGCCTAGCGCTACACCCTACCTGCAGCCCTGAGCTCGAAGGCCCAGGCTCACCCTGGAAAATACTTTCTGAACTCATAAATCATAGGCAAACTCAAATCGATATAACACACTCTACTACAATACACATTCTGTTACAAAGGTGCATCATATGTTAAAAGACCTGTCTGATAAACATCACACGTCCGAAGCAGAACACGGATTGTGTTTGCAACGGGGGTTTTTGGCCCTGTTTCCCTGTCGGTGCCCCTGGCTGTCTCACAGGAACACTAGGGTCACATTTAGCGCAGACTGTCAGACCTGTTTCAAATGTATAACTTTGTAATCCAGTGCCATTGATTTAAACCATAAAAATGGCAGGACACATCAAAATAGTGTTTTGAATAAAAGGTTGAAATAACACAATGTTTACACTGAAATACCAAAGATAGGTTTTAGAGAATTTTGTCTAGTTCACATTTCCAGTGACAGATTTACTACAGGTCTTGATTTAAAACCAAGAGACAGAACTGTCCTTACCTGTAGTGACGGTCACCATCGTCCCTTTTCCCCAGTAGTCGAAAGCCCAGTTACACTATGGTACACTTCCCGGTGTCTGCACTTCAAAAATAAATTAGCTCCACACCCCCAACTCGGACCCCAGAAAGGGAACTATATCATTTGTGAATGAATGCAATCTAGTTCCTAGAATCAATTTATCCATCCATCCATCCCTCCATCCATCCATCCATCCATCCATCTACCTATCTAGCTATCTTTTGCAATATTAAATATAAACAGCATTTTACTCTTGCCGATAAAAACGACTCTGAGATGCATAGATCTAAAAATTAAGCATACAGGAAAATGTGCTATACCAGGATAATATGATAAACCTCTCACTAACAAACTAACATTAGATTAGAAGGGAAATCTATCTACCATCAAGAATGGCAAACCATGACATTTCTAAACAGTGACGTTTACCTGCGTTCTTCCCCCAGACTCCCACTCTTAAAGGGGTCGCGACTAGTATGGCTGGCCAGTACACCTTGGCAACAGAGTCTGAGCCGAATCAGACACTGACACCCCAATTATACGTGGGTGCTCCGGGCACCTCACTGTGCATTTCGGAGGTAGACACATTCACACGACTCACAAAGATGATGCACTGTCCTACTCTTGTAGTGCTCATGGCTTACTCTGGAGTTCAGGCATAACCCAGTAGTAAATAGGCGGAATCTGAGTTTACTACTGGACTTCGGGATTAAGAAGGAGTGCCACAGGAATAAGTCACATCTACTCATAGCAAAATCGTTGTCAATAGCCCTATATTGAAAACATGTTTCCTACACATAAACCTATTTTTCTGACTATGTTAAATGAGTTACCCCCTTCTCTTGACTTCACTTTAGTTTACAATGATGAAGAAAAATAAAAAGCACACATTTCTCGGGAAGCATCCGAGCACGTTACAATTTATGACATTTACTTCTGAGAGTACATTTTTGTAACATATTGTAATATATGTTGAAATACATGTTCCCATCGGTGAGTGTGAGCCCTGGCCCACGACTCACACATGAAAGCAACTAGAAGACCGACTGCAACAAATAATTACTTTTTCAAATGTGTCAATTGAAGAACAGACAGTTTCTCTGGCATTTAACTGTGCTAAATGGACCGAAAGTTTGAGCTGATCTTAAAAGGATAATCAAAATCAAAAAGGCAACAGGCATTTGACACATGAATCCATCCATTGGACATATAACAACGTTTTGCGTTTTTTTTTACCAGTGCATCCTCTCCGCCCTACATTTCAAAGTGTCTTGTAACATCGTAAGATTACAGTTCTACATTCACTATTTAGACACACGATTATTGTTTCATTTTGACAAACAACACAATGATCCATTAACTTTACCTGAGGTGACGGTGACGAAGGTCCCTTGTCCCCAGTAATCGAAGTAGTAGCACAGTGCTGCTGAGGCCAGTTCCTCTACAGCAAGAACACCCCCTCCCTCCCTATTACAGCCTCAAACACTTTCAATGTCACTAACCAGGGACCACTTCGGCTTGGATTTCCTATCTACTGATGCATCTGTTTCCTTACAAATGCTCTGCACTAAAAAAAGTTACTCACTAGGGGTTACTCAGTGATAACTTGATGCAGTTTTTACTAGAAGAAAAAAGTTGTTTACCTGAAGTAATGGTGACTTGGAGTCCTTTCCCCCACACATCGAAGCTGCTACCTACACAGTGAATTTGAATACTGCCCTTACTGGCAAAATATTATCAGGAACATTTACAGAATTTTCTCTAATGACAGGTTCGTTTTGTGAGATTCTTTCTGGAAACTCTGGATACTATTTGCGTATTACTGTAGTTGAACGTTGCTCAATCCTGTGGATGTTAAACTTATTTTTTCTTACTACATTTCTCTTTTTTTGGTATCCTGAGCTCTATGTACCTAATGTTGGGACCAGTAGCGTTCATTTTATACTGCCTAAAACAGTAATATTCTGTCGCACCACTCTGGTGAAAATCTGCTATATACTTAACATTCAGAAATACGTTTATGTTTAATTTTAATTTTGCTATGCTTGGACACAGCCAATTAACCATCGCAAAATGTATATGTGTATTGCTTCATCTCTTTCATGTTGGCCTATCTCTGAGATTCATCGATGCATACTTTACATTTTAAGAAGTTGCTGATGCTTATTTGGAACGGGTTTTCGTAATTTTGTAAACTGGAAATAACCGAGTGGTGTGTGAAGAATTTACCTGTTTGTTCATTTTGATTAATTTTAATCAGAAATAGTCAGTACTAAATATGAAACTCGGACCTATCACCTGCCTCGACTAAATTACAAAATTACGACTTTTTGAACACACTTGTATTTATGTGATGTGACAGGTATTAGGTTCCTTGTCCTTAGTACACACATCGATAGTCAATATTAAACATGTCTTATTCTCACCATGCTCGCATTTCTTCAAATGAAGTTCATCCTAAGCAGTTATAATTTTATTAGTGTAGGAGAAAAACAAAATCCTTACCTTGTGTGACTGTGACTTGGGTCCCCTGACCCCAGTAATCGAAGTAAGCATAGTAATCACAGTGGCTGAAAGTGTAGTAGCCACCATACACAAAACACAATGCCTTTTGTGAATAATTCGCATGAATGCAGACTTTTCTCTAGGTGTAAAATTGAATTGCAGGTCTACACATTTAAAGTCCAAGGCCTTCTCATACTAAAGGTGTACAAAAGTAAGGATTTATTTAGGTGTGTGTAAAATTCATGTAATTTGCTTTTGTGCAATTACACTAAACTTAAAAAAACATACATTGTGCTTAATTGTATGAATTGCTTAACCAGTGCATGGCGCCATATTTAGTTGAACATTTTCACGCTAAACAAAGAGCACAAAAACACAAGTCCCACAAACAGATGCTACTCGTGTTCTGGTCGTTTGCCTTGTTCCAGTGTGCCTTCACTAAATATTTGCTTCAAACGGCGCCTAAATACATAATGTAAAAAGAACAGATGATGAACGGCATATTGCACACATCAAACATTCACCCTTAGTAACAGATCTGGTTAAATCAATTTTTTGCTGATCACGCCATTCCAGTTTGCACCCAGCCATATGGAAATCAGTCTTGACCCGGCTCCCTTTGGGAACAGAGGAGCACGAACTGCCGCATCAGTTCCTCCCTGGACCTGAAACAAGCATCCTGGAACTGGTTTTGGGATATCACCCCTCATCAGCCATGCTAGCTTGAATCTGGTGGCATAGAGAGCACAGGGACTGCATCTAGGCATATCCATCTCACAATTCTGTTGATCACCTTTTTGTGTTGCTAATCACAAAATCTGGCATAGTAATTTGATTGCTGGAATTTTGCGTAACAAACATAATGCAAAATTACTTACATTATATAAGATTATGCCATGCTTAAGAGAAACTCTACCCAGATCTAAATTTCTTTAGTGTTATTAATTAGCATGACTGCTATATATTACATCTGAAATGTTGAGGCCAGGGATAAATGCCCCAGGGATATGCATTATGCATAAATCCAGATTTGTTTAATACTTGTCACACTGTCACATGTTAATATCAAGATTCTGCTATATTCTTTCTAAACAAAAATTGGAAAATAATTGAATAATATAGTTGAATTACAACAAATAAAGTATGGCTAAGTAACAGTAGTCATTGGGTGCAAGTGTAGTCAGTGCCTAATTAGAGGCAGTGGTCGGCTCTGGCACTTAATTGTAAGCACCTTACAGATGAAAAGGCTAAAATCTTGGGGACAGACGTGGTGACACAGGATTCTGATTTGGTGTGCATGACTAAGTGCAAGCACATAGGAGAGAAATACCAAACAAATAGGTGGGCAGAGCATGAAGTGATGCATATTGCCCTAGACCAACTTAGAACTGTGATTCCTATGTGTCAGTGTGCACAGCACAGACCAGTCCCACAGAAGGCGAGGAGCCAGTTGAAGAAAGGAAAATTACCAGAGCAGATAGAGCAGATGGATTGCCTTGACCTCATGCCAATAGATCAAGAGTGTACATACTCAGCAGTGTGTGAAGAAATAGTCAGGAAGGAGACTGCCCCTGCCCTTCTTACTGTGCAGGGAGAAGGAGAGTTTCACTCCAATACCAAACATTCAGAGGCCATAGTGTGGGTAGATTTCCCAGATAATTTCCCAGAGCCAGAAGACAACGGTCAGACAAGAATTACAATATTGTGCCATCAGACCTTAAACAGAAAAAGGATAACCCGTGCTTTTTGAAAATTATTTTTTGCAAGAGTGATGCTTGTTTCCTTTCCATATTATACTGCGACATGTTGGTGTACCTGATGTCCCTGTCCTGTGAGTGGGTGCCTATGTTTGAGTGGACCTGTGATGGTGTGGGGCCCCTCCCCCTAACCCTGGAGTGATCACCATATGGTGCAAGCTGAAATCCTTTGGATGAACAAACCAGACAAACTTACCAAGTCTTATTTCTAAAAAAGAACAACAAAAATAAATATGGATACATTGAAATCGAATAAGATGTTTTTTAGTTTAAAGAAGAAATGATGATGATTATGTTGCCTTTATTTTCTAAGCAAAAACATATAAGTGTGGCTTCTTCAATAGTAGAAGTTCCAGAATTGGCCATTTGTGACATTAGGAGCATTAATGAGTTCATATGCTTGATTCTATTTGTGCATTTATTTTGTGTATCCATCATACATCGAGTATCCAGATTTGCATTAGCTTTTTAAAGTGATGGTTATAAGTTTTTATGATTTCACTGTTTTAGTGCATGCTTCATTTATATTTGTGCTTTCAGTTAAGGACATGCTTTTATGATGTCACTATTTTAACATGTGCTCCAATCATATTTGTGCTTTCAGTTAATAAGTTTAGTTTTTTATACATGTATGTTCTGATAGTCAAAGGTCATGGGGTGGAATGTAGTAAAGAGGCACTCTTGTGGTCTGACACCATATGATGACCTTTGACTACCATTATTTTAATTGAGTTTGCTGTGTTATTTTACTCTAGCCTGAATGTACGATGTCCTGCATATAACTTGTTTCTCTGAATGATTTCTTTCTTGTAATCTTGCAGTCTTTCAGTGGGATCTGTCACGGAGTAGGACAGCTTTGCCAAAACAGAACGTTTTGGTTGTGCATTTGAAAGCATGAGAGAGAGAGGGGTGTGGAATGTACTTTTTGGTCTCGAAGTGCAGTGTAATCACCAGTGGTGCACAAATGTGTACTGCATTGTACATTGAGATATAAAGTATGTGATGCTCTAAGTAGTAGTGCAAAAATGTGCACTGTGTTGTACAAATATTAATTTCTTACTATTGGCTTTGACATGACCTCATGTAATATTGAATTCTGACTCTGCCTAGCCTGAGCTTTATCTGTGCGCACAGACACACTTGCAAGTTGTTTGGGTTAATCACGTTCAAGGATTGTTTTTGTGAGAGATTGTTTAATGTACCCTAGAAGGCTTTCATGAGCTTTGTCAAGATAAAGGCTGGCACATGAGAGAATGAAGAGTGGACATGGGAACTCCTTTCTGCAATAGAATGCTTACTTGGATGCTGGCCAGTTCTAGTAAGATTCCTTTGGTGTAGAGGGGAAGACTCTCGAACCTTCTAGTGTGTGTTTTGAGACTATAAAGATAAGGTTTGTTTACTACTGAGATGGGAGCTAACGTACAGAGTAGACGTATTGCTGTAAGACAAACAGAACCTGAGTCCGGGTCGAGAGTCCAAGTCAGCTGTGAACAGGCCACACCCCCACCCTCCCCCAGCGTGAATTGGCAAGGAGGTCAAGTGAATGATCAGGTAAGGTGACTTGTTTCTGACTAGTGCCATTGTGAAGCATGGTTTCAGTGGCTGTGATCATTTGGGGTGTTTGAATTTTGATTAGTGCCATTGTGAAGTGTGGCCAGTGGCTTTGACCATTTGAGATATTTTCCTTGTTATTCAGTGTATATATCTTTCTTATCTCTTGTAGGACGTCCCATAATGTTTGCTTGAGTTATATCTTGTATTATTTGTTATTTGCTGCTCGTTTATTTGTAGTATTATTCATGCATTTAACGGTTGCATTTACCAAGTGTGATATTATTGCAAGCACCTAAATATCTATATATATCTCTTCAGTTAGAGAGCATTGCATAAATAAACCCCAAGCCTTATTCTAAAAAGAGTCTTTGCATTTTTTAAAGTAAAACCCGTTTCTAGGTGTTGTTGTGTTTTATGTCTCCTTCTTCACTGTGTTTAAGAAACTTTGTGGGAGATTCTGTTTTATCTGAAAGGTGAAGCAAGACAGGAGGATGAGATCCCCTTGCCTCCCGTGAGCCTCAGTACTAAAGTGGACTTCATCCCCCAAGTAGCAGTGCACCAGGAGGAGAGTGTGCAGAGTGGTGGAGAAAGGGGGCATGGCCTCTGAGTCCTAAAGTTAGGACTCTTAACTTTATTACTCCTAAACCGAGAAAAATCCTAACTTTAAGACTTTCGGTATTCACAGAAGGCATTTAGGAGTCCTAAAGTTAGGACTCCTAACTTCTGTGAATACCGAAATGAGTAAGTGCCTTCTGTGAATAACAAAATGAGTAAGTGCCTTCTGTGAATACCAAAACGGTAGTAAGATTAGGATTTTGTCTTAAGTTAGTTCTGTGAATCTAGCCCTCAGTCTCTTACTTACCCAAACAGTTACACACACACCCACTTACTCATGCAACATGTACTCAGTCATCTATACAGCTAGTGACAGATGCACACACTCACCCATATAGCTACTCTCATATTCACTCACTCATGCATACAGCCACTCATATACCCCGTCACTCACCTATACTGCCTCTCACATACCCAGATACTCACCCATACTGACAAATGCACTCAATCACTGACACAGCCATATAAACATTCACTCACCTATACAGCTTCGTAGACACTTACACAGTAATCCATATGGCCACTGACTCACCCACTCACTCATCTATACTTGCAGTCACACACCTCCTCACCCCCACACACAGACAACCATAGAGGTATTCAGGCAACCAATCAATCACCCATATAGCCATTCATGTACTCACCAACAAACTCATATATCCAACTGACAGAGAGATACACTCATTTACACAACCAGACACTCACCTATACATTCACTGAGACACCTAATCACTCACTTATTCAGTCCTTCATGCACCCACGGAGTCATCCATACAGACACCCATACACCCACTGATTTACCAATACACCTTAGTATATATTTGACACTCAAACATTTTAAAAATAGTCACTGGATGATGTAATTCCTCATGACATCAGTGATGTCACTTGAGATGTCATCAGTGATGTCACTGGCCATGTCATGAGTGATGTAATATGTGAGCTCATAAACAGTGCAATGTGGGGGCGTGAGTTATAGTTACCTCAGGTAACTATAACATCTGAATTTTGCTTGTTTTGTACGAGTAAAATGTCAGCCTACCTATGTTGTCCCTATAACCTTTGTTTTTTTAACTGAATATATATATATATGTTTGCATAGCAATTTAGAGTACCACAGAGCTCTTGGGACCTCAAATGCGGCACGTGACCGGGCGTGGGTGGAAGCCTGAATAATTCCAAAAGCCAAACTCAAAGTTAGAGGACAAAGTCACGCACACTCCCAACAGGTGGAATATCCAAAAGGGTTTATTCAGGCAACACAAGCACAACGTTTCAACGCAGAAGTGTCTTCATCACAACACTTCTGTGTATATATATAGGTGGAATCAGCACAAGTAGATACAGCGCACAGTCATATAATTTCACCCTTAGAAAATCCATCAGTCATCAACTTAACTCCTATTGCTCTCAACAATCAAGATTTAAACATTTTGTCGCTGGGGTTAACATATAGCCCCACGAGTAACTTTAGTTATGCGAGTACGAGAATTGACATGTTTAAATACACTTGCAAACTGAAGTTGAAAAAATATTTTTTGAGCAATAAACATCAGCCTAAAATATCATCGTCAATGGGAATTTCAACAGCACCAGAATTGGTTGCCAAAGATTCAGGTTTACTTCAGGACTTGATTTCACTTCGAAATGAGGCTCTACTGTCAGGAACGCCAGAGCAACACCAGTCATCTGACAGTAGTGGTCTTACAGATTTTAAAGTAAAATCAACCTTTACCCCTCTTATGTTGCATGACAAGAGTGCATCTTCCATGATTTAACAACAGCAGGGATTAAGAAACTTCATATGATAACGTTGAAGGACAAGAAACTCTATGGGATGCAGAATCACAATTACAATAGGCTGGTTAAGAAACTACAAGCTGATAATACTGTCATTGTACAACAGGCCAATAAAGGCAGAAATGTGGTCTTGTGGCCACGCTCCCTGTACCAGCAAGAGGCCTACCTTTAACTCAATGATACCCTTTGTTACAAAAGATGTGACATTTTGACTGTCAGAAAAGTTCAAGCTGAATTTTACACATTGCTGACAGGTTGGAGGCCTTATCAGCTAGGACAAATTCAAGTTTCTTAAAAAAGACCATCCGGTCATGCCAGTTTTCTATCTAATCACAAAGATCCATAAGAACTTGAAAACTCCTCCGGGCAGGCCTATTATCTCGGCCCGAAATGGGTTGTTGGAAAATGTTTCCAAGTACATTGATTTTTTCCTCCAGTATTTTGTTAAAATATTACCATCGTACTTACAGGATTCTGGGGATTTTCTAAGACAGCTAGAAAATGTACATTGGGACCATAACTGTTTGTTAATCACGTTGGATGTTTCAGCTCTATACACAAGTATTTTTCATCTAGATGGTTTGAGAACTGTGGAGTATTATCTGGGTAATAGACCATTACATCTATATGAACACAACAAGATGTTGATTTGCATGATTTCCTTTTGCCTCCATAACAACTTTTTCTCTTTCAACATTCGCCATGGGGGCCTGCTTTTCTCCCAGTTATGCCTGCTTGCATATGGGCTACTGGGAGGAGCAGGTCCTCCATGGTGCATTCAATGATGTGGTTGTTGAACACGTGGTACATTGGTACAGCTATATTGATGACATTTTTTTAATATGGCGGGGTACCGAGGCGCAGGCAATTGATTTCATTGACCATTTGAACCTGAATTCATTCAATCTTAAATTTACTTCCACTATTAGCCAGGAAATAATTTGTTTCCTAGATGTAGAGGTATTGGTTAAGAATAACAATTTGGAAACTACATTATATAGTAAGCTTACCGCAGGCAACACCGTTTTGCATGCCAAGAGTCATCATCCGGTGCACCTCATTCGCAGTATTCCCTATGGGGAAATGTGCGAATCAGACGCATTTTTAGCACAGAAGACCAATGCAGAAAAGCACAGGAAGAGAGCAAGGTACGGTTTTTGTTAAGACGCTACACCTTGAATTTAACTGACGCTGCTATTCGCAAGGTCAATGTTATTGCTAGGAAAGAAGTTCTGCTACATAAAAAATCTCAAATAGCAGGACCTATTGATCCTAATCCTCCTGTCAGACTAATCCTAACATACAGTCGACAACATCAAGCCCTCCAAAAAATTATGACAAAAAACTGGAATTTAATATCAAGTGATCCAGTGATTGGCCCATTCATGCCAGCTATACCTGACATTGCGTTCAGAAAAGCACGTGCTCTTAGTGATGCCCTGGTGAAGTCTAGTCCGGAGGTGTTAATCAACACCTCACGGCTTAATGCTAGTATAGGATTCAGAAAATGTGCTGTTTGCAAAGCCTGCAAACACGGGGTGAACAAGACACAATTTACTACACCTTTTTCTGCAATACCCTGTGTCATAAATAAGCAGTTCAAATAGGAAGCATTCCCTCAAACGTGGGGATATGTCCCCCAGGCTCTACTATAGTCCTTCTAACTGAAGGTTTCAATGTTCGTTGAGTAGGTGAAATCAAATAGCTTGAGACATATGTCGGATTTTCGCTTAGTTTATTTCCACTATGGAGTCTTGTTGTATTCACAAGGCTCACATGGCTAATAGTGTTCAAGTGTTTAAACAATGTTTAGCTTTCCCAATGCATTTCCGCATATAGTTGCCGTCATCCGGGATATTTCTAGAAAAATAAGTTGTACCGAGACTTTAGAAAAGAGGCCTCAATAATGGATATAAAGAATTAATAGTGAGTGCTTGATGTCATGCATCAATACGACCTATATGTGCATCGGAGCATGCTGGGTGTGGAAATTGGATTAGAAAACGGGTGGTCATGAAGAAAAGTTAAAACTCGTGCGTATGTGTTTTTTATGAAAAACGAGGGTGTGTTGAAATTGTAGGTTTAAGGCGCGTGAGTACTTAGTAAACTGAATAGGAAACCGGGATGTGCAAAGTTATAAGCCGAAACCTAAGCAAACAATGAGTGGGCATGGTGATAGCATGCATAATGTAAGGATACACCGAGTGGTGCTTACCGCGTTTTTTCTATTACTCCATCTCTCTTAGCGGAAGTAATGCCGTGAGATACACAGAAGTGTTATATGCGATTGTGGGAGTTACTAGGCACCTACGCCAACGCCGAAGTTACGTAAGTGATGTGATGCTAACGTGTGTGAGACGTAGGTTTGAATAAAGAGTTAAGGAATCCAAAGTAATAAAAAATGTAGAAGATGATGTGAAAGCCCGAAAATAAAGCCCAGAGATAAATAAAGCACTTTCATATTCAAAACTAAACGTGTCAAAGTTTCACATGTTGATAAACAAAGAATAATAATGCGCTAAGGCATCCAAATAAAAATTACTGAAAAATTAGGTTGCCAGACGAACAAAGCGGCAAGTGTATTCTATGCGGTCATTGAGGCAGTGTGGTTTCATGCTGCATAAAAGTGAAATCCAATATTTCTCTCTTTGTAAAAGTGCCTTGTGATTGTCTTTTCCTTCACTTTTCGCAACGTTCTCCTGTGCGCTAAACCTGATTTGACTGACATTATGGCTGGCTTCAATAAAATGTTGGGCCACCGTGGATTTGGTTTGTTTAGTTCTAATGTTGGATTTATGTTTGTTTAGTCTAATTTTGATTTTTATTTCAGTCTGACCAACATAAATATTGCCACAGGGGCATTTGAGCATGTAAATCAAGTTAGAGGTATCGCAGGTTGCTGTTGCTCAAGATTTAATTTTATGTCCCTTCATAGGATGATTAATAGTCGTGCCTTTTATGATGCTGTGGCAATGGTTGCAGTTCCAGCATCGAAGTGATCCTTTGAAATGTGTAACCGCCTGTGTTTGTTCCGAATGCTTAATTAGTTCTCCGATATTTTTACTTCTGATGTATGCGAAGATTGGTTCAGTGTCAAAGATGTGGTTAAAATCCTGTTCCATTCTGAGGATTTGCCAATGCTTTTTTATGATGCTCTTTTATGCCCCGCTCATGGTGGAAAATTTAGATACTACTGTGGTTGTATTTTTGTTGTCTTTCTGATGTGGAGATAACAATTCCGTTCTGGTTTTTTGTGCGCAACGTTGTTGGGCCTGTTCGAGTATATGATTAGGATAACCACGGTTTTTAAATCTCTGAGTCATGTTCTGTTGTTGGATTAATGATGTTTATGGGTCAGAGACAATGCGTTTCATTCTAATAAGTTGACTGTATGGTAGATGTTCCTTGAATGGTTGCGGGTGGAAACTTGGGAAATGCAGTGTGTTGTTGCGATCTGTTTCTTTCCTGTAGAGATCAGTTTGAAATCCCGTTGGAGTCTTAATTATCCTTACATCCAAGAATGTTATAGATTTCTTTTGTATGTCATGGGTGAATTGAATACGGGTATCGATGGTGTTGAGTTTGGATAGTTCCTGTAATAAAGTTTCCTCAGGACCCTGCAAAAGGATAAAGATATCATCAATAAACCTTACAAAGAGTTTTAGATGGTTTATCCAAGGTTGTATAGTCAACACGTGATCCTCCTCAAATCTGTTCATAAAGATATTAGCGTAGGCCGGAGCTGCGCAATTTCCCATGGATGTTCCGGTTTTTTGCTGGTACCATTCGTTGTTCCATTTAAAATAGCTGTGTAATAGCGTGAATTCCATGAGTTCCAGTAGGAACACTTTGAGTTCTTCCTGAAGTGGAGTTCTAATCAGGCTGTATTCAATAGCTTCTATTCCCATCTGGCCAGGAAAGAATTTAGAAAAAGCAAAATGTTGAATTCGAGGGCCGCTAGGAGAAAACTCCGGGTGTGTACCTGTGACGCACACTGAATTATTATGGGGTACAGAACAAGCACGGCTCGCAATCCCACCCGCTGAGCACCAATTTTATGTTGGACCTGCGATGGGCAAGCCCAGCACAAAGGGGGTAGCTTGGCTCAAGTGTCAAGGCAGTGAAGGCTGTAGTGCTAAGCCGGCTCTGACCCAATAATAACCCCCTGCACAGTCACACCAAAAAGAAGGACACCACACCACTGCTGTAGAAAAATATGATTCCTTTATATAAAAGTTCTCTGATGTAAATAGGGATCAATTGGGGAAGCACATTCACATTTCATTTGTTACAGCACTCTGGGATTCAGGTTGAGAATAAATACAGTAAATAGGACTTCAGGAACACTGGTGTTGCATAAATATTAGGAATAGCTCTATCAATAAATACAATGAATATCAGGTTTATATATCACCAATACATGGAATAATAAAGCCTGGTTCATTTAAATGCATAACCACATTTTCATTCTGGTATCGCTGCCACCAATTAAATAAATCAGGAAGTTTACATTTGCAAGATAAACCCACTTTGAAAAGGATAACAGTACTTGTGGAATCATGGGGAATGCATGCGGGATTCTCTGGATTCACGGTGCACTGGGGACTCTTCTATGTTCACGCGGGGCCCATGCGCGTGTACCTAAAGACAAGGAAACACGGTAAATATGACATTTGGCCCTCCGCTGCCACCGGGGAAGGATGTCCGCTTGCCGGTGTGGTTTACTTGAGCCTACGGCAATATCGCAGGCACCAGGGTAGCACAGTTCGAAGTCAGTAGACGAACGAACGGCTGCCAGCGGGGTCACTCAGTCTCAGCGCTCGCTCAAATCAACGCCGGTGCACAGTTCCTTGATAACGCGGCACCCCTCCAGGGGAAACGACCCACCTCACTACGGCTGCAATTGAATAGCGATTCAGTCGGGGCACAGCACTTCCTACGCCATCATCAGGGTTCTCAGGGGCTTCACGGACCTCCCTCCGACTTCCTCATACGGGGGCTGGTCCCGCCCACGGCAACAGTTTCCCGGGTCTCTGGGAAAGGGCAGGGACGCTAATCCCGCCCAATGAAGGCCGGCCTCTCCCCGCCCCGGCGCACCACCTCACCTTCGATCACTGCACAACCAGGAAGCGCGCAACGCCGGTGGGGCTCGGAGACGTCCGAGTCCCCCGCGATAGGCGCTATTCACGAAGGGGGCACTGTGGAAGGTCGCGACTCGCCTTTTCTTCACGACTTCGCCAGCGGGGGGGGGGGCGCGGGGAGGCACATAAACTTGGCCACAGTCTTTTGGGGCAATGAGGCACTAGCTGGGCAGGCGCTGTAGGCGTAAGGTTACTGGAACACGCCTGACTGGAACGCCAGTCAGGAATCAGGCTATTAACCCTTGCCACTCTACTGCCTGTGCTCTCAGCCACCTCAGGGGTCAGCAGGGCAGGTGTCACTCTGGTGTCATGTCTGGAACCTGAATTACATCTAAAATGGCCGCCAGGGACTGGGCTTTATATAGCCAGTGCCCTGAGGTACTGGCACGAGCCAGAAGGTTCTAGAACCTTCCCTGGCTGTGTCAATGGCATGGCACTTTTGAGGTGTTTTTTGGTCACTCAGAGCCACCGTACTGGGGCTCTGGAGCAGCCATTTTGTGTACCTGAGGAAAGTTATGAAATTCCTGTCAGGAAAGCGCGCCAACCAGAAAGGGCGCCAAAATCTCAAAAGGTCAGGGTTCAAGGAGGCTTCAATGGGAGTCACTCACATGAGGGAAATATGTGTCCACCATTTTAAGGTTAAACACACACAGGTTGCCAACCTCAGTTTTCATGTCCACAGGTTTCGCCAGGCGCCTTGTACATAGGTGCCAGAAACCTTGTGAGCAACTGGGTGTCAAGGAACACCTAGCCCCATGAAACAACACACAAAAAGGTCCTGGTAGACAAATAAAAAGCGGCACATTTTGGGAGGTTCAGGGGAACAAAAGAAATCATATTGGTGAGGGGACTCTCAGAAGCAGACGGGTCCAACACGCGTCCCCCCCAGCCGAAAGTGGGAAGAACTACCCAACCCCTTGGGAGTCCTCAACACTAAGGCGGAAATACCTGGAGAGACCGTCTGCATTGGCGTGGTCAACTCCGGGCCGATGTTCCACCCGAAAGTCCATTCCCTGTAGGGAGATAGACCACCTCACCAGTTTGGGGTTTTCCCCCTTCATCTGCATGAGCCAGCGAAGGGGTCGGTGGTCTGTCTGAACAAGGAAGTGTGAACCAAACAAGTATGGTCGCAGCTTCTTCAGTGCCCAGACCACCGTAAAGGCTTCCCGCTCAATGGTACTCCACCTCTGTTCCCGGGGAAGCAGTCTCCGTGACAAAAAGACCACGGGTTGATCCAGACCCTCTTCATTGAGTTGCGATAACACCGCCCCAATGCCAATATCGGATGCATCTGTCTGGACAATGAACTTTTTTGAAAAATCTGAAGCCTTCAGGACTGGAGCTTTACACAATGCTTGTTTCAGAGTGTCGAAGGCTCGCTGGCAAGCCTCCGTCCAGATGACTCTCCTGGGTTGCTTTTTGGCCGTGAGTTCTGTAAGGGGTGCCACGATAGTGCCATACCCCTTCACGAACCGTCTGTAGTAACCTGTGAGGCCCAGGAAGGCTCGGACCTCAGTCTGGGTCTTGGGGGGTTTCCAGGCCATGATTGCCTCAATCTTCGCCTGAAGGGGCTGCACCGTTCCCCGGCCCACCAAGTGACCTAAGTACACTACCGACCCCTGTCCAATCTGACATTTGCTGGCCTTGATCGTCAAGCCAGCCCATTCCAGGGCCTGGAGAACGGCTTGCAAGTGCTGCAAGTGATCCTCCCAACTGCTACTGAAGACAGCTATGTCATCCAAGTAAGCAGCAGAGAATGACTACATCCCGGTGAGGATCGTGTTCACCAGCCGCTGGAAAGTGGCAGGAGCGTTCTTGAGCCCGAAAGGCATAACGCAGAACTGGTAGTGTCCATCAGGTGTGGAGAAGGCTGACCTTTCCTTGGCTCTATCAGTCATGGGAATCTGCCAGTACCCTGCAGTGAGGTCAATGGTACTGAGATATTGGGCAGCTCCCAACCGGTCAATCAATTTATCCTCCCGAGGGATCGGATGAGCATCGGTTTTCGTTACCGAATTGAGTCCTCGGTAATCCACACAGAATCGTAATTCTGGTGTGGTGCCAGGTGGGGCAGCTTTGGGTACCAAAACCACCGGGCTGGACCAAGGGCTGTTCGAAGGTTCGATGACTCCTAGCTCCAGCATCTTGGCTACCTCGCTTCGGATGCTGGCCTTCACCTTGTCAGACAGCCGGTAAGACTTTGACTTCACAGGTGGGCTGTCTCCTGTGTCCACGTCGTGGGTACACAGATGGGTCTTACCCGGGACAAGGGAGAACAGCGGAGCGAATGTCCCCAGGACCTGGCGACATTCCTCCTGCTGCTCAGGAGTCAGGGATGGTGAGAGTTTCACTCCCTCCTCTGACCCATCCTTTTCTTGAGACGCAAGGAGGTCGGGGAGAGGCTCTGTGTCCTCTTCCTCCGATCCGTCAGTCACCATTACCAACATGACTTCGGGCCTCTCGAAGTGGGGCTTGAGGCGATTGGCATGTAACACCCGATGCGGATGCCGAGGGGTCCTTACGTCCACCAGATAGGTAGACTTGCCCATCTTCTCCAATACCTCATAGGGGCCTGTCCAACGGTCCTGGAGAGCACTAGGCTCCCCCGGCTCCATCACCCACACCTTCTGTCCAGGCTCCAACTCCACTGGGTGAGTATTGTGGTCATACCACGCTTTCATAACTGCTTGACTGGCTTCCAAGTTGTCAGAAGCTTGCTTCCACAACTTAGCCATTTGGCTTCAGAAGGCCAGCATGTAGCTCACCACATCCTGGAGAACTTTCCGGGGAGACTTTTCCCAGGAGTCCCTCACCAGGCTGAGAGGTCCACGTACAGGGTGCCCGTACAAAAGCTCGAAGGGGCTGAAGCCCACTCCCTTCTGTGGCACTTCCCTGTAGGAAAAGAGCAAACAGGGTAGGAGGACGTCCCATTTCCTCCGCAGGCTTTTGGGTAGACTTCTGATCATACCCTTCAAGGTTTGGTTGAACCTTTCCACGAGACCATTGGTCTGTGGGTGATAAGGAGTGGTGAACCGGTAGGTCACTCCACACTCCTTCCACATTGCCCGCATATATGCTGACATGAAGTTGGTCCCCCTGTCAGACACAACTTCTTTGGGGAATCCCACTCGGGTAAAGATCCGCATCAGGGCCTTCGCCACTACCGGTGCAGTAATGGTTCTCAGAGGGACTGCCTCTGGATACCTTGTGGCGTGATCCACCAGTACCAGGATAAACCTGTGACCGGATGATGTCGGTGGATCTAGGGGCCCAGCAATGTCGATGCCCACCCTTTCAAAGGGGGTGCCAACGACGGGAAGTGGTTCCAGGGGAGCCTTCAGCTTCGTCCCTGTTTTCCCACTGGCTTGGCATGACACACACGACCGACAGTATGTATCAGACGCCACCCTCATTCGAGGCCAATAAAAGTGGGGGACAAGCCGGGCAAATGTTTTGTCCTGACCCAAGTGTCCTGCCAAGTGAATCTAATGAGCCAACACTAATAGGAAGGCTCGGTAACACTGTGGGACTACCAGGGCCCGTGACAGTCCGTGCACTGGCGCCCTGGGTTCACTGTAGAGGAGACCATCCTCCCAGTAAACACGATAGTTCCCAGACTCGTTACCTGCTGCCTGGGCTTCAGCCTGTTGCCTCAGACCCTCGAGGGTGGGACATTCCCTCTGTCCCTTGCTTAGCTCCTCCCTGGATGGTCCTCCCTCCACTCGCCACTCAGCGGGGATAGGCAGATCCTCCAGCGGAACCATGTCCACCTCCGCGGACTCCGGGTCCACCTCCACAGGTGGCCTATCTGTCTCACGGGGCACGGACATTGAGGCAGGCTCTTCCTGTCCTCGAGATGTTCCCTCATCAGCAGCTGGGTGGGCCATTGTTCCAGGCTCCAACCCACGCGACTTCTCCTCCTGAGCAGCCGCAGACCTGGTACTCACACAGGCCCAATCAGGTGTACCCAGCATCTCAGTGTGAGTCCGGTATTCCACCTCCTTCCAAGCATTGTGCTCCATATCATTACCCAGCAGACAATCGACTGGCACGGCTGGGCTTACGGTAACTCGAAGTGAACCTGCAACCCCTCCCCACTCAAAGGGAACCTCTGCCACAGGATAGTGGCCCATTCTGCCGTCAGCCATCGCGGCTGGATGAAGTACGCCTGGAATCACCTGCTCTGAAGACACCAGATGACTCCTTACCATAGTCATACTGGCTCCTGTATCTCTCAGAGCTTCCCCTCTATGGCCATTGATGGTGACCCATTGCCCATACTTGGTAGTATTTGAGGGCACCTGGATCTTTGGAACCATCTCCCGATCACCCAGGGACACTAAGGTGACTCCCCCCCACTCCCTCCCCTTAACTAAGGGCATCTCCTCCCCGAGTGCTACACTAGCGACTCCCGGTGGCTTTCCTCCAGTGGGAGGGGGTGGTCTCTTTGGGCATTTCACGTCTCCCTTATAATGTCCAATACCACCGCACTCAAAGCAATGGACAACCCTTGGCTGCTGACTCTGGCCAGGATTAGGGTTCTTCTGCGGGTTAGCCTTAGAGTTGGAAAATAAACTTTTCCCCTTAAAGTTATTTTGGGGGCCTTTGGAGAACTCCTGTTTCTTGTTATCTCCCCCCTCTTTCTTCTGGGGAGCGCCCTGTCCGGACTTCTGAGAATCTCCTCCCGTCCCCTTCGTGGACACTCGGGTACTCGCCCAAATGTCCGCCTCCTCAGCAAGCTTACGGGGGCAAGTAAGTTTGCTGTCTACCAGGTGTTGCTTCAGCTCGGGAAGACATTTCTCGAGTAGATGTTCCTTGAGTATTAGGTCGTACAACCCTCGATAGTCCTCCACCTCATTACCTTGGACCCACCCATCCAGGGCTTTCTTGGCAAAATCCAGGAAGTCAACCCAATTCTGTGAGCTCAGTTTGTGGCTGCCCCTAAACCTTTGCCGGTATTTCTCGGGGGTCAACCCAAACTTCCTGATGAGCGCCACCTTCATGGCAGGGTAGTTTACCTGTTCCTCCCGAGCGAGGGCCAATAGTGCATCCCTACCTGTCGGAGGCATGTACCGGTATAATCCGCCACCCCAATGCTTCTCATGGATCCCATGGGCTCTAAAGGAGACCTCATAGGCTGCCAGCCACTTGGCTATGTTGTCTCCAGCGGTATAACTGGTGACTACGTCCTTGGGTAAATGGGGCCTGGGCTCCCTGGCAAATTCCTTTGACTCGACACCCTCCGGAGTGATGTTGTGGGCCTGGAGGTCGAGTTCTCGTAGCTTGAACTCGTGTTCCATCCTCCTCCCCTCCCTCCTTTCTTCCATCTCCATTTTTGCTATTTCCCACCTTAACTGTCTTTCCTCTCTCCTGTTGGCTAACTCGGTCTCTGACAACCCTCTCGATGACACACTGCTGCCCTCCCGTGAGGTTACCTTAGGGCTGATTGACATTTCACCCACCCCCGGGAGACACTCCGCAGTCCCATCAATGACAGTACCTCTGTCTGACTCCTCCTCCTCCACCGTTCCCTCCATGTGCGCTTCCTCCCAGGCTCGCAGACTAGTACGGAGCTCCTCTCTTTTGGCCCCTCGCCTAACAAACACTCCCCTTTCCTGACAGAAATCCTTGAGCTGTGCCACAGTATAGGTCTCCAGCTCTGACATTTCGAATTCCATTTTGCCAGTGAAAAGTGTGGACAACCACCCCGAAGTAGGTTACCAGGATAGGAACTCTGAGGGTCACCTCCACCCACCTCCAGGAAAGAATTTAGAAAAAGCAAAATGTTGAATTCGAGGGCCGCTAGGAGAAAACTCCGGGTGTGTACCTGTGACGCACACTGAATTATTATGGGGTACAGAACAAGCACGGCTCGCAATCCCACCCGCTGAGCACCAATTTTATGTTGGACCTGCGATGGGCAAGCGCAGCACAAAGGGGGTAGCTTGGCTCAAGTGTCAAGGCAGTGAAGGCTGTAGTGCTAAGCCGGCTCTGACCCAATAATAACCCCCTGCACAGTCACACCAAAAAGAAGGACACCACACCACTGCTGTAGAAAAATACGATTCCTTTATATAAAAGTTCTCTGCTGTAAATAGGGATCAATTGGGGAAGCACATTCACATTTCATTTGTTACAGCACTCTGGGATTCAGGATGAGAATAAATACAGTAAATAGGACATCAGGAACACTGGTGTTGCATAAATATTAGGAATAGCTCTATCAATAAATAAAATGAATATCAGGTTTATATATCACCAATACATGGAATAATAAAGCCTGGTTCATTTAAATGCATAACCACATTTTCATTCTGGTATCGCTGCCACCAATTAAATAAATCAGGAAGTTTACATTTGCAAGATAAACCCACTTTGAAAAGGATAACAGTACTTGTGGAATCATGGGGAATGCATGCGGGCTTCTCTGGATTCACGGTGCACTAGGGACTCTTTTATGTTCACGCGGGGCCCATGCGCGTGTACCTAAAGACAAGGAAACACGGTAAATATGACATTTGGCCCTCCGCTGCCACCGGGGAAGGATGTCCGCTTGCCGGTGTGGTTTACTTGACCCTACGGCAATATCGCAGGCACCAGGGTAGCACAGTTCGAAGTCAGTAGACGAACGAACGGCTGCCAGCGGGGTCACTCAGTCTCAGCGCTCGCTCAAATCAACGCCGGTGCACAGTTCCTTGATAACGCGGCACCCCTTCAGGGGAAACGACCCACGGCTGCAACTGAATAGCGATTCAGTCGGGGCACAGCACTTCCTACGCCAGCATCAGGGTTCTCAGGGGCTTCACTGACCTCCCTCTGACTTCCTCATACGGGGGCTGGTCCCGCCCACGGCAACAGTTTCCCGGGTCCCTGGGAAAGGGCAGGGACGCTAATCCCGCCCAATGAAGGCCGGCCTCTCCCCGCCCCGGCGCACCACCTCACCTTCGATCACTGCACAACCAGGAAGCGCGCAACGCCGGTGGGGCTCGGAGACGTCCGAGTCCCCCGCGATAGGCGCTATTCACGAAGGGGGCAATGTGGATGGTCGCGACTCGCCTTTTCTTCACGACTTTGCCACGGGGGGGCGGTGAGGCACATAAACTTGGCCACAGTCTTTTGGGGCAATGAGGCACTAGCTGGGCAGGCGCTGTAGGCGCAAGGTTACTGGAACACGCCTGACTGGAACGCCAGTCAGGAATCAGGCTATTAACCCTTGCCACTCTACTGCCTGTGCTCTCAGCCACCTCAGGGGTCAGCAGGGCAGGTGTCACTCTGGTGTCAAGTCTGGAACCTGAATTACATCTAAAATGGCCGCCAGGGACTGGGCTTTATATAGCCAGTGCCCTGAGGTACTGGCACGAGCCAGAAGGTTCTAGAACCTTCCCTGGCTGTGTCAATGGCATGGCACTTTTGAGGTGTCTTTTGGTCACCCAGAGCCACCGTACTGGGGCTCTGGAGCAGCCATTTTGTGTACTTGAGGAAAGTTATGAAATTCCTGTGAGGAAAGCACGCCAACCAGAAAGGGCGCCAAAACCTCAAAAGGTCAGGGTTCAAGGAGGCTCCAATGGGAGTCACTCACATGAGGGAAATATGTGTCCACCATTTTAAGGTTAAACACACACAGGTTGCCAACCTCAGTTTTCATGTCCACAGGTTTCGCCAGGCGCCTTGTACATAGGTGCCAGAAACCTTGTGAGCAACTGGGTGTCAAGGAACACCTAGCCCCATGAAACAACACACAAAAAGGTCCTGGTAGACAAATAAAAAGCGGCAAATTTGGGGAGGTTCAGGGGAACAAAAGAAATCATATTGGTGAGGGGACTCTCAGAAGCAGACGGGTCCAACAGAGGTGTACAGTGAATTGACATCTACTGTGCATAATAGTGTGTTATCATAGTCCGCAAGGTTAATGTTGTTTAATTTGTGTAGAAATTCCGTGGTGTCTTTGATGTAGGTTTTCATGGTCATAACGATGGGTTGCAAGTATTTTTTTTTTTAATCTTTATTTATAAAGTTTTCTTGACAAACAACAAGAAAAAACGGCATACATGTAGGTTACACAGGTTCACATTGCACTTCTAAGCAGACACATAAATAAAGATGACTGTCGGTCAGCCCGAGCAGGCCGGAATTAAGTAGAAATCATATCTTAAGCTGTATTGTTGCACATGACCTACCCAATATTAAACAGTATTTTATTACAGCATAAGCAGTTATCTCTAGAGGTCATCAGAAGAAAAAAGCAACAGGCAGGAAGATTGTATACACCATCTCTCATGCAGCATTGTGAAGCTAATATTGGGCCCATCCAATCCATACACCCTGTCACGTATTTAATTTAATTTAATTTAATTGTGGGTTTATATAGCGCTAGGAATCGACTCCCGGAGGAGTATCTCCACGCTTCGACCGCTGGGGAACCCGTCCTGGCTCGCCCTGAGAGATGGTCCCTGATGGGTATTTCTAAGGTGCGACCAAGCATCCCCGGCGGTCTGGGGGGGCCGTTGTGAAGATGAGGCAAGCTGATGCCCAGAGTTGCCGAGTGTGGTTTCTGACTAGAGTAGGCACCGAGGCGAGAATTATCGAGTCCGCTGACCCTGGTCCATGACCCTGCCGCGTCGGGAATCGAACCCTGGTCCCGGGACGTTCTCTGCTTACGGGTCTGCCGCCTCTAACCAGTGAGCCACACTTCTCCAAGTGTATCTATGTATCACCGTGAATCATATGTTGCAAGCGGCAGTTTGGCAGGGAATGATCGCCTGCTCAGGAAGACATGTATATAGCGGCCCACCTTATAATCTACTAGGGACCCCCAGCTGTGTCATCGAAAAAATGACAAGTCACAGTGTTGCAGCTGCTCCAGCCTTCACTCTCGGCTGTCATTATCTGAATCTGCTGATGCTGATGCCTCTTTCAGTAAATATTCCTGCAGTGGACCCCAGATATCGTTAGGTCTGCTTCGTATTGGTATCAAATCTGCATACACATTGTTTTGATCCTGGCAATAAACCATGTCAGCTACCCACTCCTTAAACTTTGGGGCCCTCCCTCTACCCCATCGGCATGCAACACGTCTCTTGGCCAGTAGTAGTGCAACATCCACAAACTTGCGAATAGTCTTAGGTATATCCCGTGTGTATCCCAACAGCATTATTAACGGATCTCTATCTAGCACTCCCCCAGTCATGGTCTGTAGGGCCTCCTGTATCTGCAACCAATAGTCGTACACACCAGGGCACTCCCATGCCTAGTGGATGAATCCCGCCCCTTCCGCCCTGCAGCGGTCACATCTATCATTGTCCGTTTAACGAAAGCGTAGCTTTCTAACAGGCGTATAATAAAATCGTTGTAAGAACTTAAAATGGATAATCTTCAACCTGCTACTCGGCAAAATTTTAGCTGTAATGGCACAACAATAGTGCCATTGTTCGTCAGTTATAACTCTGCCCAGATCCACGCCCCAATGTCGCCTAGCTGAGCTCTCAGTACCCTGACGCTGCAATCTGATATTGTTATACAGCCTGGAAACCAGATGGCGGCCATCGGACAGTAGCATGACATGCAGCGGCAGAACCACTTCAGGTTCCTTCGGGAAATCAGGCAAGACTACTCTCAACCCCTGCCTAAGCCTGACGTAATAGAAAATCTCCAGAGGAGTAGGCGTAACACCCTGAAACATTTGGTCCTTGGTACAAAACTGCCCATTGAGGAAAAGGTCTCCCCACATGGCAATCTTCAAGCGTTTACACATCATCTGAAAGCCTGTCTTCTGTAGGAGCGATATACAAGGGTGATACGTGAGGGGAAGAACAGGTGAGTACAGTTGCGTGGTATTAAGAATCCTCGCAATGCGAGTCCAAGCGTCGATGGTGCATGTCACCGTGGTAAATGGTGTTTCTATGTCCTGCACCGAGCCGTGTATCAGGCCGTTGAGAGGGAGAGGACGTGCGATCCAATTCTCTGCAGCGACTTGCGGCATAAAAGGCGTGGGCTTGATCCAGTGATAGACGTATTGTGCCTGGGCAGCAGCATAATAGATTTCGAAATCAGGCACGTCAAAACCCCCCCTCTTGTAAGGTTGGGTCAGAATGTCCCATCGCAGCTGCGGTTGTTTACCCCCTCAGAAGAGACGAAGAAGTTCCGACCTCAGCTGTTTAAAGAAGAAAGTGCCAGGGAAGTAAGGTACGTTCTGGAATAGGTATAAAAACTGTGGCAGTATCACCATCTTTAGTAGTGACGCCCTTCCCGCCATTGATAACGGCAGTGTTTTCCACCGTGTAACGTTATCCGCTAGTTTTGACACGGCCACCCCGTAATTCATCCTCAGTGTCTCCTCCTTACTCAGGGAGATCATTATTCCCAAATATTTAAGATCAGAGTCACACCAGTCAAGTGGGTAGTCCAACTGGAATTTTTGAACAGCGCCCGTGAGCGGTAAGAGTTGAGACTTTTTCCAATTGATTTGCAGCCCTGACAGTCGTCCAAAAACCAGAAATTCACGTAGTATAGGGTTAAGATTATTTTGCGGGTCTTTAACATAAATCGTGATGTCGTCCGCATACAATGACACCCCGATCTGGCGTTGGCAGCAGCGAAAGGCACTGTCTCTGTGTAGTTGACGGATCCGACATGCCAGTGGTTCTATCGCTATAGCGAAGAGCAGTGGGGAGAGAGGACATCCCTGTCTAGTGCCTCTGGTTATCGGCATTGGGGTAGACAGCAGTCCATTGACCACCACTCTGGCTGTCGGCGCGGTATACAGTAGCTCCACCCAACTGATAAACAGCTTCGGAAACCCCATTCTATGCAAGATAGTAAATAGATACGTCCACTCAACCGAGTCGAACGCTTCCGTGCCGTCTAGGAATACGCCGGCGACTGGGAGATCCGGAGCAATCGTCTGTATTAAAGAGAACAGCGTTCTTAGATTATGTGAGGTAGCACGACCTGGTACGAAACGAGCTTGATCTGGCAGTACCAACTTGGGCATAATCAACGAAAGGCGTGTTGCAAGGACTTTAGCTAGAATTTTCGCATCGCAATTGATAAGCGACAATGGTCGATAGGAGTCTGTGTCTGACGGGTCCTTCCCCGGCTTCAGCAAAGAGGTAATGACCACCTCCCTCATTGATACCGGTAATATTCCAGTTTCCAAAGAGTCCACATAAACTTCCCTAAGGACCGGCGCCATTATATCTATATAACATTTGTAGAACTCCGCAGGGAGTCCATCCAGTCCCGCCGCCTTACCATTAGCCAATGACATAATCGCGTCGCGGATCTCGTCGAGCTCCAGCGGCGCGCTAAGGAATGTTCTATGCACATCACTGAGCCAGCATAGTGCAATGTTGTCAAGGAAGCTTCCCATGCCCTCCACAGCTGTCTCTTGCGACGTATAAAGGAGACCATAATGCGTCAGAAACTCTCTCTGAATTCTCGCAGTATCCAGACACCTTTCCCCTTCCTGCGTGACAATCTCTAATATATTGGAACTAAAGCGTGGTTTCCTCGTCATTGCAGCCAGTACTTTGCCCGGTCGTTCCCCTTCGCAATATCTACGTGCAGTCCAATATTTCCCCCTGAAGTTAACTTCCCTCGCCGCCTCTTCCTCATACTCCGATAGCTTATCTCTAAATGTCTTATGTAAACCTACGTCCGGCCTTAGTGCCATATCAAGTTCCAGCTCTCTCAACTCGTGCTCTAGTCTACCCAGAGACCTCTGTATATCTCTCAACACCCCCCCACCCTTGGAGATGCAAATCCCTCTGATCGTAACCTTGAATGCCTCCCAAACTGTTTCAACACTAGCCACTGAATCTCTGTTCCTAGGGAAAAATTCTTCAATTTCCACTCCCAGCCCCGTCTTAAACACTGTATCCAGCAGCATGGACAGCAGCAACCTCCATGGAGGCCTCATTCGATCATGTCCCGGCACAGTGAGGGACAGCAACACCGGCCAATGATCAGAGTATGTCCTGGGCAAGTGCGCTACCGTACCCATCCCCTCACAAAGTCCCCTTGAAACAAAGCAGTTGTCCAATCTAGCCCAAGTATTAGTGTGTGATGTAAAGTGCGTGCCTTCCCTACGTGTATTATGTGCATGCCTCCAACTATCTACCAGCCCAGCTTCCTCAATGATGCCCACCAGCACATCTCTCGCTTGTCTGTTATATTGCACACAGCCATCCGACCTATCCATACCTGGAATCAAAGCGACATTAAAATCCCTCCCCAGATGACATGAGTGGCGCCCACCCCCAGAATGTGCCCCCACAGTGTCGTAAAGAAATCCGGAGTGTCAATATTAGGAGCATAACAACTCACTATCACAACAGTATCTGTGCCCAACCTCCCCCACAACAGCACAAAGCGACCATTAGGGTCCAAAATCTCACCCATCAGGTGAAAAGTAATGGAATTTTTTATCAGCACAGCGGTTCCTCGTGAGTACGAGGAATATGATGAAAATTTCCTGATCACAGCCCATTTTCTAGCGAATGTGGGATCCAATCGCGGACTGAAATGCGTCTCCTGTAGCAGTGCTATATGCACATTATGCCTATCCAGATACACAAGTATATTTCTACCTTTCCTAGCATCATTAATGCCCCGCACATTCCACGACAATATCGACAGTGTGTTCCTGGATTTATCAGCCATGAGCATTTGCGAAATATATAATGAAACACATTCCCACCCGCTCCAACCACCCGCCAGCCACCTCATAGCAATTCTTCCAATGGACATGCAATTTCCTGCTTAACCATCGTCCGTAGTAACCAAACTCCTCAAATATACCCCTCATCCCGTGCCTCCCCCCCCAATGCAATCATCCCACCGCCCTCCCCCTTCCCCCAATCAAACAGTGTCCTAGCATCCCCAATCCACAACCCACCAACAAATACACTAATCGCCCACATCGCATGCACTCCCAGCCCACCCTCCTCCCACTGAAGCAACCCCAACTCTCCAGTACCCCATTCCCCCCCCCTCCCTTACCACCGCTAGCAAACCCCCAATTAGCTGCAGCGCAAACAACAGTGGCAATGGGGCACACCCTAGTGGGGCCATCCAAGGTACGCACTTCACCACCCCCTTCGCCCCGCCCCCTGATCCGAACCTCCCCACGGAGGATTCCTCGAGGGAAGGGGGTGTCGCCTGGCATACGTTACCACCATTAGTCCCAATGTCGATGTCAAAAGTATCGTGTGTCAATAGTAGCAGTGTTCATGCAGAGTCCCCAATTCGGCAGCATAGCTGAGGGTATGCAAGCTGACCCATACTTGTCACATTTCAGCAAGCAATAGAACTCAGCGATGGTCACTGAAGGTTCAGTCCTCTTCCTCCTCCGCTTCACCCTCCGCACGACGATGTCCTTGTTCCCTCCTCAGAGTTTTCAGGAAGTCCTCAACCTGTTGTGGATTTGTAAAGAAGCGTTGTTTCGCCTGATGCGTGACTCTCAGCTTCGCAGGATATAGTAAAGCGTAATCAATTTGCAGAGCTCTAAGTTTCCTTTTCACATCGAGAAACTTCCGTCTTTGGTCTTGCACCATTGGTGTGAAGTCCGGGTATAAGGAAAAATTCACTCCATCACACGTCAGCTGCTTCGTGTTTCTTGCGGCCCGCAACGCAGTATCACGGTCTCTATAATTCAGGAGCCGCGCTATGATCGGCTTGGGCGGCGCACCTGGTTGGGGTTGTGGGCCTAGAGAGCGATGTGCTCTCTCGACGATGAAGTGCTGTGAGAAGGCTTCCTCCCCCACCGCCGTCTTTAGAATCCGCTCCACATATTCTTCCATCCGCCCTATGTTGGTCGATTCTGGCACACCAACCACGCGAACATTATTGCGACGACTGCGCGCCTCCAACTCCTCGTTCTTTGCAGCTATTACCCGGAGGATGTTGTCCATTCTTGTCAGCCTAGTAGCATGGTATCGTCATTGTCCGATATCCTCCTCTCAGCCTCTGTAATGCATTCCCCGTGAACGTCCATCTTTTGTGCTATAGCGTCCATTCTGGAGGATAGCCGATCCACCTTGTCCACCACCGTCGCGAATCCCTGTTTCATCTCCTGCAAAAGGAGGTGCATATCCGGCGCAGCTGCGTCGCGGCTTGTCCCTGCCATGGATGCATTTTGAGGTCCTCCAGAGTCAGACTCCAATCTCACGTTTTTCTTCACCGGCTGGGCTGAGTCAAAGGATATTTTCGGCTGTCTAGTGTCCTGCCGCCCCATTGTAGCGCCTTTAGCTGACCTGGCTCTGGATACAGAGGTCCCCTTACCTCCTCCGCCACAGGGCGATCCAGAGGCCTCCGTCATGAACTAGTGCAGAATCAAGAAGTAGAGATCGATCCACCAAGCCAGCTCCGAGACCGCTATGTGTTGCTGTGGCCCTTAACAAGCGCCTCACCGTCCCCAGCACTTACGTCCTCTAGATCACTGCGTTGTCTGGTATGCGCCGACACGCTATGGTGTAACCAGCGTGCAGGGGTATGCCTGGCCTATGTCTGCAAGGCCGCAGGGCAGGGCCTGGGGTCAATCTCTTGGACTCACTCAGCCATCCCGCGTCTCATCCAGCGCATCGGCCAATGAGTCACGAACAATCCCTAAATCGCATCGTCCAGCCCACAGTCTCTCCTGTTAGGATCACACCAGCCTATATATGACTGCCCATGCAGCAGAGTGGGAAGCTCTGACGCCGTGCACGACTCCACAATAGTGCAGTGAGTAGTGTCAGCACCACGTGACTACCAGGCACTAGTCTTCACCGAATGGCATGCAGCGCTTCTTACCGGCAGCCCAGTACCATCAGTCTGCTGAGCAGGCAGACTCCATAGTAACGCGCCCTTCACTGTCCATACCGCATGTCTCCGGCGGCATGGTACTCACTCTCCGCTCCTATGCAAGGATCGCCGTCGCACAGATCAGGGGCACAGCTCCACCGCTACGTCTTAAGGGCCAACGGTCGTTTTCTCCCTCTGCGCGCCCAGACTCACTTTTGGCGCCAAAGGTGTCTGTATCGGTACCGTCCTGCACAGCACTCAGTGCAGCAGCGCGTCGCGCTCCCCCAGGCAGGGGAGCGGGGGGTGAGTAGGATGAGACAGAAGACAACGTCTATGTCGAGCCGCCCCACTGCCAGCAATCACGAACAGCCAGGTACCTCATCGCGCCACTGCTCTGCCATGGGATACTCCGGATCACCGTCAGTCCTCACGGACGTACCCCTGAGCTGTTCTGGTCTGCCGGTTCGGGGATCAATGCGCACAGCCCAATGCCTCAGCGTCCCGATGTTCAATCACGCAGTTCCGCGCTCTCTCCGCCAGACCGGGGCCTGCAGACCTCGTGGGCACCCCGGTGTTGCGCAGGATCGGTGTCCGGTCTCGCGGAATGCAGGGCTCCGTCGCAGTAGTCGGCCGGGCACCGCCGCGGTGATATCTCCGCAATCCCGGGTCCGTTGCGCTTCAAAGTTTCAGCGAGTGTCACATCATAGTCTCTCTGCAATCCCACCAACTTTCATCGGCATCGGAGGTGGTTAAAGTAGGATAATAAGCAGGATATCGGCACAGGCTGCTGGAGCCTCACGCAAGTGCAGCCATGCTGCTCGTGCGCCCTCTAGCGCCCCTATGGGTTGCAAGTATTTATCTAAGAATTTACCCACGGGTTCGTGTATGCTGCCACGTGTGGAGACAATCGGTCTGCAAGGAGGTGTTTTGAGATTTTTAAGAATTTTAGTAAACCATGAAAAACGTTAGACTTTTGGGGTTGGATGGTGACAAGTATTTATTGGTATTTTCATTTATGACTCCATTGTCAAAAGCTCTCCTTAGAATGGCTTGTAAGATCTCCATGAATTGTTTAGTCGGGTTGTCTTCCAACCTCATATAGGTGTCTGGGTCCAAGAGGTGTAAGTTTACCTGAGCGTTGTAGTAGGTAGTGTTTAGGATGACGATGGCGCCTCCTTTGTCTGCTTTAATGTAAGTTATATCTTTGTTGTTGAAAATAGTTTTGAGAGTGCCTAATTCCTTGTTGGTGTAATTTTTGTGTTTCACTCTCTTTTGGCAGTTGAGTTTTGATATGTCGTTTTTAACTAAGGTTTCAAACATGTCTAAACTCTTATGTGACACGGTTGCCATGTATGTGCTAGTAGTAAGCAAACCTTTCAGTTGATCTCCCGCCTTACCGATGGGTTTCTCTACGATGTTTTCAAAAAAGTGTCTCAATCTGAGTTTTCTCATGAGTTTAAAAAAAGAAAAGTTGAGTTCCAGCTTGTTGGTATGGGATGTAGATACGAATGACGTACCTTTTTGTAGGGAGGTGATCTGCACCTGGCTTAGCTTGTAATCTGAGATGTTAGTAACCAAGTTGTCGTCTATTTTACTGTCTTCGGTTTGTCCTTCTTTGCTGTGACTGTATGGGTTTGTGGTGGTTCTCTGTCTTTGGTTTTTTCTTTTCCCCCTCCGGGTTCTTCTTGCTCGTCCTGGCCTACCTCTAAAAAAGGCTCAGTAGTAGATGTTGTAGCCATGTTACTCAAGGTAGAAGCTGTATTGTTTGTTGGTGTTTTGTATGGGGCTCGTCCGGTTCTTTTTTGCTGTCCCCTTAAGTCACTGTCAGATGACGAAGTGTCTGTATTTGCCGTATAAGGCTTATTTTGACGGCGTCTTGCATAAATTTCTGCCCATGTGTATACCTAGCCCATTTTGTAATCGACGGTGTCCCTTCTTAGTTTGCGTATTTTGCGTTCGTTAACCTCAGCTGTATGTTTGGCAAGTTGAATGTTGATATCATCCAGAATTTTGGTGAGTTCTTCAGGTGAATATCTATTTTCTAGTTCAGATTTTACTTTTGTTATTTCCTTCGTGAGATCTTCTAAGATGTTTGAAAGTTCCTCAATTATTAAGAGTATCAGATCCAATGAACATTTATTTAAGATAGCGAAACATCTATCCTTAAATTTCTGGACGTTCTTACATAATGATGGTTTTAATGGTATCCTTAAGCCTCTCGGGATCCTTTGTGCTTTGTGGTATTTAATCATAGTACTCGCGTGCAGGCGCTGGTTGATGGCTTTTTTGAAAGGTAAAGTAATTGTCGGATGTTTTGTTCCTTTGTTCGGTTCGTGGCAAGTCCTGTAACCTCTTCATCTATAAGTGCATACATTCTAGATGCTTCCTCGTTGTCATAGGCAAAAGTGTCTGCTCTGGTTTCTGTCATGTTGAATATTTAATCGTATTGCATTTTCAGAATATATGGGGGTGTGCCGCCCAGCAAGTATCAGAAATTGTGAAGAACTTCAAAAAGGTATTGTTGGGCGCACTACACAAAGTTTAATGAAGGTTGTCGAGGTTGTATGGAGCTCCAGGGTATCACTCTCTGAATGGGAGTGTAAATGTTGAGATCAAATAGGAAGCATTCCCTCAGTTAGAAGGACTATTGTAGAGCCCGGGGGACATATCCCCACGTTTGAGGGAATGCTTCCTATTTGAACCCAACAATTACACTCCCATTCAGAGAGTGATACCCTGGAGCTCCATACAACCTCGACAACCTTCATTAAACTTTGTGTAGTGCGCCCAACAATACCTTTTTATAAATAAGCAGTTGACATGCAAGACAGAGTTCGCTGTTTATGTGCTGGAGTGTCCGTGTGGCCTGCAATATGTGGGGAGTACCAAGTTGCAGGTTCACAAATGGATACTCCAGCACATAAGGGCCATCAACACCGGAGATGCAGCCTACCCGGTTGCGTGTCATTTTAAAAAACTTCATGACAATCAGAGCCAACTATTGACATACTTGGTCATAGACGCAGTGCCACCACTAAGGAGGGGTGGCAATCGCGAGGGTATTCTGCGGGCCCTTGAGACAAGGTACATCATAGATCTAGACAGCAAAAATCCATCTGGCCTGAACGCCAGCGAGGATTTTTATACCTGCTTATAATGTCCATAATGTTTTCTGTTTATATCTACCATCTTGCATCGATTAGCTCCACTGTTTACTTCCATATTCCCTGTATTATTAACTTTATGGGAAGTTTATTGGCTCTGGTCTGTTCTCCTCCAGCACAGTACAGTGGTTCTTTTAACTTTATTGGTTTTAACTGTTCTGTATAAGTGAAGTGATTCTTTTATATAGAGCGCATTATTGGTTTTAACTGTTCTGTATAAGTGAAGTGATTCTTTTAGATAGAGCGCACTCTTTACAAAGTATTTTTGCACTATGTTACGGTTGGTTTAAAAATTGAGATGCCCCGTATTACATTTTCTATTCTTGAATGTAGTAGATCTATCTTACTTACCAACTTGGGTTATATCGAATGAGGATATTTTTAGAATGTTAACACAATGAAAGAATGATGTGTTCAATATTCTTGTCTGAAGACAGAGCTATATTCCTCCTCTTCTCAATACTATATTTTGCTGGAAAATATTCTGCTTTGTATTTTATACAGGCATATTTTTATGCGAATATTGTACATATATATATACATGTATTTAACATTGTGTTAGTTATTTGGAAGTTTTCCCTTGTCCTCTGTATATATTGGTAATGCATCTTTAAGTAAATACAGGTCAATCTTTTATGTTAATTGGGCGGCAGCCAATCACGCAACTGGTACTATGAGCACTAGCACTTTAAATTTCACCTGTTCCCTAAGAAGCATTGTGTGAACAAGGCCTCTGGGTAGGCCGAAAGTTTATGCTGAAGCGGATGAAATAATTAAATAATTTTTCTCACTGCAAACTGGGTCGGCTCTCGTGTCTTCATGGCGGCGGAGTCCTGGGGACTGCGGGACTGTCGGAGCTGTGGTTCGTGTTGGATGAGCATATATATATATATATATATATATATATATATATATATATATATATATATATATATATATATTACCTACTGGCGGTCGCCAGTAGGTATATATAGTTAGGATTTTTTCCCTATGGGATTTTTGAAAATTCTATGTCTAATAACTTTGGCGTTTGTGGACGGAATTGGCTGAAATTTTCAGGAAAATGGCACATTTTGTTTCTGAGCAGCCCTTGAAAATTTGGGGGGGGGGTTCGTCAAGGGGGAGCCGAGAAAAAAGGGGGGTCCCAAAACGTGTTTTTAACATTGAGTTTTCCATAGGGCGGTTGGCCTCACTTTTAGCCCGAAGGGCTGAATGGATTTGCACGAAACTTGGCAAAATTGTAGGGACTGGTAGCCCGATGTGCCTTTTGTAGGTCTCAATATATGTGCTTCAGTGGATTTTGAGAAATTAACGTTCAAAAAAAGATATATATCTGTAACAGCGGACCGGGCAGCGCTCCAGTTCGCGTACTTTTCGCGCAATGGAGCTTTGTGAAGCGAAGCTGATTGGTTCTCCGGCGTCTGTAAACATTCCAAACAGTCCGTAGCGGCCGCCATCTTGTCTCTCGGTAGGATCGAGAGACAAGAGGAGGCCAAAGCGAAGGGGCAAATGACCATAAGGGGGCATAGTAGATTCTCGCTGACCCCCTAGGTTTGATGTGGAGGATTTAAAAGGGCCCCGCGGGGCAAAAAAAAATAAAAATAATAATAATCGAACGGCTGAATGGATTTGCACGAAACTTGGCAAAATTGTAGGGACTGGTAGCCCGATGTGCCTTTGCTAGGTCTCAATATATGTGCTCCAGTGGATTTTGAGAAATTAACGTTCAAAAAAAGATATATATCTGTAACAGCGCTCCGCTTCGCGTACTTTTCGCGTTACGGAGCTTTGCGAAGCTGATTGGTTCTTCGGCGTCTGTAAACATTCCAAACAGTCCGTAGCGGCCGCCATCTTGTCTCTCGGTAGGATCGAGAGACAAGAGGAGGCCAAAGCGAAGGGGCAAATGACCATAAGGGGGCATAGTAGATCCTCCCTGACCCCCTAGGTTTGATGTGGAGGCTTTAAAAGGGTCTCGCAGGGCAAAAAAAAAATATATCGTTTTTTTAGTTTTTTTGCGTGGAGTGCGCCCGGTTCGCGAACCGGGAAGCGTTCTGGGGAGCGTACTTTCTTGAAAATTAGTGAAAAAAGTTAGAGTAAAATAATAATTGTGAGTGATCAGATGTAGGGTAGCTCTGAGAAGAGCTTTTGGGTTTATGGTACATTTAGGTACTTATAAGTAGGTACCAATGCACAGTCTTAAATTCAGAGTGAAAATTCTGTTGCCCTCATCTGAGAAGTGAACTCCATCTCCTCTGTAGATATCTTGCATGTAGTAACGCAAGTTATTGTTGTACAGGGAGCCCATTCCATGGTCTCTCATGTAAGCTGAAACAGATTTGTTTACATGCTTCCTCGATTTCTCAATTTGTGGACAAAATTGGTTTGACCACCTCCATTTCTGTCTTTGGCATATATTTGAATATACCAAGGCAGTCTGAGGAAAAAGTGCCATCAATTGCTCAAAGGTGTCCTTTAAAAGCATTTCCAGACCTACCCCAGTCAAAGTGCCCAAATCATTACCTCCACAGTGCACAATTAACAGGTCAGGTTTTGGCAAATGCATAAAGGTTTTCACCAATGGTATCAATTGGTGACATTTTAATCCTCTGTGGCCAAACCACTTAATTTCCACATCTTGTAAATTGAGGTTAGGTAAATTCCTGTTTTCAGCGTACCTCTGAGCCCAATAGATGTAACTATGTCCAACAATCCAGACAGAAAACATGGCGAGAGAAGGTTCTCCTGCAGTCAGATGAAGTGTGGCAATGAAATGGCAGTTGAAAAAATGAGAGTGTAAAATGAAAAAAACTGAGGAGTTTCTGTGTTAATGAAGCAGTAAGAGTGATTGGTGGATTTTGATTGCTGAAAACAGAAAGTTAGGGTGCATGGATGAGTTCGTTGAAAGATGTATTTTGAGTGGCGAAGAAAAAATCATTAAATGAAAGATTGCATTGGATATGCAGGTGCACTGAGAGTTCAGAGTTCAATTGCAACATTGTTGTGTGAACTTGGAAACACCAGAGGTCTTGCAAGAGGTGGTTGCTATGCAGAAAAAGCAGAGAGGGGGCAGAGGGGGGAAGGGTTTTGATTTGAAAAAAAGTGAGGGAAGAGTTTTGATTGGGTGACATGAGAGATATGTGTGAAGAATTACAGCATTTCTGTGCTTTTGATAGCTGCAGACTCTGGAGTGCATACCTTTTGCTCTGCTGAAGACAAATTGGTGTGTTTCTGAGACTGTTTTGAAACTCAAAGTATTTGCTAAGGTGAGAAAAGATTTCTTTAATTTAGATAGAAAATAGAGTGTTTTAAGGAGAAAATTATGAAGAAAGTTGTGTTTTTCAAATGTTGCTTTGTCTCAAGTGTTTTACAAATAGATTTTGTTTCTTTGTGAAATTGTAATTGGAGAAAATGTGAAGTATTAGTACTGACAGGGTTTTTATGTGCATAGGAGCTGTGGAGTGTTTTCAAATTATGACTTGTAAATCGTTTTTGAGAAAAAGCAATGGTTTTAATATTGATGACAAGGACATAATGGAGAAGTGAGGCTCACTGGTTAGAGGAGGCAGACCTGGAAGCAGAGGTCAGCCCGGGACCAGGGTTCAATTCCCGGCTCGGCGGTGTCTTGAGTCTTAAAATGTCCATGGACTTGACAATTCTCGCTCCGGTGCCTACTCGATTCACGGGTTCACACTCTGCGACTCTGGGCAATAGCTTGCTTAGTCTCCACAACGGCCCCTCGCGGTGGGATGCCTGGCTTTCACCTTGCGGATTCCCTGCTGGGGTTATCTCACAGGGGAATACCAGGACGGGTTCCCTAAGCAAGCGCTTAGAAACCGCTCGGTGATTTGCGCTATATAAATTCCTGTACATTTACATTTACATAATGGTGTCTGCTTCTTTATAAGGTAATTGAGAGTCTCTGATGTTATTTTTCCCATTTCAATGTAAGAAGTTTGTCTGTGGAGCAAATTGCTTGTAAATATGCTCCCACCTGTGCATGGCAAATTTAGATTTTGAATGTTTCCGTTACATAGGCATGTTAAAGGTGACTGAAACATGCTGCAAAGGCAATCAAAAAACGCTTTTATGTGTCTTAAGGACATTTTAAGTCATTTCCCCATGTGCAGTGTTTTCAAATTATGAGTTGAAAATCGTTTTTGAGGTAAAGGAATGTTTTCAAAATTTATGTGCGCCATATGCCCCCAAATTTCTTTTTCAGGGGTGCAGCAGGGTGTTCTTGAGACACCCCTGCACCCTCGGAAAAATTCGTAATTTGCGATGAGGTAATTGCTAATCGCAAATTGCACCTTCATTCCTATGGGCCTCCTGCTGCATGGAAATGAATGGGTAATTTGTAATTAGCAAATAGCTCATCGCAAACTAGGAATGGTAAAGAATCGCTATTTATTCCTTAAAGTTCGCTATTTAGGAAATGCAAAAAACTTTGATGATACATATGGCGGTTCATCTCTAACAAGATAAGAAGCATAGGGATAGATTTATGATGACTGGCGCATCACCAGGGATGTGTTAGTCATTCTGTGCCGCTGTTCCGTCACCTATGGTGTGCTGCATTTACAATGCGGCGCATCATGGGGCAAAAACAGCACAGATGCGTGACGTATCTGTGCCGTAAAGGTGGCGCATTGCTGGAGTTGTATCGCAAGTGTGATGAAGCTCCAGCAAGGCTCAGGGGTGCCCCTGTCGCAGGGTTTCTGTTCTCACACAGAACTGTGGACAGAGGATTGGAACCTCGGCGAATTAGGGTGCCCCAAAACTCACCTTAGTAATCAAAAACCCCTTAGCAAGCTAGGTACAGTGTCACATTGGATATAACAAACTCTCAATGTTTAGATAATCCAGAATATGAACTTATAGTACCTCAGGATACGTGGAACTCATGAAGAGTCGGTCGTTATATATTTCTTAGAAACCAGAACATGGAGTTAAGAAGAACACATGTGTATTTGAAATGTTTATTTACTAATGCCGTCTTCTCAGGCGTAGTATCTTAGATAATACAAGTACACATATTATCAGTAGCAAAATTACCAGCATAGTTACTAGTACATAAAAAGCGAATGGTGACAGTATGTTAACATGCTGTAAATGAATAAGAGTTAGCAACACTTATAAGCAGCCGCGGGCCGTGGAGGGAGTTACGGTGGGGCAGGGAGGCGGGGAGGGGGAGGGGCAGGGTGGAGAGGGCTCCACCCTGCCCCTCCCCCTCCCCGCCTCCCTGCCCCACCGTAACTCCCTCCACGGCCCGCGGCTGCTTATATCTCACCCTCCCTAATACACATATTATATTATTTGCTAAGAAGGTCTCCTTGTGTTGGTTTAGGGCGTGCCCATACTTTAGTGTCTTAGATTTGAAGGAATCACATCAGCATACACCAGCTCTCTCTTCATGTGAACCGCATCAAGTGTTGTGTATGTGTGTTCGGCAAAGCAATATAAAACCCGCCTTATGTCGTGGAGATCAGACCTCATAACAATTCTGTATCGTGTTGTTCTTGAAACTTCAGCAGTCGCTGTACAGATATAGTTTAACAAGCAAAGCAGATAGTAGAGCAATAACATATTATTCTCATGTAAACCACGATGAACTACTAGGTTGAAAGCTAAAGCAACAACTAAGTGTCGTGTGCAGAAGTTGCAAATGAAAAATGGCGTTTAAACCGGTAATGAGCTCATGCTAACTTAACACGGTGTAAAGATATCCAGGATCTAGATGACACCTCCCCATGATCCGGAAACGAACTGAATAAGATAATAGAAGTGGCATCTCATGAGAGCAGATTGCAACTTTATATGTGGACGGTCCGCAAGGTAAAACATTAAAAACTAGGAAAATTTAATGCTAAAGAAAAATAAAACAGCCAATTACTTTATCGAGGCTTAAGCCAATAGGCAAGCTAAATAATAAAAACTTGACAAATAAGTCAATGAATTGTCAATGAAATGCTAGTACTCAGCATATCAAACATGAAAAAGGTCTATGACATAACTGTGTATGCAAAATAAGCTGCAACAGCCTCCAATAGGAAGTCACCGTCTGCATCCGAAAAGAGTTCAGCCATCCAATTTAAAAGCGGAAAAGAACATACGTGCTCTCCCAGCACCGGATCCTCTATCACCATCAGAGGACAGCTCGGTGGGTTTTCAAGAAAGCTCTGTTCCAAGAAAGACTGTGTTGCCGCCAGTAAATTCCAGGGACCAATTAGTCCATGCATCAATGCCACAGCCATAATCCTTTCGCCAGGACAAACCAACTCGTGAGTAATGATAGGAGTCATCAGCTGATTAAAGTCGACGTCAGGAGAAACCGGTCCGCAGAGACACAAATCAATGGCCCAATCGAAATCACAGGTCAGGCAGTGAAATACAGGCTGGACACAGGTGAAGTAGGAGAATCGAAAAGATAATCCATATGCCGTGCTTAATATCGCCAACGGCATTGTGCCATAATATTCAACCATGCGATTGCGGAACAGCGTCAGCAGCTGCAGGGCGGGAGCTTGCACAGGAGGGACATCAATATTTAAAAATGTAAAAAAGCACAAGAGCGTCCGCTGGTAATGCAAGTAAAAATGGGAATCCACCAAGCACAGTGGAAAAAATAGAATGAAAGAAAGCAGGGATTACTCCAAAGATTTTCTCAAATGAAGTCACGAGACCACTGGTAACAACTTTAAAAAAGTGCGCCAGGCCCTTTGTGGAGGACGCGTTAAAGATAGTCCGAACCATCTTGCTGAAATGGAAAGGCAAATCTGTATTTAAAAGGGTCTGCACCTCTGTACGGGTGTTCGCTATGTGAAGCACGAAAGTTTCACGGGCCGAACTCAAGGCCACCTCTCTCTGAGACAAAAGAGCTCTTATTCTTGCCATGCCGTTGAAATCTGCTCCCAAGGTTGGTATTTGTGGCCAGATTGAAAACTCCCTATGTTCATGTGTGGGAGGAAATAGAACATTTCTGCAGCAAATAACCCGTTCACTTACTGTTACGATAAAAGGAATACTTTTAATTAACCCAGAACAATCTTCATTATTGAGCATCAAATAACTACCATTTTCCAACAACTTGAACGTGGGGATGATAGCAGGAACTGGCGTGCCTTGCAACACGCAAGCCATATTTGGTCGGTGTTTGTTGCATGAACCGTGTAACTGTATGTGCCTACACATTAGTGAATGATCTGGCGTCTCAGTGCATTCCTCTCCATTCAGATAAACTTCTTGATCATCTTTGAAACATCTGTATGTGTATGGAAGCGACCAGACCTCATGAAGAAAACCACTACCTAAAGGTGCATAACGACCTATTGGTATATATTTCATACAATTTGAAAACTTATATAAAGCAAAAGGCAGCGTTATTAAACCGTGGATAAGGCACGTTGCCAAAGCAGCCAACCTTTTGGATTTATACTGGAAATGTTAAAGGAAGAATTATGGAGTAGGGCCTGTAAATATTTTTAAGGAACAACCGAGTAAAATTACTCCAACCATCATATTCCTCTAACTCCGGGATAGTAGGGGTGTTTAATTTTTTAGAAGTAGCCAATCCAAAGCATTTGGTCTGGGAAATTGTTTCATTCACAAACAACATATGATTTGGGATGAGATATGCACGGTGCAAAGCCTCAGTGCCTTGTACCTGCCAGGTTCGTGAACCCCAAACTGATGTAGATCCTGGATATCTTTACACTGTGTTAAGTTAGCATGGGCTCATTACTGGTTTAAACGCCATTTTTCCTTTTTTGCAACTTCTGCACACGACACTTAGTTGTTGCTTTAGCTTTCAGCCTACCTGCGTCAAGATCTATGCCTGCTTCAAGCAGGCGGAGGGTTTTGATGCAGCTTTGTCCTATCTGATTGTAAATGCGGCAGACCGTGGGTGGCAGAGCAGCGGTGCACGTTAACTGGTGCATCTCTGGGGATGTGCTAGTTAATATAAATCTACCCCTTTCCATACATACTGAGCATGTCATGAATGATGTAATATGTGACATCATCAGCAGTGGATTACGGGTAATAGTATCTCTAGTTTACTCCCCTATAGCTGTCTTTCTTTTAACATAACTGTCTGTTTCCTTCCCTTATACTTACTGTTTTTTTGGTTCGCTTCCGGTTCGCGTACCGGCGAGCGAACTGGGAAGCGAACTAAGAGAAATAGAGGTTGGCACAGTTCCAAATATTGTACCAATTTTTTAATACCGGGGAGGTAGTTCTGAAAAGAACTTTCTTTTTTATTGTTTTTGTTGTTTTATATTTTTTTAATTATTTTTCTGAACATTTTTTTACTTTTTTTGAATTTTTCTGAACAGTTTTATATTTTTTTGGGGGTTTTTTCGGAGGGGGCAACGAAAACGATTCATTGTAAAGGGCTCAACAGGAGCAACAAAAAAAAAAAAGAATTTATTGTTTGGGGCGTTTCGGACAAACATGAGCATGATTGTCAATAGCTCTGTTGATCAGAGTGATGCTTCTTTCTCCGTAGCAAATGAATCCACTGCAATGTACGCAGACTTGTTTTACTTCACGAAATCTCGTTTGTATATTTGGCACCATCTCCCTGCCCTCTGGTCCCGTTACTTCCGGTACAACAGATCTTCTGTCCATAATAGGGAGATTATCTAGGTCGTTACGAAACTGTGCAGCACTGTAGTTGTTAGGATGCCACCTAGTCATATGGCGATGCATTGTGTAGTTTCCGAAACTGTATTTTTTGTCGGTCCCTCTGGACAGTCTATCTTGACATATAAGGCAAGTTACGTATCTTGCATTTACTTTTTTCTGACCTTTGGGAATTTAAAAAAATTGCCAAATGAAGTTTTCTTTCCGGTGAGACGTCCTGGGCTCCTCAGGCAAAAAGTGCCTCTCTTCGTGCTCGTCGTGCTGTTCCTCTTCTTCCTCTTCTTGCTGAATTATAACTTCAGCAGGTGGTCCACTCTTCCTTGGATGTGGTGGAGGTGGTGGGGAAGCACCAGCTGAAGCTACTAAAGAAGCCATTGCTCACTGGTAACAAAGGGTCTTTCTCTCACAATGATGAAAGTCAGAGTGAGGAAAGAAGGAGGGATTTTCATCATTTGGGAAAAACAATAGTTCTCAACCAATGAAAAGTGTTCATTTTAGATTATATGACCTAGTCTTACATCATTAGGAAACTAAAAGTGAAATGAACCAATGAAAAGTGTTATTACCAAGTCACATGACCTGCTGTGTTTACGTTACGCGCTTTGCAGGGCCTCCCGGTTTGCTTCCAGAAACCTGCGCTTTGCACCTCGGTAAGCGTACCAGTTCGCTAACGTAGCACGTCATATGACGTATCACGCGACAACGCGAAACGTCATGTGGACGGGAGGCGTCACGATGTTGTTTTCTAACACGGCAGTTGCGGTAAAGAAACATTTACCGGCTCGCGGTCTATTTCGCGGCATCAAGGTCAGCTAACGGGAAGTTTCCCGATTCGCGAAGCGGGAACGAAGAAAAAAAAAAAATTTAAAAAAAATTATTAATAAACATATAAAATATATTTTTGGATTTAAAGAAGAATACATTTTACAGCTACAGATATTAGCTGTTAAAAAACCAATGAAATTCACTGAAAAAACCATAGGTTATAGACCATATATAGTTAGGAATTAGCATTTACAAAACCTTGAAAATTCACTGAAAAAACCATAGGTTATAGACCATATATAGTTAGGAATTAGCATTTAGAAAACCTTATTTTACTCACACAAAACCATTGAAATTCCATATATAGTTAGTTGCACTAACTATATATCGCGCACCCGCAATCCACTGCTGATGATGTCACATATTACATCATTCATGACATGGTCAGTGACATCACTGATGACATCACTGATGACATCTCAAATGACATCACTGATGATATCTCATTTGACATCAATGGTCACATCAATGATGATATCATTAATGTGACAATACAATGCAATGCATCTCCTCACACTTTAATATAACCTCTGTTACACCCAGTGTTAAATACAGAGTATAATTTTTGAAACCATTGACACACCAATACTAGTTACTACATACGCACTCACTGATTCCTACGTCTACACACACATTCACTCATTCACCCATACACTCATCTTTACAACACTATCATTTGCACTCATACACCTATACAGACACTCACACTCTGCCACTCATCCATGGAGTTACTCACACACCTAGTCAGTCCTGTAAAGAATCAATCACACTTCCATTTTCTAATCTACACAGTTAAACATAGAGTACCTTACATTTTCAAACATATACTAACACATACTTACTCTCTTATAGAATCACTGATACAAGTACACATTGATCTGCACAGAGTCACACACCTCCCAGCCAGCCATACACACACTCAGTCTCCCATACAAATACTTGTGCAACCAATCAATAACCCATATAGCTACTTATATAGCTACTGATCAACACATGCAGCAGCTTGCACAACAACAGACATACTGATGCACACTTTCAGACAGTTTAGTCACTAACCCATGCATTTAGTACGACACATTTATTCACTCACTCATACAGTCAGTCACGCACTTACTAAATCCTTCATCCAGACACTTATACATCCACTCATTCTTCAATATATCAAACATATTTAAACTTTACAGAAACACACAGTCACTGGATGATGTCATCAGTGATGTCATCAGTGATGTCATTTGAGATGTCATCAGTGATGTCATCAGTGATGTCACTGACCATGTCATGAATGATGTAATATGTGACATCATCAGCAGTGGATTGCGGGTGCGCGATAGATAGTTAGTGCAACTAACTATATATGGAATTTCAATGGTTTTGTGTGAGTAAAATAAGGTTTTGTAAATGCTAATTCCTAACTATATATGGTCTATAACCTATGGTTTTTTCAGTGAATATATATATATATATATATATATACATATATATATATGCAGGGAACTCCTCCACGCCACTTTCAATCCAGCTGGACCAACGAAGCGTTACATAGGAGACGGACCACAGGATCGGTTACAGGTATTCTTTATTCGGTAAATACAGCTGGAAAAAGGTGCATTACGCGTTTTGGGCTGTGCAAGCCCTTGCTCACATGCAACAATTGTTTGTAACTTTTACATTTTTATATTGCTTGGTGACTGCGCAAACCCAGCCCTCTAATCCAGTCATGTGACCATAGACATAAACAACATCTCAAATGTTGTAGGTCATTACTGTGCAAAATACGCAAAAAGGGAAGAAATTAAAAATGTAATTTCTTTATAAGAACATTCTTTGGAATCTTCAATTATTACAGGCTAAATCCTAGAAGATATATGGAAAACACAAACAGCCTGATTCATCAAGCCGAAATCAGCTCGCAAAGGGCCAGATTCTGAGAATCTGGCCCTTTGCCAGAGCTATTTTTGCATTTGGGAGTCATCATCCCAAATGCAAAAATCGGTAATAGCTATTTCGCTATTTTGCGAGGAATTACATTTAAGGAATCTCTATTTGAGATTCCTTAAATGCAATTCATCATCCATTTAAAAATTGAGAATTCGCAATTTCGGCCCACTATTTACCGCGAGGTCAAACCTCGTGGTAAATAGCGAAAACTTAGAAAAATGCTTTTAAAAGCATTTTTCGAAGTTGCATGTTGCACACACACATGTCCTTTGGACATGTGTGTGCGCAACACCTGTTTCAATTTGCATTTAAGGGGTGCTACACGGTGTCCGTTGGACACCCCTGGCACCCTTTAAATCGCTATCTAATTTGCGATTAGCAAATTACTAATCGCAAATAAGGAAAACTCCCCATTCATTCCTATGGGCCTTTTGGCCCACAGGAATGAATGGGGAGTATTCCTTATTTGCGATTAGCAATTTGCTAATCGCAAATAAGGAATGTGTAGGAATCGCATTTCTTTATGCAATTTCTACATGAATCCCGTTTTGCAAGTCCTTAATAGCGATTCCTTATGAATCGCTATTGGGGGCTCGCAAAACGGGAGAATGATGAATCAGGCTGCATGTATCCCAAGAATTCTTATACATATCACACTGCGTACGTCAAGGAGGACTTATATAGGAAAGTGCATTTTAAAGTGAATAATGTGGTGCAAAACAATGCATGTCTAAAGTGCAGAACTAGAAAAATTACAATGTGACAACATTTGAGAATAAAGTGCTACAGTCAAAGATAAAACTACCTGTATAAATATATAAATTTGATGCACTTAATACTATTTTTGAATATAAACATATTTCAATATGTATTAAAGCATAACTAAAACATTTCATATTAAATACAGAGTTTATCATAAATAACTGTTAAAAACACCCTGTGGCTAAAAGCAGTGTTAAATAGTAAGAAAAGGAAAAGTAGGGAAAACAGGATATTTAATATATTTACACATGTTGAAAATGCAGAAGGACTAAGAATGTGTCCCTTCTGACTAACAGGGAACCTGACTAGCCAGCAGGAAGAAAATCAAAAACCTATGCACCCACAATGAAGCAATATTTGAAATGTATCAGTCCATTCATATAACCCCAGGAAACAGGGAACCTGACTACCTGGGGTAGATGTACTTTGCTTCAAAGATACAGAATCTCACAAGATATGTAACAGTTACCATCATTTTATAGAAACGTATGTAGATCCTCAGTATTATTGAGCCCATTGGGCCATTTGCTATCATACTCAAGGATCATACTGGATTCCAATTGTCGTAATTTTAGTTCTCTGTGGCCACCCCTGCGGGAAGTGGGAACTGCTGCCACTACATAATATTTCAAGCAATTGATATCTTTATTATGCTTCAGTTCGAAGTGGCGGGCCACTGGGTAGATGGGATCGCTGTGTAAAATGGCTCCTAAATGTTGTAAGATCCTGACGTGCACCTGTTGTTTGGTACTTCCGATGTAATTGAGGCTACAGGTGCACGTCAGGACATACACAGCGAATTCCGATTTGCAGGTATGATTACCTACTATTGGAATTTCCTCAGAACTAAAAGGGGTACAATAGTGGGTTTTGTTAACCCCAAACTTACAGGCACGACAACTGGAGCATTTGCGAAAACCTGCTGCCGGAGCCAGCCAGTTGGGATTCTGCTTTAATTCAGGACTGGGTTGGTCAAGAATTGTTCCCATATTGCGAGCTCTACGGAAAGTGACAGTGGGTTTAGATGGCAAGTAGCTCCTAATATATTGTCTGTAAGGACAATTGGCCAATTTTTATTAATGATCTTTCTGATGGTCTTTTCTTGATCACTAAAAGATGTGATGAACCTAGGACATGTATTAATATTGGCTAACTGTTCTGGGTCTTTAGAGTTAGTGTTGTCTAATGGGTCAGGAAAGAGACTTTGCCGGGATCTCATATTAGCTTTAGCCAAAGCTTGATCAAATATGGTGTATGAGTATCCTCGGTCTTTTAATCGATCTCGCAGTTCCTTGACACATTTATCAAATTCGTCAGCAGAACTACAGATTCTTTTGAGGCACAGAATTTCACCAAAAGGAATACTATTTATGGTGTGTTTGGGGTGGAGGCTGGAGGCGTGGAGAGTGGTATTTCCTGCGGTAGGTTTTCTAAATAGTGTGGTTTGAAGTTTATCGGAATCATCAATATATACTTTGACATCTAAGAACTCTACCTGTGATGCACTGATGTGCGATGTAAATCTTAAATTCAGGGAGTTGTTGTTGATTTCCCTAATGAAAGAGACCGCTTCTGCTTCGTCTCCTTGCCACACAATGAAAATATCATCAATGTACCTCAGGTATTTGATAACTTTCTCATTCATCCACGTTTTATGTGCAATGTTGAGGACCTGCTCCTCCCACCAGCCCACGTGCAAGCACGCGTAGCTGGGGGAGAAGCAGGCCCCCATTGCTACACCCCTCAACTGTCTCCATACATCTTTACCAAATGTGAAATAATTATTATTCAGGCACCATTCCATTAAACTTAAAATCACTTTGTTGTGCTCATAATATTCGATCGATCTCTGGATCAAAAAGTGACTTGCAGCATTTAACCCGTTAGTGTGCACTATACTGGTGTAAAGAGATTCGACATCCAATGTTATTAAAAGCATGTCATCTTGCCACTCAATTGCGTCTATTTTCTTCAAAAAGTCACTAGTATCGCAAACATAACTCGGCAAATTCTTCACATGATCTTGTAGGAAGAAGTCAATGTACTGTCCAACATTTTCTCCTATACTCTTAATGGCAGAGATTATTGGTCTGCCAGGTATAGGTGATATGTTCTTGTGGACTTTTGGAATCAGGTAAAAAACTGGTAACATAGGAAACTCATTATGCATAAATTTAAATTCATCTCCTGATATGAATCCTTCCCTGCGCCACTTTGACAAAAGTTTGAATAAAATGTCATTGGCTTTTAGGTATTCCTTGTTGTTGGACTTTTCATAACAGTCAATGTCATGCAGTTGTCTATAGGCCTCAATAGTATATTGTGATTTGGGCCAAAGCACAATGTTCCCACCTTTGTCCGCAGTTTTTATCACAATGTCGGGATTCAAACTTAACTTTTTCATTAGCGCAAAGTAATTTGCCTTATGCTGATTAAATGCATTATTTTTGCAATAGTTAGTTTTTATATGCAGTGCTTTAACTTCCGCAGTAATGCAATCATGGAACGTGTCAAGTGCGTTTTTTGCCATTAAAGGAACAAAATTAGACTTGCCTTTAAATGGAGTGACTCCTGCGCCTTTTTGTACCATATGTATTCTGCTGAGTCTCCTTTGGGTACTTAAATCCACATCCAGACCGATGGGTTGTGAGTCAGTAGCCATATCCAAATCGTGTATGTCCAGTAAAGTTGGGACATCCGCCGCCAAAACTGGGGGTATAACATTATCAGTCATATTCACAATTGCAGCAGTGGAATTTGTTTTAAGACTTTGCAAAGTGAAGAATTTTTTGAGCTTGAGCTTTCTTAGAAAGCAGTATACATCAACTTTTGTAGCAGCATACTTAAAAGTTTGTGCAGGACAGAAATTGAGCCCTAGGGAGAGTAGCTGTTCTTCTGCTTTTGATAGAGTTATGTTAGATAAGTTAATGACAGAATTGCTTATTGCTTTTTCTTGTTCTTCTGCCATGTTGGTTTGTTCTTGTTTTTTTGTGTATTTTTGTTTTTGTCTTTTTCTTCTCTCTCGTCATTTTTTGTTCCTTCGTTTGTTGCTGCATTCTTTTGTCGCAGTCGAAGTTTTCTTAGTCTTTCCGCGACTAAAAAATCTAGCTCTTCTTCCAAATTTAAAATGGTTCCAGATTGATCATTTCTCACAGGCCCCCCACTGGAGGCACTAGAGACACTTGATGATAAATTGGATTCCACGCTAGATGTATCATCGTCTTTGTCTCCACTCATGTTCACAGCAGCATTGCATTGTGGTAATTGCAGTTTATTCCCCTTTGCGCTGAATTGTTGGCGTTTGATATCATTATACTTTCTTGCGAATGTAAAAATTTGACCATTCGCGTAATCCGCCTGATCCCGGGCGAATTTGTTAACTTTCCGGACTTTGATTCTGGCCTCATGTTTTTTAAGTCGGTCCAACATTAAGTCCTTTAGCTTCTTTGTAGTTTCATTTTCAGGGATTTTGTCAATTTCTTCCTGAATAGTTTCAATGGTTTTCAGAATCTCTGCTCGGTCAATGGCTGTATGTTTGATAAGAATATGAACTAGATTCATTGAGGCAGCCAAGTTCCTCTGCCCCCAATCCTTAAGTAATGCAGCACTGGGATTTTCGAAGCTTGGTGCGAGCATAATGCGGAGACCTCGGGGAACACGCCCGGCCGCCGCATATTTGGTTAATGAGTAATGTTCCCACCACTTGGTGATCTCAAGCCGCATTTGTTTTTCGAGATCCTTGTAAAGTGATTTAATATTGCTTTCTTCCTGTGCTACAACGTTGTTGGAGGCTTTGTGAATGCCTCCACCCGAAGCAGTGATTTTTTCAAACAGTCCTTCTGCTTCAACTTCTCGGACACGGAACGCTTCCGCAGACATGCTCTCAGCCAGCTTTATCTGTATCTGCCAATTGTCTTTAAAGCAAACCGCTGTTGTTCGGCTTGCGGCGTTTTCATTAACCAGTGATCCCACACACGGTGATACTTTCCCACCTCTGCTCTGCCCCTTTGCGACTCACCACGTCGATTCAGCCCCAAACCACAAACCGAGTCCTCCGACCCGTGTCGGTTTGCGCTTTCGTCGTACGTCGTTAGAATCTGTTGGGCTGCAGTAGGGGGCGTCTGCTGAATTCCTCACAGGATCAAAAATGCAGTAAGCTTGAGAAGCCGACGCCACATCAGGGAAAGGGGTCAGTACCGGAAGCAAGCTCACTCCCGTAATTAATGCAGGGTACTCCTCCACGCCACTTTCAATCCAGCTGGACCAACGAAGCGTTACATAGGAGACGGACCACAGGATCGGTTACAGGTATTCTTTATTCGGTAAATACAGCTGGAAAAAGGTGCATTACGCGTTTCGGGCTGTGCATTTCTGGCTTTTATTCATTTACATAGTCACCTTTGCTCTCAGTGAGCGTGAGTTCATTTAATCACAATCAAGGTGCCTGATGGGAGATGGAGTTACTACCAATGTAAGTATTACTTATAGTAAGTTCTGATGGTCCGTTTTAATTTTCGTCAATTATTTCCTTTGTAGGCTGTGTCCCAGGATGCAGACTCGATCTGCATAGGATGTGTGCTGATCCAGATTCAAAGGTTCACACCGGCAGCCTCGCTCAGCTGGACAGTATTTCCACCACCTGCTCGATGGTGCAGTTCCCCACGACCGGAACCGCCGTGTAGAAATTTTGAAACCAATGTGCCCTGAAGCATTAGGAGCGCACTCAACACCCGGAAAAGCCGGAAATGAACAAGGTGGGGCTTCTGAAGGACTATAGTAGAGCCCGGGGGACATATCCCCACGTTTGAGGGAATGCTTCCTATTTAACCCAACAATTACACTCCCATTCAGAGAGTGATACCCTGGAGCTCCATACAACCTTGACAACCTTCATTAAACTTTGTGTAGTGCGCCCAACAATACCTTTTTATAAATAAGCAGTTGACATGCAAGACAGAGTTCGCTGTTTATGTGCTGGAGTGTCCGTGTGGCCTGCAATATGTGGGGAGTACCAAGTTGCAGGTTCACAAACGGATACTCCAGCACATAAGGGCCATCAACACCGGAGATGCAGCCTACCCGGTTGCGTGTCATTTTAAAGAACTTCATGACAATCAGAGCCAACTATTGACATACTTGGTCATAGACGCAGTGCCACCACTAAGGAGAGGTGGCAATCGCGAGGGTATTCTGCGGGCCCTTGAGACAAGGTACATCATAGATCTAGACAGCAAAAATCCATCTGGCCTGAACGCCAGCGAGGATTTTTATACCTGCTTATAATGTCCATAATGTTTTCTGTTTATATCTACCATCCTGCATCGATTAGCTCCACTGTTTACTTCCATATTCCCTGTATTATTAACTTTATGGGAAGTTTATTGGCTCTGGTCTGTTCTCCTCCAGCACAGTAAAGTGGTTCTTTTAACTTTATTGGTTTTAACTGTTCTCTATAAGTGAAGTGATTCTTTTATATACAGCGCATTATTAGTTTTAACTGTTCTGTATAAGTGAAGTGATTCTTTTAGATAGAGCGCACTCTTTACACAGTATTTTTGCACTATGTTACGGTTGGTTTAAAAATTGAGATGCCCCGTATTACATTTTCTATTCTTGAATGTAGTAGATCTATCTTACTTACCAACTTGGGTTATATCGAATGAGTATTTTTTTAGAATGTTAACACAATGAAAGAATGATGTGTTCAATATTCTTGTCTGAAGACAGAGCTATATTCCTCCTCTTCTCAATACTATATTTTGCTGGAAAATATTCTGCTTTGTATTTTATACAGGCATATTTTTATGCGAATATTGTATATATATATACATGTGTTTAAGATTGTGTTAGTTATTTGGAGGTTTTCCCTCGTCCTCTGTATATATTAGTAATGCACCTTTAAGTAAATACAGGTCAATCTTTTATGTTAATTGGGCGGCAGCCAATCACGCAACTGGTACTATGAGCACTAGCACTTTAAATTTCACCTGTTCCCTAAGAAGCATTGTGTGAACACGGCCTCTGGGTAGGCCGAAACTTTATGCTGAAACGGATGAAATAATTAAATAATTTTTCTCACTGCAAACTGGGTCGGCTCTCGTGTCTTCACTGCGGCGGAGTCCTGGGGACTGCGGGACTGTCGGAGCTGTGGTTCGTGTTGGACGAGCATATATATATATATACATATATATATATATTCACGCTCCAAGGTTGTCCACCATGTGAGTACTACACTTCCCAGAAGTCTCACTGGAGCCTCCCATCGACGGGCGAGTTATATAATTGGAGAAGTGTAGTGGGTGCGCACACCGCTTCCGTTAAAGCCCCTGAAGAGAAGCAGATGGAGCTTCGAAACGCGTCGGGCAGATCCATTACGGAGCGGCGTCTACAAGCGGATCCCCGTCCTCACCTACACATAAATAAAGCTGCTGCTCGCGTGCTACTCACATGGTGGACAACCTTGGAGCGTGAATCTATATGCGGCAGTCCAGCCGCAGAGTATGCACCACCCCGTTAACGTGGGGGTCACGGCAGTGAAGTAGCAGCCGTACATGGAATCGAGGACGGGCCCACTTGTGGAGTCCATACAGGACTTGATTGTGTGCTTTCCGTACTACACTTCCCAGAAGTCTCACTGGAGCCTCCCATCGACGGGCGAGTTATATAATTGGAGAAGTGTAGCGGGTGCGCACACCGCTTCCGTTAAAGCCCCTGAAGAGAAGCAGATGGAGCTTCGAAACACGTCGGGCAGATCCATTACGGAGCGGCGTCTACAAGCGGATCCCCGTCCTCACCTACACATAAATAAAGCTGCTGCTCGCGTGCTACTCACATGGTGGACAACCTTGGAGCGTGAATCTATATGCGGCAGTCCAGCCGCAGAGTATGCACCACCCCGTTAACGTGGGGGTCACGGCAGTGAAGTAGCAGCCGTACATGGAATCGAGGACGGGCCCACTTGTGGAGTCCATACAGGACTTGATTGTGTGCTTTCCGTACTACACTTCCCAGAAGTCTCACTGGAGCCTCCCATCGACGGGCGAGTTATATAATTGGAGAAGTGTAGCGGGTGCGCACACCGCTTCCATTAAAGCCCCTGAAGAGAAGCAGATGGAGCTTCGAAACGCGACGGGCAGATCCATTACGGAGTGGCGTCTACAAGCGGATCCCCGTCCTCACCTACACATAAATAAAGCTGCTGCTCGCGTGCTACTCACATGGTGGACAACCTTGGAGCGTGAATCTATATGCGGCAGTCCAGCCGCAGAGTATGCACCACCCCGTTAACGTGGGGGTCACGGCAGTGAAGTAGCAGCCGTACATGGAATCGAGGACGGGCCCACTTGTGGAGTCCATACAGGACTTGATTGTGTGCTTTCCGTACTACACTTCCCAGAAGTCTCACTGGAGCCTCCCATCGACGGGCGAGTTATATAATTGGAGAAGTGTAGCGGGTGCGCACACCGCTTCCGTTAAAGCCCCTGAAGAGAAGCAGATGGAGCTTCGAAACGCGTCGGGCAGATCCATTACGGAGCGGCGCCTACAAGCGGATCCCCGTCCTCACCTACACATAAATAAAGCTGCTGCTCGCGTGCTACTCACATGGTGGACAACCTTGGAGCGTGAATATATATATATATATATATATATATATATATATATATATATATATATATATATATATATATATATATATATATATATATATATATATGCAGGGAACTCCTCCACGCCACTTTCAATCCAGCTGGACCAACGAAGCGTTACATAGGAAACGGACCACAGGATCGGTTACAGGTATTCTTTATTCGGTAAATACAGCTGGAAAAAGGTGCATTACGCGTTTCGGGCTGTGCAAGCCCTTGCTCACATGCAACAATTGTTTGTAACTTTTAAATTTTTATATTGCTTGGTGACTGCGCAAACCCAGCCCTCTAATCCAGTCATGTGACCATAGACATAAACAACATCTCAAATGTTGTAGGTCATTACTGTGCAAAATATGCAAAAAGGGAAGACATTAAAAATGTCATTTCTTTATAAGAACATTCTTTGGAATCTTCAATTAATACAGGATAAATCCTAGAAGATATATGGAAAACACAAACAGCCTGATTCATCAAGCCGAAATCGGCTCGCAAAGGGCCAGATTCTGAGAATCTGGCCCTTTGCCAGCGCTATTTTTGCATTTGGGATTCATCATCCCAAATGCATAAATCGGTAATAGCTATTTCGCTATTTTGCGAGGAATTACATTTAAGGAATCTCTATTTGAGATTCCTTAAATGCAATTCATCATCCATTTAAAAATTGCGAATTCGCAATTTCGGCCCGCTATTTACCGCGAGGTCAAACCTCGTGGTAAATAGCGAAAACTTAGAAAAATGCTTTTAAAAGCATTTTTCTAAGTTGCATGTTGCACACACACATGTCCTTTGGACATGTGTGTGCGCAACACCTGTTTCAATTTGCATTTAAGGGGTGCTACAGGGTGTCCGTTGGACACCCCTGGCACCCTTTAAATCGCTATCTAATTTGCGATTAGCAAATTGCTAATCGCAAATAAGGAATACTCCCCATTCATTCCTATGGGCCTTTTGGCCCATAGGAATGAATGGGGAGTTATTCCCTATTTGCGATTAGCAATTTGCTAATCGCAAATAAGGAATGTGTAGGAATCGCATTTCTTTATGCAATTTCTACATGAATCCCGTTTTGCAAGTCCTTAATAGCGATTCGTTATGAATCGCTATTAGGGGCTCGCAAAACGGGAGAATGATGAATCAGGCTGCATGTATCCCAAGAATTCTTATACATATCACACTGCGTACGTCAAGGAGGACTTATATAGGAAAGTGCATTTTAAAGTGAATATTGTGGTGCAAAACAATGCATGTCTAAAGTGCAGAACTAGAAAAATTACCATGTGACAACATTTGAGAATAAAGTGCTACAGTCAAAGATAAAACTACCTGTATAAATATATGAATTTGATGCAATTAATACTATTTTTGAATATAAACATATTTCAATATGTATTAAAGCATAACTAAAACATTTCATATTAAATACAGAGTTTATCATAAATAACTGTTAAAAACACCCTGTGGCTAAAAGCAGTGTTAAATAGTAAGAAAAGGAAAAGTAGGGAAAACAGGATATTTAATATATTTACACATGTTGAAAATGCAGAAGGACTAAGAATGTGTCCCTTCTGACTAACAGCGAACCTGACTAGCCAGCAGGAAGAAAATCAAAAACCTATGCACCCACAATGAAGCAATATTTGAAATGTATCAGTCCATTCATATAACCCCAGGAAACAGGGAACCTGACTACCTGGGGTAGATGTACTTAGCTTCAAAGATACAGAATCTCACAAGATATGTAACAGTTACCATCATTTTATAGAAACGTATGTAGATCCTCAGTATTATTGAGCCCATTGGGCCATTTGCTATCATACTCAAGGATCATACTGGATTCCAATTGTCGTAATTTTAGTTCTCTGTGGCCACCCCTGCGGGATTTGGGAACTGCTGCCACTACATAATATTTCAAGCAATTGATATCTTTATTATGCTTCAGTTCGAAGTGGCGGGCCACTGGGTAGATGGGATCGCTGTGTAAAATGGCTCTTAAATGTTGTAAGATCCTGACGTGCACCTGTTGTTTGGTACTTCCGATGTAATTGAGGCTACAGGTGCACGTCAGGACATACACAGCGAATTCCGATTTGCAGGTATGATTACCTACTATTGGAATTTCCTCAGAACTAAAAGGGGTTCAATAGTGGGTTTTGTTAACCCCAAACTTACAGGCACGACAACTGGAGCATTTGCGAAAACCTGCTGCCGGAGCCAGCCAGTTGGGTTTCTGCTTTAATTCAGGACTGGGTTGGTCAAGAATTGTTCCCATATTGCGAGCTCTACGGAAAGTGACAGTGGGTTTAGATGGCAAAGTAGCTCCTAATATATTGTCTGTAAGGACAATTGGCCAATTTTTATTAATGATCTTTCTGATGGTCTTTTCTTGATCACTAAAAGATGTGATGAACCTAGGACATGTATTAATATTGGCTAACTGTTCTGGGTCTTTAGAGTTAGTGTTGTCTAATGGGTCAGGAAAGAGACTTTGCCGGGATTTCATATTAGCTTTAGCAAAAGCTTGATCAAATATGGTGTATGAGTATCCTCGGTCTTTTAATCGATCTCGCAGTTCCTTGACACATTTATCAAATTCGTCAGCAGAACTACAGATTCTTTTGAGGCACAGAATTTCACCAAAAGGAATACTATTTATGGTGTGTTTGGGGTGGAGGCTGGAGGCGTGGAGAGTGGTATTTCCTGCGGTAGGTTTTCTAAATAGTGTGGTTTGAAGTTTATCGGAATCATCAATATATACTTTGACATCTAAGAACTCTACCTGTGATGCACTGATGTGCGATGTAAATCTTAAATTCAGGGAGTTGTTGTTGATTTCCCTAATGAAAGAGACCGCTTCTGCTTCGTCTCCTTGCCACACAATGAAAATATCATCAATGTACCTCAGGTATTTGATAACTTTCTCATTCATCCACGTTTTATGTGCAATGTTGAGGACCTGCTCCTCCCACCAGCCCACGTGCAAGCACGCGTAGCTGGGGGAGAAGCAGGCCCCCATTGCTACACCCCTCAACTGTCTCCATACATCTTTACCAAATGTGAAATAATTATTATTCAGGCACCATTCCGTTAAACTTAAAATCACTTTGTTGTGCTCATAATATTCGATCGATCTCTGGCTCAAAAAGTGACTTGCAGCATTTAACCCGTTAGTGTGCACTATACTGGTGTAAAGAGATTCCACATCCAAAGTTATGAAAAGCATGTCATCTTGTCACTCAATTGCGTATATTTTCTTCAAAAAGTCACTAGTATCGCGAACATAACTCGGCAAATTTTTCACATGATCTTGTAGGAAGAAGTCAATGTACTGTCCAACATTTTCTCCTATACTCTTAATGGCAGAGATTATTGGTCTGCCAGGTATAGGTGATATGTTCTTGTGGACTTTTGGAATCAGGTAAAAAACTGGTAACATAGGAAACTCATTATGCATAAATTTTAATTCATCTCCTGATATGAATCCTTCCCTGCGCCACTTTGATAAAAGTTTGAATAAAATGTCATTGGCTTTTAGGTATTCCTTGTTGTTGGACTTTTCATAACAGTCAATGTCATGCAGTTGTCTATAGGCCTCAATAGTATATTCTGATTTGGGCCAAAGCACAATGTTCCCACCTTTGTCCGCAGTTTTTATCACAATGTCGGGATTCAAACTTAACTTTTTCATTAGCGCAAAGTAATTTGCCTTATGCTGATTAAATGCATTATTTTTGCAATAGTTAGTTTTTATATGCAGTGCTTTAACTTCCGCAGTAATGCAATCATGGAACGTGTCAAGTGCGTCTTTTGCCATTAAAGGAACAAAATTAGACTTGCCTTTAAATGGAGTGACTCCTGTGCCTTTTTGTACCATATGTATTCTGCTGAGTCTCCTTTGGGTACTTAAATCCACATCCAGACCGATGGGTTGTGAGTCAGTAGCCATATCCAAATCGTGTATGTCCAGTAAAGTTGGGACATCCGCTGCCAAAACTGGGGGTATAACATTATCAGTCATATTCACAATTGCAGCAGTGGAATTTGTTTTAAGACTTTGCAAAGTGAAGAATTTTTTGAGCTTGAGCTTTCTTATAAAGCAGTATACATCAACTCTTGTAGCAGCATACTTAAAAGTTTGTGCAGGACAGAAATTGAGCCCTAGGGAGAGTAGCTGTTCTTCTGCTTTTGATAGAGTTATGTTAGATAAGTTAATGACAGAATTGCTTATTGCTTTTTCTTGTTCTTCTGCCATGTTGGTTTATTCTTGTTTTTTTATGTATTTTTGTTTTTGTCTTTTTCTTCTCTCTCGTCGTTTTTTGTTCCTTCGTTTGTTGCTGCATTCTTTTGTCGCGGTCGAAGTGTTCTTAGTCTTTCCGCGACTAAAAAATCTAGCTCTTCTTCCAAATTTAAAATGGTTCCAGATTGATCATTTCTCACAGGCCCCCCACTGGAGGCACTAGAGACAGTTGATGATAAATTGGATTCCACGCTAGATGTATCATCGTCTTTGTCTCCACTCATGTTCACAGCAGCATTGCATTGTGGTAATTGCAGTTTATTCCCCTTTGCGCTGAATTGTTGGCGTTTGATATCATCATACTTTCTTGCGAATGTAAAAATTTGACCATTCGCGTAATCCGCCTGATACCGGGCGAATTTGTTAACTTTCCGGACTTTGATTCTGTCCTCATGTTTTTTAAGTCGGTCCAACATTAGGACCTTTAGCTTCTTTGTAGTTTCATTTTCAGGGATTTTGTCAATTTCTTCCTGAATAGTTTCAACGGTTTTCAGAATCTCTGCTCGGTCAATGGCTGCATGTTTGATAAGAATATGAACTAGATTCATTGAGGCAGCCAAGTTCCTCTGCCCCCAATCCTTAAGTAATGCAGCACTGGGATTTTCGGAGCTTGGTGCGAGCATAATGCGGAGACCTCGGGGAACACGCCCGGCCGCCGCATATTTGGTTAATGAGTAATGTTCCCACCCCTAGGTGATCTCAAGCCGCATTTGTTTTTCGATATCCTTGTAAAGGATCGCACTCAACACCCGGAAAAGCCGGAAATGAACAAGGTGGGGCTTCTGATGCCGTTTGTTTAGCCCAGGATGAAGAGGTTGGTGAACCTTGAAACGCGTTGGCAAATGAAAAATTAAGTGAAACAGGAATGCAGGCTGTATGTTCAAAGTCAAATGACAGGCTGTGTTGAGTGCCCTCCTAATGCTTCAGGGCAAATTGGTTTCAAAATTTCTACACGGCGGTTCCGGTCGTGGGGAGCTGCACCATCGAGCAGGTGGTGGAAATACAGTCCAGCTGAGCGAGGCTGCCGGTTTGAACCTTCGAATCTGGATCAGCACACATCCTATGCAGATCGAGTCTGCATCCTGGGACACAGCCTACAAAGGAAAGAATTGACGAAAATTAAAACGGACCATCAGAACTTACTATAAGTAATACTTACCTTGGTAGTAACTCCATCTCCCATCAGGCACCTTGATTGTGATTAAATGAACTCACGCTCACTGAGAGCAAAGGTGACTATGTAAATGAATAAAAGCCGGAAATGAACAAGGTGGGGCTTCTGATGCCGTTTCTTTAGCCCAGGATGAAGAGGTCGGTGAACCTTGAAACGCGTTGGCAAATGAAAAATTAAGTGAAACTGGAATGCAGGCTGCATGTTCAAAGTCAAATGACAGGCTGTGTTGAGTGCGCTCCTAATGCTTGAGGGCACATTGGTTTCAAAATATATATATATATACATATACATATATATATATATATATATATATATATATATATATATATATATATATATATATATATATATATATAGATATATATATACATATATATTTATCCACAAGACATTTGCTCCAAAGAATGAGGTGCCCACACGATGTGCATAATATTCCTTTATTATTGGCAGACTGCACAGGATTCCTTGATGTTGATCAATATACAGCATTGCCTTACAATAATAAACTTCACCAAATGCGTTTCGGACTCACACAGCCCTTGCTCACTGACTGAGGCAAATGGAGTCCAGCATCAAAGTTTTATCACTCACCTGCATGATTTTAAATGTTCCGCCAAGTGGGCGTCTGCATCAACTGCATCTTGGTAGATAGAGTTCTACAGTTCATCCTATTTAGTGTGTGTGCTGCTGTCCTCACATGCATTCCTGATGTTTTAAAACCATAGTGGCTAATGCAATGAAAATCGTGCCTTTTATGTCCATGCCAACAGGACACGTCGTACTTACCGCACACTTCCCCAGCGCTGAAGATTCCGCTCTATAGGCAGCTGGGTGCCCTCGCGGCCAAAGAGCAGCACACTATAAATCCACAAGAAATTTGCTCCAAAGGATGAGGCGCCCACACGAAGTGCATAATATTCCTTTATTATTTGGAATATATATATTTGAATTAATTGAATCCGGTTTTTAAAGCAGATACACACTGCAATACTGCCGATACACGGCAATATAGACTACTAGCAGCCCGTCCCGACGTTGTCCGGGTATGAAACAGAATGTGTGCAATGTGTGTAATAGGCAAGGGAAATTTATTTTAAATTCTCGTAGTAGAGAACATTTTTAGCATGAAGTGTTACAATAGTTAGGGATGTGTGTGCAGATACTGTGTGTACCTCGGAGTAAGAAGTGTTAGCAGATGTCTCTAGTGTGTATGTACTCCACTTCCATAGGTAAGCGTGTGTGAAAGTGCATTCAGTTGTAAATTTCGTGTCCTCGCAGGCACGCTGAATCGCGTCATCCCCCGCTTGAGGCTCGGCTCCAGTTTTGTTTGATGTTGTGCTTGTGGTGTAAAGTCGTTGATGCAGAGAGTTGAGTGGGTGACAGCGCGCGCTGGAGACACTGCACGTGTGGGAAAGTGCAGTCAGTTCAAATGTTAGTGTCCCAGCAGGTGCGCTTAGTCGTGTCATCCGCCACCTGAGCCCGGCTCCAGCCCTGGTTGATGTTGTGCGTCAATTCGTTTATGCAGAGAGTTGAGTGTGTGACATCAGCACGCAGGAGACGCTGCAGTTAGTGTCCCCGCAGGCATGGTCCTTTATGCAGAGAGCTGACTGGCTGACAGCACACAGGATACTGTGCAGTTACTGCCCCCACAGGCACGATAAGTCGCGTCTGCCCCCGCCTAAGCCCCGGCAATTGCCGCGCCCATTGGCCAGGCCCCAAGGCACGCTTTTTTGTGTGCGATGTGCCGCGCGATTGTTGCCGATTGACCCTTGCTGCTGCGCAATTGCCGCGCCCATTGGCCTTGTTCACGCCCCCAGCACAACGCACACGTTTAAGGAACGCTTTTTTTTGTCGTAATGCCGCGCCCCGCCCACGCCCACAAGGGACTACTTCGCTAGTAAGGTTCTTTTACCTTTCAAATGTATATGGTGGGCATCTGTATAGCCTATGTCCTTCTGCTGCAACTGCCCTTTCCAACGCTGTATTGGGTGTTGTGATTGGTGCTGTGATTCCTGAGATTACCCGCCTCAAAGGTTTGGTCTCTCTCTTTATTATATTAGTATGGATAGATGGAACATCGAGGGGGTAAGCAACCTCATGATAGAGGTTGCAATTTCCGATCCACGGCAAGATTAACGCAATTTTAGTTAACCAAAGTTACAATCTATCATACATGGATTGTAACGTTGGTTTTAGATCAATTGCCGTAATGAACTTTATTTTTAACTGTGATATGGTTAAAAGTTGGGGAGTATATACTTTCAAGATGGCGCGCTATGCAGCATAGAGAGCAGCCCTTGCTGATTTCCATGATGATATGCAAATCACTTTAAATGGCGCCACGCAGTGCGTTACGTGTTGACACCGAGGAAGGAGTTTCTCCGAAACGCGTCTGTCTGTTTTCAGAATGAAACACTGCTAAGCAAAAGTTCAGCAAGTGCTGTCTTCCTTTCTTGGAGTAGGAAGGATTGTGAAGATTTGATATATATATACATATATATATGCTGTTTACTGGGACAGCGGGATGCGGAACAGGAGGCGATTGTTAGCACTGGGAAAAGAGACTAATGATGAATCCATTTCTGGAAAGAACTTTGCTACTGTGCGATGAGAACAGCCCACATGGGTGAGGTATACAGACTTCCAGTCCCAGAATGCTTTGCTCATTACTCACCAGAACATGATTACAAATAAAAAGGGAAAATACTGGGAGTTTGTTTGTTAGTTGTCTGTTCCACGGACTGCCTATGAGGAAGGGTGTAAGACCCGAAACGTGTCAGGAACTGCTGAATTTGGGTTTGGCAAAATATCTTCCCTGATCTTTATGTGCCTTCTAGGGGGGGCATCTTGCCCGGGGGCAGCTCTTTCTTTATATACCTATATATCTATAGATATAGATATATATATATGTATGGATATATGTAGATATTACCTACTGGCGGTCGCCAGTATGTAGTTATAGTTCGGACCTATTTTCCATAGGAATTCCGCAACATTCTATTCGGAATACCTTTGGCGCCGGTTGACGAATCTACGCAACATTTTCAAAACTGGTGGGGCGCTCCGGATCCCTACCTATCCTGAAAGTCTTGGGGTGATTTGTCAAGCAGGGGCCGAGAAAAAAGGGGGGTTCCACAACGTGTTTTCCCCATGCAATTTTCCATAGTAACCTTTAATCGCAGCTACAGCCCGAACTGCTGAACGGAATTACACCAAATTTCACAGAAAGGTAGACCTTGGTTCAGAGTCGTGCCTTTTTATTAAATGGTGTAAATCTGTTCAGTAGTTTTTAAGATATTAAAGGAAAAAAATACCTATATATCTGGGCTGAGCCTAACCACACATCTCATCGTGAGATCTGATTGACTGTCAGCAATTCATCCAAGAAGTGTTGTCAGCCATCTTGGGACCAATATACATGATTGCACCTCATTAAAAAGCATTGCAGTTAATAAAAGTTTTTAAGACTTTAGTTACATTATAAATCATTTGTTGATGGTACCACGCTCATTTTAGGAATTGTGGTGTGTTCTAAGGTGATTTTACCATGTGAAAAAGCCTTCTGCTGGGATATCATGAATCATGTTCGAGAAAAAACTATTTTCTCATGCTTTTCCGACAGAGGTTTGGAAGGTGATCTGCAAGCTAAACTGTGAGCATATTTTCTGTAAATTCACATTATCTTTCTCAGTCATGTGAGAATGAAGTCTTACATTCTCAGTAAAACATGAACATCCAACAAGGGCAGAGACTGTCAGTTGATTCCTTTGTGTTCTACTGCAGCTTCCCAGAGTGTTCTAAAGAACAACTATAGCGCTAACAGTCCTACTTATGACAAACGTATGGCACACCTAAAGCCATCTTGATTGGAATAAAGTGGCAACTCTTAAAACATTTAATTTAAAAAGGAACACAATGAGGGGGTTCATTTTGCCATAGTAAGTATGATTAGTGCTGCAGAAAGAAAAATTAGGGCACATTTTGAGTGACTTACCAAATTCTCTTCAATTTCATTGAAAAAATTTGACCTGCAGACAGAAACATGCACTTTCAATACCAGCAGCAGACTTCCCTGGTCAGCAGTAGCTTTACTACAGTGATCTAATAAGCAACTAAAGTGCTATCATTATGAATTCATGGCAAATGTGTGACACATCTGAATGCCTTCCTGAAGGAATCAATGTAAAAAACTGAAAGTATTTCCTACTGAGGAGACTGTAGTAAATTAGGAAACTTCATAGCAAATAAGTCTCCCAAGATGGCCACCAGAGACAAAAGAGCCCAAATGTAGCACAAATATCACCCAGATGTAGCCCAAGTATAGCTCAATGACAGAATGTCTCAGAGTGTTCTAAAGAACAACTAGAGCGCTAACAGTCTTACTTATTACAAAAGTATGACACACCCAAAGCCATCTTGATTGGAATAAAGTGGTAACACTTAAAACATTTAATTTGCAAAGGAACAACATGAGGGGGGTCATTCTGCCATAGAAATTATGATTAGTGTTGCAGAAAGAAAAATTAGGGCACACTTTGACTTCTCAAATCCTCTTCTATTTCATTTAAAAATTAATTCTGACATGCAGACTCAAACATGCACTTTGAATACCAGCAGCTGACTTCCCTCGTGAGCAGTAGCTGTACTACAGTGATCTAATGAGCAACTAGAGTGCTTGCATTCAGAATTTATGTCAAATGTGTGACACATCTGAAGGCCTTCTTGATGGAACCAGAGTAAACAAGCATTGAAAATAGGTCTCACCCTCGTTTAAGTTAAAGCAATTCTGTTTGTAATTAGGTGGCTTTTTAGCTTTGCTTTTATTAGTGTTCTTCAAACTTTCATGTACATAACATGCATATGTATGCATATATGTATATGTATGCATGTATTTATATTTGTATTTATATAGATATGCAGATTATATATATATATGTTTATACATGTATGTATATATATATACATACATATATATAAATGCATATGCATATATATGCATATATATGTGCATATGTGTGTGTTGAGAGAGGTAGGTAGAGGTGTAGAGGTAGAGAGGTAGAGGTAGAGAGGTAGACGTAGAGAGGTAGAGAGTAGTAGAGAGAGAGGTACAGAGAGGTAGAGAGGTAGAGAGTAGAGGATGAGTAATAGAGAGTAAAGAGTAGAGAGTGAGTAGTAGAGAGTAGTAGAGAGCAGTAGAGAGTAGTAGAGAGAGTAGCAGAGAGTGAGTAGAAGAGAGTAGTAGAGTGAGCAGTAGAGAGTGAGTAGTAGAGAGTGAGTAGTAGAGAGTGGTAGAGAGTGAGTAGTAGAGAGCGAGAAGCAGAGAGTGAGTAGTGCAGAGTGAGTAGCAGAGAGTAGTAGAGAGCAAGTAGTGGATAGTGAGTAGTAGAGAGTGAGTAGTAGAGAGTGAGTAGTAGAGTAGTAGAGAGTGAGTGGTAGAGAGTAGTAGAGTGTGTAATAGAGAGTAGTAGAGAGTGAGTAGTAGAGAGAGTAGTAGAGTAGTAGAAAGTGAGTAGTAGAGAGTGAGTAGCAGAGAGTAAGTAGTAGAGAGAGTAGTAGAGAGTAGTAGAGTAGTAGAGAGTGAGTAGTAGAGAGTGAGTAGTAGAGAGTAGTTGAGAGTGAGTAGTAGAGAGTGAGTAGTAGAGAGTAGTGGAGAACGAGTAGAGAGTAGAGAGTGAGTAGTAGAGAGTGAATAGTAGAGAGTAAATAGTAGAGAGTGAGTGTTTTGAATGTGGCTTCTCACCAATAAGCAACACCCAATCACTGTGCTCCCACCTAGGAGGCAAATATACCACTGCACCTTTGAATAATATACACTTATGAGCATGTCTTACCACCCATGGCACAGCAAGACTTCAACACAAAACAAACAGCACCTTTTAAAAACAGTTCTATTTAACAACATTCAAAGACTCTATCACTTTTAGAATAAGGCTTGGGATTTATTACATAATACTCTCTAAACAAAGGCTGTCTCAGATACCAAATGAATGCAATAGATTCAAATTTATGTAGCAAACTTAAAATCTAAAAGCATGAATCAATCACTGAGCAAACTATCATACTGATTAATAAACAATCATTAACTGATATAAGATAAGATACACTGAACGTCCTGCAAGAGATAAGAAAAATATATATACAGAGTAGAGGATCACTCTGGATGTACACCTCCCACACCACAAGGAAAACACCTCTAACGATTACAGCCACTGGCTCACATCACAATGGCAGTAACCACAACACTCAATACATCACCTGATGCATACACTGCCCACTTCTGGCCGGGGAAAGTCTTCCCACAGACGGGGATCAGATCTCAGCAATCAGGGTTCAATCCGAGATAGACACGTCTGCCCTCACTCGGAATCCAAACTTCCACTAGACCAGTGGAGGCTCCCCCTTTTAATACAAATCCAAACATAACGAAGCTTCTAGCAAGCCTCGCCCCCTCGTTCTCATGAGAGCCCGTACCAGTCTGCTCAAAGGCCACGGCATCGGTTGATCATGCCTTTGCTATGGCTTCGAGACGGACCATCAATCAATCAATCACTGCATTTATATAGCGCACTACTCACCCGGAGGGTCTCAAGGCGCTGGGGGAGGGGGGGTCCGCTACTGCTCGAACAGCCAGGTCTTGAGCTGTTTCCTGAAGGCGAGGTGGTCCTGGGTCAGGCGGAGGTGGGTCGGGAGGGAGTTCCAAGTCTTGGCGGCCAGGTAGGAGAAGGACCTTCCTCCAGTGGTGGCTCTTCGGATCCGGGGGACGGCGGCGAGGGCGTGGCTGGATGAACGAAGCTGGCGTGTGGGAGCATAGAAGTTGAGGCGGCTGTTGAGGTATGCTGGTCCTTGGTTGTGCAGGGCTTTGTGTGCGTGGGTGAGGAGACGGAAGGTGATTCTTTTGTTGACCGGGAGCCAGTACAGATCTCTCAGGTGTCCGGAGATGTGGCTGCGACGGGGGATGTCCAGGATGCGTCGTGCTGAGGCGTTCTGGATCCGCTGGAGTCTCTTCTGGAGTTTGGTGGTGGATCCAGCGAAGAGGGAGTTGCCGTTGTCCAGACGGCTGGTGACGAGGGCCTGGGTGACCGTCTTCCTGGTCTCGGTGGGGATCCACCGGAAGATCTTACGTAGCATGCGCAGGATGTTGAAGCACGATGAGGAGACGGCGTTGACTTGTCTGGACATGGAGAGGGAGGAGTCCAGGATGAAGCCCAGGTTGCGTGCATGGTCCGTTGGTTTGGGCGCGCTGCCCAGGGCGGGGGGCCACCAGGAGTCATCCCAGGCGGAGGGTGAGGATCCCAGGATGAGGACTTCCGTCTTGTCCGAGTTCAGTTTCAGGCGGCAGTTCATCATCCACTTGGCTACTTCTGTCATCCCTTCGTGCAGGTTGGCTCTGGCGGTTGCGGGGTCGTTGGTGAGGGAGAGGATCAGCTGGGTGTCGTCGGCGTAGGAGATGATGTTGAGGTTGTGTTGGCGTGCGATGGCTCATGTAGACGTTGAAGAGGGTTGGGCTGAGCGAGGAGCCTTGCGGGATGCCGCAGATGACTTTGGTAGCTTCTGATCTGAACGGGGGGAGGCGGACTCTCTGTGTCCTTCCGGTTAGGAACGAGATGATCCATTCTAGTGCCTTCTCCTGGATTCCGACGTTGCTGAGGCGCTGCACTAGGGTGCGGTGGCAGACAGTGTCGAAGGCCGCGGAGAGGTCTAGGAGGATGAGGGCCGCTGTTTCTCCGTTGTCGAGCAGGGCTCGGATGTCATCGGTGGCTGCGATCAGGGCGGTCTCGGTGCTGTGGTTGGCCTGGAAGCCAGACTACGAGAGGTCGAGGGATCCGTTCGTCTCGAGGAAGGCGGCCAGCTGCTTTTTGATGGTCTTCTCGATGACTTTTGCAGGAAACGGGAGGAGCTAGATGGGGCGGTAGTTCTTGAGGTCGGTGGGGTCGGCTGATGGCTTCTTTAGTAGAGCGCTGAGTTCGGCGTGCTTCCAGCTCTCCGGGAAGGTAGCGGTGTCGAAGGAGGTGTTGATGATGTCCCGCAGGTGGGGTGCGATGACACCGTCGGCCTTGTTGAAAACGTGGTGAGGGCAGGGGTCGGTCGGAGATCCGGAGTGGATGGAGTTTATCGTGCGGATGGTGTCTTCGGTGCTGATCGGGGTCCAGGTGCGGAGGGTGGTGGTGGGGAGCGGTGGTTCAGTCGTGGCGTGCGTCGGATGGGTGCTGAAGCTGTTGTGTATGTCCGCGATCTTGTTGTGGAAGTAGGAGGCCAGGGAGTTGCAGAGGTCTTGTGAAGGGGTGATGTCGTTGTTTCCGGCGTTGGGGTTGGAGAGCTCTTTGACGATGTTGAAGAGTTCCTTGCTGTTGTGTGCGTTGTTGTCCAGTCGTTCCTTGAATGCAGGCTTCTTGGTGGCGTGGATCAGTTGGTGGTGTTTTCGGGTGGCGATCTTGAGGGCAGTCATGTTGTTCGGTGTTGGGTCTCTGCGCCAGGCTTTCTCGAGGTCTCGGCAGTTCTTCTTGGAGCTCTTGAGTTCATCGGCGAACCATGGGGCTTTCTTGCTGCAGGGTCTGCTAGGCGGGGTCCTTAGAGGGGCGAGGTCATCTGCGCAGTCGCTGATCCACTTTGCGAGGTTGGTGGCCGCCTGGCTTGGGTTCGTAGTGCTGGTGGGAGGGTTCAGGCTCAGGGAGGTCGCGATCTGGTCGGCTGTGATCTTGTTCCAGCTTCTGCGTGCAACCTGTTGCTGGTGGTGGTGGATCGTGTTCCTTCTGAAGCTGAAGTGGACGCAGCTGTGGTCCGTCCAGTGGAGTCCGGTGGTGTGGCTGAAGGTGATGTCTTTGCTGGATGAGAACACGGGGTCGAGTGTGTGTCCGGCGTAGTGGGTGGGGGTGGTCACCAGCTGCTTGAGACCGAGGGTGGCGAGGTTGTCCAGCAGGGTGGTGGTGTTGCGGTCGTTGTTGTTCTCCAGGTGGAAGTTGAGGTCCCCGAGGAGGATGTAGTCAGCGGAGGGGAGGGCGTGGGGGCTGATGAAGTCGGCAATGTCTTCGCTGAATTGTGTGCGTGGTCCCGGGGGTCTGTAGATGAGGGTGCCTCTGAGGGTGGTCCTGGGGTTGATGTGGATCTGGAAGTGCAGGTGTTCGGCGGGTGCGAGGATGTCGTCAGAGTTGGTCGTGATGCGGATGGTGTTTCTGTGGATGATGGCGATGCCTCCTCCTGTCTGGATGACGCGGTCCCTCCGGATGATCTTGTAGCCGTCCGGGATGGCGATGGCGATGTCAGGCGCTAAGGAAGCGTTCATCCAGGTTTCTGTGAGGAAGGCGACGTCTGGGGCTGTGGCGTCGAGCAGGTCCCAGAGCTCGACGGCGTGTCTGTGGATGGAGCGGGTGTTCAGCAGGATGCACTTGAGGTGGTTGCTGCTGGTGCTCGGTTTGGTCGGAGCTGGTGTAGTGCAGGTCCGGATGCAGGTGAACTTGCAGGAATGGCAGCAGAAGGGTCCGTGGGTGCGTCTCGGGGTCGCCCGATAGCAGTTCGGGCTTCGACCGGCGTTGAGTGCGTAGAGTTCGGTGGCGTCGTAGGTCCGGCGAGTGGGTTGGGGATTGCGTGAGCCAGGGGTCCTGGCACTGGGCGCGGTCCAAGCGCGGACGGGCGCAGACGGGCTTACCTTTGGCGCGCCTTCGGCGCACAATCGGTGCGCTCGCTGCGCGTACGCCCGGTCGCCATTTATGGCGAAGTGGGAGGGAGGGAGGAGCTGGGAGGCGGGAGCGGGGAGGGTACAGAAGAGAAAGGGGGCGTGGCCGCGAGCACGGCGGCGGGAAGCGGGGAGCGGGGCGGGGGGCACAGGGGCACAAGTTACAGGGGCACAAGTAGCAAAAGACGACACGGAAGATACAAGTACAGAAAAAACTGAATCCCAAGGGGGGGAAAACGGCAGAAAATACAGGGGTGGAAATAAGTGTTAGCACGAGGGGAGAAAAACAAACAAACAGTCAATGCAGTCAATGCGATCCCGCTGGGGCAGTGGGGGGCGGGGTCATGGCGGCAGGCTCAGCGAGGCTGAGTGCAGCAGCGGGATGAAGGGGCACACGCTGCAGCTGGTGGCCGTGCGGTGCGGGGGTGTCCTGGGAGCAGGTCACACTCACCTGCGCCGCACGGTAGCCATTTATGGCCAAGTGGGAGGGAGGGAGGAGCTGGGAGGCGGGAGCGGGGAGGGTACAGAAGAGAAAGGGGGCGTGGCTGCGAGCACGGCGGCGGGAAGCGGGGAGCGGGGCGGGGGGCACAGGGGCACAAGTTACAGGGGCACAAGTAGCAAAAGACGACATGGAAGATACAAGTACAGAAAAAACTGAATCCCAAGGGGGGAAAAACGGCAGAAAATACAGGGGTGGAAATAAGTGTTAGCACGAGGGGAGAAAAACAAACAAACAGTCAATGCAGTCAATGCGATCCCGCTGGGGCGGCGGGGGGCGGGGTCGTGGCGGCAGGCTCAGCGAGGCTGAGTGCAGCAGCGGGATGAAGGGGCACACGCTGCAGCTGGTGGCCGTGCAGTGCGGGGGTGTCCTGGGAGCAGGTCACCATGTACATTCCTCTGATAAGAACCGGTTTCTCTAGTCAGAAAAGTGTGAAAAACAGGAGGGAAAGTCGGAGATGCCCTCCCCACTTGGCAGCTACGTGCAAGCACAGAAAATAGCTTCAGTCATGAAAATGGAGTTAGTTAGGCCATGCACACAGAAAGGCCCAAAGCAAGATGGAATTGAAAAGCTAGATGACTTGAAAGCATGTCAAAGCTAAGCACTGCCATAAAACAAGATAAAGTCAGAAAACAGAATGACATCAACCAATGTCAAAGGCAATAGGCAGAACTCATAATTCTCACCAATAGACAGTACAATGACACCTTGAAATGCACATCCCACACGCTCTGCTCTTTGCAAGACTGTTCCACCCCGTAACAGCTCCCACTGAAAGACAGCAACATTACAGGACAGAAGAGAAGCAGGCATATGCAGGACCATCCTACATTAAGGAACACACTAAAGTCAATTAAAATAGTGGTGGTGAGGGTCATCATAGGGTGCCAAAATCACAAGAGTGGCTCTTTTATTACAGTGAGTAGTAGAGAGAGAGTAGTAGAGAGTGAGTAGTAGAGAGTAGTAGAGTAGTAGAGAGTGAGTGGTAGAGAGTAGTGGAGTGAGTAGTAGAGAGTGAGTAGTAGAGAGTATTCGTAGAGTGTAGTAGTAGTAGTAGAGAGAGTAGCAGAGAGTGAGTAGTAGAGAGTAGTAGAGTGAGCAGTAGAGAGTGAGTAGTAGAGAGTAGTAGAGAGTGAGTAGTAGAGAGTAGTAGAGAGCGAGTAGTAGAGAGTAAATAGAGTAAATAGTAGTGGAGAGAGAGTAGTAGAGAGTATTAGTAGAGAGTAGGAGAGAGTAGTAGAGAGTAGTAGAGAGTGAGTAGTAGAGAGTAGTAGCGAGTGAATAGTAGAGAGTGCGCAGTTTAATTTAAAAGGAACACAATGAGGGGGTTCATTTTGCCATAGAAATTATGATTAGTGCTGAAAAAAGAAAAATCAGGGCACATTTTGAGTGGCGTCTCAAATCCTCTTCTATTTCATTAAAACAATTCTGACATGCAGACTGAAACCTGCACTTTCAATACAAGCAGCAGACTTCCCTGGTGAGCAGTAGCTTTACTACAGTGATCTAATAAGCAACTAGAGTGCTAACATTCTGAATTTATGGCAAATGTGTGACACATCTGAATGCCTTCTTGATGGAATCAACGTAAAAAACTGAACATATTTCCTACTGAGGAGACTGTAGTAAATGAGGAAATTAGGACACTTCATAACAAATAAGTCTCCCAAGATGGCCACCAGAGACAACAGGGCCCAAATGTAGCACAGATATTACCCAGATGTCACACAAATGTAGTCCAATGACAGAATGTCCCAGAGTGTTCTAAAGAACAACTAGAGTGCTAACAGTCTTACTTATGACAAAAGTATGGCACACATGAAGCCATCTTGATTGGAATAAAGTGGTAACACTTAAAGCATTTAATTTGCAAAGGAACAAAATGAGGGGGTTCATTTTGCCATAGAAAATAAGATTAGTGCTGCAGAAAGAAAAATTAGGGCACATTTTGAATTCTTAAATCCTCTTCCATTTAAAAAAATCTGACATGCAGACTGAAATATGCATTTTGAATACCAGCAGCAGACTTCCCTGGTGAGCAGTAGCTTTACTACAGTGATCTAATGGTCAACTAGAGTGCTAACATTCAGAATTCATGGCAAATGTGTGACGCATCTGAATGCCTTCTTGATGGAACCAAAGTAAAAAAGCATCAAAAATACAATAGGTCTCGCCCTCGTTTAAGTTAAAGCAATTCTGGTGGCTTTTTAGCTTTGCTTGTATTAGTGTTTTTCAATCTTTCATGTATATAACATGCATATGTATGCATATATGTATATGTATATGCATGCATGCATTTATATTTGTATTTATATAGATATGCATTTTATTTATAGGTTTATATATGTATGTATATATACACATAATATATACAAGCATATGCATATATATGCATACATATATGTGCATATGAGTGCGTGTAGAGAGAGGTAGAGAGAGGCAGGGAGGTAGAGGAGTAGAGGTAGAGGTGTAGAGGTAGAGAGTTAGAGGTGGCGGTGTAGAGGTGTAGAGGTGTAGAGGTAAAGAGGTCGAGAGTAGTAGAGAGAGAGGAAGGGAGTTAGAGAGGTAGAGAGTAGAGAGTGAGTAATAGAGAGAAGAGAGTGAGTAGAAGAGAGTGAATAGTAGAGAGTAGTAGAGTAGTAGTGAGTGAGTAGTAGAGAGTAGTAGAGATTGAGTAGTAGAGAGTGAGTAGTAGAGAGTAGTAGTGAGTGAGTAGTAGAGAGTAGGAGAGTAGTAGAGAGATAGTTGTAGAGAGTAATAGAGAGTGAGTAGTAGAGAGAGAGTAGTAGAGAGTGAGTAGTAGAGAGAGGGTAGTAGAGAGTGAGTAGTAGAGAGTAGTCAGTGTCAGTCAATCAGTGTCAGTGTCAGTCGGTGTCAATCAGTCAGTGTCAGTCAGTCAGTGTCAACTAGAGCAGCTCTACTAACCTGGTTATCTAGCTCTAAAGCAGCTCTGCTGACCTGGTTCTCTGGCTCTAAAGCAGCAGCATCTGACCTGGTTCTCTCCCTCTAAAGCAGCTCTGCTGACCTGGTTTTTCTGGCTCTACAGCAGGTCTGCTGACCTGGTTCTCTGGCTCTAGAGCAGCTCTGCTGACCTAGTTCATAGGCTACAGAACAGCTCTGCTGACCTGGTTTCTCTGGCTCTACAGCAGCTTCAGCTCTGCTGACCTGGTTCTTAGGTTCTAGAGCAGCTCTGCTGACCTGGTTCTATGGCTCTAAAGCAGCTCTGCTGCCCTGGTTCTATGGCTCTAAAGCAGCTCTGCTGACTTTGTTCTCTGGCTCTAGAGCAGCTCTGCTGACCTGGTTCTTTGGCTCTAAAGCAGCTCTGCTGGCATGGTTCTCCCGCTCTAAAGCAGCTCTGCTGACCTGGTCTTCTCCCTCTAAAGCAGCTCTGCTGAGCTGGTTTCTCTGGCTCTACAGCAGTTCTGCTGACCTGGTTCTCTGGCTCTAGAGCAGCTCTGCTGACCTAGTTCTTAGGCTCTAGAGCAGCTCTGCTGACTTGGTTCTCTGGCTCTACAACACCTCTGCTGACCTGGTTCTCTGGCTCTACAGCAGCTCTGCTGACCCGGTTCTCTGGCTCTAAAGCAGCAGCATCTGACCTGGTTCTCTCCCTCCAAAGCAGCTCTGCTGACCTGGTTTCTCTGGCTCTACAGCAGGTCTGCTGACCTGGTTCTCTGGCTCTAGAGCAGCTCTGCTGACCTAGTTCGTAGGCTACAGAGCAGCTCTGCTGACTTGGTTCTCTGGCTCTACAACACCTCTGCTGACCTGGTTCTCTGGCTCTACAGCAGCTCTGCTGACCCGGTTCTATGGCTCTAAAGCAGTTCTGCTGACCTGGTTCTCTGGCTCTACAGCCGCTCTGCTGACCTGGTCCCTTGGCTCTAAAGCAGCTCTACTGACCTGGTTCTCTCACTCTAAAGCAGCTCTACTAACCTGGTTTTCTGGCTCTACAGCACCTCTGCTGACCTGGTGCTCTGGCTCTAGAGCAGCTCTGCTGACCTGGTGCTCTGGCTCTAGAGCAGCTCTGCTGACCTGGTTCTTAGGCTCTAGAGCAGCTCTGCTGACCTGGTTCTCTGGCTCTAAAGCAGCTCTGCTTACCTGGTTATATGGCTCTAAAGCAGCTCTGCTGACCTGGTTCTCTGGCTCTAGAGCGGTTCTTATGACCTGGATCTCTGGCTCTAAAGTATCTCTGCTGACCTGGTTCACTCCATCTAAATCAGCTCTGCTGACTTGATTCTCTGACTCTAGAGCAGCTCTACTAAACAGTTTTTATCTGGCTTTGCAGCAGCTCTGCTGACCTGGTTCTTAGGCTCTAGAGCAGCTCTGCTGACCTGGTTCTCTGGCTCTAAAGCAGCTCTGCTGACCTGGTTCTATGGCTCTAAAGCAGCTCTGCTGAACTGGTTCTCTGGCTCTAGAGCAGCTCTTCTGACCTGGTTCTCTGGCTCTAAAGCAGCTCTGCTGACTTGGTTCTATGGTTCTAAAGCAGCTCTGCTGACCTGGTTCTCTGGCTGTAGAGCAGCTCTTCTGACCTGGTTCTCTCCCTCTTAAGCAGCTCTGCTGACCTGGTTCTTTGGCTCTAAAGCAGCTCTGCTGACCCTGTTCTCTGGCTCTAGAGCAAGTCTGCTGACCTGGTTCTTTGGCTCTAAAGCAGCTCTGCTGACCTTGTTCTCTCCATCTAAATCAGCTCTGCTGACCCTGTTCTCTGCCTCTAGAGCAGCTCTGCTGACCTGGTTCTATGGCTCTAAAGCAGCTCTGCTGACCTGGTTCTCTGGCTCTAGAGCAACTCTGCTGACCTGGTTCTCTGGTTCTACAGCAGCTCTGCTGACCTCGTTTCCTCCCTCTAAAGCAGCTCTGATGTCCTGTTTTCTCTGGCTCTAGAGCAGCTCTGCTGACCAGGTTCTCTGGCTCTAAAGCAGCTCTGCTGACCAGGTTCTTTCCCTCTAAAGCAGCTCTGCTAACCTGGTTCACAGCCTCTAGAACAGCTCTTATGATCTGGTTCTCTGGCTCTAAAGCAGCTCTGCTGAACTGGTTCTCTGGCTCTAGAGCAGCTCTGTTGACCTGCTTCTCTGGCTCTAAAACTGCTCTGCTGACCTGGAACTCTCCCTCGAAAGAGCTCTGCTGACCTAGTTCTCTGGCTCCAAAGCAGCTCTGCTGACCTGGTTCTCTGGTTCTAGAGCAGCTTTGCTGACCTGGTTCTCTGGCTCTAAAGCAGTTCTGCTGACCTGGTTCTCTGGCTCTACAGCAGCTCTGCTGGCCCGGTTCTATGGCTCTAAAGCAGTTCTGCTGACTTGGTTCTCTGGCTCCACAGCCGCTCTGCTGACCTGGTCCCTAGGCTCTAAAGCAGCTCTGCTGACCTGGTTCTCTCCCATTAGAGCAGCTCTGCTGACCTGGTTCTCTCGCTCTAAAACAGCTCTACCAACCTGGTTTTCTGGCTCTACAGCAGCTCTGCTGACCTGGTGCTCTGGCTTTAGAGCAGCTCTGCTGACCTGGTGCTCTGGCTCCAGAGCAGCTCTGCTGACCTGGTTCTTAGGCTCGAGAGCAGCTCTGCTGACCTGGTTCTCTGGCTCTAGAGCGGTTCTTATGACCTGGATCTCTGGCTCTAAAGTATCTCTGCTGACCTGGTTCTCTCCCTCTAAATCAGATCTGCTGATCTGGTTCTATGGCTCTGAAGCAGCTCTGCTAACCTGGTTCTCTGACTGTAGAGCAGCTCTACTGACCTGGTTCACTCCATCTAAATCAGCTCTGCTGACCTGATTCTCTGACTCTAGAGCAGCTCTACTAAACTGTTTTTTCTGGCTCTGCAGCAGCTCTGCTGACCTGGTTCTCTGGCTCTACAGCAGCTCTTCTGACCTGGTTCTCTGGCTCTAAAGCAGCTCTGCTAACTTGGTTCTTTGGTTCTAAAGCAGCTCTGCTGACCTGGTTCTCTGGCTGTAGAGCAGCTCTTCTGACCTGGTTCTCTCCCTCTTAAGCAGCTCTGCTGACCTGGTTCTTTGGCTCTAAAGCAGCTCTGCTGACCCTGTTCTCTGGCTCTAGAGCAAGTCTGCTGACCTGGTTCTTTGACTCTAAAGCAGCTCTGCTGACCTTGTTCTCTCCATCTAAATCAGCTCTGCTGACCTTGTTCTCTGCCTCTAGAGCAGCTCTGCTGACCTGGTTCTATGGCTCTAAAGCAGCTCTGCTGACCTGGTTCTCTGGCTCTAGAGCAGCTCTGCTGACCAGGTTCTCTGGCTCTAAAGCAGCTCTGCTGACCAGGTTCTCTCCCTCTAAAGCAGCTCTGCTGACCTGGTTCACAGCCTCTAGAGCAGCTCTTCTGACCTGGTTCTCTGGCTCTAAAGCAGCTCTGCTGACCTGGTTCTATGGTTCTAAAGCAGCTCTGCTGAACTGGTTCTCTGGCTCTAGAGCAGCTCTGCTGACCAACAACAATTAGCAGTGAGTCTAAGTAAAAGCCTATCCAAACATGTACCCAAACAAAATAGAAAATAGAAAGAGGGAAAGGTCAACTATTGGAACGAGTTCCCATCAGTCCACCATCGAGACCGCCCTTCATCATCTGGGATCTCTCGTACAAATCAAGGTTATCTGGGAAACCACTAATGACCCGGCGGATGATATAACCAAGTCAATGGATACCCCAAATAATATGCCAAAGAAGTGAATTTGGTGTGTCTAGTGGGGAACTGAATAGCAGTGCTTAAGAAAAGTGTAAGTGAAAAAAGAAGAGAAAAAGACTCTAATACGAAAGAGCTTCAGAGGGAAGACCGGTGTACCGACGGAGAGTGCGGTGCACCCACTACCTGAGCTGGTGCCAGGTGAGGTGGGGCTTTTCCTTCCCAACAAATGGGATGGGAAGACGAGCATATACACACTTCTCAGGTGATATGGTTTTAAATTTTACTTAGCAGTAGCTCTAATGGTCCTGAAGAAGCAGCTGATGACCTATAGGCTCCAAATAAACTGCAGAAACATGTCGACCTTATATCTCTTTTAGTAGTTATTTGTTACACTACTAATCACACTGTTTTTTATTGATTTAGGAGTGTGAGGGTGCATATTAAAGTTTTTTTTCCCGATCACGACCTAATTTTAGAGTCTTTTTCTCTTCTTTTTTCACTTACACTTTTCTTAAGCACTGCTATTTCCCTCTTTCTATTTTCTATTTTGTTTGGGTACATGTTTGGATAGGCTTTTACTTAGACTCACTGCTAATTGTTGTTGGTGAAATTTCGAGTCAGGGGGTTTAGCAGTCGGGGTCTTTAAACATTCCCCTGGGACCCTTTCTTTGTGTTTAGTTCAGCTCTGCTGACCTGCTTCTCTGGCTCTAAAACTGCTCTGCTGACCTGGAACTCTCCCTCGAAAGAGCTCTGCTGACCTGGTTCTCTGGCTCCAAAGCAGCTCTGCTGACCTGGTTCTCTGGTTCTAGAGCAGATTTGCTGACCTGGTTCTCTGGCTCTAAAGCAGTTCTGCCGACCTGGTTCTCTCCCTCTACAGCAGCTCTGCTGACCTGGTTTCTCTGGCTCTACAGCAGCTCTGCTGACCTGGTTCTCGACCTCTAGAGCAGCTCTGCTGACCTGGGTCTCTGGCTGTAGAGCAGCTCTGCTGCCCTGGGTCTCTGGTTCTAGAGCAGCTCTGCTGACCTGCTTCTTAGGCTCTAGAACAGCTCTGCTGACCTGGTTCTCTGGCTCTACAACGGCTCTGCTGACCTGGTTTCTCTGGCTCTACAGCAACTCTGCTGACCTGGTTCTCTGCGCTCGCGATGCACGCACCCAACTTCGCGAAAAAATATTTAAAAATATTATAAGTTTATTATAAGTACAGATATATTATTTTTATGAATATTTTAGATAATCTCTTGCCCTAATATGTATATTAAAGACACATACATATCGTTTTGGAACCTAATTTTTTTTTGCAGCACGTATATGACGTCACGCGGGACCCGCCACCGTGTTAGCGTCTGGTACCGTAATCGCATGTGTCGTGAATGCACTGCAGCAGGCGTCACGGACTGGCCGCATACCAATCGCACACATCACGTAATATGAAATGTATATTATGTAACTGAAAAACACACAGCCGTCGCACACCGCAGTCGGATCCTTCATGACTTTTCTAAAATGGCAGCTATAATCCCCACACCCACCGTGATGTGTACGCTTTGAGTGCACAACTCCGGAAAACATTTGGGAAACATTTTTTTAAAAGAAAATAATATAAATATATTAAAATAAAAAATTAAACCCAAAAAATAGTCAATATTCCAGTTTGAATTTAAAAATGATTTTTTTGCAATTTTCAGAAAAATATATAATGTTATTTAATGAATAACATATTTATATATAAACAGTTAAAACAAACTGTAGAAAATCAGTACAAAAAATAGGTATAACTACTATCACACTTAAAAATTACCATTTAAAAAAGCTTTGAAATTAACTGAAAAAACATAGGTTTCAGAGACGTTATAATTAGAAATTAGTATTTAAAAAATTAACAGTTATCCACCAAGCACTCTTCTTGAATTTAAGTAACACAGAATCAATGTTCTTATATCTTTAATTTCATCTGTTCATCAGATTCGTCATCAGATTTCTTCATCCAATGTATAACAGTGTAACAGCCAACACGTGTTTCGTCTAGTCAGTCTATGACATACAGACTTCTTCAGGGCTGTAATTAATACAGTAACCAAAATTACATAACATAAACCTTAACTTAATATTCACAGTTATATACACCGAGTAAGTGTATCCAGAAAAGTACAACAAGAAAGTCCTAGTCACCAAGAATAAAGCGAGAAATACCCAAAGTGAAACACTAATATGTTTAATGCCCAGAAAAGAGCACTCATTCACACTAGATTGAAGTGTAAGGGGAAGAGTAACATACCTAACTTCAATCCAGATGTTGTCAAAATTAGTAATAATCATTAACCTGAAAGACCAAATGGGACCCAGTCACCAACTATACCAACAGATAGGTCATCGTAATATATACCAATTTACCCAAGTGGACTCACCCATGTTGTAGGGGTGAAACCATGTAATAATAGCGCTCGCTAATTAAGTTGTTTGTTGAAATACTAATAGCTTCTATAATTCTAATTCTACTAATATACGGGTGTGGGTGGCTATTATTGATTATATAGTAGATATATATGCGAGGATATACTGTTTATACATAGTGGTGAACAAAACGGAGAATCACCACTCAAAGATGGCGCCCGCGGTTTTGGCTATATATTGCCACTCAAAGATGGCGCGCGTGTAGAACGCGACCGCTTTGAACACGGAGGGAGCAGATATAAGGTGAGCCGGGTGCTGTAATAGTAGTTACAGAACACAATCGAGCTTATTTATTGAGTACTTACTATAATACCGTTTTATTTTGATTGCAGTCTACCACTATGAGACTATAGAGTTGCAAATACTTACTTACGATTTATTTGGACTTGGAATATTGCTGATTCACAAATTGGAGTTGAGATTTACATGGGAACCACTAATTGGATTACGAATTACTGTTTGAAGGTACTTATATGGAAATTAAAATATTAAGAATGATTATGATGAAATATATAGGGTTTATACTTTGAACATAGTGGAGTACTTTATGTACTGTGAGTATTTATACACTATAATGTATTACGTATTTGCTCAAAGAGAGCATATATCTGTGTGATGGCATATGCTACATGGGGTTTAGTTCTTCCTTTTAAAAATACAATGTATATACAAGCAATGATAGATTATTTTTGGACAAGACAGAGTCTACGTGAAGTGACAGTTGCTTTATATTTGATTAGAAAATTGTGGATTGGACTCAGGAGATATACTGAACATTGAAGATTACGTATTACATGGTTTCACCCCTACAACATGGGTGAGTCCACTTGGGTAAATTGGTATATATTACGATGACCTATCTGTTGGTATAGTTGGTGACTGGGTCCCATTTGGTCTTTCAGGTTAATGATTATTACTAATTTTGACAACATCTGGATTGAAGTTAGGTATGTTACTCTTCCCCTTACACTTCAATCTAGTGTGAATGAGTGCTCTTTTCTGGGCATTAAACATATTAGTGTTTCACTTTGGGTATTTCTCGCTTTATTCTTGGTGACTAGGACTTTCTTGTTGTACTTTTATGGATACACTTACTCGGTGTATATAACTGTGAATATTAAGTTAAGGTTTATGTTATGTAATTTTGGTTACTGTATTAATTACAGCCCTGAAGAAGTCTGTATGTCATAGACTGACTAGACGAAACACGTGTTGGCTGTTACACTGTTATACATTGGATGAAGAAATCTGATGACGAATCTGATGAACAGATGAAATTAAAGATATAAGAACATTGATTCTGTGTTACTTAAATTCAAGAAGAGTGCTTGGTGGATAACTGTTAATGTTTAGTCAATTTGACGCTGAATTAAGTAGTGGTAACCTACTTTTTCCACTTTGAGCACCAATTATACTTTATTTGCATTTACGCTTACTTATACACGCTGTGCGCTCCAATATAGCTGCTACCAATTTAGTAAAATTGTTTGCATTGGTTAGGGAGCAGCCGCATAAGTCTAAGATGAATAGAGACAAGGAGGCAGAGCAATTATTTGAAAAATTAGTGGCAGGTGGCACAATTGGAGCTGCCATGGGACCACCTAAAGAGACAAAAAAAGAAGGCCTCAGAGCCAAGTTTGTTAAGCTTGAATCCCTTAAACGAACGGAGTTGAATAAATGGTGGGATGCCGCTACTCTGAAGCAATACATTAAACTCAATAGAATTCCACGTGGTCTTAGATCCCAGATCATACCTACCTACGAAGATCTAGAACCTGATCTTTATATAACATGGGAGAAGGAACTAAACACAAGTTCCAAAAATCTAATCAATATTCTAATAGAAAATGCAGAGAGAAAAATAGCAAAATTACTGGTAGAAATACAAAAAGTGGAAGATGAAATTAAAGAAATGAACCTTCCCGAAGCAACTATTAAGAACTATAATGTTTTGGATGATAAACTAAATGAACTACAAAATGATATCAAGCAAAGGAAGGCAAGAAAGATTAAACGCGACGAAAAAGACTATCGGTCAGGTCGTGTTTATACCTTTGCAAGGAAATTTGACTATCTCATTACTAAACCCACGACTGATAAACAAAAGAGCGGCACTCCATCAGCGAGTGACAGTGACCCTGGGACTAGTAACATTTCCAGTAGTGACAATGATGATAACTCTGAGACCGCTTCCCTTACACCAGTTGAGAATAATTTTTTAATAGAGGTGCGCAGATTGCGCCGTGGAAACAGGGACTCAGAGAGGAACCGAGGGGCAATTGTAAAAAAACCAGGAGAGGTGGTAGAGGAGGTAGGAGGACAGGGAGGAAGGGTAGGCATGCGAACGAGATAATGGAAACCATAATTGAAAATGATGAAAATGATGTGGGTAATATTGAAATTGTGAACTTGTCTTCAACTGAGTTATCTGAGAGTATGATCAGTTTACTTAAAAAAGGTATGGGGTTTTGTCCTACTACTATGTCAGATTGGTATGTGACTAAAATTGATGTATTTAAGTTTGTAAGGAGGCTTAAACTGAAAAAGTACTTTGCCAATGTACCAGACAAACCCAAACATGCGAAAATAAAACCTGTAAGTGAAATTACCATTCAAGAACTCAAAGAAACTCAATTACTACTGTCCCTTACTGAGAGAGAGGAAGATCCAGTGACCTTACTGAAACTATTGGATGATTTGGGGATAGATAGGTTCTTGAGTGAGGAAAGTGGGTTGAAAGAGAGATCCAAATGGACACCACAAGTAGCATCTGGTAGTACAATCGAAGCCTTTTTTAAGGCGGTGAATCAGGATATAGACAAGATTACTGATGCTAAATGTTTGCACAAAACTAAGAAGTATAAAGATAACCTATTGCCAGGAGAGAGACTAGCATTGAAAGAACTTACTGCTAATCCGGATATTACTATACGGAGAGCAGACAAGGGTGGGAACATAGTAATTTTGAATACAACAGATTACAAAGAAGAAGTATATTCCCAATTGAACGATATTGTGTACTATGAAAAATTGCAAAGTAACCCTCTCATAAGTCTGTCCAAAATTATTAATGATCAATTGAAAACTTGGTATGAGGAAACTCTTATTGATCGTGATGAATTCCTATATTTGCAAGTTACCACAACGCGTGCACCATGCATGTATACGCAACCCAAAATTCATAAATCTATGGTTAAACCACCAGGCAGGCCAATAATTTCTGGTATTGGGGGGCCAACAGAGCGCCTTTCCCAATATGTTGACACTTTTTTACAGATTTATGTTAAAAACTTACCTTCTTTTATTGAGGATTCAAAACACGTACTCAATTTGATGAATGACTTGGTATGGGATGAGAGAATGATATTGGTTACACTCGATGTGGTATCTCTGTATACCAACATCGATCATGAATTGGGTATACATGCTATTGATTTCTTTCTAGGCAATAGGAGTGCAGAATACTTTGATCACAATCAGATGATTCTGAAGATGACAAGATTGGTGCTTCAGAACAACGTATTTCTTTTTGATGGAAACTGGTATAGACAACGCCTTGGTACCGCGATGGGTTCTAGGTTTGCTCCGTCCTTTGCGAACCTCTTTATGGGGTTCTTTGAGGCGGAGAGAATCTGGGGCCCATCCGGGAGAAAATGGATACAATATATCCACTATTGGGGGCGATACATAGACGACTGCCTTCTTGTGTGGACAGGCTCAGTAGATGAACTTAAAGGCTTTTTTGATTATCTAAATGATAACACACTGAACCTGTCATTTACCACCCACTATGACAAAAATAATATCAATTTTTTAGATATTGAATTATTCATCAAAGATAACAAAATTTGCAGTCGCATGTTCCGCAAACCTACTAGTTGTAATGCTGTTTTGCATGCTCGAAGTTGTCACCCTAATAGTCAAATCAAAGCGATCCCTTATGGTGAGATGGTAAGGGCGAGACGGAACTGTTCGATAGATATTGACTTTGAGCACAATCTTACTGATCTTACTAAGAGATTTCTTAAACGTGGATATCAGAGCAAAGTGGTTGAAAATGCAATAATAAGAGCAAAGAAACTCAAAAGGCCAAGTACTCTTAAAGACAAATCTGTTGTACTGAAAGAAAATCAGATTCGCTTAGTAACTAATTATGGTACTGATAGTGCTCAACTGTTCAGAATCCTGAAAAGACATTGGCATCTATTACAGATGGACAAAGATTTGACACCTTTCATTGGAGATAAACCAGGACTGACTTTTAGAAGGGGTCGTACCCTCTCTAATTTTATCAGTCCCAGTTACCCCCTGAAGACTACTGTTCCTGATTGGCTCACTGGGCGATCTACAGGCTTCCACAAGTGTGGAAGGTGTAGCTCCTGCAGATGGGCGGTGAATAAGATCAAGACTTTTAACTACAACAATACAGGAGAACACCTAATTAATATGTTCATGAATTGTGATACCACTTTTGTTGTTTATGTTATAGTTTGTTCTTGTAAACAGATTTATGTTGGTAGTACCATTAGGAAACTCAAGGAGAGAATGGTTGAGCACTTTAGAGCTCTGAAAACAGGGGATACACGTTATCCCATTGCCTCCCACATTGTCAGAAACTTTCAAGAAAAAGAGAAACATACGTTTAAATATCATGGAATTGATCATATTAAACGTGATGTTAGAGGTGGGAATAGACAATTACAGTTAAGGCGCAGAGAAGTGATGTGGTTATTGAAACTAAAGGCAGTTGAGCGTGGTCTGAACATTGACCATGAATATGAATACTACTTAGGGCAAGAATAACCTGATGATGCTGTATATGCTCTGATGTCATTCAATTGATGTACTGTATAACAATATACTATAACAACTGTTTTAATATAACTATGCTACAAAGGAACAATGAGACAGAATGATATTGTTTTATCTGATGTAACTGTATCTTTTACCCTGTCCTCCTTTCCATCTCCCTCGGTCTCCTGAATGTGCGGTTAGATTATTCTGCTTATAATTATGCAGAATGGAAAGACCATCTGGACCCCGTTTGCTGAGGTGTATCGTCAGATGTAGGTCGGGTTACTTTACTAATATAAAGATTTTGATATTTAGATTCACACATAACGTGACATGCGGGTATGTAGTAATTGTAGAGCTGAATAATTATGGTGTAAAGGCCCATATAGTATTCATTTGTTTTAAGAATATATATGCAGGTTGACTAAACCACTATTTGATATGGTTCTGAATACTTTAGGTTGGTGTGCAATCATACACTTGATAATCATATGAACCCTGAATGACCTATGGATTTCGGTAATATTTTGTGATTATTTACGTGTATTCACAAGTACTAATGAAACCAAATAATAGCGCTCGCTAATTAAGTTGTTTGTTGAAATACTAATAGCTTCTATAATTCTAATTCTACTAATATACGGGTGTGGGTGGCTATTATTGATTATATAGTAGATATATATGCGAGGATATACTGTTTATACATAGTGGTGAACAAAACGGAGAATCACCACTCAAAGATGGCGCCCGCGGTTTTGGCTATATATTGCCACTCAAAGATGGCGCGCGTGTAGAACGCGACCGCTTTGAACACGGAGGGAGCAGATATAAGGTGAGCCGGGTGCTGTAATAGTAGTTACAGAACACAATCGAGCTTATTTATTGAGTACTTACTATAATACCGTTTTATTTTGATTGCAGCCTACCACTATGAGACTATAGAGTTGCAAATACTTACTTACGATTTATTTGGACTTGGAATATTGCTGATTCACAAATTGGAGTTGAGATTTACATGGGAACCACTAATTGGATTACGAATTACTGTTTGAAGGTACTTATATGGAAATTAAAATATTAAGAATGATTATGATGAAATATATAGGGTTTATACTTTGAACATAGTGGAGTACTTTATGTACTGTGAGTATTTATACACTATAATGTATTACGTATTTGCTCAAAGAGAGCATATATCTGTGTGATGGCATATGCTACATGGGGTTTAGTTCTTCCTTTTAAAAATACAATGTATATACAAGCAATGATAGATTATTTTTGGACAAGACAGAGTCTACGTGAAGTGACAGTTGCTTTATATTTGATTAGAAAATTGTGGATTGGACTCAGGAGATATACTGAACATTGAAGATTACGTATTACATGGTTTCACCCCTACAACATGGGTGAGTCCACTTGGGTAAATTGGTATATATTACGATGACCTATCTGTTGGTATAGTTGGTGACTGGGTCCCATTTGGTCTTTCAGGTTAATGATTATTACTAATTTTGACAACATCTGGATTGAAGTTAGGTATGTTACTCTTCCCCTTACACTTCAATCTAGTGTGAATGAGTGCTCTTTTCTGGGCATTAAACATATTAGTGTTTCACTTTGGGTATTTCTCGCTTTATTCTTGGTGACTAGGACTTTCTTGTTGTACTTTTCTGGATACACTTACTCGGTGTATATAACTGTGAATATTAAGTTAAGGTTTATGTTATGTAATTTTGGTTACTGTATTAATTACAGCCCTGAAGAAGTCTGTATGTCATAGACTGACTAGACGAAACACGTGTTGGCTGTTCCACTGTTATACATTGGATGAAGAAATCTGATGACGAATCTGATGAACAGATGAAATTAAAGATATAAGAACATTGATTCTGTGTTACTTAAATTCAAGAAGAGTGCTTGGTGGATAACTGTTAATGTTTAGTCAATTTGACGCTGAATTAAGTAGTGGTAACCTACTTTTTCCACTTTGAGCACCAATTATACTTTATTTGCATTTACGCTTACTTATACACGCTGTGCGCTCCAATATAGCTGTTACCAATTTAGTAAAATTGTTTGCATTGGTTAGGGAGCAGCCGCATAAGTCTAAGATGAATAGAGACAAGGAGGCAGAGCAATTATTTGAAAAATTAGTGGCAGGTGGCACAATTGGAGCTGCCATGGGACCACCTAAAGAGACAAAAAAAGAAGGCCTCAGAGCCAAGTTTGTTAAGCTTGAATCCCTTAAACGAACGGAGTTGAATAAATGGTGGGATGCCGCTACTCTGAAGAAATACATTAAACTCAATAGAATTCCACGTGGTCTTAGATCCCAGATCATACCTACCTACGAAGATCTAGAACCTGATCTTTATATAACATGGGAGAAGGAACTAAACACAAGTTCCAAAAATCTAATCAATATTCTAATAGAAAATGCAGAGAGAAAAATAGCAAAATTACTGGTAGAAATACAAAAAGTGGAAGATGAAATTAAAGAAATGAACCTTCCCGAAGCAACTATTAAGAACTATAATGTTTTGGATGATAAACTAAATGAACTACAAAATGATATCAAGCAAAGGAAGGCAAGAAAGATTAAACGCGACGAAAAAGACTATCGGTCAGGTCGTGTTTATACCTTTGCAAGGAAATTTGACTATCTCATTACTAAACCCACGACTGATAAACAAAAGAGCGGCACTCCATCAGCGAGTGACAGTGACCCTGGGACTAGTAACATTTCCAGTAGTGACAATGATGATAACTCTGAGACCGCTTCCCTTACACCAGTTGAGAATAATTTTTTAATAGAGGTGCGCAGATTGCGCCGTGGAAACAGGGACTCAGAGAGGAACCGAGGGGCAATTGTAAAAAAACCAGGAGAGGTGGTAGAGGAGGTAGGAGGACAGGGAGGAAGGGTAGGCATGCGAACGAGATCATGGAAACCATAATTGAAAATGATGAAAATGATGTGGGTAATATTGAAATTGGGAACTTGTCTTCAACTGAGTTATCTGAGAGTATGATCAGTTTACTTAAAAAAGGTATGGGGTTTTGTCCTACTACTATGTCAGATTGGTATGTGACTAAAATTGATGTATTTAAGTTTGTAAGGAGGCTTAAACTGAAAAAGTACTTTGCCAATGTACCAGACAAACCCAAACATGCGAAAATAAAACCTGTAAGTGAAATTACCATTCAAGAACTCAAAGAAACTCAATTACTACTGTCCCTTACTGAGAGAGAGGAAGATCCAGTGACCTTACTGAAACTATTGGATGATTTGGGGATAGATAGGTTCTTGAGTGAGGAAAGTGGGTTGAAAGAGAGATCCAAATGGACACCACAAGTAGCATCTGGTAGTACAATCGAAGCCTTTTTTAAGGCGGTGAATCAGGATATAGACAAGATTACTGATGCTAAATGTTTGCACAAAACTAAGAAGTATAAAGATAACCTATTGCCAGGAGAGAGACTAGCATTGAAAGAACTTACTGCTAATCCGGATATTACTATACGGAGAGCAGACAAGGGTGGGAACATAGTAATTTTGAATACAACAGATTACAAAGAAGAAGTATATTCCCAATTGAACGATATTGTGTACTATGAAAAATTGCAAAGTAACCCTCTCATAAGTCTGTCCAAAATTATTAATGATCAATTGAAAACTTGGTATGAGGAAACTCTTATTGATCGTGATGAATTCCTATATTTGCAAGTTACCACACCGCGTGCACCATGCATGTATACGCAACCCAAAATTCATAAATCTATGGTTAAACCACCAGGCAGGCCAATAATTTCTGGTATTGGGGGGCCAACAGAGCGCCTTTCCCAATATGTTGACACTTTTTTACAGATTTATGTTAAAAACTTACCTTCTTTTATTGAGGATTCAAAACACGTACTCAATTTGATGAATGACTTGGTATGGGATGAGAGAATGATATTGGTTACACTCGATGTGGTATCTCTGTATACCAACATCGATCATGAATTGGGTATACATGCTATTGATTTCTTTCTAGGCAATAGGAGTGCAGAATACTTTGATCACAATCAGATGATTCTGAAGATGACAAGATTGGTGCTTCAGAACAACGTATTTCTTTTTGATGGAAACTGGTATAGACAACGCCTTGGTACCGCGATGGGTTCTAGGTTTGCTCCGTCCTTTGCGAACCTCTTTATGGGGTTCTTTGAGGCGGAGAGAATCTGGGGCCCATCCGGGAGAAAATGGATACAATATATCCACTATTGGGGGCGATACATAGACGACTGCCTTCTTGTGTGGACAGGCTCAGTAGATGAACTTAAAGGCTTTTTTGATTATCTAAATGATAACACACTGAACCTGTCATTTACCACCCACTATGACAAAAATAATATCAATTTTTTAGATATTGAATTATTCATCAAAGATAACAAAATTTGCAGTCGCATGTTCCGCAAACCTACTAGTTGTAATGCTGTTTTGCATGCTCGAAGTTGTCACCCTAATAGTCAAATCAAAGCGATCCCTTATGGTGAGATGGTAAGGGCGAGATGGAACTGTTCGATAGATAGTGACTTTGAGCACAATCTTACTGATCTTACTAAGAGATTTCTTAAACGTGGATATCAGAGCAAAGTGGTTGAAAATGCAATAATAAGAGCAAAGAAACTCAAAAGGCCAAGTACTCTTAAAGACAAATCTGTTGTACTGAAAGAAAATCAGATTCGCTTAGTAACTAATTATGGTACTGATAGTGCTCAACTGTTCAGAATCCTGAAAAGACATTGGCATCTATTACAGATGGACAAAGATTTGACACCTTTCATTGGAGATAAACCAGGACTGACTTTTAGAAGGGGTCGTACCCTCTGTAATTTTATCAGTCCCAGTTACCCCCTGAAGACTACTGTTCCTGATTGGCTCACTGGGCGATCTACAGGCTTCCACAAGTGTGGAAGGTGTAGCTCCTGCAGATGGGCGGTGAATAAGATCAAGACTTTTAACTACAACAATACAGGAGAACACCTAATTAATATGTTCATAAATTGTGATACCACTTTTGTTGTTTATGTTATAGTTTGTTCTTGTAAACAGATTTATGTTGGTAGTACCATTAGGAAACTCAAGGAGAGAATGGTTGAGCACTTTAGAGCTCTGAAAACAGGGGATACACGTTATCCCATTGCCTCCCACATTGTCAGAAACTTTCAAGAAAAAGAGAAACATACGTTTAAATATCATGGAATTGATCATATTAAACGTGATGTTAGAGGTGGGAATAGACAATTACAGTTAAGGCGCAGAGAAGTGATGTGGTTATTGAAACTAAAGGCAGTTGAGCGTGGTCTGAACATTGACCATGAATATGAATACTACTTAGGGCAAGAATAACCTGATGATGCTGTATATGCTCTGATGTCATTCAATTGATGTACTGTATAACAATATACTATAACAACTGTTTTAATATAACTATGCTACAAAGGAACATTGAGACAGAATGATATTGTTTTATCTGATGTAACTGTATCTTTTACCCTGTCCTCCTTTCCATCTCCCTCGGTCTCCTGAATGTGCGGTTAGATTATTCTGCTTATAATTATGCAGAATGGAAAGACCATCTGGACCCCGTTTGCTGAGGTGTATCGTCAGATGTAGGTCGGGTTACTTTACTAATATAAAGATTTTGATATTTAGATTCACACATAACGTGACATGCGGGTATGTAGTAATTGTAGAGCTGAATAATTATGGTGTAAAGGCCCATATAGTATTCATTTGTTTTAAGAATATATATGCAGGTTGACTAAACCACTATTTGATATGGTTCTGAATACTTTAGGTTGGTGTGCAATCATACACTTGATAATCATATGAACCCTGAATGACCTATGGATTTCGGTAATATTTTGTGATTATTTACGTGTATTCACAAGTACTAATGAAACCAAATAATAGCGCTCGCTAATTAAGTTGTTTGTTGAAATACTAATAGCTTCTATAATTCTAATTCTACTAATATACGGGTGTGGGTGGCTATTATTGATTATATAGTAGATATATATGCGAGGATATACTGTTTATACATAGTGGTGAACAAAACGGAGAATCACCACTCAAAGATGGCGCCCGCGGTTTTGGCTATATATTGCCACTCAAAGATGGCGCGCGTGTAGAACGCGACCGCTTTGAACACGGAGGGAGCAGATATAAGGTGAGCCGGGTGCTGTAATAGTAGTTACAGAACACAATCGAGCTTATTTATTGAGTACTTACTATAATACCGTTTTATTTTGATTGCAGCCTACCACTATGAGACTATAGAGTTGCAAATACTTACTTACGATTTATTTGGACTTGGAATATTGCTGATTCACAAATTGGAGTTGAGATTTACATGGGAACCACTAATTGGATTACGAATTACTGTTTGAAGGTACTTATATGGAAATTAAAATATTAAGAATGATTATGATGAAATATATAGGGTTTATACTTTGAACATAGTGGAGTACTTTATGTACTGTGAGTATTTATACACTATAATGTATTACGTATTTGCTCAAAGAGAGCATATATCTGTGTGATGGCATATGCTACATGGGGTTTAGTTCTTCCTTTTAAAAATACAATGTATATACAAGCAATGATAGATTATTTTTGGACAAGACAGAGTCTACGTGAAGTGACAGTTGCTTTATATTTGATTAGAAAATTGTGGATTGGACTCAGGAGATATACTGAACATTGAAGATTACGTATTACATGGTTTCACCCCTACAACATGGGTGAGTCCACTTGGGTAAATTGGTATATATTACGATGACCTATCTGTTGGTATAGTTGGTGACTGGGTCCCATTTGGTCTTTCAGGTTAATGATTATTACTAATTTTGACAACATCTGGATTGAAGTTAGGTATGTTACTCTTCCCCTTACACTTCAATCTAGTGTGAATGAGTGCTCTTTTCTGGGCATTAAACATATTAGTGTTTCACTTTGGGTATTTCTCGCTTTATTCTTGGTGACTAGGACTTTCTTGTTGTACTTTTCTGGATACACTTACTCGGTGTATATAACTGTGAATATTAAGTTAAGGTTTATGTTATGTAATTTTGGTTACTGTATTAATTACAGCCCTGAAGAAGTCTGTATGTCATAGACTGACTAGACGAAACACGTGTTGGCTGTTACACTGTTATACATTGGATGAAGAAATCTGATGACGAATCTGATGAACAGATGAAATTAAAGATATAAGAACATTGATTCTGTGTTACTTAAATTCAAGAAGAGTGCTTGGTGGATAACTGTTAATGTTTAGTCAATTTGACGCTGAATTAAGTAGTGGTAACCTACTTTTTCCACTTTGAGCACCAATTATACTTTATTTGCATTTACGCTTACTTATACACGCTGTGCGCTCCAATATAGCTGTTACCAATTTAGTAAAATAGTATTTAAAAAAGCTTTGAAATTCACTGAAAAAACCATAGGTTTCAGAGACGTTACAGTTAGAAATTAGCATTTAAAATACCTTAGAAATTTACAGAAAAAAATATAGGTTTCAGGGATGTTATAGTTAGCTGGCCATTTCTCTTGTGCAAAACTATAGAAACTCCTCTGTTATAGTCAGTTCTGCTAACTATAACTCGCACGCCTGCAATGCACTGAAGATGATGTCACAATTTGCATCATTCATGACATGGTCAGTGACATCACTGATGACATCTCAAATGACATCACTGATGACATCATCCACGTGACAATCTGATACACATCATACACTAGTATAACCTTTCATCACTCACTGTAAAATACAGCGTACCATATTTGAAACCATTGACACACCAGTACCAGTTACTACATACCCACTCCCTGATTCCTAAGTCTACACACACAACTACCCATTTAGCAACAGAATCATTTATACATGCAGTCACTCATTAATAGAACACTATCAAAATGCACTTATACACATATATAGACATTGACATATCAGCAGTTATCTTAGTCGGTTATGCAGTCATCCTACTCACTCATGAAAAAAATTAATTACACTTACATTTACTCACACAATTATCCAACAACACCTAATTTATTCAAACACATAGTAACTAATAGTTAATATGTAAAAAAAATCACCATTACAATTATACACTCATTCATATAGTTACTCTCACAACCACTGACTCTTACATCTACATATTTATATACACCAACTCTCACATATAATGCCTTTTATTTTTGTACTTTGTTGAAGATATACAACTAAAACATATATTCACTCACCAACACACAAATACACTCACTCACCCAAACAACTGTTTCCACATGCACTCCTAAACCCATACACCTAGTCAATAAACCATTCACACATCTATGCATAGAGTTACACACATCCCATCCAACCACACACAAACTCAGTGTCCCATACAAATACTCACCCAACTAATCAATAACTAATATACGCACTCATGTACTGAGTGACCAACTGATGCAGCATGTTATACAACAACAGAGACAGTGATGCACATATTCACATAGTTTAGTTACTAATCCATGTATTAAGTGAGACACTTGTAATTACTCACTTAAACAGACAGTCAGACAGCTACTAAATCCTCCATCCAGACAGTTATATATCCATTCAATCTTCAAGACAGATTGGTATATATATATAATACATATTTAAATTTCAAACTAAACCACATTCACTGGATGATGTCATCAGTGATGTCATTTGAGATGTCATCAGTGATGTCATCAGTGATGTCACTGACCATGTCATGAATGATGCAATATGTGACATCATCAGCAGTGCATTGTGGGCGCGTGAGTTATAGTTAGCAGAACTAACTATAATGGAGGAATTTCTATGGTTTTGTACAAGTGAAATGGCCAGCTAACTATAACACCCCTGAAACCTATGTTTTTTTCTGTGAATATACATATGGATATATATATATATATAGTACAGACTGGCGGAAGTCACTCTATAATTATAGTGAAAATGACCAGAGATAGGGATTTTTTTTACTTTTGCTCCGTAATAACTTTGCACCTATTTGAAGAATATCCGTAAATCTTTGCAAACCTACTGCCCCTGTTCCATTCAATAGACTTTTGTAATTTGCAAAACGCGAAAAATGTCAGTTGGATTTGTACGAAACCTGGCAGAACAATATATTATGATGTGCAGAATGATGATTCTTTGTAGGTATGGCAGTAAGTAGGGTGAGTAATATTTTAAGTTCTGTAAACATAGCTATATCTGTAGCGGCGGTAGAATTGCCAAGGTATACAAGTCATTAGCAATTTCTTACAAAAGGTACACATTTTAACATATTTAATGTGCTGAAAAAAGTGTACAGAGTAGTATGTTAATTACTCAAAAGTACAGTGCTACTTTAAAAAAAACTAGCTGTTCCCTGTAGAGTGTTATAAAAATATAAAGAAATGTAGGAATAAAATTGTAACTTTGCAAAACTGTTTTTTTGTACCATGGTAGTTCCGAGCTACTCCCTATTTTTACAAACAATATAAGGAATCGTATAAATATGTATGGCAAAAATAACAATACAAATACCTACCTATATCCGAAGGCGTAATGCAGTCCACGGCCAAGGTAGATCTAAAAACAGTATGTCTGCCTTTAACTTTTGTCGAGGCAGTCATTAGCCAATCAGCTAATGATTTGGCATCAGTATGTACCATGGTAGTACCGCCAACTACACATGTAATTCGCAAATATACCGTGCTAATAGATCTCACAAAGTTTAAATACATTAAAACTTATAAAATTATTATACTGCTTATTTGCACTACCCGAAATAAGCATCTGTGCAACATAATATATAATCCAGGACATTTTTATAATATCTGAATGACAGGTTTTGCAATACACACAGTAAAAATAATTTATATTAAAAAGCATTGAATTTCAACATGGTTTGTGACCCCCACAACATTTACACATTACAATATATATTTTGGAGAGAAAACATTTACATCTTTTGACACACTTTAATGCTACATTTCCTTTAATGTACATGCTCCAGTTTATGCCATTCCACTTTTCAACTGTTCACTTTACTCCACGCCACTGTACTCAATATACACTATGCTACTCTAGTTTACAACACCACATACACTACAACATTCTACGCTAATCCACTGTACATTGCTCAATAATACTCGACCCAACTAGACTGCACTCTTGTGCAATCTACACCATTATACTTTATGTTGTTCCCCACTTGGTGTATGCCACTTTACTGGATGCCTTTAAACTGTACTGTTCACATCTCTACGCTATTCCACTGTACCCTAAACAAATTTATGCTTTTCCACTATGTGCTATTCCACTATGGGCCACTTGATAGCACTCTACTGGAGTGTACGCTATTCAGAGGTCTGCTACTACACTCTACCCACTCCATTGAACTGAAATGCACTATATAACCCTGGACTGTGCAACAGTCAACCATTTGCTATTTCTCTTTACAAGACTACAATCTACCCCACTCTAATTAAACCCACTTCACTGTACGTGACTACAGTCTAGGCTTCTATACTTAACCCTATGGGGTTGTACGCCACTCTACTGTACACTGCTCCACTATATGGCACTCCATGCACGTCTGAACAGTTACAACACCAAACTCAAGTATTTATTGTACTTCACAATATAGCACTTCAATGTATGCTACTTTACTATATGCTATTGTACTGTACAGTGTTACACTGTACCCCACTATAGTCTACACTATCCCTATCTGCACCCTTGCACTTCAATTTGCACTACTCCATTTTACGCAATTTAACTTTACACCACTACATCTTACCACACATCACTTTATGTAAGCCCACTTTACACCACTCAACTGTACCCCACTCCAATGTATAGCATTCCAGGATACCCCAATACCCCATTCCAATGAGCCCTTTTCAATGTATGCCACTTCACTTTACCACACTCCACTATTTGCTACTCTACTTTATGCTATTTCATTACACAATATTCCAATATAGCCCCCTACACTTTACAACACTCCACTGCATAGCACTCCACTGTGCATCACTAGAGTGTACTCAAATACACTCTGCAGAATTTACAGGACCTTAATCCACTTTACCTAACTCCACTGTGTGCTATCCTATTGTATCCTACTGCAATGTACACAACTGCACTCTATGCCACTCCAATATATACCACTCATTTGCCTCTGAGTTCATTGTATGCCACTCCACTGTATGCAACCCCACTCTACACCGCTCTGCTATATGCCATTCCACTATACTCTACTCCAGTATAACTCATTCTACTTTACTCCACTCATTAAACCAAAATATACTATGTCAGAGTACATTTTACAACACTATATACCACTATCTTGGACCACACTCCACTTAATAACACTCTACTCCATTAAACTAAATTGGACAAATGTTACAAAAAGTCTACTAACATAAAAACCATTGAAATTCACACAAAAAACAAAGTTTAAAAAGAAGTTACAGGTAGGAAAACGTTATTTTGTGTTGGTATGGAAACCCAAATTAAACTACACAAACATTAGAAATTCTACATCTAGAGTTATCTCTTAATTGTTTATTTTATGTACCACTTACATACTCATTTGTATCTTATTTGTGCCAAACACACCTTCAACTACAAAACCATAAAACATTGTAAACTTATCTGGTGAAATAATAATTTATGCACCACTTTCACATTACTTTAATTCATACATGTAACTCAAATGTATACTTTCTCACCACCTTTAAATGAATATCACTCACACACTTCTGACACAGTCTTGTCACCTCACTCACCATACCACATTAACTATAACTGGCCACTTTTCCATGTACTAGCCATACCCTTGGCTATTACCGAAGTTATAGCATGTAAAATCCTTGCCATAAATAAAACACTTATGATATCAGAAATTATATTATTTGCCATAAGACAGTGCATGGTCCAGTGGTGAGTTATAGTTAATGTTCTGTGGCAAGTGAGGTGCCAAGTCTGTGTGAAGAAGTGTGCAAGTCATATTAATTTAAATGTGGTGTTCAGTGTTCATGGACACATCTCAGGCTTCCAAGCACGGATTAGACAGTCAGAGTAGTATCATTGCAGAGGGGAGAGTCTCACTGTTCAAGTGATACCTCTCCCTAGTAGATCCTTGCTCAGGGATCGCCACAGAAGAGCACTTCCCAAGCAGAAACTGACCCACTAGCCACCGAGGAGTTACAAAGTTGTGAAGAGCTGCCGATGACATTTGCAAGTGTTATGTTATGTTATGTTATGTTATGTTAGTTTAGTCTTTTATAGCGCGCGGCTACTCCATAGAGTGTCCCGGCGCTTTTATTGAAGCCTGTAGCAGAGAAACACAACACAGAAAAATAAAAACGGACCCAGCAGAAAGGAAGACGAGCGCACTAAAGGGCAAAAAGCCAAGTTTTAAGGCCCTTCCTAAAAGTCAGCAAATTAGAGGTGCTGCGTAATGCCAGAGGCAGAGTATTCCAAAGCTGTGGTGCCAGCAGCCTAAAAGAGCGACCTCCAATGCAGGCCTTTTTTACTCGAGGGACCACAGCAAGGAACAATGATTCAGATCTAAGAGTTCGGGCCGGATGGTAAAAGGCAAGCCTCCTTTGGAGATATTTTGCTCCCGAGGCGTGGAGAGCCTTGTGGGCCAAGGTCAAGGCCTTAAAAACTATCCGCTTCCGGATAGGCAGCCAGTGGAGCGACTGCAAAAGGCCGGAGACTCTGGCTCGCCTGTGAAGGCCAAAAATGGCCCGCGCGGCCGAGTTCTGGACCACCTGCAGCCGTTGCAGGAGATACTCCGGCAGGCCAAGATATAGGACGTTGGAATAGTCCAGTCTTGAACCAATTAAGGCCTGCACCGTAGTCTTCCTATGATCTTCTGAGAGCAAAGGAAGGAACTTACGGAGCATCCTGAGAAGGCCGAAGCCTGTTCCCGTGAGACCAAGGATCTGAGATCTTAACGTCAGACCATTATCGATCTTGATCCCCAGATTCTTTGCTAGCTGGGACGAGCGTGCTGGACGAAACATATTAACAGACCACCATTCCTGCTAATCTGGGTCAGATGGACAGCCGAAGAAGAGTACCTCAGATTTATCTGCGTTGCACTTGAGGCTGTAAAGCTGGAACCATTTAAAAATAGCCCCAAGGCACTCCCGGATACTCTCTCCATCAAAATCTTCTCCTTTCCCGCACGTAAAGAGGAGCTGGGTATCGTCGGCATAAGATACGATCTGGGCCCCAAAAGACTCCGCCAATGCCGCCAGAGGGGTCATAAAGATGTTGAAAAGAGTCGGGCTCAACACCGAGCCCTGCGGGACTCCGACTCCCAAAGGTGGCATCACGGCAGAGCTGGGTGAGGCCCAGACCGTTTGTCGACGGCCAGCCAAGAATGATCTAAACCAGCTGAACACCGTCCCCCTCAGACCGATCTCATGAAGTCTGGCGAGGAGACCCTCATGGGGATGGTGTTAAAGGCCGCCGACAGGTCAAGCATTACAAGCATAGCTTTGCCTCCCAAATCCAGTGCCTCTTTAATGGCTACAGACACCTCCAAAAGCGCCGTCTCGGTGCTTAGATTGGGGCGGAAGCCCGATTGAGTGGAGTGTAGCAAATTGTGGGATTCCAAAAAATTGGAAAGCACGATATGCACATGCTTCTCCGAGATCTTAACAAGTGCTCCCTCCACCAAACCAGGATTCATGCAGAATTTATGCCTTGGGTGGCAAGGAGGAAGAGTGGGGAATTCACCTCCAATCGGCCCACCTGAGGCGATCTGGAGGCCAGAAATTGTGGCCTGGTCTTGTGAGAGACCAGATCATAACTAGGGCTCCCAGTTTTATGGTATTTATTTTGCCATTTCCGTCTGTATTTATCCATATTTATTTTTTGGCCATTTTTTCTTTATTTATCCACATTTATTTTTGCGACAAGCAAAAGATGATGCTACAGCTACCATTTTTCCACATTTATTTCAGTCCCCAAAAACACGGACACAAGAGCAGAGGGAACAATAAACTAAATGGCAACAAACTCAACACACAACAATCACAATGCAAAAGGGACACGACAAGCCACCAGGCTGCAGACAGACATTGGGTTAGGTGTGCGTCCAGCTACAAGAGTTGGATCTAGGACTAGTTGTTGCAGACCCAGAACATGAGATAACATAGGCTAATGTTTTCCCAACATCCTGGGCCTGACCACATTATTTCGGACAACCCTCGGCACATACAATCATCACTCACCATTGAACACTGTACAGGCACATGCAGCAGAGGAATGGCCGATTGAGAGACGGCTGAACTCCAGGTATTTGCAATAGAAGGTGTTCTCGGGGTAATGAGAGATAAAGCACAAACCACAACAATGAGATAAAACAGGCTTCTGTGTGGGTGTCAGTGTTTGATTTTCGAGTTGCTTATTCCCCTTTTTATGGAGATTGATGATACAGGTTGCCTTCCTTTGGCGCTGCATGGGTAACACCTCATTGATTGCGCACTAATGTGCCCTGCCAATTATCCTTTGTTTTGCTAATGCCCTGCTCCCTTCTACCTGAGCTGGGATGTAGAGCCACATTTTGGGGTGTGTGCTACGAAGAATTTCGGTGGGGGGGCTGATTCTCCAAGCAATACGCAGAGCGGAGATGCAGGGAAGCTATGAAGAAGTGAGAAAACACAACACAGCCTTGTTACTAAATAAAAGGGGCCTTATTTATGAAGGCCTTGCGCCACCGGTGCGTCACTATTAAAATGGGAAAAAGTGACGCACCGGTGGCGCAAGGACTTCATAAATGAGGCCCAAGGTCTTTTAAAGATCTCTGAAGTACTTGTGCGCTGTGTGTGACCCCAGGAAGCTGCCTCAGCCGGGCTGACACACACGGGGTGGAGGGTCACAGATCTGAAGCTCTTTGAGCCCCATGGCGCTGCACACCATTAATCTGTCCCCTGAGGCCACAGAAAGAGACTTGTCGAACAGATGCTGAGTTCAAAAGAATGGCTGAGGCAGCAACAAAAAGAACAGGGGCATGGCAACTCTGGGCTGAAGCACGACAATTTACTAGTATTTTGCCGTTTTTACATATAAAAACAGACAAATGAAAAATTGTTTTCCGTCTGTATTTATATGTAAAAATCCATTTAAACGAAAAACCGGGAGCCTAATTATAACTCCACTGCTAAAGAACTTGCAGTCTTTCCACCCCTCTTCTGGACCATATTGGGGGATTTATCCCTAATCTGACAACAGGGAGCAGAAATCTCACTAGACACCAGAACTGTTTTTATTAAATAAAAAAAGCGGTGGGGTGGCCCATCCAGGTGTCTGGCCAAACCCATCCTCTAAAGCCTCAGCAGTCTTTTTGTCTCCCTGAGGGCAGATGGGGTGTTTACCATTACAATAAATATTACAGGCACAACATTCCATAGTTCTTGTTGTTATATGCAGAAACATTGGCATCCTTGTGGATAAATGGGTGTAAGGCAATGTTACAATGTTTAAAGGAGAGAGCACAAGCACGTTAGCACTGGTTAGCAGTGGTAAGTGTCCAACATTTATGGTATCCTGTCCATCCTTTTCCTTAGAAAGGTCAGGATTTAAACAAGCAATTAAAACAGCTATCTTTTAGCAATTGCAAATTATTTCTATTGAATCCATATTGATTTTTTGATATTTAGGTTACTATTTTGGAGACTATTTCAGTTGATTTAATTTTCATTATGAAGCTAGTTATGATAATTTAATTGCGTTTAATGGTATGGTAAGTATTTTAAGTTATTCGGTGAAATGACTCTTATTTTATCCACCTAACATTTGTATTTCAGTGTTCAAAGACCTCTATGTCACAACTCGGTGCAGTAGTAACCAATAGCAGCAGGCGAATGTCCACTGCAGTTCATGCTCGTTCTCAATATCTTTGATTGTGTAGAAAATATTGATACATGGAAACCAGGCAGATCTTAATTTAGGCTGTCCCCGTTATCTCAAACACAATACCTACCATCGATCACTCAAAGGCATTTCTTATCAGCACGGCTTTGGGTGCATGCTGGGTGTGAGGGCTGAAAAACGCTCTCTGGTTAAGGGAAGCAGTTGTTTCCACATTTGAAACAGGAACACAATCTTGCACATTCACCGTCCGGCGGTGTTATTATGACTGTCATTGGTTTTGAGATAATCAGTCACCAGAATTAAAGTGTGGTTTGACACAAAGGGAAGTGTGATGTTCTAGGAGGACGATAGACTGATGTTTAATACTGACACATTAGGAGTTTAAAATAGCTGAGCAGAAAGCTATGTGTAACCTGTATTTTGCACCTTCTATTAGGGCTGCCTGGAGTTTGCCTTTATTTTCATTTTGGTCAGCAACATGGGCGCTGTTAAGGTGGGCAATAAGAACAACTAAAATATAAGGAGGACTGGGAAATTCATCCTCAGGTGCTCACTTAAAAGATTACCAGGAAAAACTTGAATTCCCGCTTTCCATAAGATCAAGGCATTTAACTAAGGACCAACCTAGAGTTGTCCATATTACAAAAGAAAGCAACATGGGAATCACTGTAACAGCCACAATGACACAATGCGATAACCTCCTTGAAAAGAGCTAATTTTGAAAGCAAAGCAACAGGCTAGAATTGATTGGTGACATCGATCCCTTGGGCTAATGGCATTGTATTTGTAGGTTTGAAATGTATATGTGGATACAACTCTTCTTCACCCCACCATTAAGTTTAAAACAGTTGGTAAGAAGATGAAATATGGAATTAGAAGTTCCTAGGTTACCTTTTTCAATGGTCTGGACAATGCCTTCAAAGCCTGAGAACTCCAGGGCTAAACTTATTGATAGACTTATAATGGCTGCTGGTGTTTACATTGACTCATCAAAATGCCTGGGGTAGTGGAGGTGACTTCACATGCCATGTAACCCCATCTCATATGACAGGAAGTGAGATCACTTGCCCTTTGACCCACCCCAACGATTTCACAAGAAGAGAGATCACAAAGGATTTGACCTGATGACATCACAGGAAGTCACATGACCTTTGAACCCCTTGAAATCAAAGGAAGTGACATTGCATGACCTTTGACTTGGTGGTATCTCAGTAAGTGAGGCCTCTAACCTTTTAATTACTTACATCACACACTGAGGCTGGAAAATCACAAAAGATACAAAAGAAGTACCCTATAAACAGACAAATGTCAAATACAGGTACATATATTGTTTCAGGTAGTATTTTCAGATATACAATTAAAATAAGTAAGCATTGATTAAGAACCTATAAAATAGTGTAAAACAATGGAAAATACGAAAGTGAGGTTGAAATCAGCCATTATCAATATCATATAACTTATAAAATGGGAAGGTTGATGGGCCTATAATGTTCAAAACAAGTTCACCTTATCATATGTTTTAGAAATTAAGAGTCCCATGCAATTAAATCTCAGGTTTGGAACGTAGATAACAATGCTATTTAATGCAGGTCAAGTTCTTCTTGCAACCTTACATTGCATGACATGGTATACATACGTCTAAACCTGTGGAGCCATTGAACCTTTCCAGGTTTACTATCATTAATTTCTTTTACAGAAAACATGCACATCGCTGGTACAGTACTTGTGTTGATCAATAATATACCTGTTCTGCATTAGCATGCCTAACCAGCAACAAACATCTTATCTTACAGCAGGAAAAACCCAGAGGCATAAATTATTGCTTTTCAAATGCAGATGTTACAGTCCTCATTAAAAAAATTATTCCATTAATCCCTGCTCCTAAAGCAAAACTGTCCACAATTTCCATCACACACACATATGGAGACATTGAATCAGACATGTGTAAATCAGTGTATAGAACATGTTACATAAAGCAATGGAGACTACTAGGTGTAGGATTCCCATGTCATTCATATTGGTAGGCACTTTCTAAGAGTGCTTGGTCTGGACAAGCACAAACTCAGGATTCAGAACATAACACAGTGGGTAGGGTTGACTTTAATAATAAGAACTAATGTCTACCCAAACAAATCTTTCTTAGCAACATCAGGATAAAAAGACTTGGAAAAGACTTGGAAAAGCATAACTTTCTAACTTTCACCATTTAGATTGCAAGCAGCTCTTATAATAGGTCATAGCTCACTGTGCTAGATAATGAATGTAACTTATGAACTGCACAGTAACAAAAACGTATCTGGGACAAAATCAGTAACCGTCTGAGCTATCCACATAAAATATGGGACTATGGTATGCATGGTACACAATCTTTGCTCAGTCATACTACAAAACTGGTCTCATTAACAAAACCTGGCCCCTCCCTACAGCCTCCCGGGGAAATGCCTGCCCATTGCCCTGTACAGCCGTTGTGGCTTTGGTGGTGTTCAAAACAGACAATATCTTGTTGGTCAGTCCATCAGCACTGACCAGCATGTGCAGCCTGTGGCTACACGGATACAGTGTTCGGCATAAAACAATGGTAATTACTGTGTTATTCACAAACAATGGCTGGACGGCAGGAAGGGTTGCACCTGAAATGCATGCTCTTTACAATCATTTCTGAAGTTTTGCAGCAGGGCATTTTAAAATCTTGTGTGAACTCTAAAAACAGATAATCTTACTTTACTTTACATGTTTCTTCTGTTAGAACTGACCGGCACCACCACAAAGGGAGTTGGAGAGTCGAGATTCTAGTTGAGTCGATGTGACGACTAAGTCAGTCTCACTTTTACACTACATGCCCCATCGTCCACTCGAAGTCCAACCGTCCGACTCAGTCGGAGAGCGTCAATTAAGTAAGACACTGACAGCCCAGTTGGGATTGGGAGTCCGTTCCTGAACTTGAATTGAAGCCAGTCCCTCACTCTGGAGGCTAGTGATCCCCAACCCACACAGCAGGCACAAGTCTGACTCCTAGGTCGGGAAGCCTGTCACACCTTCTTTGCAACAGGCATATTAACCCTTTGCACTACCTTAGGCAAGTAAAAACTGCCTCTAGACAAAACTTCCATCTGTCTACAGCAGGTCCATTATCCTATATTACACCTGTCAGGACTTCATGAAGGGAATTCAGGCAGTCATCAACAATGCATGTATGGCTGTGGGTTGCTCTGCCACTAGTGCATAGAAGTCCACATTAATAAATTCACTCAAGGGATGGAAAGTGAGTTTTCCCAGGCATCGTTTGCCTTGAAAGGTTTGGAAGAAAGAAAGCAGTCCTTGAGCACACGTGAAAAACACAAACTACCTTGTTTTATGTTGAAGCACAAATAGAAATTCTGAAAAGGGTTTGCCATTAAAAAGAAAATGAACCTTTAGCTGGTTTGTGTTGTGTGCAGGATAAAGGTGTGGCCCAAACTGGTTGGGACACTCAAATCTTTTAGAGATGGTTTGCTTGACTATCCTTGGCTGTTGTTTCAAGCAAAGAGTGTCCACACCGCGTGGACTGTCTGACTTCAGGGTCTGCCTTTCATGGAGGCCACCCAATGGAGAGAAAGTTAAGCAGCCTGGCAGCTTGTGCCCATCAGTGGTCCGGCAAGAGTGGATGGGGTTGGGTGGTGCTAGTTCTGGTGCTGCCTGGCGGTCCATGCCCCTCTTGCCACAATGTTGTCCTTCTCCACCCAACGCATTTCTGCAGCTGCTTGGAGCAACCATTCAGTGAGATATTCCTGTCAGGAGCTTGAGCAAAATGTAGGCTAGTACCCCTGCATCTCACTCAGGCTGTGTCTGGGCCTGCCACTCCCTTTCATCATCGCAGAGGAGGCTGGGCTAGCCGGTGCCCGTATGACCACTCTTTCCACACAGCCTCTTACTGGCAAGCAAGTGCAACCTGTAGCAGGCCTCCGAGGGGTACAAAGGTTGCTGTAGGACTGGCACATGGCTCCTCTTCCTGTTCAGCAGGTGCAGCTATCTGGATAATTCTGCCGATAGCATATGCTTTTTTCAAAGATTAAGCTATGCACTTGTAAGTACATACTGCTGTTACAGTGAAACTGCAAATAGTTCAATAAATGAGTTATGGTTCCTTTGATCACTTGTTACTTTGATAACTGTGATAATTCCAGAGCTAAAATATGACAAAGAGTGCTGACTTCCAGGGTTGTGTGCATTTAAAAGACAAAGACCAATCAGGAAACGTACAGCTGCTGTGGTGACTCTAGGTAACCTCGGACTGAGTGCATGTTTCTTTGATGGCGTCAATACATTTGGATGTCTGCCTCATCAAAATTTGATGCTACTTTCTGTGTCTACCATGGTGGGCGCAGGCAAAAAGGAATCAGGGTTACATTCTGGAAAGGGAGCCTTAGAAATGCTTAGCATATTCAAGGAAGGCAGCAGGTGCACAAATTACCCACTCCTGACTCAGAGACAGAGTGATGAAAAATAACAATGCAGGACTATTTCAAGACCCTCTAATTGGAATGGGTACACTTTACGAGGCGAGCTTCTGTCTGTCTCAGCCCTTGCCTCAGGGCTCCCTTTTTATGCTCTTGGCTGAGTGTCCTGGGGTTCGAAGCGTTTACTTTGTAAAATAAGATTCTTTAAAGCATGCCGGTCACCAGAATACTAGAAATATTGGAATGGGACTCCAGTTCTATTTTGTTGGCTTTCAGAACTGGGGCAATGATTAAGAGGGATTTCTGTGGGCATTCGTATTGTGCCCCTAGAAGCAGGGCCGTTTCTACCATTAGGCGAGACAAGGCGGCCGCCTAGGGCGGCAAAAGGGGGAGGGCGGCAAAAAACTAAACATACATAGGTACATGCGCGTAACACAGTCCCAGGGTACAGAAGACCCCAACCCTTCAGGACTCAGTGCCCCATTTTGTCAGGGGTCAATGAATATCTGTTGTACGGCAGAGTCAGGGACCCCTCATCCCAATCTGCAGGGAGTAGGGGCAGGGCATAATTTTCTGTTAAGCCACTGAACCGAGGCCAGAAAGCGAGAACCATGCGGATTCCGGCGATGGGGGCTTTTTTTTCTGGTGAATCCACCTGTGCCCCTGGGCAATGTGCCGACAGCGGGACAAGAGAAAAGTGCTGCATATGATCTCATATGCGTTCCGTATGTTCTGTACCATGAGCTGCAGTCTGGAGGTCAGGAAAGTGATAATGAGACACACCGCCCCCCTTTCCCACCATCACTCACATTCAAAGGGCCTCACTTGGAGCACACATGCATTTTTCCAAACCTGGATGGAACGGGGGCCTAAAAGCACCACTAGGCCGCAGCCTTATCGTGCCACAGAGACTGCTGGACAAAGCCTGGCCCTTAGAAGCCACATCTCAAGTTTCACTGCACTATATTATTGTTGCTATTCATGCCTTATTTTACAGTCCACTGTTGATGTATCATGACCGCAGGTGTACCGTGAGTGCTGCCTGCTCGGTGCACCTTTACAGATGTTACACTCCCCTCTGCTCGTAGTGTCTGCCACTGTGAGCCTGTATTACTGTTTTCTGGCCTCTGTACTCTAATAATGCTCACTGCAGCTGTGCTTCTCCCGTTACTGTCACCTGCCCCTGTGTTAACATTACTGTCGCCATGGGGGCCCACCAGCTCTTCGGGATATTTAATGCGGATGAAAACCACGCAGGAGAAACATGGACATAATATATTGACACAAAACTCGACAAGTGACGTCCTGGTCCGTTTAATTAAAAAACCCAAATATCACTTTTTAAAACTACAGATCTTACATGTGGGGGCCTCGTGGTGGTCTGCTACTTTGAACAAGCTTTTGGAGATGGTTACAGAGCATAAAAAAACTGACAAGGAGTTTTTCCCCAGACTAAACAAAAATACATCGAGGCGGGTAAAAGGAAGCGTTTGTGATGTTTGAATGACACATTAGTATTCTGTCACACTTTGAACAAGTATTTACAATGTAATAGGTCTCGCATTTATGCGAGTTTGAGCTATTGGCATTGTAAATGACAATGCCTTTTATATATGTTTTAGTTTTCAAAACAGAAATAAAAGGCATAGTCACTTACAATGCCAATAGCTTAAACTTGCGTAAATGCAAGACCTACTGCATTGTAAATACTTGAGATCACATGGGGTCTTCCATCCCTTAAGTACCACGAGTCCTGGGTGCCTGTGTTATTATTGTACAGCTGGTACCGGGCCCGCCCCGAAAAAGATTATCCTGGCATTGCATATCTTGTCTAAGATAAAGCTTATTTTGTCTCGAGAATCTCGCCCCATAAAACAGCTTACTATGGGTTGGTTTGATTCTGCGTGGGTCTGTGTATCTGCCTGTGTTGGGTGTGATTGGAGGTGGTAGAGGCCAGACAGTAACCCTACTGTCTGTTCTCCCAACTCAAGCCCATGATAGCATAACTGAGTTAATACCCTCAGAACAGTGTAATAACACTTACATAGCCACAACAATTGACACAGATTCTTCACTTTAATACGAAATTGACACTCCAGACTAGGTAGAGAGGCACCAAAGCAGGCTTCTATAACCCAACACCTGGATGACAGGGAGAGAGTGATGTAGTAAAAGGGAGGGGGCGGCATTTTTCAATTCTCGCCTGGGGTGGCAAAACACCTATAAATGGCCCTGCCTAGAAGTGAAGGCTCAAGATGAACCAAAGCAAAGGTATTTGCTAAGAATGTTTCCATATATCAAGAACAAAAGATTAAAGTTCGCAGACAATGTGGTACAGTCACTACTGTCATAGTTCTGACTATAAGTGATGCCAACTAGCGATTGGGCAGCATTATTGTGAGAAGTTGGCCTGGTATATGATGCTCACTAGTTCTAGTGATCACCTTGTACCATGCCAAGCAACCCTTATGATGATTGGTTGTAAAGTCAACCTTATAGACAAGCTATCCTAGGGGTAGCATGGACTAAGCAGTCTTAGGCGGTATACACCCATTACAACGCATTTTTTACAACGCACTACCATTACAACGGAACTTTTACAACGCAAATACTATTACAACGCATGTATTTACAACGCATGTTTTTACAACGCAGGTACTTTTACAACGCATACCATTACAACGTAAGTATTGGTAAGTATATAATTATATTTAAAATGTTATATGTTAAGTTTTTTTTAAAGGGGTATTTTTAGGGTTCAGGGTCAGTTTTCAGTTTTTGGGTAAAGGGGTATTTTTAGGGTTTAGGGTCAGTTTTCAGTTTTTGGGTAAAGGGGTATTTTTAGGGTTCAGGGTCAGTTTTCAGTTTTTGGGTAAAGGGGTATTTTTAGGGTTCAGGGTCAGTTTTCAGTTTTTGGGTAAAGGGGTATTTTTAGGGTTCAGGGTCAGTTTTCAGTTTTTGGGTAAAGGCGTATTTTTAGGGTTTAGGGTCAGTTTTCAGTTTTTGGGTAAAGGGGTATTTTTAGGGTTCAGGGTCAGTTTTCAGTTTTTGGGTAAAGGGGTATTTTTAGGGTTCAGGGTCAGTTTTCAGTTTTTGGGTAAAGGGGTATTTTTAGGGTTTAGGGTCAGTTTTCAGTTTTTGGGTAAAGGGGTATTTTTAGGGTTCAGGGTCAGTTTTCAGTTTTTGGGTAAAGGGGTATTTTTAGGGTTCAGGGTCAGTTTTCAGTTTTTGGGTAAAGGCGTATTTTTAGGGTTTAGGGTCAGTTTTCAGTTTTTGGGTAAAGGGGTATTTTTAGGGTTCAGGGTCAGTTTTCAGTTTTTGGGTAAAGGGGTATTTTTAGGGTTCAGGGTCAGTTTTCAGTTTTTGGGTAAAGGGGTATTTTTAGGGTTTAGGGTCAGTTTTCAGTTTTTGGGTAAAGGGGTATTTATTGGGTTCAGGGTCAGTTTTTAGTTTTTGGGTAAAGGGGTATTTTTAGGGTTCAGGGTCAGTTTTCAGTTTTTGGGTAAAGGGGTATTTTTAGGGTTTAGGGTCAGTTTTCAGTTTTTGGGTAAAGGGTATTTTTTGGGTTCAGGGTCAGTTTTGGGTTTTTGGGTAAAAGGGTATTTTTAGGGTTCAGGGTCAGTTTTGGGTTTTTGGGTAAAGGGGTATTTTTAGGGTTCAGGGTCAGTTTTCAGTTTTTGGGTAAAGGCGTATTTTTAGGGTTTAGGGTCAGTTTTCAGTTTTTGGGTAAAGGGGTATTTTTAGGGTTCAGGGTCAGTTTTCAGTTTTTGGGTAAAGGGGTATTTTTAGGGTTCAGGGTCAGTTTTCAGTTTTTGGGTAAAGGGGTATTTTTAGGGTTTAGGGTCAGTTTTCAGTTTTTGGGTAAAGGGGTATTTATTGGGTTCAGGGTCAGTTTTCAGTTTTTGGGTAAAGGGGTATTTTTAGGGTTCAGGGTCAGTTTTCAGTTTTTGGGTAAAGGGGTATTTTTAGGGTTTAGGGTCAGTTTTCAGTTTTTGGGTAAAGGGTATTTTTTGGGTTCAGGGTCAGTTTTGGGTTTTTGGGTAAAAGGGTATTTTTAGGGTTCAGGGTCAGTTTTGGGTTTTTGGGTAAAGGGGTATTTTTAGGGTTCAGGGTCAGTTTGGGGTTTTTGGGTAAAGGGGTACAGGGTAAAAATAAAATAAAATTAAATTTAAATTAAATTAAATAAATGAAAATAAATTAAATTAAATTAAATTAAATACAATTACATTAAATTATATTAATTTTAAATAATATACAATTAAAAAAATTATATATACTTACCAATACTTACGTTGTAATGGTATGCGTTGTAAAGGTACCTGCGTTGTAAAAAAATGCGTTGTAAATACATGCGTTGTAATAGTATTTGCGTTGTAAAAGTCCCGTTGTAACGGTATGCGTTGTAAAAGTATGCGTTTTAACGTCATACATCCGTCTTAGGCTAAACTCTGTAAAGGCATGTGAAGCAAGCTGTTTTCCCATACACAATCCCCTTGAATACCAAATGAAAGGACACCACACAGATATATATTGAAAATATATATAGATTTATTTCTACAAATATCCCCTATTTATTTATTTATTTATTTATAGGTTTGTATTGCGCTGGAATCAACCCACAGTGGAGTATCTCTGCGCTTTGCCACCTGAAGAACACCAGGAGATAGATGGGGGTGGGAGCTAAGTTTCATTTTTAAACAGTAAGGTTTTTAATTGTGTCCGAAATTTTAAATGGTCTGTGCATTGTTTAAGTGACAGAGGGAGTTTGTTTCATAGAGTAGGTCCTGCTATGGAAAGTGCCTTGCTCCCATGTCTGGCTTTCTTGGCCCGTGGCACCAGCAAAAGAAGATTATTACTGGACCTAAGAGATCGAGTGGGGGTGTATGGAACAAATTTCTTTTCCAAATAGGCAGGCCCTTGTCCATTTAAGCACTTATGAATCAGGCAGCATGTTTTGAATTTCGTTCTCTGCCGGACTGAAAGCCAATGAAGTTGGTCAAGAAGAGGTTTGGAGGCAGTTCTGGGAGGGGCATTAAGGACCAAACGAGCCGCAGTATTCTGGATGACTTGAAGTTTGGCCAACACCCCTTCATTGGCAGAAAGCAGTAGACCGTTACAATAATCAATCCTGCTAAGAACAAGTGCCTGAACTAAGGTTCTCCTCACCGAATCAGGCAGAAGAGGAAAGACCTTGCGCAGTAGGCTGATGGTATGAAAGCATATACCTGAGATATAGTAACATGTTGCTTGAGTGTCAGGTCTTGATCCAGACGGACCCCTAGATTCTTTACAATCGACTTGGGTTCAGGAACAACTCCCAAGTCGCTGGGCCACCAATCCGGGGACCAAAGCAGTTTAGCTTCTCCAAACAACATAACCTCAGTTTTACTGACGTTGCATTGAAGGCAGTTGGCCGACATCCATTGTGCCACTGCCTTCATACCGGCTGAAAAGGAGCTCTTCACTTCAGCGGAGATAGTTTTGAACGGGAAGAGGAGCTGCGTGTCATCAGCATATGACACGGGGATGAAACCATACTTACGCATCACTCTTGCCAGGGGTGCCACATAGATGTTGAAAAGAGTGGGGCTCAAACAAGAGCCCTGTGGCACCCCTTTGGAAATCTCTACCTCCGCTGACCGATACGCACCCATGGTGACACTCTGGGTGCGGCCGGATAGAAAGCTCTTTAGCCAGGCAAGGGCTTTATTTTTGATCCCGGCGTTCGACAACCGTTCTGTCAAGATGGAGTGTGACACGGTGTTGAACGCCGCTGATAGATCTAACAAAACCAGGATCACTGAAAAGCCCTTGTCTTGGTACATGTGCAAATCGTCAGTCACAGATATCAAAGTGGACTCCGTGCTATGCCTCGGCCTAAACCCGGACTGAGAATAGTCAAGGACGTCAGCCAATTCAATATACTTGGATAGATGGAAATTTACATGCTTTTCAGTTATTTTCCCAAGAAAGGGTAGCAATGAGATTGGCCTTAGATTAGCCAATTCAGTCCAAGGAATGGCGGTGTTTTTCCCTATGGGCCTGATGAGGGCTCTTTTCCATTCTTTAGGGACGTGGCCGGAACTAAGTGAAAGATTCACAAGTTGCTCAAAAATAGGAGAGAGCTGCTCTGTCAGAGCAGGTATTATCCTAGCTGGGATAATATCATCCGGACTCCCACTTTTAATGTTGGTAGTCAGTGTAGAAATTTCCTCCAAAGAAATAGGGGGAAAAGATTCCAAAGAATGTATATCCTGTTTCAGCTCTGTATCAGACTGGGAAAGTGCTGTTGTTGAGGAATCATTATTATTAACAGTACTGACTATTTTTTCATAAATTTTGTCAATTTTAGTGATGAAGAAATGAGATATCTCGTCACACAGCTGTTGGGATGCTACTTCTACAGATTCGCATGCTGTAGGCTTGACAAAGGTTTGCAGAATTTGATAGAGAACTCTGGGGGAGTTTCCGGCATCGGCAATTTGTGCTGTTATATGTGTCTTTCGTGCTGTACGAATCGCCTTATGGTAAATAGAAAGTGAGTCCCAATATCCCTTTTTGTCTTCTGCCAAGTGAGTGGTTCTCCATCTCTTCTCTAACTTCCTAGCAGAAAGTTTCAATGTTCTTAGGTGATCAGAAAACCACACTTCCTGTTTAGCGGCTGGTCGGGGTTTGAATTGTCGCAAAGGGGCTATTTCATCAATGGCTTTTTTAGTCGCCCTACCGAATTTAATTAATGCCATATCAATACTTTCACTAGGAAGAATAATGGGCGCAATAAACTTCTCTTCAAAGGAACTGTCTGTGATTTTATGCCACTGTCTACGGACAGTGGGTAGTGGGATCTGCTGCGTCATGACGGGCTCAGGAAGCGGAGTATAAAATTCCACAACAAAATGATCGGTCCAGCTGACCTGATCCGCAGGTAAACAGGAGACCAATGGAGAATTAGATAAGATCAGGTCCAATGTATGACCAGCTATATGAGTAGGTCCAGAGTTTCGTTTACTTAGACCCAATAGTGACAAATCTGCTAGCAGAACTTGCGCCTCACTACAGTCGGATCTCTCGCTGTGAACATTAAAGTCCCCTACTAATGTGAAGTTACTGTCACTATTGACATAGGGAGCTAACAACTCGATCAGAAGGTTCGAAAAGCCTGTACAAGAGCCAGGAGGGCGATAAACTAAGGCACCTATCTGACTGTCTTTGGGCGAATATGTTAGTTTAAAGACTAACAATTCAATTTCTGTGGTCGTCAATTCCTCCAAGATTTTGATGGAGATCTCTTGTTTATATACAATGGCGATTCCTCCGCCGTTTTTAATGGGACGGTCTAGTCTAGCTATTTTATAATTGTTAGGAACTCCCAGCGTAATAGCAGGAGTAGAGTATGGTTTCAGCCATGTTTCAGTAAGATAGCACAGGTCAGGTTGTTTAGAGGAAATTAAATCCCAGACCTGGGCGGAGTGTTTTGGGAGCGATCTGATATTACAGAGAATGTTTTTCCATCCTACTCGGATGATAGGGTCAGTAGTGACATGATTGACAGTAGTATTATATGGCATATGACATCTAGCACTACTTTCACTGGAGACCTTTGAAATAATATCGAACTGGGAGTGACAGTGTAAACATGAAAAAGGACCTTCAACCTGTGGGCGAACACTGTCTCCACAGCCCGGCGATGTTAGAGATCTAAGGTTTAACAGTACCTGAGATGTATAAGTAAGTCTCCTATCTTCATGGCTAGGCATATCTGCAGGTGTAGACCCCCTGGCCCCTAGCCCCGTCCTGTCACGGACGGGCGCAGACGGGCTTCTCTCTGGCTTGTCTCAGGCGCGTTCTCTGGCGCTTTTCTGCGCGCGAACGCTGCGCTCTCAGGGTGACGAGAGGGCTAAGTAGCCCCTCCTAACAGATGGCTAGACCGCTAACCGTTCCGCGAACGAGGAAAGCGGAAGTGGTGTTTTTTCGGTGAAACGCGACCTAGTGTTCCCCCAGCAATAGTATGGTGTTAGCGGCGAACTGGGTGGGCAAAAGAGCTTTTACTGAAGTGTTGGATGCAGCAGGTACATAGTAAAGTAAAATAAAGAATACAATTCCAAATTATTTCGATTATTAAAATTTCTCAAATCCAATATTTAAAATGATGCTAGGAGCATTGGCAGGCGTCAAGGGGCTCGGTCGACACTGCCACTGTCTCCCTTACCACCGTCGGCGGCCGGCTCCTCGCTGCCTAAGTAGCCCCTCCTAACAGATGGCTAGACCGCTAACCGCTCAGCGAAAGCGGAAAGCGGAAGTGGTGTTTTTTCGGTGAAACGCGACCTTGTGTTCCCCCAGCAATAGTATGGTGTTAGCGGCGAACTGGGTGTGCAAAAGAGCTTTTACTGAAGTGTTGGATGCAGCAGGTACATAGTAAAGTAAAATAAAGAATACAATTCCAAATTATTTCGATTATTAAAATTTCTCAAATCCAATATTTAAAATGATGCTAGGAGCGCTGGCAGGCGTCAAGCGGCTCGGTCGACACTGCCACTGTCTCCCTATACTCTTTATGAGCACAGAAGCATAAGCGTTAAAACAAAACACAGTTTAAATATACAAAAGTTGCACGAATATGGATGAGCCCTAGTGGCCACCTAAACCATATACTAAAATAGTGGTATAAGAACCACTAGGGGGAAAGGAAAGAGGCCTAGGGCCTGGGGAATCACTGGAGCTGTTCGGGACTAGCAGTGATGAAGTCGGGAAAGGCCCGCGGGACTCGGGTGCAGCGCTTAAAACGCACGCATGCACCAATGCAATGTCAATGGTGCGTAAAAGTTACAAAGTTAGTGTTTAAGGAACCTTCCGATGGACCTACAAGGATAAAAATTTAGACACAGGCACTAGAGGTGTATACCAGTGTGGGAACACCGGCGTTGCTGAGTTACCTCACCCACAGGAAGCGGGTGCACAGGTGCGAAGTAGTGTCGGGTTTTGTCACGCAGGTCGATGGTGCATGGAGCTGAAGATGCTGCAGGCGGGTCATCGAGGAGAGTTCCGGTGGATCCAAGGGTGGATCTGAAGAGGTGAAGACCTGAAAGCAGAGGGGACAATGTTCAAAGTCACTAGCCAGTGACTACCGTGGAACCAGGATGGAACCAGGCAATGTCGGGTGCAAACAGGTGAAGAAGTGAAGATTGTCTCTGCAGCCACGTGGACACGAAGAGGTCAAGGACGTCCAGGAGTCGATCACGAGCTGTCCCACAAAGGCTCTCGCTGATGGCGATGTCGGCAACTTGATGGGATCAAACAGGCCTTGGCTAAAGCAAGCCATGCAGGAATCGATGCAAGCTTCTCACTCGGACCAGCAAGGTCAGAGCGGGTGCTCCTTTTCAGGGGAGCAAGGGCCAGTCTGGAGCAACCAGACCAGTGGTGTAAATTGTAGTTTTCGTCACCAAGATGGCCGCTAGCCACGTGGCAAGTGGCCGGGATGGCGCATCAAGTGGCAAAGTGCAAAAGGGCCCCATGCAGATCGTGGAGATGCTGGAGAGCTGACCTTCGGTGCAAATGCTGCTCGGTGTTGGGGCTTCTCAAACCCCAAAGCACAGCATCAAGGGTGTCTCGGGTGCTGCGCAGTCAGCTGCTCGGGGGTCTTCCAAGATGTCCGGCCCCACGTCTCTCGGTGCCTCCACGGGTCTCTTCTTTAAAGGGACTGTGTATCGGGCTCTGAGATGTCTGGGAGTCTGGGTCTTGTCAGGCTCTGGGCTCAGGCTCCGGCGGGAGGCGGTGGCAAAGCAGACGTCGAGTTGCTGGTTGGTGCCTGTATTCACAGGGTGGTCACTCCTTGGCCACAAGGGAGATTCTCTTCAGTCTTCTGTGCAGCAGAATGTCGAAGTCCAGTTTTCTTCTGTATTTCAAGTCGAGTTAAGGATGATCTGAAGTCCTGGGACACAGCTCCTACTCTTATTCCAATTCTAGGGGCTGGATCACCTACTAGGTCCCTCCTCTGGGTGGGACCAGGAAGGGGGGTGGTTACACCCCCTTTCCTTTGTGCAGCTTCGCGCCAAGACTGGGGCTGGAGAGCCCCAGCACTGGTTTGAACTGGCAAATGCACGGGGACACCTTGTGCGCCCCAGGCATGTCTGATTCTATTCAGCCCTGTCCTACCCAATACACAAAATCCTGTCTGGGGTGGTGCTAGCACCTCCCAAGGCAGGAAACCCTTTGTCCAAGCCGCCCTCGCTGGAAGGACTCCCAGCAGCAGGAGGTCAGACTTGTGTCTGTGGTGGCAGCATCCATTTTGTGATGCTAAGGCTCACGTTTAACTTTAACCGGGTTTCAGGTTATGTACATGTCGTGTCCCTCTAGAAGGGTGAAATGCTACCCCGTCACCAGAACTGGTGAGGGGGAAGTATTCCAATTCGTATGACACCTTACTCGACATGTTTTGATAAAGCCAAACCAAAGATAGCATTTAACCGCGAGGTTCATAATGCACTTAAGAGTATATGGTATGGCAGTATCATGAAACAGCTAAAGGACATGGTTCCGAAAGCTGCAGACAGGCTCAGCTCATGCCAGAGCACCATCTCACATATTTCCAAGCACTCTGCCTCCAGGATTGATGAGACCTTCCATAGGAGTGGCTGATAGGAATATATGTGTCCATTTTAGGTTAGGTATAGGCATATTACACCTAAGTAAGGGGTGGTTACACCGACTTACCCCAGCTGAGTGATCAGCCAGTTGTGTCAAATATGGAGGCCAGGCCAGGGGTGGCACAATACGTGCTGCAGCCCCTGGTAGGCCTTGGAAGCACCTATGCCCTGGGTACCTGGGGTACACTGTTACAGGGGCCAATAAGGTGAACCAGTTCCAATTTCGTAATGCACCTAAAGTGCATTGGCATTAATTTAAAGAGAGAGAACAGCAGGCTGTGGGCCTGATTAGCAGGCCCACAGCCACATTAAGTCATAAACCAGTGAAGCAAAAAGCAAAAATTTGGGGTGACCATAGGATAGCAGACCCTACTCTCCTACACAACCCCCCCACCCCCCAAACGCAGGGACATTAGACTAACCTTGACCAGTTGTGTCTTCATGTTCTAAGTGGAAGTACCTGGAGAGACCATCTGCATTACCATGGTCAGTCCCTGGGCGGTGCTCCACTGTAAAATCCATCCCCTGTAGGAAAACGGACCACCTGAGCAGTTTGGGGTTTTCACCTTTCATCTGATTAAGCCATAAGAGGGGCTTATGGTCGGTCTGAATCTTGAAGTGAGTGCCAAACAAGTATGGTCTCAACTTCTTCAGGGCCCACACCACAGCAAAGGCCTCCCTCTCAATGGCTGCCCAACGTTTCTCTCTGGGGGTCAGCCTTCTGCTAATAAAAGCAATGGGCTGGTCTTGACCATCTACATTAAGTTGTGAAAGCACAGCTCCCACTCCCAACTCAGAAGCATCTGTTTGGACAATGAACTCTCTTCAGTAGTCAGGACTCTTCAGGCTAGGTGCAGAGCACATGGCCTTCTTCAGGTCATCAAATGCCTTTTGACAGTTTACTGTGCACTGAACCTTTTTGGGCATCTTCTTAGATGTCAGATCATTAAGAGGAGTCACAATGGACCCATAGTTCTTAACAAACTTCCTGTAGTACCCAGTCAGGCCCAAGAAAGCTCTGACCTGAGTCTGGGTAGTTGGAGGGGACCAGTCCTTTATGGTCTGGATCTTACTTTCCAGTGGTTGAACTTGGCCTCCACCTACCAGGTGGCCCAAGTATACAACTTTACTCTGCCCTATCTGGCACTTGGTTGCCTTGATAGTGAGGCCTGCCTTTTGCAGAGCCTCTAGCACTTCCTTCAGGTGGACCAGGTGATCCTCCCAGGTGGATCATCCAGATATGCTGCGCAAAAGTCACCCAACCCAGTAAGGACTTGATTCACCAACCTTTGGAAGGTGGCAGGTGCATTTTTCAAACCAAAGGGCATCACCACAAACTGATAATGTCCACTAGGGGTAGAAAATGCTGTCTTGGCCTTAGACTCCTCAGCTAACCTGATTTGCCAGTAGCCAGCTGTCAATCAAATGTGCTCAAATACTTGGCAGAGGCCAATTTGTCTATGAGCTCATCTGCCCTTGGAATAGGGTGTGCATCTGTCCTGGTGACAGCATTGAGTCCTCTGTAATCCACACAGAACCTCATCTCTCTCTTTCCATCTTTGGTGTGAGGTTTGGGGACCAGAACCACTGGGCTAGCCCAGGGGCTCTCTGAAGGCTCAATGACACCTAATTCCAGCATCTTTTGCACCTCAGTCTTGATACAATCTCTGACATGGTCAGGTTGCCTGTAAATCTTGTTTTTCACAGGAAGACTATCACCAGTGTCCACCACATGGGTACACCAGTTAGTCTCACTGGGTGTCATGGAGAACATATGTCGATATGACTGCAAAACTTGTCTACAGTCATTTTGCTGATGTTCAGTGAGGCTGCCATCTAAGGCCACACCATCAACTGAGCCATCCTCAGGGTTCTGAGTCAGCAGGTCTGGGAGAGGGTCACTCTCTTCCTCCTGCCCCTCATCTGTAGCCATGAGCAAGCCCATGTCTGCCCTGTCAACATATGCTTTCAGCCTGTTAACATGGAGCACCCTGTGGGGGCTCCTGGGAGTTCCTAGGTCCACCAAGTAGGTAACCTCTCCCTTCTTTTCAATGATAGTATGGGGTCCAGACCATTTGTCTTGGAGTGCTGCTGGGGCCACTGGCTCCAACACCCATACTTTCTGTCCAGGCTGGTAATCAGTCAAGACAGCCTTTTGGTCATGCCAGGCTTTCTGTAATTCCTGGCTAGCCTCAAGGTTTTTGGATGCCTTCTCCATATACTCAGCCATCCTGGAGCGGAGACCAAGTACATAGTCCACTATGTCTTGCTTGGGCTTTTTGAGAGGTAACTCCCATCCTTCCCTCACCAAACACAGGGGTCCTCTTACAGGGTGCCCAAACAACAATTCAAAGGGGCTGAAGCCAACCCCCTTTTGTGGGACCTCTCTGCAAGCAAACAGAAGGCAGGGTAGAAGGATGTCCCATCTTCGCCCGAGCTTTTCTGGTAATCCTTTGATCATACCCTTTAGGGTCTTATTAAATCTTTCAACAAGCCCATTGCATTGTGGATGATAGGGAGTGGTGAACTTGTAGTTAACACCACATTCATTCCACATAGCTGTTAAGTATCCTGACATGAAGTTGGTACCTCTATCAGATACTACCTCCTTAGGAAACCCCACTCTGGAGAAAACTCCAAGTAAGGCCCTGGCCACAACAGGAGCTGTTGTGGTCCTAAGTGGAATTGCCTCTGGGTACCTGGTGGCATGGTCCACCATCACCAGTATGAATCTGTGCCCAGATGCTGTAGGGGGAGCCATTGGACCTACAATGTCAATCCCCACTCTTTCAAAGGGCACCCCTACCACAGGTAGTGGTATTAGGGGGGCCTTTGTGGTACCACCTGCTTTGCCACTTGCTTGACAGGTTACACAGGAGCGACAACACTCCTTGGTGTCTTCTGACATGTGAGGCCAGTGAAATTGTGAGACATGCCTGTCCCAAGTCTTATTCTGGCCTAGGTGTCCTGCTAAAGGAATATCATGTGCCAAGGTAAGAAGGAAGCCCCTAAATTGCAGAGGAATGACCAACCTCCTGGTTGTACCAGGCTTGGGGTCTCTACCCTCTGAATAAAGGAGCCCATCATCCCAATATACTTTATGGGTACCTTGAGCATTCCCAGCAGCCTCAGCAGCAGCCTGCTGTCTGAGTGGTTCAAGAGAAGGACAGGTTAACTGAGCCTGCCCCAAGTCTGCCCTAGAAGGTTCCCCTGTCCCCAGAAAGTCAACCTGATCAGGTTCAAGCTCTTCAAGGACAGTTCCTTCAGGGGTCTCAAGATCATCTTCCTGTGAAGGCTGATCCTCACTTGTAGGCAGTTGGGAAGGCACAGCATTTACCCTCCTGTTCCTTGTCTTGGGAGGTGCTTGGTCCATTGTTCCAGGATCCAAGACCTGAGGTTCAGAGAGGCACTATTTGGCCTGTGACCTGGTCAAAGCAAGGACATGTGATGATATCCCTAACATCTCTGCATGAGTCCTGTACTCAACTTCTGACCATAGAGAGCTCTCCAGGTCATTGCCCAACAAACATTCTACTGGGAGATCAGCACTAACCACAACTCTTTTTAGGCCAGTTACCCCTCCCCAGGAAAAGTTAACAATTGCCACACTATGTGTAGTAGTGACATTGCTGGCATTGGTCACCAGGTAATTATCACCTGGTATGTATTGTCCAGGGTCCACAAAGCTAGGTGTCACCATAGTGACACTGGCACATGTGTCCCTGTATGCTTGAGCCACTTTTTCATTTATTAAAGGCGTCTGCCTGTACTTGCCCAGGTTACTGGGACTGACAGTAGTGGATAAATCAATTTCCACATCACAGATCAGAACAGCCTGTGTAGGGGTTCTGACTAGGCCAGAATCTCCCTCAGTTCCCAAGGTGATACCCACTACCCCCTTAGTTTGTGGACCAACACTGCCAACTGTACTAGTGGGTGCAGGTGCCTTAGGGGCTGCGGTGTTGGGGGCTCCACCCTTCTTACAATCACTTGTCCAGTGAGAGGTGTTTTTACAAGTACTACACCAGGGTTTTCTTTGACCTTCTTTCTTCTTCTTCTTGGAAGTTTGGGACCCACCCTCAGTATTAGTTTGGGGCCCTGTTGAAGACTTCTGGTCTTTAGCTTTCTGCTCCCCACCCTTCTGGTCTGTTTTCTTGTGGTCACCACCCTGGTTCTGGTTCTGGTTCTTTTGCTTAACTCTGGTTCTAACCCATTTGTCTGCCCTCTTTCCCAATTCTTGGGGAGAGGTTAGATCTGAGTCAACCAAATGTTGATGCAACTGCTGCTTCTGACAGTTATTTAAAATCTGTTCTCTCATAAGCAAATTGTACAATCCTTCATAGTCTGTAACCTTACTTCCTAGCAACCAGCCCCCCAGAGCCTTAGTGGCACATTCAACAAATTCAGACCAGTCCTGGGTCTGTGTCTTCTGGGTGTCTCTGAACATTAACCTGTACTGTTCAGTGGTTAAGCCTAACCCATCAATCAGAGCACTCTTCAGGACCAGGTAGTTTCTAGAATCCCCATCAAGTCTGGGTCTTGTGAGGAGTCTGTCTCGGCCTCTACCTTCAAAGGAGAGCCACAAGATTGCTGCCCACTGCTCCTGAGGGATCTGTTGTACTCTGCAGGCTCTCTCAAGTGCAGTCATCAATTTGTGGATATCATCCCCAGCTTTGTAGGGGGGCACAATCTTACTCAGGTTTCTATTGTCATAGGACCTGTCTTTATCCTTAGGGATAGTGCTGCCACCAGTGGATCCTAATCCACTCTCTCTAGGCTACCTTGCTCTAGCAAGTTTCTCTTTGGCCATGGCAACTTCCCATTCTTGCTTCTGGATCCTAAGTTCAGCCTCTCTCATTTTGGCCTCATGTTCCCTCCTCTGAGGGCTAGACATCACTCTCCTGGAGTGACCATGAGAACCTCTAGAAGCTTGGGAGGTATTGGATTCACCTGAGTGATTCCTCCTCCTCCTGGGCTCCTGGTTAAGTCCACTTGGGGGTCTGAGTGGGTTGAACCCACTTTCAGTCCCAAATAAGCTTAAGTTAGCCTGGTTAAGCCTGCTGACTATCACCTGTCTATTTCTCTCATCATCAGACCCACTTTCTTCCTCCTCCTCCTCTTCTTCCTCATCCTCAAGCTGAGTATCTCCAGTGCTCTGGTTTTCCTCATCTATCTGGGTGACAGGGACAGGGGCATCAGTGTTATCATCTTCAGTGGAAGAGCCTCCATCTCCATTCCCTGAGGGGCCTGGTTTGGAGGTCTTTAGAGCTTCAGACTTTTCTAAAAGCTCTCTGAGGTGATCTGCTGTAGGGGTAGGACCCGTTTTGATTCCTCTTAAGGAACACAGCTGCCTCAGTTCTTTAAAGTTAAAGATAGCAAATTTGGATGGTGCCCTTGGAGGGTCACTCTCAACAGAGATAGGTCCTGTGGATCCCTCTGCTCCAGACGTTGCTCTAGTGTGGGTGGATATGTTGCAATCTACCTACACTTGTGTTTACCTACTAAACCTATCTAGTAGTTGTAGTCAGGGTGTGCTACTCCCTATCCTCTACAACAACTAAGTTCAGTAGAACTTAAGTATACTAGTCTTGTTTTAGAGTACCTATCAGGTACCTGTATGATCTTTCAAATGATACTCTCAACGATTGTAATGGTAAAACAACAGCAAGCTCAAATCCCACCGCTGCCACCAATGTGAGAAGTTGGCCTGATATATGATGCTCACTAGTTCTAGTGATCACCTTGTACCATGCCAAGCAACCCTTATGATGATTGGTTGTAAAGTCAACCTTATAGACAAGCTATCCAAGGGGTAGCATGGACTAAGCAGTCTTAGGCTAAACTCTGTAAAGGCATGTAAAGCAAGCTGTTTTACCATACACAATCCCCTTGAATACCAAATGAAAGGACACCACACAGATATATATTGAAAATATATATAGATTTATTTCTACAAATATCCCATATACTCTTTATGAGCACAGAAGCATAAGCGTTAAAACAAAACACAGTTTAAATATACAAAAGTTGCACGAATATGGATGAGCCCTAGGGGCCACCTAAACCATGTACTAAAATAGTGGTATAAGAACCACTAGGGGGAAAGGAAAGAGGCCTAGGCCTGGTGAATCGCTGGAGCTGTTCGGGACTAGCAGTGATGAAGTCGGGAAAGGCCCGCGGAACTCGGGTGCAGCGCTTAAAGCGCACGCATGCACCAATGCAATGTCAAAGGTGCGTAAAAGTTACAAAGTTAGTGTTTAAGGAACCTTCTGATGGACCTACAAGGATAAAACTTTAGACACAGGCACTAGAGGTGTATACCAGTGTGGGAACACCGGCGTTGCTGAGTTACCTCCCCCACAGGAAGCGGGTCCACAGGTGCGAAGTAGTGTCGGGTTTCGTCACACAGGTCGATGGTGCTTGGAGCTGAAGATGCTGCAGGCGGGTCGTCGAGGAGAGTTCCGGTGGATCCAAGGGTGGATCTGAAGAGGTGAAGACCTGAAAGCAGAGGGGACAATGTTCAAAGTCACTAGCCAGTGACTACCCTGGAACCAGAATGGAACCTGGCAATGTCGGGTGCAAACAGGTGAAGAAGTGAAGATTGTCTCTGCAGCCACGTGGACACGAAGAGGTCAAGGACGTCCAGGAGTCGATCACGAGCTGTCCCACAAAGGCTCTCGCTGATGGCGGTGTCGACAACTTGATGGGAGCAAACAGGCCTTGGCTAAAGCAAGCCATGCAGGAATCGATGCAATCTTATCACTCAGACCAGCAAGGTTAGAGCGGGTGTTCCGTTTCAGGGGAGCAAGGGTCAATCTGGAGCAACCAGACCAGCAGTGTAAATTGTAGTTTTCGTCGCCAAGATGGCCGCTAGCCACGTGGCAAGTGGCCAGGATGGGGCGTCGAGTGGCAAAGTGCAAAAGGGCCCCACGCAAATCGTGGAGATGCTGGGGGGCTGATCTTCAGTGCAAATGCTGCTCGATATTGGGGCTTCTCAAACCCCAAAGCACAGCATCGAGGGTGCTTTGGGTGCTGCGCAGTCAGCTGCTCAGGGGTATTCCAAGATGGCCGGTCCCACGTCTCTCGGTGCCTCCACGGGTCTCTTCTTTTCAGGGACTGTTGATCGGGCTCTGACATGTCTGAGAGTCTGGGTCTTGTCAGGTTCTGGGCTTGGGCTCCGGCGGGAGGCGGCGGCAAAGCAGACATCGAGTTGCTGGTTGGTGCCTGTATTCACAGGGTGGTCACTCCTTGGCCACAAGGGAGATTCTCTTCAGTCTTCTGTGCAGCAGAATGTCGAAGTCCAGTCTTCTTCTGTATTTCAAGTCGAGTTCAGGATGATCTGAAGTCCTGGGACACAGCTCCTACTCTTATTCCAATTCTAGGGGCCGGATCACCTGCTAGGTCCCTCCTCTGGGTGGGACCAGGAAGGGGGGTGGTTACACCCCCTTTCCTTTGTGCAGCTTCACGCCAAGACTGGGGCTGGAGAGCCCCAGCACTGGTTTGAACTGGCAAATACACGGGGACACCTTGTGCGCCCCAGGCATGTCTGATTCTATTCAGCCCTGTCCTACCCAATACACAAAATCCTGTCTGGGGTGGTGCTAGCACCTCCCAAGGCAGGAAACCCTTTGTCCAAGCCGCCCTCGCTGGAAGGACTCCCAGCAGCAGGAGGTCAGACTTTTGTCTGTGGTGGCAGCATCCATTTTGTGATGCTAAGGCTCACGTTTAACTTTAACCCGGTTTCAGGTTATGTACATGTCGTGTCCCTCTAGAAGGGTGGAATGCTACCCCCGTCGCCAGAACTGGTGAGGGGGTAGTATTCCAATTCGTATGACACCTTACTCGACATGTTTTGATAAAGCCAAACCAAAGATAGCATTTAACCGCGAGGTTCATAATGCACTTAAGAGTATATGGTATGGCAGTATCATGAAACAGCTAAAGGACATGGTTCCGAAAGCTGCAGACAGGCTCAGCTCATGCCAGAGCACCATCTCACATATTTCCAAGCACTCTGCCTCCAGGATTGATGAGACCTTCCATAGGAGTGGCTATTAGGAATATATGTGTCCATTTTAGGTTAGGTATAGGCATACTACAACTAAGTAAGGGGTGGTTACACCGACTTACCCCAGCTGAGTGATCAGCCAGTTGTGTCAAATATGGAGGCCAGGCCAGGGGTGGCACAATACGTGCTGCAGCCCCTGGTAGGCCTTGGAAGCACCTATGCCCTGGGTACCTGGGGTACACTGTTACAGGGGCCAATAAGGTGAACCAGTTCCAATTTCGTAATGCATCTAAAGTGCATTGGCATTAATTTAGAGAGAGAACAGCAGGCTGTGGGTCTGATTAGCAGGCCCACAGCCACATTAAGTCATAAACCAGTGAAGCAAAAAGCAAAAATTTGGGGTGACCATAGGATAGCAGACCCTACTCTCCTACAATTATTTCCATGAACAGCAGCTTCAGGGAACAAACGTCTTTGGGTTCTGGAAGGTGAGGATGGTTGTAAAGCTGAAACTAAGAGGAACTGATAAAAAGGCATCACCAGGAGTGGAAACTGTGGCTTAATTTGACTCAGCATGGGAAACATCACATGGTTCACGCGCTGAAAGGATTGACAGTTTAATAACCCTTTCTTAATTCTATGGGTGGTTGTGCATTGCCATTCTTAGAAGTGGAGCAATTTATCTGGAAATTCTTCCATGGTAATGTGTTTTGTGACCCCCTGAGATTGACGTTCAACTTCTTAGAGGCACAAGTGGCATTCAGAGACATGAGATTGAGCAATAAATGATCTCTGCTGCTCTTAGATGTCTGTAACTGCATGACCACTACACTGAATGGATCAGCATATGTCAGACATAGGGTTACTGGTTGAAGGGAGTGAAACCCTACTCAAGCAGGAACCACAATACTTGTCAGGGTGAAGGCACAAGCAACCCCTAAATTACCCTGTGCTCAACCCTCTGGTACCTTGGCAGAGAGCAATTAGGCTTAACTTAGAGGTAGTATGTCAAATATTTGTGCAACAATTTTAACAACAATTAAGTGATAACACAACACAGCAAAACATCCACACCAGATTAGAACAACAGAGTAGATTTGATTTTAATATATAAAACATGATCAAAATGACAAAAATCCCTCTAGTAGAACTAGAGGTATGCAATTTTAAAGATTTCAGTGAAAAATAGCATCAGAACGTCCAAAGTGCCAACTGAGGGTATCTGGTTGCCTGAACCAAGACAAAGACACAAGTTCAGGCCAACCACAATTGTGCACGGACTAGGGACAGGGAGGTCCTTAGGCCAGCTAAACACAGCACCTGAATCGTATTTGGGAAGAGATGCGGAGTCTTATGTCAAGAATTTGTCAAGCAGCAGAGGCTATGTGAGGCCCAGGTCATTAGTGCATCACGCAACATTGGTTCCAGGGCATTGCAAGGCTACTACTCAAGATCCTGTATTGTTGACGAGGGGGCTTGTGATGCAACAGCCTGCTTGTGGATACATTGTGCACCGGCTGGTTCCAAAAAAGATGCGTGGTTTGCGATGTGAAGTCCAGTGTCGTTCTTGAGGCTGCCATTGATAAGGGACTTTTGATGAGAGGACCTTCAAGGGAGATGCATAGCGCAGCAGCAGTTCTTATGAAGCTACGGGCTGCGATGTGCAGGCCTGGCTCTGGGAAAGTCCATGCAGCAGAGGTGATTTGTTGATTCTGCTCTCGGTTGCTCAGCTGAGAGAATGCAGTGGTTTGTCTGGCTCCCCAGGTGGGCTGGCAGAGCACCCTCAGGCCCACATTCAAGGGTCTAGTACTGGGGTAGCCCCAAATGGCAGGGTAGGACTTACAGTTGCAGCGCCGAGGTCCTGGCTACAAGATACTAGTCCATAGAGTCACTCTGGTGGTTCTTTGTACAGGTTGCAGGTCCAGTCCTTCTAATCCAGGCAAGAGGTCAGCAGGTCAGTACAGCAGACAGCAATTCTTCAGAGCAGCAGTCTAGCAGAGTGGCAGTACTTTCAACATCACAGCAGTTGTTCTTCCTGGCAGAGTCTTCCATAGGTCCAGAAGTTTACAGAACAGTTCGGATCTGAGGCTCAATATTTATACTTGGTGCCTTCTCTGAACTGAGAGAATTTTCTAGAGGATCCCATTTGAAGTGCTCAGGTTTCCTGCATCCCCTGCATGAGCTACAGACTAACTACAGTTTGTATGCAGTCCTTTGTGTGAAGGCAGGACACAGGCTATCCAGGTGTTAGGAGGGTTGTGCCCAGCTCCACTCTCCCATCCTGCCAGTAATAGCCTATCTAAGCACATTGAAGCTCTCTGTTGTGTGTGGCTGTCTTGGAGGAATACACAAATACCAACTGTCAACTACACTTAATCATATAATCCAGAGAAAGGCTGAAAGCACTAAATGGCTAAGGCAGGAAAATGCCTCTTTTCTAAAAGTACTAACAACAATAGGGGTTAAGCCCAAAGGACCGGTGCCAGGTAGGGCTATTCAAAATTCTAAATACAACACGAACACCTGGCTCCGTACTAGCCTACACTCCTACACTATTTATGGAGTAACTATTCTTTTATCAGTCCGGATAGAATTTTTATTAAGTAGTCTTTAAACTGATCAAAAACTGTTTTTTCAAAAGACTGAAAAAGAAACACATATTTCTCAAATTGACACAGAAATCATCACATATGTATTACACAATTCACAGTCATAAACAAATTGAACATACATCAAAATAAGAATTATTTGCAACAAATTACAACAAACGACAAGATCACTGAATGAATACCACATGAAACAAATACAAAAAACATTTAAAGCTTGCATCATCTATGAAAAACACACAAGTATTTGTGAAAAGTATCCAATTTTATGGACTAAACTTGTTATTTCAGCAAGAATATCACAAAAGTGTTAGAAATAATGAATTAATCTTTAATACCTCCAACACTAAATCCATTTAGATTGAACTAAATGCCTCTCATAATGCCTCTCTAAATGCCCAACTTTTCTAAAAGTGGCATTTTTAAAATTGTAATTCAAAATCTGACTTAATCGTAAACGAGGACTTCTCATTACAATTCCAAAAATGCCAAACTTTATCTGTTTACCTGCTCCCATTAGGAAAATATACTTGTTTTATGTAATAATGTAACTTCAATATTATCCTAAAGGAGAGGTAGACCTGGCAATAGTGAAAAATCAATGTAAGAGTTTTCAACTATCAGGGCATTTACATCTTAAAAGTACCTGTCCTGTTTTTAAAATACATTGTACACGGCCCTGTGGGCTGTTTAGGGCTGTTTAGGGCATACCCTGGGGGTGATTATTAGCAATTAAAAAGGAAAGTTTAGGACTGGCAGAAGTTTTACTTTGCCAGTTCAAATTGGCAGTTTTAAACTGTACACCCAGGCTACAGTGGCAGGGCCTGAGGCAGGTTTGCAAGGCTACTTAAGTGGATGGCACAGCAAGTGCTGCAGGCCCAAGAGTAGCATTTAAATTACAGCCTGTGGGTGCATGTAGTATCATTTTACTAGGGGAAAAGGAAAAATGCCAATTGGGGATAAGCAGATGTTACCATGAGCACACACACTTTAACACTGGTCAGCAGTGGTAAAGTGTACAGAATCCTAAGGCCAACAAAACCGAGATCAGAAAAATATGGAGGAATAAGGCAAAAAGTTAGGGGGTGACCCTGCAGAGGTGCTATATCAAACGGCACGTGTCACCAATAGGTGTTGGTTACTTGCTGAATCCTGGTCATGATAGAGATTAGGGATGGCATTTATTTCCCATGAACATGGAATTCCCAATAAGTGCAGGTCATGAGCGCACATTGATTAAGTCCCTGCCCTTTATACACACCACTGGTCACTACTGCCAACTACATTTAAATGGTGAATCCATGTCACACTTTTGTTATTCCACTACATTCCTAGGATTAACTAGGTCAAGAACACACATAGGTGTTTGGATAAAATATTGAGTTGTAACTATTGAAAGACAGAAATATGGGAAATAAAATATCAAACATAAATATTGTGATGCAAGAATATTGTTGACAAGAATATTGTCTTTTGAGGAAAGTAATATTATTTTAAATAATATTGATTTTTTTCAATATTGTTTTCAGTAACATAGTGATTAAAAATATCATTTTTTAATTATTTTATTGTGTTTTAGTTGATATATAAATGTATTACTATTGTTTAAATGAATGCTAATCATTGTTTCGAATATAGCATGTAATATTTAGTGATTTAGATTTTTTAATATTTTCTAGAGTTGTAAAGGGTTATTGCATTTGTAGGGCAAGGCAGCCCCCCTCCTAATACATAAATAAAAATAAAAATGGCCATTTATTTATTTATTTATTTATTTATGCAATTTGTATAGCGCGAACAAATGCCCGAGGGCGTCTCGGCGCTGGACAGAGCAGAATATGAATTGGGGAGGGGAAGATTTATTGGTTGAAAAGCCAGGTTTTCACTTTTTTCCTAAAGATAGTCAGGGTAGGGGCTGATCTGATGTCGGGGTCAAGGGAGTTCCAGAGTTTAGCTGTTGATACTGTGAAACTGCGATCGCCCCAAGTGACAGTTCTGGTTCGAGGGACCGTCATGATGGATGCATTCATTGATCGAAGTGATCGTTTGGGGACGTGAAATGCAAGGAGATTTAGAAGAAATTGCGGACCCTGTTTTTGCGCGGCTTTAAAGGCGATGCAGAGGGCTTTGAACTTTATTTTGTTCTTAACTGCAAGCCAGTGAAAGCCTTTGATGATGTGGGCTATAGGTTGAAACTTGGGAGTGCCAAAGAGCATCCTGGCCGCAGCGTTTTGTATGGACTGTAGCCTTTTGATGACTTTGAGTTGGGCGTTAACCAAAAGTCCATTACAATAGTCCACTGAGGACATTACAAAAGCGGTGAACAGGGTCTTGCCAGAGTTGGGGGAAGAAAAGGGAGAATCTTTTTTATGGTTTTTAGCTTGAAGAAAGAGGAGGAGACGATGGAGTTAACATGTGCGGAAAAAGTGAGTTTGTCGTCGATGAGAACACCCAGATTTTTTACCTTATTGACGGGGAGGGGAGGAGGGCCTAAGTCAGTGGGCCACCATGCATCAGGCCAGGTAGGGGTGAGCTTGCCGAATGTGATAACCTCCGTTTTGTTGGAGTTAAGTTTGAGACAGTTTATTGTCATCCAGTTACTGATGGCCAGCATGCCCTGTTGGAAGTTGGCGGCAATTTTGTCTCCATTGTCTTTGATGGTGATAACCAATTGGGTGTCGTCTGCGTAGGATGTTAGGCTCATCCCACAGTCCTTAATGACCTTAGCCATGTCTGTTACGTAGATATTAAAAAGAGTTGGACTGAGGGACAAACCTTGAGGGACACGACAGGGTAACATCATTTGTTCGGATTGGAATGTTCCTAGCTGGACCGTCTGAGTACGGTGAGCTAAATAGGATGACAGGAGATCTTTTGCTTTAGCTTGGATGCCTATGGTGTTGACACGGTCGATCAAGATTTTGTGATCGACCGTGTTGAAGGCCGCAGTAAAGCCCAGAAGGATGAGCATCGCCGCTCCTCCTTGATCGAGGGCCGCTCTTATCTCATCTGTGGCTTTGATGAGGGCAGTTTCGGTGCTGTGATATTTCCGGAAGCCAAACTGGGTGTCATCGAGGAGAAAGTGCTCTTCAATAAATTGGGAGATTTGGTGATTCATCAGTTTTTCGACGATTTAATGGCAGGGAACGGCAGACTGGTTATGGGTCGGTAGTTGTTGGAGTTGTCTGCATCGAGATGTTTTTTTTTTAAAAAGAGGTTTGAGGAGGGTGTCTTTCCAGATTGCCGGGTATATACCGAATTAAACATAGCATTGAAAATGTTGGTGAGTTGAGGTGCTATGATGTCTGAGATCGGGAGGAGTATGGCTGATGGGCAAGGGTCCTTGGCTGACCCTGATTTGATGGCGTTCATTGTTTTGGCAACCTGAGTAGGATTGGTGTTGTCAAACTGCAAAAAAGTAGGGTGGTTTTTGGTGGTCGCAGTGGGAGGTGAGTCTGTGTTGGTTTTGTCAGAAAATTGGGTGTAGATGTTATTTACTTTATCGAAATAAAATGTGGCTAGGTTGTTGCAGAGTGATTGAAATTGTTTTGGAGATGGATTGTGGGGGTAGGTGGGATAGTTTGGTTACAACCTGGTAGAGTTGTTTGTTAGAGTTTTTGGCTTGCTCAATTTGGGATGAATAGTAGCTGCATTTTGCTTGCAGGATTAAGAATTTGTATTGGGTAAGCTATTTTTTGTAGGTTTCCTTCTCTTCGCTTGAGTAGGTCTTTCTCCAGTGTCTTTCTTAGTTCCTGCATATTTGTTTCTGCTGTCTGAGGGCCTCATTAAACCAAGGTGCTGAGGGTGTACTGCGATTTTTAGATGTAGATTTGGTGGGAACTAATTTGTTCAAGGCCGTGGTGAGCCATTCGGAGTACTCTCCGGCTGCTATGTTAGGATTGTGGGAGAGCACAGTTATTGAGGAGGGCAGTAGGTCTCTGAGTTACTGGTAGTCCAGATTTTTCCATGACCTAAAAGTATGTGAAGAACGAGTATTATGATTGGAGTGTCGAGGAGAGTCTGATAAAATCGTGAACATAACCGCATGGTGATCTGTCCACCCTAAGGGGAAGATCTTAGTGATGTTTATATTTTTGTCATTTGTGAATAAGCCATCTAGGGTGTGACCTGCTTCATGAGTGCTACCCGTAACCAGTTGCGTGAGACCGAGGGTTTCTAGGTGAGTTATGAGGTTTTTGGTATCGTTATTTGCGAAATTTTCTAGGGGAAAGTTGAATTCACCTAAGATGGTGGTGGAGTTTTTGGGGGGGGGGGGCTGGCCATGTGGTTGGGGTGCAAGGGGCCATTTGGAAGGCAGGCAGTGTTCTCAGGCCTGCACCCATTTTTTTGCCTAGCTTTCATCCATTATGCCCAGGGGTAGTGAGTGGTGCATGGGCCTAGTCTTTCTGTGGGGTGTCTTGAATTTAAACATCATTGAGGGCATGGATGGCATGGGATTGTGCTGATTTTTGTGTGTTTTTCGATTTTTTGGGGTGTATAACTGATGTTCCTCTGTGTTCCATTGCTTTTAGGTGCACAAGAGAACCACCAGTGTCAGGAATAAGTCCTGCAGCGGTGTGTGCAGCATAACGTCACGCGACGTCACGTGTGGCCACAGACAAGACAACTCTGCAACTCGAGCAACTGAGGCCTACGGTTCTGACATCTGAAGAAGATGGCCCCAAAAAAAGTTCCCCGTAGCTCCTCTAGCAAGAAAGTTGCCAGAAAGGAGCAGAAGAAGCAAGTGGCGCCACTTACCAAGGGGACTGGTGTGCCGCCTGCCACATTTTTTGGGAAAAAAAGTACGCCTGCAGCAACAGCGGGGTCTGCTGGGGACCAAGCTGGGAGCAGCACCTCGCTCCATTGGGCTCAGTGCCACCACCACCACACCAACTTAAGTCCAAGCCCTTGAGTGCTTCAGAGGCAGCCTGTATAGTTGTTCAATCACCATCCACCAGTGATGTTGGCTCATCACAAGAAAGTAGCAGCATCCCTCAATCAACACAGGTTGTTGTAACTCATCTGACGAGTGTTCAACATCCACAGCCGCAACAACAACCACCTGTGCAAGTAGTACAAGCCCAAGTACATGTGGAAGGAGAGGCAGCGTAAGGAGATGCGCAAGCAGAGGTGCATGGAGCGGCACAAGTGCCCACAATAGTTGTTCCTCCCGAAGTAGGGGCACATCAGGAAATCGACATTGAAGCCGAGGTATCATTTGAGGAAGCCACTCCTCCTGATCATTCATTGTCTTCCAGATCCCTAGCAAGTAAAAGATCAAGAATGGTGTCTACATCTTCTTCAAGCCCCCTTCCTTCTGATGATATGGATCCAAGTTGGGAACCACCACTGCAAACAAACAGACATTTTTACCCTAGGCCGAAAAGCTGCTGAGCGTGAAGTTGTCGACGAAGCAATGGGAGTGGGACAACCACCATTGCAGTTAACTAATAGTACACCACCACCTACCGCTTCCATATTTTCTCGTCAGAAGGGACCTCCATCCACCTTGACCTCCATTTCCTCAATTAGTAGTGCTGCAAGTGCACAACGTAGTAAAGTTCGGCAACACACATCATCCACTTCATCTGGCATTAGCATGACCAGTATCGTCTCTTCCGCCCCCCACAGAAATTTGAAGTCTGCAGTTTGGGACTTCTTTAGTGTTTGCCCAACAAGGGAAAACATGGCCATTTGTACCATTTGTAAGCTTGGAGTTAGTCGTGGTAAGCTTGGTACCAACTATGGTACCGGAGGCCAGAGAGGTCATCTTAAGAGACAGCACACTGTCAAATGGCTTGCGCACCTAAAGGAGATCAAGGAAGCCCGAATTGGAAGTCAACAAACTGTATCCGTTGATGTTTCATCTGATGATGACGAGGAGGAAGAAGTGTCAAACATTTCTTCACTTACACCCAGTACCCCTGTCAGCAGCACACCCTCTGAAAGATATATGAGCCACACTAAGAGTGTGGGAGAGAGTGAGACACCAATGCGAAAATGTTCATCATCACCGAGCGTAACTGGGTCGAAGAAGTCATCATCTTCCCGTAAAAAAATGGTCCAGCCCACCATTAGAAGCATGTTGTTTTCAGATGCGCCATTTGAACGCAACCACCCAATGGTGCGTCTGTATAACTCTAAGCTGGCTAAAATGCTAGCGCTGTACCTTCTCCCTTTTTCTTTTGTGGAAGGGGTTGGTTTTCTTGAATTAGTGGCAACGCTCTGCCCTAAATCGAAGGTTCCTAGCCGGTTCTATTTTGCCAGAGTTGCGGTTCCAGCACTATATGAAGATGTGCTGGAGGTGATTGGGGCAGCTTTGCAGAAGAGTGCTGTTCACACTATCCATCTGACAACAGACATGTGGACCAGTTCCGCAGGCACTGATTACATGTGCATCACTACACACTGGGTCTCTTTTTCAGGGGTTACAGCAAAGCTAAGGGCAGGTGTTGACCCAGACAACGTTTTTAAAGCTGCTCGGAAACATGCAACACTAGCCATGTTTGGCATGGAGACAAGTCATACAGGAGAAAACATTTTGAAGGAGTTTAACACAAAGGTGGTTCAATGGCTGTCCCCAATAAAACGCAAGATTGGTTATATTTCCACGAAAAATGGCGCCAATGTAGTCAAGGCCATGGATATGGGTAACTATTTCAGAGTGCCGTGTTTGGCGCACTGTATAAACCTGGTTGTCAAAAAATTCTTGAGTGAAGAAAGTCCAGTGTGCGAGTTACTGACCACCTGCCGAAGAATGTGCACAAATTTCAACCATTCTTTTAAGGCCCGGAAGCATCTGAGGCGCCTGCTGTATGATCGTAACCTGCCAGTGAAAGCACTCATCCAGGAGGTGGCAACACGTTGGAACTCAACCTTCTACATGCTTGAGCGTCTGTTTGAGCAGTGTGCGGTAGTCGATCAGTATTTCTTTACACAGGGTGCAGCTATGAAGGACCTGAGGATACATGCGGAGCAATGGAAGTTAGTTCAAAGCGTGACAGACATGCTTCGTCCTTTTGAGGTCTTCACGCCTGCAGTCAGCAGGGAGGACTGTAATTTGGGAAAAGCTATCCAATTGTTGCGCATGCTAGAGCACAAACTGAAGGCGGTGTCTTCTAGGTTTCAAAAAGATGAAGAAAAGCAAGAAGCTTTTGATTTGGCGGAGAAATTATTAGAGCGCCTACTTTGCGATGAACGTCTTCAAAAGATCCACACAGACCAGCATTACATTTGTGCTACTATTCTGGATCCACGGTACAAAAAGGCACTGGCAGGCAGAGTATTCTTTCCTTTTGATGACGCAGAAGTTACTAAGTACAAACATTGGCTAGCTATGTCAGCCACTCGGTTTGAAAGAGAACAGCAGGAAATTGAAGGAAAAGGCAGTACATCAGCATCAGCATCAGCAGGCCATCAGGAGTCAAAAGAAATGGAATCCCCTTCTCCATCTGTGGCTGTGGCAGAATTGAGTGATTTTCCCTCTCAGCCGTTAAAGGCACCAGCAACCAGATCATCTGCACCAGACACAACAGTAACATTGTGTGGAGAAGAGGATTGGCTAACTGAGCTTGGGTTTGCTTCTGAAAAGGTCCCAGGAAAAAGTAAGTAAAGTGGAGGAACCGTGGAGAACCTTGAGTCGATGGTGCAGGACTATCTGAATGACTCAACAGAGGTCTCTCAAATGATGACCCATTGGCGTATTGGCATGGGAAAAAAGAATTGTGGCCAGAGATCACCAACCTGGCTATAAATTATTTGTCTTGCCCACTCGCAAGCGTGTTTTCTGAACTTGTTTTCAGTGCTGCTGGTGGCATTGTAACTTGCAAAAGGACCCGCCTTTCGCCCAAAAATGTGGAGAGGTTAACAATGATCAAGATGAATCAGCACCTCATACCACCAGATTACAAAGTACGAGAATACACGCAGGAAGAAAACGAGGAGGACACCAACTTAGATGAGGGAATTTATTCTCTGTTAGGTGACGTACTCCCGCCTGAATTCGCAGAGTATGAGGACGAACTCTTCTTCCCTGACACCGAGCCCTGAAAATGAGCCAATGAATCAATAACTTTCTTTTTCTTCCTTATTCACTTTTATTCCTCTGTGTCTGTCTTTCTTTGTTTTGTAAAATCTAATAAAAAAAATGTAATCACCTAATCACAAAAACAAGACCATCAGCAGAACTGTCTTCACTTATTTGATAATTGATTTGAAGGTGCCGCAGTCTATTCCTCAGGTTCACAAGTTCACAAGAACATGTTCCTCTATCCTCCTCCTCCAGACTCCTATTTCCCCTCAAAGCAGATGGCTGGCTTACGCCCAATGAAGAAATAATCTGCACTTGTGGGGGTGTTCTGATTCTTTGCGGGTGAGTTGACAGGTCTGGGGCCTGTTTGGGGGGGTTCCTGGTGTTTGTGGGTGGGTTTTGGGGTCTGGGTGCAACGCTGGCACAGTCTAATGTTGATTGCATTTGTTTTACAGGACATCCATGGTGGAAAAGTGGAGTTATGACCTTGCTGCACAGCGCGTTTGGACAGAATTGAAAGAAGGCCGAAAAATATTCTAAGTATGAGATTTTCCATTTTTGCTTTTTGCCTGTTTGGGGGTGTTGTGCTTTTTTTGCGGGTGGGTTGCCGGGTCTTGGGCATTGCTGGGAAGGTCTAGTACCGGATAAAAGTGTTTTGGAGAAAATCCATGAGGAAAACGTTTTTGCATTTTCTGACATTTTGCTCACTACAGCGTTTTTGGGGGCCTGTTTGGGGGGCTTCCTGGTGTTTGTGGGTGCGTTTGAGGTCTTTGAGCAACGCTGGGTATGGATACTTTTCATTGCAAGTGGTTTGAAGAAAATCCGTGGTGGAAAAGGGGAGTAAGGACCTAGCTGCAGAGCGCGCGTGGAGTGATGTTGGAAATTTGCCAGGAAGATTACTAAGTCCCCATTTTTGTAGTTTTGATTTTTGGCTGTTTGGGGATCTCCTACTTGTTTTCCCCTGGGTTGACGGCTCTGGGGCCCTTGCTGGGAAGGTCTAATACCGGATAAAAGTGAGTTGGAGAAAATCAGAGCAAAAAAAGTTTTTGCCTTTTTGCTCACTATCATGTTTTCGGTGGCCTGTTTGGGGGGGTTCCTGGTGTTTGTGGGTGGGTTTTAGGGTCTGGGAGCAACGCTGGCACAGTCTAATTTTGATTGCATTTGTCCAGGACATCCATGGTGGAAAAGTCGAGTTATGACCTTGCTGCACAGCGCGTTTGGACAGAATTGAAAGAAGGCCGAAAAATAATCTAAGTATGAGATTTTCCATTTTTGCTTTTTGCCTGTTTGGGGGTGTTGTGCTTTTTTGCGGGTGGGTTGGCGGGTCTTGGGGCATTGCTGGGAAGGTCTAATACAGGATAAAAGTGTTTTGGAGAAAATCCATGAGGAAAACGTTTTTGCATTTTCTGACATTTCGCTCACTACAGCGTTTTCGGGGGCCTGTTGGGGGGCTTCCTGGTGTTTGTGGGTGGGTTTTGGGGTCTTTGAGAAACGCTGGGTATAGATACTTTTGATTGCAAGTGGTTTGAAGAAAATCCATGGTGGCAAAGGGGATTTAGGGCCTGGCTGCAGAGCGCGTGTGGAGTGATGTTGGAAATTTGCCAGGAAAATGACTAAATCCCCATTTTTGTAGTTTGCTTTTTGGCTGTTTGGGGGTCTTCTACTTGTTTCCGCCTGGGTTGACGGCTCTGGGGCCATTGCTTGGAAGGTCTAATACCGGATAAAAGTGGTTTGGAGAAAATCGGAGCCTTTTTGCTCACTTAATGTTTTCGGGGGCCTGTTTGGGGCGGTTCCTGGTGTTTGGGGGTGGGTTTTGGGGTCTGGGTGCAACGCTGGCACAGTCTAATTTTGATTGCATTTGTTTTTCAGGACATCCATGGTGGAAAAGTCGAGTTATGACCTTGCTGCACAGCGCGTTTGGACAGAATTGAAAGAAGGCCGAAAAATAATCTAAGTATGAGATTTTCCATTTTTGCTTTTTGCCTGTTTGGGGGTGTTGTGCTTTTTTGCGGGTGGGTTGGCGGGTCTTGGGGCATTGCTGGGAAGGTCTAATACCGGATAAAAGTGTTTTGGAGAAAATCCATGAGGAAAAGCGTTTTGGCACATTAACTTAGGGCTCGTTAGGGTTAGCACTAGCAGCAGGATTGCATGTGTTTCGGGGTGTTCTAGATTTTTGCAACTGAGTTCTGGGGTCTTAGAGCACTTGTGGGAATGTGTAATTTTGGTTGCAAGTGGTTTGAAGAAAATCCATGGTGGGAAAGGGGGGATTTGGCCTAGTTAAAGAAAGCGTTTGCCACTATTCTTAACTTTGGGCTCGTTAGGGTTAGCAGTATTGCATTGCATCATGTTTGGGCGGGGGGCTGTTTGTGGGGGGGTTTGCGAGTCTTGGAGCGATGCTGGGTATGGATTCTTTTACTTGCTTGCAAGTGGTTTGAATACAATCCACGGTGGGTAAGGGGGGATTTGGGCCTACTTTACTTTCAAAGTACGTTTTGTCACAATTTTCTACTAGGCCTCGTTTTTTGAGATCTGATTGGGGGTCTTCTACATTTTTGCGACTGGGTTTAGTAAGGGTCTGGGAGCACTGCTGGGAAGGTCTAATTTTTTTCTAAAACACAATTTACAGTACACCTAGCTTGAGGGGAAAGATCCGCTAAATTAATTCGCCCATACTTATTTATCCTTCAAAAGGAAACTCAGAGTACGCACTTTCAAAAATATTGTACTGTCTATTAGGAAACTCAAAGTGTGACTTTTTGCACTACACAGCGTACATACCTTATATTTATTTGTCAGTGGTGTTCTAATATCACTTCCTGTTTTTCCATCAAGAATTACAGCCCGGGTTTCAGCCTGTGCAATGGGAAAAGGATGAAGTCAGGCTTCACATTAGCGAGCCGCAATTCAGTATCCGCAAGGCAGGCAGTGGACAGGGTGTCTTCTGGTCACCAACATTGATGGACGGAGCGTCAGATGGAATGGAGGAGTCCTGCTAATAAGAGGAATGGTTGGATGCATCTTACAACTTCCCAAATTGAACAGGACAACTACAACAACATACAGATACAGTATCCGTTCTTTTCTAATTATCTTTTAAGTAATGTTATTGCTGTGAACTTCTATGAGTGTGACTCTGCATTTCTTTTATCTCTGCTTCTAAATTCATCCCTACAGCCATTGGATAGGTTTTACTTCTGCTATTTTTCTAACCTAATTTAATGTACGAAGTGTTTCTCTGAGTGCAGAGATAGGCAAGTGAAAATTATTACTGCAGCCCTGTACTGTCGCATTCTTTCATTCACGGTTGTCGAACGTACTACTTACTTTTCAGTAACCATGCATACAGTAGTGCATGCACTTCCTTTATGTCACTTAAAAGATTTATGGTTAGCTTTGTACCCAAAGATTCGTTTATCTTCAATTATTGTTTGTCCATGCTGTGCTTTTTTTTTCTTCTCTCAACAAAACTTTCCCAAAAACCCCCATTCCCATCCATTTTCCAAACCCTAACCCTCTTCCCCCGGGCTGTGTTGTTTTGATTGATGTGTGGCTAAATGACAGCAATAATTCCACACACTTGCTGGGGAGGATAAGGTCATAGCAACAGGCTGGTGAAAGAATCCGAGGATATATTCTTACTCAGCTTGACACCGAGTCACTATTGGCAAATGAAAGCAGATTTTCATGTTCGCCATCAACTTGATTGGTCATCAAGAACATCCTCCTCCTAGACGTGGCAAATGAAATTATTACGCTGCTGTGTCCTTCATCTTCAGTACTATTTCTTGTAATAGTAGCCAATGTCAAAGAAATTCAACGCAAGTAGTAGTTATACTTTAAATACTTTACCAGGCTACATTGTGGCACTGTGCTAGTGTACTGTCACCTGCTATATTCTCTATCGTACCGTTCTAATGCTACGGTAAGGACAAACAATGTTTCATTTTCTTTTTTTTAAGATGCTGCAACTGCCACTGTGTAACACCACAATTACCACCTCAATGATGACATTTCATCCGCCCAGGATTGCCAACCTTAATCGCCATTTCGCGTGCAGCCAGCCCTGTGCCTAGCCCTATTTCCAAACACAAATTAAAGGTAAGATAAGCGTTTGGGGGGAGGTAGTATAATAGAGTATTAGGAGAGACGAGAGAGTGACGGTCCTAGGACTATTGAATTCACTTACTCTGTGAGAGGCACTTAGTTTTGAAAACATTTGTGCCATTAGTACTTACACAACTTGAATCAAGATGCCACTTAAGTTTCAGGACTGTTAAACCCCCACCCACCAGCCTCAAAAGCAGTAAAAAAACTTATGCTAAGATTAAGTTTAAAGTATATTTATATATCCAGTAACATAAAAAATCTCCCGCAAGACCCAACCCACCCCCCTCCCGAACCCCAATGAATGTCCCTGAAAACGAAGTCCAAAAAAGTAGAAAACCCAACTCCCAATTCCCACCCCCCAGAAGTCTTTAAAAAAGGGGCAAGGGACAGTCTCCTCCTACTGGCTGCTGTTAACTTTTCGGGTCAGGTCAGCATGCCTTGCGGAGGGTCTCGAGCAGGGTTTTGGTGTTGAGGAGCTCCTGCTCGAGGTAGGAAACCCTCAGGGAAAGGCTGTGCATCCTTTTTTTGCAACTGATGTGGGGGGCAGCTGATGTCTTTGCTGCTCGGCGGTGGCGGGTGGCTGCGGTACCCCGGCTCCGTACCGCTGGAGACCTGCTGCGCTGACTGGCTGACCCAGGGAGCACGGAGGAGGATGCAGGTGTCGCCGTGGATGTTGTTGACGTACTCTGCGTGTCCTCCTCCTCCTGCACCACCAGCCGCCGATATTCGGCGACAGTGGCCTCCAGCCTCCGTTGTCGGGCCCTTTCAGCCAGCTCCTTCCTTGTTGGTTTGGAAGGAGCATCTATAGGAAGAAAGAAAGACATAGTCTGTAACCCATGCTCTTTAAGATTAACACAAAATGATTCAGCAGAAAGTTGTGTCACAGTAGAAGTAGCAACTTGCAAGCGCAGTACATAACTATTGTGTCCAGTATCTATCTAACCTCCCACTTCTTCATCCTTGCTCTAACATTAGTGGGAGTTTAAGGAATCAATTCTACGAGCACTATGGACTCACTCCATTAGAGTCGACTATGACAGTACACCAGTCTTATTCTTCTTCTTCTCTCTTGTTTATCAAAATTGGTACGTTAACTTCTGCAAGCCGGCATAATGCCAGCGCAGTCAACTTGCACCAGAGAAAAACAGACGCCCGCCATGATGAGTGAGACAGACTTGCAATACTGTACCAGTTCAGTACAATGCAGGTGATGATGCTCTTACTTTTCTATTACGGGTATCACTGAGAATACTCTGTTACAAGGGCTACTGCTTAATTAATTTAACTTTCACCCTACAGTGCCATTGAATAGATACTAGAAAAGGAAAATGAAGAAGATAAATAATCTGATTATCTATCACTGCACATGGTATGTATTTGCTTACATATGGGATGACTTTAGGTGCTTTGCTTTTTATTGAGTGAACAGTGATGCATCCACACAAGAATGACTGAGTTCTACTAAACTTATTAACAGAGGTAGTGAGTGGCCATCGTAATAGCCGGATATATGCTGTGCTTGCAATACAAACTACTGCTGCTATTCATGGTAGTATTCAGAAAAAATTACAACTTCTTTTCCTTGCCTTTCCTACACTGGGACGGACGTGCGTGTGCGGTGTTACATGCTCTTCAAAGTAACACTTAGTTCATCCAGTGACCGTCTACTTTCTCAAGATACACATATGCTATCTAAGAGTCAGATAGTACCATGATCCAGGCATCCATCCATTCAAATTATATGTCAATCATTCTTCTTCATGTCTCTCATCTGGACAAACCTTACGTTTTCTCACGGGGAGCACACTATGCAGTCTGCAATCCCAATAAGTAAGGAATATAAGAGCTTACCACTGCCCGCCACTACCGTGGCAACCCGCACAGCAGTTTGGTCCGGCACTTGCACCGCCTCCTCCCCAGAACTTTCCTCCTCCACCTCCGTGCTGGGCCCAGCACCAGATGTTCCACCTACAAAGTACATTTAAGAATGTTAGATGTCATAGACATACACCAATCACTAGTATTTTGTCTAAGAATGAAGAAATGTGAATACAGAAAACAATCTAATAATTTGTGACTGTCTACTCTAAAGTAAAAATGTCCCTTTTTCCAGGGAAGGGTGTTGTCTTGCTGCACTTTTTGGCACAACTGATGAATGCTTGCTTTTTAACACGCACCATTTGTCTCATAACAGACAGAAGCTTCACTTCTAAGAACAAATCATCATCACTAGGACGGAGGGACCAACGATTCAGCACCAAAAAGAAAAATTAAAGTTCAAACCAGGTGAGGGCTCGGCTCGCCCACATTAAATGTGTGAAATAAATCACTATAAGCACTTTTCCATTTTTAATCAACCGTTTATGTTTTATGACAAGCTTGATTTTAATAAATATTTTTACTTTTAATAAAGCTTTAAAACTTAAATAGACTCTGTGGTTTTTGGTCATGAGTGAATGAGCAAAAGGTTTTGCAATTTGCAATGCATGAGCCCGTGCCTCTGACACTTCTGGACTCTATCTACGTACTCTTGTCCTGCGTTGGATAATCATCACTGGGGATCAATCATCGATGAATTCGGGAGCTAAATGACTCTGCCACACTATCTAGTCAGTAAGGAGATTGGGGGTTCTTCAAAGTCTGATATCACTGAGGTATGTGGAAAGTCTACCTGCGCCTATTATAATTTATAAACAATGCACTTTAGTGTCCATAGTTCTGTTTGTACTGATTTGTCCCTGCAAAAGTAGTAGTATGGATTGTCCTCCTATCCAAACCAAAAGTAAAGTAGTATCTTATTCTTTCTTGGTGGTAATTCACCTTTTTATTGTTGGTAATTGTCAAAGCATAAACATTTAGAAGACTTGAAAAGACATTATGGACAATCCCAGAGGACTGCACTCAGTGCATAGAGCTATTGCTGACTAGAATGGGAGTTTCGTTTTACAACTTTTGCCAAATGTTCAATCTTAGTTAGCTACACAGACAGACAAATAAGAATAATCTAGTAATACCACAGGGAGTCATAGTCGAGGCAGGATAAGAATTTAGATGCAGTCTACAAGAAGATCAAAGACGATTTAGAAAAAATCGAATGAGGAACGCTAGGAAAAAATAGGTACTCTATATTAAAATTAAAACTTACCGGGGCCAGCAAAGGAGCCCTCGCCTGACCGATCCTGGCCTTGTTCAGCAGCAGCAGCCTCCTTCAATGTCCTCTTGCCCCTGGGGAGCTGATGTACAACATGAAAGAAAGAAAGACCCAAAAACATGGATGATTGTTGTCAACCAAATCAAACATTTCAAAAGAACAATAACAAAATCTTTTGGCGAAATAGCAAATAGACAACTATTCAATGGGATATATTGACCTATCTCATGTGGTCTACTACGATATTAGTATTGCTTGATTTGCGGACCGTCGACTTGGAAAGTTATGCAACTCACTAAACAAACTACTAAAAAGGTTCGCCTAGGACTGGCAGGCAGCAGTCCGCAGCACGCGAAGTGACAGACAAACTCCATCGTGATTGCAGATCAGCGACAACACTAAAAAGTTTCCTACTACATTAACCAGTCATTAAAATACTCAAACTATCAATCCACCACCACTATTTCTTCTTATTGCCAGGTGTACAAAGGAAGGACTGGACTTGAGTCTGTAGGGGCAGATTTACAAGCCCCTTGCGGCTCTTTTGCTCCATTGTTGCGTGACTTTTGTGACGCAGAGGCATAATAAAATAGGCGCCATGGTACGGCGTATATTAACAACATGACGCATATGGGAGATGCATCACGTTGTAAAGCCCTGCGTCATCAGGGGGCGTTCTGGCGCAAGGGAGGGCGTTCCTGCGCAGGAACGCATCCTAAAAGTGGCTGAGGGAAATCTACAAGATATTAATCAGTCACTTTTAGGACAATGATGCGTGACTCAAACCCTGCGCCTGCTTGAAGAAGACGTACAGCTTGACGCAGTATTGGGGAGATAGGGCACCCCAGAGCATTGCTGGATCTGTGCCATCGTTGTGACGCAACTCCAGCAATGCGCCGCCTTTACGGCATGGATGCGTAAGGTTTCTGTGACGTTTTGGGCCCATGGTGCGCAGCATTGTAAATACGGCGCACCATGGGTGGTGGTGGCGTGGCACAAATTACTGGCGCATCCCTGCTACTTTGCAGGGATGCGCCGGTAATTGAAAATCTGACCCTTAGTGTCTAGCATTACGCAGTTCTTTACACTACACTCATACATAATTTCTCAGGCCAATGAAATGAACACAAAATAGAAAACAAATAAGCATAGTAGCAAGGCTACTGAGAAGGAGAGCAGTGCACCTGAAATGCACAGAAGATCGTCAGCATTATTGCTCTTGGTAAAAAACAAAAATTTGCAATATAATAACACACAGAAGGGGAGAAAACAGAGTAGTGATGAAATAGCTAGAAATAGCTACTACTACTCACCAAGCCCGGGGATCTCGATGCCGAGCACGTCCAGCAAGTCGCGTTCCCGGTCCATGATATCCGTCCAGCGGTAGGTGGCCTGGTTGTAGGTGTGCCGGACCCCAGAGTTTTCAAACATGGCCCGGCACACCTTCTCCCACCGCTTCCGGCGCTCCCGGATCCCGTAGCCGGTAGCGATCTTGCCGCCTCCCATGATGGTCTGGGGGAGGCGGCGCTGGACATGAAAGACTAGTGCGGCCACCTCCTCCGCACTAAAAATCTCCCGAGCCATAACTTGCTCCCCCCTCAAACGCCCGCACGGGAGCCGGGCACGGGGTGCGGGACCCTTCCCCTTCGCGGGCTGCTTCCCGGCTCCCTTTACCATGGTCTGGGCAGAAAGGAATGTAAATAATAAAGAAGAAATAGAATAGGGAAGAAGAAAAGAAAAGAGTTAAAAAAAAGTAGTTTAAAATTAACCCAAAGTAGCAGAAAAGACAAAAATATAGAGCTAGAAAAATAGAGGGATAGATAATAAGTAAAATAGAACAAAAAAAATTCAAACAAGCAAAGGATGGGAGAGATTGACATAGGATACAGAAAGCATGCCCAGAACCATAGCAATGAATGAAAAACAAGATGGCCGCGCCCGTTGACGACCGCGTGGGTAAGTTCGCGCGAGATTTTCCACGCGATCACACACGAACATGTACTAGCTAGCCGCACACTTTGCGAGATTACGCATAGCGCCCGGAAACAGAATTACGTCACGCAAACAAGATGGCCGCGCCCATGTACGACCGCTAGGGTAACTTCGCAAACGTTGCGCTACATGCGGCTTGCGAACACGCAAAAAATCACACGAACAAACACGCCGCAAAAAAAACAAATCGTGTATTCGCACGAATTCGCAGCTCCCGAAATCGATCTCGCATGAATTCGCGCCCCGCGAATTGCGCGAAATTGCAGAAAAACGATTTTTTCAAAACTGAAAGCACTCAGCAGGTGCAAAAGTTCAATCTTAACATTAGTAACCATTCCCTCTAGTGCTTCCTGAGGGGCCCTTCCAGAGTTCAGCTGCCTACTTGCAACTATTCTATGACCCTGCTCTGACCCTCACAGCAGGCTCAGAGAATAGCTACAAGTATGCCAAAGGTTCTGCTAAAAAAAATTAGACTGCAACAGAAAGCCATTACAGATAAAGAAGCAGGTGCCAGACTGGAAGTTCAAATTCAGTGACACATTAATCAATCAGCCCCTAATTCATTCATGTCAGTTGAGGCAGGGCAGGTGTGCTTTTCCCCCCATAATCTACAGTGATGAAACACAGGGTGGCATGGGTGAGCCAGAGGGTGGCAGTGGTGAAACAGAGGGTGGCAGTGGTGAAAAAGAGGGTGCTGTGATGAACCAGACGTAGAAACGACATGGTCGCGACCGTTGCTACCCGACAAGTGAGTTCGCGTTTGCGAATTGGTAAAAAACCCTCGCAAAATGGCAGAAACACTTGCGAAACCAAAAAATAAAATCCGCTAAATTCGCGAGAGTTTGCGGATTTTGCGGATTGCGAATCCGTAAATACGCAAGTTTGCGGATCGCCAATTCGCAAAATCCGCCCATGCTTACTCATTTCACCGCACATTGTGCAGCAGCCCAGCCCCCCGACCGCCCTGACATTGTAAAGCAGCCCGGGCCCCCGCCCGCCCCGTCCCCCGCCTGCCCCGACCCCCGCCTGCCCCGACCCCCGCCTGCCCGGAGCCTTACCTCAGCCGCCGCTCCTCCCCCGCACTCCTCATTTCACCGCTCCGCCACTCCTCGCTACTTACCGTTCCTCCCGCCTGTCCGCCGGTCCTCCCCGCCATTCCGCCGTTTGTCACCGCTCCTCCCCTGCGCCATGTCCGCCGCTCCTCCTCGCGTTCCTGGACACCGCTCCTCCCCGCGCTCCTGACGTCAGCACGCAAGTCGCGGCCGGCGCTACTTCGAAGGGACTACATTTTTTTTATGTTAATTTTTTAAATAACGCAGATTTTTATACTTTATATAACCTATGTCCATCTGCACACCCTGACGATTACAATGATGTATCGGGTGTGTGGATTGGCGCTGTGGTTCCCGAGTTTACCCGCCTCAAAGGTGCAAAGTTCTTCCTTTATAATAGTAGTATAGATATGCGCTCACCGTATGCGTACCGTACGCGTACAGTACGCGTACCGTACGCGTACGTGCGTGTCCCCTTACGTGCGCGAGCGAGTTTCTGATTGGCTGGCAGTCGACTGTCAACATTCTAAACTGTCCAAACCAGGAAGTGTTGGCCACCATCTTGTTTTTCAGGAGAACTGAGGCACAAGAGAGCCCAAAACATGAGTGGAAAACACGAAAAGGGGGCAGGGTAGAGACCCCCCAACCCTCTAGCCCTTCTCAGGGGGTCCCAAAAGGACCCCCAAGGGCAAAAATAAATTAAAAAATTCGAAAAAATCACGGGGTACGCGCACCGTACACGTACGTACGCGTACCGTGCGCTTACCCCGCGATTTAAAAAAAAAATTGAACTTGGTGGTCCTTCTGGGAACCCCTGAGAAGGGCTAGATGGTCAGGGGGTCTCTACCCTGCCCCCTTTTTGCGTTTTCCACTCTTGTTTTCTGCTCTCTTGTGCCTCACTTCTCCTGAGAAACAAGATGGCTGCTCAGGTGGTCCCAGAAGGATAATAACATAAATAAACGTTATCCGCTAATAGAATTAGCATTAACAAAACCTTTGAAATTTATTGAAAAAAATATAGGTTTCACGCCTGATATAGTTAGGAATTAGTATTTAAAAAACCTTGCAAATTCACTGAAAAAACATAGGTTTCAGGCCTTATATAGTTAGGAATTAGCATATAAAAAACCTTGCAAATTCACTTAAAAAACCATAGGTTTCAGGCCTTATATAGTTAGGAATTAGCATTTAAAAAACCTTGCAAATTCACTTAAAAAACCATAGGTTTCAGGCCTTATATAGTTAGGAATGAGCATTTTAAAAACCTTGCAAATTCACTTAAAAAAACATAGGTTTCAGGCCTTATATAGTTAGGAATTAGCATTTAAAAAACCATTGAAATTGCTCCTGTATAGTTAGTTGTACTAACTATATTTCGCGCACCCGCAAACCACTGCTGATGATGTCACATATTACATCATTCATGACATGGTCAGTGACATCACTGATGACATCACTGATGACATCTCAAATGACATCACTGATGACATTACTGATGACATCTCATTTGACATCACTGATCACATCACTGATGATATCATTCATGTGATAACACGATGCACCTCCTCACACTCTAATATAACCTATGATACACCCAGTGTTAAATACAGACTACCATTCTTGGAACCATTGACACACCAATACCAGTTACTACATACGCACTCACTGATTCCTAGGTCTACACACACATTCACTCATTCACCCATAGAATCACTCATACATACAGTCACTCATCAATACAACACTATCATATGCACTCATACACCTATACAGACACTCACACACTGCCACTCACCCATGGAGTTACTCACACACCTAGTCAGTCATGCAAAGAATCAATCACACTTCCATTTCCTCAACTATACAGTTATACACACAACACCTTACTTATTCAAACATATACTAACACATACTTACTCTCTTATACAATCACTGATACGAGTACACAATGATCCATACAGCCACTCGCACATTCACTGGCTCTCACACACCTAGTCAGTCATGCAAAGAATCAATCACACTTCCATTTCCTCAACTATACAGTTATACACACAACACCTTACTTATTCAAACATATACTAACACCCCCTGAGACTCGTACCCTCTTGCTCAAGTCCATGGATGCATATTTCCTGGAAAATGAGGGGTCGGTCTCTTCGGCGGTGTCCCTGTGGGAAGCTTTTAAAACTGTGATTCGTGGGCAGGCCCTTTCCTTGATTGTTGAAGCTAAGAGGGCAGGGAGGAAGGAGGTGGTGGACCTTGAGGGGGAGATCTCTGCTTTGGAGGACGATTTGGAATCTGGTGTCACGCCTGACAAACTTCATGCCCTGGGTCTAAAACAGTTTGCATATAAATCTCTGGTCACTGACGCTGCAAAGGTGATGTTTCGTGAGCAGCAGGGCAGATTGTGCGATGTGGGTGACAAGGCGGGCAAACTCCTAGCGTGGTTGGACAAGAAAGAAAGAGTTAATCGTGTGGTGCCCGTGATTCAGTCTGCGAGTGGTGAGAATGTGATTGATCCGACCGCCATTGTTGATCGTTTTGCAGAATATTTCCGTGTGGTATATGCTCCCGTGTCTGTGAGGGATGTTGCCGACTCCCGCCTTCTTCTGCGTGATATCACTTTGCCCTGTGTCACCGACTTGGACCGTATTGCTTTGGACTCCCCTTTTACGAATGATGAGATAGCCAATGCAGTTCGATCGCTCCGTTCGGGCAAAGCACTGGGCCCGAACGGTTTGCCTATTGAGTTGTACAAATTATGCCCCGATAAGGTGGCGCCGTATCTCCGCGCCATGTTTCTAGAATCTCGTGAGCGGAACATGCTTCCCTATGATCAGCGTCTGGCGACAATCGTCGTCATTCCCAAAGAGGGTAAACCGCGTGACCTCTGTTCCTCGTATAGGCCCATATCCCTATTAAATGTTGAACCTAAGGTGTTGGCTAAACTTTTGGCGACCCGTCTCCTTTCGGTTCTTGGGGAGTTGGTCCATCCGGATCAGTCTGGCTTTATCCCGCATCGCAACACTGCTCTGAATTTACGTCGCCTCCACGGCGCGCTGGCGAGGGCGGGGCTTTTGACTGAACCGGCCATTTTGGCGTCCCTGGATGCCTCCATGGCCTTTGATACTGTGGAGTGGCCCTATTTATGGGCGACACTTGAGAAATTTGGATTCGGGTGCGAGTTTATTAGTTGGGTTAGACTGTTGTACGCGGAACCTCTGGCGCAAGTTGTAGTGAACGGTAGAGTGTCGACCCCCTTCTCCTTGGGCAGGGGTACCCGTCAGGGTTGCCCCTTGTCCCCTCTGTTGTTCGCGCTCGCTCTTGAACCGTTGGCGGCCTGGCTCCGTTGGGAACCGTCCCTTAAAGGTATTCGATGGGCCCCGGACTTCGAAGACCGCGTCTCGCTTTATGCGGACGACATCCTTTTGTATCTTACTTCCCCTCGCAAGTCCTTATCTGTTTTATTTGACGTTCTTGCGTCCTTTGGTGCTAACTCAGGCCTCGTCATCAACTGGTCTAAATCCTGTGTATACGTTTTATCTGGTATCTTGCCTCCGTTGCCGAGTAGACTTCCTCTTCAGGTGGTCCGGGATGGTTTCAAATACTTGGGGGTTTTCGTTACCCTGGATCCGTCCCTTCGTTTTGATCGTAATCTCCTTCCCCCGTTGCTTAGGCTCCGTTTGGACGTTGCCCGCTGGCGCAAGCTTCCCCTGTCTCCACTGGGTCGGGCGGCCCTGTTTAAGATGATGTCACTACCGCGGTTTCTCTACGCTCTCCAGAATTATTATGATCCTGTCCCCAAGACCTATTTTCGGGAGATTGAGAGCCTTCAGAGGCAACTTATTTGGGATGGGCGACCGCGCATTGCTCTCGCGAAACTTTCTATCCCGTGGTACGATGGGGGCATGGCGCTCCCCGATATTAAGAGATACTACTGGGCTTCCCATCTGTCCGCTATTAATCACGCTATGTTCTCTCTGGGTCGTAATCCGGCGTTCGAGATGGATAAACTTCAGCTTCCGGGAGGTGACTTTAATAGAGTACTCTATTCTCGCTCCGCTGGGCGCCATCTTGTGGGACCTACTTTGATTGCTTTGACAGTGTGGCGTGCTGCGAATGTGAGCCTGGGCTGGGAGGATCGCTTGACGTTGGCGACGCCTCTTTATGCTTCGGAACGTCTGGGCGGTCTTTGGTCTTCCAAGGGTTTTGACCGTTGGGACTTGATTGGGATCTCTAAAGTGGGGGATGTATATTCTAAGGGTTCTGTGCGCCCGTTTCAGGCCCTCCAAGCTGACTATGGCCTGAGTAGTCGGGAATTCTTTCGTTATTTACAGATCAGGCACGCTTTGGTTTCGGTGTTTGCTCCTGGTGAGATTCCGCCTGACTCTTCCCCACTTGAAGACCGTATCCTTGACGGACATCTTCCTGATAGCACTATCTCCCTGATCTATAAAAAGTTGATCAACAATCGGACTGACTTATTGGCCCGACTTCGTGAACAGTGGTTGGGAGATGGGTTGGAACTGGATGATGAGGATTGGCAATCGGCCCTCTCCTCTCCGAAGGAGGTGGCTATACCGGCTCGACTCCGTCTGGTCCAATTGAAGATCCTTCATCGGGTGTACGTGACGGGACCGCGACTGATGGTGATGGGCTTTTCCTCTGATGGACTGTGTAAGCGTGGATGTGGTTTGCGTGCTACTTTCCTGCATATTCTTTGGGAGTGCCCGATGGTGGCTGCTTATTGGGTGGCCGTGCTTGATCTGATGACTGTGGTGACGGGGATATCCCTGCGACCGGAACCTCGTCGCTGTCTTTTGAATGTTTGGGAGCCCACGGACTATTCGGTGGCACAGACTAGATGGGCCACCCTGGGCTATATGATTGCGAAGCGAGATATTGCGCAACTCTGGGGGGCCTCCAGGCCCCCTGCCCTCGCGCAATGGGAGGATAATATGGACTGGTCCATGTTCCGTGAGAAAACTGTTTATGTGGCCAGGGGTAGACCCAGGGCATGGGTGAAGGTGTGGGGTCAATGGAACGGATACCGTGGCGACATTTGTACTCCTCCCCATGTGGACACTATCGAGATTACCCTATCTCCCTAGGCTAGCGTTCCCGGACTCTTCATATAGGGACTGAGCTGGTGTCACCGGCTCTTCCCCCCCTTCTTCTTCCTGATATCTGCCCCCCTCCCCCCCCCCCCCGCTCCATACTCCTTAGTGCTTAGGATATTATTACTGCACCTTCGCTGCTGTCCCCCCCTTGCGTCCCTTGGGCTGACCTTCAGTGATACACTCTCGCCTTTTTGTATGTTTGTTCTCTCATATATATAAAACCTGTTTTGGTCCTGTATTTACTGTGGAGTATTGCATTGTTGATTGACGGTTACCTCTGCGGGCTTATGTGATATGTGTCTACTCCTTTTTAGCGGCTGGCCCGTGTGGTTGTAGGCCCATCCTTGTACATTTCTGCTTGCTCAAATAAAGGTTTTTAAAAAAAAAAAAAAAAAAAAACATATACTAACACATACTTACTCTCTTATACAATCACTGATACGAGTACACAATGATCCATACAGCCACTCGCACATTCACTGGCTCTCATGTATAGTCATTTATATATGCCAACTCTCACATGCACTGTGTTTTACATATGCACTTACTTGGACATGTAGCACTGAGATATCCATTCACTCTTCAACACACCCATGCACACAGTCAACCGCCCATATAGCTGTTTATACATGCACTCTTGAACTCATACACCTAGTGAATCAACTGCTCACACATCTATGCACAGAGTCACACACCTCCCAGCCACCCACAGACACACTCAGTCTCCCATTCAAATACTTGGGCAACCAATCAATAACCCATATAGCCACTCATATAGCTACTGATCAACACATGCAGCAGCTTACACAACAACAGACATACTGATGCACACATTCAGACAGTTTAGTCACTAACCCATGCAGTTAGTAAGACACATTTAATTACTCACTCATACAGTCAGTCACATACCTACTAAATCCTTCATCCAGACACTTATACATCCACTCATTCTTCAATATGTAAAACATATTTAAACTTTACAGAAACACACAGTCATGGATGATGTCATCAATGATGTCATCAGTGATGCCAAATGAGATGTCATCAGTGATGTCATCAGTGATGTCATTTGAGATGTCTTCAGTGATGTCATCAGTGATGTCACTGACCATTCATGAATGATGTAATATGTGTGCATCATCAGCAGTGGATTGCGGGTGCGCGAAATATAGTTAGTACAACTAACTATACAGGAGCAATTTCAATGTTTATTTAAATGCTAATTCCTAACTATATAAGACCTGAAACCTATGGTTTTTTAAGTGAATTTGCAAGGTTTTTAAAATGCTAATTCCTAACTATATAAGGCCTGAAACCTATGTTTTTTTAAGTGAATATATATATATATATATATATATATATATATATATATATATATATATATATATTCCACACACAAAGAGTTACCTCCAATGATGAGGCCCACACAGGTGAATATTTCTGCTGATTTATTGAGGACTGTAGCAAAGTCGATGCACCGCCAGCAGCACAAAGTTTGTCTTCAAAGTCAAACGCCGACGCGTTTCGTGCTCCCGCCCTTCATCTTGGGGCTGACTTCAACAACTGAGCAAAAAACGCCTTCTGTAAGCACTCATTATTAACGAAGTTCCTGCCTCAGTGGGCGTGGCTGCTCCCGCAGCATCATGGTCTTCGTAGTGCTTGAAATTTGTTTCCTCATGTGAGCAGGCGTGTATGCTTTTTTGTAAAGTTAATAAAACATCCAAGTGGGTGGCTTTTAGTACGATGACAACAGCTTTGTTAGGATCGTCAGCCTTCAACGCAGCACCATGTCCCAGTATGGCGACAACTCAGTCAGTTTCGCCAGGGTCCGCTCCAGCGGCGGGGCACTCATCGCGGCCAGGCAAGCCGCTCAAAATTCCATACACAAAGAGTTACCTCCAATGATGAGGCCCACACAGGTGAATATTTCTGCTGATTTATTGAGGACTGTAGCAAAGTCGATGCACCGCCAGCAGCACAAAGTTTGTCTTCAAAGTCAAACGCCGACGCGTTTCGGGCTCCCGCCCTTCATCTTGGGGCTGACTTCAACAACTGAGCAAAAAACGCCTTCTGTAAGCACTCATTATTAACGAAGTTCCTGCCTCAGTGGGCGTGGCTGCTCCCGCAGCATCATGGTCTTCGTAGTGCTTGAAATTTGTTTCCTCATGTGAGCAGGCGTGTATGCTTTTTTGTAAAGTTAATAAAACATCCAAGTGGGTGGCTTTTAGTACGATGACAACAGCTTTGTTAGGATCGTCAGCCTGCAATGCAGCACCATGTCCCAGTATGGCGACAACTCAGTCAGTTTCGCCAGGGTCCGCTCCAGCGGCGGGGCACTCATCGCGGCCAGGCAAGCCGCTCAAAATTCCACACACAAAGAGTTACCTCCAATGATGAGGCCCACACAGGTGAATATTTCTGCTGATTTATTGAGGACTGTAGCAAAGTCGATGCACCGCCAGCAGCACAAAGTTTGTCTTCAAAGTCAAACGCCGACGCGTTTCGGGCTCCCGCCCTTCATCTTGGGGCTGACTTCAACAACTGAGCAAAAACCGCCTTCTGTAAGCACTCATTATTAACGAAGTTCCTGCCTCAGTGGGCGTGGCTGCTCCCGCAGCATCATGGTCTTCGTAGTGCTTGAAATTTGTTTCCTCATGTGAGCAGGCGTGTATGCTTTTTTGTAAAGTTAATAAAACATCCAAGTGGGTGGCTTTTAGTACGATGACAACAGCTTTGTTAGGATCGTCAGCCTTCAACGCAGCACCATGTCCCAGTATGGCGACAACTCAGTCAGTTTCGCCAGGGTCCGCTCCAGCGGCGGGGCACTCATCGCGGCCAGGCAAGCCGCTCAAAATTCCACACACAAAGAGTTACCTCCAATGATGAGGCCCACACAGGTGAATATTTCTGCTGATTTATTGAGGACTGTAGCAAAGTCGATGCACCGCCAGCAGCACAAAGTTTGTCTTCAAAGTCAAACGCCGACGCGTTTCGGGCTCCCGCCCTTCATCTTGGGGCTGACTTCAACAACTGAGCAAAAAACGCCTTCTGTAAGCACTCATTATTAACGAAGTTCCTGCCTCAGTGGGCGTGGCTGCTCCCGCAGCATCATGGTCTTCGTAGTGCTTGAAATTTGTTTCCTCATGTGAGCAGGCGTGTATGCTTTTTTGTAAAGTTAATAAAACATCCAAGTGGGTGGCTTTTAGTACGATGACAACAGCTTTGTTAGGATCGTCAGCCTTCAACGCAGCACCATGTCCCAGTATGGCGACAACTCAGTCAGTTTCGCCAGGGTCCGCTCCAGCGGCGGGTCACTCATCGCGGCCAGGCAAGCCGCTCAAAATTCCACACACAAAGAGTTACCTCCAATGATGAGGCCCACACAGGTGAATATTTCTGCTGATTTATTGAGGACTGTAGCAAAGTCGATGCACCGCCAGTAGCACAAAGTTTGTTTTCAAAGTCAAACGCCGACGCGTTTCGGGCTCCCGCCCTTCATCTTGGGGCTGACTTCAACAACTGAGCAAAAAACGCCTTCTGTAAGCACTCATTATTAACGAAGTTCCTGCCTCAGTGGGCGTGGCTGCTCCCGCAGCATCATGGTCTTCGTAGTGCTTGAAATTTGTTTCCTCATGTGAGCAGGCGTGTATGCTTTTTTGTAAAGTTAATAAAAAGTTAAGAAAACATCCAAGTGGGTGGCTTTTAGTACGATGACAACAGCTTTGTTAGGATCGTCAGCCTTCAACGCAGCACCATGTCTGAGTTGTCGCCATACTGGGACATGGTGCTGCGTTGAAGGCTGACAATCCTAACAAAGCTGTTGTCATCGTACTAAAAGCCACCCACTTGGATGTTTTATTAACTTTACAAAAAAGCATACACGCCTGCTCACATGAGGAAACAAATTTCAAGCACTACGAAGACCATGATGCTGCGGGAGCAGCCACGCCCACTGAGGCAGGAACTTCGTTAATAATGAGTGCTTACAGAAGGCGTTTTTTGCTCAGTTGTTGAAGTCAGCCCCAAGATGAAGGGCGGGAGCCCGAAACGCGTCGGCGTTTGACTTTGAAGACAAACTTTGTGCTGCTGGCGGTGCATCGACTTTGCTACAGTCCTCAATAAATCAGCAGAAATATTCACCTGTGTGGGCCTCATCATTGGAGGTAACTCTTTGTGTGTGGAATTTTGAGCGGCTTGCCTGGCCGCGATGAGTGCCCCGCCGCTGGAGCGGACCCTGGAGAAACTGACTGAGTTGTCGCCATACTGGGACATGGTGCTGCGTTGAAGGCTGACAATCCTAACAAAGCTGTTGTCATCGTACTATAAGCCACCCACTTGGATGTTTTATTAACTTTACAAAAAAGCATACACGCCTGCTCACATGAGGAAACAAATTTCAAGCACTACGAAGACCATGATGCTGCGGGAGCAGCCACGCCCACTGAGGCAGGAACTTCGTTAATAATGAGTGCTTACAGAAGGCGTTTTTTGCTCAGTTGTTGAAGTCAGCCCCAAGATGAAGGGCGGGAGCCCGAAACGCGTCGGCGTTTGACTTTGAAGACAAACTTTGTGCTGCTGGCGGTGCATCGACTTTGCTACAGTCCTCAATAAATCAGCAGAAATATTCACCTGTGTGGGCCTCATCATTGGAGGTAACTCTTTGTGTGTGGAATATATATATATATATATATAGATATATATATATATATATATATATATATATATATTACATGCAATTGTGCGCTGTTCTGAATATTTGGCTTATTTGAAATATTTTCATTTTACTTTATTGATTTTGCACACAACAACCCATTATTTAAGCACTTGGCTGGGGGTTAGATGCTCTTTCGGTACATTACCAGGATCGAGCGATTTTTGTATATATGTTGTATATATATTGTATATATTCTTTGTATATATTTCCTTGATTCTGTTTATCAAACTACGTAACTCGGATGAGGTTTATGAGTATGATATTGCTCACATGACATGTTGATCATATATTTTTTGGTAATTCGTATTCTCTCAAAATTGTTTTCAATTTGTTACCTGTGATAATAATAATGTAATTTTTGTATTTCACTGATGATTGATTGAATTACATGTATAATATGGGAGAATCTAACACTTTCTCTATGTTGTGCTGTTTGGAGTGGGAATAGGACATGTAACCCCTCGGAAGTTCAACTCTTTCCCTACTGTTGCACAAACTGGAGTGGGAATACTAAATTTTACCTCTCCAAAATCCAACACTTTCCCTACTGTTGTGTTGTTTGCAGGTCCATAGCTTGGTCAATGAGATTGAAGGGGTTGAGCTACTGTTGTGCTGTTTGCAAGATCCTAGCTTGGTCAGTGAGATTGAGGGGGCTGAGCTCCAGATTTTACAACAATCATGTCGACATTTAAGTTTAACATGCAATATCTAACAAGGAGTGTGCATGAGAAGGACTTAAGGGGAAGTGGAATGTGTAAGGAATGCAGATTGGTAGGATTGCTAAATTAGGGAAAACAAGAATTTGTAAAAATAATCAAAATTTTTCGACTTTCTGTATTCACAAAAGGCATTTAGTAGTAGTAAAGTTAGGAGTCCTAAATTTACTACGACTAAATGCCTTCTGTGAATACCAAATGTAGTAAGTTTAGGATTTTATCTCAGATTAGTTCTGTGAATCGGCCCTATAGTTCTTAGCCTGGTTAAGTAAATAGGGCCAACAGCATCAATGCTGAAGTATTGCAACACTATCGCTAATGACAGACTAAGCCTTTGTGAGCTGCATTAATTTGATATAGTCTATCCTTCCCATCGGGTATTATTTTGTTTCCCACTCTTGGTAAGGATACAATTGGAATGTTATCTAAATTGAAAATGTAGATGTTTTTCGGAAGTAACCCGGAGGTTTTCATCTTTAATGTTGGTTGTATCACTACTAAAATGTCTGTGTTGATCTACGATTCAGATCTGGTTACCTTTGCTACTTTATTTATTATATTTATAACATTTATAAAGTGCACTCTCACCATATAGGTATCCTGACGCTTGGAGTCTCTACCTAAGTAAACAAACTGCTATTGCGAGAGACAAATAGGTGAATTATAGATTACACTGGGAAGAGACAGGTTTTCAAGGCTTTCATAATGTGCAGTAGGTCAGATGCAGATCTTAAGGCGGCTGATGAATTATTCCAAAGCTGAGCCACTCTGATCGTAAAGGCTCATCTTGTCTTGTCTTTTGAAACTTTACAACGCATACAATATTCACAGTTGCTGAGCAAAGACCTCTCCCTGGGGCATATCTTTTTCATTTTGTTGTAGGGGCATAGGACCGTGGCTTTAAAAACTATTGACATAGATTTGAAGGCTATCTTCTGTTTTAATGAGAAGCAATGAAGGGCCTTCATAGGCAAGATGCAAATGATCTTTTTGGTCTGTTTAATGCCAGTTGTGCAGCAGATGCTTGGACTCTGTACAGTCTATTTACCAGATAGTCTGGTACTCCCAGAAGCAAGGTGTTGCAATAATCAAGCTTGCTTAGTATTACGCTACGCACAATCAAGCTTTCAGCATTGGGAGGCATCAATGGTTGAACTTTGTCTAAGCCACGGAGAAGTGCAAAGCAGTTGCCCACAACTTTATTTACATGGGTCTCCATGGATAGCTTGTTGTCAAAGGTGATATCCAAGTTGAGAACTGTTTCTGAGTAATTCAACTCTTCATTAGTCATTTGAGACTAGAAAGTCGAAGGGTGCTTCATGAGGATTTTATTAGCTGAACAATACAAAAATTCAGTTTTATCTCCATTGAATTTTAAGGAGTTCTTGTCTAGCCAGCTGAGAATGATGTTCACACAGTGGTGGGAGACATTCAGAGCATCTGGCTCATTGCTTTCAATAGACAGAATGAATTGTGTGCCATCAGCGTAGCTGACAAGTCTAGTGCTATGGGATTTGATGAGTGTTATTAGTGGCCTCATATAAATGTTAAACCCTTGTTTGATGATTGAGGAACTTGGCCCTTTTTGGCTAAAGATCCTTAAACTTTTTGCTTTTCCCTTAGACCTTTTTTCTGACATGTGTTGCCAACTTAGATGTTTTAGACACTTTGCCACTGCTAAACAGTGTCAAAGTGCAAGTGCTCCCTGTGCACAGTATAATTGTAATTGGTTGTCCATAATTGGTATGTTGTATTACTAATGAAGTCCATAGTACATTGCACTATATGTGCCAGGGCTAGTAATGCAAATGCTACTTGTGGGCCAGCAGCGCTTATTGTGCCACCAACTCAAGTAGCCTTAAAAAGGAAGCTCAGGCCTGCCATTGCAGGGCCTGCGCGCAGTTTGTGAAATTACCATGTTGCTCTGTCAAGTGCACTCACTTGCCAGACCTTACCCTTCCCTTTCTGTGCACCCACAACACCCTTAAGGTAGGTCTAGGGTCCCCCCAGGACAGGGTGTAGTGTATGGGAAAGGAAGGACATGTACTAAGGTGTGTGCCATGTCCTGACAGTGAAATATTCACCATTTCGTTTTCCCTGTTGAAAGGCCATCTTGCTCATTAGAATAGAATGGGAAGGCTGTGTAATATATATTCCAGCCTATCTCCCCAAAGGCCTAAGATGGAAAGGTGAACTTTAGTATGCCTGAACTCACCCTGCAATAACACATCTTTTTCTGAAGATGGTTTTCGCAATATGTGTTTGTAAGCCACTCTTTCAGAAGTGGCTGGGTGTTTGTGCTTTAAACATTTCTGTGTGTCTCTGCCTGGTTGTGGATTGACTGGCTGGATTTGAAAGCAATAGGATCTGGGCAATGTTTTGACCCAGGGGAGGAGGTGAGACAGGACAGCTGACCTGCATCTGGAGAAGCCCCTAGAGGTGAAGAGGCCTAGGCTGGTGCTATAAAACATTTGTCCCATCTCCTGCGGAGTGAGTGAGAATCCGGACCCACACTAATCAAAGGAAGAAGGCGTCATTGGGAGGGAGGCATCCATAACTGGTTTGAGCAGGGGTCAGTGCCCCCTGTTAAACAAAGACTTCAAAGTCATTGAGGGGTATAACTATGCGCGCTTAAGCCCCTGAACTTTGGAGAATGGCTTGATCAAGTGTGAACAATACTGAAGCTACTTTGTGGTCAAGAGTACCTTTGCCAAGGAAGAAGCAACTGAAGAGACCGATGCATAGGACTGCTCTTGCTGTGTGATCTGGGGCTGGCCTGCAGATTTCTGTTTCAACCAAGGAAAGGCTAAAGGGATTTTGCTGTGTGCTGTGTCCCCCTGCTTGAAGGATTTTGCAGTATGCTGTGTCCTGAAGTAACTGACCCCAAGGGCCTGAGGTGTGCGGGCTCCCTGTTCACAAACACAGGAACACAAAAGTTTCCAGAGAAGACTCTCAGAGACTCTGTGTGCGTGTGCTCTGCCTAGCCTTTTTTTTTTAAAGCGCACAATCACCCGTAAGGGTCTCTAGGCGCTGGGGGGCCGTCGGGAAGATTAAGCGAGCTATTGCGTAAGTTGCGCCCTGTGATCTTGAACATGTGGAGTTCCAAACGAGACTCAGTGACGCAGTGTGTGTGTGCTTGGTGCAGCCTGAGACCTTCAAGAGGTTGTCCTGTGAACGTGTGCACCGGGAAGCCAAGTTATTCTCAGAAACGCGGTGTGCGTGTGCTTGGTGGAGCCTGAGACTTTCGCGTGGATTTGCCTGTGACAGTGCACACCAGAAGGGCAAGTGTGTCTCAGCGACGTTGTATGTGTGTGCTTTCTACAGCCTGAGACCTGCGCAAGAGTGCCCTGTGATTGGGGGCACCAGAAGGTAAAGTGTGACTCCACGATGCGGAGTGCGTGTGCTTTCTTCCGCCAGAGAGCTGCGCAAGTTGTGCCCTGTGATCGTGGGCACCAGAAGATCAAGTGTGTCTTAGCGACACTTTGTCGTTTGTAGTGTGCAACCTGAGACTCTAGTGAGGAGTTGTCTGGTTATTGTGCACCCAGAGTCCAATGAGTCTCATTGACTCTGGGTGTGGGTGTAGTGTGCAGCCTGGGATCATCCCATTGCCGGAAATTCAGAGAGATTGCATCGGAGGCCCAAGTTGTTGGATGAGGAGAGGAGAGTAGATTCGCGTCCCCAGGTAACGTGTGTCGACTCCTGGGGCGGAGTGTGGACTTGGAGGGAGATGCTCTTGGTCTCCTTCTCTGTCCTGCAGTGCATGCCTCTGCTTTGGCTCGGATCGCGGCCCGTGTGCCAAGGGAGTGGCAGCACCGGGCCGGAGTGCGAAGCTGCATTTACTGTGTTCTATTATAACCATGTGGGGCGGCAACTGTGGCCGGAGACTAACCGCAATCCATCACGAGTGGCGGAGAGACCGCCTGAGGAACCGTGAACGGTGCTGGAGTAAATTACGTATTGCATTAGTCCTGCATAATGGAGTATTTGATGATTGTATGACACATTGCCTTATTTCTGCACAACAAACTGTCTGTTGGTCCTATTGCCCATTGCATTAGTTTTGCATAACAAACTGCCAGATAGGTGTGTTATGCATTGCACTAGGTTTGCATAACGAACTGCCTCATAGATGTGTTACACCTTGCATTAGTTTCGCATAACGAACTGCCTGTATTGCACGTTGCATTGCTTTTTCCTAACAGAGTATCTAAAGGGGACATAACAGTTTATCACGCTGTTGCATTACGCACTGCATTACAGTAACAGTACAACTCGCCAGATAGCCGTATTAAGATCTGCATTATTCTTATGTTGTGAAATTCCTGATTGTTGCATAACAAACTGCATATTACGACATTTGGATTACAGGGGATTGTTTAGTTTAGCTCAATAGTAATATGCGAGGGGGTGCTTTACCCCGACGCATATGTTGCTTTAGTATTGTGTGGTCGCATCGTATATCTTTTTATAAACATATACTTATTTTTCTATGAAACTCGTGTGTTGTCTACTTATTATGTCATCATTGGGTTGCTGTGAGCATAATTGCAAATACTTTACACATTGGCCTTGAAAATAAGCCTGGCTGCTCGTGCCGAGCTACCAAGGGGGTGGAGCGGGGGCTATCTCTAGAGGCGACCACCTGTCTTTCCCTAATGTTGGGGGCTCATGGGTCCCTGGTTGGCCTAAGGTACCCACCTCAGTCAACCAGAGATTCTACAATTTTGGCGGCAGTGCAGTGGGATTTCCTAACATTATTTTGGTCATTAATGCTGTAGGAGTCGAATGCTTATTTGCAAGTTCACTCATAGTGATTGGTGTACATTACAAATTTAGTAGACCACTGCGCAACAACATATTGTGTTTCCGATTTGTTGATTTTGTTTTTGAACAAACCTTTAAGCCACACATGTCTCAGAGGAGTCAAGGAGCCGGTGAGGCTGCAGAATTGGAGTTCAACATTGAGGCATTGCTTACCTACAAAGTTGATCAGTTGAGACAATTCTGCAGAGCTTTGGGATGTCCCAGGAAAAGTAGCGCTAAGAAGTAGGAGCTGCAGGTGACCTTGAGGGCCTAGTCAGAAGCCAAAGGGACTCAGGAGGCGAGTGTTGTTGAGGTGGATGAGGATGACCCAGTGAATGGATTCGGTCGACAGGATTTGCCAGTGAAGGGACCAGTTTCAGGGGCTGGTAGTAGCCATTCAGGTAGGAGTTTTTCACCAGAGGAGTTGGAGGAAAAGCAAAAGGTCAGAGAGCATGTTGCAGACCCAGGATTTCACAGAAGCCTTGCAGTTCCTCCAATGGAAGTGATAAGTACCCCCCCACCCACAAGTTATTGTGTCCCAGGATGGAAAGTTTAAATTGGTAAGGGCCTTATTAGAAATGACCCCTATGAATGATTGCAGATAAGGTCTCATAGGGCCTGGAGGTCGATAGCAGATGATAACTGAAAAGAAACAGCCTGTGGTGCTGATCTGCCCGCCATAAACCACCGCCCGCTCTCCATTTACCCCCGCCACATTACCATGACAGGGGAGACCGGTTTTCTGCCCGGTCGCAGAGTCGACCGGGCGGAAAAGGTGCTAACATGGTGTCTGGGAGACACCGCCATCCATATTAGCATGTCTGCTGGGTTGTGCCAATGCCGCCATGGAAAGGCAGGCGGTTTTCACGGGCCCCCTGGGATTCAGGGTTGTGGGGGGTGCACATAGGGGGTAGTTCCATGCACAACATGGCAGGCACCATGCGGTGCCTGCCATGTTGTGCATTGAAGTGCAGAGCATGCCTTCCTGGCATTCTGGTGGGCGGTGCTGACTGCACCGCCCGCCACAATGACAGGAATGCTGGATGCGCCCGCCACTGTGGCGGGTGCATCCTAATGTCCCCCACGGGACCGCGGCCCCTTTTTGCGATGGGAGGGCGGGCGGACAAAGTCCGGCCGTCATCCTAATGACCCCCTAAGTCTGCTGCACAGTTCCCTTTAGAATGAATCCCTTCACTTGTATGAGGATGGTGTGTTGACCATGAACCAATGAAGCTTGTCGTATACAACAGCAACCTTTTCCCAGAGGTGCTTATTTTTATTAATTTCTCTTCTGCATCTTTGAATTTGTTAAGGTGCCAGTGAGCCAAATTGATATAGAAACCTTGCACACAAAAGGACAAATTCAACACTATTATGTAGAAACTGCAGAATCAGTGTTCTTGTTCTGTTTTGCAAGTGACTAGGCATGAATTTGCTCCACAATCACTTAAAGTTATAGTGTACATATACAGTGGCTTGAATTTGCCACCTTTAAAAGTTCCCTGCTGTGCAGGGCAAGCTGTGGAGTATTTCTGTTTTGTAACAACTGTAGGCTGTGTAGAGCCACAGCTATGTAAGATGCTTTGATATATCTCAATGGGTAAAATATTAGGAGTTTGTGGTATGGCTTTTGTATACTTGAGGAACTGAGTGCAGAGAGACATATTATATTCAAATTTTACATCAACTGCACTTAAAGACATGGCCCACTGCACCCAACACAGGTGTAGAGTGTGAGCATTAGTATGCTTGCTTTCGATCCTGATTCTAGTATAAGAAGAAAAAATATAAGTATAAGGTTTCCTAGTGGCAACAGATGCTCTTTTAAAATGGCCATCTGCAGTGCAATACAAATTTAATCTATGAAAGCGAAGACTGCTTCAACTGTGTGCAAATGTGACTTACAAACGATATGACGTGTTTGCCCCTCATTGTAAATTAAGTAAGTGTAGACTGTGGTCCAAGGAGCAATTACAATAACCTGGTTTGTTTGACATCTCCAAATATTTTAACACAAACATCTCTGCTTTGAGTCCATGCAAAATAGCTATGTGTTTTTCAGTCATGGTAGAAATTAGAGCTTTCAATGGGCTTAACTCGCTCAGCATAATGTGGCTGGTAACTCCTCCTGAAATTATGAAATCCTTTCAGGGCTTGTAATTTATTTTAATGTATTTGGAGGCTGGAACGTAGCACACATCTGTAGGAAGTCTGATGCAAGACAGTGCAAAGACAGTGTCATGATTGGAAAATTCATACCTGAGGAAAATCCCATTCAAGTAAGCAATTTTAGATTTTTAAAGTTAATTTTATAACCATTTGTGGTCAATATTGTGACTATCCGGTCCAACCTAGTCAGGAGTGAGTTTAAATCATCATCTGTAATGTAAATGCCGTCAATATTAGACAGAGCCTCAGCATTTGGTAGTAAGATCTTCATAAGGCATTCTGTGAATAAGCCACGAAAATATATATCCCATTGGCAATCGTTTAAATAAAAAAAATTAAATCTGTTTAAGGGGAAAGTAGTCAGATACTTGCTTGAGGTGTAATGTTTTTGACTGAAAAACCCATTAGGAATGTCCAGGTCTGTTTGATATTTGTTTGTGCTCCAGGTTTTGCATAGGTCCTGTGCTATGTGAATTTTTACAGTGTAAGTTCTGGTATGCGAGTTTACATTTCTATAATCTAAGATCATTCTATAGGATCTGCCAGATTTCAATACAAGGAATAGAGGGATGTTCATTATTGAACTATAAAGTACCCTGAAACTACAACTGATATAAGATCGCTTTTACATTACATCCTGAGCCTTTATTTGGGGACTAACTCGGAAAAGGAATGATATATGGAATATACTTTTTATCACACCCCACTTGGTCTCTCTACAAGGCTGGAGTCTGTTTCAGAGGTACCTCCCTTGCATTTATATCCCTGATTTTTGCAGGTTCTGAGGAGGAAAATGATACTAATATTACCTTCTCTCTTTGAGGTGCATCCCTAATAAAGATTGTAGACCAATTGTCCTCTGCAAGAATAACATCGTAACCACTAGATACATGCAGCTGGAATACTGCTTTAAATGTGCTTGATATGTCACCCTCATTCTGTATCCTTACATTATGAACCATGCCTGGATAATTTAAATGTCTATCTGGGCACTCAAACTGTATGTATACTTCAATATTTCTAGAAGCACTGTCACCCAACCGTTATACAGAAGTATTGGTGGTTTGCACAGCACGTTTCCTAGCTACTTTCTTCTTTTTGAAGTGTGTCTTGGAGTTACAACCTTTCTCTTTCTTTTTAACAACAGGTTGACGTGTTGAGCCATATTTCTGCTTGGTTTATACTTCTTTTCAGTGGTATTCGGTTTGTCCTCTTCTTTTTATCCTTTAACTGTCAGAGTCCTGAAAAGAATGAAAGCTCAAAAAATGGCTTTTAACTTGAAGGCCAAGTCCCTGCAAGCCAGGGCTCCATGGACTGGGCAGGGCCACCTTTCTTTCAATGGGCAGGGTGGCATCAGACATGGGGGTCCTGCAGGCTGAATAGCTACAGTAATCCCCAGTGAGAGGTGGGCAAAGCCATGGCTTTCACCTGGGTGGCCTGGTCTTTGCAGGCCAGAGATCTAGACACTGGGCAGGTCCACTTTCCCCGGGTCAGGGTGGCATCAAACTGAAAAGGAACCCTCGTCTCCTATGGGCTGGAAAGGTCCCACAATTTCCTGTGAGAGATGGGCAAAGCAATGGCATTCACCTGAAATGCCCGGTACACACAGGGAGGTGCTGCCAGTGAGTAGTCAGAGCCTCCTAGCCTGCCCTGGATAGGGTGGAGCCCATCTGTTCGTAGAATTCTCTCCTGAGGCGGAAAGCCGGGAGATTAATCGCCGCTTCAAGAAAATTTGCTGTTTTAAAATTGTGATAACGTGTATTTTAAACTGCTCTACCCCCGGCCACTGCTTACAAGGTAAACACCACACCCAGTAGATTGAGCACTGACGCGGGTGAGTGTTGCCATAACTACGCCGCCATTCCTTAGAAGCGCTCACGCCCACTCTGCTGGCCACTCCCCCCTGACAGACTATTTGAACGCGCGCTGACTGCTAGCGCAGTGTTCGTAGAACTCTCTCCTGAGGCGGAAAGCCGGGAGATTAATCGCTGCTTCAAGAAAATTTGCTGTTTTAAAATTGTGATAACGTGTATTTTAAACTGCTCTTCCCCCGGCCACTGCTTACAAGGTAAACACCACGCCCAGTAGATTGAGCACTGACGTGGGTGAGTGTTGCCATAACTACGCCGCCATTCCTTAGAAGCGCTCACGCCCACTCTGCTGGCCACGCCCCCCTGACAGACTATTTGAACGCGCGCTGACTGCTAGCGCAGTGTTCGTAGAACTCTCTCCTGAGACGGAAAGCCGGGAGATTAATCGCTGCTTCAAGAAAATTTGCTGTTTTAAAATTGTGATAACGTGTATTTTAAACTGCTCTTGCCCCGGCCACTGCTTACAAGGTAAACACCACGCCCAGTAGATTGAGCACTGACGCGGGTGAGTGTTGCCATAACTACGCCGCCATTCCTTAGAAGCGCTCACGCCCACTCTGCTGGCCACGCCCCCCTGACAGACTATTTGAACGCGCGCTGACTGCTAGCGCAGTGTTCGTAGAACTCTCTCCTGAGGCGGAAAGCCGGGAGATTAAACGCTGCTTCAAGAAAATTTGCAGTTTTAAAATTGTGATAACGTGTATTTTAAACTGCTCTTCCCCCGGCCACTGCTTACAAGGTAAACACCACGCCCAGTAGATTGAGCACTGACGCGGGTGAGTGTTGCCATAACTACACCGCCATTCCTTAGAAGCGCTCACGCCCACTCTGCTGGCCACGCCCCCTCGCTTCGCCACTACTTCTGCACCATATATTATGCTCCTCAACCGGAAGCGCAGCGGACGAGCGCATAAGGCAAGCTCGTCTGCGCTCATCCGCGCCGAGGACGGGCCCAGGGCCATCCTCCCTGTTCCACTGCTCCCTTGTCCATCCCAAAGCACGTTGGTACGGACCTACACCTCTGCCGAACTACTAAGTATTAGACCTGCAGCTGAGGCATCCCACGCCTTACCGCATTTTGACTACACCAACTCCAGCATAGGTCCACATAAATGTCCCTCATGCATCGATGACATTCCTACCCCTCCCACAATTTCCTCCCGACAAGTATCAGCAGCACTCATAAATGTCTGGTCACTTCCCAAACATAAAACTGAAATTGCTGAATTAATTGATTCACATAAATTGGACCTACTATTTATCACCGAGACATGGGGGGATGACTCCTCTGGCCCAGACTTCAGAGCTGCCACTCCAACAAACTATTGTGTTTGTAAACTAGATATACCTAAAAGAAGGGGTGGAGGTATAGCTATTATATACAAAGATCACTTCAAAGTAACAACTGCTGAAGCAAATTATTCCGAATGCGAGGCTTTGCTCTTCACTATAGGCCTCTCTGGCAGAACTTCTTTCAAAGGTATGCTAATCTACCGCCCCCCCCGGGTCCAGATCTAAATTTCTCATGAACGTGGATAACTTAATTGAGGCATCAGTGGGATCCCCACACTTCACCTTATTGGGTGACTTTAACTTTCACCTCGAAGCCACCGATGACCCGGATACATCATTGCTAATCAACGATCTAGATGTAGCTGGTTTCCAGCAAATTGTGAAAGAAGCCACCCACCAGGCGGGACACACCTTAGATGGATTATTTACCAACAACCCAAATATGTCCATCTCTAGGGTGACCTCCCTTGTCTGGACGGATCATGCAGCCGTATGCTTCTCCATCAAAATTAACTTCATCTCTTCCCCCTCTACATCTCCTTCCCCTATCACCTTCAGAGATTGGAAAAATATTAATCTTGAACATCTTGCGGAGATGATGCACGACAGTATCATTCCAAACGAGCAGGATCCCACAACAGCATCCGCCAATTATCTAAGCAATTTAAACACGGCGTGCAACAAGTTAGCGCCCATCAAAACTTCATACCGAAGTAGAAAACTACCTTCAGCTCCCTGGTTCACTGAATCACTTCGATTGCAGAGACAATACTGTAGGAATCTTGAAAGGCAGTGGCGCCGCCACTTCAGCCCTCCTGATAAAATCGCCTACAAGAACGCTCTATCCATATATAAAAAACTTATTACATCGGAAAAAACGGTCTACTACACCAACCAAATCAATCAAGCCAAAAACTCAGCAGGGAAACTATTTCAGGTGGTCACTCACTTGTCCAATCCCCTCGCTCCACGTTTGGAAGGATCACAGTCCCTATCGGACTCTTTAGCCAAATTCTTTGAAGACAAAGTCAGCGCCATCTTCACCACCTTTTCCCCTTCCCCTTCTCCCCCGACTATTACAACTCCCCCTACTGATAACGCTCCAGCCTTTTTGGCCTTTGTAGCAACTACACAGGAACAAATTCAACCCCTGATTGTCCGTACAAAATCGGGGTCACCCCTTGACCCAAAGTCAAAGTCAAAGTCAAAAGATTTTATTTGTGTAGGTACTCAACCGAGGACCACAAATATAACAAAAATGAGATAAGAATTAGCAAAAGATAAGTACATCACAAATTAATATAAAGCTAGCGTAGATTTAAAAAATTTGTACAAATTATAACATACAAACTCGTTCGGGGGGTTGATGCCCGCTATTAATATTTCTGATTCCTTTACTAGCCTGCAGGATCTGTATATCGGCGTAATATAATGAGCGCGAGCTGCTACTACTTTAGAGTTGGGGCAAATGAACAGTAAGTGTTCCACAGTCTGCTCACCCCCTTGACATAACAAACACAGATGGGAGAGTTCTCCAGGTGACCATTTTGATTTAAAAGATTGTACAGGTAAAATCCCTGTTCGAAACATAAAAATCACCCTCCTTGCACTATGAGAAAGACAAAATGAAATATAAGGCTGTATATTTTTATACTCTATAAGTGTAGTAAAGGGTTTGAATATTTTTAGCCTATGGCTGTGAGCATAGTCCAAATCATAACTCAACCTAGGAGTAAAACATTTAAGAAAGAGTTTTAGTTGTGACACGGACCAAGTCTGTAAGATTTCTATAGAAATTTCAGCCATTTGGAGCGCCGCAGACATGTTCACTAAGAAAGTTTGTTTATCTACATCTGGGCCGAAAGTCTCTTTTTGTAGCAGAAATCTAAGAGTACCCTCCGTGGCATGAAGGAGATTATAGGCCCATCTAATTATGTTTGCCACAGCAGTGGCAAAAGCACTAGTAATTCCGAATTCCAGCCGTAAAACCTGAACTGGTGTTGCAATTGGAACCTTCATCATTTTTTTCAAGATTTTTCCCTCTTGACGGTCCATGAAGCCCCATTGTTGAATGGGAATGTATTCTGTGGCATATGACAGGACTGCAGGTATTTTCACTTTGTATATTTTTATTAATGAGGAAAAATGCCTGCTCCCCGTGGCACTATATAGTCTTGATAGAGCTCCTGCATGTAAGTCAGATTTTTTCGTTAACTTCTCAATATGCTTTGTATTTGATAGATTCTTGGAAAGAATCCTGCCAAGATAAATATATTCTTTTTCTTCATCGACCTTTTCATCTCCTAGCCTCCAATTATATTTGGCACTTTTCTTCCTCCCAGAAAAGGCTACAACTTTGGTTTTTCTTACGTTCGGAATTAAAAAATTGTCATTTGAATATTTGAACAAAATATCTAGAGAATTTTGCAGACCAAATGGTGTGAGATCGAACAAAACTATATCGTCCGCATAAAGCAACGTATAAACTCTTTGCTGGTTAATTTTTGGGGGCAAGCTTAGGCCCTTTTGTAATTGTTTAGGCAAATCGTTTAAATATAACGAAAACAACATGGGAGCTAGTAGACAGCCCTGTTTGAGGCCATTTTCAGTATATATTACTTTCGTTAGTCCTTTTTCGCCCCCCATTTGGACTCGACACCAAGTAGTTGTATGGAGGCTTATTATTACCTGTAGCAAATGTTCATTAATTCCCAAACTCCTCAATTTTTTCCACAATGTCGGACGATCCACACGGTCGAATGCAGTCGAATAATCTATAAAAGCCATGTAGACCGTCTGTTTTCTTCTTGTGACATATTTGTCCAGGAAAAACTGAATAATTGCAATGTTATCTGTAACAGAATGTTTGGGTCTGAAGCCTGCCTGGAACATGGGTATCAAACCCATCGAGAAGGCCCAGTTTTTTAATTGCAATAGTATCTCTGCTGCGAAGATTTTCCCGGTAGCATCCATCAGCGCTATTTGGCGATAATTTCCTGCTACCGTTTTGCAACCTTTTTTATGAATAGGGATAATAGTACTCCCTTGCCATGACTTGGGTACTTGACCAGAGGACAGAATATAGTTAAAAAGTGGGGTTAGTAAAAGGCTCCATTCCTTAGAATTTGTCTGCAGGGCCTTAATAGGAATTTGATCGGGGCCAAAAGCTCCTGTACTTCTTGCCCTCCGAATGTGTGTTTCTACCATTATAGTTGTTGTTTTCGGGATTACTTTTTCCTTAACTTTTTCCTCCACTTTATGTGTACAGTTTGTTTGTGATTTGTCCACGTTTATTTTGTAGAGTTCTGCCAAGTAGGATTCCCACTCTTTCGGAGGAACAGGTACTGCTTGTAATTTCTTTTTTGTCCCCGATAATTTAGCTATTATGGACCAATAGGTTCTCTGGTTTGATTCTTTGGCAGCAATTTGTAATTCAACCCAGTTACGATCTTGAAGGGTTTTTCTCTCACTTGTTTTTTCTCTTCTGAATTGATTTTTCAATTTATTTATTTCCTTCTTTTTAGTAGGTGAGGGGTATAGGTATTGAGCACGTATCAATTTATTTAGGGTCTTCTTTATCAATGAGTTCCCTGTTTTGTTATTATTTTTTCTTTTTAAATTAGTATTGTTTTTATGAGAATTCATTTTAGTTATTACCTCCTTAAGTTCAATGAGCATGGTCTCAAAATTTTCAATAGGGTCTTCAGAATATTGATTCCTTAAGAAGTGTTGATGCTCGACCAAATTTGTCATTTTACTCAAAGAGGATGGATTCCAAAAGATACGTCTCCGATCGCTGTTTACCAGAGTTTCCTTTCTATCGAGAGTCATCAGACCTTCTTCTGCGGACGGAACCGACCAACTGGTTCTAAGTTGCATGACGGCATGATCGCTATCTATGGTGAAATTGGAGCAGAGATGGGACATGGTTTCGAACTGGTCCTTGCCACAGATGATGTAATCTATTATTGACGGTCTCCCGTTTCCCTGTCTTGTATACGAGGCCGGGATATCGCCTTCCACATTCCCATTAAGAATAGTTCCATTTATGGAAAGCAGTACTGTTAACAGTGTTTTCCCTCTTTTATTAGATCGGATATCTATGGGGAATTGAGGGATTAAAGGTTCCAGGTTTTCCTCTTCCAAAATTTTTCCCCACTTTTTTATTTCTGTATTGGAAATTTTCCCGTTAAAATCACCCATTATCAAGTAAGATGGAAACATATGGGCTTCTATTATTTGTATAATAATTTGCAGGGTATCGTCATATAAGGTGTCGTACTTTTTTCCTGGAGGGGCGTATACATTGAAAAGCAACATTATTCTAATTGGGGTCAAATTGTAGGCTTTCAGAGACAGTTTGATACATTGCACATTCTCACTATTGGTTTCCACTATCTCTTGTGCCCACAAGTGATCCTCTCTCATTAAAATAGCCAATCCCCCTTTGGCATGGCCCCGGTATGAGGCTTTTGCACATATGTTATACACATAGTAACCTTTTTGTAAAAAGGGCTCAGTTGCCCAAGTTTCTTGTAGGGTCAATATGTCTGGCTGATTAATGAGGACTTCCTTCATTTTTTTCATTGATCTACCAGCAATATTCCACGTTGTGACCTTTAGACCTTGGTTAAACAGGGTACTTTAATTGATTTGAGCCTTTGTTATAGTTTAACATCCCTGGTAGCCAGGTCCATGAATTCTCAAATTTATTTTCAGCAACATTTTTTGCCTTCGATTCCATGTGCCACACTTCCCTTTCCCCTTTTTTTACACGAATTTTCAGAATCTCTTCTCCCTGTTGTATATCTCTAATTTGGATACCCTCCAGATCTCTTAAAGTCCCCAAGGATTTTTGTCCCTCATTCAGATGCAGTGAAGAGAAAAGTTGCGTATTGATATTGAGAGTTGGGTTATTTTTGTTTCCTTTAAGCTCAATTTTCTCAATGACATCGTAACCAAATCGATATATCATCTCTTTTTCCTTCAGAATAATACTTGGTATTACTGGAGACCAGAACGAGACCATTGCGATTTTGCTCAGACCTCACTTTGGAAATGATACTAAATCGATGTCACTACTTGTCATAAATTGAAGAGACTTTATATTTTGTAAAAGGTGAAGGATCCTGCTTCTGTTCAAAGGAATATTGTCAGTGGGAAATAGTTCTTCAAATTGAAGGACGTTTGATTGTGTGTCAATCTTCCAGTCATTATCCTCCTCAAAGATAGTTTTATCAGCATTTTCATGTCTTGTCGTTAAAACTGTGTTTGATGGGAGATATACATCCGCCTTAGGGTTCAAGGCTCTCTTTATATCAATGCTTGTTCCTTTGGGGGATTCTCCTTTTTTACTCCTACATGGCTTACTTTTCTCGTCATTTTCCTCCTGTAGATCTTTTTGTGGTATTTTAATTTTTTGAAATTTCAATTTGCGGTTTTGCTTTTTGTGAATCCTTCTTAAAGGTTTTTTCTTCATTTTGTTTTTTCCTTTAAGCATGTCATCCTTAACTAGGTTTGGTGTTGTTTCTCCTGAAAAAATTTCTGGATTAATTTCTACATGCAATTCCTCGATTTCTTTTACTGAGTCTTTATGAGATCTTTCCTTTCTCGTTTTTTTGTTAAAAATCGGGAATTGTTTTTGCTTTTTTGGGGGGTTTTCTCTAAACAGTCGTTTTAAGGAGTATAGAGTGGATTCATTAAAAGATTCCGTTTTTTTCCTTTTATCAGTTGATTTAAGATCATCATCTGATGTCTGAGTAGAAGAGTGACAGTTACTTTGTTTGTAATCATTTTCTTTTCGCGAATTGGTGTCCTCTAATTTTCCTTCTATGGTTTTTGAGGACTCCTTTTTCCTTTTCTCTTCTACTAGGAACTTCAAAATGCCAATTTGGACATCCAAAGTTTGGTCAGAATTTTCAAGGATGTTTCCTAAAAAGGAGAGAACTGATTCGAGAATTTCTTGTAATGTGAAGAGAGCCTTGGAAAGAGGAATAGTAGATTTTTCAGGATTATTATCTTCTATTAAAAAGGGATCCAAAAAGGAATCTTGTTCATGCGTAGAAAGTTTTTTTGTGTCAGTGTTTGTTAACTTTAGCTCTAGACTATTTACTACTGATTTTTGGTTGGATATACTTAGGTCCTTTAGTGTTTGTGGGCTCCCATTGCCCTTTGTCAAGAGTAAATTGGAGTTCAAGCTTTTTTGTTCTGATGTAAAGTTAAAAATACTCAAGTCTTCTGTTTTGTGTAAACTCTCATGTTCTTTTATAGGCGTTGATGATTTCACCGCACTAGAATTGGAGTTTTCTAGTTGTTGTTCTTTTGTTATATTAGGAGACTTGCTGGTAAACACGATTTCGCTGACATTTTGAAGCAAATGTGGGGATGCCGATAAACATGATCGATCGTCCAAACTCCCAGATATTTTATTTTCAGAGGCAGACATTGTTTTTTCCGGTTTCTTTTTTACTGTTAAAGACGAGAAGTATTCACTGATTGCTGGGGTCAGGGTGTTACGGCCAGCCTTTAATCCTTTATCCGTGGATTTTCTAACAGCTTCCTCGGTTCCCATTCGTTTCATGAAAATTGTTCTCGAGCGTAATTTTTTTAGACCCATTAGAGAGAAGTCTTGTGCCACTTTTATCGCAAGAGAGGGAAAAAAGGGAAATTGTTACCTTTTTTCGATGTTTTGTCTCTGAGATGGTCACAATATGTTTTTTGGGCGTAGATGTTAATGATTTGGCCCGTCCCGTCCTCGATCGTCCCCGGACGGCCACAGACGGCCCGCCCTTTGCCCGGGCTTCGCCCCGAGCTTTGCCCCGCGCGCATCCCGCTTAGCGCGTAATTGGGCTTCCTTTTGTGATAATGATGTGACACCCTATTGGCTAGAATGGGGGTGTGACTCTGGGAGGGGGCGCGGCTCACGCGGGAAGAGGACCAGCTGAGAGGTGGTGATTGCTGGTCCTCGCAGTCCCGTGGCCGGCGCCTCTCTCTCCACTGCGGTCACCAGGTATTAGAAAATCCTCCCACGACGAGTCAGGTTAAAAATCAGCTCCTCCGCCTCCAATTAACCTCAGGCAGAGCTCTGCAGCACAGTATCACAAGGGCAAACAAGTTCTGAAACACGAGCGGCACCCGCGAAGCGGGGGGCGCGAGAAGTTATCTGAATTGCTGGGGGTGTGACTCTGGGAGGGGGCGCGGCTCACGCGGGAAGAGGACCAGCTGAGAGGTGGTGATTGCTGGTCCTCGCAGTCCCGGGGCCGGCGCCTCTCTCTCCACTGCGGTCACCAGGTATTAGAAAATCCTCCCACGACGAGTCAGATTAAAAATCAGCTCCTCCGCCTCCAATTAACCTCAGGCAGAGCTCTGCAGCACAGTATCACAAGGGCAAACAAGTTCTGAAACACGAGCGGCACCCGCGAAGCGGGGGCCGCGAGAAGTTATCTGAATTGCTGGGGGTGTGACTCTGGGAGGGGGCGCGGCTCACGCGGGAAGAGGACCAGCTGAGAGGGGGTGATTGCTGGTCCTCGCAGTCCCGGGGCCGGCGCCTCTCTCTCCACTGCGGTCACCAGGTATTAGAAAATCCTCCCACGACGAGTCAGGTTAAAAATCAGCTCCTCCGCCTCCAATTAACCTCAGGCAGAGCTCTGCAGCACAGTATCACAAGGGCAAACAAGTTCTGAAACACGAGCGGCACCCGCGAAGCGGGGGCCGCGAGAAGTTATCTGAATTGCTGGGGGTGTGACTCTGGGAGGGGGCGCGGCTCACGCGGGAAGAGGACCAGCTGAGAGGTGGTGATTGCTGGTCCTCGCAGTCCCGGGGCCGGCACCTCTCTCTCCACTGCGGTCACCAGGTATTAGAAAATCCTCCCACGACGAGTCAGGTTAAAAATCAGCTCCTCCGCCTCCAATTAACCTCAGGCAGAGCTCTGCAGCACAGTATCACAAGGGCAAACAAGTTCTGAAACACGAGCGGCTCCCGCGAAGCGGGGGCCGCGAGAAGTTATCTGAATTGCTGGGGGTGTGACTCTGGGAGGGGGCGCGGCTCACGCGGGAAGAGGACCAGCTGAGAGGTGGTGATTGCTGGTCCTCGCAGTCCCGGGGCCGGCGCCTCTCTCTCCACTGTGGTCACCAGGTATTAGAAAATCCTCCCACGACGAGTCAGGTTAAAAATCAGCTCCTCCGCCTCCAATTAACCTCAGGCAGAGCTCTGCAGCACAGTATCACAAGGGCAAACAAGTTCTGAAACACGAGCGGCTCCCGCGAAGCGGGGGCCGCGAGAAGTTATCTGAATTGCTGGGGGTGTGACTCTGGGATGGGGCGCGGCTCACGCGGGAAGAGGACCAGCTGAGAGGTGGTGATTGCTGGTCCTCGCAGTCCCGGGGCCGGCGCCTCTCTCTCCACTGCGGTCACCAGGTATTAGAAAATCCTCCCACGACGAGTCAGGTTAAAAATCAGCTCCTCCGCCTCCAATTAACCTCAGGCAGAGCTCTGCAGCACAGTATCACAAGGGCAAACAAGTTCTGAAACACGAGCACCCCTTGACCCTTGTCCACCTGATATCCTCAACCGCATCCCGGAAGCCATTGCCCCTGCCCTAACCACCATCTGCAATGCAATGTTCTCAACTGGCATCTATCCATCGGTCTGGAAGGAGGCTATTATTAAGCCACTTCTAAAAAAAAAACACTCTAGACCCTCTACTTCCCGCCAGCTACAGACCCATCGCCTGCCTCCCCTTCCCTGCAAAGATTTTCGAAAAAATTATGAACATGCAACTTTCGACCTACATACACGACAACAATTTACTTGACGAAACCCAATTTGAGTTTAGACAAGGACACGGAACAGAGACAGCGCTCCTAAAAGCAGCAGACGAGATAAGAACCACAATGGATAAGGGAGGCTCCGCGGTACTAATACTTTTGGATCTCTCTGCAGCTTTTAACACGGTCGATCATGTCACTTTGATCGACCGTGTCTCGGCAATGGGAATAAATAACAAAGTCAAAGAACTCATCGCCTCATTTCTGGCTAACCGCCCGCAGACAGTGAATATGGGCAAATACATCTCCCAGACCTTCTCTCTGCCTTGCGGAGTACCACAGGGATCCTCGCTAAGTCCGACACTTTTTAATATTTATGTTTCGGACTTAGCGAGGGTTATAAAATCTTATGGAATCGCCCTCACAACTTACGCGGACGATACCCAACTAGTGCTATCTGTATACAATGATGGCATCTCAGTGGCACCCAACTTCCAAGAAGGAATGAGGGCAATAAGCTCCTGTATGTCATCCAACTGTCTCAAATTAAATTCTGACAAGACAGAGGTGATGACATTCGGGAAGGCTGCAACCTATATGGTCCCCCCAATGGTGGCCACCTCAAATGGGACTACCTCCCCAACCAGTTGCTAAAGTACGCAACCTAGGAGTCATATTCGACAATAAAATGACCTTCCAACAGCATGCCAACTCGGTGGTCTCTTCTTCCTTTTACATTTTAAAAAGGATCAAAAAACTAACTCCATACCTTCCCCCGGCTGCGGGTAAAACCCTAATCAGCACATTAGTCTTCTCAAAAACAGATTACTGCAATGCCCTTTTATTAAATGCTCAAGAAAAGGTCCTCAACAAACTGCAGACGGTGCAAAATGTGGCGGCCAGGACTCTGCTAACCATCCCAAAGTTCTCAGCTATCTCTCCTTACATCCGTCAGTTGCACAGGCTCCCAGTGAGGAGTCGAATCAAATTCAAGGCTCTATGCATAGCTTACAAAGCCATCCACAACCAAGGCCCTCTATTCTTAAAACAAGCCTTCTGTCCGCTTGAGCATTCAAGAACTCTACGCTCATCATCAGCACATTTATTGAAGGTTCTACGTACAAGAAGAACAAACTGGGGTGACAGGTGTTTCTCCATCTCGACAGCCAAACTCTGGAACACGCTGCCCCTCCACATCAAAACTGCTCCTACACTCCTCAATTTCAGAAAAAACTCAAAACCTGGTTGTTCTCAGCATAAATCACTTTCCTCCACTATGAGAGTTCTGCTATGATAGCACCGAGACACCCTTGGGTATTTGCGCGCTCTAAAAATCGCTTAAAATAAATAAATAAATAAACAAGGGTTTGCAAGGTTTCAAGATGTCTACCAGTTAGCTTGCTGCCTTTATGTAAGTGTTAGAAATAGTGATCGCTAGTTGGCTGAAGTAGGTACCTTTGTCCTAGTAGGGACCCTTCTTCCTAGTCAGGGTAAGGGAGTTACGCTCCTAAAATAACCTTCTCATCCCCTTGGTAGCTTGGCACGAGCATGCTTATCTCAGAGGCAGTGTGTAAAGCATTTTCACATAACCAACAGTAATACAGTGAAAGCACTACAAATGGACACCACACTGGTTTAGAAAAATATCCACTATTTTTATATATCCAAAACAAGACCAAAATGATAAGAATCCAACATACAGTACTTACAAATATATACTTTGTGAGATATCCTTAAAATTGCAGAAATAACTCCAAAAACATAGTTCTTCCAAGACAGTAGCTCCGTCCAGGGCTACCGCAATGCTGAAAACAACAGAGTCCAACAGTTCCAGATAAACGTGTTGGTACGGGCTAGCTAAAACGTGGACAGTCTTGTGAACAGTACCTTTCTCATTCTGGCTAACACGTTGGAGCGAGTCGGTTGGGGCAACCGTCGTGGTTGCGTTGCAAAATGGAAGTGGTACAGGGTCGGTGCCCTCACGATGTGGTGCAGGCAGTGACTTGGTGACGATCGTCCAGACGGCGTCAGTGAGGCCAAGACTTATGGTGAGGCGGTGCTTGATGCAGTGCTGGCAGGTTGTGGTGCAGGTGACAGAGCCAGTTAGTGGTAGATGGCGTTGGTCGACCCAGACTGTGGTGTGGGATGAGGTGGTGCGTTGTGAATCCTACGAGCGGCACCCCCAGCCACGATGTGGTCATGGGTGTCAAAGTCAGCGGGCAGCTACGGCTTCGGTGTTACTGGTACGGCGAAGTTAAGTGGGGCATTGCAGAGTGCGGTGTCCACAGGTCATGGGGCAAGCAGCAGCTCAGTGTCGGCGACGGTGGTCATCATTGGTGAAACCAGGTTTGCAGTGCGAGATGTGGCGGTGCCCTCAGTGGTGCCTCAGGACACAGAGGCAGCTACAGAGTTGATTGCTTTTCCCTTCTCTGTGTCAACTGAAACAACGGTTCCAGAAGCAGTACCTAGAGGTTGGGAAAGTGTTTACAGTCCCTGAGACTTCAGAACTGGAGGCAAGCTCTACTTCAAGCACTTTGAGAGACTCAGCACAAGTAAAGAAAGTTCAGTCTAGTCCTTTCACTGCCAATGGCAGAAGCAGCAACTGAGGCCAACCCAACAAACAACAACACATCAAAGGGGCAATATTCCTCCTGGCAGCTCTTCCAGCTTTTCTTTTTGGTAGGTTGCCTGATTCCAGCGAGTTCTAAAGTTCTGGGGTCTGGGCCCAAATATTTATGCTCAAAATTCCTGTCTTCTCTCAGAGAGTGTCTGTGCTTAGTCCAAACCAGTTCTGTCCTCTCTGGCCTAGGTTCCTGGCAGGAGGTGGAGAAAGCATTGTTCAAGGCAGACCAGTCCCATTCAGGTGCAAGGAAATCTCCTCCCACTACTCTAAATGCAGCCCAGGTCTATTCAGCCAAGCCCTGGCTCATCCAGGAAAGGCCGGACACACCTCCACCCCCCCAGTGGCTCTCTGAAGAGAATGCACATTCCAAGCCCCTGTCACTCCAAAGCCAGACAGTCAATCCACAAACCCATCAGAGGTACACAGGATGGCTAAGCAAGAACATACCTACTTTCTAAAAGTGGTATTTTCAAACACAAAACATAAAAATCATTTTTACTACAATATGTATTTTTTGTGCCAGGCATACTAAACTCCATCTCCCTATCTGGTCCCAATGGGAAGTTTTGCTTATAAGATGTTATAAGTACAACTCCCATTCTATCCTCTAGGACAGATGGTCTTTCTATAGTGAAAAACTAAATGCATTGTAATTAACTACCAGGACATGCCACACACACTAGTACATGCCCTACTTTGGGCAAGGCCCTGAGGTGGATACAATCCTACCTGACAGGCAGACAACAGATGGTGACCCTAGCACCCTTTTCATCTTCCAAGTCCCCAGTCAGTCATGGAGTACCGCAGGGCTCCTCGATCAGCCCTATTCTTTTTCATCTCTATCTGCAGCCTTTGATCCCCATGATCAAATCTTATGGAATAGATTTGATAAATTACGCTGACGACACCCAACTGGTGTTCTCCTTAGATGGACGACAGGCGGTGACCATGGAGACCTTTCAGAACTGCATGAGCAGGGTCTCCAGATGGCTGAAAATAAACTCCCTCCAATTTAACGAGGGTAAGACAGAGGTAGTCTATTGCTCGTCAGCCAAACTGAGTCAGCAACCTTCTTATGAGATCAGGCTTGCGCCGGGAGCCGATCCTTGCATCCCAGTCAAGACCGTGCGCAATTTAGGGGTAATGTTTGACGCGGATCTCCAAATGACCTCTCAGACCAATAAAACCATCAGTGTCTGCTTTGGATTGCTTAAAGCACTCAGACAGATTTTGCCCCTTTTGCCTGATGAGTCTAGACCGCTAGTGGTTAGGAGTGTGATCCTGGCCAGACTGGACTACTGTAACTCCCTATATCTAGGGGCCCCCTTATACATCTTACAGGGGCTCCAGAGAGTCCAGTCCATAGCGGCCAAGCTGGCACTTAAAAGACCTCGCAGCTCTTCCACTACGCTGGCGCTCAGAGATCTACACTGGTTGCCAATCGGGAGTAGAGTCGCTTTTAAGTCCCTATGTATTGTGTATAGAGCCCTGCACAACACGGGTCCTATTCCTTCACAGGAAAGGCTCAACTGGTATAAGCCTACCAGGTCCCTGCGCTCCTCTAGCCTAGGTCTGGCAGCAACCACCAGGATCAGGAGATCGAGGATGGGAGGCAGAGCCTTCTGCACAGCCGCGTCTAGGATGTGGAACGAGCTTCCCCAGAACATCAGGCAAATTGACACCCTGCTTGGATTTAGAAAGAGTCTGAAAACATGGCTGTTTGCCAAAGTTTAATCCCCTTGACACCATTTAATAGAACTGGCGGCTGCTTTACATGTTATGACAGCCAGTGTATTGTTGTTCCATCTGACTACTTCCTGTTTGGACGCAGGATACCCGTAGGGTGACAGTTGCGCGATACAAATAATAAATACAATACAATACAATACTTTTAACATACACAGCACACTGCCCACCAGGATATGTTGGGCCTACCCTATGGGTGACTTATATGTAAGAAAAGAGAAAATCAGGGCCTGGCAAGTGGGTGCACTTGCCAAGTCGACATGGCAGTTACAAACTGCTCGCAGACCCTGCACTGGCGGTGCAATCAGTACTGTAGGCCCACTAGTAGCATTTCATTTCATTTCATTTCACAGGCCCTGGCACACTCAGTGCACTTTACTAGGGGTTCAACAGTAAATCAAATAGTCCAATCATGGAAACACCAATCCATTATAACAATTTACAACAGGAGAACTTGCACTTTAACACTGAACAGAAGTGAGAAAGTGCACAGACACACTAAACCAGCAAAAACAGATTACAAACCAGGAGGTCAGAAGACAAAATGTCAGGGTATACACGGCAAAAGATGCCAGGTCTAACAATAGGCAAAAACATTATCAGGGAAATGTCCTTCCCAAGGCCGATCCAGCCAATGGACTTGCACTTACAGCTTCATTTAGAGCTAGTGGGTAATGAGAAATCTGCCAAAAATAGCATAGACAGATGCAATGTCCACACAACTCTCGATTTTATGTCAAGACAGGAGGCTATCATTATGCATTAGTACTTTTATTTGCCACCTCTGCAGCACTTTAAAGAATTAAGAACAGAGTCAAACAACAAAAATCTAAAACAGAACACCAAAGTCCCATATGATCCCAACGTCCGCCATCTTCCTCCTCTTTTGTTTGCTGCTTCTGGAGCAGATAAGTATTGTTTAAAGGCTTAAGAGAAATATGTCAAAAGATTGATTTTATCGTGTATTTAGAGTTGTTAAATGTTTTAAATGTCCAATTTATGGCCAATAAGTTTTAAATGTGTAGAATTTATGTATAGGACATTTATAGAAAAAATGTATTGAAAATATTTACCATAAGAAAGTTAGTATAATGAGGGATTGTTAGATCGCTTTATTAGCGTTTTACAGTGCAAGTGGTTTTTGGGAGTTTACAGGATTATGTAGAAAGTTAATACTTATTTTTTAAAAGCCTACTGTTGCAGGCGCAAGAGGGAGAATCCTCTGATCATGCGGTGTGTGTGGGCGTAGGTGGACATCTTCATTGAAAGTTCAGGCTTCATGTTCGTAGCTCGAGCGTGAAATGCTCGGAGTATGACAGACATTTTGTTTTGAAGATTCCGTTTATGTGCGCACGCGGGAGTGTAGGGCAGAGCATTTTTAAAGCGATTTAATGAAAAGAAAAGATCAATTCTTTTTCTGGCATATAGCGTAGCAATGAAGATAGAAATTTAAATATGGCAAATATGAAAGTTAAAGGAAATGATTTACAAGAAAAGTGTGAAAGTGAATGTTGATGTTTGGAACGAAGGTTGTTTTTTAGTGATTGGGATAGTTTTTTTAAGTCGATTGGGGAAGTTGTTTAAAGTAGAGAGTAGAATCGGAGAGTTACCTAGAAACCAATAACTGTTAGGTTAACGGAGAGAAAGGTTTCAGTCAGCTGCTTTGGTACTGCTTTTTAAACTTATATTAAGGGATTTTATATAAGTAGAATGTCAGGAGAGGATAATATTAGTGATTCAGGGAGTCTTTTGACAGAAGAAATTTGAAAAATAGTAAATGAAGCAGTGGGAGCAGCATTATCTGGTGTTAAGGGGCCTCATTTGAATGATGAGAAGGAATTTCTTTCGATGGATGAAGAAGGTAATGTACAAGATATGCGAGGAAAATGTAAGGAAAAGAGGAGGCATCTTGAAGGTGGTGCAGGAGGGAGTGGATTCCTTAGCGGCTCAAAAAGAAAGAATGTTCAAAGCAACTTAAGAGATGAGCAGGAATTTACTGCAGACAGGAGTCTCATTGATGAATATGTTTTGGATTTGGATTACAACGATGATGTTGATGAAGAATTAGGGAGTGAATCTTCAAGTAAAAGAAGTGATAAAATGGTTATTGATTCTTTTTTTATAAAAAAGTTGTTTGATCCAAAGGATGTTAGACATCCAAGGGCATCAGAGTGGTGGCCGATGAAACATGTTTCAGAGTATATTCAATATTGGATAAGAAGGCCTTTGGAAAGAAATGAGAGAGACATTATGAGGGCAGAATGTTCTCGCCCGGTGATTGGTGTTAAAGATGCCTTAACACCTAATTTGGATCCAGAGATAATAACATAAATGTTCAAGATGGGGAGAGATCCTAGAAAGTTTCTGGAAAAGGCATTAAAGCAGTGTGAAGATAAAATATTGGATACTCTAGTTCCTTTTGCTATTATGATTGATTTGGTAGAAGAAGCATAACTTAAAGGGAAAGACTTAGATATAGCTTTATTAAGCACATCGCTGCTTGAGAGATTCCTCTCCTGTGCTGGGCCCTTGTAGAAATGGGTGTTGTCATGACGAGCTCAGCTCGTCATGAGCACAGGAGCACTGTACTGCATGACGAGCTGAGCTCGTCATGAGCATGGAAGGGGTTAAGATGTTGATGTCAAAGGGCGATTAGTTTCCTTGGAAACGCAAATGCGGGCCTGATTGAAGAAAGGAAAAAAGCTGTGCTGTTCAAAATCAGTCCTAAATTAGGTGATTTTGCTAAGAGGATACATGTGAAAATCCAAATGGTTTATTATTTGGGGATGGTGCTGTAAAAGAACTAGGCAAATATGTAAATACGTCTACATCTCTGGACAGGGTTCAGACAAATATGATAAAAGTTTTTAGTGGAGGTGTTTCAAATAGTGTTTATGGCAGGGCTGGAAGGAGAGGGCAACCTTCTGGCCGACGCTATTATAAGCCCCAATACAATTATTCTAGAGGAAGAGGATCACAAAGTCAGTACAGGTTCTATCCCCAAAGAGGAAGAGGTTATCGTACAAGAGGTTCAAGAGGAAAAGGTCAGTCCTCAAATCAAGGAGGAAGTACATTTGAATATGAAGATTTGTACTGGTTCTTTCCTAGAAAAGGTGGGAGGAAGATTGAAACATTTTGTTGTAAAATGGAAAGAGATAACGAAGAACCCTTGGGTTTTGAGAGCAGTAACAGGATTCGAGATAGAGTTTTTAAAAGAACCATATCAGTCAAGAGAACGAAGAGAGTTGGTTTTTAACGAAAAACAAGAGTAGATAGTTTTGGAGGAAATAGAAAGTAAGTTGAGGAAAGGAGCGATTGTGGAAATTGAAGAAAAGGAAATAGGTTTCATAAGTACATTGTTTCTGGTGGAAAAAAAGGAGTAAGGTTGGAGACCGGTAATCAATTTGAGGGATTTGAATTTTTATGTGGAATACAGACATTTCAAGATGAAGAGAATCCATCTTTTAAGGGATTTGTTACAAGATCTAGATTGGATGGTGAAACTAGATCTAAAAGATGAGTATTTCTCAATTCCGATGGGAATAGTGAGTCAGACATTCCTCCAGTTCAGGTGGAAAGGACGGATTTATCAGTTTGTTTGTTTGCCTTTCGGGGTCTCCTCCACACCATGGTGTTTTACGAAGGTGATGAAAGCTGTGGTTGGTTTCTTGAGAGTAAGAGGGGTACAGATGATTATATATTTGGACGATCTTTTGATCATGAATCAGGCTGTGACAGAACTAAAAAAATCAATTGAAGATGGTGGTAGATCTTTTGCAGTCGTTGGGATTCATAATAAATGTAGAGAAATCAGCGTTGATTCCATCTCAAACAATAGAATTTCTGGGGGTTTTTGTGGATACGGTCAAATGTATGTTATTGTTACCGGAGAAAAAGATAAAGAAAATTCGCAAAGAAGTGAAATCTTTATTGAGAAGGGATTTGGTGAGTTTGGGAGACATTGAAAGAGTTATAGGTCTTTTATCATCGTGAATTCAGGCTGTGTTTCCAGGTCCCTTACATTACAGGGCTTTACAACGTTTAAAGACCTCAGGTTTGGAAAAAGGTGTATGGTACGGAGATCGCGTACAGATGTCAGAGGAGGCGAACTTGGAATTAAATTGGTGGTTGGAAAATTTGACTGCTTGGAATGGTCGGGCGATTTTTGGTATGAGGTCAGATTATGTGATGGAGACAGATGCAAGCAATCTTGGTTGGGGAGCTACTTGTATGAGTCTAGAAACAGGTGGTGTTTGGAATTCGATGGAAAAGAAGGAGCATATTAATTATTTAGAATTGAGGGCAGGTCATTTTTCTCTGCAAAGTTTCAGGAGTTTATTCCGTGGCAATTCTGTTCTTTTGAAGATGGACAATATCACTGCTGTAATTTATATAAACAAGCCAGGAGCGAGCAGATCAAAAAAGTTGACGGAGGTTACTCAGGAAATTTTGTTTTGTATGGAACACAGGCGCAGTATCTTCCAGGTCAGGAAAACTTAGTAGCGGATTGGTATTCAAGGAATTTGATAGACTTCAGCGTTTGGATGCTGAACGAGGACATTTTTCAGGAGATTCAGTCGCAGTTTGGCCCTCTGGAAATAGATCTGTTTGCATCAAGACTAACATATCAACTGAAGGAGCATTTCAGTTGGAGGCTGGATCCAGGGGCGTCAGCTGTGGATGCGTTCAAACAGAATTGGAAAGAGAAGAAGGGTTATGCTTTTCCACCTTTGATTCAAAGAGTGTTGTTGGAAGTGAGGAGGCAGATTGTTCAAATGTTATTGGTAACTCCTTTTTGGATAACTCAGGTTTGGTTTCCCTCAGTTCTGGAGATGGCTGTAGAGGAGCTTTTTTTAATCCAAGCTCATAGTGGAATGTTAATAGGTCAGGAAGGAGAGGAACATCCTTTGGTTCAGGAGGGTTCGCTCAACCTTCTAGTCTGGTAGATATCAGGAGATCTGATTGATTTGCAGATCTTTCGGGAACAGCTTCTGATTTACTCAAAGAGTCTTGGGCACCAGGCACTAGGAAGAGATATAGAGGAGCCTTGAAGATTTGGTCATGTTGGTGCATGGAAAGGGGTTTGGATCCCTTGGAGGCTGATGAGATGAAGGTAGCAAATTTTTTAGCAGAATTGTTCGAGAAGGGTTTCTCTTACATATCTATTAATTGCTATCGTTCAGCGATCTCAGCAGGACATGTTTTAATTCAAGATTCATCGATTGGAAGGAGTCCTGTTGTCTGTAGGATTATGAAGGGAATAAGACTGAAGAGGCCTCCGAAAGCTAAATATAGTTTGGTATGGGATGTGAATTTAATTTTCAAGTTATTTGAAAAATGGCCAGCAAATAGATTTTTGGGTTTGAGAGAGTTGTCTAGGAAAATGGCGTGTTTACTTTGTCTGGTTTGAATTAAAAGAGTATAAGATGTTAAGGCTTTGGATGTAAGTAGTAGGTTTTATCAACCTCAGGGAGTTATGTTCGAAATTTGGAGGGGAACTAAGACTATGTCTAGTTCAGTTTGTATCCTATGTTGGATGAGTATCCTAAGATTTGTATAGTAAGATGTCTTAAGGAGTATGAGAGTACAGTAGCGGAATTTAGAGAGGATGGAGAAGAGCAGTTGTTGATATCTTATGTAAAGCCTTTCAAGGCAGTTTCTACTGCTACTATAGCTAGATGGGTTAAAGCAGTTTTGAAAGAGGCTGGTGTGAATTTAGTTTGTTTTTCAGCACGTTCTGTCAGGGGTGCAATGGCGAGTAAGGCTTTTGTGAATGGTGGAAATCTAAATGATATATTGAAGGCAGCTGATTGGTCAAATGCAGAAGTTTTTAGGAAATTTTATTTTAAACCAATTGAGCATGTTGCAAGTAAAGTTTTAGTGAGCTTTGAACATGCATAATGATAGCCTCCGGTAGTGCTTAAAATGCTGATTCTCATAGATTAATTGCATAGAGAATTGTGATTTTATTAAAGACAAGGAGGCTAGCATTATCCCTCCTTCCCTCCATTTGTTTAGGGTTTGGAGGTAATGTTTATTGTGCATTGATATATTATGAATAACTTGGAGTTTTTCCTTACGGATTGGAGTTGTTTTTTGCAAAGGAGTATTTAAATTTTCTTTTACTATTCTTGTTTCATTTCAGATAACTGAGTTTATTTGTGGAATTTATGTTTTGGTTTGAAGTTTTACAGAAGAAGAAGAATGATATTATAATTTAAGGAAGAAGAAACAAAAGAGGAGGAAGATGGCGGACGTTGGGATCATATGGGACTTTGGTGTTCTGTTTTAGATTTTTGTTGTTTGACTCCGTTCTTAATTCTTTAAAGTGCTGCAGAGGTGGCAAATAAAAGTACTAATGCATAATGCTAGCCTCCTTGTCTTTAATAAAATCACAATTCTCTATGCAATTAATCAATGAGAATCGGCATTCTCTCACCAACTTCAGAGGTGAGCAAATTCTAAAGGTTGAGCCTCAGCAGAATCTACCTTAATAAGTATATTTCCTTCCATTCAGCAAGAATGGTAGATGGTAGCCCCTTGGATATCGTTCTTGTCAGAATTTCGTAAGCCTGGGTCATTTTGCTAAGTGAATTATGGCAGTCATAAGAATAATGCTTAAACCTCCCACCAGTTTTAGAGAAAACGATCAGCACGTCAGGGACATTGTTTTTGATTATCACAGAAAAATCCCTACTTCCGGGGATATTCTTTGAAAATAATAATTGCCAACCTATTTGCTATTTCAACATGTCATAGTTGATTTACACTTTTGATTTTAAGTGCTCCCACCTAGCCAATGAGCAAGGGACCTCTAGATTGCGTGGGCTGACTGTTGCTGGGCTAGCAGAGGTGGAGTCTCCAACGAACTAGCTGCTGAGGTCTAAATGGCCCTCTTAGACTTTAATTGAGAAAAGTCCTTTTCATAATCAGTTATTTTACTGTTTCTTTTATCCGAAGAAACATAATTTGGGCTCATCTGTAAGTACTGTTTCCACATCTTGGCACTCGCAGGATTTGTAATGCCATCTGTTTACAAAGGATTGCTCCAGACAGGCAAAAATAACAAAACTTTCAGTTTTCTTCTAAAACTGAAGCTCACAAAGATACACCCAAAATAGAATTTACCCAGGTATGTCAGGGAGAACCTACTTTCCTTATATATGATAAGAGGGAGATGACCCTATGAAATGTTGCTATTTTAAGAGTCCTTTTCTTACTATCCAGTGATACAGGTAACTGGGGTCATTCATGTCTTGTCCAATAGAGGTGGGAGTCTGACAGTCTACAAAACTAAAAATCTGAAAACGTCAAGATATGGATTGAAGGCTATGGTGGATTCGATACACTCTCTAATTCTCCTCTCCTGCCTCCCTCAGGGGCATATTTATGAGTGTTGTGGCACAATGCAGCAAAGCAAGCCATATTGCTGCGCTGCCCTGTTGTAAAAACAGGTCAGGGACAATCAATATTTGCCCGGCGGTATCGCCTCTTTAACCCACAAAATATTAATCAATGAAGAGGCAGGCGCTGGAGACTGGAAGGCAGGAAACAAGGTTTATTCTCTCCGGAGGAGAACACATCAGTTCAGACAGCCAGTATCGTCACGAGGTGCTCTAACCGCATCTCTGAGGCCTGGCCTCTTATACACGAATTTATGATCTTTATTGCAGGTAACACATTCTTGCAATGCTTTGAAGTATGAAAGGACATCCTCGGAATCTCCCCTTCAGGCCCGTTCCCACACACATTTACAGTTGAAGTCCCCACCCCGGTCACAACAGGTGATGATTATCACGCAGCTGGACATTCCGCCGATTCACGGAATGTGTGGGGTTGATCGGATATCATAGGGTGGGGGCTTTGATCAATTCGAGGGTCCTTTAATGGGGGAAGCTTCCTACTGTACGGGGGGGGCAATAAACAGTATCCGCAGGGCCAGGTGGTGGCCTGGGAACGGGGAAGACAAACGGGCACGCAGGAAAGGGGGTTTGTATCAGAGGGCCTGGGACCATGAAAGGAATGAAGGGAGGTGTCGCGCTGGGAACAGGATGGGGTTCTGAGGCAGAGCTGCGCTGAAGAGGGGTTTATGACCCAAGGCATGTGAGAGCGGGGGGTGGCCAGTGCGTGGGGGGTTTGTGAGGGCGAAGGGCTGTGCTGGGGGCCAGTGGCGTGCAGAGGGTGGTTCTGATCGAGGCACCTAAAATGGCGGGTGCGCACAACAAAAAGTGTGGCATCAGGGGAAAAGGCAAGATGGCGCAGATAATGTTTACCAAACCGTACTAATTTTCCACAGTCCTCCCTTTAACATTTCCAAGACATCTTGCTGGCCTATTTCCTATCCATGTCTACTGTGGTGGTCATAAGTAAAGAAGTAGGAACCCAGGTGAAGGAGCTATAAACATTACATTTAAAATCTTTCGCCTTAGGAGGCGGGTCTATCGTTAAGCTCGTTTGCAGGAAAGTCATAGTAATGCAATATCGGACAAAAACGATTCTGTAGTGAGAGCGTTGAGTACATTTCATAGATGCTTATAGTCATTCGGAATATGAACTGATAGGTTATTACATATGTAAGTTCTTTTCGCATTCGGTTGGAGCACAATCAATACAATGGTGGCTGGGAGAGAAATGAGACGTAGTAAAAACGATAATCAGGGGTGTCATTGTTCGAAGGGGAAGTCCTATTGTCATGGACCATTATTAGTGAGTTCTCAGCATTCCTTGTCGTCTTCTGTTGGCACGGTGGAGCACCGGCGGTGGAGCTATGTGTCCAGCTCTATTCTAGGTCCCGCGTTGCAGGGCATGACCTTTTCCTCGCTTTCCTGGTCAAAAAGGTCCTTTTCGCCCTGTGTCCTTTTGAGTCGATTGTCAAAGAGTTCAGGTGGAAGAAGGGGGTGTGTGAGTAGTCCTTAGGGTAGGTCGGAGGAAAAGGGGATGGAGCAGGGCCAGATCGGGAACAGACCAGGGGGACGGAAAATTTTAGGTAGGCGGGCCCATGACCGAGTTCAGAGAGCGGGGACTTTTCGGCACATGTTGATCGTCGAGCAAGGGCATCAGGTCAGCCCTTTCCTCTCATTTTGTCGGAAACAGTGCCTCGTCCTGCGACTCCTTACTGTTGCGGTCTCGCCTTGGCCAATGTCGCAGATGTTCCACGATCTGTAGTCAGGCCGCGTGCTCCCACATCCGGTCTCTCTCTCCTCCGACAGTGGTACCCTTAAATGAGTTTGAAAAGACAGTCTTTAGAGAATTGGCAGAGGAAGGTAATCACATAAGTCTATTTCTCTCCCAGCTCCAAGCAAATGAGAAACATCCGTTACATTGGGGTTCACAACCAACATATAAATAATTGATGATGGGCTTGCTGGATTTACTATAACTTTCCTTCGTAACTATTTCTTTGGTGTTTGTTGGTGTTACATTCATTGTCGTGGTACGAGATCTGGTACCTATTCATTGCATTTTGTTTATTACAGTTACGTCAGTTCTTCTGGCAGAGATCCACTTTCCTAGTACGAGCCTTACGAAGCTATACCGTTCTCCAGGGCTTTATATTTTACGAAAAAGTGCAACGTGCTATCACCATGGTCTGATAGGTATCTTTCTGAGGAACGAACATAGGCTAAACAATTTTCCATTCTATCAATGCATCCTACTTTTCAGCTAAACATTTTACTTTCAACAGGGTTTCTTGCAACAATTTCTTCATTTCGGTCTAATCTTAACTTTGCAAACATCATTCTAAGTTCTACATAGTCTCTTACAACCTGACTACTTCATTAAAAAACCGAGGTCTTATGGAAAACAACTAGGAACATAGCAAACTGTGGTGAGGGACTATCGTCTTGCTTTGTGTCATGAGGGCGTTATCTAGCAGAAGGTCACAGTTCAGTTGGTAAGCGTTCAGTGACATTTCTCGAATTCTAAACTCGGTAGCTTGCTCATCAACAAATCATTTCTAGGAACAACGGCTGGCCTGTGTTTGTCGTAAGTCGACCCATCTCCTACGACCGGGGGTGAGGGACATTTCTAAAACTCTCGTCCGGGGCAGCTGATACAAAACTGAGGGCGTTCTGGGAAGATGGGGATGTTTCGGTCACTTTTACTGTTTGGGTATTGAGACAATTCGGGACGGGGAAGGTCGCGTTATCTGAGGCATTTTTTGTTATCATAGAAGCCACTGACATGTAGTTCCCTTATTACGGGTCAGATTAGGGAACCTCAGTCGTCTTACCTGTCCTTTCCCTTTATGGCCAATTCTAGGTTTCATCAATTTTTAGCAGAAAGGAGAGGTAGTGACGCGGCATTAAGGTGATTTTATTTAAGACAAATTTTGTGCAAATACTTGCGGTATTTGGAGCCAATTGGGTGGTGCACCAGGGGTGGCGGTTTGCCAATTAGGTGCTAGTCGTTCGGAAGAGTGAGAGTGTGGAAGAGAGAGAGAGAGAGAGAGAGAGAGAGAGAGAGAGAGAGAGAGACGTGCAACAATAGGCTAAATAGTACACGTGCGACATGGGGAGTGGCCGTGTATTAAGATAGGCTATTCAGCGCATTACACAACATGAGACATTACGGGTCTGTGTTAGAATTTCGAAAGCATGCAGTTTGGGACGGACGAGCATTAGGCCGGGTACAGGGGACATGCATTGAGTAAAAAGGCACCATTGTGTCGCACTTCTCGCACTCTCGGTCCTTTGACTAGTTAAGTCAACGCCTCAGTCGCATAAAAACATTCTCTCATAGTTTCAGACATACGTGACATGTGCCCATTCACGCAACACGGATTAGGGGTGATCGTGTTTCATCATATCATACAACTTATTGGTTCTTTCGTTACAAGAGCAGTTTGTGGGTGTGCTTAGGTGCCACCTTGCAGCGTTAGTCCGCTTCATGTATCAGACATGGCGAGGCTTCAGATCTTCACCATACCTCAGTCGTGATTCCAATGTAACCTGCAGAGGGAGGAAAAGAGGGGAAGGGAGGGGGACAACACTCTAGCATATCAAATGCATGGGCACGAAAATCCTTTACTTACCACATACTCGTCTTATCTCCTCGGGATAGAATCCCTGGGGTCTTGGTTTCTAAAGCCAGGGGGGGGGGGGCAGTGTGTCCTTATAGGCCGGGTGTAGGGAAACGTTAAAAATCAGAGGCACTTAGTGCGAGGTATCTAGTTGGTAGATGTGTCTAGCTATCGGGGTCCTTAAATCTTTTCCAACGCTGTGATGTTCTAAGGCATATCAGCTCTTCGGCCAACTCTGTTCCCTAGTACCTTTGAGTGCCGTACCTTTATAACATTCTATAATTTTCACCGCTTCACTTTACCCGTCCTCAGAAGTCGAGGTCCTTCTCCATGCGTTAGTTCCTGAGCCAGTCGCATACTTGGAGGCAGAGTATCGTGTCTTAGATTCGATCCTCCATCCGGGGCTGAGCAACCATCTTCTAATAACCTTAAAAAGAGAACAAAGCAGGGTGCACAGAAAAACTCTCCCGCTGATCCCACATTTTAAGAAAAGCATGCAATACCTGTTCATAGTTTGGAAAACCTTTATTTGCACAATCGTTCAGCATGTAGATATGAGAGTGCAATCGTATTTGGCCGGACACGGCGATGGCTGAAGCACGTACAGTAAGGGGGGGGTATTTTGCAGCATTAAAAACATTTAAAAGGGTTTATTTAGTCATTTGCATGAAACTAAAAAGGTCTATCAATAGGTGAGGGATCAAGGGGCATTCATTTCATAATTGGAAGCATAGTCAGACTAGTTGTAATCAAATTTCCTAAATGCATACCGTGGGCGTGTGTCACAAGCGAGGTTATGTATCAGTTACAATAATATCATAATAAATCGTACATTGAAAACAACATTTTTAACGGGGTCCTTTTACATGTTCGTCGAGTGAACCCTCCCTCTTTTTCGTCAAGTGTACAAAGGATCATATACATATCTCAGAACATCAAGTCTTATTAGCAAAAAAACACCACGAGGTGTTCGTAAGTTCTCATTGACACCGGCGCCATTTTGGGCGGGGCCGGGTTAGTCCGGAAGTAGCATCAGGGACAAAATGTTTCCTACAACCGGCGGTTGGACCAGAGTCCTTTTCGGCAGTTCAAAAAAACTCGTGCTAACAGAAGGGGTGGCTATGTCGTGGTTATTTCGTTAGCGACCAAGGCAGTTGTTCCTCACCGGAAGCCTGCAGGGCCGAGGGCTCCGGGGACTTTTGTAGAATCTTCAAGGCTGTGGAGATGCTGTCGGAGGTGGGGGCTCGTGCCCCGGTGGGCAAGCGTCCGAGTTACACTGCTGGTCAGAGTTACTTTAGCGGCCTAGACCCGCCTTCCAGGGGGCCCAGACGCTATTTTGAGGCCCTGCAGCAGCCGCCCTTCGTCGAGTCTGCAAGAGTGGAAGAGACCCTTTGGGGTGAAAAAATGGAACACCGTGCCGTAGGAGCAGGACATTCGGCTAGGGTGCAGCTGTGGCGCCCCCACCTGGGGGGGGCGAGGGAGACTCGTTCGCGCCGTCTCCCTCTCCCGGTGCACTCCACGCTGCCCTCTTTCATGGGCATGCATGATGGCCACCCCATATCCCGTACTCCACAAGTACACTTGAGGGCCATCGTATGTCTTGTGCTGCGCAAGTATGGCCGGCGCCATCCCATGTCCTGTGCTGCGGAAGTATGGCCGCCTGCGGTGCATGTCCTGTGCTGCGGAAGTATGGGCGCCGCCGTTGCACGTCCTGTGCTGCGCAAGTATGGGCGCCGCCGTGGCATGTTCTGTGCTGCGCAAGTATGGGCGCCGCCTGGCTGGAGGATTTCGGCGCCGGGCCGGGGGCTGGGAAACCTCCTATCCGGGGAGGTGGGAGAGGCCCGTCCGCGTCGCCTCTCCCTCCCAGCCCACCCTGTACCAATTTCAGCAGACGTATTTGTGATGGCCGGACCGGGGCTGGGAAACCTCCTATCCGAGGAGGTGGGAGAGGCTCGTTTGCGTCGCCTCTCCCTCCCAGCCCACCCCACGAAGAAGAGGATGGGACGGCCATTTCATGCCGGGCCCGTGGTGCCTCCTGGACATCCCACTGGCGATTCGATCGATGGCTGTCAGCAGGCCCCGCCCCACACGTGCTGTGTGTTTCACCTTCCGGATGGGCGTGACCGGTGACCTGCGGCATTTCGGGAACTTCCGGAGTGGGGGTAGGTATTTTTGTTTGGACAGACATGTCTGGGTAATGGGGGTTGTCTATGCAGGCCTGTAATTGCTCCTTTTTTTTACAGAGTGGGGGGCAGCAGAGAGTAATCAGTCCCATTGCACTCGAAGTTTGAGTTCATTAATGGAATGTATACTAATCTGTCCGAGACTACTCTGTGTATTGTTTCTGTAGGTTATCCGAAAAGGGTGGCTTTCTTTTGTGTTAGGGAACAGTAGCAGTAGTACGGGGTTCGTCACCGGGTAACTTAGAGCTAGACTGGGTTTCTCGTCTTAGCGTTGTTCGATCTATGAGGACTCAAACATGTCGCTGAAATCGGTCTGGCGAAATCTGTGCCATAGGGCATAATCAATACAGAAAAGGGGGTGGTGATGAACAGAGTGTCTGAATTAAGCAGACCACTCTTACCCAGTCCAAAGATCAGGGCTTGATCCATCACCGTTATTTATCTCACTGCCCCATCCCAGCTCAGAACCTGGCTATATGCAAATTAGTCTGTCCCTGGCCCAGTGCATCATGGGAACAGGGCAGACCAAACTACCAAGCCAATTCTTCACCAGAAAGGAGACAAGCTACCGGGGACCGGTTTCTGGCATTTCAGCCTCTTCGGCCCGGCTTGCTTGAATCCTGATGGAGCAGTGAGAAAGGGACTCATGTCTGAGTATACCCTGCCACACCCATAGTGGCCAAAAACGATACAGAAAAGGGGGTGGTGATGAACAGAGTGTCTGAATTAAGCAGACCACTCTTACCCAGTCCAAAGATCAGGGCTTGATCCATCACCGTTATTTATCTCACTGCCCCATCCCAGCTCAGAACCTGGCTATATGCAAATTAGTCTGTCCCTGGCCCAGTGCATCATGGGAACAGGGCAGACCAAACTACCAAGCCAATTCTTCACCAGAAAGGAGACAAGCTTTCGGGGACCGGTTTCTGGCATTTCAGCCTCTTCGGCCCGGCTTGCTTGAATCCTGATGGAGCAGTGAGAAAGGGACTCATGTCTGAGTATACCCTGCCACACCTATAGTGGCCAAAAACGATACAGAAAAGGGGGTGGTGATGAACAGAGTGTCTGAATTAAGCAGACCACTCTTACCCAGTCCAAAGATCAGGGCTTGATCCATCACCGTTATTTATCTCACTGCCCCATCCCAGCTCAGAACCTGGCTATATGCAAATTAGTCTGTCCCTGGCCCAGTGCATCATGGGAACAGGGCAGACCAAACTACCAAGCCAATTCTTCACCAGAAAGGAGACAAGCTACCGGGGACCGGTTTCTGGCATTTCAGCCTCTTCGGCCCGGCTTGCTTGAATCCTGATGGCGCAGTGAGAAAGGGACTCATGTCTGAGTATACCCTGCCACACCTATAGTGGCCAAAAACGATACAGAAAAGGGGGTGGTGATGAACAGAGTGTCTGAATTAAGCAGACCACTCTTACCCAGTCCAAAGATCAGGGCTTGATCCATCACCGTTATTTATCTCACTGCCCCATCCCAGCTCAGAACCTGGCTATATGCAAATTAGTCTGTCCCTGGCCCAGTGCATCATGGGAACAGGGCAGACCAAACTACCAAGCCAATTCTTCACCAGAAAGGAGACAAGCTACCGGGGACCGGTTTCTGGCATTTCAGCCTCTTCGGCCCGGCTTGCTTGAATCCTGATGGAGCAGTGAGAAAGGGACTCATGTCTGAGTATACCCTGCCACACCTATAGTGGCCAAAAACGATACAGAAAAGGGGGTGGTGATGAACAGAGTGTCTGAATTAAGCAGACCACTCTTACCCAGTCCAAAGATCAGGGCTTGATCCATCACCGTTATTTATCTCACTGCCCCATCCCAGCTCAGAACCTGGCTATATGCAAATTAGTCTGTCCCTGGCCCAGTGCATCATGGGAACAGGGCAGACCAAACTACCAAGCCAATTCTTCACCAGAAAGGAGACAAGCTACCGGGGACCGGTTTCTGGCATTTCAGCCTCTTCGGCCCGGCTTGCTTGAATCCTGATGGAGCAGTGAGAAAGGGACTCATGTCTGAGTATACCCTGCCACACCTATAGTGGCCAAAAACGATACAGAAAAGGGGGTGGTGATGAACAGAGTGTCTGAATTAAGCAGACCACTCTTACCCAGTCCAAAGATCAGGGCTTGATCCATCACCGTTATTTATCTCACTGCCCCATCCCAGCTCAGAACCTGGCTATATGCAAATTAGTCTGTCCCTGGCCCAGTGCATCATGGGAACAGGGCAGACCAAACTACCAAGCCAATTCTTCACCAGAAAGGAGACAAGCTACCGGGGACCGGTTTCTGGCATTTCAGCCTCTTCGGCCCGGCTTGCTTGAATCCTGATGGAGCAGTGAGAAAGGGACTCATGTCTGAGTATACCCTGCCACACCTATAGTGGCCAAAAACGATACAGAAAAGGGGGTGGTGATGAACAGAGTGTCTGAATTAAGCAGACCACTCTTACCCAGTCCAAAGATCAGGGCTTGATCCATCACCGTTATTTATCTCACTGCCCCATCCCAGCTCAGAACCTGGCTATATGCAAATTAGTCTGTCCCTGGCCCAGTGCATCATGGGAACAGGGCAGACCAAACTACCAAGCCAATTCTTCACCAGAAAGGAGACAAGCTACCGGGGACCGGTTTCTGGCATTTCAGCCTCTTCGGCCCGGCTTGCTTGAATCCTGATGGAGCAGTGAGAAAGGGACTCATGTCTGAGTATACCCTGCCACACCTATAGTGGCCAAAAACGATACAGAAAAGGGGGTGGTGATGAACAGAGTGTCTGAATTAAGCAGACCACTCTTACCCAGTCCAAAGATCAGGGCTTGATCCATCACCGTCATTTTGTCCACCATAAGCGTGGAAGGGTATACTCAGATGTGAGTCCCTTGCTCATTGCACCATCAGGATTCAAGCAAGCCGGGCCGAAGACGCCTGAAATGGCAGAAACCGGTCCCCGGAAGTTTGTTTCCTTCCCAGTACAAGAATTGGCTTGGTAGTTTGGTTTGCCCTGTTCCCATCATGCACTGGGACAGGAATGGACTAATTTGCATATAGCCAAGTTCTGAGCTGGGATGGTGCAGTGAGCTAAAAAAAAGGGTGATGGATCAAGCCCTGATCTTTGGACTGGGTAAGAGTGGTCTGCTTAATTCAGGCACTCTGTTCATCACCACCCCCTTTTCTGAATCATTTTGTCCACCATAAGCGTGGAAGGGTATACTCAGATGTGAGTCCCTTGCTCATTGCACCATCAGGATTCAAGCAAGCCGGGCCGAAGACGCCTGAAATGGCAGAAACCGGTCCCCGGAAGTTTGTTTCCTTCCCAGTACAAGAATTGGCTTGGTAGTTTGGTTTGCCCTGTTCCCATCATGCACTGGGACAGGAATGGACTAATTTGCATATAGCCAAGTTCTGAGCTGGGATGGTGCAGTGAGCTAAAAAAAAGGGTGATGGATCAAGCCCTGATCTTTGGACTGGGTAAGAGTGGTCTGCTTAATTCAGGCACTCTGTTCATCACCACCCCCTTTTCTGAATCATTTTGTCCACCATAAGCGTGGAAGGGTATACTCAGATGTGAGTCCCTTGCTCATTGCACCATCAGGATTCAAGCAAGCCGGGCCGAAGACGCCTGAAATGGCAGAAACCGGTCCCCGGAAGTTTGTTTCCTTCCCAGTACAAGAATTGGCTTGGTAGTTTGGTTTGCCCTGTTCCCATCATGCACTGGGACAGGAATGGACTAATTTGCATATAGCCAAGTTCTGAGCTGGGATGGTGCAGTGAGCTAAAAAAAAGGGTGATGGATCAAGCCCTGATCTTTGGACTGGGTAAGAGTGGTCTGCTTAATTCAGGCACTCTGTTCATCACCACCCCCTTTTCTGAATCATTTTGTCCACCATAAGCGTGGAAGGGTATACTCAGATGTGAGTCCCTTGCTCATTGCACCATCAGGATTCAAGCAAGCCGGGCCGAAGACGCCTGAAATGGCAGAAACCGGTCCCCGGAAGTTTGTTTCCTTCCCAGTACAAGAATTGGCTTGGTAGTTTGGTTTGCCCTGTTCCCATCATGCACTGGGACAGGAATGGACTAATTTGCATATAGCCAAGTTCTGAGCTGGGATGGTGCAGTGAGCTAAAAAAAAAGGGTGATGGATCAAGCCCTGATCTTTGGACTGGGTAAGAGTGGTCTGCTTAATTCAGGCACTCTGTTCATCACCACCCCCTTTTCTGAATCATTTTGTCCACCATAAGCGTGGAAGGGTATACTCAGATGTGAGTCCCTTGCTCATTGCACCATCAGGATTCAAGCAAGCCGGGCCGAAGACGCCTGAAATGGCAGAAACCGGTCCCCGGAAGTTTGTTTCCTTCCCAGTACAAGAATTGGCTTGGTAGTTTGGTTTGCCCTGTTCCCATCATGCACTGGGACAGGAATGGACTAATTTGCATATAGCCAAGTTCTGAGCTGGGATGGTGCAGTGAGCTAAAAAAAAAAGGGTGATGGATCAAGCCCTGATCTTTGGACTGGGTAAGAGTGGTCTGCTTAATTCAGGCACTCTGTTCATCACCACCCCCTTTTCTGAATCATTTTGTCCACCATAAGCGTGGAAGGGTATACTCAGATGTGAGTCCCTTGCTCATTGCACCATCAGGATTCAAGCAAGCCGGGCCGAAGACGCCTGAAATGGCAGAAACCGGTCCCCGGAAGTTTGTTTCCTTCCCAGTACAAGAATTGGCTTGGTAGTTTGGTTTGCCCTGTTCCCATCATGCACTGGGACAGGAATGGACTAATTTGCATATAGCCAAGTTCTGAGCTGGGATGGTGCAGTGAGCTAAAAAAAAGGGTGATGGATCAAGCCCTGATCTTTGGACTGGGTAAGAGTGGTCTGCTTAATTCAGGCACTCTGTTCATCACCACCCCCTTTTCTGAATCATTTTGTCCACCATAAGCGTGGAAGGGTATACTCAGATGTGAGTCCCTTGCTCATTGCACCATCAGGATTCAAGCAAGCCGGGCCGAAGACGCCTGAAATGGCAGAAACCGGTCCCCGGAAGTTTGTTTCCTTCCCAGTACAAGAATTGGCTTGGTAGTTTGGTTTGCCCTGTTCCCATCATGCACTGGGACAGGAATGGACTAATTTGCATATAGCCAAGTTCTGAGCTGGGATGGTGCAGTGAGCTAAAAAAAAGGGTGATGGATCAAGCCCTGATCTTTGGACTGGGTAAGAGTGGTCTGCTTAATTCAGGCACTCTGTTCATCACCACCCCCTTTTCTAGGGCATAATCAAACGTGGTGGTTCTATCTGGCCCGTCCGTGTCAGTCTGATTCATCTTTGTCTTGCGCCTTTTCCCTTTCTGCCGGCCTGTTATTCCTGTCGGCCCTCTGCTCCTACCCTCGTTCAGTAGAGTCGGGCATTGGGCTTTCCAGTGCCCGGAACATTTACAAAAAGCACATTGGTTTTGCCCTAAGTCTGGTCGTCCTGTGCGTAGTGTCGGGGGATTACTTTTGGGTCGTTGTGTCTTGGGGTTGTCCTGTCGATATATTCCTTTACCTACTCTGACTTCGTCTCTTTTCTTTCGTCGCATTGCTTCTTTGCGCCACATACCGAGACTGTCGAGCATAATAGGCGTTGTCTTATTACTACAAAGGGCTATTTCTAACGTTTCTATTTTATCAAGATCGAAGGATCCTATCAGTGGCCACTGTTTCTCTTGATTTTCTTTGGTATACCTGTGCCACAGCTTACTATAGGCTATGGTAACTAATCCATACTTTGTGAACATGTCTTTATTAGGGGTGCCTTCCAGCAGAGCTAGATGGTCCACCTCTAATAAACGGTCCGGGCTGAACCAACTACCAATCAGTGGGGAGAAGACAGACATGACGGCTCGCAACGAGGACAAAAGTCAGCACTGCCTATCTTATCACTGCGTGCAAAGACTAGACAGAATATTTCTATTCTACGTTGTTTGCAGGCAGTGAATACCTCATGAACCAATATCAAAACAGTCAATAAACAATCAGTGGGGAGAATAAGTAGGCCCGCAAAAGGTCTGCGTCCTCTACCCTTTCACTATCTGCAAAGGGGAACCTGTTCTTTCCTGTTTGCAGACAGAGAATCTCCAGAAAACAATCCGCGAACAGTAGTTCGGGGTAAAAAACAATTAATCAGTGTGGGAGAGGGAAAATCTCCCGAAAACAATCCGTGAACAAATAATCAATCAGTGGGGGAGAAAGATAGGCACGCTGGCTGCGTTACCTATCCTTCACTGTTTGCAAAGAGAAAGAGCCTATTGTTTCTCCGTTTGCAGACAGTGAATCTCCAAACAAGTCAACAAAGAGTAATACTAGTATTTTCCGATCAATAAAACAATCATTTCGCAATTCGTCGTGTTTACACGACCTTACCCGGACCGTATGGACAGTTCCCTATCTTCCGAATCCAGCGCCCGATCGTCCTCTTTTCCTCGTATTCCTCGCGGCACTCCTGATGGTTCCCAGTCAGGACCGTAGATCACTCGAGAGAGGTCTGTTCGGAACCAGTGAAGTTCGGATGATCGGCTGCCAGACGAGGGTCTATTGAGCAAGAGCTCTCCCGATCGTTGCAGTCGTTCACTCTGTCGTCAGGACCTCTCCCACTGGATCCACGTGTCGCTGATGGGCCCCACGCTTGGGACGCCAATTGTAAAAACAGGTCAGGGACAATCAATATTTGCCCGGCGGTATCGCCTCTTTAACCCACAAAATATTAATCAATGAAGAGGCAGGCGCTGGAGACTGGAAGGCAGGAAACAAGGTTTATTCTCTCCGGAGGAGAACACATCAGTTCAGACAGCCAGTATCGTCACGAGGTGCTCTAACCGCATCTCTGAGGCCTGGCCTCTTATACACGAGTTTATGATCTTTATTGCAGGTAACACATTCTTGCAATGCTTTGAAGTATGAAAGGACATCCTCGGAATCTCCCCTTCAGGCCCGTTCCCACACACATTTACAGTTGAAGTCCCCACCCCGGTCACAATAGGTGATGATTATCGCGCAGCTGGACATTCCGCCGATTCACGGAATGTGTGGGGTTGATCGGATATCATAGGGTGGGGGCTTTGATCAATTCGAGGGTCCTTTAATGGGGGAAGCTTCCTACTGTACGGGGGGGGGCAATAAACAGTATCCGCAGGGCCAGGTGGCGGCCTGGGAACGGGGAAGACAAACGGGCACGCAGGAAAGGGGGTTTGTATCAGAGGGCCTGGGACCATGAAAGGAATGAAGGGAGGTGTCGCGCTGGGAACAGGATGGGGTTCAGAGGCAGAGCTGTGCTGAAGAGGGGTTTATGACCCAAGGCATGTGAGAGCGGGGGGTGGCCAGTGCGTGGGGGGTTTGTGAGGGCGAAGGGCTGTGCTGGGGGCCAGTGGCGTGCAGAGGGTGGTTCTGATCGAGGCACCTAAAATGGTGGGTGCGCACGACAAAAAGTGTGGCATCAGGGGAAAAGGCAAGATGGCGCAGATAATGTTTACCAAACCGTACTAATTTTCCACACTGTGTCTCAGGAAAAGGACAGGAATGTGCCCTATTTCTCCAATATGATGCATTTCTGTCTTTTTCCCTTGTGCTGTCGCAGACTAGCTCCAACGAAGGCCACCCTTGCACCATGGTGCAAGGGTGCCTGTGTTATAGGAAGGATTGTTTTGTAAAAGAAGGGGAACCTTCCCTCCCAAAAAACCCTGAGAGGCTTTTTCCTCTTTCTATGTGTGCTGTAGAATTCAGCACATATAGAAGAGGAAAACATTTGGAAAAATACATATACATATATTTCTCCTTGTTATGCCTCACCTGGGGAGGTGTATCTTTGGCACATTCCTAGGTACACCTGTTCTTGTAAATCTGGGAACGCTTGAAAATCCATGGATGTTTCATGGGAACACCCACACACCACCCATGGAAATGCCTTCCTGGTGCAGAGTGATGCAACGTACCGATTTCTGCTGTGTTATATTACTATAGATTTACAAAGCCTTCGCGCTATATAAAACTTTATAAATAAATGGCTTCATAACAGTCATTTAACATTTGTGCCACTCTTGCACCACATTGCATGGTGAAAGAGCGATGCAAAGGAGCTCTTAAATATGGCCCTCGGTATCCGCCAACACATCTATGGGCTTCTTGTTTATCCATCAACAAAGCTTCATTTCTGTCTCACAAGCTCAGAGATAAATGTTACTATTTTTTAGTACCATGTGTGGCAAAGTATGATCCATAAGATAAATTATTACGGTTACAGTCGTCGTAAATCATAGGCAGGAGATGGATTCATTCTAGGAAAATGAGGCTGCCAGTGTGTATAGCAGTGAAACCTGATTGGCAGACTGTAGGGTAGTGCTGTCTTCCCATTCCGATAACCAGTACCTCCTTTCGGGGAGAAGCCAACAGGGAGCAGCAGCAATCTGAGAGTCATGCCTATTGGGTCTGCCTTACAGCTCCTTACAGGTAGGTCATGCCCAGAGTGGGGAACAGAGGCCTAACCTCCAGGTTTAATCTTGTCCCATCCTCTTTTGTGGGCTACAGCAACCTGTATCATTTGTGACATACATTGATGAGATAGTCAGTATGGAGGAAGGCTTCCTGATTGTATCCAACACACATTGCTATTGCGTTCTCTGACAGAGTGCAAGGGGTGAAATGATTGTGTAGCATATCTATACGTATGACTCAAACTAGTGCCAGCTGTTGCAATTGGACATGAATATACTACAACCTCCAAGGGGGTTGCTAACGCATCCACTGACAAGGGAAATAGTATGTTCCCACCTGATTGGATTGACACACTTAACAGCATATCAGACATTGAAGCACAAAGTAGGATCAGTGTTGCATCCTCTGGTGGGATGCCTTGTGTTAGTTCCTTTACTGGCATGTACACATGTATCACTTAAAGTTTGGGTGGTTTGCATTTGACACAGATATACTGCTTGTCAGAAACTCATCACTGAGGATGTTGAGTGAGGCTGTACGGTGCCATGTTCCTACAACTAATGTATGATTGTTCATGCTTAGACATGGATGAGCACTTTGATCAAACACATCACATACACTCGTTGTCAAATCTGAACCACTGAGTGCAGGCTTTTATTTCTTAATAATGTGTATGCCTGTGTCACTTAAAGGTGTTCTGGGTAACTTTTGGTTGATTGGAATTAGGTAAACTTGTGTTAGACAGCCCAGGATTAAACAAAGAGATTAAACAACATGCAGGAAGAATAAATAAAGTGAGGTGGTGTTGAAGGCCTAGCACGGAACAAACGATTACCTTGGACGATTCAGAGGAAACAAGGTATCCATTAGATCACACTGCAAGTATATGGAACACAAATATATAATTTGTGCTCAGGCTAAGATGGAATGTCACCCAAAACAAGGTCAACCAATGCCCTGCTGATCACTCAGTGGCTAGAATGTATCTATCTATGGGGCTGTGGGTGTTAGGCGCCACCGTAGAATGAGCTGTAAACTTACTGCTACAAACCCCCTAAATCTCCCTTCACACACGGAACTCAAGCAAATGCACCTTCTTTAGATAAATAGAAACACATTCTAGCCTTATTTAAATGAATTCAGTGCCGTGAATGGGTACCAGCTGTGTGGTCAACCTCGTAACTGTAAAGTGTTCTTTGTGGCCTGGTTAAGATGTTCGCGAAATTTAGACAAATTCTATATGTTGTGTACGGGCTCACAGCTGAACTAAGTTCATTTTCTAACCCAGACATCCAATAAATTAAATATTTTGGTTATGTGCCCTGGTATCTGTTAGGCTGGTTAGGTCAACAAGGTATGCATGATTCTGGTTAATAAAGAAAGGCCACTGTAGGAATAAGACCTCTGCTTTAGGCCATGAGGAGACCTTTATTTATACCAACTAATTTTCTGATCCCGTGAGACAGTACAGTATGCTTGTAAATCATATCCCATATATATTGGCATGAAACCAGACCCAATGTTGCCTTTCAGCTTTACCACAGACGTACCAATCATTTTGCAGAAATCCCTGAGCAGCCGAGGCTCTGATTTTAGAAGACATTATATCAGTTATACAGAAGTGTATGGCTATTTTGTAAATGAGATTGTCTCTTTATTCAATGAGGAGATTAATATTTTTCTTTTGGATTTGCAGGAGGTTTGGAGTCTGATGGTTGCCATTAGCAAGAGTTCGGGGGGAGGGGAGGGGGGCTTCAGCACCGGCAGCTTCCACTTCCTGAGGCTTGGTGGAGTCAGAAGGTGATCAATGGTTTTTGTTCATCAACTCAACCAAGAAAAAGTGCCTAGAAGTGGGTGCTCCATCAGAACACCTCTGCAATCTTTCGGCAGGGCCCCAGCGAAGGCATAGCACCCTTGCTGGATAAACCCGTGTGAAGCAATTGAAAGCACCGAATCAGTTATTATTTAGCCCTGGTGCTTGTTGGTTAATGAGACTGGCAGCCAGTTTAGCTGCATCCCCACTCATTGTTCTTGGATTGTCTGTAAGGGAAACCATTATATTGTTTAAAACATATGCAACATAATATTCATATACAAATAGATGTGTGCTGCCTCCTATTTTATTTGATCTGCATATGTTATTGGACTCATTGATGCATTCGTGCTAATAAATCTGGGTTGGCTGCGTGGCTATGAGATGTCAGTGCTATGCTGCTAGGCAAGGGAATGTTTCTCTCTCAGTGCTGAAAGTGAAGTCTGACTTCAACTCTGGTGCAGTTTCCTCCCTGGAGCCTGACTCACTGCGCCCATTTAATTCGCCGCAGTTCGATCAGTACTGGGCCTCTCAAAGCCCCACTAAGTCAAACTGTGGCACAGGAGCAAGTGTGACAGAAAGAAGCATGTGAGCTGGGCGCCTGCTTCCTCAGATACAGGACACCAGCCATTGCCTGGGCTGATGTAAAGTGTGGTTTTACGCCTCATTGGCGTGACGTGTGATGCAGATGGCATTGCTACTGAGTCGTGTGTATATAGGCAGGCATGCAACACCCACTGGCAGAAAAGGCTTGTATCCACCGCCCTTCAATAATAATTCACATTTGTAAAGCGCACAGTCACCCGTAAGGGTCACTAGGCGTCGGGAAGATTAAGCGAGCAATTGCCCAGAGTTACATGGAGCTGGCCTATTCAGCCGCCGGTGCGGGGATCGAACCACGATCACCTGATTCCTAAGTCAGGCGCCCTAGCCGCGGCGCCACCCACCTTCCTCGGCTGCAGCAGTTTTCAAAATAAACTCTATTCTTCAGCTGATCTGTACTGGCCTTCTTTGGAGATGGGGCCACGTCGCAACCTCGTCTTTCCTAGGTCATCCTGTCGAATTTTTTCTATGTTATTTATGAAAGCTCAATAGGTTATTATGTTCACTGCAGATGTGTGAGTGTAACCAGTCACACAACTGAATCCTGGTTGGGGTACCCGTAGAATATTGCTGTGTATTTATAGCACTTCGAGGTCCCAGTTCAGTGTGACTGTAAGTACTGTGAATATGCAAGACATTATTAAATTCAAATTCAAATTGACTTTATTTCGGATATATTGCAATCCATAAAAGTACACACAATAAAAACATCACAATAATCACAAAGTCAATCTAAATTACATACAGCTCAAATATATCTTAAAAAAAGAGTGCATAGACAAAATCAGAACAATAAAAAAGTGCAAGTAGGGTCCATATACAGAAGAAAGTGCAATAGTGCCTTGAGCTATAGTTAATGCACATTTACTCATCCAAACAATTTCTTAGTCTCACAGTCAATTTTAAAAATTCTAACACCTGGAGGACACTGTCAGAATACAGTAGCTGTAAGTACATAAGAGCGGGTCTGATTTGATTAAAATTTAAGTTCTTTAAAAGAGTAACCAGATACCGCTTTCGGGGATATTCATAAAATGTACATAAAAATATAAAATGCAGCATATCCTGTGGAGACTTCCCGTCGCAGCCACAGGGAGCTGCTGGTTTCTTAAAAATATCCGACTTGGGTCTAATTAAAAGCTGATGAAAGATGTTAAACCTGAAGCGAGTCAGCAAAAATTTCTCATGGGTGGTGAAGGAGCATGTTAGATACATTTCCATTGAATCACAAGTTCTCAACATGATATACTTTCTAACATTGGGTTTCAAGAGCTCAACTTCATCTCTTAGAGCATTACGATTCAGGAAAAAAGCTCTCTTAATTGCGACAACATCACCTTTAACTATATCCCTTGGGCTATCAAACAGGTTCAGGCGGCCAAGCTTCAGAAATTGGGACTTCAAATATTTAAGCCAGGGTACACATATTGCATGATCAAGAGATAAAATATCCTCCACTATCAAGTGGGTTAGAGGAATTGCATCACTTAACCATCATTTTACCCAGCACAGCAATGGTTTCAGTCCAACAATGTCCGATAAATGCAGACAGCCAAGTTCTTCATGAGCAGCTAAATTCGGTGTGCTCCCAGGGACACACAACAAACGCTTTAAAAAATTATTTTCAACTATTTGTAATTGTTCACCATTTGTGTAGCCTCATATCTCACTTCTGTATACTGCAGTGGCTATGGTTTTAGCGTTATATAGTTTCATCATAGCCACGTTTGGCTTCTTCCCCAATTTGGAGGCAAAATTGAAGATGGAGGCATTTACCCTGGACATTTTCCCCTTCTTCTTGGCCAAATGTGGGGCCCAACACAGCTTCGTATCAAATAAAACACCCAAGTAAGAAAACGTCTGGGTGATGGGTATCGAAACATCATTCAGTTTAAAATTGAACTTCTTTTTAGGTTGACGGCCAACATGCATTATAAAGGATTTGGAGTTGTTGACCGTAAGGTCCCTATCAGACATAAATTTATTAAATCCATTCAAAAGTGCCTGAAGACCTAATTCTGTTCGTGAGATTAAGACCGCATCGTCGGCATATAAAAGCAGAGGAATACCCCTCGCACCAGCTCTAGGACAATCAGATTTTATCTCTTGTAATTCAGCCTCCAGGTCGTTTATATAAAAATTAAAAAGATAAGGGGCCATAATGCACCCCTGACGTACACCTTTATTAATAGGGAAACAACCCGTGGTTTCCCCAGTCGATGAGTACCTCACGTTGGCTCTTGTGTCATTGTGCAGATCCGCAAGGAACTCCACAATCCCCCCATCTATTCCCTTATCCTTCATGGTCCGCCACAGCCTCCCCCTGTTAACACAGTCGAAGGCTGAGGACAGATCCATGACGGCAAGGTGAATTGCTCCCTTCTGTACCACAGTATATTTATTCAGAATAAGGAACAGATTGAGACACTGGGTTGTAGTTGAGCGCCCCTCACAAAAGCCATATTGAGAAATTGACAAGATGCGGTTTTCATTCGACCAACTTATTAGGCGTTGAAGTATAACTCTCCCCATAATCTTAACCATTGAATCAATTAGGGATATGGGTCGATAGCAAAGTGCACTTCCCCTATCTCCCTTCTTGAATACAGGGACTATAGTTGATAGTCCCCACGTTTCTGGCCAACCCACTGTGGCCGCCGCATTAAATACGGCGGCCAGAATGGGAGCCCAAAAAACTGGATCAGATTTATAAAGATCCGGGGGTATTCCGTCAGGACCTGGTGCTTTATTAGCAGTGAGGCCCTTTATGGCTGCCAAGACCTCACTTTTGTCAAAAATATTAGGGCTGTCCCTTTCGTAGGGGGCAACAGCCCTAGATCCAGAAATTTCAGAGTAGTATAAACTTTTAAAATGGCCTTCCCATTCCTCTTTGGTTATACAGCAGACAATTCCATCTCCAGGGTCCTCGGTCAAGAAAGGTTTCTTAACCAAAGCCCAGAATTTGGTGCTGCTATTCAGGGTAGAGGGGTCAAGCAATTCCTCCCAGGCCTCTTTCTTCAGTAGCTCCTTACGAGAGATAGTAATAGCCTTATATTCCTTTCTGCAGAGTTTTACAACCTCCCGATCCCTCGGGGAAGCTGACAAAGAAAGCCTCAGTTTGCGAGCAGCTACAGTGCAATCATGGCTAAACCATCTCGGTCCTACTTTAGCCTGGGTTTTATTAGGAACCGATAGAAACGCTGACACCTTCTCCGAAATATTTTGATAAGCCTCTAGTACCAATTTTGGTTCACCTCCCCCGTTAATACAGACGTCAATGTCCTCTGCACACCCTTCAGAGATGTTCTTGTAGAGTATATCCGCGGAGACCATTGACCATTTTAACCGCCTCCTCCCATCTGTTGTGGCCAATCTTCCTTGAACAGTACTCTTATGACCTTTTTTTGCCCATGGACAGTTCAAACAGATTGTGACAGGATTATGGTCACTAAATTCACTGGGAAGGATACAGAAAGAATCTAAAAAAGTTTGCATAGTCCTCGAGACAAGTATATGGTCAATGAAGGTACCCCTTCCGTGCCCCTTAAAGGTAGGGATATCAAAACGGTATGAAGGGTCCTTTAATGACATAGCTAAAGAGAGGTCAAAGTCATTCAGTAAGTCATTGCACATTTCTCCCTCCTTAGTGTGCTCCATATGCAGACAATCCGCACGAGCACAGGTCATTTCTGATAAACACTTGTGCAATGGATCTACACAAGGATGCAGATTAAAATCCCCCAAAATCATAAGGTTTTGGCCCACTTTTTCCATAAAATGGGAGACAAAGGAATTAAGAACATGAATATGATTCATACCTGCACTGTCAAAAGCAGCATTGTAAAAATTCACCAGTCCCACAGGAACATTACCTCCAGATAGAATTAATCCCATAACCCCTGTGTGCTGAGCTTCAAATCTCCGTACTTCACATGGTATCAATACGGAGACAAAGATTACAAGACCCCCCTTGGGCCTTCCCCGCAATGAAGGCACGGCTGGCACAAAGAAGGCCTTATACCCTTCTAAAAAGAAATTACAACCCAGCTCCCAGGTCTCTTGCAAACATATGATAGAAAATTGCTTGATGTAGGTAACCCAATTTACATCAGACATTTTAGCCGCAAGACCAGCAATATTCCAGGAGACAACAAGATTTCCTGTGGTTTTACCCACCGGGTTAACAGAGTTTGTAGATTCACCTGAAGCCCTAGTCACCTGAGCCACAGGTGCCCCCAGTCAATCACACTGCTCAAGACCGGATAACATTTCAAATCTGTTCTGTGTATTTATGTTTGACCCATATTGATACTGGCCGACACTCGGACTCCTGTTATGAGTTCTAGTGGGCCCACCTGACCCACAGGGATTAGTAACATTATAAAAAAAACTGAGACTCCTGCACAGGAGTATAGGGTTCAAGCCCCCGCCTGGTTAAATTCTGTTGTGGTGTAGGTTTACACAAATGTGCATAAAAATAACCCAAGGGGCGTACACAAATACTGTTCATATTGTATACCAAAGCAGAAGCTCTCAAAAGGATAGTTGCCACGTGCTGGGGGTGCTTAAAATTTGTATGAGACAAGAAACCCACAGTTTTTGTTGAGCCATGACACAGTTTTATTTTTCAAAGAGGTTTGGGATTCGTCAAAAGGAGATGCGTGATGGGTGCCGCAAGAGGGCACATTAGTTAGTACTGCCACAAACGGGGCACAGTCTGGTGGTAAATTAAGATAGCGGTTGTACCTCAGGGGTCTGGGAGCTCTACTGTTTATTTGCTTTGTAGATGGTTGCGGCAGAGCCGCTGCCACAGGGATTTCCGGACGAATAGGGTTTTCAGAGCCAGAGGCTGCTGCAACAACAACATTCCCCCTCGCCTTATTACTTATATCATTAATATCGGCAAGTTCTCTCCCTTTCCTCCCAGAGTGTACACTTCCACTAGATGTGACACTATTCTTTGCTGATAACAGACCACCCAGTCTTGTCACTTCCTTAGCTAGGTTATCTATCTTGCTCGTTAATGGTTTAATAAGCTCCTCCATTTTAGTTGTCAAAGAAGCTTCTAGATTTTTTATAAGTGAAGCTAGAAAATCAGGAGTTATATTTACACCATTTCCATTACCATCATTATTAGTGCCCGTGAAAACAAAAGGGATTGGTATTGCAGGACTGATGATTGCTTTACCATCCTTTTTTTTGACTTGTCTTGCTTCCCATTTACCCTCTGAGACAGTGTTCTACAGGTTCTTATGGCCCTGGTTTCTGGTTTGGTCTCATGTAACATACTAGTATCAGGACATGATAGCACCTGTGGGTCAGAATGAACCTCAACGTTTACTGAGATGGGCACTGGAGGGTCAATAGAAATGACATCAATCGAGTTAATTGCACAATCTTGTGTCAAGCTGATAGGGGAGTCATCCAATAATGTTTCCCCTACCACAGTGCTTTTCCCCAACGATGCACGCCTGTCACTATTGATCTGACTTACTTTCCTAACCAGGAAATTATCAAGAGTAGCAGGACCCACCAGTACCTTATCATTTTTAGGTTTCGACATTGTAAATACAGATGGAGCTAATACTCGTGAACAAGTACCCCTCAATCTAAGCACTCTCTATAATAATAAAAACAACCTATAAAAAAATAAAAAAGATAATAAAAGTTATAAATTGTCTTACACACTCCTGGCGCTAATAATGGTCCAAAAAGGGGCAAAGTTAGGGTCCAGGCCCAGTCCAGTCTCCTCAGACCTCTGAGGGCCACAGAGGGCCCGCCCTTTGCCCGGCCTTAGCCCCGGGCGCTCCCGCGCTTGACTCGCGGGGCGAGAGGGGGTGTCAGCCTTTTACCGGCGCCTCCGGGCGCTGTTGGCGCGTCACGAGCGCGCTGCCGCCTCTGGGGCCGCTGGGAAGTGTAGTCCCTGCTCGCGGTCAGCCTCCCGGCGTCTGCCTTCAAGCGCCGTTCCCCTCACGGCTCCGCCCGATGGCGGTTCTGCTCGTGAGTCACTGGTGTTCCCCCCTGGGCTCCCGGGGGGTCAGCCTTTTACCGGCGCCTCCGGGCGCTGTTGGCGCATCACGAGCGCGCTGCCGCCTCTGGGGCCGCTGGGAAGTGTAGTCCCTGCTCGCGGTCAGCCTCCCGGCGTCTGCCTTCAAGCGCCGTTCCCCTCACGGCTCCGCCCGATGATGGTTCTGCTGGTGAGTACTGTGAATATGCAAGACATTATTATAAAATTGTATTGCACAAAGTGTAAGAAAGGCTGCCGCAAAATGTGCATCGAGATTTAGTGCCGATTTACTAACATTTCATGCACCCAAAGTTGCTGCACCACGTTACGTGAAAGAGAGAGAGAGAGCGAACAGAACAGCACCCTATCTACTAAGAAAATATTATCTTTGCTTCTCTCCCTGCTCTGGCCCAGTCTAGGCTGTAATGAGCCAATGCACACACTTGCATCATAGTGTAAGGGTGTGTGCTGTGAAGTGCTGATTTTGTAGTGGAAGGTAACCCATCTAGTACAAAAAACTATGCTTACACTTCCCCCACTATGTTTGTGTGCTGTATAGTGCAGCACACATGCAAAGTTAAAAAATTAGGAAAGATAAAAACATTTCTCCAAGTTATAGCCAGCTACATTACCAGTTTGAGCAGGTTAGTGTCACTTTTGTTACCAGGTACAGATCGTAAGTAAATCTGTCTAACCATGTGTTAAAACAATGGGGCAGATTTATGAAGGCCTTGCGCCGCCGGTGCGTCATTTTTAACATGGGAAAAAGTGACGCACCGGCGGCGCAAGGCCTTCATAAATCTGCCCCTATATTTTTAGTACTATGGACTCAGACTGTACTAAGTACAAACTTTTTGTTTATAGGTTTTCCATATAAAGACATTCTCCAGAATGCACCTGTACATTACCTCTCAAAACAAATAAACCTTTTCCCCACGAAGCCTTAAAAAAGCAGTATGCTGTTTCCTAAGCAGCCTTGTCCTAAGCGGATTTGTTGATTAACTAATTGCACACATTAACATTTCACCGCCTTCATTCTTTTCAGCCAGAGGATCCTTGAGGTTCCCATTAGCCATTCTGGAGAGTTTGTTTTAAAAGTATGAAAATTGTTTTTGCAAAAATGTAAAAAGTGTGGGCATAACATTCTCAATAGATCCCACCCATTTCAGCCACTGTGGTCATCCAAAAGCCATTCACTGGTAGAGGAGGTTTTGTGTTTTTTTGCATTGCTTCTCATAACTCTCTGTCTCTAATTAGCCCACCTGCAAGGTGCCCATGAAGGACATGGGCCCTGCTCGCAAACTATGCAGAGCAGAAATTCCACGTGGAATTCCGTTCCACGCAATTATATGCAGTTCAGTGTTCCTGCACCCAGATTTACTGAGTGTGGGAATGTTAGACCTGGCATCATTTGTGTGAGTCTCCCTTCCATTTTGACGGATTGCCTCCTCTGTTTTGATATGTTTTTGCTGGCTTTATGCTTTGGGCACTGTGCCACTGCTAATCAGTGCCACAGTGCAAGTGCTCCCTATGTTAAATTAACGTACAAATTGGTTATAACATGATTGGGTTATTTTATTATCTGTCAGCCCCTAGTACAGTGCACAATGTGTGTCCAGGGCTTCTAAATCAAATGCTTAGGCTGTCCTGTTTTCAGTTTCTATTTTTGGTAAATTCTGGTGTTTTTTTTCAGTGTTTTTAATTTCTTAAAAAACAGTTGTTATCAGTGATTACACATTTTCACGCCACTAAAAACAACAGAAAAAGTGTTTTTCCGGTGTTTATGGAACGTTTCATTTTTATCATTGCTTGCTTTCTGCACTGAAAGAACATGGTATATAGACAATGTACGTATAGTGTATATGAGGTCAAAAGAGATTTTTGCAAATTAATGTTATTGTAGTACACCATACAATACTTCTTCAGTGAGACTTTGGTCATGTGCGCTCGCGCTTTCCTTCCCATGTAAACATCTGTGAAAAGGCCCTCTCAGCATTCATAGCCCCTTGGGCTGAGAACCGTCAGCTTAGGGGTACAGTTGGGATGACTCTTTCTTTGATGCCACATAAAGCACGAAATGATAAATATTTGAGTTTTAATTCCTGGGCATAAGAAAACAGTGCAACAGAATGGACTGAAAAGTCAATAGCATCCCTCATTAACTCTGAAGATTGTAAAGATGCTTTCAGCATACCATCTAACAAGTGGCAAGGATCTCCTACAGGGAATCACTTCAGCTCGGGTATCAATTTTGACAGGTCATCGCACAAATTATTTATATACGTAGCTGGATCACTACAAATACAAACAATATCACTCCAATCTTTGTTGAACTTGGAAAGAACCTTTTTTGCAGAGCATAACAAGTGACACTGCATTCCATGATTTCCAAAAGTCTGGTGTCACGTTTTTTCACCACTATCCCAAATGCTTGGTGATATATATACTTGTCACTATACCTTGCATTTAATGTTTAAAGCCTGAGGTGTTGGCAATTCATCTACTATCAATACTGACCCACTAGAAACTATGATCTGATGTATTAAGGGTTTTTACCCATTCTCTGTGGGCAAATGTGATGACACATATTAGGAAAGATGTTTATGAAACTAGCCATTTTACCTATCAGTGAAAGAATATAATACAGCCAAAATATCAAATGTGAGTTTGATATGTCCTGATTCTCTACAGTTTATAAAATAATTAAACTAAACCTAAAACGTGAAACTAAACCCTGCATCTTTAGACCAAAGGCCATAAAACTGAAAAAAGTAAAAGGAAGAAGAAACAATATTTTAGTGGCATCCCTAAAGAACAAAACTCAAGCAGAATAATGTTAGCAAGTCTTTCTTACTGCTAGCTTGTATAACAAAGTTACATTTTATTGAACCCTTCAGTAAGAACAAAAAGACTCTTTCACTTTCTTTTTCCTTTCTCTGAATGGCATTTAGTTTGTGGTTGTGCAGGTGTGGTGTTTTTTCAGTGTTTATATGTTTTCACCAGTAAGGGCTATTTTTCTTTCAGTGGGGTTTTATCAGTTACTATAGGTTTAAACCTAAAACCCCACAGCCTACAAATGCTGCTGGTTGGCTTGCAGCACTGGTTGTGCCACCCACAGAAGCAGCTTGTAAAGTGTGTCTCAGGCCTGCCATTGCAAGGCCTGTGTGCAGTCTAGCACTGCCATGTCGACTTGGCCAAGTGCACCCACATGCCAGTCCCTAAACCTTCCATTTGATTCATATTAGACACCCCTATAGTAGGCCCATGGGCAGGGTGCATTGTAAGTATAAGGTAGAGCATGCTCTGATGTGTGTGGCATGTTCTAATAGTGAATTACAGCCATTTTCGTGTTTAACTATTGAAGGCTACCTGTTCTCATATGCCAGAATGGGCAGTTAGAATATTACCTTCTTATAATCCTAACTGACTCAGGGAACATGGTAGAAATTCGAATTTAGTATGCATGAACACAGAATAATGAAATACATCTTTTAGTAAAGTTGGTTTTAATATTCTTTGTTTGAAAATACCAGTTTTAGAAAGTAAGCATTTTCTTGCCTAACTGTTCAGGCCTGCCTCTGCTAGGTTGTGTATTCCTTGTCTGGGTTTGTGAGTGACAGGGCTGGGGGATTCCAGGAGACTGGCTAGGGCAGCCCAGTGGTGAATAGAGAGATCTGCATCTAGATGGGAGGGAGGAGTTGCACCTGGGACCTGAATAGAGCAGGGCCTTCCCTCTACAATGCTGGCTCCACCTCATGTGGCTTGTCTGATGTCTCTGCCCTGCACTGTGAAAGGAGAGGAGGAATCATGTCAACAGAGATCTCCAGAGCTGTATCTTCCCTCCCCTGTGCTGGCTCCACCTCCTGTGGGGCAGCTGATGTCTCTGCCTTGCACAGTGAAAGGAAGAAGAGAGTCATGTAAACAAAGTGCTTGGGAACTGGTTTGGACTAGGCAGAGGCCTCTCTGCCTTCAGAGAACAAAGGATTTTGGGGTATAAATATTGGGACCCTAATCCCAAGAAATTAGATCACTTCTGGACAAGAAACCTTTTGCCAAGGAGAAGAACAAAGGAAGCTGCAGGAGTTCTACTGCCCCTCTGCCAGTGTGCTGTTTGCTGGGTTGGCCTGCAGTGGTTGCTTCCTTCCCAAGGAAAGGAGAAGGAACTTTTTAAGGACTTTCATCATTTACAGAATATTCTCCAAAGGCTTGAACTGTGCTTGCCTCCTGCTGAAGTCTCAGGGACAAAAGACTTCACCTCCAGCTCCCTCCTGAATTTGCTTGCTGGGAATTCTACCTCCAGATACTTGTGTGCCGTTGGGAGCTGGAAGTGTAACCCATCGAGAGGAAGCGTGTCGCCGCTGCAGCTGAAATCGATGCATCGCCGGAGAAGCGGGCCTTCGCCGCATCTCCCTGGAAGTGTATGTTCATCGAAGCTGCCTGCTGTCGCATCACCGGAGAAGCGTGACGCCATCGAGAGAGTCGCCATCGCATCACCTGAGATGCGTGTCGCAGGGCCTGTCGCGGGTCCAATGTACAGAGTCATTGCAAGGCTGCCAGGGCGTCATCGCATCATCATCGCATCGCCGCATCAAGGACGCCATCTTCTCGCATCGCAACCGGATCATCGCATCAATGCGCCATCTTATGCGCTGCAAGGGGCCCGCAGGCCAAGAATCTACACATCACCTCCGCACCGGTAAAATTCACGACGCATCGCCTACTCTGCGCAAGCATTGAGGCACAACGCATCATCTCCCCCGGATCAGGTAACCGACGCATCTCCCCTTTTGCGAGCCTTTTACTTACTTTGCGTCACGCATCCAGGTACTTTGTTGAGAACTTTGTTGCATTCATCATCAACTTGAACTAAGCAATGTTAATCATCTTTAAGTCATCTTTCAGTGTAGTATTGTGGATTTCTGTCGTTTGTGGTCTTGTGTTAAGTCTATATAAAGAATACATATTTTTATAAAACCTGAGTTGCGTCCATCTGTAGTGTTTTCACTGTATTACTGTGTATATTCACAAATGCTTAATACGCTGCCTCTGAGATAAGCCTGTCTGCTCATGCCAAGCTACCAAGGGGATGAACAAGGGTTATTAAGGAGTGTAATTCCCTTATCCTGACTAAGAAGTAAGGGTCCCTATTTGGACAAAGGTAAATACCATTGCCAACTAGAGACCCCCAGATCTAACAGGGAACAAAAAAAACTGATTTTACCAACTGGAAAATCCAGCATGAAAAATCACTATGGTAAAAGGCTGCTTCTAGCCCACACCCCTTCCATGTCCCTTACCCAATTCATCAGAGAAGGGACTGGGGAGCATGATATGCTCCCACCTGCCAGCCAACATTGTCCACTAGTTTGTTCACCCTCCCTCCACCCCTACCTTACACCTCTGGAGAACCGGGCCTTATGGACCAAGCGGCGCAGGGCACGCCTAAAATCTCCGGGTTCACCTGGCTTGTCGGTCAGAGACACGAGACACTCTGTTGGGCGTAGAAAATCAGATTTATTAGCTGCAGCCAAGCACAGTTGTCCAAGAAGTACCCTAATGGTATATTCTCAGGAGACTGCCACTTAATTCCGTCGCGCTCAGTCTATTATAGTACACATGTTTACAATGCCCACTCCCAAAACATACAAAACTGATGAATCGGAATAGTTCGAAAACAAGCTATTGAATGTCCAAAACACACCCTCCTTTCAGACCCCGTGTGCTCTCCTCCCCTCAAGTTAATCAACACTAGTGCCCGTAATTCAATTTGCAGGTGGTAGAACATGTTTGAATGCTTCAAAGGATAGTTTATGTAACAAGAGAATACACGAAGAGAATAGCGAAGGCCAGTCAAATAGCATAAAGTCAGGAAGAATGGTAGGACCCAAACAGTGGAGTAAAGTAAGGATTAATCAGTCTAGACATGGATTTAACAAACTCGGCCCGGCCCTGACATCGGTTTGGTAATCAAGGACAAGGATTACTCTTTAACAGAAGGGACACAAAGCAGCTGAAAAAGCAAAAACACAGCGTTCGCCGTGCTGCCTGAGTGAGGCAACACAAAATGGCGGGTAAACACAAAATGGCGGCTAGATACGAGGCGGAGTCGAAAACTACGGAACCTCGACCCTCCTTTTGCCATACTCAGGCAAAGCACAAAAAGACTCATGTTAGTCTGAGTCGATGTCAATGGTCATGAGGTCATTGAGTTGTTGCTGTAACATCATTCTAATATTTTCTGTTTTCTGTGACACTGGCTTTGGAATGCATACAGTGGCACAAATTCCACAGATGGCTGGGCCACACTGTAAACAGAGGCAACAAGAAAAGATGATTGCTAGAATCGCTCCAAGGAAAGTTAATACTTTCCATCCCCATGTGGACAGTAGTCCCCAAAACCATCCCATCACAGACCAATCTCCAGTATCCTGATGAATGGCCTCGGAATTGACATGCAGCTTAGAAATGGCTTGGTATACTGTAGGGGCATTATCGGAAACGTAAATGCAGCAACTAGACCCAATTAATTTACAGACTCCTCCTCTATCTGCAAGGACAATATCTAAAACCATTCGGTTTTGTAAAGTCATAAGACGATCCGCCTGAAGTTCAGCTGTCAAATTATTCAATGCTCCAGAAGTCACGTTTATGGTAGCATCTACCACACGTACTAGACGTCTGATGTTTCTGCTATTAACTATTGGACCCCAAATGGGAAGAAACCCTTTCAGAAAATCTCCTCCCTCTAGTCCAGCTGTGTCTTCAGAATCAATAACCCCTCTACCATATCTCTTTCTGTGATGATCTGCAGGAGCAGTATATGTCTGAGGAAGAAGGAAAGCTATATAAAATGTTCCCGAGAAATATGTGGGAAGCCATGTATAGGCTCTATCATGGCAGATAAAATATGTACCTTGAGATGGCACCAACGGTGAAGAAACCAAGGGTGTATAAACGTATGTATGGGAACAATTACTCTTTTCCTGTTTGATCTTAGTGTTCTGGCCATTTATTTGCAAACACAAATTACCTTCCAGTCCAAATCGGTGAAGATCTTTTCTGCTTAACCTTGTCAGTGAGGCTAGTGATATAACGAGTCACATTCCAACCGTCATATGCTTTTTTCTCATCCATAGGAATCTTACTAATGTCAGCAATTTTTGCCATGGTCACTATTCCCTTTTTCAAAGGATTGTGACTAAAATCTACTCTACCATTATAGGACCCACCAGGAGGATATCGGAGTTGATTCTGGTATGCATTAGAAAACATAGCCAGATAATCCCAAGCAGAACCTTCACATGAAAATGGGAGAACTAAGTACGGCATCCCTCTCTCTGTTTTATGGGGCATGAGCCCACAGACCCAACAGTCAGTAGTATTGACTACCAATTGATGCTGATGTAACAACTGAATAAAGGAATTGTTGAAATATTACGTTCTCCTCATCTGCTCATGGTCTGGGAGTGCATAGACTTTGTGAGGAGAAATAGCAGTAGAGGAAATCAAAGAGACAGAAGTAGGAGCAGGTACTGGCTGCATAATGTGTACAATCCATCCTACACATGCTAATAAACGACATAAACATTCTAGAATATATAATGCTACGCCACAACGACTAAACAGTAACTTAAAATACGGGTTTCTTTTCATCATTTTAATATCACCCCCTTACACTTCGTTATCCATTACTCTAAAGGCGTTGCTCACGATAATCTTCCTTAATCACTTGGCTGTGATTATTAGCCAGCCTATGACACTGCAAGTCCTGTTGAACTAGTCACTATTCAGGTCACAGCCTAAGACTCCTACCGTGACCCTGCAACTTGATGGATAATGTAAAAGGAATGTATTTTAATAAAAGCAAAATTACAAAACACAAAATGTAATTATCCTTGGTCAACCTTGGTCTCAGGTTGTACCGTGTCTTGCCAGGTATCATTTGGTCTCGGAACAAAGTTTCTGGATCTGAGGTGTTCAGTCGCAAGTGCGATGGTACAGCTTCCGGCAAAACGGCGTTGTCTTCTTTTTTAGAACTTGTCCAGTCCAGGCGTGCACTACTGAATGGTACAAATCTGGGTCCTTTCTCACATTCACTATCACCAACACCTTCTCGGACCCACTGGTCATAAGGTAAAGGTAATGGCACCCTTTTACAGTGCATGCCATGGACCCAATTTTTCTTCCCAATGACCTTCACTGCTGTACGAGTGGTTAACAAGACTTGTCTCGGCGGCCCCCAACGAGGTTCCATGTTCTTTTTCCTCTGGAAATTCTTCAGGCAGACCCAGTCCCCAGGTTGGATGGAGTGTCCTGGATCTGTATTTCTTGGGTCGAGGGACTCCCCAAACATTTGCTGGCCGTCCAAAAACAATTTCATATGGACTAAGCCCCAAACTAGAATGTACTGTCGTTCTTGTTAAGAGAAGTGCCAAAGGCAAGGCATCAGGCCAGGAAACGCCTGTGCTAGGCTGAATCTTTGACAATTTGAGCTTGAGAGTGCCATTATAACATTCTACCAAACCCGCTGACTGAGGATGATTTGCCGCATGGAATTTCTGTCTAATACCAAGACCCACACACACCTTCTGCATAATTTGGCCTAGGAATTCACTCCCACTGTCACTCCAGACAAAGCGCGGCAAACCAAACCTCGGGAAAAAGTCCTTCAAAAGGACTTTGGCAGTGGACAAAGCAGTATTGTCTTTTAGGGGGTAGGCCTCTATCCATCTGGAAAAGGCGCAAACCACCACCAGGACATACTTGAGGTTGTTGAAACATTCCATGTGAATGTAATCTATTTGCAATACCTCAAAAGGATAAGCAGGGGGAGCAAAATGACCTGCCGGAGTTGGTGTTCCCTTTCCTGGATTGTGCATCAAACAGACAATACAATGCTTCACCACGTTTTCTGCACATTTAGGAATACCTTTATTCTGCCGTACTGGAGCCAGAAGTTTACATATACCCCTTGCATTGATATGGGCTGGTCCATGCGCCATAGTAACTACAGGTAGTACATACGCGTCTGGTAACATCCATCGCTGATGCTCTGACAATTCCGTCCAACATCCCATCGTGCCCAACATTCCCGTACTCTCTCTCCACTTACTGAATTCTTTCTCAGTTGCTTCCTTCTGAATCATTTTCACACTTTCTACTGTGTCTTCACACACACCTCCTTCTGCGACCCATCTTGCAGGGCCTGCAACATACATGTGGCTTTCAACATCTTTCGCTGTTTCTCTCGCTACTTCATCTGCAAATGCATTCCCTCAACCCACATCATCAGTAATCCTTTTATGCGCACTGCACTTCACAATCGCTACTTGAGCAGGCAAGAACGGTGATGGATTAAACCCAGATCTTTTGACTGGGTGTGAGTGTTTGATTGATTGAGATGCTCCGTCCATCACCACCCCCTTTTGTACCTCTTTTGGCCGCCATAAGTGTGGCAGGGTATGCTCAGACGTGAGTCCCTTGCTCACTTTGCCACTGGATTCAAGCAAGCCGGGCTGAAGATGGCTGGAATGCCAGAAACTGGTCCTCGGAAGCTTGTTTCCGGTCCAGGGAAGACATGGCTTGGCAGTTCGGGCTGGACTGTTCCCATGAGGCACAGGGTCAGACTGATTTGCATATAGCCATGTCTGAACTGGGGTGGCAGAGTAGGCTTAAGAATGGTGATGGATTAAACCCAGATCTTTTGACTGGGTGTGAGTGTTTGATTGATTCAGATGCTCCCTCCATCACCACCCCTTTTTGTACCGCTTTTGGCCGCCATAAGTGTGGCAGGGTATGCTCAGACGTGAGTCCTTTGCTCACTTTGCCACTGGATTCAAGCAAGCCGGGCTGAAGACGGCTGGAATGCCAGAAACCGGTCCTTGGAAGCTTGTTTCCGGTCCAGGGACGACATGGCTTGGCAGTTTGGGCTGGACTGTTCCCATGAGGCACAGGGTCAGACTGATTTGCATATAGCCATGTCTGAACTGGGGTGGCAGAGTGGGCTAAAGAACGGTGATGGATTAAACCCAGATCTTTTGACTGGGTGTGAGTGTTTGATTGATTCAGATGCTCCGTCCATCACCACCCCCTTTTGTACCGCTTTTGGCCGCCATAAGTGTGGCACGGTATGCTCAGACGTGAGTCCCTTACTCACTTTGCCACTGGATTCAAGCAAGCCGGGCTGAAGACGGCTGGAATGCCAGAAACCGGTCCTCGGAAGCTTGTTTCCGGTCCAGGGAAGACATGGCTTGGCAGTTCGGGCTGGACTGTTCCCATGAGGCACAGGGTCAGACTGATTTGCATATAGCCATGTCTGAACTGGGGTGGCAGAGTGGGCTAAAGAACGGTGATGGATTAAACCCAGATCTTTTGACTAGGTTTGAGTGTTTGATTGATTCAGATGCTCCGTCCATCACCACCCCCTTTTGTACCACTTGAGCAGGCAAAGCAAGTGATTCAAGCAGGTCAGTTACCAACTGACCATGCTGTATTTTAGTGCCGTGGGAGGTAAAGAATCCTCTTTCCTTCCTCAAACGGACGAATCTATGAGCAACGCCAAAGGCGTATTGACTATCTGTATAAACGGTCACTCTCTTTTCTTTCGCCAACACACATGCTCTCGTTAATGCAATTACCTCTGCAGCTTGAGCTGAATTCTGTGAAATGCGTGCAGTTTCTACTACTGTATGCAAAGTTATACCAGCATAAGATGCTGTCGTCTCGCCATTAGGAAGCTTAAAACAAGACCCATCTACTCACAGGATTCCATCCGGATTCACAAGTGGTGTGTCTTTTAAATCAATTCGGCCTTTAGTTTCTTCTTCTGTACAAAGAAAACAATCATGCTGGTCTTGTACATTTTTCTCATCTAGAACAGGTAACAATGTTGCTGGACTCAGAACATTACATCTCTTGATATGTATGTGACTAGCTAAAAGCGTCAACTCATATCCAGACAAACGGTCACTCGTTAAATGTTTTGTCTTTGTTCTGTTCAAAAGGGTATCTACTGCATGTGGCACCATAACATTAAGACTGTGATCTAACACCAGTCCAGCAGATTGACGAATGGAGATCGCTGCTGCTGCTGTTGCTCTGAGACAACTAGGTAATGCCTTGGCTACTGGATCCAAAGTAGCCGAAAAATAGGCACATGGCCTTTGTTTGTCTCCAAATTGTTGTGTCAAGACTGACAATGCACAACCTTCTCTCTCATGAATATAGAGTGTGAAAGGCTTACTGTAATCTGGAGTGCCCAACACAGGAGCAGAACACAAGGCAGTACGTAAATCAGAAAAACTCTTGTTACACTCATCAGTCCGAGGAAGAGGTTGGGGTGTATCTTTCAAAGTAAGCGCCAACAAAGGTTTGGCCAACAAGGAAATATTTGGGATCCATTGTCTACAATAAGAGGTAATGCCTAAGAAAGCATGCACCTCTCTTTGTGTAGATGGTACAGACATTCGTGCAATTGCATGGATACGTTCTGGGGTCAATCGCCTTCTCTCCTTAGACAAGAGATGACCTAAATAGGTAACCTCTTGGCGACAATATTGTAACTTAGAAGGTGACACCTTATGGTATAAATCAGACAAATGTTGCAGAAGTAACACAGTCGAATTTTTACAGACATCTTCCGAATCGGCAGCCACTAACAAATCATTGGATAAGAGTAGCCCCTGGAGGCAAAGAAAAAGTGTCAAGTTGAGATTTCAAAGCCTGACTATAGATGGAGGGACTCTCACAATAGCCTTGAGGTGCACGTTTAAATCGGAAGCTTCGGCCTCCGAGAGAGAAGCCAAAAAGATCCCTACTCTCCTCAGCAATAGGAATGCTAAAGAAAGCATTTTTGAGATCAATAACCGAAAACCAAGCTGCCGAAGCAGGAATCATAGTGAGCAGAGCAGTAATATCCGGGACAACAGGAAACTGAGGGACAACAATTTTGTTGACCTCTCGGAGATCAATCACAAAACGATACACAGGTGTCAGAGAAGGATCAGTACGTTTAAGGACAGGCAGAACAGGACTATTGCAAACATTTCCTCTAGTCTCTTCAACCACACCCTTCTGAACCAAGTCATAAACAATAGCCAACAAAGCTCTCTCGCCATCATTAGAGAACTTGCATTGAGGAATGCGTGTCAACTTAACATCAGGCTTAACAGTAATCAAATAAGGCGGAATTTGAAGCAAACCTACATCATTCGGACCCGTAGCCCAAAGCTTAGCAGGAAGTGAACGCAATTCGAGTGGCAGTTGGTCTTTAGATACATACATCGGAGAAGTCAATTTATCACCCAAAGTAATATGTACACCAGAGGGGGAACAATACAATGTGGCATGCAAACGTTTCAATAAGTCCAAACCCAACAAATTTTCTCCGCAACCAGTCGTCAAAAGAAGCGGAGCTTCTAAATCATACGGACCAATGGAAATAGGCAAAGGACAAGAAACGGGTTACTAACTGGGGCGACAGAGAATCCTACGGAAACATTTGTTAAGCCAGACAAAGGTGCCCCAGGGAGTTTGGAATGCATGATAGAACTTCTCATTGCACCAGTATCCAAAATAAATGGTTCTGTAACACCTAATGCTACAACATCAACATAAGGTCCATTCTGATCGACTGGAACTGATACGACTCGTTTGCTTTGTCTATGGCTGTCCTAGTTAGTGTGAAAATCGGGACTTTCACTCTCTGCACAATAAACGTCATTATAATATTGCGCGGACTGAGAATCTTGTTGATCAAAATCATTCTTAGCTTTCTGCGGGGGTAAGGAACGTTGTCCTTGAGACAACGCATCTGGCCCTCTACCCCTAGGTGCTGACTAAAAACCACCACGACCTCGTGGCACAGATTGTCCACCAGTACGTTGTAGTAAAACCGGACAAATAATCTTAAAATGACCATCCTCTTTACAATAGGCACATTGATTAGGACCCAACGGAGGTCGCGGAACAAAAGGTGTAGGTTTCTGCAACAATCTCTGAAACTGTGGAGGCTGTTGCGATTGGGGCTGACCAGAACGAGTGGGATAAGCCTGTTGCAAAAGAATCTTCGTTTTCAATTCTTTAGTCTTTTTCTCCACTTTCTCTTTTTATTCCTTATCCTTATTCTCATAATACTGAGCAGTAGCTAATATCTGGGCAGTCCATGAAACGGCCCATGAACTCTCTGATTGTTTCAATGTATGCGATAATTTTGGAAGTAAATTAAAGACAAATTTATCCACAAATAATCGCTGTCCACCTTCAGTACTCATATCTTGACCACTATGGTCGATGAAAGTTTCTTCGAAACAAGTAAAGAAATCGGAGACACTTTCATCCGTCTTTTGTTTGCACGCCGCTAACTTATCCCAGTTAACCCGTACAGCAGGCATCATCGTTTTCATAAGAGCTATTATTCTACCGGGTAATTCCATGATCAAATCATCGGGTTTAGCACTACCTATTTGTCCTGCATCTGCGGCCGTTATAGCAGCCCAATTTCCAACTAAAGCTTGATCATGGTCTTCCCTACGAATGTTAGCCCATAAAGCTTGTGGGACTACATTTCCCATCCGTAAATCAATATCTGCAAATTCATGATACACGCATCAACAGTCTGGGACAACTCTTTATAATTCCCAGCAGGATTCTTACGAGGGTCCGGTAAAGACTGTTTAAGCGGCAACACTTCCGATCTTTTCCAAGGATCATGTACCCATATACGCTGAAAATGAGCAAGGATAGGCAGATGAGCGTTTGGATCTGCATCCCCCCACATTGGAGGAACTTCTCGCATAGGATATTGTGCCATTTTGCGACGAACCGCAGGATCAGGTTCAAGAGAAGCTTGAGAGAAAAAGAAAGACCGGAAAGTAACAAGCTTTTGAACAGCATGCTCTACATCAGGACCTACAATAAGTCCCTTATCAAATTGATCCTGTATCTCGAGCAAACCCTGAGGAGGTAAATCCAAATCCATATCTCCCCACCCTTTGATAAGAGTATTACACATGACATTAAAGACATACCTCTGCGTAGGCGCATTCCATTGTAGAAAAGTGTCTAAAATATCGCGCACGCTATACTGTAGACCACTCATGATCCAATTACGAGCGAGAGAATCTAGCTTAATCCGCTCTTCCGAATCTGGAATCTGGCTACGAGATTGCCTTCGAGACGAAGCAGGAGAAAAATAAAGAGGCCCAAGAAAAGGTGACAAGAGACCAGAAACAGTGTTAACTAATCGTTGACGGGCTGTAGGGGAATCCGACACTAGAACAGGAGACAATGTATTCTATAAACCAGGGGAAGAACTAGTAGCAAAAGAAACTGAGGATGAAGGAGACTGAAGCACAGAAGATTGGGGTACAGAAGTCGGTGGCAAAGGAGGCGGAGGTGGAATCACTGGAAGAGGCAAATGTGCAGGAACCGGAATAACTGGGTTAGCAGCAGGTTGTAATGGGGGTGCATTAGCACCTAATACATAAGGTGGAGGTAATGTCAATAGATGGGACATGAAAGGATCTTCGTCAAGACCCTTACTCTTTGAGGAAGTAGGCAACACAGGATAACATCTATCTATTGCCATACGATGCTATCTTTCTGAAACTTCAATCATCTGATCAGTCTCATCATTTTTAAACAGTTGGGCAGCCTGTAAAATTGTCATATTTTGCTCCTTCTTGTCTTTCTTCATTTGCTTAATTTCTTTTTGTTTGTCTTCCTTACGCCAGAGGTGGAAAGAGTCAAACATTGCCGGCCGGGCTTTTCTCTTAAACAAAATCGCTTCTAAATTATTTAATATATCAGGCTCAAAACTACCATTTTCTGGCCACTGTAGGACACCATCTTTCTTCGTGTATCGAATCCATGTTTCATTAAAAATAATAGGACCAAGACCATGTTTCGAATAGAGCTCGTAAGTGGGAGTTCCAACCGGAGGAATCGGACAAGAATCCTCTAGCCGGGAATTCCTAGAACAACCAAAGCAACAGAATTTCTTAAACTTACTAAATCCAGGCATTTCGTAACGAACTGGACGTTTTACAAACGTCAAGGGGTTTAAGACAATATAGTCACAGCACAAACGTACATACCCTTCGGCTTCGATAAGTGCACTGATCGAATAATAAAAACCAAAACAAAGAGTGGGCGCTACCCACGAATACTTAACTAAATGTTTTCGTACGCCAACAGATGTCCATCTAACGTCTCGCGATACCAATCATCACCAGAGGGCCAAGGCAGGGCGACAGTCAGGGCAGCAGTCGTCAGCAGCCGTCGGAAAGGAGTAGCTGCGCTGTAAAAGACTTTCGGTCCACTTCGACATACAGGGGTCGCTCACGTGGTTCGCGAATCCTCCAGAATTTTCTTGCGAAGCTCCTCACGACCCTCGGGCTGAACCACTACCACTGAAGTCGCCCACACGTTGGGGCGCCAATTGGAGAACCGGGCCTTATGGACCAAGCGGCGCAGGGCACGCCTAAAATCTCCGGGTTCACCTGCCTTGTCGGACAGAGACACGAGACACTCTGTTGGGCGTAGAAAATCAGATTTATTAGCAGCAGTCAAGCACAGTTGTCCAAGAAGTACCCTAATGGTATATTCTCAGGAGACTGACACTTAATTCCGTGGCGCACAGTCTATTCTAGTGCACGTGTTTACAATTCCCACTCCCAAAACATACAAAACTGACAAATAGGAATAGTTCGAAAACAAGCTATTGAATGTCCAAAACACACCCTCCTTTCAGACCCCTTGTGGTCTCCTCCCCTCAAGTTAATCAACACTAGTGCCCGTAATTCAATTTGCAGGTGGTTGAACATGTTTGAATGCTTCAAAGGATAGTTTATGTAACAAGAGAATACACGAAGAGAATAGCAAAGGCCAGTCAAATAGGATAAAGTCAGGAAGAATGGTGGGACCCAAGCAGTGGAGTAAAGAAAGGATTAATCAGTCTAGACATGGATTTAACAAACTCGTCCAGGCCCTGATATCGGTTTGGTAATCAAGGACAAGGGTTACTCTTTAACAGAAGAGACACGAAGCCGCTGAAAAAGCAAAAACACTGTGTTCGCCGTGCTGCCTGAGTGAGGCAAAACAAAATGGCGGCTAAACACAAAATGGCGGCTAGATACGAAGCGGAGTCGAAAACTACACAACTTCACCTCCTTGTACACCTCTTGCACACTTTTTTCACCTGCTTAGACCAGGTAGTAGATGTGTTTGTTAAACTACACAGAAAAGAACAAACCATGTGGAATACCACAAGGTAAATCTTGGTCCGCACACTAATTTCCCATTTCATGGGACTTAAATCATGTTTGCCCACTACTGGTGGATTGTTACCTCATGGTAATCCTGACAATACCATGCTATTTGTATTGAGGGTCATGGTGGGCTACATAAAGTGCCTAAAGATAGATCAACAGAGAAAGACTTAGGGCCCCATTAGGATGGCATACCCTACCCCTAACCCCTGCAAAGGGCCCCAAAGAAATTCCTGCCAGCCTTTCCATGGCGGCATCGCAGCCCCCAATTGCTTGAAACCCTTAAGGCAGGGGCGGCTCCTCCATTAGGCTGAAGGAGCATCGCCCCACTGCTTTCTCGCAGTGCAAGGAGCTGAAACATAAAATTGTATTTTAAATACCATTTTATGTGTATGCTTCTCGCACTGCAAGAAAGAAGTAGGCAGGTATGCCGGTTGGGGGCAGGCAGAAGGGTATACCTGGTTGGGGTCAGGCAGGAGGACTGGTCGGGGAGGAGTGGCTTGCACCTCTGGAGCAGATCGAACCAGTCATGCGCACTTACATTTTTTCTACGTAGGCTGCATGCAGTCTACATTGAGAAAATGGCCCACCCACTGGCGCCCTGCTGGGCACTGTCCGCACCAATTACAATGCTGCCATCTCAGTGTTGTGATTGGCTTATGGGAGGGGAGGTAGCATGCCTGTTCCTGTTCCTGTTCAGGAGCAGGAAAACGCCAATTTAATCTCATGAGGAATGCAGTAGGATAAACCTGAGAATTCCCAGGCCCTCATTCCAACATTTTGTACAGACTGAGCTCAATATTCTCAGACCTGTACATGTGTGTGGTCTCAAACAAGAGCATGGTGCCTGTACTTATGGGCAGACTAAAAATGCACTAATCTTCAACAGTCAAGCCCTAGCATCGTTCTGAATTTTTGGGAGAAATGTCAACAATGGGTCGTCATCTTGAAATAACTTTGCAAAAAGTGGTTCTAAAGTGTTATTGATCAAATTGCGTATAAACTGATATTCTAAAGACTCTCAGTAGCCTATAGACACTGTCAGGTCCACTAAAACAGGTTTGTTCTACTCGTATGGGATTTTGCCAATGTTTCATATACACAATGTATCACTCTTTTTCGTTTATTGCTTGTAAAGATAGCTTCGCCCCTCCTGTTTTAAGAGTTATCTTCGCCTCCATTGTTTGACCTGTTAGAACCCACTGAAATTTGGATCTAATTGTGACCCTGTGCATAGGTATATTTTCATGTGCAGTCACCAGTGCTTTTCTTCTGTACTAAAGAAATCTTAAACACCAAACACAGAAGAGTGTATATAAATGCAGAGACTGGAGTCTAAGCCGATATTACCCCATGCCTCTCTCTTCGTGTCTGTTTCTTGTCTTTGTCTGTTGCAATATCTTCAATAGTATTGATGGATATACAAAAGGAAGTGACTTTACACTACACCAAAGCCACTCAAAAATAAGCACTTTTGGGCCTACAGTCTGAGTCTCCCACGTAAAGTGGATACCAAAAAGTCGGGCTTATAAATCATCCTGCTTCTGAAAATTAGACTCTTGTTTTGTGAAAGTGAAATGGAGGAACGGGTCGACTTTTCATATAAGGACACCTACAAATAAGTTAGATGTGTTCGTTCTGGTGATGGATTTGTTGATACATTGTCAATAATATTTCAAAAAGGGGGTGGTGATGGACAGAGTATCTGAGTTAATCAGAACACTCCTACCCAGTCAACAGATCAGGGCTTGATCCATCACCGTTTTTTAGCTCACTGCACCATCCCAGTTCAGAACCTGGCTATATGCAAATTAGTCTGTCCCTGGCCCAGTGCATCATGGGAACAGGGCAGACCAAACTACCAAGCCAATTCTTCACTGGAAAGGAAACAAGCTTCCGGGGACCGGTTTCTGGCATTACAGCCGTCTTCGGCCCGGCTTGCTTGAATCCTGATGGTGCAGTGAGCAAGGGACTCATGTTTGAGCATACCCTTCCACACTTGTGGTGGCCAAAATATTTCAAAAAGGGGGTGGTGATGGACAGAGTATCTGAGTTAATCAGAACACTCCTACCCAGTCAACAGATCAGGGCTTGATCCATCACCGTTTTTTAGCTCACTGCACCATCCCAGTTCAGAACCTGGCTATATGCAAATTAGTCTGTCCCTGGCCCAGTGCATCATGGGAACAGGGCAGACCAAACTACCAAGCCAATTCTTCACTGGAAAGGAAACAAGCTTCCGGGGACCGGTTTCTGGCATTACAGCCGTCTTCGGCCCGGCTTGCTTGAATCCTGATGGTGCAGTGAGCAAGGGACTCATGTCTGAGCATACCCTTCCACACTTGTGGTGGCCAAAATATTTCAAAAAGGGGGTGGTGATGGACAGAGTATCTGAGTTATCAGAACACTCCTACCCAGTCAACAGATCAGGGCTTGATCCATCACCGTTTTTTAGCTCACTGCACCATCCCAGTTCAGAACCTGGCTATATGCAAATTAGTCTGTCCCTGGCCCAGTGCATCATGGGAACAGGGCAGACCAAACTACCAAGCCAATTCTTCACTGGAAAGGAAACAAGCTTCCGGGGACCGGTTTCTGGCATTACAGCCGTCTTCGGCCCGGCTTGCTTGAATCCTGATGGTGCAGTAAACAAGGGACTCATGTCTGAGCATACCCTTCCACACTTGTGGTGGCCAAAATATTTCAAAAAGGGGGGTTTGAATCGTTTTGGCCGCTACAGGTGTGGCAGGGTATGCTCAGACATGAGTCCCTTGCTCACTGCACCATCAGGATTCAAGGAAGCCGGGCCGAAGACGGCTGTAATGCCAGAAACTGGTCCCCGGAAGCTTGTTTCCTTTCCAGTAAAGAATTGGCTTGGTAGTTTGGTCTGCCCTGTTCCCATAATGCACTGGGCCAGGGTCAGACTAATTTGCATGTAGCCAGGTTCTGAACTGGGATGGTGCAGTGAGCTAAAAAACGGTGATGGATCAAGCCCTGATCTTTTGACTGGGTAGGAGTGTTCTGATTAACTCAGATACTCTGTCCATCACCACCCCCTTTTTGAATCGTTTTGGCCACTACAGGTGTGGCAGGGTATGCTCAGACATGAGTCCCTTGCTCACTGCACCATCAGGATTCAAGGAAGCCGGGCCGAAGACGGCTGTAATGCCAGAAAGCGGTCCCCGGAAGCTTGTTTCCTTTCCAGTAAAGAATTGGCTTGGTAGTTTGGTCTGCCCTGTTCCCATGATGCACTGTGCCAGGGTCAGACTAATTTGCATGTAGCCAGGTTCTGAACTGGGATGGTGCAGTGAGCTAAAAAACGGTGATGGATCAAGCCCTGATCTTTTGACTGGGTAGGAGTGTTCTGATTAACTCAAATACTCTGTCCATCACCACCCCCTTTTTGAATCGTTTTGGCCACTACAGGTGTGGCAGGGTATGCTCAGACATGAGTCCCTTGCTCACTGCACCATCAGGATTCAAGGAAGCCGGGCGGAAGACGGCTGTAATGCCAGAAACCGGTCCCCGGAAGCTTGTTTCCTTTCCAGTAAAGAATTGGCTTGGTAGTTTGGTCTGCCCTGTTCCCATGATGCACTGGGCCAGGATCAGACTAATTTGCATGTAGCCAGGTTCTGAACTGGGATGTTGCAGTGAGCTAAAAAACGGTGATGGATCAAGCCCTGATCTTTTGACTGGGTAGGAGTGTTCTGATTAACTCAGATACTCTGTCCATCACCACCCCCTTTTTGAATCGTTTTGGCCACTACAGGTGTGGCAGGGTATGCTCAGACATGAGTCCCTTGCTCACTGCACCATCAGGATTCAAGGAAGCCGGGCCAAAGACGGCTGTAATGCCAGAAACCGGTCCCCGGAAGCTTGTTTCGTTTCCAGTAAAGAATTGGCTTGGTAGTTTGGTCTGCCCTGTTCCCATGATGCACTGGGCCAGGGTCAGACTAATTTGCATGTAGCCAGGTTCTGAACTGGGATGGTGCAGTGAGCTAAAAAAAGGTGATGGATCAAACCCTGATCTTTTGACTGGGTAGGAGTGTTCTGATTAACTCAGATACTCTGTCCATCACCACCCCCTTTTTGAATCGTTTTGGCCACTACAGGTGTGGCAGGGTATGCTCAGACATGAGTCCCTTGCTCACTGCACCATCAGGATTCAAGGAAACCGGGCCGAAGACGGCTGTAATGCCAGAAACCGGTCCCCGGAAGCTTGTTTCCTTTCCAGTAAAGAAGTGGCTTGGTAGTTTGGTCTGCCCTGTTCCCATGATGCACTGGGCCAGGGTCAGACTAATTTGCATGTAGCCAGGTTCTGAACTGGGATGGTGCAGTGAGCTAAAAAACGGTGATGGATCAAGCCCTGATCTTTTGACTGGGTAGGAGTGTTCTGATTAACTCAGATACTCTGTCCATCACCACCCCCTTTTTGAATCGTTTTGGCCACTACAGGTGTGGCAGGGTATGCTCAGACATGAGTCCCTTGCTCACTGCACCATCAGGATTCAAGGAAGCCGGGCCGAAGACGGCTGTAATGCCAGAAACCGGTCCCCGGAAGCTTGTTTCCTTTCCAGTAAAGAATTGGCTTGGTAGTTTGGTCTGCCCTGTTCCCATGATGCACTGGGCCAGGGTCAGACTAATTTGCATGTAGCCAGTTTCTGAACTGGGATGGTGCAGTGAGCTAAAAAACGGTGATGGATCAAGCCCTGATCTTTTGACTGGGTAGGAGTGTTCTGATTAACTCAGATACTCTGTCCATCACCACCCCCTTTTTGAATCGTTTTGGCCACTACAGGTGTGGCAGGGTATGCTCAGACATGAGTCCCTTGCTCACTGCACCATCAGGATTCAAGGAAGCCGGGCCGAAGACGGCTGTAATGCCAGAAACCGGTCCCCGGAAGCTTGTTTCCTTTCCAGTAAAGAATTGGCTTGGTAGTTTGGTCTGCCCTGTTCCCATGATGCACTGGGCCAGGGTCAGACTAATTTGCATGTAGCCAGGTTCTGAACTGGGATGGTGCAGTGAGCTAAAAAACGGTGATGGATCAAGCCCTGATCTTTTGACTGGGTAGGAGTGTTCTGATTAACTCAGATACTCTGTCCATCACCACCCCCTTTTTGAATCGTTTTGGCCACTACAGGTGTGGCAGGGTATGCTCAGACATGAGTCCCTTGCTCACTGCACCATCAGGATTCAAGGAAGCCGGGCCGAAGGCGGCTGTAATGCCAGAAACCGGTCCCCGGAAGCTTGTTTCCTTTCCAGTAAAGAATTGGCTTGGTAGTTTGGTCTGCCCTGTTCCCATGATGCACTGGGCCAGGGTCAGACTAATTTGCATGTAGCCAGTTTTCTGAACTGGGATGGTGCAGTGAGCTAAAAAACGGTGATGGATCAAGCCCTGATCTTTTGACTGGGTAGGAGTGTTCTGATTAACTCAGATACTCTGTCCATCACCACCCCCTTTTTGAATCGCTTTGGCCACTACAGGTGTGGCAGGGTATGCTCAGACATGAGTCCCTTGCTCACTGCACCATCAGGATTCAAGGAAGCCGGGCCGAAGACGGCTGTGATGCCAGAAACCGGTCCCCGGAAGCTTGTTTCCTTTCCAGTAAAGAATTGGCTTGGTAGTTTGGTCTGCCCTGTTCCCATGATGCACTGGGCCAGGGTCAGACTAATTTGCATGTAGCCAGGTTCTGAACTGGGATGGTGCAGTGAGCTAAAAAACGGTGATGGATCAAGCCCTCATCTTTTGACTGGGTAGGAGTGTTCTGATTAACTCAGATACTCTGTCCATCACCACCCCCTTTTTGAATCGTTTTGGCCACTACAGGTGTGGCAGGGTATGCTCAGACATGAGTCCCTTGCTCGCTGCACCATCAGGATTCAAGGAAGCCGGGCCGAAGACGGCTGTAATGCCAGAAACCGGTCCCCGGAAGGTTGTTTCCTTTCCAGTAAAGAATTGGCTTGGTAGTTTGGTCTGCCCTGTTCCCATGATGCACTGGGCCAGGGTCAGACTAATTTGCATGTAGCCAGGTTCTGAACTGGGATGGTGCAGTGAGCTAAAAAACGGTGATGGATCAAGCCCTGATCTTTTGACTGGGTAGGAGTGTTCTGATTAACTCAGATACTCTGTCCATCACCACCCCCTTTTTGAATCGTTTTGGCCACTACAGGTGTGGCAGGGTATGCTCAGACATGAGTCCCTTGCTCACTGCACCATCAGGATTCAAGGAAGCCGGGCCGAAGACGGCTGTAATGCCAGAAACCTGTCCCCGGAAGCTTGTTTCCTTTCCAGTAAAGAATTGGCTTGGTAGTTTGGTCTGCTCTGTTCCCATGATGCACTGGGCCAGGGTCAGACTAATTTGCATGTAGTCAGGTTCTGAACTGGGCTGGTGCAGTGAGCTAGAAAACGGTGATGGATCAAGCCCTGATCTTTTGACTGGGTAGGAGTGTTCTGATTAACTCAGATACTCTGTCCATCACCACCCCCTTTTTGAATCGTTTTGGCCACTACAGGTGTGGCAGGGTATGCTCAGACATGAGTCCCTTGCTCACGGCACCATCAGGATTCAAGGAAGCCGGGACGAAGACGGCTGTAATGCCAGAAACCGGTCCCCGGAAGCTTGTTTCCTTTCCAGTAAAGAATTGGCTTGGTAGTTTGGTCTGCCCTGTTCCCATGATGCACTGGGCCAGGGTCAGACTAATTTGCATGTAGCCAGGTTCTGAACTGGGATGGTGCAGTGAGCTAAAAAACGGTGATGGATCAAGCCCTGATCTTTTGACTGGGTAGGAGTGTTCTGATTAACTCAGATACTCTGTCCATCACCACCCCCTTTTTGAATCGTTTTGGCCACTACAGGTGTGGCAGGGTATGCTCAGACATGAGTCCCTTGCTCACTGCACCATCAGGATTCAAGCAAGCCGGGCCGAAGACGGCTGTAATGCCAGAAACCGGTCCCCGGAAGCTTGTTTCCTTTCCAGTAAAGAATTGGCTTGGTAGTTTGGTCTGCCCTGTTCCCATGATGCACTGGGCCAGGGTCAGACTAATTTGCATGTAGCCAGGTTCTGAACTGGGATGGTGCAGTGAGCTAAAAAACTGTGATGGATCAAGCCCTGATCTTTTGACTGGGTAGGAGTGTTCTGATTAACTCAGATACTCTGTCCATCACCACCCCCTTTTTGAATCGTTTTGGCCACTACAGGTGTGGCAGGGTATGCTCAGACATGAGTCCCTTGCTCACTGCACCATCAGGATTCAAGGAAGCCGGGCCGAAGACGGCTGTAATGCCAGAAACCTGTCCCCGGAAGCTTGTTTCCTTTCCAGTAAAGAATTGGCTTGGTAGTTTGGTCTGCCCTGTTCCCATGATGCACTGGGCCAGGGTCAGACTAATTTGCATGTAGTCAGGTTCTGAACTGGGCTGGTGCAGTGAGCTAAAAAACGGTGATGGATCAAGCCCTGATCTTTTGACTGGGTAGGAGTGTTCTGATTAACTCAGATACTCTGTCCATCACCACCCCATTTTTGAATCGTTTTGGCCACTACAGGTGTGGCAGGGTATGCTCAGACATGAGTCCCTTGCTCACTGCACCATCAGGATTCAAGGAAGCCGGGCCGAAGACGGCTGTAATGCCAGAAACCGGTCCCCGGAAGCTTGTTTCCTTTCCAGTAAAGAATTGGCTTGGTAGTTTGGTCTGCCCTGTTCCCATGATGCACTGGGCCAGGGTCAGACTAATTTGCATGTAGCCAGGTTCTGAACTGGGATGGTGCAGTGAGCTAAAAAACGGTGATGGATCAAGCCCTGATCTTTTGACTGGGTAGGAGTGTTCTGATTAACTCAGATACTCTGTCCATCACCACCCCCTTTTTGAATCGTTTTGGCCACTACAGGTGTGGCAGGGTATGCTCAGACATGAGTCCCTTGCTCACTGCACCATCAGGATTCAAGGAAGCCGGGCCGAAGACGGCTGTAATGCCAGAAACCGGTCTCCGGAAGCTTGTTTCCTTTCCAGTAAAGAATTGGCTTGGTAGTTTGGTCTGCCCTGTTCCCATGATGCACTGGGCAAGCGTCAGACTAATTTGCATGTAGCCAGGTTCTGAACTGGGATGGTGCAGTGAGCTAAAAAACGGTGATGGATCAAGCCCTGATCTTTTGACTGGGTAGGAGTGTTCTGATTAACTCAGATACTCTGTCCATCACCACCCCCTTTTTGAATCGTTTTGGCCACTACAGGTGTGGCAGGGTATGCTCAGACATGAGTCCCTTGCTCACTGCACCATCAGGATTCAAGGAAGCCGGGCCGAAGACGGCTGTAATGCCAGAAACCGGTCCCCGGAAGCTTGTTTCCTTTCCAGTAAAGAATTGGCTTGGTAGTTTGGTCTGCCCTGTTCCCATGATGCACTGGGCCAGGGTCAGACTAATTTGCATGTAGCCAGGTTCTGAACAGGGATGGTGCAGTGAGCTAAAAAACGGTGATGGATCAAGCCCTGATCTTTTGACTGGGTAGGAGTGTTCTGATTAACTCAGATACTCTGTCCATCACCACCCCCTTTTTGAATCGTTTTGGCCACTACAGGTGTGGCAGGGTATGCTCAGACATGAGTCCCTTGCTCGCTGCACCATCAGGATTCAAGGAAGCCGGGCCGAAGACGGCTGTAATGCCAGAAACCGGTCCCCGGAAGCTTGTTTCCTTTCCAGTAAAGAATTGGCTTGGTAGTTTGGTCTGCCCTGTTCCCATGATGCACTGGGCCAGGGTCAGACTAATTAGCATGTAGCCAGGTTCTGAACTGGGATGGTGCAGTGAGCTAAAAAACGGTGATGGATCAAGCCCTGATCTTTTGACTGGGTAGGAGTGTTCTGATTAACTCAGATACTCTGTCCATCACCACCCCATTTTTGAATCGTTTTGGCCACTACAGGTGTGGCAGGGTATGCTCAGACATGAGTCCCTTGCTCACTGCACCATCAGGATTCAAGGAAGCCGGGCCGAAGACGGCTGTAATGCCAGAAACCGGTCCCCGGAAGCTTGTTTCCTTTCCAGTAAAGAATTGGCTTGGTAGTTTGGTCTGCCCTGTTCCCATGATGCACTGGGCCAGGGTCAGACTAATTTGCATGTAGCCAGGTTCTGAACTGGGATGGTGCAGTGAGCTAAAAAACGGTGATGGATCAAGCCCTGATCTTTTGACTGGGTAGGAGTGTTCTGATTAACTCAGATACTCTGTCCATCACCACCCCCTTTTTGAATCGTTTTGGCCACTACAGGTGTGGCAGGGTATGCTCAGACATGAGTCCCTTGCTCACTGCACCATCAGGATTCAAGGAAGCCGGGCCGAAGACGGCTGTAATGCCAGAAACCGGTGCCCGGAAGCTTGTTTCCTTTCCAGTAAAGAATTGGCTTGGTAGTTTGGTCTGCCCTGTTCCCATGATGCACTGGGCCAGGGTCAGACTAATTTGCATGTAGCCAGGTTCTGAACTGGGATGGTGCAGTGAGCTAAAAAACGGTGATGGATCAAGCCCTGATCTTTTGACTGGGTAGGAGTGTTCTGATTAACTCAGATACTCTGTCCATCACCACCCCCTTTTTGAAACATTGTCAATAAGGCACACATGATAAAAAAAATGTCATATTTAAAGGTGCGCTTCGTTTTTCATGAAACCAGCAACAAGATTTCAGAAAGTTACTTCAAGGATATACTGCATACTTCTAATCTGGGGCTTCAACAGGTCTTTCTAGTTCTGTACTGTAGACGGGAGTTGTTTGCTGATCACTTGCATTGACCGGTACGATGCCATGCATTTCACACCCTTTGAGGTCACAGCTTTAGTTTGCCCTTCAAAGGTTTGGCTTCGAATCTAGTTCAATTTCCTTCCCAGCAGCTTGCATATGAATTTCAGATTGAAGAGGTCTCTTATCTATTGTATGTTATCGTATCTTTTAAATCCAAGTTGTTTGTTCTCTGCAAATTCTTAAAAAGTAATATAGGTTTTGAAAAGTGTAATCGTGTACCAGATGCATTCATTAAAAATAGGGAACTAGCTTTTAAGAGAAGAGCTGACCACTTCTTCCCATTTCAGCCTGAGCCTGGCATCTGGTATTTGAATTGCCCTGTGTCACTGTGCTGCCCCCATCACTGTGATAAAGGCTGCGACAAAAAGTTCAAACTCGCCATCCGTTGGCACTGTTTGACTCTGCGCGAACGCCACCTAATGTGCACGGAATTGTTGTTTTTTGTTTTACGGTTTTATATATAGGGCCCAAGGACATTGGGACGCTTTTCACGAGCACCAGATTAGGTGTCATAAGGCAGATTCATTTTTAGGCACGGGTGGATTCGGCGATGTTCACAGAATCAGAAGATGTTGAACGGACGCCAGGGCTCGACTCCGGCTCCCCGGGTCCAAACGGCAGCTCTGGCCAATATGCCACATCTACTGCTGCCTGTAGTGGCGCCTCCTGGCTTGCGGGCCTTTCTCTGGCTGTCAGCACATACACACAACTGGCATGTCACACATTCTATATAGTCACAGGAGCGCGAGCTCCTGCATCTCAGGAGGCACCAGAGGAAACGTCGGTGACAGACGCAGTGAGGATTGGGGTCCTTAATCCATCTGTTCCTTCCAAGCGGTCACCCGCAGACAGACAGCTGCAACCGTGGCTTCACCCTTGATCCCAAGCACACCCACATTTGCACAAAACAACAGACAGAACAAACCCAGAAATTGTGGTACCTGAAGCCTTTCATTTCTGTGCCAGCACAATGAATGGCACCAAGTGGACAGGGGTTGCGCCCGGGCAATCAGCACTGAAAGGTTTCATGGTAGAGAACATATGCACGCATGACCCCCTCTTAGGTCAGCAGACACCCATCGGCACATACATGAACATCCTCTCATTTGCCTGTCAGTCAACCACCCGTTCTGTATCGCTGGTCAAGAGAGGACTGTCAGTAGTTGCTGCACCTGTAAGAAGGATGCTCACGTGTGCCCCCTTGTGGTCTCAGTCGCAGTGGCACGCAGACAGAAGATGAAAGGATTAAAGGTAGATTTCAATCCTAGCACGAGGGGATGCTCCTTACCAGTGCTGTAGTGTGATGATCATTGACCCCGTTTAGTTGAACATTGTCTGCCCGTTAAATTGCCCACTAAAGATCAGGTGAAGCCAGGCCATGGCACGTGCACGATGCAGGTGCGGCAGAGATAGGCACACTGAGCCCTTGCAGCCTACCTGATGGCCTTCCTTCACCACCCAGTGTGTATCACTACTTAAAATGAATTACTTTGACCTACCACTACTTCGCAGTCACGACTTCCAAAAATTACCACCACTTTAATTACAACTGTATTGCTGTTTAGTTGCAAGATCAGTTTACCAAACCGTGCTAGATCAGGCTACGAGACAGTGGTAAGATTATGGTAAATTGCAAGTTTAGGCTACGAGACAGTGGTACATTTAAGGTAAATTTAGGTGAAACTTTAATTCTACTTGTGATAACTCGCAAAATTCACAATTTGTTTGTTATGTGAAATTCACAAAACAAATGCAAATTTTGCATTACATCATTATTGAAATTTGGGCTCGAAGGAGCCAGATTTGAGCAGAAAATGACTTGTGGAAAAGGGAAAACTGCAGATGAAAAACGTTTCTGTTCAGACCATCCTCCTGCTGGTGTCATGCACGACTTCGCACATAAGCTTTGCCCTTGCATACAAAAGCTATATTCCTATGTATGAACAATTTTGAGTAATTAACATATATTTTTGTGTTTAGGGAAATTATTGCAATTTCATTTACCCCTTAGTTAAGGGTAACAACCGGTGGTTTGAGATTGAGTCAGGCTACGGGGTAATACCTTCTCCGGGGGTAATCCTCCAGTCAAAGGAGCACAGAGGTATAATCCTTTGTGCAAGGATTTAGTCAATGTGCCAGTGCTAATGAGAAATCCAGTTGGACTTTAACCCATATACAACCCACTGAGCAATGCAGTGTAGGAAGGGTTTCCTAGTTACGATCAGTCCCATTAGGTGAGTATAGAGTCATGGTGGATCTCCAATCCCTCTTTTGCACACACTCACAACAGGACATATTCCTTAATATGTTTATTTTAATAACCCTAATCTAGTGCACATAATATGAACAATAGCCACACAGAACATAACAGGCAATGTAGTGAAGCATGTAATTGCCAGCAAAAACAGCAAGAAAAATTCAAAACATTTTCTTGAGTTCTTATCGTCCTAATGCCTGCATGCTGTTTTTAGGCACTATTCGAACTCTAGCTATAACATCAAATAGTGAGCCTGTTCTCAACGATGGCGTGATCTCTGCATCGATAGCCCTGGCACAAAGTCCCTCTTTGCCTGTAGTCCAATACCTGAGTTTTATAAAATGTGTTTGCTGATTTTATATTATCTGAGCTTTATTTTAAAAACAACATGACTTTCACACACTATACTAACAATGGGAAACGGCCACTACAACGCTGCCGTTTCCACAAATACATTAACCACGCATGCATTACAACGCATGCGTTGTTACCACGAAAGCCTTTACCACGCATACCTTTACTACGAGGTGTGTAGTAAAGACATATGTGGTAAAGGTTCAAATTAAAAAAAGGGGGCTTGGTGGGGGTCTCCCCCCCAAAAAAAACCTCACCTGAAGTCACGTCAGGATGTGCTGGCAATCGGCGTCATTTAAGAGGAAACGGAAAGAAACTTCAGCTTCCTCTTAACGGCGTACGACGTCACCACGGAAGAATTTGAGGAAAAGGTTATGCGTTGAAATACCATTCCGTTGTAACGCATGCGTGGTAAATGCATGCGTTGCAACGGAATGCGTTGTGAGAACATACAACCACTAACAATACGACAAAACTTTATTGGTGGCAAAGGAGTCAGCTCAATTATAATAATGACATAATATATTTGAAACTTATAAACAATCCTAGACAGCAAGAGGGCATATGGTGCAGACGTTTCTAGCATGTCAACACGTCTAAAACTTCATACTTTCTATGAAAGGAATAGAAGAGTCTGAAAATTGAAATAGAATGGAAATAGTAGAGACAGAAAAGACACAATGTTGGAAATAGAAAAGTTTTAACAGGAACTGTCACAGTATTTATGACAGGGGTAGGGTTAGGGTTTGGTAGTAGGTAAACCCAAGGATAAGGCATAGGCTTAGGGTTATGTGTAGAATTAGATTTAGAGTGAGTGTAACAATTAGGGCCAGGGTCTACTCTTAGGGTTATAGTAAGGCCTATGCTGAGGCTAAGGGTTGGATAAGGTTAGTGTTAGAAATTGGGTTGCTGAGTGAGAGCTTTTCAAGCAGCAACTACAACCCTGGTCAGGGTGAAGCCACAAGCAAACCTCAAATTACCCCGTGCTCAACCCTCTGGAAGGCTGGCATAGAGCAGTCTGTCTTAACTTACAGGCAATATGTTACATATTCACGCAACACTTTAAACAGTAATATAATGAAAACACAACACTTGAAAAATCCCACACCAATTTAGAAAAATATAGTCATTTTTTATGAATAAATTAGGACCACAACAAAAGCAATCCAATCAGTAGAACCAGTGATATGCAATTTTAAAGATTTCAGTGAAAATAGCGCTAAAAAGCATAAAGTGCCAACTGTGGTTATCTTGATGTGCTAGACCGGGACAAAGTCATAAGTTCACTTTGACTGCAATGGAACTTGGTCGGCTGCTGGGACCCACATAGGCCTACTGAACACAGTACCTTAATCCTAGTTGCTAATGATACAGACTCCCGTGTTGAGGATACACCGAGCAGCATAGAAAATGCGAGGTCCAGGTGAGGTGATGCAAAGTGCAGCGGTGGTTCCGATGGGCTGCATTGGGTGAGACGATGTCCTTGTGTGGAGATGCCTCAGCTCCGATGTGCTGCGATGGGCGATGTGTAGTCCTTGTGTCTGGAAAGCTAGCGTAGCAGGCGATGCTTCGGTGCCAATGGGGATACATCGAGCAACAAAAGCTAGAAACCAGCCCTGCAAAAGCAAACAAGTGTCCTTCCACTTCTTCAGGACCGCAGGAACAATCAGCACAGTGTATAAGATTAGCATTTCTATCTGTAGAGCTCTGGGGCGACTTGTAATATAAATTTAATAAATTATGGTTGGGCAGTTTTATCAAGGATATCTCTTGTTCTTTGAAGCTCAGACTATCTGCTGGGTACTTTTTTGGCATATTTATCTGCTTGGGGTCATAAAGACAGGTTTGTTTGCAATTCCAATATGTTTGTTTGTTTACCTTTACTTTATATCTTCTATATTCGGTATACATGTGAATCATGTCAAATTAGAATCTCATAATTGTCTGTTGGCATTGGAGCTACAATTGAAGTTGATTTCACATGCTGATATGGTGTGCAACTCTCTAATATGTTAATGTGATGTGCTGGATATTTTATATGCTTATAGTATGATTATGGTAGATAATGTTTTTGTTGCTATATATATGTGTTTTTGTGAAATGTAAATGTTATATACTGATTATTGCTACTGCAGCCCTGAAGAAGTGGAAGGATACCCACAACACATGTGTTGACTTTTGCAGGACTGTGTTCTAGCGTTTGCAGGACTGACTTACCTTAAGGACCAGTTATTGCTAGACTGTTTTCTCAGGATACATTTGCCTGAAAAAGACCAAACTGGAATCAGATTCATAGTCTAAGGATTTTCAATTGTATTTTTGTATTTTGTATTTGTTTTTGTATCGCGCATAATTCACCCATTAGGTCTCGTAGCGCTGACAGATGGATAAATTGGAGAAGTATTATTGATTTGGAAATTATTACTAATTTTTATGATAAATATTGTGAATCTGAGTAATTGTCTAATATGTAAGGTTTTCATAATTCAGACAGTGTAAGCATTTCAGAATAATGAAATTGGCTTAACTTTGATTTTGGTGAATTGAGATTTTCTTCGTTGTTTCGTGTTTTTCACTAACTTTTCACATCCTAATAGTATATTGCCTTAAACTTTATGTCAGAGGGGCAACTGGTAGTGTGGATTGAGTGAGCAGGGCTGTTCAGCTCTGTGTACACTAAATACTGTGATTGAGCAACAAAGGCGATACATCTGTTCTAGGTCCTGGATTTAGAGATGTGGATCCTGTCCTTCTTACCCTTTCCTCCCTGCCCTGGTCCCACCTTGTCTGGGGTCACAAAGGACTAATGACAAACCCTTTGTGATACTGATCAGGCAGGACCTTTAGGATGTGACAGTGTGGTAGGTGACATCTCCTTCTCCTCGTTAACTCAGAGTGGCTCATTCTGCCAATCACTGCCTGGGAGCAATACACAAAGACCAGCTGCCAGCTACACCTAGTCACATGACCCGGCTTCAGGCTAAAGTTACCAAATGGTTAGGACAAGAAAATGGCAACTTTCTAAAAGTGGCATTTTCAGAATTGTGATTAAAAATTGGCTTTACCATTAAAGACATTTTTCAATTACAATTCTTTACACACCAAGCTCACGAGGTAGGCCTTGCAGTAGTGAAAAACAAATTGAGGAATTTTTCACTACCAGGACATGTAAAACTTAAAAGTTCATGTCCAGCTTTTTAAATACGCTGCACCCTGCCCCAGGGCTATTCAGGGCCAACCTTCAAGGTGGCATATAAGTATTAAAAAAGAAGGTTTGTGCCTGGCATTAGTTTATTCTGCCAAGTCTTAAACTGCACACACAGGCTGAAATGGCAGGGCTGAGAGATGTTTAAGGAGCTACTTAAGCGGGTCGTACAAGCAGTGCTGCAGGCCCACTAGTAACATTTTAAGTGACAGACCAAAGGCACACGTAGTACCACTGTACTAAGGACTTACAAGTAAATTGAATAGGCCAATTGGATGAAAGCCAATTCCACCATGTTTTAGGGAGAACTCACATGCACTTTACCACTGGTTAGCAGTGGTAAAGTGTGCAGAGACTTAAAGCAAAAACGAAGTCAGCACAATAGGAGGATTGAAGCCTTAAAGTTAAGGGAGAACCATGCCATGGATGCCAGGTAGTTACTATAGGATTTAGGACAAGGTTTAGTGTTAGGGGTTGGACAATAGTTACTTACAGCTATATAAAAACTTTTCTGTCACAAATGTTTATGAATCTCTTTCTTGAGTCTATGGCATTTTTGGTAGTACTTTGCAGTTTTGCACGTGAATGTACAATGTACCTTAAAACCCATGATAAACCCACCCAAATAGAAGGAACATTCCATCATAAGCCTTTCATGTGAGATTGATTTTACAGATATTCCAGTTATTACATGCTCCTAAACTGGGGCTCTGGTTTCTGTGCACCTGAATTTGAGGTACACTCACACTGTTACTATGTGACTGGAGTTATTTTTAATTACCACATACTATAGGTTTAGCCACCCTGGGTGCTTGTATTTATTTTACCTGTGAGGTCAGGTGAGTGGCTGGAATCTGTAGGACTGATAGCACTAAAAAATCAAATATCCTGCAGGAGGGAAAGCGTCTCCCATCATTGTCTCTTAGTACGCATTTGCTGGCCTGCTCTGGAGAGCATTGTTCATGCCATCCAATACTTTCATTCGACTATGGGGCACACGGGTGAGATTGCCCTTTGAAGTTTTGACCCCCCCCCCCCGCTTCTCTTATAAAATGAAATCCACACTCTTTTGCATTCGTGCTGTCAGTGCACACTTACATCAAGACAAATGAGGCTATCCATAAAGGCATTGTGGAGCCCAAAAACTAGTCCAATTGTAGTACTCTTTTACAAACTCTTACATGCCTTTGTTTGTTTTCCCAAAAACGCCTAACATGAGAATAAGGCTGGTATACTCTGGTAATATTCATATGCAATTTGTGAAAATAGAAAAGACTGTTCTCTCTTTGCATTTGTTTACTTATAGGGAGTTCCATGTTTTCCGTTAAGTCAGGGAGGGCCACGCGGCGCCACCATGCTCCTGACGGAACCACTCCGTCACGAGCCGCAGTGGCGCTGTGCGTGTGACGGAATGGTTCTGACACGGCCCGCCCGCTCAATGGAACTCTCAGCGCAGGCGCGGAATCAGCACCGTGCAGGCGCAGCAGCCGGGCCGTGATGGAACCATTCCGTCACCAGCACAGCCCCACCGTGGTTCGTGACGGAATGGTTCCGTCACGAGCACACAAGGGCTTAAAGAGTACTCCTGTGGTACTACCCCAAATACTCATAAATGCTTTTTTGAACAACCCCCCAGATTCTATTGTATGAATTTATTTCATTGAAAATCAACATCTTTACTTCTGACAGATCGTCTTAGGTCACTAAAAATAGAATGTTTCTAAAAGTAATTTTATATCTGGGTTCATTTAAAAAAGCACATTATCTATTTATTATGAGACCTGCCTGCATACCTCACAATCTTAGTTTCATCAAATGCCAATCTTAAATTCCACCCACTTTGGAATAGTGCTCCAGTATTTGTAATGACTTGTATCACTGTGCCCCCTGTAGCACTGTGATACAGACCTCTACATAAACCTCCCCCCATCATTTGCAGACAAACCTAGTTAAACCACAGACCACTTAAATGGGGAAGATCCACGTTTACAGAAATTAACACTTGCTCACCCCATATCTACAAAAAACATGCCTAAAAATCAGCTATTATAACACTTACACATTCCCTCATCTTAAATATAACACAACATAATTTGCTCACTGGCCACCACCCTTCTTCCGTTTTTTGTTTCGCCCCTGGGGGCTTACACGTCATGGTCTGTTTGAGCCTCTGGCTTCCTCTCTCTTCAGTAAACCTCAGGTGGCGCTCGTGCCCTTACCAAATTAAAGCACAGATAAAAAGCTTTCACATGGAGTGCCACTTTACTAGAGACTTACAAGTAAATTGAATAGGCCAATTGGGTGTAAGCCAATTCCACTATGTTTTAAGGAGATCACACATGTACTTTAGCACTGGCTAGCAGTGGTAAAGTCTGCAGAGTCTTAAAGTCAGCAAAAACGGAGTCAGCAAAATAGGAGGATTGAAGGCATAAAGTTAAGGGATAACCCCCCTAAGGATGCCAGGTCTAACAGTTAGTTTAGGGTTTTGGACAAGAGTTACTGTTAAGGGTTGGATAATAGTTACTAACAGCAATATATAAATATCTGTCACAATTTTCCAAGTCTAAGAATGATTGCCTATATACCTATAGCTAAAGGTATATACATAACTGAAAGTCGTAGCTGTGAAAGCTGCAAAATATTTATGGTTCTCTTTCTTGAGTCTTCACATTTCTGTTTGTATTTTACTTTTTTTGTTGCAGTTTTCTGCATGGATGTACAATGTACCTTAAAACCCATGATAAACCCACGCAAATATAAGGAACATTGGGGCATATTAGCAAGGGGAAGTATCGCCGCTTTTTCGGCGATTTGTGCCGAGAAAGCGGCGATACTTCTAGAGCCCTATCCACAAGGGCATTTTAACGCCGGGCTCAAGCCCACTTTGCACGTTGGCGACAAACATCGCTAATGACATGCAAAGTGGACGTTCCCACGTCCAACCACATGTAAAATGTGGTTGGAGGTGGGAACACCCTATTACCAAGGCAGGCGTTGGGAGAGGGAGACCTGCGATAAACTGATTTTGAGGTACACTCACACTGTTACTATGTGACTGGAGTTATTTCTAATTATCACACACTATAGGTTTAGCCACCCTAGATGTTTGTATGTATTTTGGCTGGTAGCTCAGGCGAGTGACTGAAATCTGTAGGACTGAGAGCACCAAAAAATCAAGTAACGTGCAGGGGGACAAGTGTCTCCTATCATTGTCTCCAAGAAGGCATTTGCTGGCCTGCTCTGGAGAGTATTGTTCATGCCATCCAATACTTTCCTTCCACTATGGGGCACGCAGGTGAGGTTGCGCTTTGAGGTTTTGACTCTCCCCTTTCCTATATAATGAAATAAACACTCTTGAGCATTTGTGCTGTGAGTGCACACTTCCTTCAAGACAAAGGAGGCTATCCATAAAGGTATTGTGGAGGCCAAAAAGTCGTCCAACGGTAGTGCTCTTTTACATACTCTTACATGCCTTTGTTTGTTAGCCCCAACACGCCTAACATGAGAATAAGGCTAGTATACGCTGGTAACATTCATATACAATTTGTGAAAATAGAAAAGACTGTTCTCTCTTTGTATTTGATTACTTATAGGGAGTTTTCTGTTGTATCACAAAACTATCTAAAAGTACTTAAAAGAATACTCCAGAAGTACTACTCCCAAATACTCAAAAATGCTTCTCTGAAATAATCCCACAGATTCTATAGTATGAATTTATCTCATTGAAAATCAATGCATTTACTTCTGTCAGAACTTTTTGAGCCACTAAAAATAGAAAGTTTCTAAAAGTAAATTTATATCTAGGTTCATTTAAAAAAAGCACTATGTCTATTTAATATGAGACCTGCCTGCATACCTCAGCATCTTAGTTTCAACAAATTCCAATCTTAAATTCCACCTGCTTTTAAAAAGTGCTCTAGTATTTGTAAAGACTTGTATAACTGTGCCCCCAGTAGCACTGTGATATAGACCTCGGCATAAACACCCCCCATTATTTGCAGGAAAACCTAGTTAAACCAAAGACCACTTTAATGTGTAAGGTCCACAATTACAGAAATTAACTCTTCCTCACCCCATATGTACATAAAACATGCAGACAAATCAGCTATTATAACATTTACTGCCTTATTCCCCCATCCCAAACATAAACAACTTCATTGGCTCACCACCCTTCTTTTTCCTTTTTGTTTCTCCCCTGGGGCTTACACGTCATGGTCTGTTTGAGCTTCAGGCTTCCTCTCTCTCCAGTAAACCTTAGGTGGGCCATGGCCTTGTCCAACTTAAATAACAGATAAAAAAGCTTTGCATTTGTTTCCTGCTTCAGTCTAATCTTTAATTAATCAACACAATGAAGAAGACTTCTGACACATTGTGAACCCCCTAGCTGCCACACAGAAATTCAACCAAGGCAAAGGCATTCCCATTGGAGATGTAGAAATGCTTGATTGAGGGGTTAGTTCTAGTTCCATTTAAATAAATTAAATGCCCAGAATGGGTACCAGATACATCGCTAGTCGCCTGCCACACAGAGGAGACTTGGGGCCATATGTATCAAAAAAGAGTTAAGCGATTCTCTCATTGCGATTTTTAGCATATCCCAATTAGAGAATCGCAAAATGCAATGTATGTTGGATTTGCTAAAAATGTGGTGAATCCTACATATTCCTTATTTGCGAATCGTAAATTGAGATTCGCAAATAAGGAATACCTTCCCATTCATTCCTATGGGCTAGGAGGCACATAGGAATGATTGGGAAAGCATTCTCAATTTGCGATTACCAATTAGAGAATCGCAAATTGAGAATGTAATTTCAAGGTTGCAAGGGTGCCAAAAGTACACCTTATTGCACCCCTGAAATATGCATGTGTGCTCATACATGCCCTTAGGGCATTCATGTGCGCCAAATGGCACTTTGGAAAAAGCAAAAAAGTGTTTTTCTAGAAAATCACAAATTACCACCAACTTGAAGTTGGTGGTAATTTGCGATTCCTTAAGGCCAAATAGCAAATTTCTGGTGCTTCCAGAATTGCATTTAAGGAATAGCAATTTGCAATTCCTTAATTGCATTTGCAAAATAGAGAATTGCAAAGTTTGCGATTCTCTATTTTGCGATGGCCTTTTGGGATGATACATCCCAAAAGGCTTTTTCCCATTCGCAATCGGGCAGATTATGAGAATCTTCCCATTTGCGAACGGGAAAAAGGCTTGATACATATGGCCCTAAATCCTAAACAGCCACGTTTTCAAGGCCTTGTGGAAAGACAGTTCATGGTCAACTTGGCATAGTTCTAACGGAACAATATTACATAGTTTGGATGCCAGATAGGCGAAAGAGCTGCTTCCCGATTGGGACCTATGGATTTTAGGGACATTCAGCAAGTAGGCCATGGAAGATCTAAGAGGCCTGCGGGGGTATGTAAAAGGAGGTCAATGATCTCAGCAGTGGGGCCCCTTAATATGAAGTGCCTTATACAAAATGAATAGAGCCTTAACATGCACCCATTGCTCCAACGGAAGCTGATGTAACACTGCCAAAGCTTTTTGACAGACTGGTGTCTAGGGATGTTCATGAGGAGGTGAGCAGCAGCTTTCTGGGCCACCTGCAACCGATTTACACATACTGAAGAGAGCCAAGATATACGCCATTGCCATAATCAAGGCATGAGATTCCAAGGGTCTGGACAATCAATATTTTGGCTATAAAAGGAAGAAGGTCAAAGACTTTTCTCAGCAGTCTCAGGACCTCGAAGCAAGTGGCAGCACACTTCTTTACTTGGTGGTCCATGGTGAGGCTGGAATTCAGTCATATCCAGAGGCTTTTTATTTAGCTTTTGGGGGTTGGGAGGTTCCTCAGACAGTCCAGTTGGGATGTTGGAGCCTTGCTACAGGGGTTATTATCCAGTAGCATGACCTCAGTTTTGTCGTCATGAAGTTTTTTTTCAATTCAAAGTCTGTTTTTATTTCACCCCCCAAGAGGGAGTACGCATAAAGAAAAGGTGACATGTACACAGCGATAAGCCTACAACCCCCAAGGGGCCGGCCGCGTCAGAAAAAATGCAATAACATACTGCGCCTGCATGGCCTGTGTTCTCATCAATCTTATACACAGCGTTCTGCCTACAACCCAATAGGGCCGGCCGCGTCAAAGAATAGAGATAGCTTTCCACCATGCCTAATAGTCACCGCCCATGGAGCCGACCCCTTGGGGCCGGGCGTAAACCAGAGGCAAGAACCAAGAAAACTACCAGACCATAGCGGTCCAACTTACAACCAGGAGCCTAGAGGGAGGCATCAGAACAACAAGGATAGTGGAAAGAAAGAGTAGAGAAAGAGTCAGAGAAGAGAGAGTCGGGAAAGGGGGAGAGAAAGGACTCAGAGAGTAGCAACAGCAGGGGTAACCGTCACTAGGCACAGCGTGGGCTCTAGAGCTATCACACTATGAGCCTGCGTGGAGTAAAGGGGAGCACAGCATCATCTACTAAACGCAGCGCCCTCAGCCTAGGGGGCATGTTTCTCGCATGTTCGGTTTTGCACAGATAGGTCACCTGGAGCTGCCACACCTCCTTAAAGCGTGTATTGCGAGACTGCAGTCTCGCGGAGAGCAACTCCATAGTGATGACATGCCAGAGTCTCCCAAACCATGCAGCGATAGGGGGCGCCTCCGTCTTCTTCCAGTACAGGGCAATAAGTTGTCTGGCAGCGCCCAGCATTTGTAACGACATAGTCCAATCACTTCGGGTCAGAGCTAGCAAATTCGCAGGTTTGATTCCCAGCAACAATGTACCAGCGGCATCAGGCAAAGGAAACCCCAGGACTCCTCTTATGTGGCTCAGGACCTCCTTCCAGAAGACAGTGATCGAGCGGCAGGTCCACCAAATGTGTAGGAAATCCCCAGGCGCATCTTGGCACCTCCAGCAATTGGGAGAGGAGGTTGGAAACATTTTATGTAAGCGCTGAGGCGTGTAATACCACTGTGTCATCACTTTATACGCGTTTTCTTGTTTTGGTATACTGCGATACACTTTAGGGATATCTCTCCACAAACGAAGCCACTGCGTCGGTGTGATATCGGCCCCCAACGTTGCATGCCACCGTTGCTGATATGTCTGTGAAGGTGGCGCCTGAGGATGTTGCAGTATCTGGTATATCTTGGAGATCAAGCCCTTCGTGTCGGCACAAGAACGGGCCAGGCGCTCGAACTGAGTAAATTCTCGGGTAGCCCTGGGTATACCGCGTCCGTCAAGACCCAATGGCACAGCTGGAGATATTGCAGCTCAGCCTCAGGCGGAAGCCGAAATTCCTCTCTACAGTGGGCAAAAGATTTAAGGGTGCCCCCATCAAAGAGATCCGTAAGGACTCTGCAGTCACCCTGAGGCCATCTACAAAAGGCTCTAGTACGATAAGCCGGTGGAAACCACGGATTGCCCTCAATAGGGGTGTGCGGGGAGGGGAACGTCGTGAGACCTCTACGTACTGCTATTCTGTCCCATAATTCCAATACTGTCTTTGTGGGCACCGCCAGATAGGCGCTCGGGGACCTCCCTGCTTTATGAGTCCATGCCAGGTCCCAGACGGTGTGACCAGTTACAGCTCTGTCCATGTGTAGCCACCCCTTTTCACTCTCTCTGGTGCCCCACTCAACCACGAACCGCAGATGAGCAGCCCAATAATAGTCCACCAAATTAGGACACGCTAGCCCTCCACGATCTCTCGGAGCCATAAGGAGTGCTTGGGAGAAGCGGGCCTCTTTCCCCCCCATATGAAGTTGGTGCAGTCCTTCTGCAAGGCTCGAATATTTTGTAAGTGGATAGGCGTAGGAAGACACTGAAACAGGTAAAGGAGTTTGGGCAGAATAGACATTTTTATTGCGTTGAGTCTTCCCAACCATGAAGGAATAAGTGACTTCCATCGCCGTAGATCGTCAAGGACCGATCTGCGACAATCTTTCCAATTAAGTGACGACCAGCCATCTAGTGAGGGGGTCAGGTGTAGGCCAAGGTATCGAATGTGGCGATCGGTCCACTGGTATGGACATAACTGCTCCAGTGGGGGGACGTCAGGTGGAGGGATGGTAAGGTTGAGTACCCAGGACTTACTGTGGTTAATTTTCAGACCAGAGGCGCTTTCAAAGGTGCAGAGCGCGGTGTGGAGTGCTGGCAAAGACTGTCGGGGCTCACTGAGGGTGAGGATGAGATCGTCTGCGTAGAGCGCCACTTTATGGTCCTGCCCACCCATCGGGATGCCGTGAATGGCCGGATCACGACGAATTATATCCGCCAGAAGCTCTATCGCTAGGGCAAACAGTAAGGGCAAGAGAGGGCAGCCCTGCCTAGTCCTTCTCCCTATGCTGATCGGGTCCGTTAACTGTCCATTCACGCGGATCCTAGCCCTTGGTGTAGCGTAAGGCGCCATGATTCTGGCGATCATCTTCGGACCAAGCCCCATCTTGCAAAGGACCGCCCGGAGGAATGACCAGTCAACCCGGTCAAACGCTTTTTCAGCGTCTAACGATAGGAGGTAGGCCGGGTTCTGCCAATGATGTACCTTCCCCACCAGGTGTGCAATCTTTCGCACGTTATCAGCCCCTTGGCGGCCGCGGATAAAGCCCACCTGGTCCGGGTCGACCAGGTCAGGCATATGGGGGTCCAGCCGCTTAGCCAGCACCTTGGTGTAAATTTTAAAGTCGGTATTCAGTAGCGCTATCGGGCGGTACGATGAGCAAAGTGTAGGGTCTTTCCCAGGCTTCGGAATTAAGGCTATTTCCGCCATTCCCATATCCGGAGAGGGGCCCTGTTCGTCAGCGAAAGAATTAAAGAGCCGAAGAAGGTAGGGACCCAGCTGAGTTTGAAACAGGCGATAGAAGGAGAGCGGCAGTCCGTCGGGACCCGGCGTCTTCCCCAGACTGAGCTCACTAAGAGCCAAGGCTATCTCTTCTTGCATTATCGACCCCTCTAGGAGCCCAGCCGAGTGGGGGCTCAACGTCGTCCCACTGTACTGCTCCAGGACTTCCTCCACCAAGGCAGGAGTCGGCGGCTCCGCAGTGTAGAGCGAAGCATAGTAATCCCGGAACGCCTGTAGTTTATCCTTAGCCGCCGCCTTAGACCCATTAGGGAGCACCACATTCGCTATATGGGACTTGGCTGATTTTACCCTTAGTCTCCTTGCTAAGAGCTTCCCAACCTTATCCCCTCCATCAAAATGTAACTGTTTCAAAGCCAAAAGGGAGCCTTCAGCCCTATTCGTACGCAGCAGTCGTAATTGGCCCCGAAGATTCGCCAGGTGGCGTCTCGTCTTTAAGGTAGAGCCGGCCTGATCTTGTGCCTCCGCTACCTTCAGGTCCCTCACCAAGCCGCCCTCCACAGCCCTCCCTTCTCGTGCCCTCGCGATCACAAGAGACGTAATATGACCCCGTATTGTGGCCTTAAAGGCCTCCCAGACCACCGGAAAAGGTGTCTCGGGCAGGTCGTTGGTCTCAAAATAGGAGGTAATGGCTGCACGAATGTCCTCAACATTTGCTGCATCTTGAAGGATGTGTGGCGGTAGATACCATTTCCGCTCCACGGGGTGAGGCAGTCCCGCGGGTCCCGACTGAGCAGTTCCACATGTGCATGGTCCGAGATTGATATGTCGGACATCTCCACTTCCACTACATCCCGGAGAAGGTCATGAGACAGGAACATACAATCGATGCGAGAATAAGAGCGGTGGGCGCTCGAATAAAAGGAGTACTCCCGTTTGTCCGGGGAAAAATACCGCCATGCATCGAACAGTCCTAGGTCGCCGATCTGTTTGCAAAGCGCCAGGGACATTGCCCCAGCCCCTCTAAAGGAGCCCTCGCTCCGGTCGATCTTTGGACACCATACCATATTCAAATCACCCCCAAGAATTAGCGAGGGGCTACCCTGAGGTATCTGATCTCGCAAGAGGTCCCGGAGGAAGCGATCCTGCGTCTGATTGGGGGCATACACATTACACAATGCTAGACGGCGAAGTCCCACCTCAACAGTCACCCTGAGAAAGAGGCCATCGCCATTTCGGAAGGGCCTACCTTCCCCCCGCCTGATGCCAGCCTTGCACATAATCGCCACCCCTGCAGTTTTCGTATCTGCCGCCGCCCAGTACTGGAGAGGGTATCTAGGGTGAGCCATGCACCCGGTGTCAGCCTGTAGAAGGTGGGTCTCCTGCATGAAAACGATGTCAGGATCATGTCGCAGAAGGTAGTGCCAGATCTGCCTGCGCTTATTGGGCGAGTTAAGGCCCTTAACATTAAGGGACAGAATCTTTAGGGGGGCATTCACACTACTAGCCATGGCAGGGACCATCAGAAGTCGCTATCGGAACTATCCTCACTAATCTACACACCATCCACACGCCCCAGACAAAAATCCAACCTCCCCCTGTCCTACCCGCCACCCTCCACTCCCTCCCAGGTCCCACATAGAAGAAAAGAGAAACAAGAATGAAGAAAGAAAGGAACAGAAAAAGAGCGAGGAACAGAAAACAAAAACCAGGCAGCCGGACAGGCTGGATGTATGAACCAAATAAACACGGCCAACAGGGCCAGAGTTCTCTGTCCCCAGGATAGAGCATCCTACACCCACAGGTTCGAACGCTCTTCGGGATGTCACTCCCCAGGGGGCAGTTCAAGGGGGACATGGCTATCAGAACGCACCAGGAGGAACGGAGCTCCCACCGCCCCAGGCCCAGTGTGCAGGATCCAGGGGCACGGTAGACCCCCCTCCCCGCCACCCGACCTCAGGTCCGCAAAAGGAGACATGGGAACAGTACATCAGGAGGAATGCAGCATGATTAGATCCATCGTCAGGGCGTAGGAAGGCACGCCGTGGGAGAATGCCCTCCGGATTCAGTCTTGTTCTCCTCAAGAGCTCGAATGTGGGCAATAACGTCCTGTTCAGCCTGACTGTGAATGGGCTCCTCAGCAGGAGGAGTGCGCCATCTTCTCGGTACCGTGGTCCAATCAGGTCCAGTAGGCGTCCTCTTACGGGACGAAGGTCGAGAAGGGCTCTCCGGGGGAGAAGGCGAAATGCGGAGAAGCCGCGCCCCCTCATTGTAGGATCTCAAAGCTCTGCATTTACCCTCCCACTGGAAAATAAGCGCGAAGGGTTGACCCCACTGGTAGGGAATGTTCATGCTCCGCAGCTTTTCCATCACAGGGCGGAATGCACGTCTGCGCTTCAACGTATTAGGTGCCAAATCCTGGAAGATTTGAATTTTGTGGCCCTTGTATTGGAGGTCAGGCTTGTCTCGCGCACATTTCCAAATCTCCTCTTTCTCCACAAAAAAGTGCACCCTGATTAGGATGTCCGGTAAAAGGCCCAACCTCCCCGCAGGGGCTGCCACTCGATGCGCCCGATCAAGAGTGGGGGGCGACACGTCCTCATCTCCTCGGACCTCATGAAGGAGCTGCGCCACGTAATCCATCACGTCCTTCCCCTCTTCTCCGAGTGGCACGCCACGGATACGGAGGTTGTTGCGCCGACCTCTGTTCTCCAAATCTTCCTGCTTGATCTGGAGCTCAATGTTCTGTTCCTCAAGGGCTATCAGGCGCTGCCACAGATGTTCCTGGTCTTCCGTGCGTGTGTCCATGGTCCTCTCCAGGCCATCAACTCGGTCCCCCAACTCCGTAACCTCCTTCTTGAGCTCAGTAACGCAGGAGTGCACCTCAGATCTCAGGGATCCTATCTCTGCCTTAAGGTCAGTCATAAAGGCGGCCATAAATGCCTGGGTAACCGGCGGGGAGTCCGCAGCCACTCGTGATGGGCCCTCCCCGGCCGCCGGCACCCCTGTCTTGCCCCACATGGCTACTACAGTGTTGTCTTTAGGGGCTGCCGCTGGGTCGGCCCTGGCGCCTTTATTAGTGCGCGTCATCGTCTCTTGCGACCGGAGGGATCATCTGCAGGCCAAGATCCGCCGCTCCTCTGTGTTCACACAGCACCAGACGGCAAGCAAAAGCAATAACAAGGGGGGGGGGGCAGGCACACTGGGATAGCGTGCTAGCTAGGAGTATAGGGAGCAGGCCTACACCCCGGCCACCTGAGGGCCCAGAGTCCAGATCACCCAGCTCCCGCAGCAGCAGGACAACAGTGGGCCCCCACGACCCCTCCAAAGCAGTCCAGGTAGCTCACCTTAGGTATGCAGTCTGGACCCACTGAGCAAGGGTACCTGGAGACGGTCTGTCCAGTTGCAGGGCGCCCCCTCCTCACCGTTCTCGCGGACAAGGCTCACTTCGAGGGCCACCGCCATAAGATCACCACGTACCACAGCTTCTCCGCATCAACAGAGCAGTGGACGCCTCGCACCACCGGGTCTCAGTGCTCCGCCGCCTCACTCTTGCCGTGTTAGCCGTCGGAAGACTCCCGCTAAGGCCAGGTCAGCGCTGATGCAGGCAGAGGGCCACAAAGGGGGAACAGCACAAGGTCGCAGTGGGATCACCCGGCGTTCGGCCCACCGCTCGGTCGGCAAGCAGCGAACCTCCGCACTCAGCCACTCCGCCGCCGTGTCACTGCACACCCAGCGCTCATCCGGATGCCAAGATGGCGGGCGCCGTCCGCTCCCACTAGTGCCCCCAGGGCACCGCACACAGTAGGTCGCCATCGCACCCCCAGCCATGGGTGTCCCCCTCTCACCAGTGCACAGCGGAGCGGGGGTGGGATCACCTGGCGTTCGGCCCACCGCTCGGTCGGCAAGCAGCGAACCTCCGCCTCAGGGCTGCAAGATGGTGGGCTCCGGTCTCGCTGGGCACCCGGCCGGTCAGGAAAGCACGGCCAAGACTCCTCCACCTCGGGCTGACCCGCGGGCACACAATCCAGGTACCTCCACCTCTCTGCGGGGGTCAGGGGAGCGGGCAGATGTCCGTCGGCACCCACCACACCTCTCTCTCAGCAGGTAGCGAGTCGCCGCTGCAGGGCACCAAAATGGCGGAATGGCGGGCTCTGTCCGCGCCGAGTCGTCTGTCCGCACTGAGTGTCTCTCAGGGCACCACCGCTCCAGCACAGCCTGTGGACATACGATTTCAGCCGTCCACCTCTCAGGGGCACGGAGGGGAGAGGTCAGGCACCCCAGGAACCGCAATAATAGCGTATGAATAGGCCAGCAGCGGTGGGAGCTCCACAAGAGCACATCCATTCACATCGCCGCTCAAGCCACGCCCCCGTCATTAAGTTTTAATCTACACTTGGCCATCCACTTAGCCACCTCCTGAAGACAGGGAGTCAGTTGGAGGGGACTTGATCTTGGATCTGGGGAGACCAATTGGGTGTCTTGGGCCTAAGAAACCAGTGACAATCCATAGGAGCGCAAAATCACTGCCAGAGGTACATATAAAGATTGAAAAACATGGAGCTTAAAGAAGTCCCCTAAGGTACCTGTTAGACCTGCCATCATTGGCGTGAGTCTCCCTTCCATTTTGACGAATTGCCTCCTCGGTTTTGATATGTTTTTTCTTGTTTTATGCTTTGGGCACTGTGCCACTGCTAATCAGTGCCACAGTGCAAGTGCTCCCTATGTTAAATTGATGAACTCATTGGTGATTCCATGATTGGGTTATTTGAATGACCTGTCAGCCCCTAGTACAGTGCACCATGTGTGCCCAGGGCTTGTAAATTAAATGCTGCTGGTGGGCTTGCAGCACTGGTTGTGCCACCCACAGGCCTGTGTGCAGTCTGGTACTGCCATGTCGACTTGGAAAATGCACACACTTGCCAGTCCCTAAACCTTCCCTTTGCTTCATATTAGACACCCCTATGGTAGGCCCAAGGACAGGGTGCATTGTAAGTATAAGATAGGAAATACTCTGATGTGTGTAGCATATCCCAATAGTGAATTACAGCCATTTTCGTTTTTCACTATTGCAAGGCTACCTGTTCTCCATAGGCTAAAATGGGCAGTTAGATTATTACATTCTTATAATCCTAACTGACTCAGGGAACATGGTAGAAATTCGAATTTGATATGCCTGAACTCAGAATGATAAAATACATCTTTTAGTAATGTTGCTTTTAATATTCTTTGTTTGAAAATACCACTTTTAGAAAGTAGGTATTTTCTTGCCTAACTGTCCAGGCCTGCCTCTGCTGGGTTGTGTATTCCTTGTCAGGGTGTGTGAGTGACAGGGCTGGGGGATTCCAGGAAACAGGCTGGGGCAGCCCAGTAGTGAATAGAGAGATCTGCATCTAGATGGGAGGGAGGAGTTGCACCTGGGACCTGAATAGGGCTGGGCCTTCCCTCTAAGCTGCTGGCTCCACCTCCTGTGGCTTGTCTGATGTCTCTGCCCTGCGCTGTGAAAGGAGAGAAGGAATCTTGTCAACAAAGTCCTCCAGAGCTGTGCCTTCCCTTCCCTGTGCTGGCCCCACCTCCTGTGGGGCGTCTGATGTCTCTGCACTGCAGAGTGAAAGGAAGGAGTCATGTAAACAAAGTGCTCAGGAACTGGTTTGAACTAGGCATAGGCCTTTCTGCCTTCAGAGAATAAAGGATTTGGGGGTATAAATATTGAGACCCAGTCCCAAGAACTTTAGATCACTTCTGGAACAAGAAACCGTTTGCCAAGGAGAAGAAAGAACCATGGAAGCTGCAGGAGTTTTACTGCCCCTTTGCCAGTGTGCTGTTTGCTGGGTTGGCCTGCAGTGGTTGCTTCATTGCCAAGGAAAGGAGAAGGAACTTTTTAAAGACGTTCATCATCTACAGAAAATTTTCCAAGGGCTTGAACAGTGCTTGCCTCCTGATGAAGTCTCAGGGACAAAATACTTCATCTCCATCTCCCTTCTGAATTTCCTTGCTGGGAATTCTCAACTCCAAACATTTGCGTGTCGCTGGGAGCTGGAAGCGTGACACATAAAGAAGAAGCATGTCGCCGCCGCAGCTGAGATCGTCGCATCGCCGGTGAAGCGTGCTGCCACCGCATCTCCCAGAAAGTGTGTCTTCATGAAACCTGCCTGCTGTCGCTTCACCGGAGAAGCGTGATGCCATCAAGAGAGTCGCCATTGCATCACATCGAGAAGCGTGTCGCAGGGCCTGTCGCAGCTCCAAAGTACAAAGTCGTTGCAAGGCTGCCAGGGCGTCTACGCATTGCTGCGTCAAGGGCGCCATCTTTTCACATCACAACCAGATCATCGCATCGCATCAAGGTGCCATTTTGCGCACCGCAACAGGCCCGCAGGCCGACAATCTACCCATCAACCCCGCACCGGTAAGGATCACAACGCACCCCCTACTCTGCGCAAACATTGAGGCACGACTCATCATCTCCCCCCGGATCACGGAACCGACGCATCTCCCCTTTTGCGAGCCTTTTGTTTACTTTGGATTACGCATCCAAGTACTTTGTTGAGAACTTCAACATTTTATCATCTTTAAGCAATCTTAAGTGTAGGATTGTGGATTTTTGTCATTTGTGGTCTTGTGTTAAGTCTAAAAAAAGAAAACTTATTTTTATAAAACCTGTGTTGTGTCCATCTGTAGTGTTTTCATTGTATTACTGTGTATTTTCACAAATGCTTAACACACTGAGATAAGCCTGTCTGCTCGTGGCAAGCTACCAAGGGGGTGAGCAGAGGTTATTAAGTAGTGTAATCCCCTTATCCTGACTTAGAAGTAAGGGTCGCCATTTGGACAAAGGTGAATACCATTGCCAACTAGAGACCCCAGATCTAACAGCACCCCACAGCTCAGGTGAAAGCTTTCAGAAAAACAGGACCAATCTGGTGTTGAAAGATTCGGTTCTCAAAGAAGCAGGTAAGCCTTTTTAGTGCTATGCCGTTGATACCCGCATTTGATATTCTTTGAAAGAGGGCGGCATGGTCTAATATATCGAAGGCTGCACTAAGTAGGAAAAGTGTAGGATACTGGAGGGGTAAAAACTACTATTACCACTCAGGTGAGTGCAACAGTGGCGAAAGTATTGGATAGTGGAGAGATAACATTTACTATTCCCACTCCAGTAAGTGCAACAGTAGGGAAAGTGTTTGATTGGGGTGGCGGACAAATTAATACTCCCTATTCTGTCAGTTCAAGATTAAAAACTAACAAAATATTTAAAAAACAGAATAATAAAAATGTATATACATATGTTAAAAATGTAAATACAGATATATTAAATATAAAAAATTAAAAAATTAAAACATATTATGTTAAATGCATATGACACATACCTACAAATATTAAATTACAATAAATACAAAATTATTTTCAAACAAATAAATATTTTTCATGAGAAATTATAGAGAAACAAAAACATTAATTATTACATACATTAAGTTGTTTTATTTCATACCCTATAACACCACACAATTCCAATTCCTCATCTAAATATTTTTTTTAACGTACTTCCATAATTAACATTATTAAAGACATTTTATAAATAAAAAAACACATTAAAAAATAAAAATTAATTAAATTCCCATGCTTTACCCCTATAATCCCCACTACCTACAGCAAACATGAAACTGTAAAAAAATAAATTACACAATTAACATTTATTTTTAATTACAAAACGAATGGTATTTAACAACTAATTATATAGTAAGTAAAATTAATTTACTCCCCACCCTTTACCCCTATAAAACCAAATCCCACATGCAAAAAAATTAAACAATTACACAAATTAATTATCAATTAATTAATCAGAATAATGATCAATAATTATTAATTAATGGCACATAAATTACTTCCCACCCTTTACTCCTATAAACCCCACAACCCGCACATACAAATAATTACACAATTTCCATATTTAATTTTCAATTAATGTATTAATATTAACATCTAATTCTTAATTAATTGAACATAAATTACTTCCCACCCTTTACCCATATAAACCTCACAACCCGCACCTAAAATTAAGTACACAATTTCCATAATTAGTTTTCAATTAATTAATTGATATATATAATAATAACTCATTATTAATTAATTACAAATAAATTACTTCCCAACCTTTACCCCTGTAAACCCCACAACCTGCACCTAACATGAATTACACAATTTCCATATTTAATTTTCCATTAATGAATTAATATTAATTAACAACTAATCATTAATTAATTCAAAATAAATTACTTCCCAACCTTTACCCCTATAAACCCCACAAGCCACACCTAAAAAAAAGTATACAATTACCATAATTAATTACCAATTACTTCCCACGATTAACACTATAAAATCTCAATTAAATAAATATTAATATAAAAAAAATACATGAAATTAATTATAAATAAATTACTTCCTAGCCTATTCCCCTATAAACCCGCAACCCACTATGGAACTAAAAAACCCAAAATGTAATTAAAATAAAATTGATCACTACTAAAAATATAACACATATATTAAAAGACACTTATACAAAAAAATACATCACATACATTTAAAAAATATACTAAAATGCCTAACACTAATTGAAAAATCGATATTTTAAATAGCTATATTTTTGTTAAAGATATAAAAGACTTCTATATTTTTTAAACAATATTTCTTACCTTAAAATCGATTTATGTGTAAGCGAAATTTCTAACTCAATAGTTTGTCTGAATACCTCGGGTAGCATTCAGGGCTGGGGAGAGGAGTCCGGGGTGGGAGCTGGTCAGTGTAGTGTTAGCTAAAGGTCAGTGTGTAAAGGTTTTCGGCCTTATGGCAGTCAGAGGGAAGTGGGTAGTCGGGACAGTTTTTAGGCCTTAGGGGATTGCGGGGTCATTTTTAGCACTAAGGGGGGGTGGTACTTTACAAGGCTGGGGTAGGATCAGTGTTGTTTACAGGGCTGGTAGAGGGTCGGGGTAGTTCTTTAAATCAGGGGTTAGGGTGTTAGGCTTAATGGCAGTGGAAGGGGCTGGGGGTAGTCTTGGGGACAGCATGGAGGTAGGAGCACGTTGTTGTAGTGCTAGCTAAGGTTGAGGGTTTTAGACCTGAGGGCAGGGGGAGGGAAATAGGTAGTCAGGACAGTTTTTTAGGGCTTAGGGAATGGCGGGGTAGTTTTTAGGGCTCGGGTAGTTTTTAAAAATAGGGGTTATGGTTTTAGACTTAAGGGCAGTGGAAGGGGTTGGGGTAGTTTTAGGGATGGTGTGGAGGTAGGAGGTGGTCGATAGTGTAAGCTAAGAGTTGGGTACAGCATGGTTGGTGGGACGGGGTCAGGGTATTTGCACCTCTGTGCTGGGGGGGCCATGGAGGGAGTTTGTAGTTTAGGGCGGGGGAGGAGGGTCAGGGCCTTAGCCATGCATTACCCTTTACCATTCATGCCTTTACCATGAAATTGCGTGGTAAAGGCATGTGTGGTAAAGAAATGCATGCTTAAGACACATTTGTGGTTCACGTTGTTTGCTAGAGGCACACGTGGTTGAGCTTTGTGTGCTTCCATCATACAACCACATTTAATAGGTCAGTTAGAATGAGAGAAATACTTTCCAACCCATGACCAACAATATGGAGAGATGCAGGATCTAGAGCAGAACTAGATTTTACTACCTGTAAGAGGTCTGTAAGGATTTCAAAAGTAAGATTGGAGAAGACCAGCAGATTACAGTCCTGTTGATGTGAGGGGGGCTGTCTGGATTGATGATCTTCCAGATTTAGTTAAGTGGGGAAGGAAGAGTATATGTCTATTATCAAATTATTAATATGCTCAACAGTCTTCTGGAGTGGAACTGGCTGATTTAGTCTCAGTGAGCTCTCTAAGGATCTGAACCATGGGGATTGCTTACCACGATGTGCATTAGTATGTAACTTTGTCAGTAGGACTGTTTCCAATGAATTAGAGATCCACTAATTGAACCTACAGGAAGATAGGGTGATTTGATCCAACGAGACATGTCTGGAAGTCTCCAATACAGTGGACCAATCCTTGAGGTTCAGTTTAGGACATCTGCCTGGTTGATAGGGAGGAAGTAAGGTTGTGAATGAATAGAGTAAAGGACAGTAAAAAATGATCTGACCAGGTGGGAGGAAGGGGGTTTTGTACCTGTAGATCAGTAATGCTACTAAATGCCAATTGTATGACGTTTCTCGTGCATGGGTCCCTTGACCAATTGAATAAGATCCAAAGAGGCAAGGTCTAATAAAATATTCTTAACTGAAGCATTATTTATATCATCAACATGAATATCAAAATCTCCAAGCAGGGTGAAGTTAGGTCTATTTGAGGCCAAATCAGCTACTAGTGCAGGGTGGGTCTGAATAAAAGGCACATAAGGGTCCGTAGGTCTATACAGAAGAATTCCAGAGAAGATTATGGTAGGATTTATTATTAAGGAAAAAATCAGGCTCTCACGGGCTGGAGTAAAAATGGGTGTAAAGGAGTACTTAATTGTTTTCCTGTATATGATGGCTACCCCATCACCTTCCTTGCCTGCCTGGTCTAAGCTAATAAAAAGGCAGGGTTTGAACTTCATCGGGGAGGAGTCCTCATGGAGCTAGGTTTCAGTAAGGTATAACACATCAGGTGCTGACTCAGTTAGAAAGCATTAAATGTCCAATTTATGAGCAGCCAGAAAGAAATTGACAAGATACTTGCGCCAGACTAATAGTTTGCAATTACCATTAGGCTGACTCTGTCTGAGCTGGGGGACAGTCCTGAACCATTGCAGAAATGTTGATCTCTTAAGGTCGATAGGATATCTGATAGCTGACTCCCTGGGCGAAGCTGTGTTCAATGCTCGACAGGGGATAGCTTTGTAAAAGAAAGAGGTTTCTTTTTAAACTTACTACCTTGTTTTAGTCTGTATTTTAATTGCGTTGCCTATTTGCACATACCTGTGTAGCTCGGGGTCCGGCACAGAGGGGAGGAAGCTACTCTTCCGGTTAGCGGTCCAGTAGCGGGGCGGTCTAGTTGCTCTGATGCTGGCCAATACAAATAGAACACTGTCAAAAGTGCGCCTAAGGCAAGCCCGTCTGTGCCCATCCGTGCTCCGGCCGGGAGCAGGGCCTATCCCCCTGGTCCGGCACCGTCTAGGGGTGTCTGCTACTCAAGGGAGGAACTCCTCAATTTAGATCCCGGTAAGAATATCGAACGCTGCTCTCAACTTTCTCCTGACACTGTTTGTTATGCAAAAGAGAGCTTTCCGTGCGGTAGCTGTCATCTACACTTCCCGGCCATTCTGAAACTTCCCATTTCACAGGAATTCATACCTGAAATTAAAAACCTGGCTGATCTTGATAAGGACTCTCTAAAATGTGTCTTGTTGAACACACGATCTCTGGTCAAGCACAGTACAGAGTGTGCACTACTACTTGAGGAATCCAAAGCTAAAGAGACATGGACCGATAGCTCCGGGCCAGACCTGGTTACGGCTACCCCACCTGGGTATCAATGCCTTACCCTGGATCGGCATGGAAAAAAAGGGGGAGGACTGGCAGTTATCTACCCCGACTCACTTACATTGACCTCAGATCCTGTCTCTAATTTGAGTTGTGAGGCCTTAGCATTTAATATCTCTGCTGATAACCGCAGAACTCTTAGGGGCTTATTAGTGTATCGCCCACCAGGATCTAAAAGTGGGGTTTTAGACTCTGTGGGGTCACTATTAGAAGAAGGAATGAGCCTAGAATCCTATTTTGTGCTGGGCGATTTTAACTTTTATCTTGAAGAATCTACTAATTCTGACACGATTCGGTTAGAACAAATTATGGAGGCTGGCGGCCTCACTCAATTAGTGGAGCCCCCCCACGAATGAGAAAGGCCACACATTGGACGGTATATTCTCTAATAACAAGGATATAGGGAATATTTCAGTTACCCCTATTCCGTGGTCTGATCATTGTTCCATTCAGTTTGAACTGTGTAAGCATTGGGCTCACCCTACTATCATAAAACCAATGCAAGAAATTGCCACTAGTGCCTGGGCAAAATTAGACATTGCGAATTTTGATAACCTTCTTGTAAACACACTGTCGAATCCCCCTCCTGATGAGGATGAGGCAACGGAGATGTACAATGACAGGTTAATTAAAGCTAGTGATGCACTTATCCCTATAAAAAAATGGATCCCCAAACGAGCCTTACCCACGGCTCCTTGGTATTCGGATGAACTCAAAGCCAAGAAGCTGGCATGTAAACAAGCCAAAAGGTCATGGCGGAAAGATTATATCGAAGAGGCTAAATCAAAATACATAATTCGCATCACAGAATATAAACATTTATTGTTAACAGTAAAAAAGGACTATTACTCTAGGCAAATCGAGTTGGCTAAATCGGATGTTAAAGAAACTACCCCTACTATTGCCAAAAGTCATGCCCACTCTGATTTCTGTAATGAAATAGCAGGCTTTTCTAAACAAAAAATTGATAATATTTTTTTATCCTTTTCTGAAACAGCCACAAAAAAACAAATCAGCACTAAAGCTACAGATACGGGAAACCCTTGCTCCCTATTGTCATTTGATATGTTTTCTCCTTTGGTGAGGGAAGATACAATCAAAGTACTCAAGATGATTAAATCCGGAGCACCTAGTGACCCGTGTCCTGTGCGAATAATAAAACAAATCCCTGAAACCATAAGCACAGCACTAACTCCGCTACTTAATGCCATTTTGACCGCAGGTGTGTTCCTGAACGCATGAAAAAAGGCCTCTATTCTTCCCCTTTTAAAAAAGAATAATTTGGACCCTAAGGACCCCAATAACTATAGACCTATTTCCAGGCTCCCTTTCCCGGCTAAAATACTGGAGAAGGCCATGAATGCCCAACTTAGTGAGTTTATCCATCTCAACAACTCTCTGTATATATCACAATATGGCTTCAGAGCCTACCATAGCACCGAGTTGGCTCTGTTAAAGTCTACGGAAGAGATTAGAGAAGCTATGGATAAAGGAGGACAGGCAGTACTTATCCTGTTAGATCTATCCACGGCTTTCGACACCGTCCATCATGAAATATTGATGGATCGGTTGTCGGAAGTTGGCGTCAAAGGGTCGGCATGGAGGCTTATACATTCTTTTCTATCCAATAGGTCGCAGACCGTTGTTCTTGACGGGATGGCTTCGGAACCTTTTACGCTCCCATGTGGGGTGCCACAAGGTCCAGTTTTCATGATTGTATGAGGGCTATATCTATCTGGATGTTCTCCAACTGCCTAAAATTAAATTCCTCTAAGACCGAGGTCTTGAAATTTGGGAAAAATCCCCGGGTCTGGACTCCAGATTGGAGGCCGGAGGACCTTGGCAAATGCCCGGAACCTGTTAGGAAAGCTAAGAACCTCGGTGTCTTGGTGGACACTAAGCTCTCCATGGGAGAACAGGTGAGCATGGTGTCCTCAGCCTGTTGTATGGTTCTATGGGTAATCAGGAAAATTAAGGCTTTTTTGACAAAAAAAAATTTGAGGACAGTAGTTACAGCTCTTATATTGTCACGTTTGGATTACTGTAACTGCCTATACCTCAATGCCCAAGAACAACACCTTAACCGACTGCAACTGATTCAGAACGCAGCGGCAAGACTGGTGACCGAAACTCCTAAGTTTGTCTCTGTTAGAAGTGAACTGTATAAACTTCACTGGCTCCCAGTGAGACTTAGAACCCGCTTCAAAGCTCTTTGCACTGTTTTTAAGGCAGTGAATGGAATTGGTCCAGAGTTCCTCAGACGCAGGCTACAATGGAATATTCCAGGTAGGAACCTAAGATCCACAAGTGCCAAACAAGTACATGTGCCCTCCTTTAAAAAAAACAATTGGGGAGGTAGAGGTTTTATTGTTTGTGCATCTAGAGCTTGGAACGACCTGCCGTTTATGCTTAGGAATGCCCCGGACCTCCTGTCCTTTCGCAAGGGTTTGAAAACTTTGCTTTTTTCTCAATAAAGCTATTCCCCTCTCCTACAGTCAGCTCCTAGCGCCAGAACACCCTCGGGTAACCGTGCGCTCCTTAAAATATATAACATAACATGAGCAGGAGACAGTTAAGGTGGTTTGAAGTGCGTACAGTTGACTGAAAGTATATTTTACCTTATTTTGTGTGCAACCGGCATATCCCCTGATCCCAGCTGAGGCAGACGGGCTTGCCTTTGGCACACCTTTGGTAGACCGGCAGCATGCATCCACTGCTCGTCCACTGGATAATCTACCGTATATGACATAGAAAGAAGCTAAATGTGTTAAACCGCTAGAGCACTAACGCTAAAATGGCATCTCTAGCTGGTGGTGAGAGTAGGGGAAATAATGGCGACCGCTCTCGAACAGTCAGCATACAAGAATGCTTCAGCAATGCTTTTTCCCCCAACTCAATGCTTTTCCCTCCTACCCTTCCAAAAATGCCCCCAAAGTGAAAAAGTGCCGGTAGTGAGAGCAAATCGAAGCTCTCAGGCACAATAGAGTGCAGTAATATGAAACCTGATATCATGTAAAAGGTTTTTAATGTTTTGAATGCTACAGTTTCACAGTAGAAAATGTCACACAGCAGCAGTTCCAACTTAAAATGATTTAAGATACCGCCTAGAAATTTTAAATGAGTAAAATGAGGTGAGCTGGCAGCTCTACATGCCCTTACATGAACTTTCCTATACATGCGTATAAACAGAAATGCAAGGGCAGCAGAGGTTCCAGTTTTACAATAGGTGACCTCATCGAAACACAAGTGCATGACTATTTTCTGGATGCAGGTTTCAACTTATCTGATATTGGACCCAATATTTTTCTACTGGATAACTTAGAGGCTGTCATATGATTGCTTCACCTTCAGTGAGAGCTCTTTTGAACTATCGTCTCTAGAGGTGGGATAAACATATTTGAAGTACTGCGTAGGTTGTCAAGGAGCCCTGATGCTTTTTCGTTAGTCAGGATGGCAGCCAGCTTAGGTCACATGATCACTGGCTGCTTGTGATTTGCCCAGTTAACCCATTACTTTTGAAACACATGCAACATAATGTTTCTGTGTTAGAACTTTTGGCAGGATTATCCCCAAACATTTTGCCTTCCTTCTGTATTTTTCTGACCAGTTTTTGTTGGTTGTATGACTCTGGGCACTTTACCATCAGTGCTAAAGTCCATGTGCTCTCTCTTGGAAACTTGGGAAGATAGGTCTGCGCCTGTTTGGCATATTAGATTTACATGTAAGTCCCTTGTACAAGGGTATCTCATATACCCAGGGCCTGTAAACTAAATGTTACCAGTGGGCCTGCATCGCTGCTTGCGCCATCCACCGAAGTAGCCTTTCAAACCTGTCTCAGGCCTCTGCCACTGCGGGGCCTGCCTACAGAGTTTACTGCTGCAGTGACATGGCACTTAAAGTGTTTGCCACGTCTGATACTCCCCTTTTACCACAAATAGAACACCCCTTAGGTAGGCCCTAGGTAGCCATATCAGCAGGGTGCTGTGTAGGGAAAAAGGTGGGACTTGTGCTGTAGTTGTGTGGCATTTCCTGATAGTGACAAACAGACTATTTGGTTTCTTACTATTTGTGAGACTGCTCTTCTCATAGGTTTGCATTGTGAATTCCCTGATATGTGTTTCAGTGCTCATTTCTCATATGAAATGGGTAGCGTGGCCATGTTTGGTATGCTTGGAATAGTGGTAATAAATCCTGCTTATTGGTGAAAGCGGATTTGTTATTACTATTTTAGAATTGGCTTTGTTAGAAGAGGGCATTTCTGTGTGTGTATGGTTCTGTGCCCTGCCTGGTTGTGTATTCAATGTCTGGTTTTGGAGTGACAGTGGCTGGGGATGTGAATTCACTGTAGACAGTCAAAAGGGTGGTTGTGGTGTGTCCTGTCTTTCCTAGGTGACTCCTCACGGGCTGAATAGGCCTCATGGCATTTAGAGTGGTGGGAGGAGTTTTGCTAGCCTCTGAATAGGGATGTGCCTGCCTTTCACAATGCTGTCTCGTCCCACTGTAGTGTGTCAGGAGCCAGAGCTGGGGTTTGAATGGGGTGTTATGCACTTCTAAAAGTTATTTGAAGTGCCCCCAGTACAAAGACTTTATGGGTATAAATACAGGGGCTATAACCCCATGTTTTTAGACACTGCATGTGACTTGTAACCAGACGCTGGTGTATCTACATGCTGCACTAAAGGATTGCTGTGCTGCCAGGGAACCGCCACTTTGACTTTGCTTGTTGTGCTGACCTGCTGGAAGGACTGCATCTCTGCCTCAAGGACTCTGTGTGCTGGTCTGCTGCCTGCTTTCTTGAACCTGTGTGCCCCCCAGTGCTCTCAAAGGAGCTCCGTGCGAGGTGAGCTGTGTGGACTGCTCCTGATTGTATTGATAACTGGCATCTCATTTCTTTGGCTGGTGGACAGTTTAAATGCCAGGAAGTGTTTCCTTTGTAACGAGCAGCACAGGTTCCAACATGGTAACCCACCGATGTCTTGTGGGTGGGGCCTGGGGTCGACAGAGATACACCGGCCTTGCTGTGCCAGGGGCCTCCCGAGAAGAGCATCCTCCAGCCCTGCGTGGAGAAGCATCATTGAGGAAGGAGGTCGGAGTCAGTTGCAACACGGCCGGAGCACATAGCTCGGCCTCGTCATGAGAGCTTGATGCTCTCAGGAAGAAAACAGGGAGCATTCCCTGATATCATCCAGGAAGGCTGCACTAGAAAAGGAAGCTTGTACGTGGCCTCCTTGCAGGTTGCCGTGGCAACCAGAGAGCCGCAACAGAGTCCGTCCCTGCGCAGCTCGGCCTCACAGAGAGAAAGCTGGTTGGAGGCCGCGCTGAAGATAGAGGCGCCCTAAGGGTCTCAGGCAAGTCCAAGTTGGGGGCGGAGTCGTTCTACTGCCGCCAGCTGTACAATGAGATCACGGGCAGCCCCATTGATCTCCCGGCACCACAAAGTCACAGGGAGCCTGCCTTTTGGGAGTGGAGGTCCCCCCCAATGTGGACAGTGCGGGTACTCTCACCTTTATTGACAACTTCCCTACGGGCATGGTATCTGGTGGTAAAGAACAGGGTGAGACCTCAAAGGAGGCCCCTGCTTCGGGGCAGAAGGAATTACCATACTTTATGTAGTAGAGGCACAGGCAGGCCTGTTACCTATGATTGGTGCCAATTACTGTATAACCTGTAAGTTAACCGCAAGTGCTCTATTTCTGTGGAATACCTACACGGTCACGAGGATTTCTGGTAATTTGGTATTTTGAGGAATGTTTGCGAGGTGTGTGCCATGCCTTATCTAACTGCTGCATTCTATGACCTGGTGTGTTGATAGGTGTCATTTTAGGCCCTCTACTGACAGGATAACAAGTATCCCTCCAAGTCCTGCATATTATGTACAGTTATGTTGTATTTTGAAGACCATGGCAATCTAGAAGTATTTACTGGATTTCACTAACTTGTAATGTTGTGACAATTGACTTGTTTTGTGTACAACACTAAGGATATTTTTTATACCCTTGTGTGGAATCTCTTTTTGGGTGTGTTTAGTGTGTCACTGGTGTGTGTATGTGTGTGTTGCGCAAAAGCTTTACACATTGCCTCTGGGTTAAGCCTGACTGTTCTCCGAAGCTACCAAGGGGGTGAGAAGGAGTCATCTTGGGTGTGTAGCTGCCTTACCCTGACTAGAGTGGTGGGTTCTGCCAGGCTTAGGTGTATACCCTAGGCAACCAGTAACCCAATTTCTAACATCCTCCATACAGTGTGTGCTACCACTTATTTTCTTTGGTCTGCATATGTTATATCACACATTCCTGTACTTGTGCTAGTGAGTCTGGGCTGGTTGCCAGGCTGTAAAATATGAGTGCAACCCAGTCTTCCATGGCTTCCTCTGGTACTGGATGCCATCCCTTGCCTGCATCAAAATAAAGTGTGGTTTTATGCCTCATAGGCGCAGTATATGAAGCATCTGGCAAAGCCACTCTCTGTGCCCCCACAGTCTGTTCCCTCTTGTGCAGTGCATAAATATGCAGCCAAATGTTCTTTGCTCAGTCAGAACATGTCAAAGTTTTACAGGTGTCAGAAAGAAGTCTTAAAGAACTTGCACACATAGAGGAATGTGTGTGACTGGCGCAGATTCTATTCAAAGCTGAATTTATCGTCTTCTCCGCCTCTTTGTTGATTCTTCTCTCCTGTACAATCTATTCAATGCGATTGGTGGCTAAACATAGGGAGAGAGAGTATTCTACCACTGACGCGACAGCCCACCAAATCCCACCCCAAAATAAAAAGTTTGGGGCCATCAGTTAAGTGGATGCCAGGAAGTAATGCTTTTTTTCAACTTGATCCTGAAGTGGGGCTTTGTTTGCTGTGAAAGTGAAATGAAGAAACAGACTTCCTACATAGGCTGAATCAAAATAAGTTTGATCTGCCGCGCTCTGGTGATGGATTTTACAATCGGGTGTCGATAAGGTAAGAAAATCTAAAAGCATTTCAGCTTTAAATATGCACATGGATTTTAGTGAGACCTGCTGCTAGAAAAGTTTTTTTCTGTGGTACCTCGCATACACCTAGTCTGGGGATGTTAGCAGTCCTTGTAGATTCTGTACATTTAGTCGTTCTTTCTTCATCACTTGCATTGATGATTCTGTGCCATACATTTATCATCCTGCAGGATCACAGTTGATTCTGACCTTCAAAAAGTTTAGCATCGATTGGGGTACTTTCTTCTCAGCATCTTTTACATACATTTGGGTTAAAAAGTGCACCTCCAAGAAGAAACGATGGTTCCATTATATGAGTTAAAGTACTTTTTAAAGTACTTTTTAAAGTGAGTTGCTTGTCCTCCTCAGAACGTTAAAATTACAATAAAATGTTTTAAAAAGAAATCTCGTAACCGTGTTCGTTAAAAGAAGAAACTAGCTGTTAAGGTGAGAGGTCCTTACCAGCCTCAGTGCCTGTATTTGAATAGCCCTGTTCCACTGTGCACAGTGTGAGAGAGGAAGGGAGAGCTGCGGCAAGAACCGCAAGAGCTCGAAGACGAGTCCCCAAGGTCAGGACCGCAGCAGGCCTTTGTCAAGCCAAGAGCATAAATTATGTGGTGCTCCCCTGGGGCGGAGATTCAGGGGAGGTGTTTGGAGTGCTACACCTCCTTCATGAATGTATTATCTAGTAATGAGTTGGGTACAAGTGCTTTCAGTCGGGAATGGTGAGGTGTCTGTCTGATTTCACCTGGGATGTCTACATACACACACAGACAAAAAAACACACACATACACTCTTTCTCCCATCTCTGCTTTGAAGGTCTTAAAAATATTGCTAATGTAGCAAAGTATTGTTTTTAAAATACCCTTAACAGTCCACACTCCTCTCCCTCTCCCTACCTCTCAAGCCCCCTTATGTCCTGCTTCTCAGATATTTTGAAATGATTACCAGCCTGATTGTTGGGAAATCTGAAGCTGACACCCCTAATTATTACTGGCTGAGATACGCCCGTGATGTTCCCTACCATCTCCACCTACGTCTTCATCATGGATCCCTTAACCCTACCAACTTTTGAAATGGTAAGTAAATCCTCTCATCGAAAAGCGCCTTATATTATAACCACTAGAACGACGAGCACAACACCTACCAAACGACCCTACCTATTGCAGACAACGGTACTTCAGAGATGTGGTCACTTTATTATTTGAGAAACGCTTCGATTTGTTTTCAAAATGACCCTCTGGATGTATTCACTGGGTCTTCAAGCAGTCTGTGGTACAAAAGGTAAGTCCCAGAGTCGGGCTAGCTCGGAAGTTATACCAGTAGGAAGCTGGACCCAGGAGGTAAATGCAGAGCTGTGTTCAGCCGTCAATTGACTCTGATGGTGCATGACTATAGAATGCTCAGGCTGCAGCAGCATATCTGTGCTAAGACCGCTGCTCACAGGGCTGAGACTTTAAGGGCCATATGTAGGTAGTTTCTATTTACCGATTCTTAAATACCGAATTTTACCAATTCGGTATTTAAGAATCGGTGAATAGTATGTAGGAAAAAATTTGGTATATTTTACCGAATCAGTAATATTCGGTGTTACCGATTCGGTATTTACCGATTCGGTAATTCCTATTCATTCCTATGGGCCTGAAGGCCCATAGGAATGAATGGGAAGCCATTCCCCATTACCGATTCGGTAAATACCGAATAGGTAATAGGGGGAACATATTCAAGGGTGGCAGGGTGTCACATTGACACCCTGTTGCACCCCTGAATCATGCATGTGTGCACATGTGGCACACATACATGCCCTAAGGGCATGTATGTCTGCCACATGGCACTTTTATTATTATTTTATTTGTGTTTGAAAGCTTTATTGAAATAAAGGATATATAACAACAAGGTGACATCAGCAGAAAAAAAAATAGGGACAAAATGCAGAGGAAAAATATATGGAAAGAACCAAAGACCACTGATGACAACACTAGGAATCTATACAAGGGGGTTGGCACTGCCCTACCGGCTGGCAGCACGCACCTTGATCTTCACATAAAATGCAGTACGACGAAATTTCTAAATCAGCGGAAGCTCATGCTGACACACTAGCATTTGACTCAGCAGCAACAGAGAGGATCTATGCACTGATCAATGAGGATCTGACTCAAACACCCTCAAGCAGAACGAAGGAACAATGTATCAAGCAACTTTTATATCTCTCAAAACGTCGCATTAACCAAACATTACATGCGAATACCTTAATCAAATACCACAAAGTACTCCGCATTCCCCGTGGCCTACGGATAGCCCTGAAACCGTCCTTATGTAAGAACTCAAAAGCATTTTTGGAGAGATGGTACGCCATCCTTAACAAGTGCAGTCTGGACCTTATACTACTGATTATTGAGGAACTGTCAGGAATATTGCTAGAATTGACACAAGAGATTACAACCATTGAAGGCGAATTGAAAGATTTAATTACTCCTGAAGAACTAGCAGCAACCCTGGAAGACGTCAACAGACAATTGGATAGACATTCCAAAGAAATCAATGAGCGAAAAATACGTAAATTTCGCCGGGACACCCTGGACTACAAGTTAGGAGAGGTGTACACTTGGGCGGACGTTTACGCCCAACGTCGCAGGAATAAACGTACAATCAAAACACCGATACCTCATCCTCCGGTAGCGATAATACTAACCGCCCACCAAGGAGAAATCCAGCAGGACCATCAACTTCCACTGATCCACCAGGTCAGAAATCAGTTCCATCAACATCCAATCTTACTACCATCGTGCCTTTTTTAGAGGTACGCCCAGACAGAATCGACGACCCAGACGGGGCAAAAGGGCAGGAAAAAGACAACGAAAACACCCAACAATCTTTCAAGAACAAACCGAAAACCAGGAAGAATCGCTAGTGATCAACATCTTGGACACCAACCTTACCAAAAACGAAATAAGGATCTTACAAAAGGGCATGACATTCATCCCTACGAGCAACACCAAATTACTTGAGCTAGAAGTCAGCACTTTTAAACTCACCAGGAAACTACGATTGAGACACTTCTTCGAGAAGGTTTTGGAACCTCCCATGGAAAGCAAACCTGATCTGTTATTAGGCTTACGCCCACCTAGTAGCTACATGCCCACGAGCAGTCACAAGAGTATCGACACCTTCGAGACCCTGGTGCGACAAGACATTTCCAAAATCAACTTCAGAAAATAAACCCGCAGCAACATCACAAACAAAGATAAAGATATCTTAAGGAACATTGCCAACAATGCCGCAATCAAATGTCTTAAAGCCGACAAGGGAGGCGCGTTAGTCATCCTTAATACTCACCTTTACAACCAGAGAACAACGGAACACGTCATGGATACCAACACCTACATGCCACTTGGTGGGAACCCCACCAATGAATACAAAACTGATTTATTTAAAATCATTGAAAAAGCGGCAGAGGATGACATTATCGATGAAAGAACAAAAAGGTACCTGATAGTGGAACACCCCAGGAGCCCCACCATTACCATGCTACCCAAAATACACAAGAACCTGACGGACCCTCCTTTCCGTCCCATTGTTTCCACCAGAGGATCCATACATGAACCGATCGGTAAGTTCATCGATCGATACCTGCAACCAATGGTTTTGAGTTTGGAAAGTTACATTAAAGACACCACGGATTTCATCAATAAACTTGCATCAATACAAATCAATGAGGATGAAAAAGTGATACTATGCACAGCGGATGTCAAGAGCCTATACACGTCCATTCCCCACGATGGTGGGATTGAGGCAGTAGAACAAGCCTTACTCCAATCTGATATAACCGATCCTTTGAAAACCTTTATTTTGGAACTTATGATTTTTACCCTATATCACAGCTATTTCTCATTCAACCAACAATGGTACTTACAAATGTCCGGAATGGCCATGGGCAACTGTGCAGCCCCAACGTACGCAAACATCTATATGGGAAACTTTGAACTTAACCACATTCAGAAGAACAAAAACTGGACTGACAACTTGAAATTATATGTGCGCTACATAGATGACTTATTTTTCATCTGGAAGGATTCTCGCGAAAACCTAGAACTGGCACTCATAGATTTGAATACAAAAGACGACCGCATTGAATTCACATGGAACATCACCGATCAAGAAATTGCCTCCTTGGACGTACTTATAAAAGTTACCCCTAACGGCATTGAGACAGATCTCTACCGTAAAACCACTGACCGGAACAATGCTTTACAATACAGCAGCTTCCATCAAAATTCCCTGAAAAGACACCTACCGTTCAGCCAAATGTTAAGAGTCACACGTATTGTATCTGACCCCAACACCAGAAGTTCTCAAATAAAAACCATGGCAACTAGGTTCCTCAACAGAGGATACCCAGGGGAAATCATCAATGAGGCCATAAATAGAGCATCTGCAATTTCCCGTCCGGAAGCCCTAAAAAGCAAAATGAAGAATGACAACCAAAGAATGGCTCTAGTTTCAAGATACTCGACTTCTAGCAAAACTTTCAAGAAAATCATTCTGAAACATTGGCGTATACTGTCTTCTGAACCAGATTTCGGGGACCTGTTCAAGGAACCTCCCATTTTCGCCTACACCCGGCCTATGAACCTCAAAGAGATCTTGTCAAAAACCACCACTGCACCCACGAAACACATGGGCACACGCCCCTGTCACCACTGCAATAACTGCAATAACATCATTAGAGGTAACAACATCAATCATCCGATGAGAGGTTTTAACATCAAACTGAATGTAGACGCCACATGCGACTCTGCAAACCTCATCTACCTACTCAAATGCCCGTGCGGAAAAATCTATGTTGGAAAAACCAGCAGGAAAATAAAAACTCGTCTGAACGAACATAAGTCGAATATTCGCACCAAAAACGTCAAATCTAGCGTGGCTACCCACTTCAATGAAGCCAATCACAATGTGGCCCAACTGAAATATCTGGTCCTCGAAATTGTTCCAAGAACAGAGGGAAGAGACAATAATAAGATCCTCCTACAACGGGAGACATCATGGATCTATAGACTTCAATCCTTGAAACCTTTTGGTCTTAATGACCGGACTGAATTAAGCTGTTACTTATAGTACCTTGCGGGTACCTGGTTGATACACTGTACCCTTGTTCTGTTCGTTACAGTTATCCTATGTCACACTCTGAGTCACCCATGTGTTTCTACCCCACTCCAATATGGCCGCCCCATTTTCCTGTCCTTCACAGTCCCTTGTCAGTTTCCACCACCTCTCCTGACTTCCCCCAGAACTCCGCATCCACTCCGCGAAGTTCCTGGATTATGGCCACAGACTCTGCCTACACGCTACACGCGGTTCCAGTCACATTCAGTAAGTCTTGCCATCCTACTCCTTTTACCTTCTGAGAACCCTCCTCATGTTTTTTTCCTTTTTTGACGGTCTCCTACCGTTTTGTCCCCTTAGTGCCTACGAGAGCCTGACACTGAACATCCGTATGTAAGTCCAGCTTGATACGAGCAGTTATTTAACCCCCCTTTTTTCACCCTCCACTCCCAGCCCTTCTTTTCACCGTTAAAAGCCATTCCCCACCCCTTCACACACACGGTATCACTCCCGTTCAGCTATGTGTTTATTTTCACCCCGGCATCCCTCCTGCATGCATGCGGTTGAATTCTCTTTGCACCACTGATTGATTAATGTTTATTTAGACCTATGTGATGAACCATTGATCTAAGTCGCATTTTTGTATTCCTCTTTGCAGCGCTCCTTGAGAAAGGACTCTCCGAGTCCGAAATGCATCGGAGCTTTTTTTTATTAATTTGGATTATATTGAACTTAATGAACTGCGTGATGCAACGCTTGACAAAAACGAGAATGGAATTTTGAAAATAAAATACAGTAAACTCGAGACTTTGAAACCTCTTTATTGAACTTTTCTGGAGTCAGTTACGCCCTATACTGAACCCCATAAGTGTGCCCAACTCACAGGGATGCGCCTTCGCCCCAGTAGCGCACTCAACTCTGTCAACACTAGGAATCTAAGCATTTTCTAATTTTTTAAGGGAAGGTAGGGGGGGGAGGGAAAAAAAGGGGGGAAATAGAAACCATGCTATTACAGGTCATGCTTTTATATAAATTGTCAGCAAATAAAACAAATGCACAATAATAGAAAAAGGATACACAATATCTAAAAGTCTATATAATACAACTAAAACTGTGAATTCTAGGAAATAATACTGTAAGCGAGAGTATTAATCCTTCAAGGAGGCTTAAAATTTTCGGAGGAAAGGGAAGTGTAGTGCCTTTTTGCAGATTGATCTAAGTATAAGGTAAGGGGAAACCAATATAGTTCAACATTTTCTCTCCTCTATTCGTAATAATTCCTCTATTTCTGGTTTCCCATATGGAGATCACCAGCTAAAGCTCTCTGCTTATGCCGATGACATTCTTTTATTTATTTCAGATCCGGAATCCTCTGTCCCTTCTTTATTAGCTGAATTTGAAAAGTTTTCTCTTGTCTGAGGCTATAAAATTAATTCTGATAAAACAGAAATTCTTCCATTAACTAAATTTTGTCTCCCGCATTTCTTCTCTTCTACGGGTTTTGCTTGGAATAGTACTAAAATAAAATATCTCGGTGTTCTATTCTCTAATTCCATTTCATCCTCTATCAAATTAAACATGTCCGCAGTTATTTCTAGAATAGAACATTTGTTTTCTTCCTGGAATCCTTTATTCCTTTCTTGGTGGGGTCGTCTTGACTCTGTTAAGATGATGATCGCTCCTATTCTGATTTATTTGCTCTCTATGCTTCCCGTTCATATTCCGGCTCTTTATTTCAATCGTATTGATTCTGTTTTGTCCAAATTCCTTTGGAAGCAGAAAAAAGCTCGGATATCTCTGTCAGCTCTTCGCAAGGTCAAATCAAATGGAGGAGTCAACTTTCCTGATTTTCGTCTTTACCACAAATCCTTCTCTCTACGCCAAGCCTCTAGATGGTTATCGTCAGAGCTGTCTCCCTTTTCTCCCCTCTGGCTTCATATTGAACGTTCCTTATTATTGCCCTTTTCATTTCAAGATGTACTTCGTTTTACTTCTAAATCCCCTTATACCGTTTCTCCGCTGTTTAAACATACTTCCTCTCTTTTGAAACCCTTGCTTTCCCCATCGACTATATCTCGTGAATCTTTCTTACTCTTGCCCATTTGGTATAATTCTCTTATTCTACTAAAGAATAGACCTATTGCTTGGTCTTCTTGGAGGTCGAAAGGTATTATTTGGGTTCATCAACTCTTCGACGGCTCGTCGCCTTGCTCCTTCCCACATGGCACTTTTAAAAAAGCACAAAATTGCTTTTTTAAAGGTTTTCGATATTTACCACCAACTTGTAGTTGGTGGTAAATAACGAATCCTTGAATCAAAAATGCACTCACTTGAGTGCTCCCTACATATGATTTTAGGATTCAGTAATTTACAGATTCGGTATTTTAAGGATTTTGTAATTTACCGAATCCTTAAATTACCGAATCGATAAAGTACCGAATCCTAAAATCAAACCACCTACATTAGAAACAGCTTAATACCGGTCGGTAACGGCAAATTTACCGATTTTCAGCCATTACCGACCGGTATTAAGCTACCTACATATGGCCCTAAGTGCGGCGGTCAGTGAGGGGACCAGGCAGACATCTTTGGATCAGCACATCTAAATAGGTAAACATGCTTTCTTGTATCGCACGTGGTGTATTGTTAACTGTCCCTTTAAGGCTCCTTTAATTTGCATTAGTAGGGGTAATGAGGCATGGGAGCAGCCAGAGCGGCTTACTCCAGAGCTCAGGTTCGATCCTGGCACCAGCGGAAGCACAGCTCAGCACCATGTGACTCTGGGCTTAGCTCACTTAGGGGCATATCAGCAACGAGGCGATAAAAAACTTATTGCCGCTTTAGCGTCCGTTTTCGGACAAAAAGCAGTGATAATTTCATTGCCTTATCAGCAAGGTCACGCTAACACATGAAACCTTGCCTTATCACCATTTCCCTTAACGCACCGCTTTGCATCTCTAATGAGATGCAAAGTGGGCGCTCCTCCCCATGATAACGCGAGAAATGTTGCTAAGCGACATTTCACCTTTTATCAAGCCTCACGCAAAGCAGCATAGCGACAAGAAAAGTAGCAATAACCTCGGTTATCGCTACTTTTCTTATGCCTGCTTTGAAACTGATTTAGCCATGATATCCTATGTAAGGTGGATATCATGGCTAAGTATGTGAGACCCTATCAGCAAGCTATCGCCAAAAGTTGTGTGATTATCGCTGGATTTCCAGCGATAATCGCACAGTTGGCAGCTTGCACTCTGAATTTTATCGCTTTGGAGATAAGCGTTGCTGATAGCACGCTATCTCCGCGATAAAATTCTGAGTTGTCCGGCGATAATTATCCTCATGCTAAGAGCGTTGAGCGATAATTATCGACGGCCCTTGCTGATATGCCCCTTAATCTTCCTGACGGCTCCGTCGCCTTGAAATCTAAAGGGGTGATATGTTCATGCTGCACAAATATGGATTACATTACAGTACAGCTGGAAGCAGTGGTGTAACTCAAAATAATGCCCTCCCCCTCCCCCATTGCAGATTGTGAGGAGGGACCCCTTAGTCCCCAATCTCCAAGAGAAATTCATTGTCCTTTGGCTGAATGGGGGCCCCTCTGAAGGTTAGAGGGGCACCTGACAGGTGCTCCTCTGCACCACATGAGATGCAGGGGCTTGGATTACGCCTCTGGCTGGAAGTCTTTACAGAGAGGGGAATCTGTGGACTGGCGTTGACAAACTACCAGAGCTTTATTTAAAAGAAAAGTGCCAGGGTCCTTGTCAGGAGGCCACTGCATCTTCCAACTCCTATTGCCTGAGAGACAGAATTCCTTTTACCGGAGTTGCTAACACTATATTAAACCCAGATCTGTTGACTGGGTGCGAGTGTTTGATTGGTTCAGATGCTCCGTCCATCACCACCCCCCTTTTGTACCACTTTGTTCACAATAAGTTGGCAGGGTATGCTCAGACGTGAGTCCCTTGCTCACTTTGCCACTGGATTCAAGCAAGCCGGGCTGAAGACGGCTGAAATGCCAGAAACTGGTCCTCGGAAGCTTGTTTCCGGTCTAGGGAAGGCATGGCTTGGCAGTTCGGGCTGGACTGTTCCCATGAGGCACAGGGTCAGACTAATTTGCATATGGCCATTTCTGAACTGGGGAGGCAGAGTGGGCTAAAGAACGGTGATGGATTAAACCCAGATCTGTTGACTGGGTGTGAGTGTTTGATTGGTTCAGATGCTCCGTCCATCACCACATCCCCCTTTTGTAACACTATATTTTTTAGCATGATGTAGCTGCATAAATATATATCCACAGTTACGCATCATTTTATGTTAGTACCCAAAGGTAGTTTTCATTCCTTGTAAATAGGTTGAGTTGCATCATAGAGAAACCGCACAGACTCCATTTTGAATTTGTCGACTCGGGCCTGGGTAGCGACCACGTGTGGTTCCCCTTATTACCGGTCAGGTCCCAATTAGTTGAGTTACAGGACAGCTGAATTCATGACTGTTTTCCTTGCTCCAAGGCCCAAGGTTGCATCTGGCTTTAAAGACGATAAGCACATTCTTGCCGGCGCCGGGTTCTTACTCCCATGTACCGAGACGAAAGGGAGTTACCCTTTCTGACCTTCCTTACAATAGTAGAAACAGACTTCTGAGCTATCTTTGTGTGCCATATATGGTCCTTCCTTGAGATCTTGTACCTATTGGTAGAATGCCAAATATGGTTATTTCATGTAGTATGTGTTTTTTATAAAGGATTGGTCTCATGTGTAATTCGGCAGTCTTCTCAGCGCACTGACTGGGTGTGGACGAGGGGGCTCCTCTGCGCAGAGTCTTTTGATAATATACGATTGCCTTTTTTTCACTGCCAACTGACTGGTTATTTGATAACATATATATTGGGCTATTGGTAAGTGTGGCCCTGTTCGATATTTTTCCAGTACTTCATGCCCTTGACAGTGCTGCCAATGACAGTACCAACACAACTCCTAACCATCACAATCCTACAAGTGTGACTATTTGAGAACACACAAAGATATGAGAATGACTTAAGCAACAGCTTTCAACCATTTATAATGTATATTAAATTATTAAACAACTGCTGTGCTCATTTCAAAATGTTACAAACAGCACCACCATATGGCAAACTATCATAAATGCTTTTTGATAATAAACAATTGCCTTTTCTTCCCTGCCAACTGACTGGTTATTTGATAACATATATATTGGGCTATCGGTAAGTGTGGCTCTGTTCGATATTTTTCCAGTACTTTAGTTGGCGACTCCGCGTTTGGGGTCGTCCTCCCGTAATATGGGGTAAAATAAGGACATTAGGAGGAGCGCTCTGGTCGAGGGGGCAGACAGATTAAAAATGTTCTGTCTGAACTCCGGTCGCGCGAACAGAGAGCCACCAGCTGCTAGTGACCCCTCGCCGGAGTCCTATGGGTGTAACCCAGGAACTGATCCGAGTTGATCTTCAGAAGTGAACAGTGGAGAACTCGCAATCCCACTTGGGTGCACCAGGTGAGTGTATTGGTTTGTTGTTTATGGATTATGCTCTTTAGCGATGTTTTGGAAATAATAACTGATGTTGGTAGTTTGGTGGTCGGTGTACCATGAGGAGTTTTGGAGATCTAACCGGGCAGCATTGAGGCTGCACCGGCAGATGCTCCGCGGACTTGTTTGGTGATAAATAGAGGTTTTCACTCAGACGCCTTGGTCTGGCATTTTCTAGTGCTAACCTGGCCGGACTGTCCTCGGAAAACGCTCTGGTTGTACCTAGGTGACTTCTGGACACATCTGAAGCGGCGCTAAGGCAGCGGGCTCAGTCAGAATGGTCCTGAAGGTGAACCAGAAAGATTGCGGGATAGTCTGTAGGCCGGTCTGTGGTTAATTCCTGTCTGATGACCTCTTGGTAGTCTTTGGACTGCCTGGCTTCTTTGTTTCTGTTTGGTCCGGTGGCAGGAGGGCCGCAACTTCTCTATGAACGGGAGTCGACGGGCTCCGTTCTTTGGCAGTTTAATATTGATTTGGAATTGAAAAGGGAAAGAAAAACAATGTCTTCCTTCTTTTTGTGACAAATTGTGTGTTTAAACTCGTGTGTATGGTTGATGCGAAGCTGATGAAGAGTGAGTGTGAATGAAACATGGCCATGTTCTGATTGTTTGTGACAAAGTGTGAAGAGTAATCATTTTAAAATGTCGTGTTTTAGTAAAATATGTTTTGGATGTTGTTGTCGGCGACAGAATACACGATTAGATGAAAGTCAACCTGCCCCGCCAGAAGGCTGTCCAAATTTTGATATGTATGTAAAATATGGGCTTACGCCCATTTTATTTAGTAATTTATGGCACAAATATACTAAGGATAATGAAGAATTACAGTGGCCCGTAACGGGTTCTTTAGATGAAAAGAAGATACAGTATTTACAGGATCGGTTGTTCTCTAAGAGAAGTAGACAGGGAATGTTTGATTCTCTGTGATTATGGCAGAAAGTGGCAAAACGCCGCCGAATTAGAGAGGAAAAAATTGTTAAAAATACAGAATGGACAGACCATAACTCAGAAAGCTATAGCGTACGATAAAGAACAAACCGAGAAAAAGATTGAAGGTTTAGATAGACAGTTCCGATTACAGGCAGATAAAAGTTATACAGCCCGACCTGAGGCAGAAGATGAAATCGAGGACTTATTGAACACACGCCCTCCACCCCCTTATGCTCCGCAGCGAGTGTATCCTGCGATACCTTTGGCCAATGCCCCCAGTGCACCTGTCGTGGTAGCCAAGACCCCTGTTTTTCCTGCCTCTACTGTACCAATTGGAACTATATTTACTCCCTCCTCTACGGCATCTGTTACGGCAACGTTATTGACAGACGATTCATTGACCTCTGTCACGTCCCCAATGACATTGATTTCCCCTTCATCTTCGGTAGCCTGGCCTTCTCAGTTGGCCACTTCAACTCCTGCCAGAATAGATTCGACCCCCTCCCATGATCCCGGGTTAGGGGGTGTTCGACGATTATATACACGAGCTGTTGTGGGATGTCAGGAGAAGCAAATGTTGATAGACCAGGCATCCCAATGGGTGCGGAATACTATCTATACTATTGAGGACATTTGGGGAACCATGAAGGATTACGAACCGGTTATGCAGCAATATGCATTAGACACTATGGCTAATCGGTTGATTTTATTATGGGAACAACAATTTGAGGATGGGAGAGCCCCGCAGGTTTTATGTGACATAGTGGATCGAGCCCATAAGTTTGAACTAGGACAGGAAAATGTGTATGGGAATTTGGTTACTATTATGCGATATCGGCAAAGATTAATTACAACATGTCCAACATGGGATTCTCCACATCCTATGCGGGAAGTTCATCCCATTTCACATCCTGAGATTCCAGATCTTAAAGACAATGCTAATCAGGTTATTCAAAAAGGTTGAAGCCCGTTTCCAAGAGCAGTGGGTATATACCCCTGGAAGAAAAGTGACGTTCTCTCCCTAAAGTCTCATCTGCCTGATCCGCGTAAAAATCCCACTGCCTATTATAAAGAACTTACTGAGGCAGCTTCTTCAGCTGTGATGACTCTAGCTGACATAGAACTATTTTTTGGACTATTGGTTCCAGTTGATGTATGGCGCCAGGTACATGATCAGCCTCACGCTAATGAATTAGGGGGGGCGTGGGAGCTATTCAAGATTTGGGATGGGGAACGGAAACCTGGAGATAAACCTAGAGCTGAGATTTTGGCCCTGACAGGTCGAATAATTACGTATATGCGCACACTAATTCCACCCCGAAAGGTGGATTGGGGTAACCTGACTGCTTGCAAACAGAAGAAGGATGAAAGTGTATCAGATTTCTTTACTCGATTTGAGGGTGTGTTCATTGATTTCAGTGGACAAGATTTATCGGTAGAAGTGGGGATAAGATTGTCTGGTAATCGTTTTGTGACTAATTTATTGCCAGAAATATCAGCGCGGCTTCAGGCTGCAGAAAGTGCTTGGACCACCTCTACTCCATCAGTTATATTGAGTATGGCTCAATATTACGAGCATAGGGAGAATGAGAGTAAAGACAAATCCGATTAAAAGACTAAGGACCTTAAAACCCGAGTATTATTAGAACAGGTGGCCCGGGGACGGGACGGAATTGAGGTGGAAGGGGTTTTGGTCAAAGAGGGGCAGGGAAAGGAAGGGGACAAGTAGGACCCGCTGTTGCTTTAGGTCATATTCAGTGTGCTTATTGTAAGCAGGAAGGGCACCAGCGAGCTCAGTGTCCTTTCCTTCTGGCACAGAACGGAGCTGTGAGAGGCAGAGATAGAGGAAGGGTGGCATTGATCGTGGAGATATGAGAAGAGTTTAAGTAATACGAGGTGAGTCTAAAGGAAATTTTTTGATAGAAACAATGGGAGGCAGTATTACAATGAAGATTATGGAACGAACGAATCAGATGGATACTTTTATGCATAGGACAGCCACGGACAGAGAAGGAGCCACGTGTCAGTACTTGTTGACCAGAAGGGGCCTTATGTTAAAAGACAGATAATGGGAATTTCTGAAAACTTTTTAGTGGATACGGGTGCAATGAATAGCTCGATTGCTCGCTCATTGGTCCCAGGGGCTTCTCTGTCCGGGCAAAATATTGTTTCAGTTGGATTTTCTGGTGTTCCAGTGGTGAGCCCCATTTCAAAGCCACTTTTATTCACGATAAGTCCAGTTACAGTAGATTCTCCAATTTTGTTGACGTCGCAATGTGGGAAAAACTTATTGTGGTTGGATCTGTTAAAAAAGATGCATGCTAAAATGTATTGTTCTCCGGATGGAGTATATTTAACGGTTCAGTCACCAGAACAATGTGCTAAGCAGAATGTCATGAAAAATTACCAGCTCCCTCCGGAGCTGGCGCCATTCCCTCTGCGCTGTGGGCAACTGGCGATACTGATGTAGGTTTATTGAATATCCCACCAGTTTCCATTACCTTGAAACCAATTGTTCGGTTGCCTCATATTCCGAAGTATAAAATATCCCCAGCAGGTGAAAAAGCATTAATGTCGATAATTCAGGATTTGATTGATAAGGGCGTGGTGGAAAAGACAGCTTCTAATACTTGTAATAGCCCCATATTACCGATTTTGAAGAAGGCTCCTATAGCGAGCAGTCCTAATTATGCTGATACGTGCCACTTTGTAATTGACCTCCGAGAGGTTAATAAGGCGGTAGTGCTACAATATCCAGTGGTTTCAGATATTACAACGGTACTTACTATGATTCCCCCTATGGCTAAATATTTTTCAGTTATTGATTTAAAGAATGCTTTCTTTAGCATTCCTATATATCCTGAGGGCAGACATATTTTCGGCTTCTCGTTATCAGGCCGCAGCTTTAGATTTTGCCGTGCTCCTCAAGGCTATACAGAGAGCCATAGTATTTATAGTCAGGCTTTGAAAGTAATTTTGGATGAATTGACTTTACCTCCAGGAAATGTTCTCCTCCAGTTTGTCGATGATTTGCTGGTGGCGTCCGATACAGAGGAGGGCTACAGAGAAGCTACTGTTAAACTGTTGTCCCATCTAGCAGCCCATGGAAATAAAGTATCTCTTTCTAAATTTCAATATTGTCGACAGGAGATGACCTACCTCGGTCATCTACTGTCGAAAGAGGGGAGGAAGTTGATTCCCGAACGTGTGTCTACTATTTTTAACATGCCTGTTCCTCTTACTCAACGAGATGTTCGTGCATTTCTTGGCATAACCTCTTACTGTCACCAGTGGATTCCTAATTTTTCTCTTCTTACTAAACCATTTTTTTATTTGATTACGAAAGAAGTGCATGAACCCATACCTTGGACGGATGAATGTCAGAAAGCTTTTGATTCTTTGAAAACTGCTTTTAGTTCTGCACCTGTTTTAGGAACTCCTGACTACCGGAAGCCTTTTGTACTTTACGTGCACGAGGTAGACGGTTGTTCACTTTCAGTGTTAACGCAAGGATTTGGTGGTAAGCAAAGACCTTGCGCTTTTTTTTTGGCAGTATTGAATCATGTCGCTAGAGCACTTCCTAGCTCTCTGAGGGCTACTTCAGCAGTGGCGGTGGCCATTAGACAGTCGGAAGGACTAGTTCTAAATTCTGACCTCACAGTGACGGTACCATATGCTGTGGACACGCTTTTGAATAAAACGAAGACATAGCACCTTACTAGTACGTGTCTTACTGGATAGGAATTGACCCTGGTTGCTCCCCATATCACTATCAAAAGGTGTGCCACTCTGAACCCAGCCACATTACTACCCCTCCCTTCGTATGAACTAAATAATGACATACATGATTGTATATTTTGGACAGAAGAAGAAAACGGAGGGACGGGGGGGACCTCACAGACACGCCCCTATCCGAAGCCCAAGGGGGGTTGTATGTGGATGGCTCTTGTTTTAAGTTACCAGATGGCACAACGACAGCTGCGTACGCAATTACTACTCTGCATACTGTAGTTGAAACGTCTCGAGTTCCCTATCATTCTGCACAGGCAGCTGAGCTAATAGCCCTGTTACGAGCATGTGAGCTGAGTGAGGGACTGGTGGTAAATATGTATACTGATAGCCAGTATGCCTTTGGCGTGGCTCATAGTTTTGGGAAGCTGTGGGCGGAAAGGGGATTCTTCACTTCACATGGCCAATGAATACAACATGGCCCTCTGATATTAAGGTTGTTAACTGCATTGACCTTGCCCGGGAAGGTAGCAATTGTTAAATGTAGTGCCCATAAAGCCATAGTGGACACTGTGGGAGAAGGAAATGCTTTCGCTGACCAGACTGCAAAAGATACAGCTAGATCTAAAATGTCCCCTATGTATGTAAATTCAGCCAGGTGGGTGGAGGAGTCTGATATGTTTGATAACACCATGGAGAGTGTCTGAGAGATGCAGAAGGAAGCTACCACCGATGAACTGGCCCGATGGGAAAATGGAGTAGGGAGGTTGGATGATAATAGTTGCTTGGTTGATTTAAGTGAAAAACAGCAATGGATGCTTCCTAATGCTTTTGTTAATGCTGTAGTGACAATGGCACATGAGACCGCTCACATAGGAGCAAAAGGAATTTGTAGTCTATTAGACCCAGTTTGGAATAATCCCAATATTTCAAAAATTGCCACTCATCTGGTTAAACATTTCATGGTTTGTTTACGACATAATCCTGGAGGGAGGGAACATGGCCTTAGTGGGAATTTTGCACCACCCTCTTTACCTTTTGAGGTGCTCCAAATGGATTATATCCAACTGGAGAGAGTGAATAACCTGAAGTTTGTCCTGGTAGTGGTTTGTGCCTTCAGTAAATGGGTAGAAGCGTACCCTACCAAGGAAAATACTGCCCTGGAAAATGCAAAGACCCTAATCAAGGAATATTTTCCAAGATATGGTGTCCCTCGGGTCATTTGGTTGGACAACGGGACCCACTTTAATGCTGATCTTATCAGTCATATATTTGTAATGGATTACATATAAATCAGAAATGTCATGCTACTCGACATCCTCAGTCAGCTGGGTTGGTTTAAAAATATAACGGGATTTTGAAGTTAAAGATGGCTAAAATTCAGGAGAGTACCAGGCTGTGGTGGCCAGATACCTTGCCGTTGGCCCTCATGTCCATACATATGACCCCCCATTCCCGTTCAGGTCTGTCCCCATATGAGGTCATTTTTGGATGACCAGCTAATGTCTGGAGTGTTCCTCGTCCGAGAAGATTTAGAGAATAGACGACCCAATGATGACAGATTATTTGTACGCATTGACTAAAGATCTTCGTTCTATCCACCAACAGGTATTTCATACATTGCAGCCCCTGTCGGAGGGTCCAGGACATCGTTTGGAGCCCGGCCAGTGGGTGATGGTGAAGAATTATCAGCAAAAATCGAGTCTTGAACCTAGGTGGACGGAACCGGTGCAAGTCTTATTGGCCACCCGAACAGCAGTGAAGGTGACCGGACGGAAGCATTGGATCCATGTGGCCCACGTCAAAAGGGTGCCTCTCCCTTTTCCATTTGATCACCTGAATTCGGAAGGAATAATGACCGAGAAAAGTGAAAGAGTTCCTTGTGTGGTTCCTTTTTCCGACTCCCAGGAAACTGAAGGGCAAGAGAGGGGAGCCGAGAGTACGAGAGAGGCCGCATCACCGAGTGCGGAATTGGCCTCTGAATCTGTTGCTTCAGTTGTTGAATGAAAGGTTCATGGAAAATTTGGCACCTTGGATGCTTCTACATCTGTTCTGTTTAATGATCAAGAGTTGCTGGGTCGAGCTCGATACAACCTGCGGCCCAGAAACCGACACGATACCCCCAATAATTGTAGGAGATAGGGAAAGACTTTAGTAGCAGGGACTTGTTAGAGAATTTGGGGGTACTGAGCGAGACACTGGACTGAACACGTTGAGAGCTGGAAATTTGTGTTGCTCTGTTCAGAAAGAAAGGAAAGGGGCCAGGTTGTAATTGGAGAAACTAGCGGATGAGAGGATCTGTTCTTTTGATGAACGATAGGAGCCTGCCTGTGAGGCTCTAGACGGACACAGGAAAGAAGTCCCCTTAGGCAGAAAGGACGGCGAATTTTCAGAATAGTTTGGACTTTTAGTTAGGATGTATCCTTTTGGTCGATTTATTCTCGAGGAGGAGCATCCTCTTGCTCCTCGATATATGCATATCTATGTACCTGTATTTTCATCATGGACAACCAGAGTGAAGGTTGCTTTCATGATCACTATTGCAATGTTGTTTATTGTGATAATGAGTGTTTTATTTATATTTAGAATTTCATCACCCCATGCATACTGTGATAGGGACTCCTACCCCGCCACTAGAGCACCACTTCTTTACGTTAGCCCCTGACAAAGAAAGACATCGTCAGACCTATGTCAAGAATGTATTTGTAGAAATGCTGCATCAGACTCACAGTGCTACTAATACGACCAACTGTTGGGTTTGTGGATTATTACCTTCTGTAATGCCTCGACACGCTCTTTTCATCTCATTGCCTTTATTCTATTTAGGAAGTTGTGAGGCCTGGTTTAAATTGTTAAGTATGATGTACTTACATTACACTGTAGACGCTTCTCGATATACATAGAAGGACTATGAGCCTATTTTGACTTATATAGAAGTACACCAAGGTTTCGATCCACAAGGAAATAATGGGGAGGGGTCCTTGGACCCCAAGGCTTGTATGAATATGTATACCGAATATGAGAATGTCACATGGTTAAAAATGGAGATATTGGATTTGTTGAATTTAATTTTACCCAGTCTTTCCAACACTTTCAGGATCGAAATATCACTGATGACAATAAAATTCCGGTGCCCATATTGAATAGTACTTCTGCATTTTGTGTACAAGGAGCAGGACATATTCCTGTAGGAGATGGTCAGTGTAATTACACCTATCAACTACGTATTTTCAGTAGTCCGCCATTGATAATGCCCCCTAATGTATATTTTGTTTGTGGAGCGAACGCATATACTTGGCTTCCCCGGGGATGGATGGGTCGTTGTTATTTATCCTTTCTATACCCACCTGTATACATAGCTGCCTCAAATTATCATAAAGATCATAGGTTAGATGGACCAGGGTCCCTAATAAAAAGAGATAAAAGAGAATTAGGTATGTCAGAAGTAGATCAAACTGATACCCCCGAGCAACACCTTGTTGATATAGTAAAGGGAGTGTTTCCGATATGGGGACCCATAATAACTAGTAAGGAAGTGAGACGATTATCCAGGGTAGTTGAAAGAGTCATTAATACCACTGCTGGTAGGTATACTGACCAATTTGACCGTAGAGCTTCAGGCTACGAGACTCGTCTCGCTTCAAAACCGTATGGTGTTAGACGTCATCCTAGCAGATCGAGAAAGAGCTTGCCGCGTCATCGGCAGCTCCTGTTGTGTATTCATCCCTGATTCCGCCCCTTCAGTCCCTTTGGCCATAAAGAAGCTACTCCGAGTAGCATCAGAGATACATGCTGATACAGGAAGTTGGTCCCTCTCTGGTTGGCTTTGGGACCTACTGTCAGCCTGGGGGTGGAAGATTTTGATGATATTAGTAGGTATGGCGGATGTCATCTTTACTTGTTGTCTATGTATACATTGTGGGCCTGCCTGTTGTTCCTATTGTGCCAGGAGAGTATCTTCTGCTCTGGTACCGTCACCATCAACGAAGGAAAAGTCTCAGATGGTACAACAGGAAATTAGAGATTTGATGCAGATGAGGGTATCTTTGAGGATTGATTTAACTACATCACGCTAAAAGGGCGGTTGTGAAAGACAGAATTCCTTTTACCGGAGTTGCTAACACTATATTTGTTAGCATGATGTAGCTGCATAAATATATATCCACAGTTACGCATCATTTTATGTTAGTACCCAAAGGTAGTTTTCGTTCCTTGTAAATAGGTTGAGTTGCATCATAGTTAGAGAAACCGCACAGACTCCATTTTGAGTTTGTCGACTCGGGCCTGGGTAGCGATCACATGTGGTTCCCCCTATTACCGGTCAGGTCCCAATTAGTTGAGTTACAGGACAGCTGAATTCATGACTGTTTTCCTTGCTCCAAGGCGCAAGGTCGCAACTGGCTTTAAAGACGATAAGCACATTCTTGCCGGCGCCGGGCTGTTACTCCCATGTACCGAGACGAAAGGGAGTTACCCTTTCTGACCTTCCTTATAATAGTATTAACAGACGTCTGAGCTATCTTTGTGTGCCATATATGGTCCTTCCTTGAGATCTCGTACCTATTGGTAGAATGCCAAATATGGTTATTTCATGTAGTGTGTGTTTTGTATAAAGGATTGGTCTCATGTGTAATTCGGCAGTCTTCTCAGCGCACTGACTGGGTGTGGACGAGGGGGCTCCTCTGCGCAGAGTCATTTGATAATAAACGATTGCCTTTTCTTCACTGCCAACTGACTGGTTATTTGATAACATATATATTGGGCTATCGGTAAGTGTGGCCCTGTTCGATATTTTTCCACTACTTCATGCCCTTGACAGTGCTGCCAATGACAGTACCAACACAACTACTAACCATCACAATCCTACAAGTGTGACTATTTGAGAACACACAAAGATATGAGAATGACTTAAGCAACAGCTTTCAACCATTTCTAATGTATATTAATTTAATAAACAACTGCTGTGCTCATTTCAAAATGTTTCAAACAGCACCACCATATGGCAAACTATCATAAATGCTTGACAATTAAGTGCTGGTGCTGGGCACCGGAAACTATCGGCTCAAACGAATTGCTCTCTACAATACTAGAGATTACTAAAAACCAGTTGTTTGAGCAGCTGTTGTACATAAGCCAAACACTTTGAAGCGGAGTATGTGCGCATGGGGAATGACATGGAAAGCACACAGCACATTGTTGTAAAACAGGACTTGATGTTTTGAAGCAAGCATTTCTTAATACATGGGTAAAATGTAGAACAATAGTGTCAGGCCATTTATAGTAGACACATTTTCCCAATTTAAACTGAGTACTGATCTATCATCCAATACCAACATAGGACTGTTGCTCTGGATGGAACTCCAAATGCAATATTTCGTGCACCAGCTAAACTCTGTGCTTCTAAAACAGTGAACCACAGCTAGTGTACAGGCCATCACGGATATCGACGCAGAGACAAATAATGGCTATCGCAAATACAACATCAGGTAAAACCAATGGTTCAGAAATACTGTGCTATATTTTAGACGGGATTTGTACCAATTAGGTGAATGGAGGAGGGTTTAAAGATTGATGGCAAAATCAGAGAAGGGTCTCTTTGCATCTTGTGAAAATGTATTGTAGACCTTTCTATGTTTTCAAATGATAAATTAGTTTGTTGATGTATAACAGTGATGATTAGGATTGCTCCCAACCTTTTGATGCATTTCTAATAATAACTCGTTTTGAAAATACCTAATGATGTTCCTAATCCTGATATGTAAACATACATACTTAAGCTCTAACCGATGCAACAAGCCTTTGTGATTTCTTGCATCACTTTATACTAATATCCAATGAATGCTCATTCATTAAAACCAGCCCTGTAATACTGTTTGGTAGAATAAGATTCTCCTAATAGTCACTCAATATTTTCACTTGATAATGTAGAGTCACTAAGAGCTCTACTTTTGATATATCCACAGATGTTCTTTAGGAGATACAAGTCAGTTAGAGCTGTGTTCTAACAACCTAAAGTTACTTTGAGCTTTTGGCAATACACTGAGTCCCACAGAATACTGATTTTGATAATCACAAGAAACTCCGTTATCTTCTCCCAATACAAGACACATTCAAAGGTCAACCGTAACAACCAGTACCCATTGTCACCTTGGTAATACAGAGTCAAGTGGAGCTCTACCCTTGATGATACAAAGCCTCAAGGTCAGGGTTCCGCTGTGAAAACCTGCATTTGCTGCTTAAAAAAAACATATTCACATAATATTCTGCTCTTGGCGCTGCTTAGAATGATGAATGGCCTGCTTTGGAGTTTCGAGGATGGGTACTCTGTCACATGTAACTGATATCCTTTCCGCTTCACACAAGTGCATTATTAACTCACTTAGAATCAGGTAGACAGAATATCTGTTCCATTTGCGATGTATTACCCATCCACCAAAATCAGAATCAGGCCCTAAGAGTCATGTTCTATAAAATATCCACATTACTTCAAAGTTCTCTTTTTGATAGCGCCCAGTTTCAGTGATACCAATGTTTATGATAATATCTGGGATCTGTCAGAGGTTTGCCAGTGATGCTATCAAAAATTACAGTAGAGCATGTGAGGAGGAGAGGAGAAGGAAAAACACCCTAAAACACAGCCTCCATAACGATTCTATCTGTACCACAAACGTTCTACAGGGTACCGAGATACCGGAAGCAACGTTCAACGGCACAGAAATTTGTCACTCCCTAAGAAAGGTGAAGATAATTCCATTAGTTGGCGATCATCAAAATATAGTGTTGATTTCCGTGTTATAGTAGGCTAGGTCCTCACGTACCCAAGAGTGGTAAGCTTCATCAAAGGGCCCATTACTCTGTTGTGTCAGATATTTTGGTAAGAGTGGGCTCAAACTTAAAAGTTGAGGAAGGTCTTTCAGCTGATGTAGTATGGATGTGCAATTGGGAGTACTATAATAATGATGTACACCTATTAATAGAGGGTGGGGTATAATAGAATACAATAATGAAAAAAATAAAATTATACAGCCAATGATTTAAAACATTTTAAAACTGATCCGACCTCCTTGCACACAATGAACAGCTTCCGTGTATCCTGACCTGGAAGCTGTTTGTTGTGTGCAAGAAGGCCGCACCGATTTTAAAAGGTTTTAAATCATTGGCTATTTAATTGCCAGAACATCTATAAGAGATTTTTCGCCTCACACATTGTTTAAAACATCGGCAAAGACCCTGGGCAGATTTACAAGCCTCCTTTACGCCGACATTGCGTCACTTTTGTGACGCAGAGGCGGCGCAAAAGATGCTTTATGGTGGGGGGTATTTACAATGTGACGCATCTCCCAGATGCGTCACGTTATAAAGCCCTGAGCCAGAAGGAGGCGTTCCATCGCAGGGGGAGCGTTCCGGTGCCGAAAAGCCTCCCAAAAAGGGCTGAGTGAAATCTACAAGATTTGACTGAGTCCCTTTTGGGCCCATGCTGCGTCAAAACCCTGCGCCTGCTTGAAGCAGGCGTAAGGATTGACACAGCATTGTGGAGATAGAGCCCTCCAGAGCATTGCTGGAGCTGCGTCTCACTTGCGATGCAACTCCAGCAATGCACCGCTTTTACGGCACAGACGCATCTGTGCCGTTTTTGCCCCATGGTGATATGCAGGGATGCCCCACTTATTGTAAATCTGCCCCCCTGTTTCTAAATCATATACTGCCCATCAGAGCACATCATCTGGCTATATTGGCTATATTGATGTACCAGTTTATTTTGTGAGTTTGTTCACTATCTGTGAACAAAAATAGTACTGTGGCATCTATGAACAGAACTAAATGTATAAAGTGTTCACCTTAAAAGTTTTTGATGAGTGGAACATTTCCAATTCCTCACATCTTACACATTTGCTTCGTCAAACAGTATAGTGAAATTCAATATTAAAATCGCTTTAAATTGTTTTAGAAAACTGTCCTGAAGAAGGTGTACAATTAACTACTCACTGAAACGTAGCGTTAACAACTTTGTTTTCTTGTGATAGTGGATTTTATTATGAGATGTTTTTAACCTTGATTGTGTACTGATTTGCAACTACATTTTAGATGCTTTATTTTATTTTGTATTACTTTTCTATGTTGCACTGACTTACTAGTTTTGTATAGTATATGATTGTATGAATTTCTGATTTCACCCTGAGCACCAGCACTCTAGATTACCTTAGAAGCAAAATTAATTATAAGTAGGGACTTGCTTGCTTTTTTGAATGTTTTACAATCCTGCCACCAAATGGAGATGACAGAGAAAGCTTTTTTCATTTTTTAAGTCCTCCCACAGTTGCACCTAATTAGTACGCCACCAGACTGAGATCACCGATGCTATGCTGAAAACAGTGAGACATGTGATCTTTGGAAACCTCAGCAGGGGTGTTACATCACTGCAAACACATTATTAGTATTTTCCATATCTATATTAGGGTGTGCAATTAATTCTTCTCCACCATAGGAGTTTGCAGTCTTTTTTTGCTACTCGCCTTAAGCTTGTAAAATGGAGTTCCAGCTAAATTCCTCCAACCACCGCATGGTGAAGTATTTTCTTACATGTAGCTCACCAATGGTAAGTTGGTGAGTGGGAGTGAGAATTGGAATCCCCCAAGTGCCATTTACATGCTCTAGGAGGGCACCCGGTGATATTTTCTCAATTCAGGCAGTTATGACCTTCCGCGACCATTCGGGGTGAGAATACTGCAGTTCAAGTAGAAAATCTATATGAGGGGCAGCAAGGAAGCAGCAACCTCTGAAATGCCACGTGGTGCAGTTTGCACAGATTTTGAAGTGCAGAACAATCTCCTGGCACTGAAAATCAGTGTGACAGCGCGATGTGCCAATTTCCATCCTGCTTGCAGAATTTTAGTGAATCTCACTGAGTTTTCAGGTTAGTCTGCAGAATTCGGCGGAATGAAGCTCAGCAAGTTCTGCCCAACCCTAGGGGCTCATTTATGGCCCCTTGCGTCACTTTTGCACCACTGGTGCATCACTTTTTGTGACGCACCAGCAGTGTAAAAAATGGTCCTTGTTGCCCCACATTTACAAAGTGACGCATCTAGGTAGATGCGTCACTTTGTAAACCCCTGCGCTACATTATACCTGCGCCAGGTATAATGTATGCAGGAGGGGTGTTCCCACGCAAGAAAGGGTCATAGAAGTGACGCAGTGAAATCTACCAGATTTCACTGCGCCACTTCTAGGACTCAAATGCGTCAAACTCTTACGTCCGCCTCACAGCAGGTGTAAGACTGACGCAAGCCCTTTCACATGGGGCTTGCCCCATGTGAAAGGACGCATTGCTGGGGTCGCGTCACTTTTGGGACACACTCCAGCAATGCGTCACTTTTGCGCCATACAGATACGTCAGAAATACTGACGTATCTGTAACTCCTTGCAACATGATGCGTCATACAGTAAATATGACACATCAGGTATGTCGCAAGGAGTGCGCACTTAGAAGTGACGCATTGCTGCCTTCATGCAGTGATGCGTCATTTCTCATAAATGAGGCCCCTAGTGTATAGGGCAATCATATTAACAGGCAGTGAATCATGGTACCAGTCTGAGAATCTGCAGGAAAGCTTGAACATCATACAAAATCATGCCACTGATAACCAAATAGATGCAGCAGCAATTGGAATGCCAACATACATACAACCACGAGGCCAGACATTCTCTATCCACCCAGGTAAATAAAATTTAAGGAGTACCACAATGTAGTAGGCGCTATTACAGAAATATCAGGGGGAGCCAATGGAAAAGAAACAAACGTAAAGCCCAACAAGGCATAGGAAGGACCCCCAATAAAATGGGGATGGTCTATTAACACTAGTACTATGAGAAGAAGGTGGGTGGGGGTAATTCAATAGAGGGGCCCAGGTGCCGACTCTGCGGGCAGCTAGCATGTTTAACCCCGGTCAGTGTGTGGTGTGCATATGGCATGAGGTCTCATCGGGGAGGTAGTGGTGCAGTCCTTATCCAATGAGTCTTCACCTGTGATGAAAAGCAGGTGGATACCAGGAGTTATCAATGGACAATCATGCATGATCTAATCCCATGCTTGTGTGTGTTCAGGATTGCACCACCCCTTCTGCACCTCAAGCATTATGATGGCACAGTTGTATTTTGCCTACCTAGATACCTCTAGTATTTGGAGGACCTAGGAGCTTTTCAGGACATGACCATATGTCAGTCGGCGAAAGTTAAAGTAAAGCCCACACATTTTGAGGTGTCAGCCCTAGTATGGGGTTTTGGAAACAGCCCTAGTAGGCAGACAGCTGGGATCCTGCGAGATGTCAGCCAGTGGCTACATTTATAAGAGACAACACTGTTTTTCAAAATGTAGTGAGACATATAGGCAATTCAACACCATGTGCTAGAAATCAGCCACATCCAGATGATATCTAGAACAGGGGTATAGGTCTCCGGAAACATTTTGTTGATACACTTAGGTGTCGGGTATGCTCTGTGAAGGTAGTAAAATTGTATCAACTTAATGTGAGCATTACACGTGGTGCGAGGGATATGGCCAATAAAAGTAGAAGAGTCTTTGTCTGTCAAATCTTGCCCCCATGTCCGAAGACCATGGGTCCTGTAGGGGGGGTGAGATCGTCCTTAGTTTGGAAAAGCAAGGATGTACAGTGGAGCATGATTGCTCATTCCTGGCCAACCGTAGTGCATATAGTCTTAGGACAATTATGTTTAGCAGGTTCCACCCTCTCTTTGCATAACATCCGCTGTATAGTGGCCAACACTGCACCACAGAGAAGGAAATGGTGTGGAGGAATATCATACGTAGTCATCAGGTCTGGGAAATCACACAAAACTAGACCCCAATAGGCACCATACCCCTTCCAGTCCTGTAGCCCAGTTCGTAGTTCCCTGTATGAGGGAGATATAGAATCATTGACAGAGGGAGAGATTAGGTATAGGGCAGTTTCGTGTTGTTGCGTTGCAGCGCCCTGGACCACGCAAACTGGAGGGAGGATAGTAAAGGGACCTCAAGTCCTGCACGGGGTTGAGTATGTGGTATGAGCAGCAAAGCCACCATGGAGGCCTGTGTGAGGGTGAAGCATTGTCTGCTGGCTTGGCCACCCCAACGGAGGTTGTGCCAATGAGCCACTCATTTCAATTGTCTGGCTAAATAATAAAGTTCCATATCTGGTACTGCTAGTCAACTTTTGTCAGCTGGGAGCATAATTTACCCAGTGCTATGTGACAGCGGTCCGTATCCTAAATCCGTTGAATTAGTAAGCCATCCATTTCGGGATCTAGGGAGTCAGACCAGTAGTGTAGCGAAGTAGTGAAAGAGCCGAAGAAGAAATATCATCTTTAATAAGATTATTCCTCCCATCACTGAGAGCGGGAGCGTGCGCCAAAAACATGTAGAGTGACGAACTGTGGCAAGGGTTGCTCTAATATTATTCTTCATCAGCTCCAATTCGGTGTAATATACTTTTACTCAAAGATATTGAAACATAACTGGTTACCTACACAGGGTAGTTTTCACATGCAATGAGAATTCATTGGATTTGTCTCAGCTAACCCTCATTCCAGAATGGTGCTCAAACTTTGCCAATGCGGAGAATGCCTCCTCCACATCAGTACGTTCCCCTTAAGGTTGTCTGCACACAGAGAGACATAAAGTGGTGAATACCCAGCTTGCAACCCTTGGTAATAATGCCCAGTACAAAGTGTGAAAGCAAGTGGCTCCATTGCCAAAGCAAATAATAAAGGCGATAGTAGGCAACCTTGGCAAGTGCCCCTCTCAATTGCGTGTGGTGATTAGATGATGCAGCCAGTCTTCACACAAGCCAATAGGTGTGTGCAAAGAAGGTGTGGCATGCCAAATAATCTGTCACCCACTCCCATGTTAGTCATAGTGGTACAAGTAGTCCCAGTGCAGGGGTCAAAGGCCTTCTCAATATCAAGAGCCATGACAAGGTCTTTCGGGTGGTCACTTGGTGCAGAGTGCATAACCTGTATCAATGCACAGACATTTCTTGCAGTGTTCCAGGCAGAAATTAATCCAGACTGATCCTCATGGATTAGGCTCCTGACATGGGGGAGCAGTCTGGGCAGCAGGAATTTGCTCAATATCTTATCATCAAAATTAAGAATAGACAGGGGTCTATAAAATTGAATATCTTCTCTGGCTTAACCCTCTTGAGAGCCACAGGAAGTGTTGGAGGGAGGAAGCCAGTGTTCCTGGCTGTGTTGAACAGTTTAGTCAATGTCGGAGCCAAGGCGTCAATATATGTCAAATAAAATTCTATGGGGAAGTTGTCTGTGTCATGGACCTTGCCTCAGGCCAGTGCCTTGATGGCCCCTTTCACTTATTGGACCAATATTTGCTCCCCATGACAGGTGCTGCTGAGACAGGGGTTCTGTGTGGCCTAGATGTAATCATCCATAGGTTGGCTTGGAACCCGTCATGCCTAGCACAATACATCGCAAAAACCTCATTCATTTCAGTTTGAGTATACACTACCTTTTTTGCAGATGCACATATCTTCAGGTTCTGAGAGGCTCAACGATCAGAGCTGGCAAACCAAGCCAACAACTTTCCTGTCTTATCACGTTTGTCATGCGCTTTCGTAACATAGGCTTTATAGTCATAAGCCCAGAGGCGCTCAATTAACATCAGTAGTTTCTCTTGTTCGAGCCATAGTTGGTCCTAATGAGCAGGGTTACTGCACTGAGGCAACTCCAGGTCTGCCAGGAGATTCCCCGTGCTGCTTGAGTTCCCTGTGCGTCTAGACTTGGATCCCAATGACATTAGATATAAACTTCAAGCACCTTCCACTCAGCAAAGGGCGAAGAGGCCATGCCTTCATTTTCCACAAAGTGGACATGGATCGCAGCCCCCAGTCCTGCCCGGAAACCAGGGTCATCAAGTGTTGGAACGTTCACTCTCCAGGACTTTATGGGGGTATGACATGGCCCCAAGCACAAGTCAGTAGTAGAGGGTTATGGTCTGAATGAGTTTTATCATGACATTTAGTCTGAGTGACCCTGCTATGTAACATGGCAGTAAACATAAACTAGTTGCTGGCCCCACACTTTGACTTTTTATCTCCAAAAGTAAGAGAAACAAACAAAACCTAGTCTTATGTTTGTTGGGTATATTTATTTTTACCCCTATGAATTTATTTTCAAAGTACTACTTTCAATTTTTCATGAATGAGAAACACCACTGTACATTAAATACACATTTACACATATATACAAAACCACTTCACATTATACATATATACACATTATAAACAATCTTCTTCTGTAGACCACTACTTTTTTATCCACAAATAATTGTTCTTTGCAAGATAAATGTCAAGTATAATAACCACAAAAAGTGAGCAAAGTCTTGCTAAAAGAAAGATCAAATGAAACTTTGAAGAATTAAATCAACGTAACAATCAATGCAATCCTTTTGTCTTTCTTTATGCCAATTATTTGTGGATAAAAATTATTTTAACGTGTATCTGCAACCACTAGTGGCAGCACTATCCGCTCTGGACTGTCAAGTATTTAATTATGCAGATGACACTCAACTTATTCTGCAAATTAATAATTCCTCGCTAGCTCAGTCCAGCGCCCAGAACATTCTCAGATATACGTGAACTGGATGACAACTAATTCATTAAAAGTCAACCCGGGCAAAACTGAGATCCTTGTGATCTCCTCTAAGGGTAACCCCTGGAATGACATATTTTGGCCGTAGGAGCTTGGTATTGCCCCGAGGCCAGCGCAGGTCATTAAAATTCTGGGCATTAGGATAGACGCCAACCTCTCCTTGATCAATTAAGTGTCCTCGGTGGTTGGCACCTGCCTGAGTCTAATGCAACAGTTGCAGAAGCTGGATCTCCTGCTTTCACCTACCACTCTTAAAATGATCGTATCTGCCACGATCGTGTCCAGATTAGACTATGGCAATGCTTTGTACATTGGTCTCCCCGAGAAATTAATCAGCAAGTTGCAGGTGATCATGAACGATGCGGTCAGGCAGATTTTTAGGCTGCCTAGATGGCCTCATGTCACCCCTTTGTTGCACAAGTTACATTGGCTGCCTGTTAAACAGCGAGCCAAGTTTAAGGACCTTTGCATTGCCCATTAAGCCATTTTTGGTCATGCCCAGGGCTATATCAAGGAACGTCTGATGAACTATGTTCCGGAATGCCCATTGCGATCTTCGACTGCAGGTTTTTTGGCCCTTCCAAGAGTCAAACTGGCATCAAAAGGTGGCTGAGCGTTCTCGGTCCTAATTCCCCGAATCTGGAATAAATTACCAGAGAACCTTCGGAAGGGCTCTGCCCTCCTTTCCTTTAGGAAAGGTTTTAAGACTTATTTGTTTAGGGAAGCCTTGGATACAGTATAATTCTGCATGTTTCTGGGAATCCTGTGGCTATCTGAGTTTTCTCTCCAAGCGCTAAGAGACCTGCAGCTGATTATGCGTTATATAAGTTATAATTAACATAACATAACATGACTGCATATTTTTTCACTGACACTGTTGACTTACCAAACTGATAGCTTTACATGCACATAATGGTATAATGGGAAAATCACACCAGGACTGATGTGGAATGCAGCTTTCCATATGGTAGATGTGTACACTTGATAATGGAGGAGTGCTATTTTCCCTAAGGGGTGATGATGCCATTTAGCTACTTGTCATTATTTGGTGCCACTTTGCTTGTTGTCATACTTACATTGTCATACATCTATCTAGGGACATTGTAGTTCTGTGAGTATGGCACACGGTCATGTGGTACATATTTGGGTGACACATTCCTGAAATGCAGTGTCCATGCCCTGTAGTGTTGTAGGCATATCCCCCAGCTCATTGTATTACATCACATTTTGAATCAAGTCTGCTTATTGTGTGCATTGTGGGATATGCACCTTTTAGCCAGTAAGCTACATGATCACTTTGTTGTGTCAATGCATGTGTTTATGGGATGCAGAATCACTAGATGCTTTCTCACTTGGTGTACACAGGACTGCATATTCTGTATGAGCAAGCAGGAACATTAACTGGAGATGCGGCAGGATGTCTACATTGCCGACTTGCCTTAACAACACACATATACAACTGGTCTGCACTAGCCCATATCTCTCTAACACCAAAATGAGGATGCACTGTGTATGTGACCGATCATGTGCATGAGTAGGAATGCCGCCAGCAATGTCAGAACACATGCACCATTGTGCCCGTGTGTATGAGTTGTGTGCAAGATTGTGTATGTGCAGTAGTGTCACCCTTGATACACCTGCACAATCTTGCACACAACTCAGACATACTGGAACATGCATATGTGTGGTGTTGAGGCAGGGGCCATTTTGACACCCTGCTGCATCTCCAATCAATGTGGCCCTTTGCTCTTTCATGTAGCCTTTATTGTGTGGTTTGATATCATACATGGACTATAATTGGTAGACTTTTATGTGTACATTTCCAGGTCTGTGAGCTCACCAAAATCTATCTTGAAATGTATTGGTTGAGTAGGGTAATATGTTTCTCTACCACCAGGGCCAAGGGTATCCAGGACATGCTCCACAGTCCTTGTGGTTGTGCACTGCAAAATATTTAATTGTGCATGGGTGCCATTATGCCAATCTCCCCCGTCCCCCCAGTTCCTGGTTATTACTTACCCTGTTGGTGTTGTGTCTTGTCATGTTGAGCAGTATCCTGACCTGGAACTCCAACCACTGTCTCCTCGCTGATTACTGCGGACACCTATTCCTCCAACGCATCCAGCTCCTCGTGTTGCGCTGGACTACCACCTCCAGTCTGCATTGCTGATTTCAGATTGGTTTTAAGTTTCTGCGTGGTCTCGCACTTAGCATCATGCCACCACTTCTTGCAGTCATCCACTGTCCTCCTCACCTCTCCGACAGCATTCACCTTGGCTTCAAAGGACTACAATATTGCATTTTTTGTGACACTGTGGAGTTGCCAAAAAGTTGTTGTTGGTTTTCTGTCACCTCCACAATCAAGACCTGGCTTTCCTGCTGACTGAACCGAGTCTTCCTCTTTCTCTTCTCATTGCCCTTCCCCTGGGTCTCTGGCTGGTCCTCCTGGGTGTTTGGGGGGGTAGTTGTTGGCTTCTGTACTGGGTCCAGCTTCCTCCATGGTTCTTCTCAATTTCTTTCTTTTTTGTTTGTGTGTTTGGGCTGGTTAGCAGGTGTTTTATAGTGTGTTTTCCAACCAAACGTGAAAAATGCAGACCTGGGGCAAATTAGTGTGCGGTTCCTGATTGCTAATTGGCCCATCGCTGTGCTGCAAAATCTTACACAATCGGACATTTCACCCAGTGGGGAAAACTAAATGCAGTTAGCGGCGTTTCCTGTGGTACATGGAAATAAAACCACGCACACTAACTGAGGTTAGCGATAATTTTCGCCATTTCTTGCGAATATACCCCTAAGTGTCTTTGCAGGAGTCCCACATTTAAGAACTCTCCTGGGAAGCACTACAGATGCTGGTGTTTTCTGAAAGCATTCTGAAAGCATTGGTGATGGACACAAAAGATGGATACAACCAGATTTGAAAGGCTGTTTGCGTTAAAGCGAGGGATGAGTGCTGGGAAACTGGTAAAATCTGCTCTGCCGGCCATTGGCAGAGTTTTTTTTTGTTGCTGAACTCCGTTTTCTGAGTGGAACGCGCAGTGCAACAGCTCCATGAACTCCGTTGGTGGAGAGGAGTTTGCTGCCCCGCCCCCCTAAATTACTCCATCGGCTAGTATGGTCCCAAATGAAATTCTCACCTTAGGACAGGCTGGTCTCAAGGATATAGTTGGATCCAACTCTAGATGGTCTTACCAGAATATGTCTAACCTGGAACTAGTGGCTGCCAAGTCACTGGCCAATGAAACCAGCATCATATTCAAGCAAGCTGACAAAGGTGGGACAATTGTTGTAATGCCAACCATTGACTATAACAAAGTATGCTTATGCCAATTAGCGAAATGCAAATACTAGAATCCCATTAATCAGGACCCCACCGTGTGTCTGAGTACCCATATCAGCTTCAAGGTTACAGTAGCTCTAACCTAGAGCTGGATATGTAAGAATGAGGACAGATTTTTGGTCAATCCCTACCCCAAGATACCTTACTTTTACATCCTCCTGAAAATACATAAGGGGGTAACCTCTAGTCACAAAGACACTGTCCCTTCTGAAAGACACCAGGGATATGTTTAAACTCATTAAATAGTCCAACAACATGCCTAATATTGACTTCATAGTGATCCTTGATGTATAATATAACATGGGTGTTTGTAAAGCACGTGTTCACCCAAGGATATCTTGGCTCTGAATCACAGATGTTTAATGTTACCCAAAGGTATACATTTTTTTCAACCTCAGAAGGGTGAAAGGCTGAGTGGACCTGCTGGGAATTTAACCTGTGACCATGAGGTAGAACACAGGCCCCTAAGGTACACGTATTGGTCCACTCAGCCACCAGACCCAGCTACGCCAGTATCCCCCAAAACGCTACCCTAGAAGTGATTAAGATTACTCTTTTGTTCAAGGACTGGCCCTTAGCTACCCCGATCAATTTAACCCCTTGTGTGCTGGTGACGAGCTCAGCTCATCATGAGGGACGGTTGAGCTGCCCTCATGACGAGCTGAGCTCGTCACAGCCGTTGGAACGTTTGCACGCGGGGTTTATTTCCCCGCTGTGCTGACCATTCGAAAACGTGTGTGGCTGTGATGAGCTCAGCTCGTCATGAGGGCAGCTCCGCTGTGCGTCATGACGAGCCAAGCTCGTCACCTGTACAGCGGCGCAGCGAGTGCCCCCCTCCCCCTGCACAGCGGGGGGAAAACACCCCGCAGCGAAGGGATTAATTGCACTAAAAGAACAACTTCTTTTGGTTCAGTGACCAGCTATACCATCAAACTCAGGAAGCCTCCATGGGAAGTTCCTTTGCGCCCAGGTTAGCATGCTTATACATGGTCAACTTTGTAAAGGAGAACATTTATAGTGATAATAATCCCTATATGACCAACATTCTCCTTTGAAAATATGCTGATCTTCTGGCAGGGAGATATAGAAAATTGCCACACCTTTGGTAACTGGGCAAAGACTCTTAACACTTTTCTGAGATTCACCAAAAGCATATCTGGCCAGAATCTCCCCTTCCTTGACATTTGTATCACCATAGTTAATGGCAAACTGATGACCACAACTTACAAAAAGCCAATAGATGGTATTAGCCTGGTACTATACGGTAATCATCCTAAATCTCTGAGGGACAACCAGCCAATGGCCTATTTTTGTGACTTTGTCACAACTACAGTACTACAGCTGACTATAACCATCAGGTGGAACAACTTACTTAATACTTTCAAGCCCATCAATACCCACCCCACTCCATCAAACTGGCATGGGAGAGGGCCAGAAACAACAATAGGGCAGCCCTACTGGAACCCCGCACACAAACACATGATAACATCTTAACCTGTGTCACCACCTTTAACCCAGTATACAATAAAAATCAGCAAGCACAGGTCCATCTCGAACACAGGCACACTAGATCACCCAACCCCAGGTTTTGCCTTCAAATGTTCTAGTAACATAAGGGACATGATATTCCACTCTAGACCACGGAAAGCCTGAAATCTACACAATGTGCCATGTGGGACATTCTCCCACTCACTGGACATTACCCTTGTGGCTCGTGTGGCATCTGTGATCTGACAGTTCAAACAAAAGAAATAATCTAATCAATCAATCAATCAGGAACTTGTAGAGCGCACTACTTACCCATGAGAGTCTCAAGGCGCTGGGGGAAAAAGGGGGGGTCCGCTCCTGGTCACACAGCCAGGTCTTCAGTAGCTTCCTGAAGGTCAGCAGGTCTTGGGTCTGATGTAGGCTCAGTGGGAGGGTGTTCCAGGTCTTGGCGGCGAGGTGGGAGAAATATCTTCCACCAGTGATTGTTCTTCGAGTGCGAGGGACAGTGGCGAGGGCGAGGTTGGCAGAGCGGAGCTAGCGGTTGGGGATGTAGAAGAAAAGTCATCTGTTGAGGTAGGCTGGGCCGATCTTGTGGAGTGCCTTATGTGCGTGGATGAGAAGTTTGAAGGAAATCTTCTTGTTGATGGGGAGAAAGTGCAGGCTTCTCAGGTGGGGGTGATGTGGCTGTGGCGTGGTACATCGAGGATCAGGCGTGCAGAGAATTTTCGAATGCATTGCAGTTGTTTGATGAGCTTGGCCAGGGTTCCTGCATAGAGGGCGTTTCTTCTTTCTTTCTTTCAGTAATCTTTATTTCGGCAATCTGCCATAAAAGATACAATAAAATTGATACACAAAAAAAAAAACCATACTTTCAGCCCATTAGTAAACCATGGAGGTAAGCAATCCGTCGCATGTTCGGGAGAGCAGTACAAAATCAGTGCTTAATGCTACAATGCTGCTAGTACACAAACAGTCTATCATAATACAAAAATAATGCTAAAACACGTTAACAATATAAGATAAAAGTTGGCTCTTACATACAGTGTCATAATTATCAAAATGAATGGCACAAGGGCGGGCAAAATTTAGGGTGTCCTAGAGATTAGGCGGAGTCTCTTATGCCAAACTGCCTCTAAAAACTTCGCCATTACAAACACAGTTACTTTGGTCAAGTCAGTTTTAAGGATTCGAAAAACCTCAGAGCATCTGCGAAACCCTAGGTTCTTGCATAAGGGAGATCCCCCAAGATCTTCTGGCAGCAGTGTAGGCTGGACAAAAAAAGACTAGACAACCTGAAAAATAGACCTCTTGGAGAATATCTCACCACGCCTAGTGTAGAGTTGACCCCAATAGACGATGTCCCAATTCTGTTGAGGGATTGTATAGAAACCCCCTTAGCGTCATCCATGAGTTCTATCCCAGCGAGCAGCTTAACCCCAAGCAAGGTGACTATTGATTTAATCTCTCAACCTCCCCCAGCCCCGAAATCTAGGAAAGCTAAACCTAAGCCAGCTGCAGCATATGGAGTGTTTGGGCCGCCCCCAAACAAACGTAGGAGAAAAGCGAAGGGTCCACAGGGAATAAACAAACTCAAAATCCCCACTCTGAGTTTGGGAAGCCATCTAAACCCCCCACACCGACAGTGATAACAGTGGAGGAGCCACATCCTAACCCTGCTGCACAGGACGGTTTGGCCCCTGGTCGGACGGATAGTGTCGCGCCAACACCACTATTGAAGCTTCCCCTCAGGCCACGTAGACCTAATTTACCACCAGAGGCAAACGACTTCACTGTAGTCATGGCGGGCGTTCCCCCGCTAGAGGTGGGTGAAGCAGAGGATTTTTGTGCCCTAAAAAGTAGGGTAATTAAGTGGTTAAACTTGAATAGACCCTTACCAGTACATTTAAATAACGAAATCATAATGGTTAGAAGGGTTCCATGGGTGGGGAAAACTCGTAAATCCATCATAGGGGATTGCATATTGGTAAGCCTCAGGGACGTTGGAACTGTTACTCACATATGCCAGGGAAAGAATAGATCGCAGGTGTCAACCATTCAAACCCTTCATGTGTCTTTCTTCTTTCCCCCTATCCCTGTCCCTGCCCCTGCACATACGCTTCGTACCTACGATAACTGGGAAAGGGTCGGTCGGAGAGGTGATTGTCACGAATTTAACCCTAGGCCAGTTTCCAGGCGCCGAGAGCCACCCCTTCATACATTCAACCGGTTTCACTGTCTGGATGGCTTAGAGGGGGTAGATTGACAAATGGTTAACGGTCCTCGGGAAGAAGGGGGTAAAGGGGTTCTGAAAGAAGAGTTGGAGGTGCACAGCTCGGTGGCAATGCAAATGCCATCAAGTTGCGGTATGACGCCTGTGCGGGATGAACCCAGGGCAGCAGATATCGGTTGTATAGGAGAGGGACATGGGCCGGATATAGAAAAGACAAGGTGTGAGTTACAAAGGGGGAGCCAGGGGGGAGTGGAGCAGGGGGGCGAGGCATTGAGAATTATCTCATGGAATATAGCTGGTCTGGCTGGTAAATTTGATAACAAAGAGTGGCTCGACTATATCAGGAAATTCCATGTAATTTGTCTGCAGGAGACTTGGGCACTGGAGAATAACTTCCACTTGCAAGGGTATAAGTGTTTTTTTGTACCCGCCCAAAAATCAAGACCAGGGAGAGCCATGGGAGGATTATCTATTTATATAGACTTGGGTCTTCAGGGCAGTTGCTCCTGCCCAGACTGGAACTCCCACAGGATCCAGGCAGTTAGGTTCTCAGGGAAGGGGCTTAGATTTGTAGTTTTTAATATCTACAATAATGAGACAGCGGGAACCCACACCCCTCTTGTCGCTGAATTGGATCACAGGTTGGGTCAGGAAACAACGGGCCAAAAAAAGGGGCAGACACATGCAATGATGGTTATGGGAGACTACAATTGCCATCTGTGCCCGGCACTGGTTCAAAAAAACCCAGACTGGTCCCAGTGCCCCACGGAGAAGGGGCCTCACTTTTCCCATACGCCGACAGGGCTAGCTTTCAGTACGCTCCGGCTCAAGTATGACCTTGAGCATACTATTAACATGATGGGGACGCAGGAGGATGGCACACTTCCACCTACATTTAAGGGCAGAGGGTGCTCATCCTTTATAGACTATATCCTGGTCTCAAGATCCCTGATAAACAAGATAACTAGTGCAGGGATTGAATGGAGTGGTTTCAGTGACCATAACCCTCTCGTCTTGGAGCTGTTGTACAGGGTGGGCCCAAGAAATAGAGCCCAACACACATGCATTGAGAGGGCAACAGATCAAGGCAGGAGACTAAAGTGGTCCAAAATTGACGGGGAAAAGTTTTACAAGGACCTGGTTGACGCCGGCAACTTGGCCATCAATGATTGTTTAGACACAGAGGTTCATGGTCTGAGGCTTCTGGAGGCATTCGTTCAGATCGCCAAGTTGATCGACGGTCTACTAAAGACTTGTGTGCCCTTAAAGAACCACGGGAACCCTCGATGGTTCGATAAAGACTGCTCCAAAGCTTTGAGGGAGCTGAAAAGCTGCCTTAAATCTAAACCAAGGGTCCACCACAATGTGAAGGCGTGCAGAGAAAATTATAAAAAAGAGATTAAGAGGAGGAAACTAGTCTTACAGGCAGAAGCGTGGGCAGATTTAAGAGAAGTTGGGGAAAGAAAGGATCTAGCGGGCTTCTGGAGGATTATTAATAACCCAACTTTCCAGGAAAAAGACACCCCGGAGATAGGGGCCAATATCCTCCCAGAACAGTGGGTTACCCACTATAGGAGCTTGTATAACCACGAGCCTGGCACCACTGCAGAGTTATCGGATATCCCAACTCAGGCTCCACTGGTTGAATTCACTATTAAGGAGATCACCGCAGGGATTGAGGGTTTGACTAAAAATAAAGCCCCGGGGCCTGACGGAATTCCCCCAGATCTGTTTCTGAGTAAAACTGAATTTTGGGCCCCTTTAATGACAAGGGTCATTAATACTGCTATTACCTGCGGCCTGCCTCCGTCCTGGTCAAAAGCGGTAATTGTGCCGATTTTTAAGAAGGGCAATAGGGATGAGCCCAAGTGTTATCGCCCGATTTCCCTGATTGATGTGTCAGCAAAACTTTTGGGAAGGGCAATTCTTAACAGACTGTCCGAGTGGACCGAAGAAAATAACACCTTCTCGGACACTCAATATGGATTTAGGACAGGGAGGTCCACTAGTGACCAATGCCTGAACCTTTACATGCTGACTGCCAAATATACCATGGCTAGTGATGAACCCATTTATATGGGTTTCATGGACTTGGCAGCAGCATTTGATCACGTCAACAGGGAGAAATTGTGGGGCATGATGTTTAGCATGGGGATCGAGAGTGGCCTAATTGACATTTTGAGGGAATTGCACAGTGACACTACGGCTAAGGTCCGTTACAACAGGGAGGGGGATTGACTAACTCATTCCCCTGTATGAGCGGTGTTCGGCAAGGCTGCATCCTTGCCCCTTTTCTGTTTTCCCTGTATATTAATAATTTGGAGCAGTTTCTGTTGGGTTTAAAGGTTGATTGTCCAAGGGTCGGGTCGCGTCATATTCCTGTTCTGCTTTACGCAGATGACGCGGTGCTGATTGCACGTACACCCAGGAGCTTACAAATCCTAATCGATGGATTTGTTAAGTTCATGGGCGCCCTGGACCTTTTTATTAATTTGGGTAAATCCTATGTGCTCCGGGCGGGGAAAAAATCTACTTCCAAATTTACTTATACAATAGGGAGTCACATTGTAGAAGAGGTCAAAACGTTTCCCTATCTTGATGTATTATTTGATGGTGCTTTACAGTTTGATTCCTTGGTGGAGGAGCGTTGTGGTAAAATGATTGCATCTAACGGGGCAATAGCTAGCTATGGCAGGAGGCTAGGAAGATGGTCCCCGGAACAGGTGATGAACTTGTACAGCTCTGTATCATGCTCCAAAGTTATTTATGGGGCTGAAGTATGGGGCTTCGTTAATACCACAAGAATCCAACGCGAAGAAAACAAATATCTGAAATCAATCCTGAGGGTACCTCAAAGTACCGCTGGATGGATTGCCCACAGGGAGTTAGGGAGGCCTTATATAGAAGACCTGGTAAAATTGAGGCCCATAGTAGCCTGGTTAAAAATCTGGGTCAATCCTGATGCGTCACTCAGTAGAGAAATCTTATCGGATTGTTTGGAGAGGGACAAATGTATGTGCATCCCCTGGCTCCGCTATGTGAAGAACACTTTAGAGGAACTAGGTTTTGGGAACCTCTTTACTAACCCTGCATCAATTGTAGCCCAGAATAAGTTGCAAGTTGGGAAAAATTTTCTAGAGCGGAAAAACCTATGCAGAGCCGAGGCGGAAGCGTGTAAAAAGACAGTGAGGGACCATAACCTGGTGAAGAGTGCGGAGGGTATGGAACCATACTTGTACCTCATGTATAACGCACAGGACAGGTTCTTGTTGTGCCGTTTTAGGCTGAACCTACTCCCATTGATGTTGGCATCACCAGTAGGATTTGCTACATCAATCGAACAGAAGGGGCCCTGCGGCTGCGACAACAGGTCTCCGCAGGACTCCCTTCACTTTGTTTTATTTTGTCCCTTTTACACAATGCCCAGACGCAAATTCCTTGTAACCCTCTTAAAAAAAAACAAATTGTCCCACGCTAGGGAGGCACTAGTATTTTTACAGAAAGCTTCGGACCCCTTAACATTATGTAGTATTATGAATTTTATTAAGGTAGCGGTCCGTTTAAGACATACCAGGGGAGAAGAATGAAATGTCTTACATTTTATGCCTTTTAAATGTTATACATTGCTTTTACTGTTTGCATTTTAGGCTTTGTTTACACTCTGTACAAAGGATCTTGGATATGTTTAATGACTTTTTACTATGTATGGTAAACATCGTTTACAACGATGTTTTCACAACGCGGTACCTTTACACCACGGCTGTGACAACGCAAGTCGTTACCACGACTTGCGCTGGAGGGCGCTCAAGGTCTAAAAATAGTTAATTTACTATCCTAACACCTTCCCTAGGGTCCACGGGGACTGGTGTTAGAATAGTAAATTAAACTATTCGAAATCCGCGCCCCCCCAACGCAAGTCGTGGTAACGACTTGCGTTGTCACGGCCGCGTTGTAAAGGTATGCGTTGTGACGGTACGCGTTGTACCGTCATATATCCCTATGTATATATGTGTGTGCTTTTATGGTGATTTTTAATCACCGAATAAAGATTCTTTGACTTGACTTGACTTGACTAGATGGAGTTCGTCTTCCAGCCTACAAGTGCAGCCCGGGCAATTCTCCGGGGTAGACTGTTTCCATTTGCACGTAAGTGCTCTTAACGGAAGAGTACTATAACGCCATTGGAGGAATAGCTTCCGGGCCAGATTTGGGAAAATATCGTCCAGAACTGGCTCGAACTTATAAGAATCCTTTACCGCAAGAAATTTATCTACCAGTGAGTCTGGGCGTGTACCCTGGATATGGGAAGCCAGATTACATGCATAATACGTAGCCACAAGATGTTTACGGGAGATGCCCTGGCAGGCGACTAAAGGATCATTCCACAGGGACAAAAGGCCAAACCGGTCAAATTCAGATTTAATATATTTGAACCATGGGATGTTCTCTACATCCGGTAGGGCAAGAATTCCCTGCAGTTCCTGCCTGTAGTTGGCTAACTCGGGGGTGGTCCATAGTCTTCTCCAAAAGGTTAGAGGTTTCACACCCACCACTTGGTCCAAGGGTTTTAGGCCCAGATCCAACCTTAGTGGCAGGAGTGGAGTGCTTGTCGGTAGCTTTAATAACTGCCTGAGAAATTTATATTCTAAGGTGACCAGATCTTTTTTACAAGCATACCCCCAGAGTTCAATACCATGGAGGATCGCTCCTCTAGCCTGGAGTCTATAAATCTCCAGGGGAGGGGCTAGCGGCCTGATGGATGATCTGTTGGAGTTTGCTAGCCTAATAATGCCCCCAGATAGTTGCACCAATCTGAGATGTGACTTGGCCTGATGATCGCCCCAATCAAATTTGTCATTAATAGTCACGCCCAGATGCTCAAAAGTGTAGACTCTTTCTAGCTGGTTAGCACCTATAAACGGATTGGGGCGTGTCTTTTGGGGGGTATTAAAAATCATAAACTTAGTTTTCGAGGCATTTATTTCGAGCCCATGCTCTCGGCAAAATGCCTCAAACCCTGCCAGAATTCGTTGAATCCCCATAGGGGATTTTGAAAGCAGTAAGGTGTCATCCGCGAACATGATCGCGGGCACCCTAGTACCACCAAGCCGCGGGGCATCTTTGTTGTTAATATTATTTAAAAAATTGATTACCCCATTGACAAAGAGGCAAAACAGAGTCGGCGCTAAGACACAGCCCTGCCTTACCCCACTGCCAACGGGGAATCTATTAGAGAGACGGCACAACCTCCCACACCTTACCTGTGCAAAATTTTGGGTGTGTAGACGGATAATAACATCTAAAAGTGGGTGGGGGAGCCCGAGTTTAACCAATACCGTCCTAGTTTGCTCCGCGGAGCAAGATCCAATGCCGCTCTGAGGTCGACAAAGACGGTATATAGCGTGCCCCCCTCCACCCTCACAATCTTCCAGAAAATAAGGGCCAACCTAAAAAGTTGATCCGTAGTTGAGACCTTGCTCCTGAAGCCCGCCTGGAATGTACTCAACACTGAGTGGTCAGTCATCCAATCCTGAAGGCGGTCAAGAGTCAGCCTCGCAAAAAGTTTCTGCGAAACATCAATCAGGCTGATTGGCCTGTAGTTGGCTGGGAGCAGAGGAGAGCCCTTCTTGAAGATTGGGACAATCTCTGCTCCCAGCCAAGTACTGGGGACCGCCATTCCTGCTAGAATTGCATTAAAAACATTTAACAAGTATGGAGCCCAGATCATGGGTTGGTGTTTAAATAAATCACCTTGAATTTTGTCTAATCCGGGGGCTTTCCCTGACGGCTGTTTTGCTATTGCAGCCATTACCTCACCCAAAGAGAACTGCAGAGGGTCAGGTTCTTCCACATTTAAGGGACAGACATTTGGACTGCCAAGCAGCGGAGAATGTTCCAGTGGTACACAGGCATGCTGCTTCGGCAGACCCGGGGCGGCCTCTTCATAGAGGCAACAAAAATGGTCCTCCCAGGCCGCAGCCGCAATATTGGCCTCAACTGCTTGAGTCGGCTCTGATGAGCCTGTTTTCACAATTTGCCAGAATTTACGGGTGTCTTTTGTCTGGAGGGTGATCAACATGTTTTCCCAATTTGTGTGGTCCCAAGCCGCCTTCGCGTTGTGAATGGCTTGCTTTAGGTCAGCCCTCCTTAACCTGATTTCCCCAGGGTCCCTAGAATGCTTCAGCACCGCAATCAGTTTGCCCTTTGCCTCCCTACAAGCTGAGTTATACCATGACTGCCTTTGTGCCCTGCGGGGCCCTTTCCCCACCACTGGGTTCAGGAGCTCCGCAAGAGTTCCCACCATATCGTTATGAAGATTGCCCAGCTTCCGGAAAAGATCTTCGGAATGGGGATAATTTATAATAGTCTCCATAGATTCTAATGTAGGGAGTATCCTCTCGTAGAGCTCAGAGATATGGGCAGGGTTATCTAAGAATTTGGTCCAACGAACTCTACGCCTATCGTTTGATAGGATTAGGTTATCCTTTGATGTCGGTTGATCCGACTGATCAATCGTGAGTTTGGATGGCAGAGCCAGGGAGAGAGTCAGTGCATTATGGTCACTCTCACTTCTTGGTACCACATCAAAGGTCATAACCCTGCTCCAGTCCAGAATCTGGACCAAAATATAGTCCAAATAGGACTCGTGGCCGACCCTATTAAAGGTCGGTTTGGAGGGAATGTCCTTCCCACATCTACCATTACAGGCCCTCAAGGAATTACTAAGGGTAAATGCCAAAATTTGTGTCGCTAAGGGCGTCCATGATTTTGCTGGGGGACCCACCAATTGCGGAATTCCCCACTGATCACCCTCTTCCCCAAGTGCTCCCTCCAGTGTCAGGGTAAGTGGCTCAAACTGACAGTTAAAGTCACCCCCTACCACAATCATAGCACCCTTTAGGAGATGTGGGAAGAATACAGAGAGCTCCTCGAAGGTGGGTGATGGTTTTGTAAGTCCTATCGGTCTAGAATAGACATTAATCAAAGCAAGTTTCGTAAGATTGGGCCATTCCAGTAGTATGCACTGGACATCCAAAGAATTAGTGTTGAGGGCCCTAGCCTTGCAGCCCAAATGGGATGCCACCCAAATACAGAGCCCCCCAGAGGGCCATCCTCTCCCCTCCCATTTAGCTGGGATGGTAAAGCTCGCATATCCCAAGCGCCATTTATCCTCCCGTGCCCATGTCTCCTGGAACATGCAAACATCTTGGGTGTCGATAAAGGATACCCAATCAGGGGTATCTAGTTTACTCTGTAGCCCCGCTACGTTCCAGGAGAGAATGGACAAACTTGGGGTGCACCCACTTAAAACCGGGGCATGATCAGATGGAGGAGACACAGTAATGGGTGTCAGGTCATGAGATGGATTGTTGGGGTAAGTACTCCCGCTTAGCACACCAGTGGGCAGTGGATTTATTTGGGCACCTGTATACTGGTCATGCTGTAAACTTCAATCGCAGGTGTCCAAGCCTGAAAAAACATCAAACCTATTAGCGATCTCCAGGGGTGTGAACGGTCTCAAGTGATCCATTTTACCGTTAGGGTCACTCTTTGACCGAACTGGTATTGTGTTCCACCCAAATGGGTCAGGAGCATGGTGAAAGTGTGGGATTTGGGGCAGGTAGCCAGGATTGTAGGGCAGTTGGGGTGCACTGTGGATAGGTAGCTGTCCACCAGTATAAGTAAGAGGGAACAACGGAGATCTCGGATAAAAGTAGGTCAAGGGGCGTGGAGTGATGGAATTACTGCCTCCACCCTGGGGCCAATTTAGTATGTAGTTAACAGCTCGGGGGTCCCTAAAATTTATAACAACAAGATCACCATCAATATCCTTAACCCTACTACCCAACCATGAGAGTCGTCTTACATGCACAATCTCCCCATTGATGTTGTGCGTGAGTGGTCGATACTGGGCTAGCCAGTGCATAATTTTATTTTTGAGCTGGAAGTACCCCTCCCTCTTATTGTCTGGTAGGGTGGGCACTCCCGTCAAAACAACCACATAAGGGGCAGCTTCCGGAGGCATTTCTGTTTGTTGGATTCTCTGGGGCGGTCTTGTAGATCTAAAGGGAGCCCTTGTACTCTGCTGTAGATTCCCAGCAGGGGCTTTTGAAAGACCAGCCTGAGTTGAGTTAGATGCCATAGGAACTGGAGTATGGACCTGTTTAATAATGGGTGCCTTTTGTTGTGTGAAGTTCGTAGTGTGACTGGTTTGGGAGGTGCCTTTAGAGGTACTAGGGGTGCAAGAGGTCACCTCAAGTGATGGTGTAGGAGCAACGCCCGGCAATCCCTTTATAGCCAGAGCTTCAAGCACCTCAAGCTTTTTCTCGACCCTCCTCAGCCTCTCTATAATCGGTAAAATAAACGACCTGATAAGATGTTCCATACTGTCCAGAGAGGCAGTGTTAGAGTCAGGAGTTGAAGAGGGATCGGGAAGAGTGTCAGTTGAGCCAATGACGCTCATTGGTTGTTGCACTTGCACCAATAATTGTGGGGAAACCGGTTTGGAAGCGATGGCGTTAATTGCCATTGAAGTCGGAGCAGACCTAGTAGTTAGTTTAGAAAATTTTCCAAAGTCCGAGTGGCAGATCTTTGGTTTTAGCAAATCCCCCCCTTCCGTCTTCTCTTTGCAGGTGGCGGACGATGTATGTTTACCTGCGCATGTTTCCTTGGTTTGGTTTGAACATGTTTGGCCTGAACTGGAGTCCTGATGGATAAGACTGCATCAGGGAGTGAGGGACTGGGGGGATAATAAGGTTTTCTGACTCGGCTGACTGGCCCGGAGGTATTGGCGTACAGTCTCTCAACAGGAGTGGAAAACTTTCTAAAAATAAGAGATCATCAGTAGTGGGAGTACAGCTGATAGTAAGGATGGAAGTCTCCAGGGAGAAGTCGGCAGAGGCCTTATTCTTCAAACTTTCGACCGAGCGACGACGCTCTGCCCTGCGCTCTGCCAGACTTTTTTCCCTGTCAGTATCAGTCCCGGGCTTAGTGAAATAGTTGTCAAGGGGGCCATTGATGATGCTCCCTACCTTATCAGCAGTAGTGTGAGACGGAGTCTCAGCCATGAAGGAATCCGGAAACAAGGCTGACAGCAGATGAAAGGGAGAGGGCCCGGCCCGGCCTCACTCGGTCTCTGAGGGCCTCAGAGGGCCCGCCCTTTGCCCGGGCTTAGCCCCGGGCGACTCCCGCGATGCGCGTTAACAATTCAGATTTATGTATATTCGGGGCGTGGCACAGAGGGGGCGCGGCTCGGCCGGGAAGAGGAACCAGCTGTAGATCTCGGAATGCTGGTCCTCGCAGTCCCGGTCACCGCGCCTCTCACCTCTTCAACCTAGCTGGTCAGCCCTCGACAGCAGCAACTCTCATCCAAAGAGAGCAGGGACCTCCACGCACTCCGCAGTCTGGGAAAATTATTTCCAAATACCAAAGTCAATCTCGAGGGCATTTCCATAGTCGAGTCTGCTACTGACGAGGGCCTGGGTGACTGTTCTTCTTGTATCTGTCGGGATCCACCTGTAGATCTTGCAGAGCATGCGGAGGGTGTTGAAGCATGAGGAGGAGACTGCATTGTCCTGCTTGGTCATGGAGAGTGTTGAGTTGAGGATTACTCCCAGGTTATGTGCGTGGTTGGTGGGTGTCGGGCTGCCCCAAGTGCCATGGGACACCAGGAATCGTCCCAGGCTGAATGGTTGGAGCCGAGGAGGAGGACCTCCATATTGTCCATGTTCAGGTTCAGTCGGCGACGGCCTTCATTCCTTTGAGGAGGTTGGATTTGGGGTTGAGGGGATCCTTGATGAGGAAGAGGATCGGTTGAGTGTCTTCGGCGTAGGAGATTATGTTGAGGTCGTGCTGTCGGGCGACTTGTGCGAGCGTGGCCATGTAGATGTTGAACAGTGTCAGGCTGAGAGATGAGCCCTGGGGGTTGCCGCAAATGATGTAGGTGGCCTCGGATCGGAAGGGCGGTAGCCGGACGCTCTGGGTTCTGCCGGAGAGGAAGGACGTGGTCCAGTCAAGGGCCTTCTCTTGGATTCCGGCTTCTAGGAGGTGTGTCTTTATAGTGCGATGGCAGACCATGTCGAAGGCGGCTGACAGGTCCAGGAGGATGAGGGCTGATGTTTTGCCATTGTCTAGTTGGTGCCAGATGTCGTCTGTGGCGGCGAACAGGGCTGTCTCAGTGCTGTGGTTTCGTCTGAACCCGGACTGGGACGGGTCCAAGATGTTGTTGTCTTCCAGGTGGCGGGCCAGTTGCATGTTGATGATTTTCTCGATGACCTTCACCGGGAACGGGAGCAGGGAGATGGGCCGGAAGTTCTTGAGGTCCTTGGGGTCCCCCTTGGGCTTCTTGAGGAGGGTGTTGATTTCAGCGTGTTTCCAGTTTTCCGGGAATGTCGCTGTTTCGAAGGAGATGTTGATGACCTTCCGTAGCAGGGGTGCGATGGCAGCGTCTGCTTTGTTGAATACGTGGTGTGTGCACAGGTCTGACGGAGATCCTGAGTGGATGGAGTTCATGACCTTGCGTGTCTCGTCGTCGCTGACGTTGGACCAGGAGCTCAGGCGGTTGGCGCTGGTAGTGTTCAGAGGGCTGGTGGGGACTGGTGTAGTCGGGGTTGTCATAGTGTTGAAGCTGTCATGGATGTCAGCGATCTTGCGGTGGAAGAAGATGGCTAGTGAGTTGCACAGTTCTTGTGAGGGCGGTATGTCGTTGGCATTGGCGCTGGGGTTGGAGAGTTCCTTTACAATGCTGAAGAGCTCTTTGCTGTTGTGTGCGTTGTTATCCAGGCGGTCTTTGAAGGAGGATCTCATGGCTAATCTGATGAGGTGGTGAAGTGTGTGGGTGGCGTCCTTGTGGGCTGCGTGGTTGTCCGGAGTGGGTTCGTGGAGCCATATCTTCTCCAGTTTCCGGCATGAGCATTTGGAGGTCTGCAGCTCGTTGGTGAACCAGGTGGCTCTCTTGCTAGCGTGGTTGTTGGAGGGTTTCTTGAGTGGGGCGAGGGTGTTGGCGCAGTCGTCGATCCACTGTCTGAGGTTGCGGGCTGCAGTGTCTGGGTTGGTGGGGTCAGTGGGTGGGTTTTGGGTGAGGGTGGTGATCAGCTGGTCTTCAGTGACTTTGCTCCAGCAGCAGTGAGGTAGCTGTTGGGTGCGGCGGTGCGTGGTTGGTTTATTGAAGGTGAAATGGATGCAGCGGTGGTCGGTCCAGTGGAGTTTGGTGGTGTGGTTGAAGGTGACGTGGGTGCCTGTGCAGACGGGGTCCAGCGTGTGGCCAGCAGTGTGGGTGGGTACTGTGATGAGTTGTTTGAGGCCAAGGTTGGCGAGGTTGGCGATCAAGGTGGCGGAGTTGGCGTCGTTGTTGTTCTCGAGGTGGAAATTCAGGTCCCCGAGGAGGATGTAGTCCGTGGAAGCGAGTGCGTGGGTGCTGGCGAGGTCGGCGATGGGGTCACTGAATTGAGCTCGGGCCCCACAGTTTCTTGAGAACAAGCAGGTGCACAACACATCCTCGACGTTGAACTTTGCATCGAAAGCCCCCTCCCCAACGGCTTCCTCAATGAGGATACAGGAACTTGCTTTGCAGCCTCGCAGCTCCCCGGAACTGACGCTGTGCAACACATATCTGACCCTGACCTTATATCGCCTCAGCTGCATGTGAGAACATGCAATGCTCTTGTTCAGCGGGCCTAAGTGGGTCCCAGTAGCCGGACCGCGCTCCATTGCAGTCAGTCTGAATTTGTTGTGATCTGGTCCAGCACAACACAGTTGGTGCTTTGAGGCAAACGTTTCACTTATTTCTTTACAATTGCAATTCTAGTTCTAATGATTGGATTTTTCTCATTTTGGTCTTGCTATATTTGTTAAATTATACTCTATGGGGCAGATTTACAAGCCCCTTGCATCATTTTTGCCTCGCCGTTGCGTCACTTTTTGTGATGCAGCTGGGGTGTAAAAATGTGGCCCATTTACAACATGATGCATCGAAAGAGATGTGTCGCATTGTAAAGCCCTGCGTCACATTATACCTGCATCAGGTATAATGTATACAGGGTGGGCATTCCCACGCAAAAAGGACTTGTAGAAGTGATGCAGTGAAATCTACAAGATTTCACTGCGCCACATCTAGGATGCCATTACGTCAAAACCATACGCCTGCTTAGAGCAGGTGTAAGGAGGGATGCAGCACAATGAGGATAGGCAGCCCCATGCATTGCTGGAGTTGAGTCATGCTTGTGACATGACTCAAACAATGCGTGACATATGCGCCAGCAGATGAGCCAGAATTCCTGATGCATCTGTCAATCCTTGCACCATGGTGCACCGTATTGTAAATACGACGCATCCATGGTGACGCAAGGGTTTCTCAGGGTGGCGCAGGGAAAGTGACGCATCTCTACAGATGAGTTACTTTCGTTTAAATCTGCCCCTATCTGTCTAAGATGATGTGGGATTTTTCTTGGGTTGTGTTTTCACTTTTTTACAGTTTGAAGTGTTGCATGAATACTTTACACATTGCCTCTAAGTTAAGGCCAACAGCTCTGTGCCAAGCTACTAGAGAGTTGAGCACAGGTTAATTTGGGTTTGCTTGTGACTTCAACCTGAGAAGGATTGTGTTTGCTGCTTCCCCAAGTCTAAAAAGAAGATCATCCTGAAGTCATTCACCTGTCATCTGATGACTTCAGCAGGACTATTCCTGTAATTATCTGGGGAAGTCATCCCAAGCCATCCTGAAGTATGCCTATGTCACAATATATGTGTGATGATCTTTTACTACTCAAGGAACACCACCTCACAAATTCCGGATGGGTGTTAATCACTACAGGATAATTCCATGACATCTTCACAATGACTGAGGATTACTCTAGGATGCTTACCGGACAACTTTTGGATGACTGTGAATTACTCCAGGATGACTCCATGACAACTTTAGAATGAGTGTGGATTACTCCAAGGTGATTTCATGAAATATTTAGGAGTGTGGATTAATATAGGATGACTTCATGTCAACTCCAGGGAGAGTGTGAATTGCTCCTGGATGATTCCAGAAAACATTTAGATGGGTGTTGGCAACTAATGAATTATTTATTATTGAGTGAGGGCTTTAAAAATTCATTGCAGATTCTTTGACATGAGAACATTCTATGGCCACATCTTCTCAAACCCAGTGCCCATCAAGTACTTTAGATCAACTAATCTGTTGCTAAACAAGTACTTTGAGGTCCATGACCTATGCACCATCCTGTACAATAGGGAAATGTACTAGATTGTAAAAATGTACCCTGTTGGGGGAGGAGCTACGCGCGCATCCGAGATGGTCGCATGAGCACAGGGCTCCCGAGGACCCTCGCTGCCTCCCGCATTTATCCTGGATAATATCCTGATTTGATGGAATGCCATTGAAGACACAACCCGGCTGATGTACTAGCAGGTTTTTGGGTCGGAATCGGACGCAGGGTCCCCGAGTTCTGTTGTCTTGAAATTTGTGGCCTTCTCCATGGAACAGCCTGGACCTTGAGTTGTAGCAGTGCTCAGGTCGTAATTTAACAACAACGGCTTGAGGAGATCAGACCACAGCCTCAGTTCACTTTCGGTTTTGTTTCTCCAGCGCACTGTCTCCTATCTGCGGTGTGTCTGTTGATCGGACGAGCTCCGATGCCAGCTCATTGAGCTTCGAGCTAGCGACTATTTGGCTGTGGACTCAAATTGGCCCAACTTCGCCTCCTGTATTCTTGTGTGTGAATTTTAAGGAGCCATTTGGACCAGATCCCAAGCCTCCCTCCGGGGCACCCGACTCGCCATGACGGGCAAGCCCGAGGGTGAAAAACGGAAAGTCAAGAACACTATCCGTGGAGGTTCAACCCAGACGAATGTCATGGATCGGTACACACTTTCTAAAGGATCCCCTGGTGGCGCACCTAAGGCCCAGGAGGAGGCTCGACGATCCTGCTGTATTGGCGGAATTAACGCTACAGGACGTGATGGACGCCATTGCTGGTATTCAGTCTTCTATTGGCCAACAGTATGAATCCCTGGCTCTGAAGTTGGACACGGTGGCTATTGATGTCAACGTCATTCGAACTGATTTGGCCAAGACGAACGAGAAGGTGAAGTCATTGGACCTAAAGACATCCAGCCTTACCACGGATGTGTCCGACTTGCAAACAGAAGTGCGCAACCTTAGATCTGCTAATTACTTTTTTGCTCGTCGCTTGGAGGATTTTGAAGGCCGTGCACGGCGCAAAAACGTGCGTATTATTGGGGTCCCGGAAGATTCTAGTTCACTCGCCACTGATCTTCGAGTGGAGGACCTCATTCTTAATCATCTTGCACCCAAGGGCCTGAGCAAATTCTTCACCATCGAACGTGGCCACAGAGTGCCAGGGGGACAGGCGAAGCCCGGTTCCCCCCCCGTCCGATTATTGAACGGATCTTCAACTTCAGAGATCGCGACGCCATTCTGCATGCGGCACGGACAAGCGGCCCAACGCAGTTTGAGAACGCTGCTGTGAACTTTTATCCGGACTTTTCTCAATCGGTCCAGAAACAACGAATGGGATTTCAAGGGGTGAAACGGCGACTAAGAGACATGGAACTAAAATACGCTATGTTATTCCCGGCCCGACTGCGTGTTGAATATGACAATCAAACATTCTTCTTTGTCAGGCCTGAGGAAGCGAGTGATTGGTTGGACACTTTGCCGGCTCGCTGTGCTGGCCAGGAACATGCTGGTGGTGCTGAGGGGGGACTGATGGACCAAGAATGATTATGCTGCCTGTGTCCGGAACACTATTCAACGTCTCCAGCTGAGGCTCACTGACTTCCTTGATCATTCCACTTGTATCTTGGGAGGTAGCGGGATGGCGGGACCCTTTCCTCCTCTGGGTTTTCTTTGTGTAGATTAGTTCTTTGTTTGTAATTGTTAGGGCGACAGGCACACTGCAAATTGGGGTGGCTTCTGAGTCAGTGCAGGGGTGCAGGGTGGGGGGGAGTTGTGTTGGGAACCTTGGGGGGAGGGAGGGCCATGTTTCGGGATTGTTTGTTTTTTCTTTTTCAAGGCACGGTGCTTTCATTATCTTTGACATTGGTGTGATGCTCGTTTTGCGATGGGAGTTCATTGTGGATCTGGATGGGGGGTAGAGGGTTGAGGGTATTATGCTGGAATGTGAATGGGTTGGGTGATCGGATAAAGAGAGTGGTGGTTATGCAGCTGTTGCGGCGCCTTTCGCCTGATGTCGTTTTGCTACAAGAGACACACTTGATAGGAAATACTTGTCACGCTCTAAATAGACGGGGTTATCGTCTTGCTGCCCATTCTGGATTTACATCTAGTTCTAGAGGAGTGGGTATTTTGCTTAGGGTTTCCCTCCCCATCGAGGTTCACGATGTGATCCTTGATGCCAGGGGTCGATATGTTGCACTTGTTGGGCGGTGGGAGGGAAAACCAATTTCGTTGGTGTCGGTGTATGTCCCTCCGGGCTTACAATCCACGACATTTACGGAGCTGGGGCGGATAGTTCTGGGTCTCCCGGAGGGTGTTTTGATACTGGGTGGTGATTTTAACTCCGTCATTTCTGGCACAATAGTCCGCTATCCGCCCCGAGATCTTCCTGCTGCGCAATCCTGGTTGGGTGACTTCCTGGAAACATTGGGGCTTATAGATTGTTGGAGACTAATGCATCCAGAGCAAACACAGTTTACTTTCCATTCGGGAGCTCATGGTAGTCTTTCTAGATTGGATTATATCCTGATACCGGCAGCCCTGTCCCCTTCGATTGGAGAGATTAGACACTTGGCCCGGGGTATATCAGACCATTCCCCTATTTGGTTTCATTTTAATCTTAGCATCGGCGCCGAAGGGAGGGTAGCCCCGATTAACTCCTGGTATCTTCTTAACCCTAAGACTCGCACAGAATTGATTAAATCATTTGATCTGTATTTTACTGAGAATGCTGGTTCTGTATCCTCGCCTGTTTCGTTATGGGAAGCTTTTAAGACTGTGATCAGGGGACAGGCATTGTCTTTGGTGGGGTGTGCTAAGAAATGTAAGAATGAGGCAATTGTTCAGCTCGAGACTGAAATCACAGACCTGGAGACTGGAACGAGAGGTGTCTCGTGAAGCATTACATGTCCTCCGCCTTAAACAATTAGAATATAAAACTTTGGTTACTGATGCGGCAAAGATGATGAGTAGGGAACAGCAGGGACGGCTATATGATGTGGGTGATAAAGCAGGAAAATTGATAGCCTGGCTGGACAGAAGAGAGAGAGCGAGTCGAGTGGTTCCGGTGATTGAGACATGTGGTGGTGTGCGTGTAATGGACCCTGTTGAAATTGTTGAATGCTTTGCTGATTATTTTCGAGAGGTCTGTACCTCGGTGTCCGACAGGCCCGAGGAGGATTCGCAGTTGTTGCTTCGAGATATAGCACTTCCATGTTTGTCGGAATCGGATCGGGACTGTTTGGATGCCACGCCCTCGGTGGATGAGGTGGCTCTCGCGCTACGCTCCATTCGTTCCGGCAAGGCTCTGGGTCCCAATGGCCTTCCTGTTGAACTGTATAAATTACGCCCTGATACTCTAGCTCCCTATCTCCATGATATGTTTTTGGCTGCGCGAGACAGTGGTTCCCTCCCCAGAGATCAGCGTCTTGCTACCATTGTGGTGATCCACAAGGAGGGTAAACCACGGGATCGCTGCTCGTCTTATAGACCCATTTCACTCTTAAATACTGAGCCTAAGATCCTCGCCAAACTGCTTGCTAATCATCTGATTACGGTTATTAGCGACCTGATTCATCCGTATCAATCCGGTTTTATCCCGCACCATAACACGACATTAAACTTGCGACGTTTGCATGGTGTTCTCGCGAGGGCCCTGAAGCTGCGTGAACCGGCCATCTTGGCGTCCTTGGACGCCACGATGGCCTTTGATACAATTGAATGGTCTTATCTCTGGGCGGTACTCACCAAATTTGGATTTGGCGCTGGTTTTATTGGTTGGGTCAAACTCCTGTATGAAACGCCACTGGCACAGGTGGTGGTTAATAGCCGTGTCTCCGTGCCTTTTACTCTTGGGAGGGGCACGCAGCAGGGTTGTCCGTTGTCCCCGCTCCTCTTAGCTTTGGCGTTGGAGCCACTCGCCGCTTGGCTACGGTGGGAACCTTCGATGAAGGGTATACGCTGGACGCCGGAATTTGAAGATCGCATTTCCTTATACGAGGATGATATTTTATTGTACCTTACATCTCCCCAAAAATCACTCAAAGTATTGCTTGACGTACTTAACTCCTTCGGGAAGAACTCGGGCCTTATCATTAATTGGTCGAAATCCTACATTTATGTACTTGCGGGTGATGTCCCTCGTTTGCCGCGGGGCTGTCCCATCCAGTTGTCGCAGTCTGGCTTTAAGTACTTGGGTGTGTTTATCTCGTTGGATCCGGCGGTTCGCTATGAACGCAATTTACTCCCCCCACTCCAAAGGTTGCGCTCCAATGTAGCGCGTTGGCGTAAATTACCGTTATCTCCCCTAGGGCGTAAAATGATGTCCTTACCGCGGTTCCTATATGCACTTCAGAATAGTTTTGATGTCATCCCGTCGAAATATTTCCGGGAAGTAGAATCGTTGCAGAGGCAATTAATATAGGACGGACGTTCACACATCGCTCTTCCAAAATTGACGCTTCCCTGGTATGATGGCGGTATAGCGCTCCCGGATATTCGTAGGTATTATTGGGCCTCCCACCTTGCTGCCATCAACCATGGGATGTATGGCCTGGCGTTGAATCCAGCATTTGAAATGGATAAGTGGCTGCTCCCGGGTGGTGATTACTACAGGGTGCTTTATTCGGGACCCTCGCGTTCACAACTCTCGGGACCTACCGCTATAGCCGTGCGGGTATGGCATAGCGCAACGGCGGCTATGGGCTGGAGTGATAAACTAACTGGTGCAACTCCGCTCTATGCCTCTGCGAAGTTGGGTGGCCTATGGAAGGCGAAGGGATTTGATAAATGGGACACGATCGGTATTAGTAAAGTGCGTGATCTCTGGGTTAAAGGAGAGGTGAAGACCTTCTCGGATCTGCAAGTAGAGTATAAGCTGAGTGACAGGGAAAAATGTTGTTATGTCCAGGTACGCCTTGCTCTGAACTATGTGTTGCCAGTGGGTAGTGATATTCCGGAATCCTCCCCCCTCGAAGATCGTATACTTGACGGGTATGTGCCAGACAGTACTATCTCATTGTTCTATAAGAAAATGATTTATGACCGATCAAGTCTGCTTGATCGTCTTCGTGAAGCTTGGATTGCTGATGGTATTGAACTGGATGATGAGGACTGGCAGTTCGCGATCTCCTCTCCCAGGGAGGTAGCGATTCCGGCCCGCCTCCATCTGGTCCAACTCAAGATCCTCCACAGAATCTATGTCACCGGTCCCCGTCTGATCCATGTGGGCTACTCCACGGATGGCATGTGTAGGCGTGGGTGTGGTCTCCTTGGCATCTATCTCCATATCATATGGGAATGCCCTGAGGTGGTGCGATTTTGGAAACGTATACATGAGGTGATGGATGAAGTAACGGGTGTTGTGATGATACCGGAAGCCCGACAATGTTTATTGAATGTGTGGGGTCCGAATGATTATGACGTGTCGCAGCTTTGGTGGGTGACTCTTGCCAATATGGTTGCGAAGAGGGATATTGCACAGTTGTGGGGGTCCCCGAGGCCGCCTACAGTGACTGCTTGGAAAGAGAGTCTGGACTGGTGCATGTTCAGAGAGAAGACAGTGTATATGGCAAGAGGCAGACCCAAAAAATGGGGGAAGATTTGGAACCAGTGGAACTCATTCCGTGGAGATATCTGTACGCCCCCACTCACTGCGATTCCTAGTCCTTCCCAGTCGCCCTGACCTACATTCCTTCTAGCTGTGTTATATTGTGCTGTTCATATGCAATTCTACCTTTGACACCCTCCCCTCATCTGTATTCAAAAAATCTTTTTCTCCTGTTGACATGTATCTCCAGTCCTCCTTGAGCGCAGGCCTAATGGCTGTATTATTGCTGTATTGCCTTGATTGTATGTTTGATGTGTTGTTTCCTTTTGTTTCTATATTTAAAAAAGTTACAAAAAAACCAAATGTACACTGTTTATACAGTTCAATGAATTCTAAGAAACTATTACTAAGGTAAAATATAAAAAATCTGAAGTAGGAATTAGCAAAAAAACAACACACTTTGTATTCACGATGCCTCTGTCACTATGCAAAGTAGAATAGGAGTGCAGGCTTATCCTATGCAATTCCGTATAATTATGCATTGATAAATCTCAGCTTACATGATTGCTGCCACGCTCTCACTACTTATAAACTGGTCTTGAAGGCGAGTAGGATGGTGTATATCAGTGATCACCGCAGCAGCATAAACTTTACGGTAGCGTAGGTCATGTGATGATGAACATAGCCATATTGGAGTGTGGAAACACTGACGGGCATAGTCACAAACTGCATTTTGGAATATGTTTTGAAGTACTACTTGGGGTGGACTATAAAGAACTAAGGGGCATATTTACAAGCGGCAGCGATAATTATCACTGGCCACTCTTAGGGCCTCATTAGGATGGCGGACGGACCTGCGTCCGTCCGCCACTCCCGAGGAAGAGGGACTGTCCACATGGGCAGCGGCGGTCCCTCCATGCAAATTAGGATGTGAGCGCCACCCTGGCGGTCACATCCTGGATATTTAACCTTGTGGAGGGTGCTGCTTGAAGCAGCACCCATCGCAAGGTTAAAAAAGCATGTTTCACATTTACATGCACAAAGCGGCAGGCACCGCGCGGTGCCTGCCGCTTTGTGCATGCAAATGCAGGGGGGTACCATAGGTACTCCCCCTGAGCACCCCCACTGCCCCCGACACCCTGGGGGCGCGCAAGGGCCCCCCTGAAGCAAAGGTCCACATGCTTTTCCACAGCGGTAAAACCGCTGCGGAAAAACATGTTTACTCATGCTTCCTAATTTGGCTGACGGTGTCTTGCAGACACCGCCACCAAATGGCCCGGCAAAACCCGTGGATCAGCGGCGGACAGACCTGCCATCCGCCGCTGGTCCCACCACATTCCCACTGCCATCCTAATCTGGCGGTGGGTGTTTTATGGGGCTGCGGTGGTGAATCTGCATCCTCCGGGCTGGCGGTGGCTTCCGCCGGCACAGAGGATGCAGATTCACCGCCATCCTAATGAGGCCCAAAGTGTGAGGATTTATATTGCAGGCTATTGCAGATAATTATCGCCATGCTAGCGCTGTGGGTTAGCGATATTTTCCCAAGGGAGTCTTGTCTGGCACACCTCCTTTGCATCTCATTAGCGATGCGATGGGAGGCGTGTTGACCAGGGGCGCTAATGCAAGGATACACGCGCTAGCGTGTCCTTGTTGATAATTTGATAATATTATTGCTGCTTTTTGCCCGAAAACGGATTCTAAAGCGGCGATAATATTATCGCCGCCCCTTGTGAATATACCCTTGAGGAGGGGTTAAGGAAGGGATATAGGCAGGAAGTGTGAACCTGTCAGCACCGTACTGGATGTGAACATTGGCCAGGGGCACTGAGACACAAGGTGTATTGCAGCTTTACTTGATCCTCTTCCCACGTTAAGGGATGCACTAAGGGGCAAGCCCTGGCACTTCTGACCTATCAAAATGCCTTCACTTGGGGAGAAAGAATAAAGCTGACCAGAAATGCAAGCTTTCAGTGCAATGCCAATATTGATTTAAGTATTTTCAAATCATTGACTGGTATTTGTGATCTCCTGTCTGTCCAGCACTTTCTCCATGCAGCTTTGTAAAATTGATGAGGATTGGAGTCATCTGTGCTCTATTTAGGAATTGTCATAAGCCTGAGCTTTGAAAACAATTACATATATTTGCATATTAAGTTTATAATAAATAAACCACTAACCTATTTCTGGCATTGTATAGCATTGAGGCATACATTTTATAATATATATTTGAAATTGTCATTACTTAAATTGCACCTGGACAGCAGACACCAAGATAGCCATTGTACATTGAAAGTAGCCGCTGTACATTGTTAATTTCTGTAATAAGGTGATCGATCCAGAGCATCACGTGAACAAAAGTAAGTAGCACACAATTAGAGAGCAACAAGCATTGGCAAAGCCTATAGGCCTTGCCTATGCGAGAGCTATTGGCTTTGGCAATGCGTTTTAGCCATGTTGGACACCACTGTGGCTGCTGCTCAGCATGGCTAAAGGGTGGTGGGGTGGGGTGGGTTATATTGGGGTGGAGTGGAGCGGGCATAGAGTGAACTGCGGGTAGAGATGGGTGGATAGGAGGGGGTAGAGTGGAGTTGAATAGATTGGAATGGAGTCGATATTGAAAGGGGACGAGTGGTGTGGGGTAGAATAGAGTATGGTATATTAGAATGGAGGGGGCAGATTGCAGTGGGGTGGAATGGAGTGAAGTGGGGTAAACTGGAGTGGAGCTGGGGCGATTGAAGTGTGGTAGTTTGGGTACATTCGAGTAGAGTGTGGTCGATTGGAGTTAAGTGGAGGGGGTAGATTTGGGTAGAGTGGAGTGGGGTAGAGTGCATCAGGTAGATTGGAGTGGGGTAGATTAGAGTAGACTTTGGTGTGGTAGATTGGAGTGGGGTAGAGTGGATTGGAGTGTGACACTTGGTAGATAAGTAAAATGACCCAGACTAACCCCACTCAACACTTTTTCTTGAAAAATCAATGAATTAAAAATGGTCCTGATGAAAATGGTTCAATTTATGTTTCACCGAAATGTGCGTTGACCTACTTTTCACACACAGGAATAAAGCTTGAGACATACAATAAAAGAATAAATCATTGTGATGCATCAGCACACTTTAATCACAAAGCTAATGATCTCCTTCTAGCCTACTTCATCCCCTATATGTTTCTGAACAGTTATTTGTATTATGTGTTGGTCTAGGATGTATGATAGTATGGATTAGGCATGTGATGGGTATGAATGCATGTTTGATGATTGAATATGGGGTTATTCTTAGACTAATGTCATGGTGTAATTGTCCTTTTCTAATGTGTATTATTTATTTGTACATATTAAAATTGTTTTGTCTGTATAAGTTATTCATGCTAGAATAATTGAGACACAAAGTCATCCATAAAACTAATTTCATGAGATGTAAATGTATTAAAAAATGTATATAATTGAAAAACTCTGCATGTTTGTTTTCATGTTTTGTGCTAATTTACAATAATGAACTGCTTGAAAAATCAAAAAAAAATTTTTATATATAAATAATAAATGTTGTTTTATGAAAACATTCCGGGGACGTGTTCTATGCATGCGCTTTAGTGGCCAGCTATTTAAACTGATAAAGGTCAGCTTAGAGCTTTTTGCAGTATTTTTACAGCATTCTGTTCATAAATGCAATGTATTTTGAATTTCGTTAAAATGTTCATACTTCCCATGGTAAAGGGCTATCACATAACTCTAAACTGCAATATGAGCGTTATTAATATTTCCAAATGTAGTGGCAAGCCTGTATCTCAGCCAAAGTCCTTGCAATTTGTAGATCATAGGCCGAGGTCAAATGCACGGTTTGTTGTAAAAGAATGGCTTTCAGTCTGCTTAAAATATCAAATCATATGGAAGAGACATTCAGTGAAGGCCATAAAGGCAACTCCCTGACTTTATCTATTTGGGGTAACAATACTTGTATACAACAAATGACCCTGGCACTAACCGTTACCAGATATGGGATTCCTGGCAACATGCCACAGCAACTCTGATCATTCAACATGAGGTAACTCTCATTCGAAAGTTGTCCAAATATGGGATTAATCACAGCGGGTGGTGAACCTTGCAGGTGGCAGGATAGGTTTGTACAGCAAAACACACAAGATGATGGACAGAATGTTGCACAATGGCAAAACATTCACCCCCAGTCACAGATCTGGGTTTAATCCATCGTTATTTTGCTCACCAAGCCACCCCAGTTCAGACATGGCCATATGCAAATCAGTCTTGACCCTGTGCCTCATGGGAACAGTCCAGCCCGAACTGCCAAGCCATGTCTTTCCTGGACCAGAATCAAGCATCTTAGGACCGTTGTCTGGCTATCAGCCGTCTTCAGCCAGGATAGCTTGACTCCAGTGGCTTAGTGAGCAAGGGACCCACGTCTGGGCATACCCTTCCCACATAGGGTGAACAGCAAAACACACAAGATGATGGGCGGATTGTTGCACAATGGCAAAACATTCATCCCCAGTCACAGATCTGGGTTAAATCCATCGTTATTTTGCTCACCAAGCCACTCCAGTTCAGACATGGCCATATGCAAATCAGTCTTGACCCTGTGCCTCATGGGAACAGTCCAGCCCGAACTGCCAAGCCATGTCTTTCCTGGACCAGAATCAAGCATCCTAGGACCGGTTTCTGGCTATCAGTCGTCTTAAGCCAGGATAGCTTGAATCCAGTGGCTTAGTGATCAAAGGACCCATATCTGGGCATACCCTTCCCACATAGGGTGAACAGCAAAACACACAAGATGATGGACGGAATGTTGCACAATGGCAAAACATTCACCCCCAGTCAAAGATCTGGGTTTAATCCATCGTTAATCGCAGGATAGGTTTGACACAGAACCATTGCAAGCCCCATGTAAACTAATAACCTCACATATGCGTGAACCGCTCAGTGTATTTTCACATTGTGTACCGCTAAGAAACACTTCACGCCACCCACTCCAACATCTGTGTGTGTAAGGTAAATCCCAGGATGTTTTAATGTATTCTTTACCCAACCTTTCATATTTGCCTGCTGGTATTTGTTTGAGGCAATACTGAAAATGGAGAGTTGTAACAGGCAGACTTATTTTGCCATGAATGATCCATCATGTAGCTGGTTTTTCTGCTACCATAAATGGCAATTTTTCTAGTTTTTCAATGCTCAGCACTGTATACTTTGCTCCCCTTTGTGCCAGTTTGATCTGTTTATCAGTGAGATTGTATTCTGTAAACAGAGACGACGTGTTGATGAAACGCCAAGGCAGATAGCATGCATGCAAGTTTTGCAGCATCCAGCCTAATAACATAATAGAACGTAATTGAGTCTGGCCTTGTCGCAGCATGATCATATCTTGTTCCAGTATGTCTATAGCAGAGGATACAATGTTGCCCAGTGAAAATATCCTGGATAACAGAGTCGTTAACCCATTGTTGACCACAGCAAGAGATTTCCCTAAATGAATACAATCAATTTTCCATATTCTTTCTGCAGTGTTTGCTTGTGTAACTTTCCATACTTCATTATAAGCAGCATAGATGCTGGCATATATGGAACGTTTTTGATGCAGTTTTCTTGGTCCTAGCAAGAAATCCCTAAGGTCTGCGGCTTCTTTCAGTAAAGATAAGTGTTGTTTCATATCCTCGAGTATAGATTACTGTAGCCAATCAAGGCATAATTTTCCTACACTGTATCTTATTACCAACCCTGGATGCTGTGTTTGACCATATCTTGGGTCTGGCCTATGTATAGTAAAACCCTGTATTCAGGAATCTTTCTTGACAGATGTTTGTGTCTGTGGGCCAAAGCAACCATTTTCCCATTCAGGATCTGATCTGTTGTTTGTAAAATAGTGTCTACAGTGACCGCTTCCTGTGAAGCACTATTGCATGCAGGTTTTGGTACGGAAGGTGGGTTCATGTCTTTGATCTTGGCTAATCCAATGCAAGACGTTTGTTGGACAGTGTCATTCAACAACATTATTTGCGGTGGAATGATACAGGCTCTAAACAAAGCTTCTATCCCCTGTACTTGCCAATCTTTTGAACCGAGACAGATTTTGTGTCAATTGTCTCTTTCCAAAAGTCGAACCCTTGTCTAGACAGCTGGGCAATAAAGGCTGCAGAATAATTCTGTTTTGTATTGGTTAACATATTTTTCGTTCCTGTTTTGTTCACATTTTTAAAGTGAAACGTTTCTGGATTGGATGTATTATACCCTGAGAAATGTGGAAATTGGTTTGCAAATGTTTTTGAGCTACCCCTTGGTGGTGTAGGACAATGTTCCCATTGGTTATACTGTTGCAGGGATTCTGCTCATACACAGAACTGTGCACAGAGACCCAGGACCTCAGTGAATTGTGGTGGACCAAAAAACTCACCTTAGTACCTAGAACCCCTAACCGACTAGCATCAGTGTCACATTAGCGTTTCGTCCTATAGCAAAGTAACCAATGATTAGACAACCCAGAACATGCGACTTAGGTTACTCTCGGGAATGGTGGGAATCAAGAACACTCTTTTGTTTGTTATTCTCATACCAGTCCACAATATGGGTAATAAAGAGACACGGTAAAGTTTAAAATGTGTATTTTAACAACGTGCTCCAAGATGCAGTATTTTTGCTAACATAAGCAGGCATATAATGAAAAATAATACGATCAGCATTGTTACAATTCCATAAAACACAAAAGGAGAAATCATATTATAATGATAGTGGGAACAGGTTCTCAGTGCCTACCCTAGCTAGGAACTATGTTTTACAAAATATAGAAGGTCTCTAAGGCTTGGATAGGGGACCCCATACCTCCAAGATCAGCAGGAGTGAATCACATCAGTATCTGCAAAAGCTTTCTCTCTCTCTGGAAACAGAATTCTTCCAAGTGCCTAAAATCATGTATGCTGTGCAATATTAAAAGCACCAGAATTTCAACTAGCTGCAGCTGCGTTTATGTTGTGTCTAAGCATCAGCCGATCAGCCCGAATAACAGCTAAACATTGTTATGATAGCCTTGGAGGCTTCAGAACTCACTGTGTAGACTAAGATCGCGATGTAAGTCTAGGGATGTTGAAAACAAGCCATTCTCATGTGAAGATATTCACGAAGTCAAACTTACAATAACATCTACATGTAGTGTTGTGTGCAAAAGCGGCAGAAAAGCAAAATGGCATTTAAACATCTAATAAGCTTAGGCTAACATAGCAATGTACACAAACAATGCCCTGCCTTCACTACACCCTCCCTTGATCGGAAAACACACAAGAAGGGGGACAATTTTGGAACGCAGATTTCGAATGAGACAGAACTAAGTTCAAAATGTTGCCAAACTGGATAATTGGGAGTAGAATTCCGAATTAGTGATCAAAAAAAGAATTCAAAAACCCAGTTAGGGTTCGGATAGCGTCCCACACCTGTTATGTGAAGAAAAAAAAATGAGTACAAAATCATAAGTGTATCACGTGTCTATGAAGCAGAAAAAATGTCACTGCAATCCAACAGCGTATAGGCACAGTATCTTGCAACCGCCTCCAATAGGAAGTTGTTGAAGAAGAATCGGCCACTCGCTGTAATTTGACATTGTCAATGGAGATGAACCTATTTTCCTTACGACCAGGAAGTGGAGGTAAAATGACTGTTCTTTTGCCCTGCATGCCAAGTACAGGAACTGGTGCTCGATATGATGGGACGAACTCATTCTTGTTCTTCACCTTCTCACGGACCAGATCACCAACTCGGGGTAGCCAGCCAACTACCGGAATCTGAAGTGCAGCATCATATGTGGAGGGCAAATGTTCCTTTGCAAGACTGTCTCTAGTCTTTTGTAGGATCTGTAAAACATTAGAATGTTCATCTACGTCAAAGGATGCAACAGACGCTGCCACATCTAGACCCTCAAGGTCTGGAACAAACATTTTGATGCCAAAGAGCATTTCGTATGGGGTCCGCCTAACCAGAGACCTTCTAGGGAGATTATTTAGTGCACGCTGTATGCCATAGAGATGGGCTAGCCAGTTCCGGCATGTACCTAAAATCTTAGCTGTCAAGGATTGCTTTAAGTCATGGTTCATTCGCTCCACAACATTATTGCCCTCAGGCCTGCATGGAGACGAAAATTAGACTTGGACCCCCAATGAAGCCATGGCATCTTTGTACGCCCTAGAGGCGAACGGTAGATTCTGGTGCGAGTGAAAGGTACCACATGCAAAAATTCCCACAAAGACACGCAAATCCCTGTAGGCACCAGCCCTCCTTTGTGACTACACCAAAACAGAGCGTGTGCACGAATCAACTGCAACTAAGATGTACTTATTCGCAGCATCTGAGGAGAAAGGATCGCAGTGATCTAAATAAGCACATCCCAGTGGTTTATAAGATATGTACAACTGTGTCTGGGGCAGGTGGGCAGCAGTTGAAGGTTTAATCTGCTGACAAATGTCACAATGAAGGACATATCACGTGTCTGTTTATACAATCCGCGCTACCAGTAACGCTGTTGTAGGAGAGATACAGTAGCTGATAAGCAGGCATGAGCTGAGGCCATACCCTAGTGAGCCACTGTTATCAAAGCCTGCCTGCGGTCCGCGTTGGGAATCAACCTGTCTCCAACGTCGTTAATTCTCACATAGGGAACTTAATCAGGACTTAAAGGATAAGAGAATTGAGAAGGGAAACATTTAGGGTAATTACCTCGCTTCTCTGTTGCAGCATAGCTGCCAAGATGTCATCATCAATCTTACTTTTGGAAAGTGTAACTGCTGCTACCAAGTAGGTTGCAACTGCTGTCTTCGCTGCTTCATCAGCAAGACCGTTACCAACAGGGTGTACCCCACCCGTTGGTGACCAAAAGTATGGATTATAAACACGAGTGGGAGCCGTTCTTTAAGCTCAGCCACTCGAACCCAAAGCATTTTGTGTTTAATCGTGCTACCTTTGGAATCACAATAGTCATTCTGAGTTCAAAAGAACAAATTGTCATTGTAAGACTGCACACAGTAGTAAGAGTCACTTACAATAAGAGTAGTCACACTAGGATCAGCGTAATCCAGTGCAAGCACCAGAGGACGGAGCTCTGCCAATTTGGCGGTACAGTCCCCTAATGTCTGTGTATGCACGACATCGGACTTCAACTCTCCATTCACCATGGTACTGATCACTATTGCGCAGGCTGCCGAATAAGAATGTTTAGATGCCATCGCCGGGTGCACCGTTCTGTCTGTGTAAATGATACAATGGAAATCCTCTAGCAGGCGCATGGTCAGAAGAGCAGGATGAACAAACTCATACTGCAAGTACTCTTTAGTCTGCAAAAAGGAATCAAAAATGAAGGTGACATCCAGAGACGCCAAAGACGTAGCCCATTGTATGCACCGGGAATTTAAAGCTTTTGAATTAGGTACACTGGCTTTCCTCACTGCCTCCAAGGCAGGATACGTTGTAACAACCAACATGCGTATCCCCTGTGACAGTGTAGGTTCTTTCAGAATCGCCATAAGCACCACAGTCAAGACTTTTTCCACAGAGGAAAACCGCATTTCAGCCGAAGTGTACAAGTGTGACTTGTAAGCAATAGGGACTGTGTCGTCTTCATGAAAGGTCAGGTACGTGAAACCAACCGCCCCAGGCACAATTCTTATTACCAGGTTGGTGTGGTTATCAACAGTCAGTAAGAATTTAGATTAATGAAGATCAGACTCTAAAGATCGCAAAATTGCAGAATGTTCAGGCAGCCAGCAAGATTTGGAGAAAGAAGGTTGTACCAAACAGCTTGATATGCTGGGCATAATCTGTAATGTAAGTACGTCTGAAGTAAAAAAAAAACAGTAAAGATTGTAGTTTCTTCAGAGTGGTTGGGGCGTGCAATTAAGCGCATTTCTCCAAGAAGTGAGGTGCCAAACCTCGGCCTTCATTGTTGAGCTCACAGCCCAAGAACAAACACTGTGTACTCTGCAATGTGAGATTTAGCAAAGTTAAATTTATAAATGAAGTCCCCAAAAGAGCAGATGATGCGGTCAAAGCGACACAGATGCATCCATAACTCGTCGTCTGTGCGGTAAATGTCATCCACATACGAACACGCATCAGGGTCGAGCCTCTCCAAAAGAGAGACTATGCGGGCAGCAAAGACGCCAAGACTGTTCTCATAAGTCATAGCTAATCTTTAAAACTGTTTTTGTTTATGCCACAGGTAAATGCTGTCCATTGACTACTAATAGATGACAGTTTATGGCCAAAAAAGCCATAGGATATGTCAAGTGTGTTCTTAAACCTTTCACGCATGAGACTATCCAGTAGGGCCGAACTGTGAGTATTCTGTACCGTGCAGGTCCGACAATGGGAGTTTGAGTGCCAGTAATCGAATACAAACGGTACGAGCCATCAGGCTTGGTCAGAGTAAAAAGAGGATTATTCATCGGAGACACACATGTTTCAATCACACTTTATCTTTCTTTAACATAATGGCAGTTCACCAAGCCGAAAAAGAAACCAAATCGAATGGACATGAACATGAAAATTGAGAACAGCGCCAGCCAAATGTAAGTCCAAGGGGGTATCAAAGAATGTCTTTTAAACCAAACTGCAAAAACAGAAATCTTTGATGGTGACTTTGATGTTGTCGAGTCAGTGTCAAATGAAAAGTGGGACTGGTTAACTGCAGATGTCTGCAAATTTGGCATTGACAAGTCTGTAGTGAAAGTATACTCAGTATCATCAAGGGGATCACCAGCCGGTGAATTCAAAAAAGGATTTGTAACTGTAGGCATCTTGATGGCTACGTCAGGGCCGGTGTTACTTGCCGGAGCCAAAACAGAATTTCTCAGCATCGCTGGACAAGAGACTGCAGGTGTCATACTAAGAAAAATCGGCCACTTGCTGTAATTGGACATTGTCAATGGATATGTACCTGTTTTCCTTGTGACCAGGAAGTGGAGGTAAAATGACTGTTCTTTTGCACTGCATGCCAAGTACAGGAACTGGTGCTCGATATGATGGGCCAAACTCCTTCTTGTTCTTCACCTTTTCACGGACCAGATCACCAACTCGGGGTAGCCAGCCAACTACCGGAATCTGAAGTGCAGCATCAGATGTGGAGGGCAAATGTTCCTTTGCAAGACTGTCTCTAGTCTTTTGTAGGATCTGTAAAACATTAGAATGTTCATCTACGTCAAAGGATGCAACAGACGCCGCCATGTCTAGTCCCTCAAGGTCTGGAACAAACATTTTGATGCAAAAGAGCATTTCATATTGGGTCCGCCTACCCAGAGACATTCTAGGGAGATTATTTAGTGCACGCTGTATGCCATAGAGATGGGCTAGCCAGTTCCGGCATGTACCTAAAAGCTTAGCTGTCAAGGATTGCTTTAAGTCATGGTTCATTCGCTCCACCACACTATTGCCCTCAGGCCTGCATGGAGACGAAAATTAGACTTGGACCCCCTATGAAGCCATGGCATCCTTGTACGCCTTAGAGGCGAACGCTAGACCCTGGTCCAAGTGAAAGGTACCACATGCAAAAATTCCCACAAAGACACACAAATCCCTGATGACAGTGCAGGCACCAGCACTCCTTTGTGGCAACACCAAAACAAAGCGTGTGCACGAATCAACTGCAACTAAGATGTACTTATACAAAGTATCTGAGGAGAAAGGATCGCAGTGATCTAAATAAACACATCCAAGTGGTTTATAAGATATGTACATCTGTGTCTGGGTCAGGCGGACAGCAGTTGAAGGTTTAATGTGCTGACAAATGTCACAATGAAGGACATAATCACGCATCTGTTTATACAATCCGCGCCACCAGTAACGCTGTTGTAGGAGAGATACACTAGCTGACAAGTCGGCATGAGCTGAGGCCTTACCCTCATGAGCCGCTGTTATCAAAGCCTGCCTGCGGTCCGCGTTAGGAATCAACCTGTCACCAACGTCGTTAATTCTCTCATAGGGAACTTTATCAGGACTTAAATGATAAGAGAATTTAGAAGGGAAACCTTTAGGGTAATTACCTCCCTTCTCTGTTGCAGCAATAGCTGCCAAGATGTCATCATCAATCTTAATTTTGGAAAGTGTAACTGCTGCTACCAAGTAGGTTGCAACTGCTGTCTTCGCTGCTTCATCGGCAAGACCGTTACCAACAGCGTGTACCCCACCCGTTGGTGACCAAAAGTATGAATTACAAACGCGAGTGGGAGCCGTTCTTTAAGCTCAGCCACTCGAACCCAGAGCATTTTGTGTTTAATCGTTATACCTTTGGAATCACAATAGTCATTCTAAGTGCAAAAGAACAAGTTGTCGTTGTAAGACTGTACACAGTAGTAAGAGTCACTTACAATAAGAGTAGTTACACTAGGATCAGCGTACTCCAGTGCAAGCACCAGAGGACGGAGCTCTGCCAATTGGGCGGTAGAGTCCCCTAATGTCTGTGTATGCACGACATCGGACTTGAACTCTCCATTTACCATGGTCCCGACCACTATTGCGCAGGCCACCGAATAAGCATGTTTAGACTCCGCCGCCGGTTGCACTGTTCTGTCTGTGTAAATGATACAATGGAAATCCTCCAGAAGGCGCATGGTCAGAGGGGCAGGATGAGCAAACTCATACTGCAAGTACTCTTTAGTCTGCAAAGATGAATCAAAAATGAAGGTGACATCCAGAGGCGTCAAAGACGTAGGCCATTGTATCCACCTGGAATTTAAAGCTTTTAAATAAAGTACACTGGCTTTCGTCACTGCCTCCAAGGCAGGATACGATGTAACAACCGACATACGTATTCCCTGCGACAGTGTACGTTCTTTCAGAATCGCCATAAGCACCACAGTCAAGACTTATTCCACAGAGGAAAACCGCATTTCAGCTGAAGTGTGTAAGTGGGACTTGTAAGCGATAGGGACTGTGTCACCCTCATTAAAGGTCAGGTACGTGAAACCAACCGCCCCAGGCACAATTCTTATTACCAGGTTGGTGTGGTTATCACGTGTCAGTAAGAATTTAGATTCATGAAGATCAGACTGCAAAGATCGCAAAATTGCAGAATGTTCAGGCAACCAGCAAGATTTGGAGAAAGAAGGTTGCACCAAGGCATTAAGCAGCTTGATACGCTGGGCATAATCAGGAATGTAAGGATGCCTGAAGTAAAAAAACCCAGCAAAGATTGTAGTTTCTTCAGAGTTGTTGGGGCGCAATTAAGCGCATTTCTCCAAGAAGTGAGGTGCCAAACTTCGATCTTCATTGTTGAGCTCATAGCCCAAGAACATCACTGTACTCTGCAATGTGAGATTTAGCAAAGTTAAATTTATAACTGGAGTCCCCAAAAGAACAGATGATGCAGTCAAAGCGACACAGATGCGTCCATAACTCGTCGTCTGTGAGGTAAATGTCATCCACATACGAACACGCATCAGGGTTGAGCCTCCCTTAAGAGAGACTATGCGGGCAGCAAAGACGCCAAGACTGTGCTCATAGCTCATAGCTAATCTTCTAAACTGTTTTTGTTTACTGCCACAGGTAAATGCTGTCCATTGACTACTAATAGAGGACAGGTTATGGCCAAAAAAACCATTGGATATGTCAAGTGTGTTCTTAAACCTTTTACGCATGAGACTATCCACTAGGGCCGAACTGTGAGTATTCTGTACCGTGCAGGTCCGAAAATGGGAGTTTGAGTGCCGGTAATCCAATACCAAATGGTACGAGCCATTAGGCTTGGTCACAGTAAAAAGAGGATTATTCATCGGAGACACACATGTTTCAATCACACTTTATATTTCTTTAATATAATGGCCGTTCACAAAGCGGAAAAAAGAAACCAAATCCAATGGACATGAACATAAAAATTGAGAACAGCGCCAGACAAATGTAAGTCGAAGGGGGTATCAAAGAATGTCTCTTAAACCAAACTGCAAAAACAGAAATCTTTGAGGGTGACTTTGATGTTGTCGAGTCAGTGTCAAATGAAAAGCGTGACTGGTTAACTACAGATGTCTGCAAATCAGGCATTGACAAGTCTGTTGGGTAAGTATACTCAGTATCATCAAGGGATCACCAGCTGGTGAACTCAAAAAAGGATTTGTAACTGTAGGCATCTCGATGGCAACGTCAGGGCCGGTGTTACTTGCCAGAGCCAAAACAGAATTTCTCAGCATCGCTGGACAAGAGACCATAGGAGTCATACTAAGAACAATCGGCCACTCGCTGTAATTTGACATTGTCAATGAAGATGTACCTGTTTTCCTTGCGACCAGGAAGTGGAGGTAAAATGACTGTTCTTTTGCCCTGCATGGCAAGTACAAGAACTGGTGCTTGATATGATGGGCCGAACTCCTTCCTTTTCTTCAACCTCTCACGGACCAGATCACCAACTCGGGGTAGCCAGCCATCCACTGGGATCTTAAGTGCAGCATCAGATGTGAAGATCACAGGTTCCTTTGCAAGACTGTCTCTAGTATTTAGTAGGATCTGTAAAACATTAGAATGTTCATCTACGTCAAAGGATGCAACAGACGCCGCCATGTCTAGACCCTCAAGGTCTGGAACAAACATTTTGATGCCAAAGAGCATTTCGTATGGGTCCGCCTACCCAGAGACGTTCTATGGAGATTATTTAGTGCACGCTGTATGCCATAGAGATGGGCTAGCCAGTTCCAGCCTGTACCTAAAATCCTAGCTGTCAAGGATTGCTTTAAGACATGGTTCATTCGCTCCACAACACTATTGCCCTCAGACATGCATGGAGATGAAAATTAGACTTGGGCCCCCAATGAAGCCATGGCGTCCTTGTACGCCTTAGAGGTGAACACTAGACCCTGGTCCGAGTGAAAGGTACCACATGCAAGAATTCCCACAAAGGCACGCAAATCCCTGATAACAGTGCAGGCACCAGCACTCCTTTGTGGCTACACCAAAACAAAGCGTGTGCACGAATCATCTGCAACTAAGATGTACTTATACGCAGTATCTGAGGAGAAAGGATCACAGTGATCTAAATAAACACATCCAAGTGGTTTAAAAAATATGTACAACTGTGTCTGGGGCAGGCGAGCAGCAGTTGAAGGTTTAATCTGCTGACAAATGTCACAATGAAGGACATAATCACGTGTATTTTTATACAATCTGCACCACCAGTACCGCTGTTGTACGAGAGATACATTCGCTGACAAGCCGGCATGAGCTGAGGCCATACCCTCGTGAGCCGCTGTTATCAAAGCATGTCTGCGGTCCGCGTTGGGAATCAACCTGTCACCAACGTCGTTAATTCTCACATTGGGAAGTTTATCAGGACTTAAATGATAAGAGAATTTAGAAGGGAAACCTTTAGGGTAATTACCTCCCTTCTCTATTGCAGCAATAGCTGCCAAGATGTCATCATCAATCTTAATTTTGGAAAGTGTAACTGCTGCTACCAAGTAGGTTGCAACTGCTGTCTTCGCTGCTTCATCAGCAAGACCGTTACCAACAGCGTGTACCCCACCCGTTGGTGACCAAAAGTATGAATTTGAAACACGAGTGGGAGCCGTTCTTTAAGCTCTGCCACTCTAACTCAAAGCATTTTGTGTTAAATCGTGATACCTTTGGAATCACAATAGTCATTTTGAGTTCAAAAGAACAAGTTGTCGTTGTAAGACTGTACACAGTAGTAAGAGTCACTTACAATAAGAGTAGTCACACTAGGATCAGCGTACTCCAGTGCAAGCACCTGAGGACGGAGCTCTGCCAATTGGGCGGTACAGTCCCTTAATGTCTGTGTATGCACGACATCGGACTTCAAATCTCCATTTACCATTGTACCGACTACTATTGCGCAGGCCGCCGAATAAGCATGTTTGGATTCTGTCGCCGGTTGCACTGTTCTGTCTGTGTAAATGATACAATGGAAATCCTCCAGCGGGCGCATGGTCAGAGGGGCAGGATGAAAAAACTCATACTGCAAGTACTCTTTAGTCCGCAAAGATGAATAAAAAATGAAAGTGACATCCAGAGACGTCAAAGACGTAGCCCATTGTATCCACCGGGAATTTAAAGCTTTTGAATTAGGTACACTGGCTTTCGTCACTGCCTCCAAGGCAGGATACGATGTAACAACCAACATGCGCATCCTCTGCGACAGTGTACGTTCTTTCAGAATCGCCATAAGCACCACAGTCAAGACTTTTTCCGCAGAGGAAAACCGCATTTCAGCCGAAGTGTACAAGTGTGACTTGTAAGCGATAGGGACTGTGTCACCCTCATTAAAGGTCAGGTACGTGAAACCAACCGCCCCAGGCACAATTCTTATTTCCTGGTTGGTGTGGTTATCACGGGTCAGTAAGAATTTAGATTCATGAAGATCAGACTGCAAAGATGGCAACATTGCAGAATGTTCAGGCAGCCAGCAAGATTTGGAGAAAGAAGGTTGTACCAAGACATAAAACAGCTTGATACGCTGGGCATAATCAGGAAGGTAAGTACGCCTGAAGTTAAAAAACAGCAAAGATTGTAGTTTCTTCAGAGTTGTTGGGGCGCGCAATCAAGCGCATTTCGCCAAGAAGTGAGGTGCCAAGCTTCGACCTTCATTGTTGAGCTCATAGCCCAAGAAAAAACACTGTACTCTGCAATGTGAGATTTAGCAAAGTTAAATTTATAACTGAAGTCCCCAAAAGAACAGATGATGCGGTCAAACCGACACAGATGCGTCCATAACTCGTCGTCTGTGAGGTAAATGTCATCCACATAGGAACACGCATCAGGTTCGAGCCTCTCCAAAAGGGAGACTATGCGGGCAGTAAAGACGCCAAGACTGTTCTCATAGCTACTCTTCGAAACTGATTTTGTTTACTGCCACAGGTACATTTTGTCCATTGACTACTAATAGAGGACAGGTTATGGCCAAAAAAGCCATTGGATATGTCAAGTGTGTTCTTAAACCTTTTACACATGAGTCTATCCACTAGGGACGAACTGTGAGTATTCTGTTCCGCGCAGGTCCGACAATGGGAGTTTGAGTGCCGGTAATCCAATACCAAACGGTACGAGCCATCAGGCTTGGTCACAGTAAAAAGAGGAGTATTCATCGGAGGCACACATGTTTCAATCACACCTAGATATTCCAATTGCTCAGGGATTTCTGCTTTTGCTTCACGTCGCATGGGTTATTGGGGTTGAGGCTGTGGCATAGACAGCAATGGAATCTCATGTCTCAGAGAAAATTTGTCCCATCCACATTGAGTACGGTACACTGCCGGTGCAAGCTCTTTAGCCCACTCTTCTGCAAAGTGCAGGGCCTGCTCCTTCCGCACAGTATGGGCGAAAGCAGGGAGGATTACTTCCTCCCCTCGCGGAACGGCCGGAACAAAAGTTGGTGGCAAATCTACTTCCGCTAACAAAATGTCATAGGAAGTCGTAAGATTCTCCCAAAATACCCCTTTTATAGTACGTTTTATGCCATTAAAAAAACTATTTCATAGAGTCTTTCAGGGGGAACCACTCTAGTGTCAGCTGTCTCAACAGCAACAAACGTGTCAGTTACTGTCACTTTCAGAAATGGATGCATTGCTTCGCGCACTACTGTAATTTCCGCCGCGCTGTCTAACAGCGTCAGCGCCCACGTCAGGTTCCGAAGCTGTGTTCTCACTATCCGTGGTATATCTCGCTGTTAAAGCAGCAACTTTCTTCTTCGGAACCTGGGGTCGAGTACGTACAGAGTCATCTTTCTTACCTTTACCGTCAGTCTGGCGGGGCTGCTCACTGCTTTGCTGGGCACCCCGACCTTTGCCGCTGTCTCCCCCACCGGTTGGTGAGACCGATGTATCCTGCAAAGAGCGAGGAGAACATCGATCAGGGACCTGAAAATGACTGAAGGTGACTTAATAGTAGCACGGTCACGCAAATCATTTGTGCGCTCAGTAGACACAGGTATTGGCGAAGAAGGACGTGGTCCCTGTTTCTGTTGCTTTTTCCCCTCCTTATTCTTATTCCAATTCTGCTTTGGAAAATCTGAGCTGTTGTCTTTATTTGACTTCTGCTCCTGATTTTGCTTCTGCGCTGTTTTAGCAAAAGGCTTAACACCCAAACTATTCCGGCTAATGGTCTTGTAAGCCGCCGTAATAATTTTCATTAACTGGCTTATCGGCTTCGGGGACATTGCGTAAAGCATTCGACACCTGGAATCTGACCGCATTTCCCTTGACATTAGCAAGGACTAGATCGGAAACTATGTCAAACACTCCCACGAGACTCATTCCCAGTTCAACGGCCGCCTCTGCTCAGTGTTCATCCTGTACATGCTTAATGATGGAGGGTAGGACAGTCATAGATGGAGTGCCGTAGCACTTAGCATAGACTGTCTCAAAAATCGTGCCCAGGTTTCAAAATCGGGAACTTCTGGTATTAAGTCTTTTTGCAAACTAATGGTGAGATTCCTGTGTTTTTAAACAAGAGTCGTGTTAGGAAATACCGCTTTCAGTTGGTCAAATTTCTCAGCAAGCCAGAAACGCACATCATCCTTATCTTGGGGGCGCTTGCCCATAAACTAATTAACCATGAATGGATTGATTTTTATCCCTACCGGTCCAACTGGACGCGCTGTAGCGCCAGATGCCCCCACCTGGATGTTGCATTTTACATCTTGCACTAAAGCCCGGTGCACTCTACCCAAAGAGGAATAGAGCACACGCAACTCTTCTATAGTGACTTGTTGATAACGCGAATGCGGTGTGTAACCGGGCAAAACCGGCCACGTGGCCCCGGGAATAGACAAAGGGCCTAATTGAACCATTGTTAATGATTGGGGAAGGGCGCCATCAAACCAAACGCGATGCTGCCAAGCATTAATAGGGATCTCCAGTGTCCTGTACGGTGTGTAATGTAGAGGTACGGCTGTGGGAGTATGAACCTGAAACAAACCAGTACCTGCATCTGCCACAGGAAAGGTAACCCATGAGTAGATGAGCTCAAATGTGTAAGCTGCTACAACACTCACCACAAAAACGACTGCCAAGCTATCCACGGTGACACCGTTCATCAGCAAGTGATTGCGGAGGGCCACCATACTATGCTGTGGGATGTCAACGTCAGAAATAAGGACACAGTAGAGAAGAGGTACAAAGAAAATGTAGCACAGCACTAAATGGGTAGTAACTTAAAGTATGAAAATTTTTAAATTTTCAAGCTTGAAAAAACCTATGTAACTACAGGTAGGTTAAACGGTCGCCACCGTCAACCAGAAACAATAGTGAGGGTTTTGTGGACTGATATAAGCACTACTCGAGAGTCTCAAAATAAGACCACTATGTTAGGTGCATCATGCTGCAGCGATTCTGCTCATACACAGAACTGTGCACAGAGACCCAGGACCTCAGTGATTTGTGGTGGATCAAAAAACTCACCTTAGTACCTAGAACCCCAAACCGACGAGCATCAGTGTCACATTAGCTCTTCGTCCTATAGCAAAGTAACCAATGATTAGACAACCCAGAACATGTGACTTAGGTTACTCTCAGGAATGGTGGGAATCAAGAACACTCTTTCATTTGTTATTCTCATAACAGTCCACAACATGGGTAAAAAAGAGACACGGTAAAGTTTAAAATGTTTATTTTAATGACGTGCTCTAAGATGCAGTATTTTTGCTAACATAAGCAGGCATATGATTACAAATAGTTCGATCAGCATTGTAACAATTCCATAAAACACAAAAGGAGAAATCATATTATAATGATAGTGGGAACAGGTCCTCAGTGCCTTGTATGCCACCCTCCCCAGCTGGTAACTATGTTTTATAAAATATAGAAGGTCTCTTAGGCTTGAATGGAGGACCCCATACCTCCAAGATCAGCAGGAGTGAATCACATCAGGATCTGCAAAAGTTCTCAGTCTCTCTGGAAACGGAATTCTTCTAAGTGCCTAAAATCATGTATGCAGTGCAATATTAAAAGCGCCAGAATTTCAACTGGCTGCAGCTGCGTGCATGTTGTGTCTAAGGGTCAGCTGATCAGCCCGAATACAGCTAAACATTGTTATAATAACCTTAGAGGCTTCAGAACTCACTGTGCAGACTAAGGTCGCGATGAAAGTATAGGGATGTTGAAAACAAGCCATTCTCATGTGAAGATATTCACGAAGTCAAACTTACAATAACAGCTACATGTAGTGTTGTGTGCAAAAGTGGCAGAAAAGCAAAATGGCATTTAAACATCTCATAAGCTTAGGCTAACATAGCAATGTACGCAAACAAGGCCCTGCCTCCACTACAATACATAAATACATTTCTAGGTGTTGCAGATTTATGCAAGAAATGATGACCATAGTGGTTATAACAATTAAGCTGTTCAAATTCTGATGAACCCTCTAAGTTTTCATGGTTAGAGAATGCAGCTGATTTTTCTAGATCAGACATCGTGTTATTAAGAGTCTCAAGGTCCTAATTATCAGAATAGGTAAAAGAGGTAATAAAGTCACTTAATGACATTTTAAACAAGTGTGGAATCTTCAAAAGATCAGATGGGACGAATATATCATAATCCGTTTTGTCCCAAACTATACCATATTGTATAGGAACTGGTGTGATGTTCACTGCTGACAAGTCACTTGTTTCACGATGTGATGATTTGTGTGGTTTCAAAAGTAAGTTCACATTTTTACTTTCAGTGTCCAAGTGAATATATCTTCCATTTATCAGCACACAAAGAGTAACTACTGAAGCTAGCCAAAGCAGAAAGAAAAATATTCCAGAAATAATCGGTAGTTAAATCCATGGTGAAACCAGATAAGTATTTTTCAGGAACTGAAGAAAGTCTTGTACTTGATCCTTGAAAGTTCTGTTTGCTGGCGTTGTTTTAGGTTTGCTTGGATCCTCGGAAAACATATCAAATTTAATGAAACAGCCAGAGGCAGTTCTGTCAATGGTTGGAATTCCATCAGGATTCGTTGAAATCGCTGGAACCAGTTTATCACGTGTTACGTTGCTGTAGACAAAGTAACACGTGATCAGGATCATGTGTATCAGGACAAACTGTTATTTGGGTTTCAAGAGGAATGAGGTCCATAGCATTGTTGCTTAGTCCTTCATTTCTTACTGCTGAATTCTTGATGGTGATGAGTCTTTCAGTCTGAACATCTTGGATATTAGCGAGAGGAGTGCGTTGGCTACTAGGTCGGAGATCACAAGGCCTACTGTTTAGTATTGGGCACATAGTGTGGTTTGATGAGGTCAATTGACACAAATCTTTACTCCTTTTTTCCAGCAAGGGGCGGCTGAAGTACTGCTCTCATTCCGTGGATGGCTAGGACAGGTACTGGTTGTCTGTAAGAAGGCCCAAATTCCTTCTTGTCCACGATCTTCTCTCTGACTAGATCCCCAAGCTTTGGGATCCAGAGAGGCCTTGCTGGTACAACGGATTTTTCCCCAGTGGTGATTGGCTTCAGGAACACGTTGCTTTGTTTCGATCTTAGTTCATTTAAATACTGTAAAATAGCCAAACGATCTTTGATATCAAACGGTTTATTTTCCACCACTGTGCCTTTACATCCGAGATCAGGAACCCACATTCTTATCCCAAATAGGACCACCTCACATAAGTGATCTCCCCTAGAGATACTTCTTAGCAAATTATGTATTGAGCGTTGGACCCCATAAAGATGGTTGACCCACCCATCACCCAAACCTAATACTCTAGCTGTTAGAGAATGCTCAATGTCCCGGTTTTTCCTTTGCACAACAGAATTTCCCTCAGGATGAAATGGAGAGGAGTACCGCAATGCTAAGCCCAGACTGGCCATGGCTTCTTTGTAAGCCCAAGAGCTAAACGCAGGACCCTGGTCAGAATGTAGTGTGCCAATTGTGTATGTGCTGATAAAGACTCGCAAATCTTTTATAAGAGTTTGAGCGTCAGCCGAGCGCTGAGACCACTTCCATAGGAATCTTGACATAATGTTTATGGGATTGCATTTATCCAAAAGGACGCCTGCACGTAGATAGTCTAATGCTGTCTAATAATGGTTTCTGTACTGGGCAGGCTACTTCGTAGTCTGGTGTCTGGTGGCGTTCTGCACTATGCTGTCTATTGCAATGTATGCATTCATTGATGAAGATGTGAATCAGTGCATTAATTCCATGCCACCAGTACAGCTCTTTTAATGTTAATGTTGTTTTAGAGATTCCCCGATGTGACAGACCCTCCCTAAGATGTGCTTCATAAATTGAAGTTGCTCTATGTTCCATGTTTGAAATTACTCTATCCCCTACTCTAGGGATTTGAGCAAATGGAACGTTGTTTGCATCAATTACATACGAGTATTTGAGTGGAATTTGTTTTAGGTAACTTTGCACCACTGCCTTTGCTTGAAGCATTGACAGCCAACAATATCTCACTATCTATTCTCGTTTTTGAATTAGTGATCGCAGCTACAGAAGCCGTTGCACAGCCCCCTTCGCAGCATCGTCAGCCAATTAATTCCCTGCAATATGAACGCCATCACGTTGATGACTCTGCGTGTGTATCACGTGAGTGTTTTGTAGTCCATTTCGCAACTGAACTACTTGTTCCCAAAGTATTTTATGCCTGATTGTGCCACCTTTTGCATCGTTGAAACCATTTTGAAGCCAATTCTGTAAATTTTATTTATATGATTGAACACAGTAAAAAGAATCGCACACTATAAGTGTGGGGAATTCGTGATCCATATTTTCAAATGTAAATTTGAATGCTCGTAGTTCAGCTCGCTGAGCTGTACAATCTCCTAGAGATTGAGTTTTAGTAACCATAGGTTGGAATTTACCATAGCGCATGCGACCTTTAACGATTGCGCACGCTGCACTGTAAGTTTGCTTACTCTTTGTTGCGGGTTGTGCTGATCCGTCAGTATAAATTATAAATTTGTACTGATCAAGAGGGAGAATCTCAATAGGCAGAGGACATTCATGTTCATATTAAAGGAATGCTTGAGTTTTTAAATCAGGATCAAAAACATATTCAACATCTGTTGCAGCAGGAGAATTAACCCATTGTATCCATCTTGGATGTAAAGCTTTTTCATTTGGAATGCTCGCTTTTGTAACTGCCTCTAAGGCTGGTACTGGAGTCACGACAATAATGCTTTTCCCCTGAGCTAGAACTCTTTCTTTTGCTACAGCGGTTTCAACTGCTGTCAGAATTTGTTCTGTTGAAGTGAAGCACATTTTCACTTGTGTATACAAATGTGATTTGAATGCAATTGGTAGTTTTTCACCTTCATTAAAAGTTAAGTCGGTGAATGCGCATTGACCTGAAATTATTCGGATCACTAAATTCCGTGTATTTACGTGTGTTTGTAAGTGATTTGTTGCTAATATGTTAGCCTGGAGTGAAAGCAATATTTCTGTGTGTTTTTGTGTCCAATGTTTGATTGAGAAATCAGATTTGATTAATTCGTAGAGAGGTTTCATTCTTTCTGTGTAATTTAGAATGGAAGTTCTTCCAAAATTTATGAAACCTAGAATCAACTGTAAGTTTTTCAGCTTTTTTGGAGGTTGGAGCAGCGCACACTTTTCTAAAAAGTTAGATGCCAGGCTTTTGCCTTAACTTGAAAGCTTATATCCTAGGAAAAGGACATTGAGGTGGGCAAATCTGGATTTTTTAAAGTTGAATTTATAGCCTTCGGAGGCGATGCCCAGTATAATGGTATTCACCCTGTTCAAGTGCCTATCTAGGTCAGCGTCTGACAGATAGATATAATAGACATATTACAATACCCCGTCATCATAAATTTGTAGTAACTCTGTTACTCTTGCTGAGAATAACCCCGGACTGGTCTTGAACCCTTGTGGGAGTTGACAAAATTGACCCTGGGTTCCCATTATTGAGAAAGCTGTTAAGTTCCTGCTTTTAGGTGCTATGTTTTGACAAAAGAAACTATTTGAAATGTCTAATGCGGTTTCATATTTTTTACGCACAGTGTTATTCATTAATGCTGTACTATGAGCATTTTGCACTGCAAATGTTTTAGAACAAGTGTTTAAGTGTCTGTAATCCAAAACTAGATGATATGTATTGTCTGGTTGGGATACAGGAAACAAATGATTGTTCATTGAGGAGGTGCATGTTTCATTCACCCCTTGGTATTCAAGTTGATCTAAGATCTCCCTGACCTGTTTTTTAGGTTCTTGCTTAATTGGGTACTGCCTTTGTGCAGTAGGTTGATTTTTTAAATGTATTTAGTGGTGAGATGAGTCCTAATCCCATCCTACATGATTTTTGTATAATGCTGGGGCCTGGGTACTGCCCATTTCCTGGCATAACAATATTTTAAGTGAATTGGAATATGGTTGGAGAAGGCTGGCATAATGATGTCCTCACCATGTGGGCACTCCCTGACAAATTTTGGTGGCCCGTCTTGTTCTGCTAGAAGTATAGAATAACCCCTTGAAAGTTTTCCCCAAAAGAGTGCTTTCACTTTTCTTGGTAAGTCTCCCTCCATCTGGAGTTTTTTTTCATATAACCTTTGTGAAGAACTAACTCTGGTGTCTACAGTCTCAACTGTGATGTACTCATTTAAGTCCAATATCGACAGAAGTTCCTTAAGGTTCTGGCGAGCTATTGTTACTTCTGCTGCACGGTCCAGCATTGTCTGAGCCCATTCTCCATTCTTGAGATGTGTTCTCAGAATTATCGGCGTGTCTCATCTTCAGACCTGCTTCCTTTTTCTTGGTGAATTGAGGTTTTGATTTATTTTTCTGAACGTGTTGATTGTCTTTGGACTTTACGTGTTCTTCTTTGTGGATCTGACCGCCCTATTTTTTCGGATGTCGGTGACGATATCTGAAAGGTACGAGAGGAACGTGTAACAGTATCCTGATACCTGTCAGGTTTATTCAAATTATCCCAATTTCTGAAGTTATACCTCCTTTCAGAGGGCTCCTTTTGAGGAGACCTACCTGGGGATTGAGAACGTTTCTCTTTTGAATGTTGTTTGTTATTTTCACACTTGTTTTTAGATTACGTAGGATTGTGTTTAATAGAGTCCTTCTCGGGAACTCCAGACAGTTGTGGTTTCAAAGGTTTTCCACCCAAACTGTCTCAGCCTAATTCTTCATAGGATTTTTCTATTATTCTGGGTAGTTCTTGTTGATGTTCTGTTACATCAAATTCCCTTAAGCGTTGGCAGATCGCCACTGATGCTGCCTCCCCTTTACTATTAGGTAATATTATTGTTGAGACCTGGTCGAAATATTTCAGTAATTTCAAACCTAAATTCAGAGCAGGCTCTGTCCCGTATTCGTTTTGAAATTGTTTGAGGACATCAGGTATTAAAACCATTGACGGAACACCATTTTTAGTATAGATGGCAGCAAAGACTGTGCCCCAAGTGGTGCAGTCTTCCAAATGTGGTGTGATCCCCATTGGCAAACAGATTGTTAGAATTCTCTGTTTCTCATAAGAGACAGTATTCGGAAATGCTGCTTCAATTTGAGTAATGTTTTGAGCTATCGAGGACGGAATTTGTTCACGTTTTGTGGGTACTTTACCAATGACTGCGTGTAAAGTCTGAGGAGTAATTTTTTGTGTATTACCCTGATGAGGGGTTTGATTTGGAATGGTTAATGGTGGTTGGACTGTGAAAGCCTGCATGACATATTGAACTAACGGTCTGTAAATTTTGATTAACTCTTTGAGTTGAGTAAGTAACTCCTCATTTCACATCTTTTCGATGCCAGGATGAGATGTGTAGCCGGCTAAAATCGGCCATGTTGGTCCTGGTCTACCTAGTAGACCGAGCCTGGTAATGTGATTGTAATGGGTTTAGGGTGCCTTTAAACCAGAGATTATGCTCCTGGTATGTAAGTGGAATTTCAATATCCTCGAAGGGAATATATTCCTCCGGTGGTTCATCTTCTTTTAAGAAGTGAAACACTTTTGTTACTGGATTTGATTCTGGGAATACTATCCATGAATAGAATACCTCAGTCGGAAAAGATTCATGAGCCTCTATCTTGAAAACTGCTCTACCACCACTTGGTATTAGCCCATGTTTTATACGTTTTAGAGTGATGGCTCTCCTTAAATTTGGATAGACGTTTATAACACCATCATCTATTTCATTTAAATCTATAAAATTAATAGCTGTTTCGACTTGGTCAGTCACAACATTACCAGTCACAGTATTACATTGTTTTTGAAAAATGTAGAACACGTTTCAAGGAAACTAAGATAGGGTGCACAATATTTTGGAACACTGTATCTTTCAACGTTGAAAAAACCAAACATCTAATACATAGGATTTTCGTCCTACTCAGGTATGGCGGATATTAACCCTACCCACTCCAGAAGTCTTATGCAGTATTATGAGTAGAGGTCTCTGGGAAAAGCACATCTGAGTTACTTCAGTATCTAGCGTTAAATTAGTGCCTTACCAAACCGCTGGGCTCCATGTAGTGTAGTTCCTATTTCCCTAATAGGCTCTGCGCTTTGTAATACTATACACTGTGGTTTTGGCATAGCACTAAGGTCAGTATGCCCCTGTCGAGTACATTAAACGTAATTACTTTGTGGGCCACTAGAAACTCCTTGTAAAACAAGAAAAGAGTAGTTTCTGTCAACTTCATTAACATGACTACTTTGTTTCCCTTTAGAATCGGAACATGTCTCAGAATAGTGGAAACAATGGATAACAGTTTCACTCAGTCAATTGTGCATGCTTAGTTTCTTCAGAGTTACACAGAAAGAGATAGATGGGAATTTTGATAAAGGATTTATTGAAGAGTCGTGTCTCTCGTGTAAGAGATCTGAGCTGTTACAATCTTAAGACAGTAAGCGAGATATATTACGTACAGCGTAAGCAATAGAAAGAAATAATACTGCAATAGCATTGTCTTTTAGCTATGTCACATATTCATATACCTATACATAAATAACACAGGCTAAAATGTGGATATTCGTCTGATGCTTCTAACTAGTTCTACCCCAGTGTACCTAACCTACATGTAGTACAAGGTAATAAGTAGGTGCGGTATTCTATAGTATGGTAAGCTATAGTTTGGAATGCCAAGAGTCCCTCTATGTTCTAGTCAGCTCCATACCTTTAGAATGAGAGAGGTGGGAATTTCTTTCGTGGTCTTGAACTCTTTCACCCCGCGAAGGGAGTGAGAACACTGGAAGCTGGATTCTCTGTGAGCAGTAATGACAGCGTCATGTCAGTGCGTCAGGCCGGGACACGGGCTCCTCTAAGTCGAGGTCTCCTCCTTGCTTATCGCCATATTTGCCATAGCAAGGGAAGGTGTATTTATATCTGGCAGGTGGCTACGAATGCTAGCATTGATGTAAAGTCGGGCAGAGGAAGACATCATGAATGAACCATTAGGGTATAGCGGTTCATGCATAATAAATGAGTTCTTGAAGAAATCAATAATCCTGGGCTAGGGAAACTCCCAACATCTTTAGAGTCTGGTTTCTAAGAACTCCTTGTGACGTTGGGGTGGACTGATGTAGGTGAACGATGTACGACGGTACAACGCGTGGTATTACCACGCGTACCGTTACAACGCGTCTTTTACAACGCAAGTCGTTACCACGACTTGCGCTGTAGGGGTGCGGACATAGGAATAGTTTAATTTACTATTCCAACACCAGCCTACATACAATAGGGAAGGTGTTGGAATAGTAAATCTACTATTCCTTATCTTAGAGCGCCCTCCAGCGCAAGTCGTGGTTACGACTTGCGTTGTAAAAGACGCGTCGTAACAGTACTGCAGGGAAACATCCGCGTCGTAAAGGATGTTCCCCGTAGGTGACCATGACATATTTGGAGAGCATGGCTAATGCCTAAATAAGGGCTGGGATCTTGTGCCTATATATGGAGAAACGGAATTGTGCCTATATAAGGACATGTATCGGGTAAACCTATATACGGACATCTAAACCGAAACACAAAAGTCCATTCTGAGGACAGACTTAGCATTTCGTCCCAGGATGTGCATTGTTTCAGGCTCCAGAGAGCAGCAGGCTCTCGACCTTGGGGTCCAGAAACATGTCTGGTGGTAGCAGCTGAAAGCATATAAACAGAAGGAGGTCTCCTTAGAAATCCATCAAGGGACAAGGAGAAGACAGTGTGAAAAGTAAACAAATGTCCCTAGGGCCCAGGGTGGGGGAAAGAGCTGGCAGCTGATTTCAAGATCCACTAGTCTTCAATAATTTCAACTTTTCAAATTTTACAAACCAAGTAGAAAATTTCTGACAATAAAATTTTATGTAAAAAGCATTTCATTTAATATATCATCAACAAACAAATACAATGTATTCAAGTGCCATTGCAAATAAAAAAGATATTTAAAAACTGTGATGTTTCACAGTAACATTTCTTTAAAAGAATTTTTGTACACAAGATCTCATAAAAGAACCAATGTGATCTTGTGTACAAACATTCTTTTAAAGAAATGTTACTGTGAAACATCACAGTTTTTAAATATCTTTTTTGAAAAGTTGAAATTATTGAAGACTAGTGGATCTTGAAATCAGCTGCCAGCTCTTTCCCCCACCCTGGGCCCTAGGGACAGCAGCTGAAAGCAGCCACTCAGCCTGGACACTAGTGGTGGGTTCATTTTCAGGGGGCATCTATGATATGCCTCTGTGTGCATTTTTAATTAAATCGCACACTGGCATCAGTGTGGGTTTAAATGTTCTGAGAAGTTTGACACCAAACTTCTAATTTTTTTCATGTAGCCATTATGGTGCTGTGGAGTTCGTAATGACAAGCTCCCAGCACCATATACTCTTAATGGCAGCACTGCACTTACATTGTCTAAGAATGGACTTAGACACTGTAGAGGTACAGGGCTCATACACCTGTAGCCTCACCACTGGCATAGGGCACCCGACTAGAGGAGTGAGTGATCTATGCAAGGGCAGTGGGTTGCAGGCAAGGCACGCAGGGATGTGTGCCATGTCGACTCTTTACTTTGTTCTGCACCAAAACACGCAGCTTGCAAGTGCAGTGTGTGTGTGTAAAGGTACAGGGCCTCTAAGGGAGACAGAATAAATGCTGCAGCCCTTAGAGGTCTTCCCTGGTCACAGTGACCTGGGTCCCTGTGGTACTATTTACCAGGGGCTGACCTGTAGCCAGAGATGCCAATTGGGTAAGTTTTGGGGAAAAGAACACAGGCCCTGGGAACCTGATTGGCAGAGACCCAGGGCACAACCAGAAAAATTGCATCAGTAGTCTGGCAAAAAGTGGGGGGTTACTGCAACAGAAACCCACATTCCTACACATGGTTCCAGAATGAGATTTGCTGTTGGTGCTAATCGTTTTACTGAATACATCATTTGGAAGCAATTAATATTATGAGTGACCAACTTGTAGAGTACTCTCAACAACCTGGATTGTCTCTCCACATTATTTAATACCTGTAATTGTTATTGAAATCAAGGTTGTGATTTTTGTCCAGTTTTCACTGAAGTGGATGAAAGAATTAGTCACCGTGCAGAAATTCAAACAAGTGGCTTGCAATTCAATACAACAAGCATTTGGCTGACTGAGCTGACTTAGAACAGGGACTATTTGCATGCGGTTCAGGTGCTCTGTAAAAGGCTGCTATTTTTCTCTAAATAATGGAATACTGTCTTCTATAAGTTACAGTCAAGTACTGCCAGAAACTCTCTTTCCCTCCCATACAATCTTTTGACAGTATTTTTGCCTTTCATCCTTTTGCTCAGGTTTGCGTTATAAAAATAACAAACATATACAATCGGTATGGGCAAAATTAGGTTGCCATAATTTACGTAATTTTTGGAATTTTATGCCTGCTACATGAAATTATGCAACATTGAACAGGCATTTTGTGGTAAAAATGTACCGCAAACGAACGGGAACAACAGAAGGCAAGTAGCTGAAATCAATCAGCAGGTTGGACCTTTCTGACAAAAAATTAGTGTATATTCTTGAGGTAATTGGAAATCATTCTTAAAACACCAGGAGAAATTTCATCATGTTAAAAAGAAATTATGCTTGTGGAGTTTTGGATGTTTATTTTCGAATTATCCTCACATCATCAAGAACAACGGGACCATATGAAGTAATCAGATACTTATTCTTAAATCCTCCTGAAGTCATCAGGAATAGTCACACCTTGTGTAGTCATCGGATACTCATTTTGAAATCCTCTTGAAATCATCAGGAATTGTCACACCTTTTGAAGTCATCAAATACTCATTTTTAAATCCTCCTGAAGTCATGAGGAATAGTCACACCTTGTGAAGTCATCAGATACAAATTTTCAAGTAATTCGCAAATCATCAGGCTCAAGTTTCTGAGTTCTGCTAATGACGTCAAGAGCTTGATAATGTCTGATGATGTGAAAATGACTTCTACAGTAGTTGAATGATCGTCCAATGATTCTGATGTGGCTTCTAAAGTAATCCTGCTTAACCTGGGTGAGTAATGTTTCACTCCCTTCACATCGGAAATATCTTATGACCCTCACTGAATTGCATCACTGCCTGTATTCTATAAATATGTTGTTGCCTTTCTCAGGGCACTTATTTCACTCACTTATCACAAAATGTTGCTCACATCACCATCTATGATTTACGCCAGTCTGTAAGTCATACCACCACTGCAATGCACTGTGACGGCCATTAGGCCCGGTCCTCGCTTCACAAAACGAGGCAAAGCTATGTGTAGGCAAAACCTCATTAGCCCAAATGACTGTCCAATCAGCCAACTCTCATATGATGTGACCATGTCAGCAGACTTTTTAAAGCGCAATCCAGAAGTAATAAACCATATAGCCTAAAGAGGACGAATTATAGCAAAGATATCTGTGTACAAAGTGAAAAGTTAGTGGAGCAGGCATAGCCGAAAATCATTTTACCAGAAATTGGTGTTTCTATGATTTTTAACTTGATTAAATTGCAGAGTTATGGATTATTTTGTTCAATTGGTTTGGTTAGCCCCACTCCATGTACCGCAGGGGCTGCAGGGTCTTGTGTTACGCCCCTGTAATGAGGAAAACATCTTAGACAGTATTTGCCAATCCAGCGATGTAATGTAAATGACTTTCTTACAAGTAGGTGATCAAGAAGAAAACTTACCTTTGAGTTGAAAAGTCACATGGATTTTAACAGCTGTCTACATTTTAGTAGCACACAATCTTCGAGTAGTTACTGATGTGGACAAAATTCTGTGGCAGGCACTTCATTAAAAAGTCCCTTGAATATAATGTGTCGGAGGTGGGATCCTGGGCATGGATGCCTTGTCAATCCTGTGGCCTCTGAGGTTTCTGTATACCTTCACTCCCTTTCTACTCATTCAGGCACTTCTTATGAAGGTTCTGAGGGAGAAGGTTCAAGTGATAGCTGTGTTGCCGTACGGGCCGAGGAGGTCTTGATTCCTGCTACTGCTGAGTCTGGCAATGGGGGCCTCCTTGGATCTTGCCTCGGGCATGTCTCCTCTGCAGTCTCTCCGAGGCAGGGTTTGCCATTATTTTAGTGGTCCGGGGTTCATGTAAGGGTTCTATTCCATCATCTCATTGTAAGCATTGGTCTGCTTGGGACATGTGGTGTTCTCTTCATGGTCTCTCTTCTACTTCTTGTCATGTTTCTTCAATCTTGAAATTTTTGGGGGATGGCTTTCATAGTTGCCATGCTTGTCCACTTTTAAGGGACAGTGTGCTGTTATCGGGGCCTTCTGGAATTCTGGTTCTCCTTTCTCTTTTGTGGGGCCTTTGGTTTGCCAGTTGTTTCAGAGTTTCTCTCTAGCTCCCCCTGCTGCTCGTTATTTAGTTCCGGTGTGGGATCTTTCTCTGGTCCTTTGCGTTCTTCAATTCTCTCCTTTTGAGCCCTTGGCTTCTGTGGATTTGAAGTTATTGTCTTTTAAGGTGGTTTTCCTGGTGGCTGTCACGCCAGCAAGACAGTTGGGGGAGCTGTTGGCCTTTCTGTGTTCCCCTCCATTTCTTTGGTTCCTGGAGGATGCTGTGGTGTTGATGTTGGATTCTTTGTTCCATCCCAAGGTTCATTCTAAGTTTCATACCTCTCTGGAACTGGTGTTACCTTCTCTCTGTCCTCCTCCTTCTTTTCCCGAAGAACAGTTGTTGCACAACCTGGATATGAAGCGTGCCTTATCTATGTATGTGGACAGTTCTGCTACTTTTCATTCTTCTGATACTTCTGATTCTTTATTTGTGACTTTTGGTCTTGCAGGACAAGGTAAGGCTGCTTCTAAGATGACTGTATTTTGCAGTGCCCATCACTGAGCTGAACAAATACAAGAAAGCTATTTGGAACACCCAAAATTGCTCCCCCAAAGAAAGCTGCACTATGGAATAGCATACAATCAAAAACAAATGTGCTGACCAAAGGAAAGTTAGCAAAGAACAGGGGGGCAGCCCATGCCACAGACAGAGGACCAGATACACAGGAAAACCTCAAGTGAGGAACAAGTGGTATCCTCCACTGCACTGGAATGAGTGAGTGGACTCGAAAGCACTGACACATCAGATAATGAGGAAACACTAACGCTAGGTAAGCAAATCCACATACACCCAACCTTTGTGGCCACCTAAAATCTTTTTGTGTTGCACCTAAAATCTAGTCTATGCCCTAATCTCTACCCTTCCACATAAACCACTCCAAACGCACTATGAAACACCTCCCTGGACTTCACAAGCAAACAAGATGCAGGGGACCGGTAAGAGAGATGCAAATCACCTTGCATAAAGCACCCATAGATAGGCAAATAAACATTCAATATCAAATTTCTCATTCTGGGACCCTAAAGTCTCCCATGTGCAATGGACTTCAAAGTCAGTTTGTGGAACACTGCGGTTATATTGCTATCTGTTCGGTATTAGATAGACTCAACCAGAACATGAAGCATCAGGTCAAACAACAAAATGACAGAGTCATACACTGCACACCTCCTAGTAAAATTCAATTGCATGTGTCAGGTGAAACTCCCTTTTATTTTAAAATGAAATGGTGTACCCTAGCAATATGCTCCATCTAAACTAAAATATATTCTGTACTGGATGGTGATCAGCTGACTAATCCCACTCAGCCGGTCAACAACTCTGAACTTGTCAGCTGCAAGAATACTGAATCCATCAACAAATTGGAAACTTAGGGCCAGATGTAGGAGCCCTAATACCGGTCAGAAACGGCCGATTTCGGCCGTTTCCGACCGGTATTAGGGTTTTTAGATGTAGGGGGAAAAACAGGCATTTTCGGTAATTTTACCGAATCGGTAAATATACCGGTTGGTAAAATTACCGAAAATGCATTTTCGGTATGTAGGTGCCAAGTTGCACATTGACACAGGGCTTTGAAAATCGGTATTTTACCATGCAATACAATTGCATGGTAAAATACAGATGCAGGTGTACATGCACATCTGTGCATGTACACCTGTGCCATGTGGCACACATACATGCCCTTAGGGCATGTATGTGTGCCACATGCCACACAAGCCTAAAACAGGGGTGCCAGAGGGTGTCAAAGTGACACCCCCTGCACCCTTGCTAAAATTGGTATTTACTGATTCTGTAATTACAGAATCAGTATTGCCCATTGATTCCTATGTGCTTCACAGCCCATAGGAATTAATAGGAAATACCGATTTGGTATTTCCAGATTCGGTAAATACCGAATCTTAACGATTCGGTATTTCCACATCTGGAAATACCTACATCTCCCCTCTTCATATTTACCACTTCTTAAATACCGAATCGGTAAAATTCGGTATTTAAGAAGTGGTAAATATGAATTACCTACATCTGGCCCTTGGTCTCTTTTGGACACAAACTCTTTTAATCTGCTCTTAGGCAGCATCAAATCTGGCTCTCCTTGTGATTTACTCCCCATCCCTGTGCAGAATCAACTGGAGCTGTCTTCACTTATGTTAATTATGGAGCTCCTTAATGCCTCCTTACAGGAGGCAATAGTTCCACCTGACTGGAACATGCTATCGTTCTTCCACTTTAAAAAAATACCAATGCTGATCCCTCTCAGATCTCAAATTTCCGGCCAATCTCACTGCTTCCGGCTTTTTCCAAAATTTTGGAATAACATAAAATCGCAGTTGCCCCACTCTGTTGAGTCCCAATCTTTCTACACCCTTCACAATCTGGCTTTAGGGCAGTTTTCTCCACCGAAACAACTCTTTAGGAGTCAGGGCAATGCTACTGCTCCGTTTGGACATTGGGGATATGGTGGTCCTTATTTTACTTGATTTAAGCGCCGCATTTGACATGGTGTCACACACCGTGTTACTAAAAGCTTTGCAATATTTGGGCATTGACTGCCCTGCACTCAAATGGCTCAGTTCCTTCTTGGTTAACAGTATGTTTCAGGTTTTTTCTTCTACGGCCAACTCTAAATTCCACCCATCGCCATATGGAGTCCCCAAGGCTCTGTATTAAGCCCTCTCCTGTTTAATGTCTATGCTCGCCCCCTAGCAGTGATTGTCAAAGAGGTACCCCAAGACTCCGTATTAAGCCCTCTACTGTTTAATGTCAATGTTCGCCCCCTAGCGGTGATTGCCGAAGAGGTGGGCTGTCCTTATTTTCATACGTGGATGACACCCAGATCATTTTTCCCTCTCTGCGGTGAAGGAAGGAATCCGAGCCATCCACTCTCCAGTTTGGTTTTTGGAAAATTCCATCTTGGATGCAAGCAAACTTACTTTGATTTTGTGGAAAAAAACAAGCTCTCTGTGGTGCGCAGAACTGGCCTTCGGAAATGGGGTTCTTACCCCAGCCCACTCATCGAGTCCGTAACCTAGGCTTTGTCATTGATGATCAGCTAACAGCAAGTCCTGGAGGTGGCATCAACCTGCTTTACCAACCTTAAATGGCTAAAGAAGATTCTTTGGATGCTTGCCTTCCATATTCATAGAACCATAGTCCAGGCCCTTGTTACTTCTAGGCTGGACTACGGTAACATTCTATACTTGGCCGCAAACAAGGATATGTTACAAGGACTGCAGATGGTGCAGAATGCAGCCGATAGACTGCTCTGCCAGGTTCCAAGGGCTGCATCTATTTCTGGTTGTCTTCGCAAACTTTGCTGGCTTAAGGTTGAGAATAGTATCAAATTCAAAGCCTTGAGCTACATGTTTAAAATCAAAACCGGCACAGCCCCTCAATACCTGCAATCTTTAGTTCAACCCTACGCTCCTTCACGCCCCCTCCTTCTACAACTCAGGTGAAATTTGCGGTCCCTAGAATCAGATTGACACACATGGGCGGGCGATCCTTCGCCTATCTAGGACCTTTCGTGTGGAACTCTCTTCCCTTGTCACTACGGGAAGAAACAGTTTATGAGAACTTTTGCAGATGTCTGAAAACTTGGTTGTTTAACCAGTAATCCCCTTTTTCAGTCTTTCTTTTCCTTGCAGACTGGTGCCGGGAAATTTCTTGGGATAGCAGTGCACATTATAAACTCAATTAACATAACATAACATAACATAAGTCTGGATCGTAGTTTGTAACACAGTATAGTTTTAAATGACCATTGCCCATTGCAAGGGTGACTATGTAATCGCCATACACATATGAACATCACTACAAGTGTATTGCAATAACTGTGATGTGTCCATAATGGTATGACATTTCAAATTATCTAATGTTCACGTTCTGACTAGATGGAACCAGAAGAACAGACAATGCCATGCAATCCCCTGAAGATGTCGCTATGAGCGCAGTGATAAATCCTTTCGCTGCTGATGGAGCGGGATAGAAAACAGAAATCTGTTTAAACTCGTGAAGTCACACTTCCATAACATAAATAAAATTATTAATGATTTGTGATGTGTTATGCTAACATAACCTAGATTAAACTTTACACACGGGGACATTAACATGTGTGCTCATAAACGTGCATAAGTGTTGCATCTTTTGTTCGTGCAAAAATAATGAATTAATTTTGTCGTTTTTGTGTTGTCATTACTAACTGCAGCAAATCTAAAAGAGGCATGTGCTTATTTTGCTTTCCTTGTCTATGTGGTGTCATTTCTACTATTCTAGGTGCACATAAGGTTTCATGGTTTCTTGAAGACTGGTAGATATAAAATGCTGCTTTATTTGTTTGCTTTGTGCTAGGTAACATTAGACTAATTAGGAGGGTTAATTAACTAGTAAACGAAGGGTGGATACAGAATAAATAATATTTCTTACATTAATACTTTTCTTGTGTTTGTTTTATACTAGAAAAATAAGTTGCCTGCTTTTGGGCCTAGTTTGCTCGAGTTTGCTAAAAGATGAATTTAACTTCTGCAAGGAGCACGAGATGTCCATTTTGAAAAGTTTCCGTCAAAGTCACATTCACTGAACAAAGATGATGTGTTGTCATTATTCTGTCGGACGAGGCCAAGGTCAGAAACCGGTAGAAAAGAACTCTTGGTAACTTTGGCATCCGAGGAAGTGAAATAAAGTCAGTGAGAACTCTTGCTAAAATTGTTGCAAATCCAGGAAGCTTTGGAACACGTACGAGAAAGACAATGGTCCTAAAGAATATGACCGAATGGAAGTTTTGAAATGTGGGTGACATGTCACTTGTCACTCTTGGACCAATGAGACATCGACTTTTGCAGAAAATGTTCCTTTACTTAGATTAGCTAGCATAGAAAGGTATAAAAAGTCCATGCCCTAGGGATGGGCTGGCTGCTGCTTTCTAACTTTCGGATGAGGGTGTCGTGCTGTTGGACATTGCGTGGAGCACGTAAGAATTCTCAAAGAACTTTACTTTATTTCCATTTATTTAGCTTAGCTAGGGACTTAGGATTTCAGAAATGCTAAACTTATATTTCTTTGCTTAAACTATATTTTTCTCATGATACTTTTCAAACATGCTTGCTTTGATTTTAATAAAATTACATTTATAAAACTATATTTTGAAATATCTACAATTAGTTAATAAAATCTTACTTTTGAAAACAAGCTGGTCTTGGTTATTCAGAAGCGCAGGTTACTATTAGCTAGATGTCATCGCCATGGTGGTCATTTTAAATAGTTAGGATTTGTTCAAATGTTGTCATCATTTACCGCGGATGTATATAGTTGTTTATAATTTGTAAATAAGGTGTATATAGGTTTAATTTAACCACCTGATTCAGTAGGTCAAAATATGTCACATTTGGTTATTTGGTCCATGAGTGATATTTTATGAAGTAGGTTATAGAGTTAGGTAGCGTTGCTTATGACATATTTCCTATAGGCCGCTGGATCAATTCTTCTGGTAGCAGAAATTGATGGTTGCTAAGGGTAACCAAGGTGTTATGGTGGTTGCTAAGGGTAACCAAGGTGTTATGGTATAGAAATAGGATCGATGTTTAACACATGTTGAGTTTGTTTTCGTGCTATATGTGAAGTCGTACCGGTACAGATTGTGTGATGAGAAGGTAGTCACGCAAGACATTTGATCTGTTTCAGAGTAGTGATATCGTCGTGTATCACAAGTGATATCGCCGTGTATCACAAGTGTTGTGGCCGTGCAACACAGTTATAGGGCTAGGTGTGAATCTTGTATAGTGAGGATTATCTAAGAAATTCGAACAGCATGAGAATAGGGACAAAGCGCCTGTTGTAAAACTCACTGTGATAAGAGTATTAGATATATTCGAGCTTGAGTGAAGGGTAGGGTAACGTCGGTGCATGATTATCTATAAACAGGTGAGAGTCCTGTAGCGGTACATGTTTTATATCTATAAACAGGTGAGAGTCCTGTACGGATAACGTCGTTATTTTGCTAACGGTGCATGATTTCTATAAACAGGTGAGAGTCCTGTACGGATTTCGTGTGTGTTTGAAGTTAGGGATTTTTCCGTGTGAAAGTGCGAGTTTGTTTTGTAATTTATGTTCAAGTGGAACTTTCGAACAGTCACTTGGTTGTGCGTTCTGAGGGAAATGAGTTCATAATTACTTGTTAGAAGGGTAGAGTAAGAGTTGCTCTACTGGCAATTGAAAATTATTCTATGAGAATAGGGCCGACTATTCCGAGTTGAGAATACTTGAATGTATGTAAACTATCCTATTTAGAGAAACAGACGGATGAGTCCTTATTGTCATTGTTAAAAATTAATTTTCATCGAAAAAGTGTTTTCAAAATGGCGCTGTGAAAAGATTTTGTGAAGGAGGGGTAAGCGCTAAGAGTGAGAAGTGAGAAACCGCAGCTGCTGTGTACGTCACAGAGCCGCGCTGGGATTGGGTGACATACGTCACAAGCTGTGTCCTGATTGGTTCTTGAATATCTGACGAACTGTAAGCTGATTGGTTCTTCAGAGAATTTCCATTTTTATTGGTTGAGTAAAAAGTGACGCAGCTCAACTCTCATTGGCTTGTTGGTGTGTTTCGCGCACGGATTGGTTGCTTTTGCGGAACATCCCGGAAATATTTTACGAACAAATTTGTTAATTGAATTTAACTCTTAAAAATGAGTTATCATTTTAAACACGTTGAGAAAAAGCCAACGTTGTTTCAGAAATTTAAGAATTTTATTTCACCCGACAAGAAAATCGAAACGCGAGGTGGTAAATTACTTCTTAAGTACAAAACACCTGCAGCGTATATGGAAGGTGAATATGGTTATCATACTGTTTTATGGTTTGATATATGGAAACACTACACTAAGGATGATGGTATTTTGGCTTGGCCTGATGATGGTTCATTCAATGTAAAGGTTTTGAGAAATTTGAGAGAGAAAATGAATGCTCTTACTCCAAAGCCGAGACCAACTCAATTTGAAGCTTTAGTTGAATGGGAGGATGAGATGTACCAATTACAAAGAGAAGCAAGTGGAATTAAAAGACCTCCTAAACCTCCAAGTTATAGAAGAGAGACACATGAAGACAGGATGAGAATGTGGAGACAGGGAAGCATGAGTGAGGGACTCTATTTAATTAGAGAGATGGTTTTAGGTTCTCCTGATGGAAAAAGAACTGAAAAGAGAAATAATGCCCCTATAGAAAGTGAATCCGAAGATGCAGTTTTAGAGGAAATCTACACTTCAGATAAAAGGAATCAGCCTTTGAGACCCCCTAGGTCATGGTCTACTCCGGTGGTTTCTACAGAAACTACACCAAGTGCACCTCCAATTAATGAAGCTTCTAAACTTTATCCAAATAATTGTGAAATTGTTGAAACTCCAAGAAGACCGGAAACTGAGACAAATGCAAATGTCCGTAATGAGGGTAGACATTTTTCATTAATTCCAAGAGCAAGGGAAGCTCCAAAAAATTATGTGAGAGAAGTCAGAAATGTGGAGGCTGGAGATTCTTCTGAGTATTTACGATCAAAGGACGAATTAATTCGACAAATAACAAAAAGCATGGAAGCTGTGACAGTTCCAGTAACTATTGGTCCTGTTCAGCCTGTTTTTGAGCAAAGAGAAGTTAATAAGTCAGGGTTGACTGTTCCTTTAAATGCAGAAATTCAGAAGGTTGCTGAAAAATTTTACTCAGATATATCTGAAATAAACTCTTCAAGATCGAGAATGCCAGATTTGACTTTTAATGAGGATTTATCTCCAAAAACACCGATGGGTGCAGAATCTGATGCTGAGAGTCCTGAAGTCAGGGTGACCAAACCTAAACTTGATGTTGCAAAATTAAAAGCAAATATTGAGGAATTAATAATTGGTACGATTGGTCCTGACAGTTTAAATTACTATCGAGATGATGAACTACTGTTCATTTGCAAGAGTATTCAGTGGAAAACAAAAAATAAATATGACCAGTTGGATGAACTGGCAGCTGAACTTGAAATTGATTTGAGCATGCAAAAGAATTTTGCAAAACATTACAGATTAGACTTTTCAGAAAGTGACATTGAGAGTTTGAACTCAATGGGAAGAATAATTCACATAAAAGATTTGATTGTTTACATTAAAAAACTGGGAGAATTGAGTAAGTGGAGAGTGAAATGGACGAAAAAGAAGGAAGATGAGAAATTGGAAAAATTGTCAAAACAATTTCCAATGAGAGAGATTGCAGGTGGAGGATATGTTCATGTCCCTTGGTCAAGACAGGACATATTGCTGTTCACAAATGATTTTCCAAGACTGAGGGAAAAGCCAGTAGAGTGGTACAGGCAAGTGGACAGGTTCATTAAAGTCTCAAAAGTTCTGTGGATTGATCCGGATGGATTTTTTGACATTGTTGTCCCATCAGATCTTTGGACAGAATGCAAAATAGCCATAAGTTGGCCGAAAGTAGAACCTGAGCGAATTAAAGAAACAGGTGCTCCAAATCCCATTGTGATGGATTTTTATGGAAAAGTGATTTACTGGTTGAAAAACAAAATTCCACCAAAAGAGGTTGATTGGGTTAAGATAGAAAGAACAAACCAGGAAACAAAAGAATCAGTTCATTCATTTTATGAAAGGTTACTGTTAATTTTTAAACAATACAGTGGCTATGAAAAACTAGACGAGAAAGATATGAGTCATTTCGTCTACAGATTTGTCTATGGCCTGAAACCAGAAATTGCAGATATGATCAGGAATAGCATTGTCGATGGCAAGCACTTTCTGTTGATGACATTTTGAGAAAAGCAAAATACTGCAGTGATGAGTTAGAAGTTAGACAAAAGAAGCTCAAGGAGAAAGCCATGTGGGCTCAGGTAAAAGTGGCTGAGCAACAGATTGCTAGTCTTGGTAATAAAAACACAAATTTTGTACAAACTACAAATTCAAATCAAGGTCAAGGGAAATTTAAAGGTAATAATTTTGTGAGAAAAATTAATCCAAGGATTGAAGAGATGAAACAAAGGTTACCTTGTTTTAATTGTGGCGAGATTAGACACTGGAGAGACGAATGTAAGAAACCACCTAGAAATTTAAAAAGTCCATTGTTAAATCCAAAGATGCAGAATGATGTTGACCTGCAGCAACAGCTACAGATGCAACAGAATTTAAACGAGATAAATGTTCAGCGAAGGCTGCAGCAACAGGTGAATAACCGTCAGAATCAATTGCCACAGCCACCTTTTCCAAATTGTGGGGGAACACAAAAATATAATTCTGGTGTGGGATTTCAAGGAGATGATCAGGTAATAAAACCGCAAAGGCAAAAGGTGCAAATGCAAAATGCTTCACAACAGTTTTTGTTAACAGAAGGTCAGGAAAGTGATTCTGATGATTATTACTGACGGTGCCCGAGAGAGGAGGAAGAGTGTGTTGTTGGAGCCACTCTTGAGGTTGACCAGTCTGGTCCATTTGTAAATGGGAAAGTTAATGATGTAGACATCACTTTTCTAGTGGACACTGGTGCTACCCATTCTACTGTTAGATCAGTGGAAATTGAAAACCTACCTCTCTCTGGGGATACCATCCAAGTTGTCGGAGTAAGCAATCAACAAATCAGAACTGATTTGACTGATCCAGTACCAGTTGAAATTGGAAATTTTAAAGACAAACGCAGATTCGTGGTTTGTAACAGTAGTCCAGTGAATCTATTAGGCAGAGATATATTGTGCAAGATGAATTGCAGAATATATTGTTCTCCTGAAGGAGTTGAATTACAAACAATGGAGGAAGATGGCTTGTACAGAATGACAATGATGTTGATGGAAACAGAGGAAACAAAATTGTTTCCTGCGTTTGAAAAAGAAAATCTGCCAGAAGAACTCAAGGAAACAGTGAAATCAGAAATTTGGGATTTGACTGCGAATGAGATGGGTCTGATGAAACATGTCGATCCAGTCAAAATCACACTGAAGCAGGGAATAGAATTTCCTAATATTCCTCAGTACAAGATGAAAGCAGAGACAATTGAGGGAGTTATACCTGTGATTGAAAAATTCATTAAACAAGGTGTGTTAAAAGAAATTGAGAGTAGCCCTTGTAATTCACCGATCATGGGAATTAAAAAATCGAATGGAACGTACAGGATAGTTCAAGATTTGAGAAAAGTTAATCAGATTGTTGTTCCATGTTGCCCTGTGGTTCCAAACCCAGCAGTCATCTTGTATCAGATTCCACATGATGCTGAATGGTACACTGTCATTGATCTTTGCAATGCATTCTTTACTGTTCCTTTACATCCAGAGAGTCAGGAAATTTTTGCTTTCAGATTCCAAAGTAGGACCCTCGCATGGTGTAGAATCCCTCAAGTGTATACAGAGAGTCCTTCGATCTTTAATGAGCTGTTGAAAAGATCTTTGGAAAATTTAGATTTACCTGGCAGGTCTACGTTGGTGCAGTATATCGACGACTTGTTGATAGCTGCTAAAACAAGAGAAAATTGTGTGACAGACACAGTAATACTTTTGAATCATCTAGCAGATGAGGGACATAAAGTGTCTCCAGCAAAATTGCTGTTTTGCAAACAAGAAGTGAAATATCTTGGTCACAGAATTGCAAAGGGAAAAAGACAGGTGACAGTTGAAAGAATAAAAATGATTCAAGCAATGCAACCACCAAGAACACAGAGACAGGTTAGAATGTTTTTGGGAATGGTTGGCTACTGTCGACAATGGATAAGTGGATTTTCGGTAATTGCGAAACCACTACAGAGACTGACAAGGTCTGATGTGAAAGATCCAATTATTCTCAATGAAGCTGAGATGGAATCTTTTGAGAACCTGAAAAAGAGCTTATGTCAAGCTCCTGCTTTGGGTATGCCGAATTATGAGAAAGACTTTGAACTGTATTGCAGTGAGAGAGAAGGCTGTGCATTGTCTGTGTTGATTCAGAGACATGGGAATCTAAAGAAACCCATTGCATACTTCTCGGCAGTTCTTGATCCCATTGCAAAAGCATTACCAGGTTGTTTGAAAGCAGTTGCAGCTACAAGTGTCAGTCTTGAGCAAAGTGAAGGAATCATTATGGGATTTCCTGTGAAAGTTTTTGTGCCTCATTCGGTTGAAATACTACTAACAAGAGGTAAAACTCAGCATTTAACAAGCAGCAGATTGACTAAGTATGAGAAAATCATACTAGGAGCAGATAATATTTCCATTTCAAGATGCTTGAAGTTAAATCCTTCTACATTGCTGCCTGATTCAGAAATCGTTGATGAAAGTGAAGTGGAACATGAGTGTTTGGATGTCATGGAATTTTGCACCAAACCAAGGCAGGACATTAAAGATGTACCTTTGCCTGAATCAGATGTTGTCTACTTTGTGGATGGCTCCTGTCTGAGGACAGAGGGAGGTGTTTTGAAAGCATCATACTCGGTCTGTACAGTTGCAGATGTTAAAGAAGCATCATGTCTTGAAGGAATTCGTTCAGCACAAGTGGCTGAATTGATTGCTTTGATTCGTGCTTGTGAAGTATCAAAGGACAAAAGAGTTACCATCATTACTGATAGTCAGTATGGGTACGGAGTTGTGCATGATTATGGACAGCTCTGGTCTCAGAGAGGCTATTTAACTTCAGCAGGGTCACCAATTAATAATGCTGTTTTCATTAAAAGATTAATTGAGGCCATACAGTTGCCGAAAGAGATCGCAATTGTAAAATGTGCTGCACACACAAAAGGAGTGGATTATATCTCAAAAGGCAATGCCTATGCAGACGAGACAGCGAAATACTGTGCGAGAAAATGTTGTGCTTACAATCGGAAAAAAAGTAAAGAATCTGATTCAAATTCATTAATGCTAACAACAGTTGTAGAGACATGAAAGGAAATCAGAGATTTACAAAATGAAGCAGATGATGAGGAAAAAGATCTGTGGTTAAGATCAGATTGTAGACCACATGATGAGGATGGAGTGTGGACCTACAAAGATGGCAGAATAGTCTTACCAAATTGTTTGATTGCTGATATGGCCAGATTGTATCATGGCCCAGCTCACCTTGGAAGAGATTCTATGATCAGACTTTTCCGAGAGACTTGGTTCAATACAAAATTCAGAACGATTGCAGAGTCTTTTTGTCAAAGGTGTTTGTCATGCCAACAAATGAACCCAAACAGAAAATCAGTAGTAGGTACAGGGGTAATTGGTCGAGAGGGTGGTCCCTTTACCAGGTTGCAGATGGATTTCATTGAAATGCCCCTACATAATTGTTTGAAATATGTTCTTGTGATTGTTTGTTTGTTTTCAAGATGGGTAGAAGCATTTCCTACACGACATTGTGATTCAATTACAGTGGCCAAATTGCTACTCAGAGAAATCATCCCAAGGTACGGTTTTCCAGTCACTATTGAGAGTGATGGAGGAAGCCATTTTGATAACAAACTGATGAAGCTGATATGTGAGGCATTAAGCATTGAGCAGAAAATACACTGTGCATACAGACCAGAGGCATCTGGGGTGGTTGAACAGATTAATGGGACAATTAAGAACAGGATTGGAAAAATTTGTCTGGAAACAGGTGTAAAGTGGACTGATGCTCTTCCACTTGTATTGATGTCATTGAGAAGTACACCTGATAAAAAGACAGGTTTGAGTCCTCATGAGATACTAATGGGAAGAGTCATGAGGCAGGCTTTTGTACCTGTAGGCAAACTGTTGAGCATAAATGACAGTGCTATTTTGGATTACTGTAAAAAGTTATCTGATATAGTGACTTCTGTGTCTAATCAGGTGGGAACTGAAGCACAATCAAATGAGAAAGTTCTGACACATGATTTGAGACCTGGTGATTGGGTCAGAACAAAAGTACATCGGAGAAGAAATTGTCTGGCTCCTAGGTGGCAGAAGCCTAGACAAATAATTTTGGTCACTACAAATGCAGTGAAATGCAGAGGATTGAAAAGGTGGATTCATCCTAGTCATACTATTCCAGTACCAACTCCTGAGAGTTCTGATGTTGAGAGTGATACTACAGAAGATTCTGATTCTGAAGTAGAAGGTGAAATAAATCCAGATTCTGAAGATCGACAGAGAGGTCGACATCTGGAACACGTGCCTGTGAATGAAGGACTGACAAGAAAAGACGGGAAATTATTGAAATAGATTCAGGAGAAGAAGAGAATCTATTGAAAGGAAAAACAACTGAAGATTCAGTTGAAGAGATTAATGGAGTGAATTCCATTGAAGACAGAGAAGCTGAACCAAAAGAAATTTCTGACCAGGAGAGTATCGAAAAGCAGAAGTTAAGCTCTGAAGTAAGGAACAGAGATCCAGAATCTGGGAAGTTGGAGGTAATTGAAGAGGAGGAGGAAGACGAATTACCGAGTACCAGTGATGGAAGACAAAGTATAGTTCATGAAGGAGTGAAACTGCCGAATAGAGAAGTTCCTGAGTCAATCATCGAAGTTTCAGACTGTGAATCTGAAGAAAGTGACGTGGATGGTGAAAGTGGAAGTGCAAAGAAAAGATCTTGGAAGTCAGAGACAAGTGCTTCAGAACCAAAGAGAACATTCGTGAGGAAAACAGATTTCTGGCCTGGTGGAAGATTGAGAGTCAGGTTGATCAAAAAACCGAAGGAGCAGGTGGAAGAAATCAGTAGTCAAAAGGGTTCTGAAAAGGAAGTTGGAGTTGGAAGGAGAATTGAAGTAGTGACGAGAAAAGGAAAGAGGATTATAAGGCCAAATCAGAAATACAAATCTCCTGAGTGGACTTATCTAGTAATTCCACCTGTCATTGACATTTACGATAGTAGTCAAGAGGAAGAAGAAATTGAAGAAATTAGTGACAATGATTGAAGTACAGAGTTTTTAATTGGATTTTTGAGTTTTTAATTTTTGCAAAAGGCTGAAGAAATCTTGTTAGATGACACAAGGTTGAAGAAAAGTTGTTTAGTTGAGGAAAACTTACTTGTGACATAAGGTCGAAGAAATACTGTTAGGGTTTTGAAAAAAAAAAAATAATAATATTTTAAAGGGGGGTGTAAATAATTAATCATTTAGTTTTTAAAAATAGTTTTTGTTTTCTTTTAAGGCAAAACTAACCAAAGATGCCTTACGTCATGGAACAGAGTACTTCAAGGTGTTCCATTTTTAAGAGATGCTGTAAGATGACTCTGGTGTGTTTGCTCATTTTAATTCTGCTCTGGTTAGTTTTAGCTGTTATTATTCCATTTGAAATTAACAAAGATTTTCACAAAGCCAACATGACAAGCAAAGCTTCAGTTAGTCAAAACAAACATAGTGCAACTGGCAAAGTTATTGATCATCAACCTAACATTCATCAGGACAAATCTATTAGTGATTTTTCAAGCAATACATTCACAAAGCTTTTGAGTGAATATGTCAAGGTAATGGATGCAAAAGATTGTTATGTGTGCGTCAAATTACCTGCTTCTGTTTCTGAGGGAGTGACATACAATATGCTTCCTCTTACATATGGTGTGACATGCAGTGTGTTAGCTAGCTTGTTTTATCAAACTGGACGCTTAGAATACTATTATTCAGATTTTGACGAAATTTTCGCAAATTTAAAGATTGAGGCTGCTTTGAATAAGCATAAGAAAGCTAAACAGATGAGGGAATTTTTCTTTGTTACTAATGAACTCACCTATGAGTATGCTTACAAGAACAATTTAACATGCAAACTAAGTGCTGAAGGAAAGAAGTTTTTGAACCTAGTTGAAGAGAGGAGAGCAATTTACAAGAGAAATGAAATAGTCAAGCAGACTAAGTCCAGGTTCTGGCAGAAAGAGGATGAGAAGCTAAATGGCAAAATGCTTGATAATGTTGCAATTCACATAGACAAACCAATTAGTGGTAAGCTTTGCATTAGAAGAGACAATACACTTTTTGATAACTACTTTGTGGGTGCAAGTAATTGTGAAGATACATATCAGATCATGGGAGGTTGGGGATTCAAAGGTGGAAAAGATCCAATTTTCCCTGGGATTTATTTTGTTTGTGGTGACAAGGCTTACTACAACCTTCCTGATCATTGGTATGGAACTTGTTATGTTGGGATTGTTTTTCCTAAAATGTTCCATGTTGACAGAGATTCGGAAGGATTGTTCAAAATTCACAATTATGTAAATAGGGTTAAAAGAGAAACTTTCACAGAGGTTTTGGGAGATATTTTTCAAGCAGTGATACCTTTTGTAGGTATAACCCTGAATGCAGGGAGAATCAGAAAATTGTCCACAATTGTTGACAGATTGTCAACAGATACAGCTGATCGTTTCCAATTAGTGAACGTTGAGGTCATTGCAATCAGATCCATGGTGATTCAAGATCGCCTTGCTTTAGACATACTCCTAGCAAAAGAGGGAGGAGTCTGTGGCATTTTGCATGTGCAACATTGTTGCACATATATCCCTGACGAAAGTAAGAACATTGAGATGTACATTAAGAACATCACAGAGATGCATTCGGAGATAATTCCATTAGAAGAAGAAGATTTTACAGAAAGACTTTCAAAAAGATTCCAATCAATTAAAAATTGGTTCCATGAAATTGGAAGTTCAGTTTTTGGCAAGATTTTGGCACCTTTGATTGGATAGTATTCATTTTTATTTTGACAAAAATTGGTTGTTTGTTGCATAAGAGATAGAAACAAATGAAGGAAAAGAGAAGAATTTATAAAATCAAAAAAGAAGAGGAAAGGGAGATTGAGTTACAAGAATTACACAGAGCTCGTTATGACAATTGCAAGGATTTTGCAGAAACAGGTTTTTAGAAATACTGACACAAATGAATTTGAATCATTTTCCAAAAAGTCTAAATTTCCAAATTTTGGGTGGTGGTGTGGTGATTTGTTAATCACCAGATGAGGGAGTTGATGGAGCGGGATAGAAAACAGAAATCTGTTTAAACTCGTGAAGTCACACTTCCATAACATAAATAAAATTATTAATGATTTGTGATGTGTTATGCTAACACAACCTAGATTAAACTTTACACACGGGGACATTAACATGTGTGCTCATAAACGTGCATTAGTGTTGCATCTTTTGTTCGTGCAAAAATAATGAATTAATTTTGTCGTTTTTGTGTTGTCATTACTAACTGCAGCAAATCTAAAAGAGGCATGTGCTTATTTTGCTTTCCTTGTCTATGTGGTGTCATTTCTACTATTCTAGGTGCACATAAGGTTTCATGGTTTCTTGAAGACTGGTAGATATAAAATGCTGCTTTATTTGTTTGCTTTGTGCTAGGTAACATTAGACTAATTAGGAGGGTTAATTAATTAGTAAACGAAGGGTGGATACAGAATAAATAATATTTCTTACATTAATACTTTTCTTGTGTTTGTTTTATACTAGAAAAATAAGTTGCCTGCTTTTGGGCCTAGTTTGCTCGAGTTTGCTAAAAGATGAATTTAACTTCTGCAAGGAGCACGAGATGTCCATTTTGAAAAGTTTCCGTCAAAGTCACATTCACTGAACAAAGATGATGTGTTGTCATTATTCTGTCAGACGAGGCCAAGGTCAGAAACCTGTAGAAAAGAACTCTTGGTAACTTGGCATCCGAGGAAGTGAAATAAAGTCAGTGAGAACTCTTGCTAAAATTGTTGCAAATCCAGGAAGCTTTGGAACACGTACGAGAAAGACAATGGTCCTAAAGAATATGACCGAATGGAAGTTTTGAAATGTGGGTGACATGTCACTTGTCACTCTTGGACCAATGAGACATCGACTTTTGCAGAAAATTTTCCTTTACTTAGATTAGCTAGCATAGAAAGGTATAAAAAGTCCATGCCCTAGGGATGGGCTGGCTGCTGCTTTCTAACTTTCGGATGAGGGTGTCGTGCTGTTGGACATTGCGTGGAGCACGTAAGAATCCTCAAAGAACTTTACTTTATTTCCATTTATTTAGCTTAGCTAGGGACTTAGGATTTCAGAAATGCTAAACTTATATTTCTTTGCTTAAACTATATTTTTCTCATGATACTTTTCAAACATGCTTGCTTTGATTTTAATAAAATTACATTTATAAAACTATATTTTGAAATATCTACAATTAGTTAATAAAATCTTACTTTTGAAAACAAGCTGGTCTTGGTTATTCAGAAGCGCAGGTTACTATTAGCTAGATGTCATCGCCATGGTGGTCATTTTAAATAGTTAGGATTTGTTCAAATGTTGTCATCATTTACCGCGGATGTATATAGTTGTTTATAATTTGTAAATAAGGTGTATATAGGTTTAATTTGACCACCTGATTCAGTAGGTCAAAATATGTCTCATTTGGTTATTGGGTCCATGAGTTAGAGTGATATTTTATGAAGTAGGTTATAGAGTTAGGTAGCGTTGCTTATGACATATTTCCTATAGGCCGCTGGATCACTGCGGCGGCAATTCTGCCGCAGCGCTATGGGGCGGGAGGGGGGGTGCGCGGCGCTCCGATGCTGGTGACGGAACCGCTCCGTCATGCCCCTCGTGTGGGCTGTGCTTGTGACGGAGCGGTTCCGTCACAGCCCCGCCCGCTTAATAGAACACGCCGCGCAGGCGCGGCGAGCGGGCTGTGACGGAACCGCTCTGTCACTAGCACAGCCCACCCGAGGGGCGTGACGGAGCGGTTCCGTCACCAGCGTGGGAGGGGTTAAACAACTGTGTTGTGTTGTAACTTGCTCTTAAAGTCTCAGTGTTCTTTGTTAGGAATGTTAATTACATCAGCTGAGAACGTGTATACTTCAGGCGTTGCAGTGTCAGTCGAAATGTCTGCTGCAGCCACAGACTTTCCGGTGGGTGTAGAATAAAGATTACCTTTCAATGGACAACTGACTATCGCTTTATTATGTTGTTATTACTGGACTCATCACAAATTTGCCGCCTGAAGTATGAAATCCTAGCGTGGAATGAGAACCCACTGCACACACAAAGTCAATGTCTGCAACTGGAAAGGCTTGATCCCTAAAGTAAAGGCTGATCATAAGATTCAACATGATAATTTAGTATCAAACGCACACTGCCACTCTTTTCAGGGATGACATAGCGTGCACCGCACGCATGCAGATCTAAACTGCTTTTCATACTAACGTGGATCCCTGGGGTCTCATTTATGAATGCCTTGCGCCACGGTGCGTCACTTTTTCCCCATGTTAAAAGTGACGCACCGGCGGCGCAAGGCCTTCATAAATAAGGCCCCTTGAGTCTTATGGCCTAGATATAAAACGAACCAGTGGTGTAGAAACGTTCCTGTGCCTGGCGCAAGTAATAAAAACGAGCATTGGCAAAGCCAAATGGTCTGCCAATTTTGTAAGCAAAAGTGCTCCTTTATTGAATGGCAAGTTTGTATGGTTCTGTGAATGTGTGGGTGCATGGAAACATGGGTAAAAGCTTGGTTTGAGTATTGAGTACATGGATGGAGGGAAATAAGTTTCCAAATCCATGAACAGTTACGGGGTAAGTGAGCACATGGATGACAATGTAAATAAATTGATGATGAGTCACCAAAATAAGGATTTCTACATGGTGCAAAAGTTCTAGAAAGATATTTTACACAGAATACATCCAAACACGCCGCCCCATCTTGTTCAACATATGAAAAGCCGCAACATATATCAGTGAATGGCTCAAAATCTGTTAATGCATTTTGGTGAACAGGCTGTAAATAACTGATACCGGAAAGGTAGCATGTCCAAGGCCTTCTTTCTTGACCTGGGAGAATCATCTCAGAAACGGAGTCTGTTGTGTTGTCAGCTCTACGGAGGTGCTCCCTTGAGACGATTCAACCATAGCAAATTTCTGGAGACAGGAAACCTTGCATTTTTTTTGTGGAGTTTTATATAGCGCGAACTAGATCCAAAGGTATCAGAGAGGTTTACACGAGCACCAGTTACATTACAGATGGACACATTCATTTTTTTTTGGCACGGGAGATTAAGTGATGTGCCCAGAATCACAGAATGTTGAGGGTCCCTGCCGAGACCCCAGCTCCAAGGTCGACCGCCTTAGCCATTAGGCCACATTCGCTCCCCTATAAAAGTAAAAACAAAGGCATTCTTTGATAGTTCATGATCTTGATATGTAAAACAATCCAGAGCTAAACAACAGCACCTTCATCAATCACATGTACCCTGTATGCCATATAATCTTCAGCTAAACACAGATAACAATTAAATTGCTAGCAAAACCAGACCAATTGGCTCTAGCAATGCTTTTGGGAAACAACCATCACAACGCAACTTTCACAACGCACTACCATTACAACAAAACTTTTACAACGCAAGATCCATTACAAAGTATGCTATTACAACGCATGCCATTACAACGCAGATGCTATTACAACACATGCCAATACAACGTAAGTATGGGTAAGTATTTAATTTAAATATTATAAATTTAATTTTTATTTAATTTTCTTAAATTACTTTAATTACTTTAATTATTTTTATTTTATTTTAATATTATTTTATTTTAAATATACATGAATTTACTTACATTAATTTTAATATTGTATTTAAGATATTTATTTCTTTATTTCGGCCAAATGGCCATAAAAGACACACATATATACATACATAAAACAAAAAATCGTAGCAATATACATGCATCAGTTCATTTAAAACAACAGATTCTAAAAAAAAAAAAAAAAAATGCAGAATTAATTTTCACCAATCTCTTTAAGACATCATCCGTTTAGCTGCAAGGTTCAGTCTTTAGAATTGGTCCTAGTTAAAGCATCTGTCCCAATCTTCTTCGGGTGATGTGCACAGAATAAAGGAACCTACTAATGCTGAATACAATAAACTGAGCAGTATTAGTTTTTAAGATCCTGTATGCTGTTAAACAGGATCTAGTTCCTAGAAGTACACACATGGGTTTAAGCCATCTTTTCCGAGCTTTCAAATATGCTTTACATATAAACAACATGTGGACCTCGTCCTCTTTACACAAAACTGAACACATAGGGCATCTCCCACATATAATATTCAAACATTCCGGTTTCTTCTTTGACCAGCGCTCTATGTTGGAATTCAACATGAGATTCCCATATCTAAATTTCAAATAGAGAGACTTAGCAACAGGGGGCTCTATTTCATCCAAAAATAATTCAAAACAAGGTTCATCTTTGAAGGTTAAAAAGTTTTGGGTAAGAGTGCCAATTCTACTTTCGTGAGCATGCCTGTTATTCACAAAAGACCAGTAAGCTCTTTTTACCATAAGTTTAGCAAAAGGAGGTAAATTCTCTGGGTTTTCCCAGAACGAATGCAAGCCTAGAATTATGAGCCATTTTTTAATGTGCCCGAACCACCGAAGGGAATTAAAAGAGTCTAAGTTCATTACTTCTCGAAGACCATTCCTGTAATCTATCAGTTCCGGTGTGGACCAGATCCTTATCCAGAACATTAACGGTCTTATGGTGGTTAGATGGTCAGTTCGTTTGAAGTTCAAATCGAGTTGAAGGGGAATTAATGGTGTACTAGTTGGGACCCTTACAATTGTTCTCATAAATTTATTATCCAGGCCTTGGAAACTCTCCCTGGCCCACGGTCCCCATATCTCGGCCCCATATAGGGCGGCAGATTGGATTTTGAATTTAAACAGTTCAAGTACAGGTGTTACACTTTTGCTTGTACTAGCATTCAATCTACAGATTATTGGTTTAACATTATGAGCATATGACACCTTGCTTTTCTCGATTTGAGCCTTCCATGTTAACTTAGAGTCAAGTACTATGTGGTAAATAAATAAATAATACCCTATTTTTGACTAGGCATATAGTATAACAGATAGCTCAATAAATAAGAGTCAAGATTCGAGGTAGTAGGAGTTTCTGCAGGTTTATTACAGCATAAGGACTGGATCAGGACAACCTGCATAGGAACAGAGGTGACAGGGCCCAGCAGGACAACTGGGGCCCAGCAGGGGAAAAGAGGCCCAGCAGCTGCTGGGGCTAGGTCTGGGATGAGCGCGCTAACATTCAATAACAAAACACAGGCATATATACATAGCGCGAACACATAGCATTACATTGCAGTAGGCGTAGCAGTGGGTGGAGCAGAAGGCGTGACGCGTAGCAGTCGCGAAAGATAACAGTAAAAAGAGGTGTAACTGGGAGTATACATAGACATGTGATGCAAAACGTAACAGAATATGTCATGAATGGGCGGAAACATAGGAGGGGGCTACCTAAGGAGCCGGGACCTTTAACCTAATGGTGCGCGAAAACTGGCAATGACGTGTTACTAGGAGAAGCTGGGGGCTACGAACTCTGTGCTAGGAGCAGAGACTAGAGTCTGGAGGGTCGGAGCGACATGTACCTAAACCCTATCTGGTATCTGATGTTTAGGGAACATGTTGATATAAACTAGAAGTCATGAGGGGAAAAACTAACTTGATTCTAAGACTGGACCATACATTATTCTACATGCAGTGCGTGATGAAGAATATTAAATGACCATTAAATACAGTATTTCTCTAACGTGGAGACGAGAAGGCTAGACAATGACGGAAACTATTGATGCAGTTCAGTAGCTTAGGAATGCAGAAGAGGAGGACTGAACTGATAGCTGGAATCATAACATACTTTTGGCAGACTCAGAGGCAGAGCCAAGCTGCACCGGGCACTGCGAGGCAGGAAGTAAGTGAAGGGTCGAGGATACAGGTGGGGGCTGTATCGCTCCTCAGCGAGGCTTTCAGGAGACAGGAGCTGAATCCAGGGTCCGGGCCCTTTTGAGGCCTGGAAACGGGGACTTTATAATGGAATAACGTGCACACTGGGAAACGTGGCAACATAACTTTACATAGGCCTGATATTCGTAGTATTCACGAGGACTGGAAAATGACATACCAGAGGTGGACACAACTGTAATTGCGTCATTAATCAGACATGGGGAATAACATATGCATATTGGTCATGCACACATAACATATGATGGATGAGGCGTAGGGACACAGAACATGGCAAAATTTACTTTTCCACATTCCCTCCTTGTCACTACGTTTCCATCAGGAAACATCAATTTTCATGATACCGTCTATCATTTCATACAGTACCATTTGCTCGTCTCGAATTGTCTTGGAACGGGATTTAGAACGGGGCTTGGGACTAGGAATACAAGAGGTAGCACACATGCCGCAAATCGCAGGGCCACATTGTATACAGAGGCAGCAGCTAAATATGATCGCTACTGCAACACCTAGAAAGGACAGGACTCTCCATCCCCATGCGGAAATTATATTCCAGAACCAACCGGACCATGTCCAGGTGCCTGGATCTTGATGTAACAGATGGGCAATTTTATGGAGTCTGGTTATAGCTGAATAAACAGACGGCGCGTTATTTGGAATGAAAATGCAGCAACTAGATCCGATGACTCTACAGGCCCCGCCCCTATCGGCCAGTATGATGTCAAGGACGAGACGATTTTGCAAAACAACAAATCTCATAGCAGATTGTTCTTCGGTTAGGTTACCTAGAGCAGAGGCAGTCTCATTAACTACAGCTTCAAGGGTTCTTGTTAACCTACGGATCAGTTTACTATTCTGGACAGGTCCTACAAAGAAGAAGAAACCTTTATTGAAATCTGTATACTGTTCTAGAGTAGTTTCAGTATAATCGACAATTGGGGACTCCCTTCTATGTCTAATGTGTACTAGATGTGTGTTTCTGTGATAATCAGATGGGGCTAGGAAAACAGGTGGCAGTAGGAAGGCAATGTAACAGGTTCCCTCCCAATCGAGGGGCAGACGGACATATGCAGTTTGACCACAAATAAAATAAGAATGACGTGAAGCTTTGAAAACAGATTTCCCACTGTCACTATACTTGATAACAGTAGTACATTCACTATGACCTATGTGTACAGAACCATAATTACGGACACATAATTCGCCTTTGACTGGTAGTACTGAAATAGCAGGTAAGTCTGGAGTAGTATCAGACTGAACATTCAGGACCATGAAATTCGACGAATAATTACCTAAATTATATACTTCGTTTTCTAGATCTAAACCTGTTCTGTGGGGGAGACCTTGCTTGTCTGGAAAACATGTACTGTTAAGAAAAGACATATCTGTTGAGGATGACGTTAACGTGGACCATGCTCCACATGAACCATTGTGTGAGAATGGATAAGGAAAGAGTGGCAGAACTCCCTTTGATGTCTGGAAAGGGGGGAGTCGACCACACACCCAACAATTAGTGGCATTGCTGGTCTGGTGTGAGTAATGTAACATACGGATGAATGTGTTGTTGCGCATAGCGAGGCGGTATGAATATTCGTGAGGAGGCAGATCACTAAACGTGTGCTCTACTGTAGCATTAGCAGACATATTTACATGAGGAACTGGTAAATACAGGAAAAATGCGTAGCTGGTGCAGGAAATCATTATGCTGATAAATAATATGAAACTCAGAAAAACGATACATTTGATTGAACTTTGACTGACTCTCTCACTATGGGGGTCTATTTTATACATGTCAGAAACAATCTAACCGTTTCACCTAGGGGAGGACTTATACAATCAAACTGACTGACTTATTTTGCTAGACCTTAATTTGAGCTTATACTCCTGTTGCGGAGTTTTTTCTAACAAGGGAGGGGTTGTAATAATGTCTTGTGCGGGACAGTCCTTTAAAACAATGTTCTGGCAATCTTTCGAATCCTGGAAATCCTTGGAAATGTTTTTAGAGACTGGTTTCGATCCATTGAAAAGTTTTACATGAGAAAGATGGACCCACCCCTTCCTGCCTTCCAACTTGACGGCAGTTCGGGTGGTCAAGAGGACCTGACGTGGCTCCTTCCAACGTGGTTCCAGCGGACTTGATCTGTCGAAATTCCGGACCATCACAAGGGAGCCTGGAACGATCTCGTGCGGTGCCACCTCGGTATTGTCTGGAAATGCGGCGGCAACCTGTGAACGACATGAGTTGAGGGCAGACATCAAGGAAGCTAGGTAATCTGTCAGCATATTACATGAAACATCGGTAATACTTCGGGGTCTAGGAGTACCCCACATGTTAGGGGGGCGGCCGAATACGACCTCATACGGGGACAGACCTGATCTGGAATGTGCGACCATGCGCATATAAAATAAAGCGACTGGCAGAGCTATTAACCAGTCCACACCTTTGTCTTTACAGACTTTTGCAATACGGATTTTCAGAGTCTGATTATGTCTCTCTACGAGACCGGCTGCTTCAGGATGGCGTACACAATGAAACTTCCACTGGTACCCTAACAAAAGGGAAACGTGCTTCATGAGTTCAGATGAGAATGGCTGGCCGTTATCAGAATATACGACTCTAGGGAGTCCGTATCTAGGGAAAAATTCACGAACCAACTGTTTGGCAGTGGTCGCGGCTGTGTAATCTGGGACTGGATATGCTTCTGTCCACCTGGACAAAGCGCATACAACTACAAGGACATACTTGAAACCTCGACATCGCTCCATCTGAATATAATCCATCTGGAGGACCTCAAAAGGGTGGTCAGGGGGCTGGAAACCACCTTGTTCCACCGGGACACTTTTACCTGGATTAAACTGACAACATATCATACAGGTACGGACTTTCTGTTTGGCTGCAGCTCGTAAATGCTTGTTGAACCAAATGTTCTGGATACTATCTAACATAGCTTTTTCTCCTAAATGTGCTGGACTATGTGCGGTATTGATAATGACTTGAACCATAGAATCGGGGAGAAACCATGTGGCTCTACCCTTTGTTAACCATCCTTGATCTGTCTGGACCCCTCCTTGTTCAGACCATTTCTTGATTTCTTCGGGAGTAGCGTGTAACTGGATATCTATGACATCCTGAGTAGGGTCCTTAACTGTCATGCATGTAGTCGGATCTGGAGTATGTGTCTGATTAACTGGAATGTCTGGAGTCTGTGCTGTAAGCTTGGCTGTGCGGTCTGCTAGATCGTTACCTTGGGAAATAATGTCTGTAACTTTCGTATGTGCTTTGCATTTCATGATAGCAATGGATGTCGGTAAATGTATGGCATCTAACAGGGCTTGAATAAGGAGACCATGCTGAATCTTGGTTCCATGAGAAGTCATGAAACCTCTCTCCTGCCAGAGCACTCCGAAGTCGTGTACAACTCCGAATGCGTAACGTGAATCTGTGTAAACATTAACTTTCAGGTTCTTGGCGTGTATACAGGCTTGTGTCAGAGCGACTAGCTCTGCTGCTTGAGCGGACAGGGTGTCAATACGGTGTGTTTCAATAACTTCGGTGTCAGTAGTCACTGCATACGCGGCGACTAGTTCTCCTGTACTAGTTCTCATACATGAACCATCCACATAAAGTGTCAGGTCGGGATCTGGTAACGGAATATCTGTCAGGTCTTGTCTTGGCTTTGTCGTAATGTTAACTACTTCCACACAGTCATGTGGGTCTGGATTTGAATTAACTGATGGTAACAGTGTAGCAGGATTCAGAACGTTGCAGCGTCTAATTTCTATGTGTGGCTGGAACAGTGTCAATTCATAACCTGTTAAACGTGCAATTGTCAAGTGCTGTGTTTGTGTTCGGTTTAAAAGAACTTCTACTGAATGTGGAACTTGTACTGTCAGGGAGTGTCCTAAAACTATGGAATCACTTTGTCTGATAGCTAGTGCTGTGGCTGCGACTGACTTGAGGCACGCAGGCAACGCCTGGGCGACTGGATCTAATGTGCTCGAAAAATAAGCACAGGGCTTGTATTGTCCTGCTTGATCTTGTGTGAGAACAGATAATGCTGTACCTTCGCGCTCAGTAACAAAAAGTGTAAAAGGCTTACTGTAGTTCGGTGTAGCTAGAACTGGAGCTTGACATAGGGCTTTCTTTAACTCGTTGAAACTGAGTGTATGTTCAGATGTCCAAGGGAGGACAGTCGATACGGCTGCCTCCTGTGTCGTTAACTGTATCAGTGGCTTGGCTAGAAATGCATACTGGGGAATCCATTGTCTACAATAAGAAGTAAGGCCGATAAAAGCACGTACCTCCTTCTGGGTTCTGGGCTGGGGAAGACTCGCTATTAACTGGATACGGTCGGGTGTCAACTGCCTACCCCTCTTGGACAGCAAGTGTCCTAAGTATACCACTTGCTGGACACAGAATTGAAGCTTCGAAGGTGACACCTTGTGCCCCATCTCGGCTAGAAAATACAGAACTGTAAGTGACGCTCGTTCGCAGTCACGTTCAGAACGGGCTGTGATCAGTAGATCATCGACATACTGGAGTAGGGCAGTGTCAGTTGGCATGTGAATGTTGTCTAGTTGTCTCTTGAGTGCCTGACTGTAAATACTAGGACTTTCTGTGAAACCTTGAGGAGCGCGTGTAAACATATAGCTCCTTCCGTTTAAACAAAATCCGAAAAGAAACTGGCTGTCTGGATGAATTGGAACACTAAAAAATGCATTCTTGAGGTCTATGACAGTGAAAAACATTGCTTCTGAATCAATGGCTGTTAACAGGGAAGAGATGTCTGGGACAACTGGGTACTGAGGAATAATACATTTATTAAGCTCTCGTAAATCAATCACTAATCGATATACTGGGGGTGCATTTGGATCAGTACGTTTCATGACTGGAATGATCGGAGAATTGCATACATTGGAGTCAGTTTCTACGACTACTCCTTGAGCCATGAGCTCGTCAATAATTTTGGATAAGGCTGCTACAGCCTCAGGTGGCAATCTGTACTGTCTGATTCGGGGTAACACTACACCTGGCTTGAGAGTCACACGATAGGGTGTGATTTGCATATAACCTACATCAGTTGGACCTTGCGCCCATAAATGCTGCGGAACATTAGACAATCTCGAATCAAAATCTCGTAATACATAGTGACCCTTAAAGTCACGTAGGAACAGACGTATTCCCTCTGGGGAACAGCAAATAACTGCACCTAATTCTTTCAGTGTCTTAATGCCTAATAGATTTTCTGGACATGACTTAGTAAGTAACAGATCAGTAGTACGGGACAATGGACCTACCTCTAGAGTGACTGGCTTAGATATCTCGTTAACTATTGGTTTTCCTGAAAATCCAAGGGAAACATTTCTTGAGCCTGAGAGCGGAGCCCCTGGAACTTCGGCATGACTAATTGTGGTCCTACTTGCCCCTGTATCGATCAAGAACTTTCTGTCTTTCCCTAATACTTGACTGTGAACATAGGGACCTTCTTGATCTACAGGTATCTCGATGAGAGGCAAGCCTACCTCCCTCTCTAGGCTGTTTCATGAATATGACTGGTACTCTGGATACTCAGACTGTGCATACTGGTACATCTGTGATGTGACATGCTGTGTTGCAGCAATAGGCTGCGGTGCTGTAACTGTCTGTTGTGCATTCTGTAGCTGAGGAATCTGTGAAACTTGTTCTTGTCTAGGCGGACGTGGTCTTTCTTTAGTCTTACCAGTAGCTATGTTATGTTTCAGAACTGCACACTCGTTTATAAAATGACCTGGCTGTTTACAATAATTGCAGTTCCCTTTAACGGGAGCTGCAGGATGACTGGCTTGATTCGGACCCCTCTTCTGACTGTCTTGAGGAACAGATTGTGCAACTAGCACTTTCATTTTCGTGTCTTTCATACGTTTTCTTTCATGTTCTTGCTCTTCCCTGATTCTATTCTGGTGGTACTGAAGCATCTGGAGCATTTGGGACGGAGTATTTGCTTGCCAGGTGCTTTCGACTTTCAAAACTCGATTTTTAATTTGTGGACTTGAATTCTCGACTAATTTAGTAACGAAAAGGTGAGGGTATGACTCACTACTTGTCTTGAGACCACTGTTAATACTGAAACATTTTTCAAATCTAGAATAAAAATCACTAATATCCTCGTCTTGTTTCTGTTTACAGGCTGAGATTGCATCCCAGTCTTCCTTCCTAGTTGTCAATAATCTGGGTAAAACTTGAATCAATAATTCTGGTAATTCTTTACATTTATCTCCAAGACCGGTACCTGGTACTCGTGCCTTGTCTTCAGCTTCTAGAGCTGTCCAATCGATCTTTTTCTCTCCCACCTCCCATTCCTTTTCTTTTAATTTTTCATATACCCCTGCGGGTAACAGGACCTTTAACATTTTAATGATATCTGGGTAAGTGTATTCTCCCATACGGAGCATGTCTTTTAATTCTCTATGGAACCCTGCTGGATCTTTGTCATGACAGGGGATTAATTTCTTCATTTCAAGAAGTTCCATCTTTGAAATCGGAGTGTATACAAACACTCGTTGCATTACGCCCCCCGCCCCCTGGACTGGGTGGACTTCTCGTAACGGATTCTGTCTGTCTATGTAAAACGATTTATTTTCTGGGGGTGAGACATGAACAAAATGTGGGTTCAGGAACGTTCTATATTTGTGGCGCTGTTCTAGAATGACACTAATTAAATCGGTACCTAGACCTCTCCATCTATACTGGAGTAACTCGTTCAGGATATCATGTAACGGACCTGGATCAGAATGTTGACCCTCATACAGAGTAATGAGGTACTGGATCATATACATACCCACCAGTCGTTGCTCGGCTGGGGGCAATTTCAGAAACATTTGTGCCACTATTTCGTCTGGAAAAGTGGTAGAATCAGTAATCCATCGGACTGCTGATCGGGCTAGTTCTTGTTCATGCATGGTACTTAATTCACTGTAACCGATTCGTGATTTCAGAATGTGATCGGTAGCTTGAAATACTTGTTCTAGAGAACCTTGTTCTGGTGCTGGATGAAAAATAGACTTGGGTTCTAGACGTAAATGGCGATCTGGAAATCTGGATTTTCCTACATACGCTATTCTGGCGGGATTCTCGTTCTCTTCCTCTTCAGGATCAGAGATACTTTCTTTCTCGCTTACTTGTGCTGTTTTACGCTGTTCGTGTAACCTTATTATTTCTTTACGAATTTTCTTGTACATACTCTCCATGGCACCGACGGTCTTGTGCTTACCCTCGGCTATATTATCACTCCACCTTGTCAGGATTCTCATTTCGGCGGGATCTTTAGACGGGTAATCTTGTTCTCTTATTAGACAATTGATCAGGAACTTTAATATCATGAGCTGAATCTCGGCTTTCCTTTGAGACATAATCTCGCCAATACTTTCTGGATCATCCCCTGTACGGATGAAACGATATATTCTGTCTAGATCTTCTTTCATATTCGGTAAGGTGACTAGATACTCGGTCACTCTCCTTACACGTAAGGAATATAAAACCATAGTATATTCGCCTGGAACTGGATCATAGACACATTCGTTAAGGGCTTGCCTGATTTCTGTAACAGACTTATTACTTTTAGGAGTACGCTGTGATGCTTGAGCATGTAATTCGAGTGCCGATAAACGTTTGTGTGGCGGTGGGGTTTGAGGAGTAGCTCCTCCTGCGGCCCCTAGACTGGAGTCGTCTACTGAGGCTCTACGTCCTGGCAGAGTGGGAAATGGAACTGTAGGCTGGACCGGGGGTACCGTAACAGGTACTCCGGTGTCTGGAGGAGCGGGAAGTGCCTGATCTACAGGGACTAGCGGAGCGCGAACAGGATTTGCATATTCTGGGACTGTGTCGTCCAGATAGGACGAAATAAAAATATCAGCTGCGGTCGGTTTGTGACGTAGCTTGGTCGGAACTAATGGTGGCGGGAAATTACTGGATGCCTCTGGGGTCGCTTTTGGCAAGCCCTCGGCAAGAAGAGGATACATACCCTTAATGAGGGCATGCCTCTGTCTGTCTGACTGTTCGGCTTTGACTTGTTCACCTATCTCGATTAATTCTCTTTCTTGGGCTCGCTCTTGGGATTCTCTACTTAACTCTGACTTTCTGACTTCCTTTTCCGTTCTTCTATGCGCTTCCTTACGCCATAACTCGATGGCATCTTTCTGTGACTGTCTGGCTTTCTTTTTCCATAATGCTTCTTCTACTCGCATGATACATTCGGCATCCCATGTACCCGATACGGGCCATCTATACTTTTCTTCTAACTGTTTGGTATACTCTACCCATAAATCTAGATACATTATGGCGCTTATGCCATGTTTCTGATACATAAAGTGACCTGGACTGTCCCTGGGTGGGACAGGAACTGCTTCCTCTAATAAACCCTTTCTATTTTTTAACTGACGTAACTTGGAAAAGAGCGGCATTCTAAACTTGAATCGGAACACAATACAATACACGAAAAACAATAACAATTGGGAAAACAATTCAGGCATACCACGACATTGGAAATACATTAAACAATATCATAACATAACAGTTCGAACAGAATACTACCTGAAAATACTGAAAACAGAAACAGAACAGAATTCTCGAGAACGGAACAGACTAGAGTTACTGGATGCACTGCTGTAACAGTACGGAACATACCGGTCCCATAAAGGGACGCATCAAGACCCGTATCCACCTAGGTGAACACTTCGTTTGTGGGCTTGGGTACCACCAACCCACGGACCAGGAGTCAATTTAGACTGACCCTGTCTAGATACTACCCCAGCAATGGTACTCACCGGGCAGCACGGAATGGAAAGCCTCGGACGGGACTGGACGACGGACGACGAACTTCGGACTTCGGACTTCACTTAGAGGTGGGCCTCCGGATACCTCGGACCTTGGACTCTCGGCTTGGGCTCTGGTCGGGACTCGCCGCGTTCCTCCACCGTCTCGTTTGGATGCTGGACCGCCTCCTCCGTCTCCTCCGTGGGCCTGAGGGATACTTGAAGCAGAAATATCTGCACTTGGCCGGTATGGTTCCGTCACGGCTGCAGAGGGTCAGGGGGTCGGCGTGGCTTCACCGACGCGTGGGGAAAGGGCAAGTCCCTATTCGGGCGCCATTATGTGGTAAATAAATAAATAATACCCTATTTTTGACTAGGCATATAGTATAACAGATAGCTCAATAAATAAGAGTCAAGATTCGAGGTAGTAGGAGTTTCTGCAGGTTTATTACAGCATAAGGACTGGATCAGGACAACCTGCATAGGAACAGAGGTGACAGGGCCCAGCAGGACAACTGGGGCCCAGCAGGGGAAAAGAGGCCCAGCAGCTGCTGGGGCTAGGTCTGGGATGAGCGCGCTAACATTCAATAACAAAACACAGGCATATATACATAGCGCGAACACATAGCATTACATTGCAGTAGGCGTAGCAGTGGGTGGAGCAGAAGGCGTGACGCGTAGCAGTCGCGAAAGATAACAGTAAAAAGAGGTGTAACTGGGAGTATACATAGACATGTGATGCAAAACGTAACAGAATATGTCATGAATGGGCGGAAACATAGGAGGGGGCTACCTAAGGAGCCGGGACCTTTAACCTAATGGTGCGCGAAAACTGGCAATGACGTGTTACTAGGAGAAGCTGGGGGCTACGAACTCTGTGCTAGGAGCAGAGACTAGAGTCTGGAGGGTCGGAGCGACATGTACCTAAACCCTATCTGGTATCTGATGTTTAGGGAACATGTTGATATAAACTAGAAGTCATGAGGGGAAAAACTAACTTGATTCTAAGACTGGACCATACATTATTCTACATGCAGTGCGTGATGAAGAATATTAAATGACCATTAAATACAGTATTTCTCTAACGTGGAGACGAGAAGGCTAGACAATGACGGAAACTATTGATGCAGTTCAGTAGCTTAGGAATGCAGAAGAGGAGGACTGAACTGATAGCTGGAATCATAACATACTTTTGGCAGACTCAGAGGCAGAGCCAAGCTGCACCGGGCACTGCGAGGCAGGAAGTAAGTGAAGGGTCGAGGATACAGGTGGGGGCTGTATCGCTCCTCAGCGAGGCTTTCAGGAGACAGGAGCTGAATCCAGGGTCCGGGCCCTTTTGAGGCCTGGAAACGGGGACTTTATAATGGAATAACGTGCACACTGGGAAACGTGGCAACATAACTTTACATAGGCCTGATATTCGTAGTATTCACGAGGACTGGAAAATGACATACCAGAGGTGGACACAACTGTAATTGCGTCATTAATCAGACATGGGGAATAACATATGCATATTGGTCATGCACACATAACATATGATGGATGAGGCGTAGGGACACAGAACATGGCAAAATTTACTTTTCCACAACTATCCCCAAATAGGTGAAGTTCTCCACACTACCTAAAGTTTCCCCGTTCAGGGTCAGGTTCCCTCTGTCCGGCCTGCTAGGATTCAAAGCCATACATTTGGTTTTATCAACATTTATTTCTAGCCCTTTGGTCACACAGTAGCTACTAAAGGAGTTTAAGAGTGCCTGGAGGCCCTTCTTGGTTTGGGATATTAAGATGGTATCATCCGCGAAGAGCAACGCAGGCACCCTCTCTCCATTGAACTGGGGTGAATCATTGCTACAAGCATTCAGGTATTCAGGAACATCATTAACATAAATAGAAAATAAGGTGGGGGCCAAGACGCATCCCTGTCGGACACCACGCTTAATCGGGATGTCACGCGTCAGTTCACCATTCGGACCCCATCTGATGTTAGCATGGTTTCTAGCGTGTAGCTCAATTATATGGACCAGAAGGCTCCCTGGCAGACCGGCTTTGTTTAAAGATCTCCAAAGCAGGTTGCGAGGAACAAGGTCAAATGCCGCTCTCAGGTCAATGAAAGCTACGTACAAATGACCTTTCCTAATGTGAACGTACTTCCAATATAAACAACATAGTCTAAAGACCTGGTCTATGGTGCTGGTCTTGGACCTAAAGCCTGCCTGAAATTTGGAAAGTATAGCTGACTCCTCCAGCCAATCATTTATCCTAAATAGCAAATGTTTGGCATAGAGTTTTTGTAGGATGTCCATTAAACTAATAGGTCTATAATTTGAGGGGACCGATCTATTCCCCTTTTTGTAAATTGGGACAACTTCTGCTGCACGCCAACTATCAGGGAATTTGCAACTTTCAGACAGGGCATTAAACAGACGATTAATATAGGGGGCCCACACATCGGATTCATGTTTATAGAGGTCGCCCGGTATTTTATCTGGGCCGGGTGCTTTGTTATTTTTTAATTCATTAATTGCCCTTTTTGTTTCGTCCAGGGTAAAATCGAGGCATACGGGTAGTGGAAGTGAACATGGAATCTCTTCAACACCACTATCATATTGTTTATACAAATTAGTAAAATGTGTCACCCATGTCATTTCATCAATGAATGTATCCTTCACAGGTCTTCCTGTATGCCCCCCATTTGCAACCAACCTCCAGAAGACGACATTATCATTTTGTTTTGCAGCAGTCAACATGTCAGCCCAGATCGACTCTTCCCATGTTTTTTTTGAAACTTTTTGAACATGCTTATACTCATCCCTGGCAATTCTAACGTCTTCTTTGGATTTATTTTTGATAGCATTTAAAAGCTTCCTCTTGGCCATTTTACATGGGTGGTCATACCAAATCTTCCCATGACATCCCACTCGTACATTTTGCTGTTTCATTCTTGGCAATTTGGACATGTGGGTTCTTAGTTCATTAAAGAAAACCTTATGTAGCTCAACAAAGTGGTCACAGCTATCAGTTAACAACTATATTGTATTTAAATTTAATGTTAGTTTAGTAGGGTCAGACTGATTTGCATATGGCCATGTCTGAACTGGGGTGGCAGAGTGGGCTAAAGAACGGTGATGGATTAAACCCAGATCTGTTTACTGGGTGTGAGTGTTTGATTGGTTCAGATGCTCCGTCCATCACCACCCCCTTTTGTACCACTATGCTTTATCATAGGGCGATCCTCGCCAGGCTGGCACTTCAATTCCTGACATGCCTGGGGGCTCTTTGTTGGAGATTGTCTGATCCGAAAACTCAGTTTAGATGAGTGCAAGTAAGAGGGCTTGATGAGGGTGTAATAAATGTGAAAAGTGAGTGGTGTCTAAAATAGGCTCTGGTATCATAAAAAATAAAGGTTTATAGGAACGAGGATACCTGGACTAAGTAAAAACAGTGGTGCTATTATATGCCCTTCAAGTACCAGGACAGCTACTAACAAAGAGCCACAATGTATGCTGGGTGTTGTAGTTGTTCAGGGGTTGCATGCGTGGAGATGTTTGGTATGTACATCTGCAGTTGAGCGCAGAGGCGCCTTGTCTGCCAGAGGTACAGCAGGTAGTACAGCGGGAAGGCCTGTTGCACAGGATTTATGGTGGCTCTGGTGGTTTAGATTGGTCTGTATCAGTACTTCCTCTCCATTGTTGTGTTTCAGACATCTGCAATGCAGTGGTTTTTACACTGCGGTGGGATGGGCTGTTTGCCCCATCATAATCTGGTTGGCGGACCGAACATGTTTCAGCACACCGGTCTTGCTCTGTTGGCTCCATCCACCACCCTTGCGTATTCAAAAAACGTGTGGAGCCTGAAACACCAGGGCAGACGGAAAATTGTCTCTGGTGGACCATTGTAATTCGGTGGTCGCAATATCCGCACCTGGGGTGGGAAGTTGAACGTGTGTGAGGTTCTGCATCATAATCGAGGATCCGGTTGATGAGGGCTTGCAAAATCTGCCATCAAGAATGCCTCTGTTCCAAAGAGCATTGATTCAGAGCCCAGTGTCATCATCAAGACTCCCATTGATGAGGGGTGTGCGGGCCTGCACTGAGGATGGGTTGTGCAGCGGCAGTTCCGGAGAGGAGGCAGGAGAGATGATGCAGGTCCTTGTGATGGCTCCAGTCCATGCAGCAGTGGCGATGCATCTGTTGTGCTTGAGGTTGCGCTGTGTAGCAGAGATGTTAGTTCCACCGGATCCATAGAGGCTGGCAGCACACCTGAAGCCCAGTTACAAGGACCCAGGACTGAGGGGGCACCACTTGGCAGAGTGGACTCACAGATGGCAGAGTCCAGTTGTAAGATTGTTGGAAGCATGTTGTGTCCCATAGACTTCAGATCAGGTCAGCCAAATATCCCTTGGAGGCACTCTGGGGTTCTAGGCTGAAGGGATGTAGCTCCAGGACTTCTTAGCCAGGCAAGTAGGCAGCAGGTCAGCACATCAGAGCCGCAGTCCTTCATATCAACATGCAACCCCTGAAGAAACTACAAATCCCAGCATGTATGTGGCAACCTGCCAAATGCAAAGTGTGAGGCCCACCCAATCCCCATGAGTGACCCTTGGTGCCCCTGAAGGCAACTGGGGCCAATATCGAGCCCCTCAGTTATAGAGCGTGCACACCGCAATATCAAAATATGTACGCCGAAGACCCCCATTGAATGATGGCTCATTCGCATAGTGGTTGCCCCACCCCAGCGGCTGGAAATCTGCGACCCCCAATCCTGCATGATTCAATTGGGGCCAATGTGCGTCATCGCCGCAATGCCAGCTACCGCTCATGCGAACACATACTGCATTTGTATTGGCACCATGCAAATTACATCACACATCAATACTCATTTGCCTAAAGTGATTGGTGCACCCCATGTTTAAGGTTGTGGGGCATGAGGCCCCCTTTCCATATCAAGTAACTACACAGACACCGTACATGTATAGGAGAAATGGCCCAGGGCAAGTGTGTCTGGCCCCGTTTGTTGGTAGTGTTACATGTCCAGTAAGCATGAGCGCAAAATCCGCTCCGATCGCGGATTTTGCGGATTTTCGGTAAATCCGCGATCCGCGAACTCTCGCGAATTTACCGAGAATCCGCAATCCGCGATCGGAGCGGATTTTGCGGTCAAAAGTTCAAGCCTAACATAATTTACGATGGCGCCGGCAAGCTGCCAGCGCCATCCTCAAATGGTTACTTAATTAGCTTCGACAGGAAGCTCTAACAGATAAGATAAAGCAGGGGCTCGAGCGCCTGCTTTATTTTATCAGTTGGAGCTTCCTGTTGAAGCTAATTAAGTAACTTTTGCAGGATGGCGCTGGCAGCTTGCCGGCGCCATCGTAAGTTATTTAAACGGTGGTGTCTTCTTGAATAAATATGAAGGGCAGGGTTCATTCGGGCACGACGGTCCTGGCACAAAAAATAAACCTCAACAGGAAACACTTGCAGATATCAATAAAGCATGTGCCCTAGTTGAAGCTTAAATTCAGTGACTCATTCATCAGCCCAAAAACAATCGTGAGCGTTGTGGGGGCTGGGCAGGTGTGCCTTCTTCCCAAATATACCATCGAAAATCCGCTGTGATACTTTACCTTAAACCGCAATCCGTCTTCTCTCTGGCTTGCCCTTTGGCCCTCTCCAGCCTACTAAAGGCCACAGTTCCATTTTTTCATTAATTCCGGCCTTTCGATTGCTCCATCGAGATGTGCTGGCACGGAATCAGAGAGGCCTTGTGGTTACTTTTACTGAAACCGAGAAAGGAGTCCGGCCAACACAAGAAGCAGCCTTGGAATTTGTTTTCGTGTCAGACTGAATTTGTGAGGCACGTCTCTGTGGCGCAGTGTTAATATACACCAAAGGTCAGCGCAAGATGTATTTAATTTCAGAATGAGTCATGCAGGTCACTCCGCCGCATCCCCGTAATCCTTCTACAAAGGAACACAAAATCTCAATTTTGGGGGATATGACGTTTTTTCCACGGTCGTTCAATTTGTTTTAACACAGTGAAATTCTGAAGCTGTCCTGTGGATGACAGTTCAAGTGCTGTGAGACTGAAGAAAATAAAAAGATACTCTTATGTTCTGTGTAAAGAGTGAATTGCACGAAATGCAGCATATATGTTTCAATATAAAAAGTGCACAATTATTACTAAATGCGACAGTGTAATTTATAGTAACCGACCGGTGCAGAAACAGTATGGACTTCGTAAACACGCACCGAGAAATGTAAATTGTTCACTGATCAGTTGGTTCACAATCATGTTATTTTTGCACCGGTTCAGTGATTCAAATGAAACTGCAAAATTGTGCTGATTGTTTAAATTCGTCTCTTAATCTGCTGCTCTGATCGGTTTCTGACCTTTTATACACACAACCGGCATGTGCGCTCGCATGGAAGCCCCGTCCGTTTGGCCCCGCCCACACACTCGAGGAAGCCCCGCCCCCAAATCCGCCGATCCGCATAATCCGCGGATTTTGCGGATCCACGATCCGTGAATCCGCAAATTCGTGAATCGTGGATCCGCAAAATCCGCCCATGCTTAATGTCCAGTGACACCTGTGCTGGGTGGCTGTGGGAAGGGGGTAAGCCAGCCCTCTGGGAGTGGCTGGTAAATCAGAACAACTAGAACAGTGACTAGCTGGTCACTACACTGTGAAGGAATTCGAGAGTGTGACCTTTGAGTCAAGTCTTCACACACATGATATGTCCAAGAAAAGGAGAGTGACATTACATACATAGTCATGCCGCCTGGTCAGCATGGACTAAAATGAGGAAGGAGTCAAAAAGGACAAAGGTCTCTCGCACTGTACCAATGTTGGGTAATGAAACATCCAACCTGTGAACATCGCTTGAATATCCCTAGACATCTGACTGGCGTCCCTTGGACAGCGGTCGACTTGTGAAGGGGCCAGTGACGTAGGCAGACAATCAGAGGTGTCCATTGTCTGCAAATCAGACATACTTTCAATCCCTCGCACTCCCAACACACGTACTGGTGTGGCATGCAGTGCGCATAGCTGCCATTGCCTGTAAAGGTTCCCACACACGTCAAAGGAGTGCACAGGTCATGGTGCAAGCAGCGGCTCAGTGGCGGCGGTACTGAGACCGGGGTTGTGGTGCAAAGTGCGGCAGTGCCTTCTGGACACAGAGTTGGCAGTGGCATCGTACACAATGTCAGGTTGCTTTTTCTTCTGTTGCCACACAAAACACACAGTCCCCAGTGCTGATGGCAGAAGAACTTGAAGTCTTTGCTGTTCCTGAGACTTTTTGAACTGGGACAAGCTCTACCTCGAGCTCTTGGAGAAACTCAATAAAGAAGTTGCAGAAAGTTCTGTCCAATCATTTCTCTGCCCAAGACAGAAGCAGCCACTGCAGGCCAACACAGCAAAGCACTCAGCAAAGTGGTAGTTCCTCCTTACAGCTTATCCAGCTCTTCATCTTGGCAGTATTCTTGGTCCAAAAGAGTTCTAAAATTCTGGAGTCTGGGCTCCAGTATTTATACTACAATTTCCTTTGTTCTCTCAGGCAGAAAGTGTCTGTGCTTAGTCCAAACCAGTTCTGTCCTCTCTGGCCCAGCGTCTTGGCAGGAGGTGGAGGAAGCATTGTGGAAGGCAGACCAGGCCCATTCAGGTGAAAGGAACTCTCCCCCCACTCTAAATGAAGCACAGGTCTATTCATCCCAGCCCTGACTCATCAGATTTTCTGGAGCCATTGCACATCCCCAGCCCCTGTCACCCCCAAAGCCAGACAGTCAATACACGTCCTATCAGAGGCACACTGGATTGCTAAGCAAGAAAATACCTACTTTCTAAAAGTGGTACTTTCAAACACAGAATGTAGAAATCACCCTCATTAAAAGATGCATTTTAACATTCCGAGTTCAGGCATACTAAACATTATGCTTTTATCTTGTCCCAATGGAAAGTTATATTTATAAGATGTTATAAATAAACTCCATTTCTATCCTAAGGAGCAGAAAGCCTTGAAAAAAGAAACTGGCAGTATTACACTATCAGGACATGCCACACACAGCAGGGCATGTCCTACTTTTCACATAAACTACACCCAGCCCACAGGGGTACCTTGAGTCTACCTTAGGTGTGACTCACATGTAAAAAAAGGGAAGGTTAAGGACTGGCAAGTGGGTACACTTGCCAAATTGACATGGCAGTTACAAACTGCGAGCAGACTCCGCAGTGGCAGGTCTGAGTTACCTGTTCAGGGCTACTCATGTTGGTGGCACAATCACATGCAGGCCCACTAGTAGCATTTGATTTACAGACCCTGGCACACTCAGTGCACTTTACTAGGGGATTACCACTGAATCAAAAATGCCAATCATGGAAACACCAATCCATAATACAAATTACATAGAGAACTGATGCACTTTAGCACTGAATGGCAGTGGTAAGTGCCCAGAGACCTAAAACCTACAACAGCAGGTCAGGAAAAAATAGGAGGAAGAAGCATAACATTTGGGGATAACCCTGCAAAAAAGGCCTTCTCCAACAATTCTCTTTAGTATATTTATAATAAGCAGTTTTTTTAGACTTCATGGGCCGTATTGTGTGATCAATCGCTAATGTATTCCATTTATCTTCTATGCTTCATCTTATTTGCCCCGCTTGCAGTATATATGGGATTACATACTTCAACCTTGGATTTTCTGTTTTCTGTTTAAATGTTAAAGCCTCTTCTCTTGACAGACTTGAATAGCCTCTAGCAGTATTGAAAATAGACCTGTTCTACCTAGTTTTGTTTTGTGTAAATGTGCTTGGGATTCAGAAGAAAACACAGTTCCAGTAATGCTGCAGTAAACAGCTTGGACCAGATGGCATTAATACCCTAATTCTCATTATGCCTGGACATTTCATCTGACACTTTATGAGATACAAGCACTTGACTAGATGATACTGTGTTAAAGAAGTGCTAGTTCTCTTTCTGTGCTGACACAGTGGTGTCGTAAGAGCATTAAGGACCTCAGTCCAAGTTTGGAAAATATTCTGCTTGATTCAAAGAAGGGTAGTTAAAGACAGTTATGATTAGGATACAGTGGACACGTTATATGTGAAGTTGCACATTAAAATGCAATTGAAATGCACTGCCATCTTGAATTTTAGGGGGTGCACATTGCATGTATGGCCTGATTGCCTAAGCAAAAGAAGCCTCTTTTTAAAGTTGAGCTAGACAAGTGAAAAACTGTGGAATTGGTGGTCAGCTTTTCATAGCAGCCTATTGTATTGTATTTTTGCCCAAGGTCTTCTCAAAAGCTTCCTACAAGAAGGGACACACACCTGCTTTTTAGGGGCTATTTGAGGATTCTGTTAGACAACATGGTATATCCTCCTCTTCCTGCATTATACGAAGTTCTCTTTGTATGTGTATTCTTCCTTCACCTCTGGACACTAGTTTTGATACCACCATTCCCGCTAGACTCAAACAGCTGCTGGGCCTTCATGTCCAAATCCTTAGGACTAAGTTGATGAGCCCACAACAGTGTCTTTTTCTTCAGGTCTAGTTGCTGCTCCTGCAAGGCTATTGCTTTTTCAGTTTCTGCCCTCACTGCTTGCACAGCCAGTTCCAGCTGGCCAAGGTGCAGCTAGCACTCCCCCTCAGTTCTGTTGCCCCACAAGTCTTTAGGGGCTAGGGCTGAGGAACACACACTGCTTCATGTGCTGGGTCCTGTTGAGGACCTCACGCCTGTGAGTCTCCCACTCTCCTCTGGTTCTGGGGCCAAGAGAAAAAGAAACTCATCTCCCTCCAACTCTAGGGCTTTTGCAAGACAGTCCTTCTTAGCTTCTATTTCCTCATCAACCTCATCAAGGGGTTCCTCCTCATCATCATTCTCTGGGAGTGCAGTTGGCATTCTGCAGACCTCCTCAAAGGCTTTAAGGTATATCTGATTATCTAACTGGGGTAACCCTTATGGATTTTCAGTCCCCTATCCTTGCTCAGCTTCCTCAGCTCAGCCATGCTGTAGCTCTCAGTGGCGCTGCGGTCTGACTCCATCTTGGCAGGCAAGAGTCACCGGCACACAAGATATGAGGCAGGATTCAAATCAACCAAGGAAAAATTAAAACTCAAGTTGGTCTTAGAAATGAGATGGTACTGTAAACCAAATCACTGTATGGCACTGAACAATAACAAGTCCTACCCTCACCACTGATCATCAATGTTAGAAATAGGGTTACTGGTTGACTTGAGTGTGAGCCCTGGTCAAGGAACAACCACAATACTAGTCAGGGTAAGGCACAAGCAAACCAAAAATCAATCTGTGCTCAACCCCCTGTTAGCTTGGCACAGAACAGTCAGGCATAACTTGGAGGCAATGTGTAAAGTATTTGTGCAATAAGTCAAATAGTAAAACAGTGAAAACACCACACAAAAGGATCCCACACCAGGTTAGAATAATAGAGAAGAATTAAATAATTAAAATAAGACCAAACTGACAAACATACAATCAGTAGAACTGAGAACTGGAGCATTGAATTTGCAAAGAATAAACTGTAGTATAGGGCCTTGAAACAGAAAGCACCAACCTCAGCTATCTGGTTGCACTGGACTGGGTCAAAATCAAAAGTTCAAGCCAACTGTGATGTAGCACAGGTTGGTTACAGTTCCAGATTAGTCCTGCTGAAGTTTTCTTTCCTCACGTTTTGTTCCAAGATTTCTTACTGGAGGAGTATGCGATGAGCAAGGAGAGCATTATGGGGCGGTGATCGGTTCAGTGGAAGGGCCACGCTGGACGTTGCAGATGGGAGGGCTGCTGCTTTACACTGTTGATCACCTACAAACAATCGATGTTCCTGTGGGAACAGTCAGGCTGGCGGTGGCTCCTGCTGATCTTCAGTGTGAGATGCAGCAGTTCCGGTGAAAACGAGACCATAAGCTTGAATTTAAAACCTGGAAGGCACCTTTTGGGGTCAGGAACTCACTGAAGATGGCTTCAGGAGCTGCTGCGAAGCCTTTTATGTCCCTGAGTCTCAGATCAGGAGGACAGAAGACTTGCCCATTGAGTCACTTTGGGGTCCTGGGTTCAAGATCGGTGGCAGGTCCAGTTCTTCCTCCCCAGGCAATAGTGCAGCAGGCAGCACATCAGCACAGCAAGACATCAGCTCCTTTAAATAGCAGTCCAGCAGAGTGGCAGCCCTTGTAGCAGTACAGCAGTCCTTCTTCCAGGCAGAGTATCCACAGGTCAAGAAGGGTACTGAGGTGGTGCTGCCTGAGGTCCTTTATCATACACAGTGGTGCCTTTGTAGTGCGAAGAAACTACTTGAGGCCTGTCTTTGAAGTGCACAGATGCCCTGCCTTCCTGGCCCTGGCTCCGGACTAGCTACACAAAGCCCGGCTTCCAGCTACACACAGACAAGTGACCAGAGACAGACTTCAGGCAATAAATGGCTAAGGGAAAAAATGCCATCTTTCTAAAAGTATACACAAGGAGATGATGGGTGGAGTAATGAAACTTTTCAGACACTCACCCCCAGTCACAGATCTGGGTTGAATCCACATCTTTCTATAGCTCACTTCATGACCCCAGTTCAGTCTCTATGTATTTGCCCTAAGTTGGCAGAGTATGCCCAGAGATCGATATCTTGCTCACTTTGCCACTGGATTCAAGCTAGTCTGGCTGATGAGAGGTGAAACCCTGAAACTGGTCCTAAGATGCTTGCTTCCGGGCCAGGGAAGACCTGGCTTGCAGGCTGAGGCTGGACTGTTCCCTAGAAGCACAGGGTCAAGACTGATTTGACTATGGCTAGGTCTGAACTGGGGTGGCGAAGTGAGCTAAGGAACAATGATGGATTAAACTCAGATCTGTGACAGGGGATGAGTGTCTGAAAACTTTCAGTGCTCCATCCATCATCTCCTCAAGTTTACTTTGTTTACCCTAAATTGGCAGGGTATGCCCAGACATGGGTCCCTTGCTCATTGTCAGAGTTCAAGTTCCTCAGGAGCAGTACCCTCAAGACGCCCACCTTCAGGCAGCCCCGACTCTGAATTAAACAATACAGAGTATCAGGATGGTAAGATGGGGGGAGGGTAAGGATGGGTACAGTGGGGAGGGAGATCTGAAACGATAGAAGCTGTTGTGGTCCACAGAATAAAATCCTTCTTTTGATTGTTTAATTGGGAAGGCTTCAGAGAAAAGATAAAAACACTACTGCTACTGTGCTAGGTTAAAATACACCCTAAGCTCAAAGAACATTAGCAGTATGACTGTGATTCATTATATACATCACATATGTATACCAAACGATATATACTAATGCAAGACTTCACAGAATAAAAACATTAGACTCTAATAGTTCTAATTATCAAAATCAAAATGTGCCCAAAGAGTAGAAAGACTCCTTCTTGACAAATGGTTCACAAAAATTGACGGGCTATGCAAATGAGAAAAAAAAACCTTTTCTATGTTTGCAAGGTTTAAATCAACTTATTCTGGCCTAAAAGTTATTCAAGTGTAAACTCAGTCTTTTCAAAACGATTGTAGGAATTCACATTTTCAGCTCCAAATACTAACCAAAAACGAGTTAAATGAACTCTTTGTTAAAAGAATTAAGAGTTTAGATCCTTACCTCAGGATGACCAAACTAAAATACCTGTACTTTCTTTGAACCGAGAAATTGCAAAACGGAGCAGAGGAGAGCTTCAGGAGACAGCAGACTCGAACCGCCATCACAGGATAATCCGCATCAGCAAAAGGGCGCGGTTCCTCTTTATACGCGGTAAAGGGAAAGACGGTGGCCGCAACTGAACACATTTCCAGTGTGATTCAGAGCGCGAGAGAAGAATGAAAGGTGCACGATGTACTCAGTGTGCGCCTATGGGCCATGCAATAGGGCAAAATAGACAGTGCACAAATAACACTTAGGCAAGGGAGAATGCAGACAAGAATCAAAACATAGAATCACAACAGTTTTAGCCCTTAACATTGAGACGTGGCATCATATGCATAAGTAGATCCAGACATTCCAAAGGTGAATAAAGGTGAATAAAGCAAAAGGCACATAAATGCATAACAAAACATGTGGAATTAAGGATCTTACAAGAAAGATACTGCTGGCAGCATTCACAATTACAGTCCGATGAACTCTGAGGGGTCATTAAAGTGAGGTGACATGATGAACTGTGAGGAGTCATGACAGTCTTCCCCACCAAAAACTGACTCCCCTCACTATGCAGGGGCATAGGGATGCAATTTGTGAAACTTACGCAAAAGACGTGGAGCATGTACTGAATCCCTTGGTTCCCAAGAATTTTCCTCGGGTCCGTATCCTTTCCAAGCAATGAGATACAAAAGTTTTCCTTTCATTCGTTTACTGTTCAAAATTCTCTGTACTTCGTATTCTTCCTGATCACCTACCAGAATGGGAGGGGGCTTGAAAGGGACCTTTTGAGTGAGCTTTTTCAACAAAGAAGTATGAAATACAGGGTGAATTGACATTGTCTTGGGTAATTTCAATTTATATGCTACTGGGTTTATCTTTTTTTGAAATTTCGAATGGTCCAATGAATCTAGGATGAAACTTGTATTTATTCCGAAATTTCAAGTTCCTGGTGGACAACCATACTCTGTCTCCAGGTTGAAAAATAGGAGCAGGATTTCTTTTTCGGTCGGCATATTGTTTGTAATTTGTCTTTGCTTTTATAACATTTGCCCTTAGACTTCGTAACACTTGAGTCATATTCTATAATTTGGAAGCCACTGCTAGAAGAAGTTCCTCAGATCTCGATATATCAGATGGTAGAAAACGAGGGTGATAACCATGATTAGCAAAAAATGGAGACATCTTAGTGGTGGAATGACAGAGATTATTGTAAGCAAATTCTGCTTCCCATAACAGGTCCACCCAAGAATCTTGTGTCTGTGATAAATAACATCGTAGATAGGTTTTGAGGATTTGGTTCACTCGTTCCGTTTGACCATCCGATTCCGGGTGGAAACTGGTGGACAAATTGCTTTGAATGTGGAGAGCAGAACACCAAGCCTTCCAAAGACGTGAAGTGAACTGAGTCCCACGGTCCGAAGTGATGGATCTTGGAAGACCATGTAATTTGACAACATGTTGTAACAACAGTGAAACCACTTCAGATGCAGTCGGTAAGCTATGGCAGGGTACAAAGTGAGCCATTTTAGATAATCTGTCAACAATCACCAGAATTGTATAATAACCTTGATCTTTTGGAAGATCTGTGATAAAATCTAATGAAATGCCTTCCCATAATCCTTGAGGAGTAGGTAGAGGCAAAAGATATCCAGCTTTTTTCTTATGATCAGATTTAGCTCTTGCACAAACTTCACAATTTTTTACATAGTCAATCGAGTCTTTTTTCCATTGTGGCCACCAGAAGTTTTGTTGAACAAGTTCTATAGTTTTACTTTGACCAGGATGTCCAGCTAAAGAGTTGTCATGACACCATTGTAAAACTAGTTGACGTACTGATTTTGAAGGTAAGAACAACCTTTTGTCTTGAAAAGGAAGATTGTCTTTAATTGTTCTTCCAGGTTTTTGCTTTACCCAAAGAATCAAGTCTTTTAATGGCATTTGTTTTTGTATTTCTTCCAAAAAATGTAGTGTTTTTGTTGCACCAACGACATGATTTGGGTCAATCATAGCTACTGCTTGTTGTGATTTAGACTTAACAAGATTGTCTTCCTTTAGACGAGAAAGAGTATCAGCTTTTGTACTTGCACTCCCAGGACGAAACGTGATTATGAAATTGAATTCAGCAAAAAAAAGTGTCCAACTAAGCTGTCTTGGAGTTAAAGCTTTTGCACATCGTAAGAATTGCAGATTTCGATTATCTGTGAATACTGTTATCGGAAATTTAGCCCCCAACAAATGATGACGTCATTCCTTGAATGCAGATCCGATGGCTAGCAATTCTTTTTCTGCCACGGTATAATTTGCTTCTGCTGGGAGGAATTTTTTGGAAAGATATGCCACTGGATGAAGTTCGTGGGATTCACAATTCCGTTGAGAAAGGATAGCCCCAATCGCTGTTTCAGAAGCGTCTGCTTCTACAACAAAAGGTTGTTGGAGCACGGGAGCGGTTGTAAATGCCTTTTTTAGTTGCTCAAAGGCCACTTCTGCTTCTGAAGTCTAATGAAAAGTTACCTTTTTTTGAAGCAATTTGGTTAAGGGGGTAGCCAAAGTGGAAAAATGGTGAATAAAGCGCCGGTAAAAATTAGCGAAACCCAGAAATCGTTGGATATCCTTCACACATGTAGGAGTTGGCCATTCCTGAATGGCTTGAATCTTCTGATCAGCCATAGTGATGCCTTTTGTAGTTAAGATAAACCCCAAGAATTCCACCTTAGTTGTATGAAATTCACATTTGGTTAAATTACAAAACAAACCATTGTCTTGTAAAGTGCGCAAAATTGTTTTAACATGATTTCGATGTTCAGACTGTGAGGTAGAGTAGATCAAAATATCATCGATATACACGATGACAAAACAATCCCAAAATTCCTTTAAAACGTCATTTACAAAAAATTGAAAAGCCGCCGGGGCATTACAAAGCCCAAACAGCATGACGCAATATTCAAAAAGACCGTAGCGAGTTCGAAAAGCAGTTTTCCACTCATCTCCAGCTCTTATTCGGACGAGATGGTACGCTCCTCTTAGGTCAAGTTTAGTGTAAATAGTGGCTGCACGTACTTGGTCCAAAAGTACCGATATTAAGGGTAAGGGATATCGTTTTTTTACAGTGATGTTATTTAAGGCGCGATAATCTATGCACGTGCACAACTCACCATTGCTCTTTGGGATAAAAAATAGAGGAGAGGCTGCTGGAGACTTGGACGGTCGGATAAAACCATTCTGTAAGTACTTATCCAAATACTCCCTCAAATGTGTATTCTCTTGCTCGGATAAAGCATATATACGACTGCACGGGACTTTGGTTCCCGGAATTAAGTCTATTTCACAATCATAAGTGCGATGTGATGGCAGAATCTCAGCTTGACTTTCACGGAACACTTCACGGAAGGGTTCATATATTGAGGGTAGAACGGTATTTTGTTCTGCTGCAGTGGCTATTCGTTGCTCTAATGGTGATGTTGGATAAAATCTTTGATCCTGATGTTTGTACTGGTGACTCTTTTTGCAAACAAACGTGCTGGCACCTATCCGAGGTAATGTAGTATGTTTATCTAGGGACCTGTATCAATACTCCTATTTCTGACCCTTGTCCGGTTATAATTCACTAATATCCATACAACGGCACAGAAACCCGTTTTCAGATTAAGTCATAGCGCATGCTGTCACATTGAGCAAGCACTATTCCTCCAGCCCCCTAGAAAGCACACCGAGTTCTCTAAACAAACCAAGCCTCCAGCAAACCTGGGAAATCCCCGCTGCTATTGTTTTGATTTCGTCCGAGAACTCCTGTAAAGAATGTAAGAACGACCAGTTCTTAATGACATCTTTATTGACGTCTTATGTCCATCCTTACGTCAAACACCGGCACCTTTCAGGTATATATATACCGACGCTGCCCTAAGCAAAGACACGGTGGTGATGAGCTTGGAGTAGTGACTACTTGCCGGAGAGCCCAGCTGATGCAGAGAGCCCACGGACGCTGCCCCTCCCTTTTTGACGCGCTGAGGAAGACGCTGCCTTTCCTCTTGCCGAGGAATCCAGCCTCCAGCATTTCCAGCTTGCCCTCGCGGGTAACTGGGATACCGAGTCCTGAGAAAGAGATACCAGCCCTCCAGCCTTCTAAATCCCAGGTACTGAACTGACTAACCCCTTACGGAGAATTCTTGAGTCAGATTCTTGGCAAAACAAACTTAACTTAAACTGCTACTTCCTTACTCCCTCCCATGTATTAGGCTAAGGTCAGGTACACCGGGGTAGGCGTAGTTAGAAGCACCAGTTGAGTATGATTAGTCAATGTATATATGTATGTATATCTTTTATCCATTTTAAAGTATCATATGGCTAAGAAACCATATCAATGCTTTTACAGTATTATTTTATAATCCTGCTTTTACTGTATGCACTTTACTTAACCATAAGTATTGCAATTGTAGCCATTCATTTCTCTTGTATGAGAAAAGAGACTGATCAATAAATAAACCTTTTATTGAACACGCCCGTCTCTTCTTTTCTCTACAAACTGGTGAAACTAAGTATGCACGTATTGACTGAGTAAAATAGCTGTCTTTTGTTTTCACACGACTCTAGAGATATACTCTTGATCAGGGAGAGCAAAGTTGTCATGTTTTATGGTTGTCAGAAACTAAATCCCTTCTTGTCTATCCAGGGAGGTTAAACTCCTCCTCGCCTATTCGAGAAAGTTTCTAGTTAACTCTGAGCTAGCTGGCACACAAAACTTAAGTCTAATATCGTCAGTAGAAGACCTAGTTAACCTCTGTCCTTTCTCCCATAAATACTCCAAAGACGTCTGGAGTGGGTCAAAGGTTAAAATCCGCCAAACTTAGTAGGAGGAGACTCCTATGTATGGTTTTTGGTTTATTCAACATTGAAGGATACAGTGTTCCAAAATATTGTGCACCTAATCTTTGTTTCCTTGGAAACCTGATCTGCAAAAAATAAAAAATAAAAATAAAAAATAAAAACCCTTCCTGTCAGTAAAATGTCAGACAGCGAAGGAGAAAGGGAGGCAGCTAGAATAGCGGCTCAACTCCTAGCAGATGACACAAGTCTCCTGCAGACTGAACCGGGTGCAATACTCATCCCGGTCAACATAAGAAAAACTATAACTTTAAAACTTATAGAAAATGGACTGACATCGAGTGGTGGTACAGTCATATTCGTAATTGAGGCACATGAATATCGGCAGACAGAGGTATTCTATTCATGGATAAACTTTCCAGCAGCAAACGCTGTAACAAAGGAATTCCACTATTACAAAATAGAGGAACCTCCGAATGAGTACACTCCTTTCGAGGAGGTGGAAATACCACTAAAATACCAAGAGCACCTGCTCTGGTTTAAAGGCGCCCTAAAACATAATGATCACATCACCAGGCTCGGTCCACTAGGTAGACCAGGAGCAACATGGCCGGTTCTAGCCAGCTACACACCACATCCAGACATCGAAAAAATGTCGGTACCAGAACTTTTAGCACAGCTAAAACAACTGATTAAAATACATAGACAATTAGTCCAATATGTAATGCGGACTTCAACAGTCCAACCAGCTATTAACATTCCACAGCTGACCCCTCATCAGGGGAACACAAATAAAATCACACCACAGAACATACAGTCCTGTCTAGGTAAAGTACCCATTAAACGGGAACAAATTCCATTCTGGTTAGCACAAAAAATCACTCAAATAGAGGCGGTATTTCCGGATACTACCCCTGTTGAGAAACACAGAATTCTGACCATCTGTCTTCCAATGGGGATCGCACCACATGTGGAGGACTGTGACACTTGGGGCACAGTCTTTGCTTCCATTTACACAAAAACACATGGTGTTCCGTCCATGGCGGTAATACCAGAAGTGCTAAAACAGATTCAAAATGAATACGGTCCAGAGCCTGCTTTAACTCTGGGTATGAAATTACTGAAAGACTTCAAGCACGTCTCAGCTTTATTGTTATCCAACATAAAAGGAGAAGCAGCATCTGTGGCGATCCGCCAGAAATTGAAAGAAACAGATATAGCAGAACAACCATTTGAACTTGCCAGAATCATAGAAAAATCCTATGAAGAACTACGAAGAGATAGTTTGGGTGGGAAACCAGTGAAACCCCAACTAACTGAAAACCCTGAAAAGGTATTTATTAAAAATAATCTAAACACTCCAAAAAAGAGCTGGGATGGAAATAAACAATCCACTCCCAAAGAAAAAAGATTCCAGTCCAGAGTAAGGTCTCTTCGGCAGAGAGAAAAATCTCCGGACCAAGGACACAAGTCTCCCCAGAGGGAGCCCTCTGAGAAAAGACACAACCTTAGAAATAGGGATAATGTGAAGAAACCTGATAGATATCAAGATATTGATACACGTCCCTCTCGATCTTTTCAGACTTCCTCGCAGAAATCGGAAAGAAGAGGACGGTCAGAACACAGGGAAGAGCACGTCAAGTCCAAAGACAAGGAACCTGCTCATCAAAGTAAAAAGTTACAATTTCCAAAGAAGAAGGTATCCAGTATTAAAGTAATCAAACATGCAGAGGATACTGAGGACACAGCTGAAAAATGGAGAGTGGGCTCAGACAATGCTAGACAGCGCAGCAAAAGTGAGCATAGCTCGCAAGATCCTGATGAATCATCTGGAGACAGTGCACACGAATGAATACATTCAGGTGGAAACTGCAGATTCCAGAGTTAGCAAACCTCATAAAATATATGAAATAACATTGCGTATAGAGGGAGATAAGACTAGGAAAATAAGGGGTCTATTTTGGGATAATCTCTCCAAAGGCTATGACATCCTTTTAGCTGAAAATGACTGGCCAACGGAGTTTGTCAGGGAGTGCCCTCATGGCGAAGAAATGATTATGCCTGCCTTCTCAAATCATATTCCAATACATAAAAAATATACACTTGCAAGAAAGTGGGCAGTAGCCCAAGCTCCTGCATTATATAAAAACCACGTGGGATGGGATGAGGGCTCTCCTCCTCACAAAATCCAGTTAAAATCTCAACCAACTGCACAGAGGCAGTACCCAATTAAGCAAGAAGCTAAAAAACAGGTCAGGGAGATCTTAGATCAACTTGAATACCAGGGGGTGATTGAAACTTGCACCTCACAAATGAACAATCCTTTGTTTCCTGTCTCCAAACCAGATGATTCATATCGTCTAGTTTTGGACTACAGACATCTAAACTCATGTTGCAAAACTTTTGCAGTACAAAACTCACACAGTGCAGCACTAATGAATAGCATAGTGCGCAAAAAATACAAAACAACATTAGACATCTCTAATGGATTCTTTTGTCAAAATATGGCACCTGAAAGCAGATATTTGACCGCTTTCTCAATAAATGGCTCGCCGGTAAATTTCTGTCGTTTGCCACAGGGGTTCAAGAACAGCCCAGGATTATTCTCAGCGAGAGTAACAGAGTTACTACAAATATATGATGATGAGGCATTATCTTATGTCGATGACATCTATCTAACAGATGATGACTTGGATACTCACTTGAAAAGAGTGAACACCATAATACTTGGGTTCGCAGCAGAGGGTTACAAATTCAACTTCAAAAAGTCAAGAATTGCCCATCTAACTGTCCTGTTTTTAGGATATGAATTATCAAGTGAAGGCAAAAGCCTGGCTGACAATTTCCTAGAGAAATGTGCTGTAATCCAAGCACCAAAAACGCTGAAAAACTTACAATCAATTCTAGGTTTCCTGAATTTCGGAATAACTTACATTCTAAATTATGCAGAGAGGGTTAAACCTCTCTATGACCTAATAAAACCAGATTTTAAAAGAATCAATTGGACTCAAAAACACACAGAAATTTTGAGATCTTTACAAACAGACATGTTAGTTAAAACAAAACTGCAAACGCGCGATAACACATGCAACCTTGTAATCCGAGTCATCCCAGGAAGATGCGGATTCACATACCTAACCTCTAATGAGGGAGAAACGGTACCAATAGCATACAAATCTCATTTGTACACAGAAGCTGAAAAAACGTTCAGCATTAAGGAAAACATTGTTCATGCGGTTCAAACAGCTGTAGCAAGAGAAAAAGACCAAGTTGACGGTAGACGTATTACAGTCAGAACAGCAGAATCAGCTTTTGAGGCATTAACAAGCCCATGTAATTTACCTACTATGGCATTAAATCCAAAATGGATACAATGGGAAAATTCTCTTGCTACAGACAAAGTAAAATACTATTTTGATCCGGAAATGAAAAAATAAAAAAATCTAGAATATGAAAGAGAATACCCTCTGCCAATCGACATTCTGCCCATACGACAGTACGCCTGTGTAATATATACAGACGGACATGCTCAACCCTCAATTTGGGGAAAGCAAGCCTATAACGCCACATGCGAGATTGTAAAAGACGTGTGGCGCGGAGGTAAATTGAAACCTCTGTTAACGAAAACACACTCAGTGGAAAATAATTCAGAACAACAAACTGAAATAATAGCGTTAAAAATGGCGCTAGATAATGCTGATCGCGAATTCCCGACACTAATAGTGTGCGATTCGTATTACTGCGTCAAATCATACAATAACGATTTACAGAAATGGATTCAAAACGGTTACAAAGATGACACAGGTGCCACAATCAAGCAAAAATCGCTTTGGGAACAAATAGTTATTTTACAGAAAGAACTACCAAAGACTCACGTGATACACTCACTGAGTCATCAGCATGATGGCGTTCACGCTGCAGGGAATTCATTGGCTGAGACAGCCACAGCGGAAGATACTAAATCGGCTTCCATAGCTACAAAAAAGCGTTCAGAAAAATACATTGACGGGGAAACAATGCTGGCGGTGAAAACGTCATCAAAAGGCGACTGCTCAGCGCTACCCATCAGGTATCCACTCAATTATACATACATAATCGATGCAAACTCCGTTCCTTTTGCTCAAATCCCTGGAGTGGAGGATAGAGTAATTCCAAACACGAACAGGAGAGTCTTGTTAATAGCAGACGCACATATGGGTGAGGGTCTTAGACACCTTAAGCTTAAGGATTCTCTGGAAGAATTACAATCAATATACTGGTGGCCAGGAATGAGCCTGCAACATCACAGTTTTGTGAAAAACTGCCCAGGCTGCAACAGAGATCGCAGTGGCGACCGAGACGGTGTATTGCCATGGCGTTTCGCTCAAGATGGGATTAAGCAATAAATATAAAAAATACCCAGTATGAATAATGCGTCATATTAACATGTAGAGACTATTTTCACTTATAATGTAGACCCCAGCTCTCAGCTGACGTCTGAAACTGTTATGAAAAGATTTGCGAGGCTAAAATGGCATATACGCAAGGAGCATGCTACATTCTGATCAGGGTCCTGCTTTTAGTTCTCGAGCTTATAAGGAGGCCATGACCAGCATGGGCATTGCATTGCGGTACTCTTGTCCCTTTCATCCTGAGGGAAACGGAATTGTGGAAAGAAAAAACCGTGACATAAAGCAATCTATAACGGCAAAGGTATTAGGTTCGGGAGCTGGGTGGGTCAAACATTTAATAAGTGTCCAACGTAGTCTTAATAATCTGCCAAGAAATTCTCTGAGAGGTCTCAGTCCGTACGAACTATTGTTTGGGACTAGTATGTTGATCCAGGACCTCGATAGTCGAACTTCAGTGGTGAAAGAAAAATGCTTTGATATCAAAGATCGTTTGGCTATTTTACAGGACTTCAACGAAAAAAGAAAAGACCTGAGCAACATAAAGTTGAAACAACAGCCAGCAACCACTGATGAGAAACCACCTGTCCCAGCAAGGCCTGTCTGGATTCCAAAAATCGGGGATCTGGTAAGAGAGAAGATCGCGGTAAAGAAGGAATTTGGGCCTTCTTACAGAAAAGCAGTACCTGTCTTGGCTATCAATGGGACAAGATCAGTAGTATTACCGCCCCTTGCTGGTAAAAAGGAGAACCGAGTTGTAGCCATCGACCTGGTTAAACCACAATCATGTGGCCGATAATAAGTAGTAGGCCTAGTGGACTCCCAAGAAGTAGTAGAACACCAAAGTTTGCTACAAACACAGAGGTTCAAACTGAGAGACTAATTACATTTGATAAACCTACAGTGAATCAACAAGGACTATGCAACAAAGCCATGGAACTTAAACCTCTTGAAACCCAAATCCAAACCTTACATCAAGAAACACCAATCTACAATGATGTAACCACTGACTATGCTAATGAAACAAAGCAAATTCCTAAAGCAAAAAGGAATCCAGAAGCAATTGAAACAATTGACAGAACAGCATCAGGCTACTTCATCAACTTCGATGATTTTTCTGAGGATCCGAGTGAACCTGAGGAACAGCCCACAAAATCCAAAACTTTTAAAGACAAAGCTAGAGAACTCTTTCATCAACTACAAGAAACCTATCTGATTTCTCCATGGATTGAATTTTGGGTGGCACAAGGTATATTTGTCCTCATACTTTGGCTCATCATGGTACTATGCTTGGGACATTTTATTGAGGGAAAATATGTTACAATGGACACAGCAAGTCAGAAAATCAACTTGGTCCTGAAACCACACAAGTCTTCACACATCGAGAAAAGAGAACTTTCTTCAGTAAACTTCACAACCAATCCTATACCCGGTGGGGTAGCATGGGACAAAACTGATTACGAAATCTATGGCCTGGTCGAGCTCCTGAAGTATCCTCATCAATTCAAGATTTCATTAAGTGACTTTGTAAAACCAAGCACATTCGCTGATGATTGGGACTTTGAAAGTATTAATGATATGATGTCAGATCTAGTGATGTCAGCTAAATTTACAGAACATGATTATTTGCAAGGTTCATCTAATTATGACCAGATGTATTGTTACAACCACTATGGTAACCATTATCTGCATAAATCTGCTCAACCTAGAAATGTTTTTAACTTTTATCAATGGGAACATTGTGCAACTCCACCAAAAGGCAGTTCAAAAACATTTTATGATAAATTTTCATACTTCTCAGGGTTTAACATAAGTAATGCAGAAACATTTTATTTTAGAATGTTAAATAAAACAGGAATGAAAACCATGCTTACGAACACAAAATTAATCTATTCAGAGACATTTTTTGAAAAAATGAAAACATTCGGTTTTGATTTCTGGAACAATAATATTGAAACGAAAACAATCTTGGGTACAAAAGATTGGCAAGTGCAAGGTATAGAACCATTATTTAGAGCCTGCATGATCCCAGAACAAATTATATTTTTGAATGATACAATTCAACAGACTACCTGTCTTGGCCTAGCCAAAATTAAAGACTTGAACAAACCGTCTATTCCAAAACCAACACCTGACAGTAATAGCACTACAGATGTTGAAATAGACGTATCCCATATTTTGAACCAAAATAGAACACATCCTGATTGGAAAAAATGGTTGATCTGGCCCACAGACACAAACAACTGTCAAGATAGATTCCTGAACAAAATACAGGGGTTCACATTGACCAGGCCAGACCCTAGATACTCCCAGAGACAACATCCAGGGATTGTAACTACTTACAGTGTAGGGAAACTCTGCCTCGAATGGCTACATACATCCACACTGGTAGAAATTAAGCAACACTTGACTTTACTTAAAGAGGGTGCTGGCTTGCGTGATTTCATTATGGGACCACACAAACAGCATCAAAAACGTTTCATATATATATGCAGCTTACAACGAAGCTTGGAAAGAAACTCAAATTGAGACAGCAGAGAAAATACGGGAAATTGACCGTGTTAATTTGGAAAAATCACTTTCTGTTGTAGACAATGGGTTAATGACTCTGTCTTCCAGAATATATTCACTGCACAGTTTGTATCATCTGCAATCGATATAATAGAGCAAGACTTACTGATGTTGCAACACGGTCAGTCCCAACTGCGTTCTATTGTACAGCTTGGCTGGACGTTACAAAATCTGCATTCAGGCTACGTGCCTTGGCGTTTAATCAACACAACGTCATTATTCAGTATCTTTAACCTTACTGATACACAAATCAGCTTGGCACAAAAGGGTGCAGAGTATACAATTCTGAGCATTGAAAAACTTGAGAGATTACCATTGACAATGTCAGAACGACCTGTCATTGAATGGATAATACATGGGATAATAACTATTCCGATAACGACTTTCCAATTTCGATACTGCCAAAAATATATACAGGCAGGCCAGTATGAAAGGTTGGGTAAAGGATACATTAAGTCAACATGGAACTTACCTTATACACACACATGTTACAGTAATAAAGGACAGAGTGTATTTCTTAGTGGTAATAATTGTGCAAAATCGCTAAGTGGTATACTTCTGTGTCAGGGTATAAGTTTACATGGGGCCTGTGAGGGGACTTCAAATAACCTTTCATGTCACCAGCTCGGCACACCTGCAACGCAAATAGAATCATTCTTTAGACTGCTTTCTAACGGGAGTTACATTCGAATTGTGGATCACAGATGTTGTGGCTTGCTGCCAGGAAAACCTTATCTAGTAAGTGTGAGCTCCATGGTCACTTGCTGTGAAAGAGTATTGTTTCCGAATGACACTCCAGACAGGGAGGGAAAAATTTGGCCCAGTTTGAATATCTCTTCTATTCGAATTGATACTTTAAGCAGAATGAAGACTGTGCTCCTACAGACACCAGTTCACTTGACGTCATCAAAAGAAACGTATGATCTCCAAGTTGCAAGGACAACGGGAGAGATACATGCATTGTTATCAACAAATTGCCCCCTACACTTCGCAGAAATGCTAAACGAAGTCTTAAATATTTCTGATACTAATGGTAGCGCGAGTGTATTTAAGACCGTTTTTTCAGGACTATTAACACCATTCAAAGCAGTCCTGGGTATTTTTCCTAATTTCGTCCATTCTGTCTTTGGCGGACTTCCACTCCTGTTGGGACTAGTAGCAGGCATCCTATTTTTGCTACTCTTGCTTCGTTATGGCAAGCCATGTCACAGCAAACACAACAATGATGGACAGAATGTGGATCAATGTCACACATTCACCCCAGTCCAAAGATCTGGGCCCAAATCCATCGTTTTTCCACTCCACACCACCCTGGGTTAGACAATGGCGATATGCAAATCAGCGCTGACCCTGTGCCCCATGGGAACAGTCCAGTCCGAACTACAAAAGCCATGTCCTTCCCAGAACGGAAACAAGCATCCGAGGACCGGCCCGGTTTCGAGGTAACACCTCTCTTCAGCCCGGCTAGCTTGATTCCAGTGGTGTGGATTAACTGGGACTCACGTCTGAGCATCCCCAGTACACTTAGAGCGGTAACTGCAAACACAACAATGATGGACAGAATGTGGATCAATGTCACACATTCACCCCAGTCCAAAGATCTGGGCCCAAATCCATCGTTTTTCCACTCCACACCACCCTGGGTTAGACAATGGCGATATGCAAATCAGCGCTGACCCTGTGCCCCATGGGAACAGTCCAGTCCGAACTACAAAAGCCATGTCCTTCCCAGAACGGAAACAAGCATCCGAGGACCGGCCCGGTTTCGAGGTAACACCTCTCTTCAGCCCGGCTAGCTTGATTCCAGTGGTGTGGAGTAACTGGGACTCACGTCTGAGCATCCCCAGTACACTTAGAGCGGTAACTGCAAACACAACAATGATGGACAGAATGTGGATCAATGTCACACATTCACCCCAGTCCAAAGATCTGGGCCCAAATCCATCGTTTTTCAACAAGACTCCAGCAACAATGAAAGAAACGATCCTAGCTATACGCTATCGGGACCGCATAACTAAAGTCCTTGGATTAGCCCGGCTAAGAGATCTGAATATGACCTGGTTTCTTTCGTTCAGACCCATATGGCAGGATTGTGTCTTACCTCTATTGAGATGCATGCAATGCGGCGAAGAATGCGTGTTGGACACCTGTCTTACACTACAATCAGATGTACCATTGGATGCAGATACTTTGTTGGGTCCAGTAAAGGCTCATGTTTATTATTTATTTATTTATTTATATCATTTCTAAAGCGCGCTGTAACCCTACGGGCATCCTGGTGCTGAAAAAAGCATCTGAGGGGCTGAGCAGTAAGGGCAGAAATGAGGGGAGAAGCTTTATGGAGGTGTGACATTAGGAAATAGCCAGGTCTTTATCCTTTTGCGGAAGAGCATCAGTTCGTTGGTTTTCCTAATTGACAGAGGAAGGCTATTCCAGAGGTGGGCTGCCACTATGCTAAAGGCTCTGCCACCATGAGTGGCTTTCCTGATCCTGGGTATACTAAGGAGATTGGTGGATGAGGAACGGAGGGTCCGTGTAGGTTCATACCACTTGAATTTGGTCTGAAGGGGTTTAGGACCTAAGCCATGTGCAGCCTTGATAACGGTACACAGGGATTTGAAATGGATCCTCTGCTGAATGGGCAACCAGTGCAACTCGGCCAGAGCAAGAGTGGTGGAAGATCGACGTCCTCGAGAGAGCACCATCTTTGCAGCTGCCGCCTGGATGCTCTGAAGTCTGGAGATCAGATAAGCAGGAGATTCCAGTAACAGAGCATTGCAGTAATCCAGGCGGCTAAGGATGATGCTTCTGACCACGGTTGCTCTGGTGTGTGCTGGAAGTAAGGGCAGCAGCTTTCGAAGGCCCCGCATTAAAGCGAAGCAGCTGCTCACCTGTCTGTTGACGTTGGACTCAAGACTCAGTTTGTCATTGAGGTTAACCCCCAAGTTCCGTACGGTTGTTACTGGTGCCAATGGCTCACATGAGTCCAGAGGCCAAAAGTCAACGGGCAGGTTTCTAGCTATTCTTCCCACTTTGCATTGCATTATCTCAGTTTTACTGCTGTTAAACTGTAGTGAATTTCTTTTTAGCCCGGTTGCCATTTTCCTTATGCAGGTGTGGAAGGTCTCAAGAGATTCTGCATGGGCACCATCAAGGGAAATCATCAGCTGCGTGTCATCCGCATAGTTGATCACGCTAATGCAGTGAGCCTTGATGATGGCCATCAGGGGCTGCATATATACGTTAAAAAGGATCGGGCTGATCGCAGACCCCTGAGGAACCCCATGTGGGACCATAGCAAACTCCGACTGATACGGGGGTAGTGCCACTGCCTGCCATCTATCTGACAGGTAAGAGCGGAACCACTCAAGTGCCATACCCTCTACTCCAGCGGTTTTCAACCGAGTCAGCAGGATGTCGTGGCTCACCGTATCGAAAGCGGCGGACCGGTCAAGCAGAATCAAAATTGCTGACTCCCCCCTGTCCGCCCTCATTCTTAGGTCGTCCAGGACCATCACTAATGCTGACTCGGTTCCATGGGCTGGTCTGAACCCGAATTGTTCCTCCTCAAGGATGTTATTAGTTTCCAGGAAGAGGGACAGAGACCTACTGACCATCCGTTCCATGATCTTTACTGGATACGGCAGGAGAGAGATAGGTCGGTAGCTCTTATGGCAGTTGGGGTCCAGATTGGATTTCTTTAACAGGGGTGTGACCACTGCCTGCTTCCACTCCCCAGTGCCTGTGCAGAAGGATTGTGCACATAGCTGGCGCAGTACAGGAAATAATTCAGCCCCCAGTTCTTTCACTATTTTGTGGGGTGGAGGATCCAATGGGGATCCAGATGTTACTTTAAGGGCTAATTGTCCAAACTCTTGTTCTGCGGGGATATCGAAAGTGTCCAGGATAGCCCCTGGTATCATGCGTTCTTCTGTTTCCTCATCCCTCTCGTCATTCTCCATGCTGCTTTGGTGCTGCACTATGGAGGAGGGGGCGTCCTCCAGACTTTCAATAAGTTTGGAAATTTTTTCCTGAAAGAAGGAGGCCAGACCATCACATAGTTCCTGTGAGGGTTTGATATTACTGTTAGTACAAACAGGATGGGACAGATCTTTTACAATTTTAAAGATATCGCGTGATTTGTAGGAGCTTTTTAAGATAATAGCAGCAAAGTATTCTGCTTTGGCTGTGGCGATCTCTTTCTTGTATTGAGTTATAGTCAGTCTCCAGAGTAGTCTATTCTGTTCTTCGTAGCCTCTTCTCCACTGTCTCTCTGCCCTTTTACAGACATTTTTCAGATCTTTTAGTGTATCTGTATACCAGGGTGCGGAGGGGCTGCCTCTTTTCCTGATTGCTTTCAGGTGGGCTATGCAGTCAAGTCTCTTGGTTACATGGTCACAAAGTAAACTGTAATTCGTAGCAATATCATTTTCTGATTTAAGGAGGGTCTGCATCTGAAAGAGGTCCGTCTCCTTTTCTCCTTTCCTCTTCAGTAATCCCTTCCAATCGCGGCTGATAAAAGTTCTAACTTGTGTATTAACTTGATCTGTATTGCCCAGGGTATGAATATCAAACATTATGAGATGGTGATCTGACCATCCCACTGGTTGGATTTCTCCCATGGTTATAAGATTTTCTTCGGCGAAGATTAAATCTAGAGTATTTCCTTCCCTGTGTGTGGGAGCGGTTACCCATTGTTTTAATCCTAAATTAGCACAGGATTGTATGATATTGTGGTAGGCAGTATCCAAAGTGCCGTTAGTCCACAGGTTGAAATCCCCCAATGCTAGTACTCTGCTGTGGGTGAGTGTGAAGTTGTTAATGACTGAGATTAATTCCTGTTGTTGCATAGCATTAATGAACCCTGGTGGCCTGTAGCAGATTAGGCCAGTGAGGCAGTAACCTGAGCCGAGTTTGATAGATATCCCAGATAATTCAGCGCAGGAGGTTTTGTCTATGTCCAGCGAGGTAATGTTTAGTTCCTCCCTGAAAATAATTCCCGTTCCTCCCCCTCGTTCCTTTGGCCTTGGGTTATGGAGAATCTTGTAACCCTATGGGCATGCTGGACCTAGTTCAAGCTCTAAACCAGCCACCGTCCAAGTTTCTGTAAGGAACAGAATATCCAAGTTATTGGATTCGATCAAGAGCTGTATCTCGGTGGCATGTTTGGGAAGAGATCTCACGTTTAATAACCCACTTCTCAGCTCTTCTTTGGATCTGCATCCCGGTTCTGTGCACAGGCCCCGGCGGCTACCTATCCTGATGACGGCATTCGTGGAGACTTCACCACTACGATTGAAGGGTAGTGAAGTACAGGATGAGAAACATCACTGAAAGCGAACATGCGCATGGCTGCATGGTAGCGACATTTTCCAACTTAGTCGAACTTTCACCTGAGGCGGTAGACAGTTTTTTTGAGAGTTTGTCTGAAATTATGTTTTCACCGGAACAGAGAGAGTGACTTTAAGCAAACGTGCACACAGCGTTCCCTGAACTCTGAATTTGGCCTTCAGCTTTAAAAAAACAAAGCTACTGAGAACTTTTTCCTTCTTCCCCTGAAAACGAAAACTCTTTTCCCAAATCCAAAATATTTACCTTTTTGGCATTTATCTTCTGCTTAAAGTAAAACTATTCTTAGAGAACAGAGCTTCTATTTTTAGGAACTCTAGAGACATTACCTCAACCTCTAGCTTATTTACAAGTAATTGTATTTATATGTGATGAAGTGGTCTCGCACTTTTTCTTCTGTATTAAGAAGCCATTTCATGTGTTATTTTCGCAAATCATTCATGCTGATATAAAATGTGCATCTTTTTTTTAATCATTACACTGCTTGAATGCATACAGTACCTATACTCATTTTCGTGTATTTCGCAAAATGCAATTTTTCAAATGCAAAAAATTTATTTTGGGGTCGTTCGGTATACACATGCACTATTAGTTATGTTTACTATTGCTTAGGTTAGTAAATATGGACATAAATGCGTGGAGTGGGTGTAGTATGTTTATCTAGGGACCTGTATTAATACTCCTATTTCTGACCCTTGTCCGGTTATAATTCACTAATATCCATACAATGGCACAGAAACCCGTTTTCAGATTAAGTCATAGCGCATGCGGTCACATTGAGCAAGCACTATTCCTCCAGCCCCCTAGAAAGCACACCGAGTTCTCTAAACAAACCAAGCCTCAGCAAACCTGGGAAATCCCCGCTGCTATTGTTTTGATTTCGTCCGAGAACTCCTATAAAGAATTTAGGAACGACCAGTTCTTAATGACATCCTTATTGACGTCTTATGTCCATCCTTACGTCAAACACCGGCACCTTTCAGGTATAAATATACCGACGCTGCCCTAAGCAAAGACACGGTGGTGATAAGCTTGGAGCAGTGACTACTTGCCGGAGAGCCCAGCTGATGCAGAGAGCCCAAGGACGCTGCCCCTCCCTTTTTGACGCGCTGAGGAAGACGCTGCCTTTCCTCTTGCCGAGGAATCCAGCCTCCAGCGTTTCCAGCTTGCCCTCGCCGGTAACTGGGATACCGAGTCCTGAGAAAGAGATACCAGCCCTCCAGCCTTCTAAATCCCAGGTACTGAACTGACTAACCCCTTACAGAGAATTCTTGAGTCAGATTCTTGGCAAAACAAACTTAACTTAAACTGCTACTTCCTTACTCCCTCCTATGTATTAGGCTTAGGTCAGGTACACCGGGGTAGGCGTAGTTAGAAGCACCAGTTGATTGCGATTAGTCAATGTATATATGTATGTATATCTTTTATCCATTTTAAAGTATCATATGGCTAAGAAACCATATCAATGCTTTTACAGTATTATTTTATAATCCTGCTTTTACTGTATGCACTTTACTTAACCATAAATATTGCAATTGTAGCCATTCATTTCTCTTGTATGAGAAAAGAGACTGATCAATAAATAACACCTTTTATTGAACACGCCCGTCTCTTCTTTTCTCTACAAACTGGTGAAACTAAGTATGCACGTATTGACTGAGTAAAATAGCTGTCTTTTGTTTTCACACGACTCTAGAGATATACTCTTGATCAGGGAGAGCAAAGTTGTCATGTTCTATGGTTGTCAGAAACTAAATCCCTTCTTGTCTATCCAGGGAGGTTAAACTCCTCCTCGCCTATTCGAGAAAGTTTCTAGTGAACTCTGAGCTAGCTGGCACACAAAACTTAAGTCTAATATCGTCAGTAGAAGACCTAGTTAACCTCTGTCCTACGTCTATACTATTGAAGATATTATTCCAATGCGCAGAGCCTATTGGGATAATAGGAACTACACTACAGTAAAAGCTATGGTTCTTTTGGCAAAATCTATTAACGGATTGTGAAGGGTTAACCATGGCATACCCAAAATTATTCCAAATTGCGGCGCATCAATAAGATCAAAGCTAATACACTCTTTATGACAAAGGTCTTGTAAACAGCAAGTCATATTTATAGATACAGTAGTTCATGTGATGGGTCCAGATGTCAATAATGTTCCATCAACAGCCCGAACATTTTCTGGTCGAGCCTTAACGAGCGTTGGAATAGTTAGCTTATGACACAATGAGGAATCAATAAAATTTCCGGTTGCTCCGGAATCAACCATGACCGTGAGAGTTTCATGAATAGTTTCAACTTCAAACAGAACGTTCATGGACAAATGAGGAACTGAACTTTGAACTGTATTGGCCAAAGACTGTTCAGGAGATTGACTTGAATCTCTCAAGAAATACTCCTGTTCTTTTCCCGAGCTCTTTAGTTTCCTTGACTTTTTTCAGAATCTTTTCCGACAAGTGTGCCTCCAAGTCCTTTTGGTTTATTAGGACACTCTCTAATAAAATTTCCTTTCTTGCCACAGTATAAACATTGTCCGGCCCTACGACGTTGGTCCTTTTCTTCTTGTGATAGAGGTTTTCTAACTCCCCCTATGTCCATAGGTTCTACTGAGTCTTGATGAACTGCTACAATTCGTTCTTTTGTTCTAGAAAAAACTCGAAACTCAGGTCTTCGTTTGTCCCTTTTTCGATCTGCAATTCTATGATCTAATCGTAATGTTAAAGCAATTAAATCCTCACAAGTCGTGGGCTGAGGATCGATGGGGGCAATTAAATCTTTCAAGTCGTCTCGTAGCCCTTGATAAAATAGGGCCGCCTTTTTATCTTCAGGCCATTGGGTTTCGGCAGAAAGTCTATTAACTTGAGTTAAATAATGCACCAGATCTTTATTTCCTTGGCGTAATTCCAATAATTCACGAACTGCTGATCCAGTAATGGTTCTTCTATCAAAAACTTTTTCAAATTCTCTTTTGAAAGCACGCCAATCAATTAACAATGGGTCATCGGTGTTTACCAAAGGAACTGCCCACATTGCCGCATCTCCACTTAAATAAGAAATTAAAAAGGCGATCCTAGATTGAGCATCCGGAAAGGCCGTTGGTCTGACCATAAAATGTAACTGAACTTGGGTTAGGAAGGTCTGGAATTTGTTGGTTTCTCCAGCATATCGTTCTGGAGAGGGAAAAGGCACAGTTTGAGGGACTGTCACAGAAACTGTTGGTGTGGTGGGTGAACTAACTGAAGGTTGAGTAACTGAAGGTGGCATTGTATCCGAACGTCGCTGTGTTTGTAATTGAGCAACCTGATTAGCCAAAGCTGCTGTTTCGGCTCTGGAAGCCGCTATTTCTTTTTGCATATCACCTAAGATTTTACATATGTGATCTAAAGAGGCCATCTTGGCGGTTCTGCTCAGGAGGAACAAAAATCCGTGGGCGGAATATTCTGTCAGAGTTCAAGTTCCTCAGGAGCAGTACCCTCAAGACGCCCACCTTCAGGCAGCCCCGACTCTGAATTAAACAATACAGAGTATCAGGATGGCCAGACGGGGGGAGGGTAAGGAGGGGTACTGCGGGGATGGAGATCTGAAACGATAGAAGCTGTTGTGGTCCACAGAATAAAATCCTTCTTTTGATTGTTTAATTGTGAAGGCTTCAAAGAAAAGATAAAAACACTACTGCTATTGTGCTAGGTTAAAATACACCCTAAGCTCAAAGAACATTAGCATTATGACTGTGATTCATTATATACATCACATATATATACCAAACGATATATACTAATGCAAGGCTTCACAGAATAAAAACATTAGACTCTAATAGTTCTAATTATCAAAATCAAAATGTGCCCAAAGAGTAGAAAGACTCCTTCTTGACAAATGGTTCACAAAAATTGACGGGCTATGCAGATGAGAATAAAAACCTTTTCTATGTTTGCAAGGTTCAAATCAACTTATTCTGGCCTAAAAGTTATTCAAGTGTAAACTCAGTCTTTGCAAAACGATTGTAGGAATTCACATTTTCAGCTCCAAATACTAACTAAAAACGAGTTAAATGAACTCTTTGTTAAAAGAATCAAGATTTTAGATCCTTACCTCAGGATGACCAAACTGAAATACCTGTACTTTCTTTGAACCGGGAAATTGCAAAACGGAGCAGCGGAAAGCTTCAGGAGACAGCAGACTCGAATCGCGATCACAGGATAATCCGCATCGGCAAAAGGGCGCAGTTCCTCTTTATACGCGGTAAAGGGAAAGACGGTGGCCGCAACTGAACACATTTCCAGTGTGATTCAGAGCGCGAAAGAAGAATGAAAGGTGCACGATGTACTCAGTGTGCGCCTATGGGCCATGCAATAGGGCAAAATAGACAGTGCACAAATAACACTTAGGCAAGGGAGGGTGCAGACAAGAATCAAAACATAGAATCATAACAGTTTTAGCCCTGAACATTCAGACGTGGCATCATATGTATAAGTAGATCCAGACATTCCAAAGGTGAATAAAGGTGAATAAAGCAAAAGGCACATAAATGCATAACAAAACATGTGTAATTAAGGTTCTTACAAGAAAGATACTGCTGACAGCATTCACAATTGCAGTCCGATGAACTCCGAGGGGTCATTAAAGTGAGGGGACATGATGAACTGTGAGGAGTCATGACACTCATTTTGCCACTGGATTCTTGTTTCCTGTCCAGGGAAGACCTGGCTTGGCAGATTGGGCTCAACTGTTCCCATGAGGAACAGGGTCAAGACTAATCTGCATATGGCTGGGTCTGAACTGGGGTGGCGAAGTGAGCTAAAGAACTATGATTGATTAAACCAAGATCTGTGACTGGGGAGGAGTGTCTGAAAGTTTTCAGCAGTCTGTCCATCATCTCCTTCTGTTTTCTTAACTTCTAAAAGTGTCATTTTGTAAAGAATAGTAATTTCAAATCCAACTTCACCAAAAGATAGGTGTTTAAATTAGGATTCCAGTGACACCAAACATGAACCAACCATCCCTTACCATACGGAAATGACACTTATAAAATGCAATAAGGCAACTCCAATGATATCCTATTGGAGAGATTGGCCTTGTAGTAGTGACAACGAATTTAAGAGTTTTTCACTACCAAAACATTTAAAACTTAAATGTACTTTTGAAATACGTTGCACCCTGCTCTCTTGGGCTGTCCAGGGCTTACACTAAGGCTGACGTATATGTGTTAAAAAGGAATATGTGAGCCCAACAAAAGGTTTATTTTACCAGGTAGACATGGCAGTTTGAACTGCACACACAGGTTCTGCAATGACAGGCCTGATACATGTTAAAAGTGCTACTCGAGTGGGTGGCACTGTCACAGGGATTTTGCTCATACACAGATCTGTGCATAGAGACTTGGAACCTCAGTAAATTAGGGTGTATCAAAACTCACCTTGGTATCCAAAATCCCCTACCAGACTAGCAATCGGTGTCTCATTGGTTCTTCCATACCCCTAATGATTAACAACCCAGAACATGAATTTAGGACACCTCAAGTAACGTGGAACACATGAACACTCTTTCGTTATACTCTCATATCAGTCCAAAACGAGGAGTAAATGAGGACACGTGCAAGTTTGAACTATTTATTTCTAATGCCGTGATCTCAAGCGCAGTATCTTAGCTAATACAAGCAAACATATAAGCAACAAGGTTATCAGCATAGTTACTATTCCATAAAATACAAAGGGGGAAAGCATGTTAAAATGCTAAAGGGAAGAAGGCTAAATTGCACCTAAACCTTACCCTCCCTTGCTAGTATATTATATTATAGCTACAGAAGGTTTCTTGGGATTACAAGGTCGGCCCCATACCTCTGGTCCTAGTGGAAAGGTATCACATAATTTTCTACACCAGCTCTCTGCATGCGAATGTTCTCCAAACTGTGTCTGCATGCTCTGCGCAGTGCAATATTAAACGGGCCAAAATCAGAGGTGCCCACAGCTGCATATATGTTATGTCTAGAACGTGTGCAGATCAGACCGAACAACACCCACTGGGGTGAAATAACCTTGAAGGCCTCGGCACTCACTGTTCAGACATAGCTTACCAAGCAAGGCTGATACTATATGAAAACATATCATTCTTGTGTGAAGCAAAATATTCTGCGAGACTCTAAACATTTCTAATATCATGTGCCGTGTGCAAAAACAGCAGAGAAGAAAAATGGCATTTAAACTTCCAATAAGCTCATGCTAACTTAACACGGTGTAAAGGCAAAGCCCATCTCCATGACACCCTCCCTTGATCCGAGCACGGATAAGACAAGATAAGAAAAGATAAGGGGCAAATTTTGGAATGCAGAGTTCAAGAACGACAGTCAGAACCTGTCTCAAATTTGCACAGGGGAAAAAAATGTTTAGAACAAAAACCTTATAGTCCGGGTATAATTCAAACTCAATGAATGTAGCCATGGACATAGCGAAGCCAAAATGTCTGGGCAGGAAAAAAGTTCAGGCTTGATAAAAATGTAAAAAATATCCGATGTTCAATATGTGACCTCGGTCATGGAAGAGAGAGGAGCGATGACACATCCCAGTCTAACAATGAATATGCAAAATATGCAGCAACAGCCTCCAACAGGAAGTCACTGTTCTCATCTGAAAATATTTCAGCCATCCAATTTAACAAAGGGAAAGAACATACATGTTCCTCAATTACCGGAGCCTCTAGCACCCTCAGAGGACAACTCGGTGGGTTTTCAATGAAGCTGTGTGCCAAGAAATCTTGCGCCGCTGCGATCACATTCCAACGACCCAGAACTCCATGCATCGCTGCAAAGGCCATAATCCCTCCGTCAGAACAAAGCAAGTCATGAGCAACTAAGGGGCTCATAAGCTAATCATAATCCTCATCGGGAGACACCGCATTGCAGAGACACAAATCCAGGGCCCTGTCGAAATCGCAACTCAGGCAATGAAAGACAGACTGGATGCAAGTAACGTAGGAAAATCGAAATGATAATCCATAAGCCGCACTCAAGGTAGCAAGAGGCAGCGCTCCATAATACTCAAGCAGTGACAGCCGTGACAGTTCTCCTTGTAACACAGGACGTGCATCCATTTTTAAATAAACAAAACAGCAGCAGAATGCCTGCAGCCAGAGCCAGCATTAAGGGAAATCCACCAAACAGGCTGGAAAAAAGTAGAATGAAAAAACGCTGGGCACACACCAAATATAGCTTGAAAAGAAGTCACAAGGACACTGCTTACAACTTTAAGGAAGTGTGCCAGCCCTATGGTGGAGGATGCATTAAAGATAATGTGAATCAACTCACCGAAATGCAAGGGCAAATCAGTATTTAACAAGGCATGCACCTCTGTGCGGGTGTTTGCCACGTGAAGGACGAATGTCTCACGAGCAGATGTGAGGGCAACTTCTTTCTGGGACAATAGAGCTCTTATGCGACTCATCTTGTTGAACTCTGCTTTCAGGGTCGGAATCGTGGGCCAGATGGAAACATCAAGATTCCCATGCAGAGGAGGATACATTACATTTTTACAGCAAACCACATGCTCACTGACGGTAACGACATAAGCAATTCCTGCTACTAACCCACAACAATCCTCATTATTTAAAAGTAAATAACTCCCGTTTGCCATTAATGTGAATTTGGGCACGATAGCAGGCACAGGTGTACCTTTGAAAATACAGGCTAAATTCGTCTCGTTCTGGTTACAAGAGCCATCCAATTGGATATGTCTACACATTAATGAGTGGTCTGGTGTCTCAGTGCATTTTTCACCATTTAAATAAACTTCCTTACCCTCCCTAAGGCATCTACAGGTAAATGGAAGCGACCAAGCTTCATGGAGATAAGCAGTGCTCAGAGGCTCATATCTACCAATGGCATAGTACTTCATACACGCCTCGAACTTGAATAGAGGGAACGGGAGAGATATTAACCTGTGGATAATCCACGTTGCTGAATTGGCCTCAGCCATCGAAAATGGTAAAGGTTCTAACTTCTCAATGTGTAACGTGGAAAATGTTGCATCCTTCATTGACATTAAACGCTGCTTGTCAGTCAAATTAAACGGGGCAAACAAAGATGACATGTTCAAGTAATGCCATTGCACTTTGCCAGCTTTTAAGGTCTGCAAGGTCCATGCACACTGCATAATAGAACGCAATTGATTTTGACCATGGTAAGAAACAGACACTTCATCCTGCACAATATCAACAACAGATGAAACAATATTGTCTAAGGTGTAAATGCGGGAAGAGAGTGTGTTAATGCTGTTATCCACAACTGGCTCAAAGGGGTGGGTAACCCAATATACCCTTGCGGGCTTGGGCAAACAGTATGTATTCAGAAAACGTACCAGCAAGGGTTATATTTTAACGTTCAAGACTTACAGTATGATAAGGTCTGTATTACTAGAACTCTTAACCTGAAATGATCAGTCACTGTTGTAGTTATTATTGCAATTGGAAATGATAGTTAAAAGACCCTCAGGTGACTACCACACTAGTCCTGAGGCTATAAGCAATTCAAAGATGACAAATCTGTTCACCAGATGAATTTCAGAGGAAATGATAAATAGCAACACAGAAATGAATTTTCAAGAAAAATTATTATTTTAGTCTTCAAATCAATTCAATATCTTACAAGGGTACACAATCAAATTAATTGTACATGAATCTTAAGTATAAGGAAACAGAAAAATCATTCCATAGATACATAAGATAAACAATCCAGTCTATATATTAGATGAAAAATGACTTCTTGTTGGAATAACCAGTAAGTCAGATGTTGAAATGCAGACATGGATTGGTGAGTCGACGTTTCGGTCTTTTCTAGAATTATCCCAAGACCATCTGCAGGACGGAAGATTTGGTACAGTATGGATGACCCCTACAGAATGATATAATCAATTTTTGTTTAGAATCGCATCTTAGGCTCTTTTTTGTATGATATTTGAAACTATAGAACAAGATTGTACGCACCGCAGAGGTGATAGGTTTGACTTATAAATGTGCCAAATGAGTCATATTCCGTTTTTCAATTACATAGTGACATATAAGAAACTATTGATTCAGGGATAAGCCAGTCACTTACTGAAATCACAATGATGCATCTCCAAATGGACCTGAGATCTCATACAAAGTAACGACCCATTAACAAAATGAGTTTGAATACAATCGCAATGGTGCAACTCTAAATTGACATGATATTTCATACAAAGTAAGCACTTAGCTGTAAAACGAGTATGAATACACAACATGATGCGACGACATGCCACAAATATGACCAGTTGCATCGATACCTAAAAAAATTGGGTTATTGTGGATGTTCAGTCTCTAATTTGGCTAACATTATGTCATGGTAATCGTCATGTAAATTGTAGAGACAATCAGATGTTTTTGGTTCGCAACTTTTTTATAAATGCGTGTTTTTGACGATTTTAGACATTCAAAGATGGCCGCCAGTAGTGTCTTACAAAATAACATCAACAAAGACTGCTACATGTGACCTGCACGTTGCGTGCACGGGAAGTATAAATATGACTCAATTAGTGTAGTGCATTGATCACCTTTTGACCCGACCCGACCGTGTGACAGCTTGCGCTCGTGTGAGACAAAATTGCGAATGAAAACGAAGTAAGTACAGAGGGAACCAGGCTTAACTAATTGACTGCGCAATAATATGCTCCATGCCTAACGGCTGGGTAGTCAGAAACAAATGTGGCCTCGTCCTTTAAATTTTGTTCTGTTTTATATCAAGCAAACTTCCATGGCTCAAAGATACAAACTATATCATCTCTTTGAATTACTATGATTCCAATACTCAGACTGACTAAGCCGATTATATTTTCCGATTAGTCGACTACACACATAGCAGAGACCTGCTATATTTTACCGACATAAAAGTATTCCTTAAAATCGTGGCATTGCATGCATGTCACGAAGAAATAACTGTCTCTCTAACATAAAGCAGATTAAATGTGTGAGATATAAAAACCAATCGTAAGAGCATGACCGGTAAACATTGATTTTTTAACCGTAGTATTAACTAAGGAAGATATCACTCCAGCCCATGTATTGCTGAATTTATGCCTTAAATTCTTTTCAGCGTTTCCGGTTTTAATTATCGTGAACCAGTACTTGAATCGGTCCTGAATCGGTCTCTCCTAATCCAACGTCATCAAGAGACATGCTTATGATTTACGAAGGTAAAATACTTTAATAATAACACGGAGACACGTCGATACAACCCTAGAAAACAAACTAGATCAGAGACAATTTTTAAAAAATGTGTTAAAAACCTCTTTTTTATGTTTGCATTTCCATAGGGTGTGACTTTATATGTTAAACTGCACCATAGAAGGTCCGCATTGCTATTTGTTTTCTAAAAAAGTAAGTTATGTAACTATACAAGTCTCTCATTTGTGTGAGTAGCTACAACCACAAACTTAAACTCTGATTAGTTCAACTTAAATTCCGATTAGCTTACCTTCTGTCACCACACTGATCAGAATGTTTAGCTCAACCTAATACAAATTATTTTAAAATAAAGGAGATTCTGAAAATGTATATAAATGAGTAGAAAATGTTTTTATCAAGTAAATTAGATTAGCAACACATAGAAAGATATCATTCTGTAGGGGTCATCCATACTGTACCAAATCATCCGTCCTGAAGATGGTCTTGGGATAAATCTAGAAAAGACCGAAACGTCGACTCACCAATCCATGTCTGCATTTCAACATTTGACTTACTGGTTATTCCAACAAGAAGTCATTTTTCACCTAATATATAGACTGGATTGTTTATCTTATGTATCTATGGAATGATTTTTCTGTTTCCTTATACTTAAGATTCATGTACAATTAATTTGATTGTGTACCCTTGTAAGATATTGAATTGATTTGAAGACTAAAATAATAATTTTTCTTGAAAATTCATTTCTGTGTTGCTATTTATCATTTCCTCTAAAATTCATCTGGTGAACAGATTTGTCATCTTTGAATTGCTCATAGCCTCAGGACTAGTGTGGTAGTCACCTGAGGGTCTTTTAACTATCATTTCCAATTGCAATAATAACTACAACAGTGACTGATCATTTCAGGTTAAGAGTTCTAGTAATACAGACCTTATCATACTGTAAGTCTTGAACGTTAAAATATAACCCTTGCTGGTACCTTTTCTGAATACATACTGTTATCCACAACTGCTAGCCCTTTCTCTAAATTAGTAACCCTGGGCGGGCGGCCTACTTCGCCCTTTGCAAAGTAGGTGAAGCAGGCAACACTACGCCCACTCCTTGGGCGTAGCGAAGTTGCCCACCACCCGCCTCCCTCCCGCCCTCCCGAACATACCTAATTTTTAGGAAATGGGCACATAAAAATAAATAGAGACACTTACCTTGTCCGCGGCGTCCCGGGGCTCCCTCTGCTCGTTCACGCCGCCGTCTGCAAACCAATGCGCATGCGCGGGTGGCCACGCATGCGCATTGGTTTGCAGACGGCGGCGTGAACGAGCAGACGGAGCCCCGGGACGCCGCAGACAAGGTAAGTGTCTTTATTTATTTTTATGTGCCCATTTCTTAAAAATTAGGTATGTTCGGGAGGGGGGCATGCAGCGCGTAGTGGGGCTACACGAAGTGCGTGGGTGGGCGTAGTTTCTCACCCACTTGCGTAGCTTCGCGTAGCCCCACTACGCTCACTACGCCCAGGGTTATAAATTAGCCTGATCTATAGCTCTAATGCAGGTAGCAGCCTCAATCTGGGACATTTTCCAGACTTTGTTGTAAATAGCATGTATCCATCTTTTAGATCTGCCATTAGCCGGGCCTTTCACAAAATCATTCAGATCAACATTGTCAGTCAGTTTAGATAAATGCAGCTTAACTGACGCCAAAGTGGAATGTTTGAGCCAACTCTGACATAATTTGCCTACAGAATAGGTAGTCACTGAATGGCCACTTTCAAAACGGGGATCCACCCTGACCTGCGTATAGCCAGGAGCCAAACCCAGAAAACGATGCTGGCAAGAATCAGCACTTTTGTGCCAGAGCAACCAACCCTTGGGATACAAACTTGATATGTTAAAGGAAGAATTTAGCAACAGAGTTTGTAACTCTCTGATCGAAAACTTAGTGCCATTATTCCAACCGGAATATTCTTCTAATTCAGGAAAAGGAGCATTACATTTTTTAATAGTAGCCAATCCAAAGCAAGTTGTCTGGGAAATAGTAGAATTCAAAAACAACATATGGTTCGGGATGAGGCATGAACGGGGCAAAGCCTCAATGCCTTGCACTTGCCAACTCTAAGAACCCCAAACAGATTTAAGATCTATCGTTTCCTTCCACAACTCGTAGCCCCCAACAGCCAATTGGTCTAGAAAGGACTTTGAATACAATAATTTTGTGTCAGTAAGTCTAACCTTGGATTTAGACTTTTCAGGCATTTTAAAATAAAATGCATTGGGATTCGACGGATTAAAATCGGTAAAGTAAGTGAACTTTTTCAAAAAGGAAACTGAACTGTCTTGTATAGGAGCTGGACAATGTTCCCATTGTGTATAATTAACAGTATTCCTCCTGGTATTAGCTTTATGCAGGTAGTGATTGCCAAAATGTTGGAAACAATACAAATCACCATAATTAGCAGATTCTAAATACAAATCTTCAGCATCAAAGGCAGCATAATATTTCAGATCAGAAAACAATGCTTCCACGGCCTGAACATCCCAATCATCAGAAAGTATATTTTGTTTAATCACATCCCCCCTTAGAAACTCTAAGCATATTAGGGACATTTATAACTTCAGTGGGCCCATGGATTTGAAATCTAATAGCATCCCACACAATCCCATCTAAGACGGGCAAAGCAGTGATGTTAACAAAAGCCAGGTCCCTCTTCAATCTGTGTGATGAGGAATGGGGAGCCAATGTTCCATTAATATATTGAATGCAAGTTCTCTCCTCGACATAGTGTCCGTTGACAAGGCGAAAAAAATACACCACAAAGCCAATCGACATGAGCAGGTAAATCGAAAAAAGCACCAACCAAATGTAGGTCCAAGGTGGAATCAAAAAATGTTTTTTAAATAGTGTTGCCAGAACAGAAATTTTTCAAGGGGTCTTCGATGTGTGAGAGTCAGTGTCAAATAAAAATGTGGATTCTGTAGCCAAACGAGTTTGCAAATCAGGCATCGATAAGTCAGTGGGGTAAGTATACAGGCAGGAAACTCATTAAGGGATTTGAAACAGCAGGCATCTTGAGGGCAACATCATGCCTAGCATTAGAAGTCGGGGCCAAAACAGAACTTCTCAAAACCGATGGACATGAGACTGCGTGGGTCATACTAAGAAGAATCGGCCACTCTGTGTATTTTGACATTGTCAATGGAGATATACCTCTTTTCTTTACGACCTGGAAGTGGTGGTAAAATGACTGTTATTGTGCCCTTCATTCCAAGCACTGGAACCGGAGCTCGATGTGAGGGACCAAATTCTTTCTTGTTTTTGACCTTCTCTCGAACCAGTTCTCCAATTTGGGGTAGTCAGCCAACTACCGGAATCTGCAACTCAGCTTCAGATGTGCAGGGCAAATGTTCCTTTGCAAGACTGTCTCTCGTCTTTTGTAGATCCTGTAAAACATTGCAATGTTTATTTACGTCAAAGGAGGCAGCAACAGCCACCTGGTCTAGACCGCCAAGGTCCGGGACGAACCTCTTGATACCAAAGAGCATTTCGTATAGGGTCCGCCCATCCAGAGACCTTCTAGGGAGATTATTAAGGGCACGCTGCACGCTATTGAGGTGGGCCAGCCAGTTCCTGCCAGTGCCTATAACCCTAGCTGTCAAAGACTGCTTTAATTCACGGTTCATTCATTCCACAACACTATTACCCTCAGGTCTGTATGGAGCCGAAAACTTGACTTGGACTCCCAACAAAGCCATGGTATCCTTATACGCCTTAGAGGCGAAAGCAGGAACCTGATCCGAATGGAAGGTGCCACAGGCAAAAATCACTACAAAGACACGCAAGTCTCTTGTGACAGTTTGCGAATCAGCGCTGCGGTGAGGCCAGACCCACACAAAGTGTGCGCATGAATCAACTGCTACTAAGATGTACTTATATGCAGTATCAGAAGAAAAGGGACCGCAGTGATCTAAATAAACACAATAAAGTGGTTTATTAGAAATGTACAACTGTGTCTGGGGTGGACGCGCAGCAGTTGAAGGTTTAATCTGCTGGCTAATGTCACATTGAAGGACATAATCACGCGTCTGTCTGAACAGCCCCAGCCACCAGAAACGTTGTTGCAACTGAGAAACAGTAGCCGAAACACCCGCATGCGCAGACGCTACACCTTCATGGGCAGTTGTAATCAGTGTGGACCTGCGGTCCGTGCTGGGAATCAACCGTTCACCAACGTCTGGAATTTTCACATAATGGATTTTATCAGGACTTAAGTGATACGTATACTTCGAAGGGAACCCCTTAGGATATTTACTACCCTTCTCAGTGGCAGCAACAGCTGCTAAGATGTCATCATCAATCTTACTTTTAGAACGTGTAACTGCTGCAACCAAACATGTCGATACTGCTGTTTTGGTGGTTTCATCAGCCAAAGAATTCCCAACAGCGTGAACTCCTACGCGCTGATGACTGAGAGTATGAATTACATACACGAGTGGCAACTGCTCTTTGAGCTCAGCCACTCGGACCCAGATTATTTTATGTTTTATTGTGCTACCCTTGGAATCACGAAAATCATTCTGAACCCAAAAGTACAGGTTCTCATTGTAAGACTGTACACAGTAGTAAGAATCACTCACAATTAGAGTCGTCCCACTAGGATCAGCGTACTCGAATGCAAGCATCAGAGCATGGAGCTCTGCCAATTTTACAGTACAGTCCCCTAAAGTCTGCGTGTGCACGACTTTGGACTTGAATTCATCATTCACCATGGTACCTACCACAATAGCGCAAGCAGAAACGTATGCGTGTTTAGACCCATGCGCATCTTCGCCGAACCATCAGTGTAAATGATACAATGGAAATCCTCCAAAGGCCGCATAGTCAATGGCGCAAGATGAACAAATTCATACTGCAAAAACTCCTGTGACTCTAAGGAGGCATCAAAAATAAACATGACATCGGGAGACGTCAAATATGCTGCTCATTGTATCCACCGTGGGTGCAAAGCTTTAGAATTAGGTACACTGGCTTTCATCACCTCCTCTAGTGCAGGATACAGGTAACAACCAACATGCGCTGTCCCTGCGACAGTGAACGTTCCTTCAGAATCGCCATCTGCACTGCTGTCAAAACTTTTTCCACAGTGGAAAACTGCATTTCACCCAAAGTGTACAAGTGTGACTTGTAAGCAATAGGTACTGTGTCTCCTTCGTTAAAAGTAAGGTAAGTGAAACCCACCGCCCCAGGGATGATTCTTATCACCAGGTTGGTGTGGTTATCACGAGTCAGTAAGAATTTAGATTCTAGAAGATCAGCCTGCAAAGATTGCAAAACGGCTGTACGTTCAGGCAGCCAGCACGATTTGCTGAAAGTAGGTTGTATCAAAGCATACAAAGGCTTGATACGCTGGGCATATTCGGGAATGTAAGTACGCCCGAAATTAAAAAAACCCAGCAAGGACTGTAGTTTTTTCAGTGTTGAAGGAGCGCGCAGTTGTGCTAACCCTCGTCCTTCATTGTTAAGCTCGTAACCCAGGAACAACACTGTGTACTCTGCAATGTGAGACTTTGCAAAGTTAAATTTGTAACTGAAGTCCGCAAAGCTACAAATTATGCGGTCAACGCGACACAGATGCGCCCAAATTTCGCCGTCTGTGAGATAAATGTCATCCACATACAAACACGCATCTGGGTCAACTCTCTCTAAGAGAGAGACAATGCGGGTAGCAAACACACCCGGACAATTCTAATAGCCCATAGGTAAACGTTTAAAATGGTGTTGATTACCGCCACTAGTAAAACTGGTCTATTTGGAGCTTAGACCATCCAAATGGTGGGCAAAAAAACATTGGATATGTCAAGCGTGGTCTTAAACCATTTACGCTCAAGACTGTCCACTAAGGCAGAGCCGTGGGTATTCTGTACTGCACAGGTACTGCAATGCGAGTTTAAATGCCGGTAATCCAATACCAAATGGTACGATCCGTCAGGCTTGGTCACAGTAAAAAGTGGGCTATTCATTGGTGACACGCAAGTTTCAATTACGCCTTGATATTACAATTGTTCAAGGATTTCCGCAATGGTAGCCTTAGCTTCACGTCGGATGGGATATTGTGGTTGAGGCTGTGGCATGGACCGTAAGGGAATCTCGTGGTGTGGGGAAATTTATCCCAAACACAATATGTATGGTATAGAGCTGGCGCAAGGGCCTTAGCACACTCTTCTGCAAAATTCATTGCATGCTCCTTGGAGACCATGTGCGCGAAACTAAGGAGGATCACCTTCTCTCCTCTCTGAGCTGCGAGGACAAAAGGTGGGGTCCAGTCAGCCTCCGCTAACAAAATGTCATAGGAAGTTGTAAGATTTTCCCAAAATACCCCTTTTATGGTACGTTGTATGTCACCTTTGATCAAAAGGACAATTTCATAAAGCCTATCAGGGGGAGCTACACTCGTATCACCTGTCTCCACAACAACATATTGATTAGTCGCTGTCACCTTCAGTAGTGGACACAGGGCCTCTCGCACAATGGTAATCTCCGCTGCGCTGTCCAGCAGGGTCAGAGCCCATGTCAGATTCCAAAGCTGCATTTTTACAATCTGTGGCATATCTCGCTGTTAACGCGGCAACTTTCTTTTTCTGAAACGGGGGTCTTTTCTGTGAAGAATCGTCCTGCTTGCCTTTTCCGTCTTTCGGGCGGGGCTGGTCGCGAGTCTGCGGGCCACCCCTACCTCTTCCGCCGCTTCCACCACCGGACGATGACGGCGATGTGTCCTGTAAAGAACGAGGAGAGCGTTGATCAGGAACAAACCTATCAGGCTACTTAATCGTAGTGCGGTTGCGGTTGCGCAAATCATATACGCGCTCAGTAGATGCAGGCACAGGTGACGGGGGACGGGACTCCTGTTTCTGCTGTTATTTCCCCTGTTTTTTATTTCTGTTCCGATTTTTCTTTGGAGCTGAGGGTTGAACGTCTGTGTCAGACATTGCACCCTGGGTTTGCTTTTTATTTTTAGCAGTAAAAGTCTTGACACCCAAACTATTGCGGCCAATGGTTTTGTAGGCAGGTAATAATTCTCGGTAACTGGCGGGGTTTGTCTGCGTCGGGAACCTCGCGTAAGGTATTAGTCACCTGAAAATTCACAGCATCCCTCTTCACATTAGAAAGGACAAGCTCGGCTACTACATCAAACGCGCCAACGTGTCTCATTCCCAATTCGACCGCAGCCTCAGGTCCGTGTTCGTCCTGAACACAGTTAATGACCGTTGGAAGGGAAGCCATTGACGGAGTGCCGAAGCACCTCGTGTACACTGCCGCAAAAATTCTTCTCCACATAGCAGGCATTGTAGAACAGCTAAGATGCAATCTTGCCCGATTGGTCTGAATGACATAAACCATGTGGTATTTAATTCTGTTAAATGAGTTAATCCCAAAATGTGGACTATGCGCTCACGACACTTCATCGTCAGAAGAGTGTTCTCCGCGGTGATCTGGGTATCGCTGGTGATTTGGCTTGCCATATCAAAGCAAAAGGAGCAAAAATAGTATTCCTGCAGCAAGTCCCAAATGAGAGGCAGTCCGCCAAACACAGAGTGCACGAAGTTTGGAAAAATTCCTAGGACTGCTTCAAAAGGTGCTAACAGTCCCGTACATGTACAATACCACTCGTATCAGACATGTTTAAGATACGACCTAACATTTCTGAGAAATGTACAGGGCAGTTTGTAGTTAATAATGTGTGTATCTCTAGAGAGGTCCTTGCGACTTGCTGATCGTATGTTTCTTTGTCCGAGGTCAATGGCACAGTTTTTTGTAAAAGAATGGCTTTCCTTCTGCTCAAAGTATCAATTCGTATAGAAGAGATGTTCAGTGAAGGCCATAACGGCGACTCCCAGTCTTAGTTTTTAAAAACAATAATTGCATACAGTAACCCTGGCTGACACAGTTACGAGATAGGCTAAACCGGGCAACATGCCACCGCAGCTGTGATCATTCAACATAACGTAACTTCCATTAGAAAGTTGCCTAAAAAGTGGACCAATCACTGCAGCTGGGAAACCTTGCAGGTGGCAGGATAAATTGTTAGAGGAACCATCGCAGGCCCCGTGTAAGTTTATTCCCTGACATAGGAGATAGCCGCTTAGTGCATTAACACAATTATTACCACTAAGAAACACTTCTTCCCCCCCACTCCAACATCTGTGTGTATAAGGTAATTTCCAGGATGTCTTGATGTATTTTTTACCCAACCTTTCATATAGGCCTGCTGGTATACGTTTTAAGCAATACTGAAAGTGGAGCATTGTAACAGGCAGAGTGATTGTACCGTGTATTATCCATTCAATAGCTGGTTTTTCAGCGAATGTAAATGGCAATCTTTCCAGTTTTTCAATGCTCAGCACCGTATAGTCTGCTCCCCTCTGCGTCAATTTGATTTGTTTATCTGTGAGATTAAATTCAGAAAACAATGACGTTGTGTTGATTAAACGCCAAGGCTCATAGCCTGAACGAAGGTTTTGTAACATCCAGCCTAATAGCATTATAGAACGCAATTGCGACTGACCATGTTGCAACATGACCAAGTCCTGTTGAATTATGTCTATGGCAGAGGATACTAGGCTGTCCAAAGAATATATTCTGGATGATAGAGTCGTTCACCCATTGTCAACTACAGAGAGAGATTTCTCTAAATTAATACAATTAATTTCTCGTATACGTTCAGCAGTCTCTGCTTGTGTATTCTTCCATGCTTCATTATAAAGAGCATAGATACCAGCGTATATAAAACATTTATGACGCGGCTTCTTCGGTCCTTGTAAGAAGTCCCTCAGGTGAGCGCCAGCTTTAACTAAAGATAAGTTTTTTGTCACTTCTTTCAGTGTGGACTTGTGTAGCCACTCAAGGCACAGTTTCCCTACACCGTAAGATGTTACTATCCCTGGATGCTGTCTTTGAACATATCTTGGATCTGGCCTAGTGTATGTGAACCCTTGTGTCTTGTTCAGGAATCTATCTTGACAGTTGTTTGTGTCTGTGGGCAAGATTAACCATTTTTTCCATTCAGGATCTGATCTGTTGTGAAGCAAAATAGTATGTATGTTGACCACCCCCTCTGAAGTGTTACTACTATCAGGTTTAGGTGTAGGTATAGACAGTTTGTTTAAATCTTTTATCTTGGCTAACCCAAAACAAGATGTCTGTTGAACAGTGTCATTCAAAAACATTATTTGCTCTCGGATGATGCCCGCTCTGAATAACCTTATGGGGCCCGATGTAGGTAAAACGCATTTACCGATTTTAAAATACCGATCCGTACCGAATCGGTATTTCAAAATCGGAAAATGATATGTAGGAAATAATCATCGGAAAAATACCGAATCGGTAGCATTCGGTATCGAGAGTCGATACGTACCGATTCGCCAACTACCGAATCGGTATAGGCCGGGTCGGACAAGTCCGAATCGTGAAAAAAAAAATGCGGAACCAACCGAATCGGTAAACGCCGATTCGGAACAATAAATACGCCCCATGGGCCGAAAGGCCAATAGGAAGGCATTATACATTCCGAATCGGTATTTACCGAACACATTCGGAAAATACCGATTCGGAAAATACCGATTCGGAGAATGCCGTTTTGCCGAGCTGGTTGAGTGACACTGAAGACATCAGCCAATGAGCTGTAAGCACCCTCCCCCACAGGGTGTGGCAACCCAGGCAGGTGCAACTCATCAGAACATTCTGGAAAGCTGCATGAGTTGAGCAGACACAGAGAGAGCAGCATTGTGAGCAGGATCCCTGAGAGACATGGACACCAGCACAGAGAGCCAGAAGGCAGGGCGGAAGCGCAATCCTAAATTCAGCACCATGGAGCTACAAACTTTGGTGGAGGAGGTGGTGAGGGTGCACACCCAGCTATATGGCAGGCAGTCCCTGACTGTCCCGGAGAGCACCAAGAGGAGGCTGTGGCTCGACATCGGGGAGAAAGTCAATGCAGTTGGTGTCACCCACAGGAGCCTAGACGACCTCAAGAAGAGGTTTTATGACATCCGTGGCGTGACCAAGCGCAAACTGGCCGACCTGCACAAGCAGGCTGGACTCACTGGAGGAGGAACAAACCGTGCGCCACCCCTCACTCAGCTGGAGGAACTAGTGGCGACGACCATCGAGAGGGCCAGTGTCGTGGGCATTGGGGACCTGGATAGCTCATCCCGAGCTACAGCTACAGGTAAGAAGCATGCGCAACTTGACACACCATACCAGACACCTCCCCTACAGACCCAATGCACAGCCAAACCCCAGGCCAGTACAGCTAGCAACAGACATGAGCAATGCATCGTGCTAAATGTACTCAGCAAAAGTTACCAATAATGCCACAGCAGAAGCATGAGATAAATAACTGTAATACAGCATCAACGTGTTTGTAATGAGATGTGCAATGCTTTAATAGTTGTGACTGGAACACATTAGCACCCACTTGACAAATGCTTCTTTGTACCTAGGGGCACCATCAGGCGGGGGAGCAGCATCAGCTCCAGCACCAACAGCCAGTGCGGCAGTGGCAAGCACCAGTGCAGCAGCACAGGAGGAGGAGGACAACAGCTGTGCCCTGGCAAATGAGGAGGACACAGGACATTCCCTCACAACTCCACACTCCCCCCGACTGTCTCAGTCTCAGTCGCCCTCATTGGTATTCTCCCCGGACAACACACCACCACAGAGCCACCCTGCACCTGCCACTTCCCCGGCCCGGAGGAGAATAGTGGCTCCATTAGTCATCATGGAGGGGGCAGCGGGTCAGGCTCCTGCACAAGACCCCGTGACACCAGCGACACCAGAGCACACACAGCAGGGCAGCAGGATTCCACGTAGGCCACGTGCTACCAGCAGCCCAATACCAGCACCGGGAGGCAGCGTCTTCGCAGGGCTGGAGACCAGCATGGTCACAATTCAGAGGATGCAGGCGAAATCCATCCTGGCCTGCCATCGCCAGTTGCGCCTGCACAACCTGCAGATGGGTGAGATGACACAGGGCTTCAAGACCTTCGTTGACAGCAACAAGGACATAGCAACATCAATTGGCCGAATGACCACTGCCATCACCCAGCTCTGCACCAGGTTGGATGACCATGAGCTGAGTCGTCGCAGGGATGCAAGAGTCACGAACAGGTCACTCACCCGCCTTGCGGCTGCGACTGCACAGTCATGCCAACGTGGGGCAAACATGGAGGCCAGCCTCACACAGTCCATGTCCGAGGTCACTAGGGGCATGGGCCGTATAACAACAGCCATGGAGACACTACTCATCTCCAACACCGCAGTGAATCCCGTCCTGGGCGAGGCTGGGGACAGCAGCAGCCGCAGCAGCCCGGCCAGCACTGCGTCAGAGCCGCGCCGGAGCACCAGACGCTCAGCTGAGGCTGCAGGGCATTCTGAAGGGGGTGAGGTTCATCCCAGTGGGCCTGCTAAGCGCAGCAAAAAATAGGACTGCCACTGCGGGTGAGGCAACCCGGACATTGGACATTCCTACCCCTTGTTGTTTAACTTTTCTTTTGTTGCACATCAGTGCAGTAACGTTGATGCAACATTATTAAATTTAATTTCTGAACACATACATTGACCTGTTTGTGCATCTGTACTCACTCAGAAATAGTTGTCTGTGATCTCCTGACGCCTGTATCTGCCGTCAGATGGTGCAGAGACTCCAGCAGGTAGTGGTAGTGGGACAGCATTGTCATCATCAGGGTCCTCGTAGTCGGATAACTCTACCTCAGTGCCTTTCCTGACTGCAAGGTTGTGCAACATTGCACACACAGCAATAATCTTGCAGCAGGTGATGGGGGTGTATTGTCTTGCACCTCCGCTCTTGTGCAGACATCTGAACCTGCTCTTCCAGATGCCAAAGGTCCTTTCCACTACGTTCCTCGTGCTTTTGTGTGCACGGTTGTACCTCCTTTGGCTGGGTGTTGAGGGGTTGAGGTAAGGTGTGAGAATGAACGAGCGTAGGGCATATGCACTGTCGCCTGGAAGGAGAAGGGGTAACATTACTCACATGCATACATGTATTACACACTGCAATTTTGGTAATGGGGGTCTGACACTGTGTCTTACCTAGGAGGTATCCTTCGCCAAATTCCCCTGCCATCAGCCGTGCATAAATCCCGCTACTCTGGAAGATATAGGAGTCATGGGTACTCCCCGGAAACTTTGCAACCAGGTCAGTGATCACACACTTGGCATTGCATATCACTTGCACATTTATGGTGTGCCGTGACTTCCGATTGCGGTATACGTATTCGGTGTCAGCAGGGGGGCAAATCGGTATGTGTGTGCCATCTATGCAGCCAATGATGTGGGGGAATCTTGCCATCTGATAGAATTCAGCTTTTGTCTGTGCCAGTTCTGCATGGGTGGAAGGGAAGGAGATGTAGTGGGCCATCCTCTGGATCATGGCATCAAGGAACTTGTGGAAGAACCTTGACAGGCTGCTCTGGGTCACCCCTCCTGCCACAGCAACTACACTTTGATAGCTGCCAGACGCCAGAAGATGTAGGCAGCATAGCACCTGCACCTGCACAGGGATTGCATGTGCCCTTGGGGTGGGGTGCTGCAACAGGGGTTGGAGGTCCCTGATGAGGTCTCTGATGGTGTCTGCCTCCAGCCTGTACCTCTGTAGGATCTCTGGATCTGTCAGCATGCACAGGGTCACCCTCTGCCTGTACACCTGCTCCTGTCTCAGCCATTCCCTCTCACCTTCCTGCTGTAGCCGTAGCCGTCTAGCTATGACATAGAAAGCTGCCATGTTGCAAGTAGAACTGCATTTTGGGTCTTTTTTTATAGGTTGCACCTGGTTACCACCTGATTCAAATCCATGGTAATTTCCGAGTCAGAAATACCGATTTTAGAGCAAAATCGGTATTTCTGTGCTTACCTACATCTCAATCTTAGGGTTTTCGCATGGAATCGGATTTTCACCGATTCGGAATATATACCAATTCGGCGATTTTACCGAATCGGAAAGTCACCGAGTCGGTCGGATTCCGAATCGGGAAAAAGTAGTAATCGGAATAAATCTCCGAATCGGTAGATTACCTAATCGGAGATTTTTTCCGATTCCTACATTTTTCCGATTCGGAATCCGACCGACTCGGTGATTTTCCGAATCGGTAAAATCGCCGATTTCGCAGGATTTCGGCCTCCTACATCCCGTTGTCTGTATTCCGATCGGTAACGGCCGAAAATACCGATTTTCGGCCGTTACCGACCGACCTACATCGGGCCCATGGACACCAGCACAGAGAGCCAGAAGGCAGGGCGGAAGCGCAATCCTAAATTCAGCACCATGGAGCTACAAACTTTGGTGGAGGAGGTGGTGAGGGTGCACACCCAGCTATATGGCAGGCAGTCCCTGACTGTCCCGGAGAGCACCAAGAGGAGGCTGTGGCTCGACATCGGGGAGAAAGTCAATGCAGTTGGTGTCACCCACAGGAGCCTAGACGACCTCAAGAAGAGGTTTTATGACATCCGTGGCGTGACCAAGCGCAAACTGGCCGACCTGCACAAGCAGGCTGGACTCACTGGAGGAGGAACAAACCGTGCGCCACCCCTCACTCAGCTGGAGGAACTAGTGGCGACGACCATCGAGAGGGCCAGTGTCGTGGGCATTGGGGACCTGGATAGCTCATCCCGAGCTACAGCTACAGGTAAGAAGCATGCGCAACTTGACACACCATACCAGACACCTCCCCTACAGACCCAATGCACAGCCAAACCCCAGGCCAGTACAGCTAGCAACAGACATGAGCAATGCATCGTGCTAAATGTACTCAGCAAAAGTTACCAATAATGCCACAGCAGAAGCATGAGATAAATAACTGTAATACAGCATCAACGTGTTTGTAATGAGATGTGCAATGCTTTAATAGTTGTGACTGGAACACATTAGCACCCACTTGACAAATGCTTCTTTGTACCTAGGGGCACCATCAGGCGGGGGAGCAGCATCAGCTCCAGCACCAACAGCCAGTGCGGCAGTGGCAAGCACCAGTGCAGCAGCACAGGAGGAGGAGGACAACAGCTGTGCCCTGGCAAATGAGGAGGACACAGGACATTCCCTCACAACTCCACACTCCCCCCGACTGTCTCAGTCTCAGTCGCCCTCATTGGTATTCTCCCCGGACAACACACCACCACAGAGCCACCCTGCACCTGCCACTTCCCCGGCCCGGAGGAGAATAGTGGCTCCATTAGTCATCATGGAGGGGGCAGCGGGTCAGGCTCCTGCACAAGACCCCGTGACACCAGCGACACCAGAGCACACACAGCAGGGCAGCAGGATTCCACGTAGGCCACGTGCTACCAGCAGCCCAATACCAGCACCGGGAGGCAGCGTCTTCGCAGGGCTGGAGACCAGCATGGTCACAATTCAGAGGATGCAGGCGAAATCCATCCTGGCCTGCCATCGCCAGTTGCGCCTGCACAACCTGCAGATGGGTGAGATGACACAGGGCTTCAAGACCTTCGTTGACAGCAACAAGGACATAGCAACATCAATTGGCCGAATGACCACTGCCATCACCCAGCTCTGCACCAGGTTGGATGACCATGAGCTGAGTCGTCGCAGGGATGCAAGAGTCACGAACAGGTCACTCACCCGCCTTGCGGCTGCGACTGCACAGTCATGCCAACGTGGGGCAAACATGGAGGCCAGCCTCACACAGTCCATGTCCGAGGTCACTAGGGGCATGGGCCGTATAACAACAGCCATGGAGACACTACTCATCTCCAACACCGCAGTGAATCCCGTCCTGGGCGAGGCTGGGGACAGCAGCAGCCGCAGCAGCCCGGCCAGCACTGCGTCAGAGCCGCGCCGGAGCACCAGACGCTCAGCTGAGGCTGCAGGGCATTCTGAAGGGGGTGAGGTTCATCCCAGTGGGCCTGCTAAGCGCAGCAAAAAATAGGACTGCCACTGCGGGTGAGGCAACCCGGACATTGGACATTCCTACCCCTTGTTGTTTAACTTTTCTTTTGTTGCACATCAGTGCAGTAACGTTGATGCAACATTATTAAATTTAATTTCTGAACACATACATTGACCTGTTTGTGCATCTGTACTCACTCAGAAATAGTTGTCTGTGATCTCCTGACGCCTGTATCTGCCGTCAGATGGTGCAGAGACTCCAGCAGGTAGTGGTAGTGGGACAGCATTGTCATCATCAGGGTCCTCGTAGTCGGATAACTCTACCTCAGTGCCTTTCCTGACTGCAAGGTTGTGCAACATTGCACACACAGCAATAATCTTGCAGCAGGTGATGGGGGTGTATTGTCTTGCACCTCCGCTCTTGTGCAGACATCTGAACCTGCTCTTCCAGATGCCAAAGGTCCTTTCCACTACGTTCCTCGTGCTTTTGTGTGCACGGTTGTACCTCCTTTGGCTGGGTGTTGAGGGGTTGAGGTAAGGTGTGAGAATGAACGAGCGTAGGGCATATGCACTGTCGCCTGGAAGGAGAAGGGGTAACATTACTCACATGCATACATGTATTACACACTGCAATTTTGGTAATGGGGGTCTGACACTGTGTCTTACCTAGGAGGTATCCTTCGCCAAATTCCCCTGCCATCAGCCGTGCATAAATCCCGCTACTCTGGAAGATATAGGAGTCATGGGTACTCCCCGGAAACTTTGCAACCAGGTCAGTGATCACACACTTGGCATTGCATATCACTTGCACATTTATGGTGTGCCGTGACTTCCGATTGCGGTATACGTATTCGGTGTCAGCAGGGGGGCAAATCGGTATGTGTGTGCCATCTATGCAGCCAATGATGTGGGGGAATCTTGCCATCTGATAGAATTCAGCTTTTGTCTGTGCCAGTTCTGCATGGGTGGAAGGGAAGGAGATGTAGTGGGCCATCCTCTGGATCATGGCATCAAGGAACTTGTGGAAGAACCTTGACAGGCTGCTCTGGGTCACCCCTCCTGCCACAGCAACTACACTTTGATAGCTGCCAGACGCCAGAAGATGTAGGCAGCATAGCACCTGCACCTGCACAGGGATTGCATGTGCCCTTGGGGTGGGGTGCTGCAACAGGGGTTGGAGGTCCCTGATGAGGTCTCTGATGGTGTCTGCCTCCAGCCTGTACCTCTGTAGGATCTCTGGATCTGTCAGCATGCACAGGGTCACCCTCTGCCTGTACACCTGCTCCTGTCTCAGCCATTCCCTCTCACCTTCCTGCTGTAGCCGTAGCCGTCTAGCTATGACATAGAAAGCTGCCATGTTGCAAGTAGAACTGCATTTTGGGTCTTTTTTTATAGGTTGCACCTGGTTACCACCTGATTCAAATCCATGGTAATTTCCGAGTCAGAAATACCGATTTTAGAGCAAAATCGGTATTTCTGTGCTTACCTACATCTCAATCTTAGGGTTTTCGCATGGAATCGGATTTTCACCGATTCGGAATATATACCAATTCGGCGATTTTACCGAATCGGAAAGTCACCGAGTCGGTCGGATTCCGAATCGGGAAAAAGTAGTAATCGGAATAAATCTCCGAATCGGTAGATTACCTAATCGGAGATTTTTTCCGATTCCTACATTTTTCCGATTCGGAATCCGACCGACTCGGTGATTTTCCGAATCGGTAAAATCGCCGATTTCGCAGGATTTCGGCCTCCTACATCCCGTTGTCTGTATTCCGATCGGTAACGGCCGAAAATACCGATTTTCGGCCGTTACCGACCGACCTACATCGGGCCCCTAATCTCTGCACTTGCCAGTCTTTTGTGCCCCAGACAGTTTTTGTCTTAATGGTGTCTTTCAAAAGTCAAAACCTCATGTAGACAGCTGAGCATAAAAGGCCGAGAGTAAATTTGCTTTGTATTTGTCAACAAACTTTTCATTCCTGTCTTATTAACATTTTTAAAGTAAAATGATTCTGGACTTGAAACATTATACCCTGAAAAGTATGGAAATTCACCCACATATTTTTGGGAGCTACCCTTTGGTGGCGTAGGACAATGTTCCCATTGGTTATAAGTTAATACATTTCTAAGATTTGCAGATTTAAGCAAGAAATGATGACCATAGTGATTATAACAATACATTTGGTCATAATCTGATGAACCTTCTAAATATTCATGATTTGTAAACTTTGCAGACATTTCTAAGTCTGACATCATATTATTAACAGTCTCAAAGTCCCAATCATCAGAAAAGGTTCTAGATGAAACAAAGTCACTCAAGGAAATCTTGAATTGGTGTAGAATCTTCAACAGCTCTGCCGGACCAAGAATATCATATTCAGTTCTGTCCCAAGCTATACCATCTGGTATAGGAACGGCTTTGATGTTCACTGATGACAAGTCTCTTTGTTAACGATAAGATGATTTGTGTGGCTTGAGCAGTAAGTTGATGTTCTTACTTGCTGTGTCCTTTTTAACAACATACCGTTTATCAGCGTTCCCAAAGAAAATACAAGAGTCAACCAAAGCAGAAGCAAAAGTACACCCAACACAATCCAAAATTCAATCCATGGTGAAGCCAGATAAGTCTTCTCCAGTTGATGAAAACGTTCTGTTGCTTGTTCCTTGAAAGTTCTTTTAGCTGGGGTCGTTTCAGGTTCACTGGGATCCTCGGAAAACGTATCAAAGTTAATGAAGTAGCCAGAGGCAGTTCTGTCTATTGTAGGGATTGCATCAGGATTGGTTGAAATTGCTGGAACCCCTTGATCACTTATTACATTTGTATAGTCAGTTGCTATTTCATTGTAGACAGGCATTTCTTGACAAACTGTTATTTGGGTCTCAAGAGTTACAATTCCATGGCTTTGTTGCATAGTCCTTCCTTTCACACTGCAGATTCGTCAAAGGTGATGAGTCTCTCAGTTTGAATTTCTTGGATAGTAGCAAGATTCGGCGTCTGCTACATCTTTGGAGTCCACTTGGCCTACTACTTATTATTGGCCAAATGATTTGGTTTGACCAGGTCAAAGCTAGGATTGATAGTTTCTCTTCAGTGGTTGTTGGCTTCTGAAGTACAATTCTTTGTCTGGATCTTATTTAATTTAAGTCCGGCAAAACAGCCAAATGATCTTTGATATCAAAGGGTTTTTGTTCCACCACTAAAGTGTGACGATCGAGGTCCTGCACAATCATTCTAGGTCCATAAAGGATTTCATATGGAGTGATTCCCCCTAGAGAACTTCTTGGCAGATTGTTAAGACTACGTTGGACACTTATTAGATGTTTGACCCACCCGTCAACAGAGCTTGTAGAGAAATAGAGAGACAGGCGTTTTCAATGGGAAGGTTTATTGAACAGTCTTCTTTCTCATACAAGAGAAGTGAACTGCTATAATCGTTAAGCAGATTGCAAAGTAGAATGCGTACAGCGAGAATAGTATTATAAAATAATACTGTAAAAGCATTGTATGGTTGCTAAGCCATATACAAATACATACATAAATAACATTGACTAAAAATACTCAACTGGTGCTTCTAAATACCCCTACCCCAATGTACCTAACCTAAGTCTAGTACGCGGGAAGAAGTACGTTTTGTGTAGCATAGGTTTTAGTTATTTTTGCCAAGAATCTATCAAAGGTTTCTCTAGGTTCTAATCAGCTCCATACCTTGGTTTATAATGAAGGAGGTCCGGTATCTCTGTCTCAGGACTCGATTTCCCAACACCCTGCAAGGGGAGCTTGGAATCACCGAAGCTGGATTCTCGGCGAGAGAAAGGCAGCCTCTTGATTAGTGCATCAGCTGGAGAGTCGGCTTCCTTCGGCACTTGATGTAGCGTGCTGCGTCGGGCAAGTAGATAGTCGAACTGCTTCGAACCACTGTAGTTTGCCATAGCAAGTGAAGGTATATTTATACCTTGAAGGTGTTTAGGAATGCCATAGATTCACGTAAAGTCAGGCATAATAACATCAGGAAAAAACCCCTAGGGAATATTTGTTATTTGCAAAGTACATGAGTTCTTGGACAAATCAATATTCAAGCAAGGGGAAGTTCCCTAACTGCTTCAGCCGATTTTCCAAGAAATCGTTGTGACGTTTCGTATGGGTGGAAGTAGCCATGCCTGTTTTTGGTTTGCATGGGCTATGTCTAAATAAGGGATTGATTTCTATGCCTATATAAGGGCAATGTGAATTGTACCTATATTAGGGCATGAATCGGGAAAATTCACTCCGACCTCTAAATGCCACACAACAGTGCTGCAGGCCCACTAGTAGTATTTAATTTATAGGCCTCTGGCACATGTAGTGCCACTTTATTAGGGACTTATAAGTAAATTAAATATGCCTTTTGGGTATAAGCCAATCTGATGGAGCAGGATTTCGCGAAAGACACCTGCTCAATTGAACACCCCTAAAATACCTACTAACAGTAAGTAGTGTTATAACAACTAATGTGCACATTTACACTACACGCGGGAAGCTTGCTTTGCAATATGCATGATCTAACCGTAATTAATGCGTAAATAAGCATAATTGGAATAATGTTGTGCTTAGAACGAATTTAGAAGGTTTGCATGGCAAGGCTGCATGTGTATTTAGTAAAAAGCATGGTGTGTGTTGTTTTAAACTATTAAATAATGCAGCTTTTCTGCTTATGCTATGCTAGGCTTACCGTTAATATGAAGTAAAGCTAGAGTGGGTGGTAAACATTGAAATCTGCATTGTCACATAAATAAAAAAAAATTGTTTTCCGTTCTTTTAGTAATTGACGAGTCCTCCATTTTCTAAAGTTGGCTTAACCAAGGGCGGGTGGAATTAGGAACGAGCAAGAACCATGTGACCACGTGACTAAACTGCTGTGCAAAGCTGAATAAGCCTGACCTGGTGAAAGACAGAACATCGAAAGGCAGGTAAAGCCAGCATAATCGTGGGATCGGCACAAGAAGTTGAAGAATATTATGAATTGTTAATAAAACTATGTTACGTTTGATACATGTGTTCTTATGAGAGAGAGCTGTATTCATGACTATATAAAAAATTGTTTAGAACAATAGTGTTGTCAAAAGTAGATGATTTCATAGTGGGTGAGATGCCACCCCTAGAACTCAACCAATCCCTTAGCTAGAAAATGTGAATTTAGAAACTATTGTGAAATGGACATGTACTTTTAGGGTGTAAGAATAGGTGTTTTAGGGGTGTGTTTTGGTTGCTTAGGCTGAAGGGGTCCGAGAGAAGAATGCATGGCTGTTCATCGGTTTGCAGAGAGGCCTAGCTGTTCCTGTCCTGTCCCTGTCCTGCTTCTTGAGTCTTTGATCCCTGACTCTCAGTTCAGCGGTCCCCCACTACTGCCTAGGTCAGGGTGGTGGTTTTTCCCTTACAGATCTCTTGGGTTTGTATCTGATTTAATTTAACCTTGTAGAATTATTTTGAAGTCATATTTCTTGTCTACGAAGCTTTTGTCTTTTCATCCATCCCCTCCAAATTGATGGTTTTAATTTTTATATATTTTCCTTGCATCTAATGTCTCTTCATCTATCTACTCTTTGCAACGTATATTTGAAATGATAGTTCATGTGTTGCTATGATTAGATTGTTGCTCTCTCTCATGAAGTTTTCAGTATTTGAAATTAAGAATGTAATCGCTATGAGCCTTTATTATTACTAGATACAATTATTAAATCTCAACAAGAGTTTGTTGTTATTTAGCCAGTTTCTATGATTGTCTTTGTGAGTTCTCATTGCCATCAACTCTTCAACTAATTGGTTTATCGATGAAATAGATGAAAAGTCGATTAACATTTGTTCAAATACGCAAAAGTATCGGGTGTTTAAATTTTGTGTCTGAGTATACAAGAGTAAAAAAATGTAAAGTTAACAAACTTGAACCCAGCGCATCAGTGATTTGGGTAAATGTGTATGGGCCAAAGTATGTTATGTTGTTGAATATTTATTCCTAATCAACTTATTGGGTTCGCACTGGGTCAGTTATGTATCATGTTTTAGGGAAAGAGAGCAAGCACTTTAACACTGTTTAGGAGTGGTAAAGTTCAGAGAGTTCTAAGGCAGCCAAAAGGCTAACTAAGCAAACATAGGACGAGGAAGGCAAACGTTTGCGGGTGACCATGCATTTTGTATGCTCTGACGTCAAATCACTAGTTCACTGAAATTGTGAATTTGCATTCAGAATATTTTGCGGATTACTAAATTTAGCAAAAACAAGGTGATGGAAGGAATGCTTGAATTAATCTTGGCCACTGGCAATTGCTCTGGGTCGCATTCCAAATGATAATTTTCACCTGCTTTGCCATTCTGGACAGAGAACTAACTGCCTAATTCAAATCAATTTTGCTCCTGCTGAGATTGGAACAGTCTGGCATAAACTGCAAGTACAGGTCCCCACCAGAAGGGAACACAAGCAATCCCAGACCGGTTTATACCTACAAAGGTCTCATCAGTGTTGTACAGCTTGAATTCTATAGCACAGTGAACACAGGATCCATGTCTGAGCATATCCTTCCAACTTAAGGTGCTTACTGCAAAAAATGCAAGTTGATGGAAGGGATGCTTGAATTAATCTCAGCCATTGGTGATTGCTCTATATATTTCAGTGCTACGCCTAGCTGTGATAGCCATGCCCAGATGTGAGTTCTGTGCATAATGTGCCACTGGAACTAAGCTGTACGTACTGTTGAGCCCTATTAGGAGTGAAACTAATCTTGGGTTACTTGTGCTTCGATTCAGGGAGGACCTGGCCTTGCATTCTGGGCAGGACTGTTCTTATTGGAGCAGAGTCAAGACTGATTTGCATATGGCCAGGTCCAAACAGAGGTGGCATGGTGCGCGAAATAATGTTGAAATGCTGCCCGAGTAATTACCAGTGAGAATAATTCAAACATTCCATCCATCACTTTTTTGTTTACATCAGCTTGCTAAATGTTTGCATTAAACATGTGATAGACTGCAATGGGCTTCACAGCCTTTGTTTTCTTCAACATATGAAAAATGGGGTCGTAGGCCCATGTAGATAGGCTGTATTAGAGGAGGGGTGCAGAATAGTGAATAGTATTTTACCTGACTGATCGGCTACTTTATTGAGGCGAGTGGGCCAGGAAATGCCATTATTCGTTAATTCAGTCTCGTTTTAAGCATTCGAGCAAGGTGTGTGGTTTACCAAGCCGTGCCAACACATGACGACATTTGAGCTTTTTGTAGCAGTCTGTATCACAGTGCTGGGTAGCTTCTCGTGCAGTAATACACCCCCGAGTCTTCGGCTCTGGTATCCTTTAGCTGCAGATAATACTCGTTCTTGGAGTTGTCCTTTGTAATAGTCGAACGACTTTTAAGCGAGTCGGCATAAAATATTCTAGCAGCATTATATTCGATTTCCCCTATCCACTCCAGGCCCTTTCCAGGGAGTTGTCGGATCCAAGCCCACCAATGATTGCTGCTGATAGAGAATCCGGTAACTTTACAGCTCAGCAGGAGGGTCTCCGCCGGCGTCAGCATCCCTGGACCAGATTCCAGCAGCGTGATCTGCGGATGGACGTCTAGGGACGAAAAAAGAGTAACATCATTACTAACAAAACGCATCGGCTGACCTTCATTTCATAGCACATTCAGGCGTCAATTCCCAGCAGGGACTTACAGGAAGGAAAGACCAAGAAGACTACAAGCACAATGAAGTGCGCCATTGTGCCTTGTGTTGCCGAGCACAGACTCACAGCTGCCCCTCGTGTGTGTTGTGTGATCTGTGGGTGCTGCAGATGCACGCAGCCGCCATATAACCAGGGGCAGCAGGGTACTGATTTGCATATTCAAGTCAAGATAGAAATATAAAGCGCTGGTATTTAGCTGAGGGAGCATTGACCATATCAGATGCAGACCGTCCTGAGCTCCCAGACTCAGGGTTCAGGTCAAGTGATGGGGTCAGATAAATACACTTGGTGCCTCTCTCTCTTCTTTAGAAATGTACTTACAGGCTGCAGAAAATGAGCATTGACAAAGGCAATAGGTATAATTTGACATGGTGGGATAATTGCTTTCTGTGTTTGTGGGTTGGTGCATAGAAGGTGAGATTAGGTTTAAATTGGTGGATTGATTGTAGAATGGTTTGGCGGATGTCGCTCACAGGGAGCTGGTGGTTGACAATGAAGACCTCTCTAATCTGCTCAACAGTTTCTACAATGTCAAGGGCTCTGCTACCAGCTCCCTGTGACCGCCCTGATTCCATCAACGGTGGACGCTCCTCACACAGCTCCCTGCCCTACAGCACGCCTGGCTCCTTAGCGCTTCTACGCTACACCGCTATTGGCCACCCAGTATCGTAGCGCTTCAAAACTAGACTGGTCTCTGCTTGCCCAGATTGTAATCATCGCTAGATTGACTGCCTGGCTGAGCATAACTACATCGCAGCGCGAGTGTTCCAAAGTGCGCTTTAATAATTGTTTGTATTGCGCTGTGCTGCCTGTTGTTACCATTGTGCTCGACTGTACCGCTGCCACTTGCTTAGACATTGCAGTGTTGATACCCCAATTCCGGTTTCGTTTCCATTTTGGTGTTGTTATTGTGCCTCCCTGACCCGATCTCCGCCCCGCTACAGCCTCCCAGCTGACCAGCCCTCGCCCCTCCCCTCCCCTCCCCCTTCCCTTCCACTTATGCCAGATGCATTTGCGTGCAGCGTTCACGCGCAGCGGTCGCGCCCCATTCGCGCCAAAGGTGCGCCAAAGGTAAGCCCGTCTACGCCCGTCCGCGCCTGGACCGCGCCCAGCGCCAGACCCCCTGGTCCCCGCTTCACCCATCCATCCCGCATTACATACAACGCCTCCACACTCTTAGCACTTAACCCCGGCCAACTCCCTAACTGCGCCCAAGCAGCACCAGGACACACCCATGGACCCTTCAGCTGCCACTCCTGCAAATTCACCTGCATCAAGACCCACACCAAACCAACAAACACCAAAAAGAGATCCAATACCAACCACCTTAAATGCATCCTTCTCAACACCCGCTCGGTTCACAAACACGCCATCGACCTTTGGAATCTACTCAACACCATTTCTCCGGACATCGCCTTCCTAACAGAAACCTGGATGAATGCCTCTTCAGCTCCAGACATCACCATAGCCATCCCGGACGGCTACAAGATCATCCGTAAGGACCGCACCTTTCAAACAGGAGGAGGCATCGCCATCGTCCACAAGAATACCATCCGCGTCTCAACCAGCTCAGAAGACAATCTCGCTATCGCCGAACACCTTCACTTCCAGATCCACACCGACCCCAAGACCACACTCAGAGGCACCCTCCTCTACAGGCCTCCAGGACCCCGCACAAAATTCAGCGAAGACATCACCGACTTCATCACCCCACACGCCCTCCCCTCGGAAGAATACATTCTACTGGGAGACCTCAATTTCCATCTGGAAAAGAGCAACAACAGTAACACTACCACCCTTCTGGACAATCTCGCCAATCTCAGACTCAAACAACTTGTTAACACCCCCACACACTATGCAGGACACACACTCGACCCTATCTTCACTTCCAGCAAGCATATCTCCTTCACTCACACCACACCCCTCCACTGGACGGACCACAGTTGCATCCACTTTATTTACAATAAGACCTCGATCCACAACCACCCTCAACCAACTCTGCGAAGAAATTGGAACAAAATCACCATCGACCAGATCTCAACATCGCTTCTTCAAAAAACCCCTGCCTATTCAACGAACGCTAACCAAGCCGCCATCAACCTCACACAATGGTTAACCCAAACCGCCAACAAACTAGCACCCTTGAAAAAACATCAAATCAAGCAAGGAAGCAAAACGCCCCCTGGTTCAACGATGACCTTAAGAAATCCAAGAAGCTCTGTCGTTCCCTTGAGAAAACTTGGAAAACAGACCCAAACACTATCACCCAAGCCGCCTTCAAAAACGCCACCCGCAAACACCACCAACTAATCCGGACAGCCAAGAAATCAGCACTCAAAGACCGACTAGACAACAACGCCCACAACAGCAAGGAACTTTTCAACATCATCAAAGAATTCACTAACCCCACCGCCAGCTCTAACGACATCACCCCCCCTCAAGTCCTCTGCGACTCCCTCGCCTCATTCTTCCATGACAAAATCGCCGACATTCATAACAGCTTTGACAACCAACCCATAAACCAGTCCACCCCACTCACCTCCGCACCTGTACCTCCTCCGAATAACCTTTTCGACTGGAACCCAATCACCACAGAAGACACCATTCGCCTGATGAACTCCATCCACTCAGGGTCCCCTACAGACCCATGCCCCCATCACATCTTCAACAAAGCAGACTCCATTATCGCACCCCACCTCCAAGATGTCATCAACTGCTCCCTTAACTCCGCCACATTCCCAGAAAGCTGGAAACACGCCGAACTCAGCGCCCTTCTGAAGAAACCCACAGCTGACCCCACAGAACTCAAAACCTACCGCCCCATCTCGCTCCTCCCATTCCCTGCCAAAGTCATCGAGAAAGCCATCAACAATCAGCTCGCCGCCTTCCTCGAAACCCACAATTCACTCGACTCCTCACAGTCTGGCTTCCGAGCCAAACACAGCACCGAGACCGCCCTCATCGCAGCAACAGACGACATTCGAACACTACTGGACAACGGAGACACAGTCGCCCTCATCCTCCTTGACCTCTCCGCAGCCTTCGACACAGTCTGCCATAGCACCCTGATACAACGCCTCAGAAACATCGGAATTCAAGGAAAAGCATTGGACTGGATCATTTCGTTCCTCGCTGGAAGAACTCAGAGAGTCCGCCTCCCCCTTTTAAGTCAGAGGCCACCGAAGTCATCTGCGGCGTCCCGCAAGGATCATCACTCAGCCCCACCCTCTTTAACGTCTACATGAGCCCCCTCGCAACCATCGCACGTCAACACAACCTCAACATCATCTCCTACGCTGATGACACCCAGCTGATCCTCTCACTCACCAAAGACCCAACCACCGCCAAAACCAACCTACATGAAGGGATGAAAGAAGTAGCCGAGTGGATGAAGCAAAGCCGTCTGAAACTGAACTCGGACAAAACGGAAGTCCTCATCTTAGGTTCATCCCCTTCCGCCTGGGACGACTCTTGGTGGCCAACGGCCCTAGGAAAAGCCCCCATACCGACGGACCACGCACGGAACCTGGGCATCATCCTGGACTCCTCACTCTCGATGACCAGACAAGTCAACACCGTCTCATTTTCATACTTCAACATCCTACGCATGCTCAAAAAAACATTTCGCTGGATCCCCACCGAAACAAGAAAAACGGTCACCCACGCACTGGTTACAAGCAGTCTGGACTACGGAAACACCCGTTACGCCGGTTCCACCGCAAAACTGCAGAAAAAACTCCAACGCATCCAAAATGCTTCAGCCAGACCTGGAATTCCCTTCCCATCCACCTCCGCCTTACTCAAAACCACCTAACTTTCAGAAAACAACTTAAAACCTGGATATTCGATAAGTAAACCTCCCACCTTCCTCAAGCGCCTTGAGACCCTATGGGTATGTAGTGCGCTATATAAATCCTGACTTGACTTGACTTGGCTACCTGTCTTAGATATTGATGTCTCACACATCTGGGAATGTTTAGATACCCCATAGGGGACAGGGCCCACTTGTGCCAGTGCCTGGCATTACCGGTGATTTATTCTGTGCTGTTGTCCAGAAGCAGAGCAGGTGTCTGCTATTTAACAGATAATTTCATGGCAGATCACAAACTGTCCAGGCATTGAAGGATGGGACACGTTGTATAGAATCGCAGTCTAAAATACCGGCTATATTGAGTGATGGCTGTAAAGGGGAGTTGGGTACTAATGCCCGGTCACTGAAATGCTGGCACCTCGCACATCAGTAGAACTGGTTCTTTCTAGCACTGGATACTAATCAATGCCAGGCCTCTATCTGCAAGTGCAATTTTAAACTGCCAGGTCGACCTGGCAAGTGCACCCACTTGCTAGGCCCAAATCTTCTCTATTACTACATGTCAGGCACCCCTCAGGTAGGCCCAATGGTTCCCCCTTTTTTAACACAGGGATCCCCAATTCATAAACACTTCCCCTTTATGTTTTGTAGTGTATGTCTTGGTCCTGAGGAGAACCCCCAAATTGAATTGGGTTTAGAAACGCTTCGACCCCTCTCAGCTAGTAACAGCCACTACCAGTTAATGGAATGCTCCGTATACAAACAGGACTTTCTACCTGTTGTAATCTTTGTGTGATCTAGCTGTAACTGGCATGTCGCATTCTTAATAAGTATTAATTGTTTGCACTACCTTACAAATAAGGACTGGTCTGTTGTCTGTTATATAGTGTTTTGTATACAATTGTCTGTTTTGAATGCGTTTCTGTTTGAAATGTGTATTATGTCATTTTCTATTTGTCTTCAATAGTATTGTACAGTATCTCTTTCTATGACATGAATTAAATGTCTAACATGTTTGTACTTTGAATGAAAAAAGAGAAGATGGAATAAAAGCACCATAACCACTTAATGGTGAAAGGTGGTTATTTTTGAAGGTATCAATATTCAGTGCAAGTCCAAAACACCCTCTCCTTTCCTACTTATATTGTGGCCTAGTTTGGATGTAAGTAAAGGCCCAACCCCTTGTTTTACTAAACTTTTAGAAAGTGGGCATTTTTCTTGCTTCACAATCCTGTGCCTCTGCCTGCCTGTGGAATCAGATCTAGTTTGAACTGACATTTGGGCTGTTTGCGGATTCACTCTAGAAAGTCACACTAACGGAGCTAAGGTGTGCCCTTCATATCCTGATTGACCGACACCAGGCTGACGGGCTTTCCTGAGCAAGAGTAGTGGGAGGAGTTCTCACGGACACCAGAATAGGACTGTGCTTTCCTCTCACAATGCTGTCTCCACCCCCTGTAGTGTGTCTGGAGCCAGGACAGGGAAAGGCAGGATCTGTGCACTACACACACTATCCTTTAATGTGTGCCAACTTCAAAGGGCAAAAGGGGTATAAGTATTGGACCTGCAACCCCACACTTTATAACACTTCTGGATCAAGAGGAGATTCTGCCAAGAAGAAGCGTGGAGAAGCTGTAGAAGGATAACTGCCACTCTGCTTGTTGCTGTGTTTAGTTGGCCTGCTGCTTACTGTTTTCGTCTTGGGCAGAGGAAGTACTGGACTGTACTTTCTATCCTAATTATCAAGGTTCTCCAAGGTCTTGTGAGTGCTTGTCGCCTGTTGGAAATCTCAAGTCTATCAAAGGCTTCATCTGCAGCACCCCTAAGCTCCTCTGCTGCCAAGTAGTGTCCACTCAAGTTCTGGTCCTTTGGAGGTGGTTTTGCTGCTTTGAGTGCTAAAAATCCATGCATCACCCCTCAGTTCCCTTTTTCCCACTGCAAGTTGGCATGTGGTTGAGAAACCAACGCATCACCGTGGTAAAAAAATCAGCACCTGTCTGCAGCTGGAGGAATTGCCACAGCCCAAATCCAGAGCAGTGTGTCTCTGACGTCTGAGCCCTCAGCTCCAACTCGCCACCGCACCGACTCCAGCGTGTCTGGATTCTTCATGTATCACACCTGTGCACCAAGTTTCCAGCGCATCTCACTGCCACAAGAAGCTTCTTTTTGAGTTTTACGCATTGCTTCTCCTCGCAGTAAGGAGTTGACGCACCACTACTCCTGTATGCAGCAGAACTGAGACCAGCAATCCTCTGAGACTCAAAAATCGAGACATCACTGTGTTTTCTGATGCGTCTCTCCTTTGCACATGTTTTTTTGTCTTGGAGTTTGATGCATCAAAGGTAATTTTTGCTAAAATCAACACTTGCATGGAGTTCTATGGCTTGAAATGCTTAAACCTTTAAAAAGATATGTCTTTGCTTATGTATGTTGGATTTTGTCACTTTTAAACTGGTTTGGTGTCCAATTGTAGTGTTTTCACTGGGTTACTGTTTGTGGTTTGAACAAATGTTTTATGCATTGCCTCTGAGATAAGCCTTACTGCTCATGCCAAGCTATCAAGGGGATGAGCACGGGCTATCTTGGGTGTGTAACTCCCTTACCCTGATTAGAAGGAAGGGTCCCTACTTGGACAGGGTGCAAGCCACTCCAACTAGAGACCACCATTTCTGACAATCACAAGCTGAAACCACACCAAACCCAGACTACATTACATATCATATATTCGCTCCATTCTTTCGTAACTTGCACATGGGATATTTTCCATGAACTAATTTATTTGCAATGCATTAAGGGCTAGGTTTTTCCTTTTCCAATGATCGTTTTATGGCCCCGTAAAACGACTCCAGCTGTCTGTTTGCAGACAGACCGATAGTATTCAAAACGGACTTAGAGTAGCCTTTGTGTTTGCATTTTGCTCATATCTCAAAGGCTATCTTGTCTACATTAGGTCACAGCTCTTGATTTGAAATATTTCCTCCCTCTTCTTGTGTTTCCCGGTTTAAGGAACATTTTGTTTTCAAAATGTATTAATTAGATTAGTTGTATCCTTACACTCCTAATGTAAATATATTGCATTGGACGAGGGACTTTTTTTGGCCCATCACCGTGACAATCCCTCCTCATCAGCTCACCCTGCCCCAACCCTGATCTCTTATTAAAGTATTAGCCCCCTCAGCTCTCACTTGCCTTAACACCTATGTCACAACCATGTAATTGTGTAGCAGTCAGGCAAGTTAAACAGGTTTAAACCCTGCCAAACGTGTGACGTGTGGTGTGTATGCATTTATGCTTGTTTATAATATTGTTAAGCTTTTTTTTTGTTTTAAGAAAAATCCTTCAAAGATAGCTACTGCACATGTATTCACATGCACAGAGGCCATTTTTGGAGGATTTGTCTCAAACCAACCCCAACCAATCACCACAGAAGACACCATTCGCCTGATGAACTCCATCCACTCAGGGTCCCCTACAGACCCATGCCCCCATCACATCTTCAACAAAGCAGACTCCATTATCGCACCCCACCTCCAAGATGTCATCAACTGCTCCCTTAACTCCGCCACATTCCCAGAAAGCTGGAAACACGCCGAACTCAGCGCCCTTCTGAAGAAACCCACAGCTGACCCCACAGAACTCAAAACCTACCGCCCCATCTCGCTCCTCCCATTCCCTGCCAAAGTCATCGAGAAAGCCATCAACAATCAGCTCGCCGCCTTCCTCGAAACCCACAATTCACTCGACTCCTCACAGTCTGGCTTCCGAGCCAAACACAGCACCGAGACCGCCCTCATCGCAGCAACAGACGACATTCGAACACTACTGGACAACGGAGACACAGTCGCCCTCATCCTCCTTGACCTCTCCGCAGCCTTCGACACAGTCTGCCATAGCACCCTGATACAACGCCTCAGAAACATCGGAATTCAAGGAAAAGCATTGGACTGGATCATTTCGTTCCTCGCTGGAAGAACTCAGAGAGTCCGCCTCCCCCTTTTAAGTCAGAGGCCACCGAAGTCATCTGCGGCGTCCCGCAAGGATCATCACTCAGCCCCACCCTCTTTAACGTCTACATGAGCCCCCTCGCAACCATCGCACGTCAACACAACCTCAACATCATCTCCTACGCTGATGACACCCAGCTGATCCTCTCACTCACCAAAGACCCAACCACCGCCAAAACCAACCTACATGAAGGGATGAAAGAAGTAGCCGAGTGGATGAAGCAAAGCCGTCTGAAACTGAACTCGGACAAAACGGAAGTCCTCATCTTAGGTTCATCCCCTTCCGCCTGGGACGACTCTTGGTGGCCAACGGCCCTAGGAAAAGCCCCCATACCGACGGACCACGCACGGAACCTGGGCATCATCCTGGACTCCTCACTCTCGATGACCAGACAAGTCAACACCGTCTCATTTTCATACTTCAACATCCTACGCATGCTCAAAAAAACATTTCGCTGGATCCCCACCGAAACAAGAAAAACGGTCACCCACGCACTGGTTACAAGCAGTCTGGACTACGGAAACACCCGTTACGCCGGTTCCACCGCAAAACTGCAGAAAAAACTCCAACGCATCCAAAATGCTTCAGCCAGACTCATACTAGACATCCCCCGCACAGACCACATTTCCGTTCACCTGAAAGACCTTCACTGGCTTCCCGTCAACAAGAGAATAACGTTCCGTCTCCTCACCCACGCACACAAAGCCCTATACAAACTTGGACCTGATTGTCTCAACACGCGCCTTTCCTTTTACACCCCACCCGCCAGCTGCGTTCGTCCAACCAAGCCCACCATCCGCGTCTCAACCAGCTCAGAAGACAATCTCGCTATCGCCGAACACCTTCACTTCCAGATCCACACCGACCCCAAGACCACACTCAGAGGCACCCTCCTCTACAGGCCTCCAGGACCCCGCACAAAATTCAGCGAAGACATCACCGACTTCATCACCCCACACGCCCTCCCCTCGGAAGAATACATTCTACTGGGAGACCTCAATTTCCATCTGGAAAAGAGCAACGACAGTAACACTACCACCCTTCTGGACAATCTCGCCAATCTCGGACTCAAACAACTTGTTAACACCCCCACACACTATGCAGGACACACACTCAACCCTATCTTCACTTCCAGCAAGCATATCTCCTTCACTCACACCACACCCCTCCACTGGACGGACCACAGTTGCATCCACTTTATTTACAATAAGACCTCGATCCACAACCACCCTCAACCAACTCTGCGAAGAAATTGGAACAAAATCACCATCGACCAGATCTCAACATCGCTTCTTCAATAAAACCCTGCCTATTCAACAAATGCTAACCAAGCCGCCATCATCCTCACACAATGGTTAACCCAAACCGCAAACAAACTAGCACCCTTGAAAAAACATCAAATCAAGCAAGGAAGCAAAACGCCCCCTGGTTCAACGATGACCTTAAGAAATCCAAGAAGCTCTGTCGTTCCCTTGAGAAAACTTGGAAAACAGACCCAAACACTATCACCCAAGCCGCCTTCAAAAACGCCACCCGCAAACACCACCAACTAATCCGGACAGCCAAGAAATCAGCACTCAAAGACCAACTAGACAACAACGCCCACAACAGCAAGGAACTTTTCAACATCATCAAAGAATTCACTAACCCCACCGCCAGCTCTAACGACATCACCCCCCCTCAAGTCCTCTGCGACTCCCTCGCCTCATTCTTCCATGACAAAATCGCCGACATCATAACAGCTTTGACAACCAACCCGTAAACCAGTCCACCCCACTCACCTCCGAACCTGTACCTTCTCCGAATAACCTTTTCGACTGGAACCCAATCACCACAGAAGACACCATTCGCCTGATGAACTCCATCCACTCAGGGTCTCCTACAGACCCATGCCCCCATCACATCTTCAACAAAGCAGACTCCATTATCGCACCCCACCTCCGAGATGTCATCAACTGCTCCCTTAACTCCGCCACATTCCCAGAAAGCTGGAAACACGCCGAACTCAGCGCCCTTCTGAAGAAACCCACAGCTGACCCCACCGAACTCAAAAACTACCGCCCCATCTCGCTCCTCCCATTCCCTGCCAAAGTCATTGAGAAAAGCCATCAACAATCAGCTCGCCGCCTTCCTCGAAACCAACAATTCACTCGACTCCTCACAGTCTGGCTTCCGAGCCAAACACAGCACCGAGACCGCCCTCATCGCAGCAACAGACGACATTCGAACACTACTGGACAACGGAGACACAGTCGCCCTCATCCTCCTTGACCTCTCCGCAGCCTTCGACACAGTCTGCCATAGCACCCTGATACAACGCCTCAGAAACATCGGAATTCAAGGAAAAGCATTGGACTGGATCATTTCGTTCCTCGCTGGAAGAACTCAGAGAGTCCGCCTCCCCCTTTTAAGTCAGAGGCCACCGAAGTCATCTGCGGCGTCCCGCAAGGATCATCACTCAGCCCCACCCTCTTTAACGTCTACATGAGCCCCCTCGCAACCATCGCACGTCAACACAACCTCAACATCATCTCCTACGCTGATGACACCCAGCTGATCCTCTCACTCACCAAAGACCCAACCACCGCCAAAACCAACCTACATGAAGGGATGAAAGAAGTAGCCGAGTGGATGAAGCAAAGCCGTCTGAAACTGAACTCGGACAAAACGGAAGTCCTCATCTTAGGTTCATCCCCTTCCGCCTGGGACGACTCTTGGTGGCCAACGGCCCTAGGAAAAGCCCCCATACCGACGGACCACGCACGGAACCTGGGCATCATCCTGGACTCCTCACTCTCGAAGACCAGACAAGTCAACACCGTCTCATCTTCATGCTTCAACATCCTACCCATGCTCAAAAAAACATTTCGCTGGATCCCCACTGAAACAAGAAAAACGGTCACCCACGCACTGGTTACAAGCCGTCTGGACTACGGAAACACCCTTTACGCCGGTTCCACCGCAAAACTGCAGAAAAAACTGCAACGCATCCAAAATGCTTCAGCCAGACTCATACTAGACATCCCCCACACAGACCACATTTCCGTTCACCTGAAAGACCTTCACTGGCTTCCCGTCAACAAGAGAATAACGTTCCGTGTCCTTACCCACGCACACAAAGCCCTATACAAACTTGGACCTGATTGTCTCAACACGCGCCTTTCCTTTTACACCCCCACCCGCCAGCTGCGTTCGTCCAACCAAGCCCTCGCCGCTGTTCCGCACATCCACAAAGCCACCATGGGGGGAAGATCCTTCGCCTACTTAGCGGCCAAAACCTGGAATTCCCTTCCCATCCACCTCCGCCTTACTCAAAACCACCTAACTTTCAGAAAACAACTTAAAACCTGGATATTCGATAAGTAAACCTCCCACCTTCCTCAAGCGCCTTGAGACCCTATGGGTATGTAGTGCGCTATATAAATCCTGACTTGACTTGACTTGGCTACCTGTCTTAGATATTGATGTCTCACACATCTGGGAATGTTTAGATACCCCATAGGGGACAGGGCCCACTTGTGCCAGTGCCTGGCATTACCGGTGATTTATTCTGTGCTGTTGTCCAGAAGCAGAGCAGGTGTCTGCTATTTAACAGATAATTTCATGGCAGATCACAAACTGTCCAGGCATTGAAGGATGGGACACGTTGTATAGAATCGCAGTCTAAAATACCGGCTATATTGAGTGATGGCTGTAAAGGGGAGTTGGGTACTAATGCCCGGTCACTGAAATGCTGGCACCTCGCACATCAGTAGAACTGGTTCTTTCTAGCACTGGATACTAATCAATGCCAGGCCTCTATCTGCAAGTGCAATTTTAAACTGCCAGGTCGACCTGGCAAGTGCACCCACTTGCTAGGCCCAAATCTTCTCTATTACTACATGTCAGGCACCCCTCAGGTAGGCCCAATGGTTCCCCCTTTTTTAACACAGGGATCCCCAATTCATAAACACTTCCCCTTTATGTTTTGTAGTGTATGTCTTGGTCCTGAGGAGAACCCCCAAATTGAATTGGGTTTAGAAACGCTTCGACCCCTCTCAGCTAGTAACAGCCACTACCAGTTAATGGAATGCTCCGTATACAAACAGGACTTTCTACCTGTTGTAATCTTTGTGTGATCTAGCTGTAACTGGCATGTCGCATTCTTAATAAGTATTAATTGTTTGCACTACCTTACAAATAAGGACTGGTCTGTTGTCTGTTATATAGTGTTTTGTATACAATTGTCTGTTTTGAATGCGTTTCTGTTTGAAATGTGTATTATGTCATTTTCTATTTGTCTTCAATAGTATTGTACAGTATCTCTTTCTATGACATGAATTAAATGTCTAACATGTTTGTACTTTGAATGAAAAAAGAGAAGATGGAATAAAAGCACCATAACCACTTAATGGTGAAAGGTGGTTATTTTTGAAGGTATCAATATTCAGTGCAAGTCCAAAACACCCTCTCCTTTCCTACTTATATTGTGGCCTAGTTTGGATGTAAGTAAAGGCCCAACCCCTTGTTTTACTAAACTTTTAGAAAGTGGGCATTTTTCTTGCTTCACAATCCTGTGCCTCTGCCTGCCTGTGGAATCAGATCTAGTTTGAACTGACATTTGGGCTGTTTGCGGATTCACTCTAGAAAGTCACACTAACGGAGCTAAGGTGTGCCCTTCATATCCTGATTGACCGACACCATCCTGACGGGCTTTCCTGAGCAAGAGTAGTGGGAGGAGTTCTCACGGACACCAGAATAGGACTGTGCTTTCCTCTCACAATGCTGTCTCCACCCCCTGTAGTGTGTCTGGAGCCAGGACAGGGAAAGGCAGGATCTGTGCACTACACACACTATCCTTTAATGTGTGCCAACTTCAAAGGGCAAAAGGGGTATAAGTATTGGACCTGCAACCCCACACTTTATAACACTTCTGGATCAAGAGGAGATTCTGCCAAGAAGAAGCGTGGAGAAGCTGTAGAAGGATAACTGCCACTCTGCTTGTTGCTGTGTTTAGTTGGCCTGCTGCTTACTGTTTTCATCTTGGGCAGAGGAAGTACTGGACTGTACTTTCTATCCTAATTATCAAGGTTCTCCAAGGTCTTGTGAGTGCTTGTCGCCTGTTGGAAATCTCAAGTCTATCAAAGGCTTCATCTGCAGCACCCCTAAGCTCCTCTGCTGCCAAGTAGTGTCCACTCAAGTTCTGGTCCTTTGGAGGTGGTTTTGCTGCTTTGAGTGCTAAAAATCCATGCATCACCCCTCAGTTCCCTTTTTCCCACTGCAAGTTGGCATGTGGTTGAGAAACCAACGCATCACCGTGGTAAAAAAATCAGCACCTGTCTGCAGCTGGAGGAATTGCCACAGCCCAAATCCAGAGCAGTGTGTCTCTGACGTCTGAGCCCTCAGCTCCAACTCGCCACCGCACCGACTCCAGCGTGTCTGGATTCTTCATGTATCACACCTGTGCACCAAGTTTCCAGCGCATCTCACTGCCACAAGAAGCTTCTTTTTGAGTTTTACGCATTGCTTCTCCTCGCAGTAAGGAGTTGACGCACCACTACTCCTGTATGCAGCAGAACTGAGACCAGCAATCCTCTGAGACTAAAAATCGAGACATCACTGTGTTTTCTGATGCGTCTCTCCTTTGCACATGTTTTTTTGTCTTGGAGTTTGATGCATCAAAGGTAATTTTTGCTAAAATCAACACTTGCATGGAGTTCTATGGCTTGAAATGCTTAAACCTTTAAAAAGATATGTCTTTGCTTATGTATGTTGGATTTTGTCACTTTTAAACTGGTTTGGTGTCCAATTGTAGTGTTTTCACTGGGTTACTGTTTGTGGTTTGAACAAATGTTTTATGCATTGCCTCTGAGATAAGCCTTACTGCTCATGCCAAGCTATCAAGGGGATGAGCACGGGCTATCTTGGGTGTGTAACTCCCTTACCCTGATTAGAAGGAAGGGTCCCTACTTGGACAGGGTGCAAGCCACTCCAACTAGAGACCACCATTTCTGACAATCACAAGCTGAAACCACACCAAACCCAGACTACATTACATATCATATATTCGCTCCATTCTTTCGTAACTTGCACATGGGATATTTTCCATGAACTAATTTATTTGCAATGCATTAAGGGCTAGGTTTTTCCTTTTCCAATGATCGTTTTATGGCCCCGTAAAACGACTCCAGCTGTCTGTTTGCAGACAGACCGATAGTATTCAAAACGGACTTAGAGTAGCCTTTGTGTTTGCATTTTGCTCATATCTCAAAGGCTATCTTGTCTACATTAGGTCACAGCTCTTGATTTGAAATATTTCCTCCCTCTTCTTGTGTTTCCCGGTTTAAGGAACATTTTGTTTTCAAAATGTATTAATTAGATTAGTTGTATCCTTACACTCCTAATGTAAATATATTGCATTGGACGAGGGACTTTTTTTGGCCCATCACCGTGACAATCCCTCCTCATCAGCTCACCCTGCCCCAACCCTGATCTCTTATTAAAGTATTAGCCCCCTCAGCTCTCACTTGCCTTAACACCTTTGTCACAACCATGTAATTGTGTAGCAGTCAGGCAAGTTAAACAGGTTTAAACCCTGCCAAACGTGTGACGTGTGGTGTGTATGCATTTATGCTTGTTTATAATATTGTTAAGCTTTTTTTTGTTTTAAGAAAAATCCTTCAAAGATAGCTACTGCACATGTATTCACATGCACAGAGGCCATTTTTGGAGGATTTGTCTCAAACCAACCCCCTTGCCTCCCTCAAAAAAACAACCCTACTAAAATGACCATCATGGTTGAGCATGCTTGCGAAGTGGCTATCTTGGAAAGGATTCAACTCCTAAATAGGAAACCTTTTTCTTCGGCAACAGAGGATGCCCATATAGGGGTGTGGCTAGCCAGTCAACATGGCGGACATGAGCTCGTAGTGCTCCGACCGATCACCCCCGTAATTCGCCAAAATTCTCCTCAAAGTGTGCCATCCATGGCTGCAACCTGTATAAATCGTCAGCTGGAGCGCTTCGCAGTTTGGGGAACCCCTCCCAGTGCTGCTCCTGTAATGGAGGACAAAGCGGTATGCGGGGAAGAAATCGCAGCCTGCGAGAGGCGAAGCCGTGAGGCGGGGACCCCTGCTGGGCGGCGGCCGACCGCGATGCCAGGAAACTTGCAGAGGAACACACGAAGTCCATGAACCGGGATCCACGGGGGGGACCTAGCAGTGTCCTGCTACCTGGATCGGGACTGCCGCCCGCACAGAGGCGAGAGGTGAGGAGCCTCCGTGTGCGGCCCTTGAACTGGAGGCACGGCGAGGTGTGGAGCCATGCCTCCGCCTCTGATAGAGGAGAGGCCCGGAACATCTGGCAGGTGAGAGGAGTGGGTGACCCCCGGGAAGTACACAGACCTGCCCATGGTGAGGATACGGGCGGGAGCGGGGAGCCTGACCCGCCGGAAGACCACGCGGCCTGCCGGCCCGGGGTCGGGCCTGGAGGGGAGCCTACCGGTGAGCGCACCACTGTGGAGGCGGGGGCAGCCCGGAACTGGAGTCCCCGAACACAGTAGAGGCCTGCGCACTGGGGGGCCCGTGATCAGACCTTCTGGTGGCACCCCACAGAGTGCGGGTCAGTTAATGAGCTGGGATAATGCGAGGCACCACAGACTGGCCCTAACGTAGGTGTACTCCCACACCCGCATGGAGGAGCACTGCACACAGCCCGTGCGGAGGAGGAGACGCACAGAGAGGGCCGCATTGTTAGACCAAGAACTCGGAAGACATTGTGCCACAACTGGAGAGGACGTGGGGCCCATACGCTTGGGGGAGCACACTGGTGATGGTCAAAATGGCTCCTGATGAGGCAACGCTGGGTGAGGCCCAAATGGACTGACTACACCTGAGCGCCACTTTTCCCGGGTTGTGGGCTGTATCAGAGGCCCAGAGTGAAGTGCACAAGTGGAGGCGACAACCAGGGACATCACTGCTGAAACGTATGGACCCTAACAAGAGGTGAAGAAGATCCGGCGGCTTTCCGCAGGAAGACTTCAGAGAAGGGTGCTCCTCTGCAGGCGAGCGACACGGCCTGCCCGAGATTGGCACCCGAGGGGGGCACAGCCATCTGCCGCCGACCTGAAGGTGAAGTGAAGCCCCAAGGAGACTTAGCGACAGGACCACAGGTACGACCGTGCGCGATGCTGGCGCAGAAGTGAACTACTGAACAGGCACATTACCCTCTGTGCGTGTACACACATGTGCATTGCAGACTGGTACCATCCGCCCACCCACTGACCTAGACTCACTCAACCCCTACTGGCCACTGGCCCCCGCCATGCTAGAAACGGATCTGCCCAGTAACTCCAAGAGGGAGCTGTGACGGACAAGCTGACAGGTGTCATTGCCGCCAGAAGAATCTAGTCTCTCCTGGTAAACAAGCTGAATGCTAGGCGCGTATGTACTCCTGGAGCTGCCTTTGCTCACCCAAGCTTCTGCTGTAACAGAGTGTATCGCGCAGGTACCACACCCCGCGACAGGCTGATCCACAAAAGGTCTTGGTGTGGGTAGGAAACCTCGGCTGCTAGCGCTCGGACGTTCAGACTGCACGGCAGCTGGGGAGTGGATGTGGCGGAGACCCTGCCAGTTGTGATTGCAATAGGAGATATCATAAGGACAAATAGTCCCAATGGCACATGCCCATGTGACAACTGGTTCCCCCACTGAATCCCCAGCACAGTTGTATTATTTGCTGCGAGTCTCGCCAAGTGCCAGACCTGAATGCCCATGGCGCAACAACTCGTGATGGGCTGCATGAGGGCCAAAATGCAACAGGGACCCATGCGAGCAGGATCCCTAGACCCCCCATGCTCGAGGGAGGAGAACGAAATGGAGCCGACGTCCGCAGCCCTGGCTGCCAAAATTGATTCTGTCCTAGTGGCAGTGGAGAAAATAGAAGACGCAATAGAACATAATAGGACGTCCTTCGAATTGAGGATTGACAAGGTCACGTCAGACTTTATGCATTTACACGCGTACCACTGCAAACTAACCAACAGGGTCGCTGCACCGGGTCAAGAGCTCCAAGATCTCCAACCGGTCACTAACAGTCATGTCGCTGCAATACAAGATATGATGGAGCGCATTCATGCCCTAGAAGACAGGGCGGACGCAGAAGGACGCTCGCGTTGAAACAACATTAGAGTAGTGGGATTGCCGGAAGGGGAAGAAGGTAGGCACCCTGAACAGTACACCGAGAATTAGCTGCGAGACCTACTCCCACAGGGAACACTATCGAAGCAGTTTGCGGTGGAAAGAGCCCATCGAGTGCCAGCCCAGAGGCCATAATCAGGAGCCAGACCACACCCGTTCCTGTTTAAACTACTCAACTACAGAGACAGGAATGCAGTGCTACGGCAGACCCAGAAATTGGAAGTACTAACAATAGGTGGCAGCCACATCATGCTTTTTCCTGACTATAAATCCCTGGTGCGGTACAAAAGGGGGTGGTGATGGACGGAGCATCTGAATCAATCAAACACTCACACCCAGTCAAAAGATCTGGGTTTAATCCATCACCGTTCTTTAGCCCACTCTGCCACCCCAGTTCAGACATGGCTATATGCAAATCAGTCTGACCCTGTGCCTCATGGGAACAGTCCAGCCCGAACTGCCAAGCCATGTCTTCCCTGGACCGGAAACAAGCTTCCGAGGACCGGTTTCTGGCATTCCAGCCATCTTCAGCCCGGCTTGCTTGAATCCAGTGGCAAAGTGAGCAAGGGACTCACGTCTGAGCATACCCTGCCACACTTATGGTGGCCAAAAGCGGTACAAAAGGGGGTGGTGATGGACGGAGCATCTGAATCAATCAAACACTCACACCCAGTCAAAAGATCTGGGTTTAATCCATCACCGTTCTTTAGCCCACTCTGCCACCCCAGTTCAGACATGGCTATATGCAAATCAGTCTGACCCTGTGCCTCATGGGAATAGTCCAGCCCGAACTGCCAAGCCATGTCTTCCCTGGACCGGAAACAAGCTTCCGAGGACCGGTTTCTGGCATTCCAGCCGTCTTCAGTCCGGCTTGCTTGAATCCAGTGGCAAAGTGAGCAAGGGACTCACGTCTGAGCATACCCTGCCACACTTATGGCGGTTGTACCTCTTTTGGCACCATAAGGGCAAAAGGGCAAAAGGGCAAGGGGCTGAACTGCAGAACTCTGAGAGCCTGCAGAAAGTGACCGAGGGAGTGAGTTAGGGACAATAGGGGCACCTTAATTTGTGCCGGGGAGTGCAGGAATGCTTGCTCTAAAAATAGAGAAAACAGATTGGTGAACCATGGAAACTGAGCCTGAAAGTTTAACAGTTTTATTAAGAAGATGCAACTTCAAGATACTGCAATATAAAGGCATAAAAATCACAAATTTCTGAATCCAGTGCTCCGCAGTCTAAGATAGCCACATGGATCAGATTGCATTTATTGAAGATTGCATTTACTGAATAGTTGCTTTCAAACAGTTAGAGAGAGTCTAAACCTTAAAGACACGTTTATAATTTGAGGTAAAATACTTTCAAAAAGCAAAGCACATTTTATCTGGGAATACTCACATCTTCCTATAATTGAGAAATCCTGCAATTACAATTTGAACATTTTTAAATGTAATAAAGGGAAAAAGCAAGGTTACGGAGAATATAGCAAGTATAACATTTCATATGGCAGAGTAAAAAATAGAGCAGCACGTTTAAAATACTTGAACAAAGGCTCTCAAATAGCCTTTTGGAAAAACTCACTGCCTGTCACTTATGTACAGACGAGGAGTAGTTCAAAGATGTCTTTGTGGACCCCTTTTTATATTCTTTAAGGCGGTGCGAAGTCTATGGTAATGTCATCTCACGCCACCCCATGCCACTTCTCCTACACATGTCACTTAAGGGATTGTGCTTCTTACTTCTTTCTCCATACATCTGTGCAGCCCTTCCTGTAACTGTGACACATAAGCTAGGTGAAAGGTCATGCCTCTTAGACTGGACGCCTGTCGTAAATTTGCATCGGACAGCAGGAAAATATGTTATTGTGTAAAGGGATTTTATTTATATGTATATACCAAACTGTACGTCTTGTTGCCACATCCATCATTCCAGCTTGACGTAGCTGAGGTGGGCAAGTTCCCTTTTTCTCATGCACAGACTCAGGATGTGTTCCATTGTATGTTAAAAGAACAGGGGGGATGTTGAACTTTAACGTTTGTGAACTTAGAGCACGGATAGGGAGGGGGCTCAATCTGGAGCGAGAGGCCTCACAGACAGTGGAGCGGAATGAAATCTTGATCAGACATGCCTTCAACTTGCTAAATAGAAAACTGGTGGTACTCTGGCCAATCTAACCACGGCCTACATTTTGAACAGATGGGCCTACACAGGGGTTCATGCTGGCTGAGTGATAACAATGTCTCAGGATATTATGTGGCAAAATCGGTCTCTCTCTCAGCATGCCCCACCAGGCCACACACTGACCTAGATCTACCCTGTGCATGGTCACATAGTATGGACGGACAACCTAGTGAAGTTTGCCCAACACGTTATGTTCTTCATAGTTCTCAAGTTGTTATGGTTACCACAGACCGGTTCGCACGCATTTAGGCACGTCCGGTGCCTACCAAAATACACCCCACCCCTGGTACTCGTTAACATAATGACATGGAACATACGCGGAATGCACACACCCTCATGCACATACTATATATTTGGCTATCTCCAAAGGCACTCGGCTGGCATCGCCTAACACAGCTGGAGCTCGACCAATTGTGCAGGCGCTGGAGAGGGCAGGTGTATGGCACAGTGAGAGCGGGCATCCCATTTGTTAGCACAGACACGGTAATAGACCCGGAAGGCATATACACCCCGGTGCATGGGATGCTCAATGGCCAACACATATTGTTAGCCTCGATCTATGCCCCGAACACCTATCAAGCGTCCAGCCTGACGTGGCTTTCACAGGTGCTAACTCCTTACGCTGGCCTCCCCTGGCTGCTAGGCGGCGACTTCAACTCAGTGCTCAACATCCATATGGATAGATCCTTCCCCCCACTTTGGGTCACGTCAGCAAAGTCCACGCACAGACCCCTACTGGTTGTCTCATGCACTGGACATTGCTGGACATATGGCGGGTCCTCCACCCAGCTGACCATGTTTACTCCTATTACTCGGCGACACACAACATACATGTTCGACTTGATAGGCTGGTGGGATCCCAGTCTCTGCTGCCGTTAATCGAGACCTCGGAATACCTAGGCCAGACACATTCCGATCATAATCCCTTGCGGATCCAAATCAGTTGGGAAGCTGATCGACCCCCTATTCCCACATGGCGCGATCAGCCCAACGCGCTGGAAGACCCCGAGTTCTGCTCAACGCTAGGGACGGCTATCCTGACATATTTCGAACTTAACAAAGGCACAGCGAGTGGCGCACTAGTAGAGTGGGATGTCCTCAAGATAACACTCAGAAGGCCTCTTTTTGGGCGGCACTTGGAAAATGCGGAGGCCGCTGACGACAGCCATTGCACGCCTCAAATCCCAAACACTACAATTCGAGCGTGAGGGAGAGGGAGGGGGTAAACATTCAAACCGCCTAGAGGACCTCAGAACGCAGCTAGCGGGGCTCTTAGAGAGACTGCGGTGTCACAACTATGCTACCCACACTGCCCGCACGCACGTTACAGCAGATAGGGCGGGCTGCTTGCTTGCCTGGCTGCTGAAGCATGACAACGCTCTAGCTCTGATTGTGGTGATACTTACACAGGAAGGTGACTTGGTCTACACACAAAGAGAGTTCCACAAGGTCATGGTGGATCACCACGCACAGCTGTACCGCTCAAGAGCCTGCTGTTCAGACGCCGAGCTAAAGAGATTCCTGGAGCAGATCCAGTTGCCTGTCACCCCAGTCGAGCACCAGGAGTCGCTTAACTGCCCCCTCACCCTGGAAGAAATAGGAGAGGCTGTTGCATCCCTAGCATCTGGGAGAACACCAGGGCCAGACGGCATACCGGCCGAATTCTATAAGGCCTAGAGAGAGTCCTTGGTGCCGCAATTACATGCACTCTACTTGATAGCGCTGGAGGGAAACACGCTTCCCCCTTCAATGCGTGAGGCATACTTGGTATCCCTGCTGAAGCCAGACCGAGATCCAAACAAATTTGGGATCATATAGGCCACTGGCACTTCTAAATGCCTACTATTAAATACTTTCCAAAGTCGTAGTGGAGCGTTTGGTCACAGCCCTAACCCGCAGTGACCAAAATGGATTTGTGCCTAAGCGGAGCACGTCCCTGAACCTGCGGAGGTTCTTTAGAGTGGCGGCAGAAAGTGTACACGAGTGGCCAAGAGCGGGTTGCCCAATGTTGGACCTGGAAAAGGCGTTTGATTGTTTGGAGCGGAGGTATTTGTCAAGACTGTTGCAGCGCTATGACCTGGGGGGGAATTTCTACAAATGGTCGGCCTCCTGTATAGAAACCCCACGGTCCAGGTAAGGTTGGGCCTGTACATATCTGAAACAGTGCCGGTATGTAGGGGCACCAGGCAGGGGTGCCCGTTGTCGCCACTCCTGTTGGCGTTGGCGATTGAGCCTCTCGCGGCGGCCCTCGGTGCACTGCTGGGAGAGGATATACCACTGGGGAACACAACACACCAGCAGCCATGGCTGGTGGTAGGTGTAACTGCAGGGCGGTGACGTAGGGAGGGGGAGGGGCAGGGTGGGGGTAGTAATGTATGGATTACGGACTTTAACAGGTAAGTAAACATATAAATAAATAAAACGAATTTCGTTGCGCGCACTGCATCGCATTTGGTGATGCTGTGCACACAACGAAATTTGTTTTATTAATTTATATGTTTACTTACCTGTTAAAGTCTGTAATCCATACATTACAACCCCCCACACTGCCCCTCCCCCTCCCTACGTCACCGCCCTGCAGTTACACCTACCACCGGCCGTGGCTGCACACCAGGTGTTGTTATATGTGGATGACCTGCTGGTTTACGTGAGGGACATCGAGAATATCTCGGCTCAGCTGGCCCTCATCCTGCGGGAGTTCGCTGCTGTCTCTGGACTACAGGTAAATGCCAGTAAATCCTGCCTCTATGCGTTCAGAGGGGGGAGACGCGATCCGGGATACACCCTTAATGGAACAAGAGTGGAATTGAAAGAGGACACCTTCCGATACTTGGAAGTGCGGATATACCGACAACCATTGGACCTCTTTGACGGAAATCAGGGTGGCACTATCCAAAATGGTGATCCTCCCTAGACTACTGTATTACTTCGCCAACCTGCCATTATATATACCGGCGTCCTTTTTTGTCACGCTCTCTAAGTTGCTCCGGGACTTTATCTGGGGAGTAGCCGGCATAGGCTATCACTAGCGAAATTATATCTACCCACAGATCAGGGGGGACTGGCGGCACTCTGCTTGGAGCACTACTGCTTTGCGGCGCAGCTGCAATGGGTTGCCCGCTGGTTTGCGGATAAAGGCCGGGAAGACACGGCAACTATACTGCCCCAATACACTCTGGAGAGGCTCCTCAAACTTTTTCATCCGGCTGTCAAACACTCGACACCAACACCACTCCTCCTGACGGTGGCATACAAATGCTATCACAGAAGCCTCTTTATCACAAGAACTCTAATTCCTTACGCACCTGCGCTACCATTAGAGGGCTCCCCTAGCGGGACGCAGACACTTACCTCTCTTGCACAGACACCTTGACGAGAGGCTGACATACAGATCCTAGGAGAACTGTACCCGGATGGCTCGCTAGTGGAAGACGAGGGACTACTACCGCTCATTAGTTGCAACTCTGGCTGCTACTTGGCGGGACATGTCCATAGAACCCAAACAGCACCTTACCATACAATATCTCCACGTTATGGGCCGAGGTAGACATTTGGTCCCCTGAATTTGCGGCGTCCTTAGGCACACATGCAGCGATCACACCGGACCCACTCCGGCACAAGTGGGAAATAGATCTTGGGAGGCAATTCGAAGACAGGGAGTGGGAACGGGTACTGAAAGGACCAGTGCGAATCCCCAGGAACATGAGGCTCCATAAGATTCAGTTGTTCATAGTACATAGGGCATACCTTACACCGGAGGCCATCAACAGGTATTTCCACCAGGAGAATGCAGTGTGCCACAGATGCACCAAACCTGGGGTCTTGTCCACATGCTATGGAGCTGCCACAGACTACATACGTACTGGCGTATGATCAGCGAACTGCTACATCATAGTACAGGATGTGACTTGCTCCTTGAGTGGGAGGTATATCTGCTGCACCAGTTCCGCAGAACGCCAGCCACAAAAGTAACAACCCGGTTTCTAGACCATTGGAATAGTGGTTGCCAAGTGATTACTCACAGAAAGCTGGAATGCGCCGGACCCGCCCCTCGTGCAGGCATGGAGATACTCACTCTACGCATGGGCTAGGGCGGAGGGGACTGCCATCAAAAGGGAGGAAACGTTGGGATTAAGGAAGGATCCAACAGCTGCTCAATGGGAATGTTTACTCCAAACACTTCAGAGCGTTAAAGAGGAGCACACGGGGGTACAACCTGAGAGGAGAGAGGTAGGGCAAGGGTGGATGCTGGAGTCTATAACCTGGTGCGACCACAATGTTTCATGCATGTGTTATTCAGTATCCTTATCAGTGGAGATAATGAGAAAGACTGTAGGAAGGGGATAACAACCAACCTAAGGCTTGCTGGAATAACCAAAATGGGAGGGTGGATGAGGGGATACTGCTACTAGAGCCGGTCTGCGTTGGGTTTGTTGGGTTCTAACAGTTTTTACTCTATTTTGTCTGTTTAGCAGTGCATGAGGAAATAGCAGTAGGACTTTAAATATTGGACTTTCGAAACTATGTAGTCGCTAAATGGTGAGTCATCCCATGCATGAACTGAACTGAATGTTATTCTTGCATTTTCTCTGGTGCGGAAGACGTGTCATGGATAGCTACGAGGCTTAGCCTGTGTGCGATGAAAATCTGTATCTATCGCTATAAAGCGCCACCATGCATAGAGTGTACTCAGCCTATGATGCCTTTATCTGTAACTTAAAAAAACCCAGATTTAAACAAAAAGAAAACAGAGGATGCCGATATATGTAATAAAATATTCTGGCACGAGGACACTATTCCCCGCCACCTTCACTTCTTTTCCAGTTTGCCTTCCCCATCTAACCCATTCTCAGTTCTCCAACTCTGAATGCCCCCGAAGTCATGCTGGACTGGCATTGTTTGGTTCTCTCTCACGTTGATAGCACTCTAAAACTGTATTAAGCATGATTTCATTTTTTATTTTTCAGTAGTGCTGCAGCTTATATTCTAAGCATTATTCAAGTTCTATAAAAATCATAATCACCTATCACTGTCTTTTCTTCTGAAACATCCTTTCAGTTTATTCAATTCATCTACATTTGAAGAACGATTGTTTTTTTAATCAAGACAAACTGAATAGAAAACCGACTTAAAATAGCAATATCCTGCTGTAGACCTCTCTGACTTCTTCCTGTGCTGTTATCTAGGTCAGCACTTCAGAAGTGAAAGGAGATTATTGGTTGTTTTGTGATAGACTTTTTTTTAAAATAAAATATTTTTATTAGAGCAGGAAAAATAGGTAAAGTAAATAGTTTAAATGTCACTTTACATATCAATAGCAAGACCAATAAGGAAGAGGAATCGCTTCATTGAACAAGCCGACACCCTATTAGAAATAGGACTAAACTCCACTGCTTATACCATTCTAGGTGACTTTAATTTCCACTTGGAATCAAACTCAGACATAGATACAGCCAGCTTGCTAGACCTTATGTCATCAGGGAATTTAAAACTGCTAGTCACTGGACCCACGCACCAAGCAGGGCATGCCTTGGACGGCATCTTCTCTAACCATCCTCAGATATCTTTCACAGGCCTTCGCCCCCTTTCATGGTCCGACCACTCAGCTGTTCTTTTCGAACTCACCTCATCAAGCCTCTCAATCCACAAACCCTCCAAAAGATACCTCGAAACAAGGACATGGAAAAACATTTAGGCTGAAGATCTAAACAAATTTCTTGCTGCTAACGATTTTCCGCTTCCTACAAACCTTGACCAGGCAACCAACTGCTATACTACTTGGTTAACTAAAGCAGGAAACAAATTAGCCCCCGTGAAAAAGGTATGCATCCACAGACAGCGCCCCTCAGCTCCCTGGTACCCCCGTCGAACTTAAGGACCAAAAGCTGGTTTGCAAGCATCAGGAAAGGTGCTGGAGGAAGGACTATAATGAAGAAAAGAAAAAAGTATATAAACAGGTTCTTGCCCAGTACAAACAGCTACTTCACAGTACTAAACAAAAATATTTCACAAAAAATTCAGGAGGCGAAAAACCACCGTAAAACCCTGTTTAAAATTGTTAAATCCTTAGCTCATCCTGTCACTGCACCCACCCCCACAAGTCAAGACCTGTGTAACAACATAGCAAAGTAATTTTTTGATAAAGTTAATGCCATTTTCTCAGTTTTCTCAAACATGTCAAATAGCAACTTATCTTCTCCACCTACCTCTTTTGCAAAAGACTCTGAAAGTAACACAGTTTTTAATTCTTTTAACCCCCTTACAGATGAAGACACCTTTAATATCCTCCTCCAGGCAAAGTCAGGCTGCCCTTTCGATCCCTGCCCTATCGAAACTGTAAACCTCATGGCTATGACAGTGGCAAGCAAACTCACATCTATTTTTAATGCTATGTACAAGGAAGGATACTTCCCAAAGGACTGGAAACAGACTTCCATCCATCCCCTTTTGAAAAAACCTAACTTAGATGCAAAGGATCCAAACAATTTTAGACCCATCTCCAGACTGCCAATTCCACTGAAGATTATTGAAAAAAACATGAATGCCCAGCTCAACCAATTCCTCCTTTGTTCCGAGACACTCAACCCCACCCATTATGGGTTTAGAGAAGGGCACAGTACGGAAACAGCACTCATCAAATCCACGGAAGAGATTAAGGCCATTCTGGATCAGGGAGGAAGTGCCGCCCTGATCATGCTGGACCTCTCGGCGGCATTTGATACGGTCCACCACACCCTGCTGGTGGACAGTTTGGAAGAAATAGGTGTCAATCATACAGCACAAGCTCTCCTCAAATCCTTTCTTACAGACAGAACTCAAATGGTTAAACTAGATAAGTTTGAGGCTGAAGCTTTCTCCCTACCCTGCGGAGTTTCCCAGGGACCCTCTCTGAGCCCCACACTTTTTAACATGTATGTTTCCTCACTTGCCCCGCTTATTGAGACTTTTGGGTTTAATCTCACATCATACGCTGACGATACCCAAATTGTGGTCAATATTCGACCCGATAAACAAGGTGACACTACTTCTAGGCTTCAGAACTGTATGCATACAGTGAGTGAGTGGATGACACAGAACTACTTAAAGCTCAAATCCAGCAAAACGGAGGTGGTACTTTTTGGCAACAACCTCTCCTTTTGGACCTCAAACTGCTGGCCATCTGCCCTTTGCCCTTTACCACCCCCCACCAAAAAGGTGAAGAATTTGGGAATTTGGATTGATGACACTTTAAGCTTTAAAGACCAGGTCAACGCAATGACCTCAACCACCACTCTCATTCTCAGAACCTGTAGGAAAACAATCCCCATACTTCCGAAAGTTGCACAACAAATAGTAGTTTCAGCCCTGGTATTGTCCAGGCTGGACTATTGCAAGTTGCAAGAGGGCTCCATGCATAAATTGCAAATGCTGCAGAATGCTGCGGCTAGACTCCTTACAGGTATCCCTAAGTATGCATCTATCTCCCCATCTATAAAAAAAACTCCACTGGCTACCAGTCAAACAGCGCACCCAATTTAAGGCACTTTGCCTGGTGTTCAAAGCCCTGCAAGGATCTGGGTCTGACTTTTTAAGGCAACAATTCCGCTGGTGTATAACAAAAAGAACACTCGGTTCATCAGAAGCCAAGCTTGTAACTACACCACGAATAAAAAAAGCAAAATGGGGGGGCAGAAGTTTCATCACCAATGCAGCTAAGGCCTGGAGCAAGCTTCCCCTACATCTAAGAAGTACGACCAATTTGTTGGCCTTCAGGAAGTCCCTAAAAACATGGCTCTTTAACAACTAACCAGCTACACCCACTCAGATATTCCACGGGTACGACCTCACCTTAGCGCCAGGACACCTTAGGGTAGCAGCTGCGCTTTAAAAATTCAGTTAACATTAAATTAACAATAAATTAATCAAGCATAGTCAACAGTTATAAAAAAGTATTCCATATTACAATTTCTCAATGACAACTTATAAGGAATCAGACTCCCACAGCGTTTAACTAGAACATCCTGACTAAACTTTTAAATAAGAAGTTACATTATATAGGATTAATAAATAAAGTGCAAAGTGCCAAGTGCAAATCATTTTGTTTTGTGTCTGACAAATATAGGAATATAATAATCTCTACAAAGTGCCACGTGTATTCATAACTGATTTTTAACTAATTCATGATCATCAGGTTTCATCTATGAACCCATAAGGAAAAAAGGTCACCAAAGACCACTAAATCTTACCACAGCTCCTATATGTTTGGCATAGGCCTCTTCTAGTCTACAAGTTCTGGTCATTTTATTAAACCAAGGTTCAATGCTAGGTTGTAGACTGGTTCTTCAGTTTTGCAGAATAAGTTATCTAGCAACTGCAAATGGCAAATAATATAAAATATTTCAGCTTTTTTGTAAAACATTTCACTTCTCCTGAAGAACCAAATAACACCCGCGTGGCTGACGGACTGAGCTTGTCATGACCACACCCATTTCTGTTATCGTCCAGCACAGTAGGGGAATATCTCAAGCAGCCAAGGTGTTAATACTACTTGTGCTTCAGGGATTCCTATTTGAGAGCTCAATGCCACTGAGAGCTGCTGCGATAGCAAATGTAGCTCCAATGAATGAAAATATCTTTCAAGATCTGCCTCATCCACCCCCTGCATTTCTCCATAGATATGAATAAAATGTGAACTAAATACCTCACCAATAACCTGCTTATCATCTACTAGGAGACCTCTTGCTGGATTTTTTATTTGAGAGGTTAATTGTGCAGCTTTTTGTGATTTTGTGGACCAAGCCAGAAATATGACACTCTGCTGACTCCCCTCATAACATTTTTGTTGGTAAGCAATTTCCTCTGTTAAGGAAAAATCTTTCAGATTCTCCATTGCCCTAGCTAGCTCTTGCTGCTGTGCCTTTATTATGGGCGCTGAGGAATCTGTAAGAGTTATCTTTCGTCTAGCCTCCTCCACAGCAGTTTGAAGTGTGGCAATCTTACTTCTCCGTAGGTTATTAATTCTTGCCTTATAAGAAATAACCTGGACTCTAAATGTGGCTTTAAAGGCCTACCATACCGTAAATAAAGGGGCCATACTAACATTGTGTTGAACCAGATCGTATCTTGTAGAAGGGATTTATCAAAGTGCCATCTGGGTCTATCTTTCACACTCTTATTTAAGAGTGATGTAAAAGAAAATAGAGAGGGGTCTGAAAAAGAGTTGGCGACTATTTCTGCCTGACCCCTAGCAACTAATTTAGCCACTAAAAAATAATCCAAACGTGAGGCCAATCTAAATCTACCAGAGTAGCAGGTATATTGCGAGAGAGTAGGATAAGCTAATCTCCAGGGATCTGCTAGTGAGAAATCTTTTGTTAGGCTATTAATAAATTTTGCGGGTCTAGGTTTTAGTTGACGCTTTGCTTTATTTGATGAATCCAGGGCTAGATTCTGAATAAAATTAAAATCACCACCCAGAACTAAAACACCTTCCATACTTATTACTAGTTGGTAAATTTGGCCGAGTGCTGTAGTATCGTCCTCGATAAGGCCATAATAATTTACCAAATTCAGTGTTGTTTACTGCAGCTTGACTTTTCCCTACAACCATCTACCTTTCCCATTTTGCTAGACATCCTTAACTTGCCAGTCAAGTGTGTTTATAAGTAGAATACCTACCCCTCAAATGGCTAAATTGGCGGAAGAAAAACTGCCTGTAAATACCTTTTGGGAATTACTATCTTTGGATTATCAGATCTAAAATGAGTTTCCTGTAAGAACACAATCTCAGGGGAAAGAGAAGTAATCAATTTTAAAAATGCAGCACTTTTCCGCTGGTTAAGTATTCCATTAACATTACACGATACAATTTTCACATTCTGATTTAAACATTTTCATCTGTAAATCTGAATATTCCCAGGTAACGGGGACTGCATTGAGTAAAGTAAATCTGTAAAATTGATTACATTTTTCCTGTTTATTTTTTTCTGCATCTATGCATCCCCCACAAAAAAAGAAAAACACAATAACCCTGAACCAACCCCCCCCCCCCCCAGAAATGTGTTCAACCCTTCCAGTCCCGCATCCCACATCTCCCCCTCCCTTAGCCAACGGGGTTCCCTGTAGCTGCACCCTAGGTGATCTACCCCCAACCCATACAACAAAGGAGACCTAAATACCCTGGTGGACATGAATCAAAACGTAGAGCAAATTACTAAGTTAAACAAAACTGACACAAATTTATCTTGCCGTAGTAATCTCAATCAATAGCTCCTGAGCTTCTTCTACCCGCGAAAGCATATGGACCTTTCTTTTAGCCAGCACCCTTAGTTCAGATTGTTGTACAATGGATGATTGTGCTCATTGGGCCTTAAATAAATACAAAAGTTTAACAAATTATTTACGCCTACATGCTGCTCCTTCAGACATGTCTGGAAAAATTTGACATTTAATACCCTCGCCAATAACAAACTGTCTTTGCTTAATAGCTTTAGTCAGGACATTCTCTTTGATTCCTTAGTCAGCAAATTTAATTAGAATTGTGCGGGGATATTTAGAGCCAGGGATGGGGTAGGTTGGGACTGATGAGCCCTGGTTAATGTCAAATCCCCAGTAAAATCCGGTAGCACTTTTTGTTTAAGGAGGGTTTGAACCCAGAGGAGGGTATTGGTCCCCTCGCTCCCCTCCGGCACTCCCACGATTCTAAGGTTAGAACGCATGAATGATTTTCCAAGTTCTCCAGCTCCCGAGCAGTCTTCTCTGCCGTCACAGTATTTATTTTCTGAATTGTAGAGCTCATCTGATCCTCTAAATGAGCTATCCTTGTTTCTACTTCATCAAGTCGGACGAGACTGTCAGAGATCGTTTCCTCCATTTTTTTCAGCCTAGGATCAAATGCAGCTGTCTCGAGCGCCTGGGATTTTTTCATATCTCTGATCTCCTCCAAAATGGGATTAAGCAAAGTCTTAATTTCCACCTGTTGTGTGTCACCCCCGGTGGATGAAAGTTGCAATTCTTCTTATGAATTTTGAACCCCCGCATTAACAGCTTGATCCTCGGAATCCTCAGACGCCTGAAACAGGTACAGACCACAAAACCGTGCTCCAAGTCAGCAATTCAGTGCATGAATCTTTATTTCATTATGGTGTTCGCCAGCATGACGCGTTTCGGCTGCTAGAAGCAGCCTTGATCACATGACACCCCAGACTTTGTGCTCAGTATATATACATACACTTCCTGGTTACGCTAAATTGCCTCACAAGTAAAAACAGACAAAATACAGTTGTAATTACATTGAATCCTGGATCCAAAACACATGGTAAATCGTAAATACTAGCTAAAAGACATAAAAATATGCTTTTAAGAACAAGTATATAAATTACGATAAAATATTTCTATATAAAACAAACAATATATTTAAAACTGTAAATTCAGGGTTAATTCGTATTTTTGTAAACATCTTTGACATAACGGCCAAGTGGCCATAAATGATGGAACCAAAAAGATTTGATAGATCCCTTAATTTAAACAAAAGAGATTTCTGTACCACCTGTAAAGTACAATTAACTGCTAAAAAAGTGCTAGTGCAAGAATTTCAAATTTCCAATGTGCAAACTTAGTGCCTAATATCAAGGAAAAAACAGTCATATCAATAGATTCCAGGATAAAAAGTATTTATGTGTATTAAAAAGTGAAATAATTTGATAAGAGAAACCATGGTCTTAAAATGCTCAATTACTGAAAAACCTGACGGTAATATATATATATTTCCTTTTCTCAGAAGTCTCAAGTTCCTTGTCATCCAGTGAGTACTGCCGACTGAACTAAACAGAAGCCACTCTCTTGCCTCTCTGGTGGCTTACCAGCAGAACTGATAAGCTTTACCTGCAGTAACTTAAATGTCTAAAACCCAGCCAGGCTGCACAACCTTTTGTGCTCAGAGTACCTCAGGCAGGAATATAAGTTGGGCTGTGCAACATATTTTAGGCTCTCACCAATCACAGACACAGCTCCTGCCAGCACCCGCCTAGCAGCCTCCAGCAGTTCAGCAACTCACGGACCTCCTTAAAACTTGAGGATTCAATCTCCATGTCAATCTCCGTGTCCCAAGGCTGCACTTTCATCAGAGTCCCGAGATAACAATTAGGCTCTGTTTAGGCTCCTGGGCCCAGATGTAGGTAAAATAGATTTGCAGATTTTTAATTACCGAATTTTACCGAATCGGTAATTAAAAATCGGTAAATCTAAGGGGTGGATATGTAGGAACATCCAGATGTTCCTTTTACCGAATCGGTAAAAATCTGTATTTACCGAATCGGTAAATACCGACCGGCAATGCCCATTCATTCCTATGGGCTTTGCAGCCCATAGGAATGAATGGGCATTACCGATTCGGTATTTACCGAATCGGTAAATACAGAATTACACAAGGGTGCAGGGGGTGTCACTTTGACACCCTCTGGCACCCCCAAAAGAGGCTCGGGTGCCATGTGGCAGGCATACCTGCCCTTAGGGCAGGTCTGCCTGTCATATGGCACAGGTGTGCATGCACACATGTGCATGCACACCGGAATCGGTATTTTACCATCAAATATATTTGATGGTAAAATACCGAATCGGTAAGGGTTATGGGACTCAGAAGAGTCCCACCCACATATCAAAATTACCGAATAGGTAAAAATACCGATTCGGTATTTTACAGATTCGGTAAATTTACCGATCGGTAAATTTACCGAATCTGTAAAATATGTGGCCCTACATACCATTTACTAAATACCGGTCGGTAACGGCCGAAAATACCGATTTTCGGCTGTTACCGACCGACCTACATCGGGCCCCTGGTTCCTAACGCCAATGCTCAATTCACATTAACTTATTTCTGCCGCTCCGAGACTGAGAAAAAGTCCTGGCAGCGTCTCCACGTTCTCTGCGTCGCGGAGCGATCCACCATTCCAGCCTTCACTGCTGTCTTCTCTGCAGTGGGCGGGGCATCAATCACCTGTGCTACGGGGCGGTGGGAGTCTCCTTAGCGACCTGTTTTGTGATGGACTTGTTCTACTTGCCTATAGGTGGTACACACTATACACCCTTGTGGCTGCAGCACCCAATAGCCCCCCTTCCATTACCGCCATGGTCTCCAGTACCAAGTGCAAACAGGAGGAGAAGCACCTCAAACTGTTGCAAGAGATGACCAGCCTCCCACAGAATCTCAAGTGATGTGACTGCCATTAGCGTGAGCTCACCTCTGCCAACATGATCACTTGCACCTTTGTGTGTTTGTCTTCCTTCGGTGTCCTGGGAGTGCCCTGGGGGAGATATATTGGGGAAAAGATCAAGCTTTGGAGGGAAAAGCATAGAGTAGATAATCTTTGGATGATGATTACAGGCAGTAAGAGGTTAGTGAGTAAGTGTGACAAAGTCCTAAGCTACATACAGATGACTTTGTGGAATTTGTTTATCCAGATTTAATATTGTGTACGAAATGTTTAATTAACAGGTGTGAAGCTTATTGCTTATTAGTTTATTAAAATAATACTGTTCGTTTTTAAAGCAATTACATTCATGAAATAATTTAGTTTCCAAATAAATGAGTTGCAATATGAAAATCTAAACCTGAATGACTATTCATCCCCCAGTTTAACAAATAAAATAGATATTGGATTCTTCAAATTGATTCTCAGGCGTTTCTACAATAAATGTAAATGATTGTCTATCACTATTTACACCTCGTAGTGTCATTGTGTTTTGTTGAGCTGTTGTCACCTATGGTCCTCATTATGACTTATGATATTTAATGCAGAACAATAACTCCAGGTAAAATTCCTCAACTGACAATTGTGAGTCTCTTTCCCTCCTGAGGCAAAGAAGCCGGGAGACAGATCTACCATTTCTTTTATCTTTTGTGTCACTGATAACTTGTTGGTTTTAAATAATAGTGCACCTACTTTGTTTGCTGGCACCTTCAGCTCGAGCGTTCTGTGCAGCGGAGCTAGCGCTGTCACAGAGGCTGTAATTACTCAATCTCTGCCGCCATTGCCGGCGTGCAGCAAGGCCACGCCCACTTCGAGGCCACGCCCCCCGCCCTCTGTGTATATAAGCGCTGAATGCGAGCGCTGTGTACATGAGACATGGAGTTCTGTGACGATCGTCAACGCTGATGGCAGCCCCTGATTAGGGCTCTCCCCCTCCCCTCGCTCCTCGCTCCACGCTCTCTCCCCACTCCTCCAAGGGGCTGGGCCTGCGCTCCCTGGCTTGTCCGGGGCCAGGCTGCGCACTAAGGAGGGGACGGAGAAGTGGTTGCCCCTACCCAGCTAGCCTCTCGTGGGTGCTCGGACGTCGGAGCTGCGCCCCGGCCGCCATTTGCCGCCATTTGCTTCCTGGATCGAGACGGCCCCCAGAGGACTTGATCTGACCAGTGGATTTGCCGAGCCGACCACGGACGACTGCATCAGCTGATTCCAGAAACGCAGTAGGCGCCATTTTCTATCCTTTGTGGTAGATCTGGCCTTTTTCATTACTTTAACAGCTTTACACTGAATTTCGTTTTTCCTCGCTCTGCTTGTTGCTTGTTACTTCTGCTGCTACTGATTGCAATTTGACTTGCTGAGCCCTGCCTGACTGACTAATTTCCTTACTTTGTAATTGCTGCGCTCTGATTGCAATTTTGCATTGCTGCACTGTGTTCAATCCATTTCCAAAACGTGATAATAATTACAGTTTGCGCCTTGTAATTGTAATTGCTGCGCTCTGCTTGTAGAATCATTCCACTGCCAGATTGATTTGATTTTACTTTTCAGATTCCAATTTGCTCGCCTGCGCTCTGCTTGCCTGCTTAAAATTTTCACTGCTTGACTGATTTTAACACTCCGAATACAGCCTAGTTAGCCGCGCTTTACTTGATTTATCTCGCTCATCGATACTCGGCCCAGCCCGCTCTGCCCTCCCTCCCGCTCCTCTAAGGCGCTGGGCCTGCGTCTCCCTGGCTTGACCGGGGCCAGGCTGCGCGCCAAAGAGGGGAAGGAGAAGGGCCACGCCTTACCTCCCCCATCCAACTGCACCAATTGATCATGGAGGCCGACATGGCTCAACCCAGCTCTGCCACCGAAGATGACGGGCAATGGCAGATTAAAGCGAAGAGGGGACGTGACTCGTGCCCAACATCACCAGAGAAAGCATCAAAGCTTGCCCGCCCTCCCCCTGCAGAAAGCGCAGTTCCAACCTCAAACCGTTATATGGCTCTCGGAAACATCCAGGACAGGGACGCCCCCCTGCAAGACCCCAATGCTACTGAACCTGAGACCTCTCCAGCCCCCACCAAGCGACTAAGGATCCCACCCATCATCCTGAAGAACCTAACCACCCACAAGGCCCTGGTGGGGATACTGGATGAATACTGCGCCTCCCCCTACACAATCAAGCCCAGGCAGGACCATGCCAAGATCATGCTCACCACCCCAGAGGACTACAGGTGCTTGACCGACATATTTACCGCCCAGAAAATGGAGTATTACACCTTCCCAATGACCACTGCAAAAGCCCAGCGCTTTGTAATACGGGGGCTCCCAACAAACGCATCGCTTGAACACATCTCTGGGGATTTATCTGACCTAGGCCTTCCAGTCAAAAATATTGCGCAGATTACCTCTCCAGCGGATAAGAACAAGAAATTTCCCCTCTTCGTTGTGACCCTGTCAGCGAGCCACGATGGGAAGCCAGCTGACCTCTCGGGAGTCACACGTCTCTGCGGCTGCGTCATCACCACAGAAGCACCTAGAGGGAAACGAGGACCAATCATGTGTTACAACTGCCAGCGCTTGGGGCACACCTCTGCCTTCTGCAAGCAGAAGCCAAAGTGCGTACGCTGTGGAGGAGAGCACACCTCCAACCAATGCACTAGGAACCGGGAAACCGAACCAGCAAAATGCGCCAACTGCGCAGGACCACATCCAGCAAGCTACCGCGGCTGCCCCTACCTCCAGAAGGCAAAGAAGGAAGGCCAGCGCCAACCCCCACAACCACAAACGACTTCCCCACACTCGACAACGACGGGTCAGGGGCCAAGGAATACTCACAGACCCGCAATGGCACACAGGATCCCAAATGGAAATCCAACCAACAGCCATAGCAGCGCGCGTGTGGATGGAAGATCATACGCAGACACAACTAAACCCAAGCAGGACAGCCCAGCGCCACCTACCGCCCCAGCATCACCTACCGCCCCAGCATCAGCGACCACCCCAGCACCATCCTGTGAGTTAGGCTCAGCCATCAACTGGCAAGAACTCATCGCGAAGATTGCAAAAACAGTCGCAGACCTGAACATCCACCCAATGGTGACAATGGTGGCGAACCTTATCGCCGGACTTTTCCAGGGCGAAGAAAACACCAGCAATGGCAGCAAAATCTAAAAGAAACTCTCTCTTCGTGATGTGGAATGCTAATGGCATTCAGAAGAAAACTGCAGAACTCCTGCACCTGATGGAAACCATGGACATGGATATAGCGCTTATTTCCGAGACCCACCTCCAAGGAAGCCAGAAGCTCAACATAGCAAACCACAGGGTATACCGCACAGATCGCACCACCGGAGCCAAGGGCGGAGGAACAGCGGTGATAGTCAGCACAAAAGTGAAGCACCACGAGATCTCCCTACCACCAGTCGGGAGCATTGAAGCAACTGGCATACAGATCCAGACATCTGCAGGCCCGCTGCGGCTGATTGCTGCCTACTCACCCCCAGGCAAGCTAGCCCCAAAGGACCTGGATGCTTTATTGGACCCCAGCATCCCAACACTAATTGGAGGTGACCTCAATGCTAAGCACAAATGCTGGAACTCTCGGACGGGAAACAGCAAAGGACACGCCCTACTTGCCCACTCAAAGAAGGAGGACTTCGTAGTGGCCGGCCCAACTCAACCAACACACTATCCAGGATCTGCACTGCACAAACCGGATGTTCTGGACATTGTGGTCATGAAGAATCTCTCCCAGTCTATGGAGCTTGAAACCCTAACAGCGCTGACATCCGACCACAACCCAGTGTTGATCACAGTTGGAGACGTACTTGAAGACCAGCAACAGGGCACCAGGCACAACTTCAAGAAGGCGGACTGGTGCCTATACAAGAGATGCCTGGAGGAGACACTGGTCCCTGGTCCCCTACGCAGCATTGAAGACATTGACCAGGCAGTCCACCACCTCACAGCCTCAATCCACACAGCTATTGCGCGCAGCACTCCAGAGCAGAAACTCCAACGATGCTCTATCTACGATCTCCCAAAGGGCATCAAGCAGTCAATAGCTGAAAAGAACAGAGCCCGCAGAGAGTGGCAGAGGAACCGCACCCCCGACCTGCTGAAGAAGTATAATGAGCTGACAAGGCAGCTGAAGATACAAATAAGCCAGCACAGAGGTGAAAAATGGGAAGCAGCTACAGCTAACCTAAAGGACTCAGACAACTCTCTCTGGAGAATGACCCGACGCCTGACTGGGAAGAAGGAACCAAACCCACCGATCCAAGGGAAGACTCACCTGGCATGCAGCAACAGGGATAAGGCTGAGGTCTTCGCTGACACGCTGGAGGAATCCTTCAGGCCCAACCAGGCAAGCAAACTGGCAACAGAAGTTGAGCAAGAGGTCGCCATGCATCACCAGGAGCACCCACCGGAAACAGAAACTGCACACATTGAGGAATGCTCAATGGGCGAATTACTGGCCCTGGCAAAAACACTGAAAAACGGCAAGGCACCAGGGAAGGACGGAATAGTCAACCAAGCCATCAAGATGCTCCCAGATAACGCAGTGGATCACCTTGCTGAGATATTTAACGCGTGCATGCAGCACCAGTATTTCCCAAACGCCTGGAAAGAAGCAAGAGTCGTCGTATTCCCCAAGGCTGGGAAACCACTGCGAGACCCTGCAAACTACCGCCCCATAAGTCTGCTATCTGGCCTATCAAAACTCTTCGAAAAAGTTATCCTTGCCCGTCTCGTTGACTTCGCGACAAGCAACAACCTACTTGCCAAAGAACAGTTTGGGTTCCGGAAAGACCACTCAACAAATCACCAACTCCTCAGAGTGGTGGACATCATCAGCCACGGATTCAACATCAACAAGTCTACTGGAGTAGTCTTTCTGGATGTAGCCAAAGCATTTGACCGAGTATGGCATGAGGGCCTGCTCTACAAACTTATCAAGCTCAAGTTTCCCAGCTACCTGGTCAAGTTGCTGACCAGCTACCTGACAGAACGGACCTTTCACGTGGCGGTGCGAGAAGAATGTTCATCACCGCGCCCAATTCTAGCTGGAGTGCCTCAGGGGTCAATCCTAGGACCATTCCTCTTCAACATATTCACAAACGACATACCCACTGACCTAAAGAAGACTGATCTTGCCCTTTACGCGGATGATGTTGCAGTCATCTCCCAATCCTTCAGTGACAAAGAAGTGGCGAAGAACCTGGAGGCATCGCTTTGCAGACTCTCCGAATGGTACAGCGACTGGCAGATCACCCTGAACACAAGCAAAACCACAGCAACCTTATTTACCAGGAAGCTGAACAGGAAACACCCACAGATCCTCCTCAATGGGGATGAGGTCAAATGGGAAAACAGCAGCTCCTACCTGGGGGTGACTCTGGACTCTAAACTCAGCTGGAGAAACCACATAGAGAAGACCTGCCAGAAAGCAGCATCCAAACTGGCTGCATTATACCCACTCCTGAAGTCTAAGTCGATGCCCATGCAGAGCAAGGTGCGAGTAATCACCGCAATAATTCGACCAACTATGACATACGCTTCACCAGTTTGGAGTGGCTGCCGCCCACAGCTGCGGAAGGACCTACAAATACTTCAGAGCAAGGCCTTACGGATTGCAGCAGGTGCTCCCATGTTCACACGAACAGCAGACCTCCACAGAGACCTAGGCATCGAGATGCTGGACGACCATCTCCTCAAACTCAACAGGACATTCTACAAAGGACTGGATCAAAAAGAAAACCCACTGATCCGGAAACTTGCAGATATCGCTACAAACCCATTTGACCGCTATCCGCGTCCCATTGAAGCGCTAACCTTGCGAAGCTGAAACAGCAACGCAGCATCCAAAAACTCATTACTGCCTGAAGGCAAACGCCGGCAGATACGCAAAACTCACCGCTGCCCTGATGGCATAACAGCCTCGGCAAGCACCTAAAACCCGCTCACTGCCGGCTGGCATTAGCCGCGGCAGGCACCCAAACCTCAACACTAACAGAAGGATCTACACGGACAAAGACGAGACTCTCGAAGGAAACATGCTGACAATTCTGCAAACACTACTGACCGCTACCCGCGGCCCATCACTGAGCTGACCATGTGATGCAACCTCAACTGTGACAAAGCGTCACACACCAATAAGACAACCTAAACAGCGACTACAAAATTCCAAACGAATATGGAGTAATGAGGCTATTGCCTCGGTATCCAAAAACTCACCACTGTCAGAAGGTATCTGACAGGAGAAGACAAGAAACAGGCTGTGTACATGAGTCACTTTCCCTCCTGAGGCAAAGAAGCCGGGAGACAGATCTACCATTTCTTTTATCTTTAGTGTCACTGATAACTTGTTGGTTTTAAATAATAGTGCACCTACTTTGTTTGCTGGCACCTTCAGCTCGAGCGTTCTGTGCAGCGGAGCTAGCGCTGTCACAGAGGCTGTAATTACTCAATCTCTGCCGCCATTGACGGCGTGCAGCGAGGCCACGCCCACTTCGAGGCCACGCTCCCGCCCTCTGTGTATATAAGCGCTGAATGCGAGCGCTGTGTACATGAGTCACTTTCCCTCCTGTAGCAAAGAAGCCGGGAGACAGATCTACCATTTCTTTTATCTTTTGTGTCACTGATAACTTGTTGGTTTTAAATAATAGTGCACCTACTTTGTTTGCTGGCACCTTCAGCTCGAGCGTTCTGTGCAGCGGAGCTAGCGCTGTCACAGAGGCTGTAATTACTCAATCTCTGCCGCCATTGACGGCGTGCAGCGAGGCCACGCCCACTTCGAGGCCACGCTCCCGCCCTCTGTGTATATAAGCGCTGAATGCGAGCGCTGTGTACATGAGTCACTTTCCCTCCTGTAGCAAAGAAGCCGGGAGACAGATCTACCATTTCTTTTATCTTTTGTGTCACTGATAACTTGTTGGTTTTAAATAATAGTGCACCTACTTTGTTTGCTGGCACCTTCAGCTCGAGCGTTCTGTGCAGCGGAGCTAGCGCTGTCACAGAGGCTGTAATTACTCAATCTCTGCCGCCATTGACGGCGTGCAGCGAGGCCACGCCCACTTCGAGGCCACGCCCCCGCCCTCTGTGTATATAAGCGCTGAATGCGAGCGCTGTGTACATGAGTCCCTTTCCCTCCTGAGGCAAAGAAGCCGGGAGACAGATCTACCATTTCTTTTATCTTTTGTGTCACTGATAACTTGTTGGTTTTAAATAATAGTGCACCTACTTTGTTTGCTGGCACCTTCAGCTCGAGCGTTCTGTGCAGCGGAGCTAGCGCTGTCACAGAGGCTGTAATTACTCAATCTCTTCCGCCATTGACGGCGTGCAGCGAGGCCACGCCCACTTCGAGGCCACGCCCCCCGCCCTCTTTGTATATAAGCGCTGAATGCGAGCGCTGTGTACATGAGTCACTTTCCCTCCTGAGGCAAAGAAGCCGGGAGACAGATCTACCATTTCTTTTATCTTTTGTGTCACTGATAACTTGTTGGTTTTAAATAATAGTGCACCTACTTTGTTTGCTGGCACCTTCAGCTCGAGCGTTCTGTGCAGCGGAGCAAGCGCTGTCACAGAGGCTGTAATTACTCAATCTCTGCCGCCATTGACGGCGTGCAGCGAGGCCACGCCCACTTCGAGGCCACGCCCCCCGCCCTCTGTGTATACAAGCGCTGAAAGCAAGCGCTGTGTACATGAGACACTTTCCCTCCTGAGGCAAAGAAGCCGGGAGACAGATCTACCATTTCTTTTATCTTTTGTGTCACTGATAACTTGTCGGTTTTAAATAATAGTGAACCTACTTTGTTTGCTGGCACCTTCGGCTCGAGCGTTCTGTGCAGCGGAGCTAGCGCTGTCACAGAGGCTGTAATTACTCAATCTCTGCCGCCATTGACGGCGTGCAGGGAGGCCACGCCCACTTCGAGGCCACGCCCCCCTGCCTCTCTTAGCCCCCATAAAACATGTGCATTCACCAGACGCGCAGCGGACGGGCGCAGCGGGCGCGCCGTTTGCGCGCCGAAGGCGCGCCTAAGGCAAACCCGTTTTCGCCCGTCCTCGCGAAGTCATCGCCTCTCGCCAGTCCCCCTGGCCGGACTACATCAGCACCCCGTCACTATGACAGGGAACAACTACTTGCATATAACCTGGGAAGGCCCTGTGCCCACCTAACAGGTACGCTTGGACAAACATGCCTCAAATGTAATAGCTGTCATTTTACTACTGTTACCCCCTATCGCATCCGACAACTCCAGAACTCGCCTATAATTATCCCTATTACGGTCCTCCATCTCAATGTTAGGTCACTCTCCAAACACTATTCCGAAGTGAACACCCTCTTACTGGATGAAAACCCAGACATCTTGTTCCTCTGTGAAACCTGGTTACGTGATGACATTTCTGTCATACCTAATCTTACGCTTCCAAATGAATACCATATGCAAAACTTGAATAGAGATGGGAGAGGTGGAGGCATTGCTGTAATTTACAAGAAAACTTATACTTGCACATTCACCAAAGAAGAACTTTCCAATTGTGAATGTGCTCACTTCAAAATCAATATTAACCCTAACTTCACTATGTCAGGTCTCTATATATATCGTCCTCCAGGACCTGCCTCAAAATTCATTGAAGCTCTTCTTGAGACAGCTAACTCGTTAGTGACTAAAACAGCGAATTTTACCATATTAGGGGACCTCAATCTTCATTTTGATCTACCTAATGACCCCACGATCAAGAATCTTCTTACTGACCTCTCCGCCCTGCAACTCAACTCCCTTATCCACACCCCTACGCATCTAGCTGGTCACACCCTAGACCCAGTATTCACTAACATCGAAGAGGCTATAACTGAGGTGCCTCTTCCAATGGGATGGACTGATCATCACCTCATTAAATTGACTATCCTAATCAATAAAATTACGTATAAAAACGCACCAGTCCAACGGCTAAAGAGACCATGGCATAAACTTTCCACTAGTGATCTTCAGGCCACTCTTGGGGAATTCCAGCTTGAGAATAACTCAGACATTGACTCAGTCTACAGCAGATTCCATAGCTGGATCACGGGAGGACTGGATACTCTTATCCCAGCGAAATGGACGAAAGGACGTAGCACACCGACTAACCCTTGGTATAATGACATCCTTAAAGCCATGCGCAAAGACTGTAAAAGAGCTGAGCGTCTATGGAGAAGAGAATACAACAACAAAGACAAAATTAACTATCTAGCTAAACAAAAAATGTACCACAAAGCCATCCGTGGAGCACGAACCACCTTCTACGCTGAAAAAATCAACTCGAGTGCCACTCCCGCCAAAGAAATCTTTAAGCTTGTCAAAGAACTCCAGAGCTGCAAATCCCCTTCCCCCAATATCTCCACTGCCCAACAATGTGAGGAGCTTGCCACGTTTTTCGTCGCCAAAGTTCAAAAGATCTACAGCTCCTTCCCACAACACTCCCCTAATCGTGCTAATTGCACTAACCTCCACCCCAATGGCACAATTATGACCAACATTCCAGCAATATCTGCTGACAACCTCATCAAACTGTGTCGTAAAATTAAAACTGGCTCCCCATCAGATCCCATGCGTTCGGCTCAATTTCTGGAGTCACTAGACTTCTTCCTACCTTCCCTGGCCTCTGTTCTTAATCTCTCCTTCTCTTCAGCCACAGTACCATCTGCATGGAAGCAAGCATGGGTTTCACCTATCATCAAGAAACCCTCCCTAGATCCTACCAAACCGGAAAATTTCCGACCGATCTCGCTGCTTCCATGGCTGGCCAAACTTGCTGAAGCCCATGTTAACAGCGTCCTGTCCCAACATATGGTCCAGAACAACATCCTTGACCCATCTCAAAATGGGTTCAGACCTGGCCATAGTACGGAGTCTGCTCTCCTGGCCACTAACGAGTACCTCCGGACGGTCCTAGATGCCGGTCAAAGTGCTGCGCTGATTCTTCTTGATCTCAGCGCAGCCTTTGACACGGTGTCCCATGACATCCTTCTTGATCGTCTGGAGACATTCGGAGTATCCGGCCTGGCTCTAAGGTGGTTCCATTCTTTCCTTAAAGACAGATCCTTCCGGGTCTCAGCACCCCCTTTTCTATCTAAATCTCATCCTATTGCACAGGGAGTTCAGCAGGGCTCTGCGTTGAGCCCATCTCTTTTTAATCTTTATGTGCAACCTCTTGCAACAGTGGCTAAAGAGTGGGGTCTGACACTGGTGTCGTACGCCGACGACACACAGTTGGTCATTACTCTAACGGAAGGCCCGTCCATCTCGGCTTCTAGATTCAAAAATGGTCTCTCCGCAGTAGCCCAATGGTTGACGGACAACTGTTTACAGCTTAATGCTGGAAAAACAGAAGTGCTACTCCTTGGTAAGAACACCAGCCATTGGAATGAGCACTGGTGGCCGTCTTCCTTAGGCACCATACCACCTCCCAAATCCCTAGTTAAAAATCTAGGAGTGTGGATGGATGCCTCACTTAACTATCAGACCCACACCAAAAAAGTCGCCGGCACGTGCATCGGCTTACTGAGAAATCTCAGCCATATACTGGGCTTTTTTGATGCCAAAGTCCGCCAGCTTATCATACAAGCAACCATCCTCTTGCGTCTAGACTACGCCAATGTTCTCCTCTTAGGTGCTAACAAAGGAGAGATAGCACGGCTGCAACGTGTACAAAACTCCGCGGCGAGAGCCCTGGTCGGCCTTCCACGCAGATGCTCGGCCAGAGCTACCATTTGCAAACTACATTGGCTACCTGTTGACTCTAGAATTAAATTCAAAACCCTTATCATGACTTTTAAAATCCTTAAATTTGACAGTCCCACACCGCTGCGACCCCTTCTCACCCCTTATGTCCCATCACGCAATCTGCGATCTTCTAATCAACATCTTTTATGCGTTCCTCGCACAAAACTCTGCCGCATGGGTGGCCGCTCCTTTAGGGTTCTGGGAGCCAAGTTATGGAACGAACTACCTCTTAACATTCGCTCTCTAGAAAGCTTATCTGCCTTCCGAAAAGCTACTAAAACTCACCTATTCCCTTCCCCGTAACTCCCCTCACCTCTGCGCCTCTAGGTTAGGTCTGTGACTTTAGCGCCGGGACGCCTCATTGCTGGGGCAGCTGTTTTGCGCTTTACCAAATAAAGAATAGAATAGTCTCCCCAGGCCTGGTTATTATTGAGTCCACAAACTCCAGACCTGATAATTCTGTGTCCAGAAATACTGGCCCTTTCTGTACTGCAATAGGGGCAGTAGTTTTGGGTGGCATCATAGCCCTCGCCCACCCAGTCTGTGCAGCAGGACAGTTTTAGTAAACAATGATACCTCCCAGACTGGCACACCTGACGGCACCACTGACTCCCCTCCCATATCCCACGACCCTTCTTCCAGCTCAGAGCACGTCGAAAATGTCAGTTGTGTTTCTCCAGGAATCTGTGGAAAACTGCCTTGAAAATAATCTAGTATTACTGGGTTCTAGCAGTCAAGTCAAGTCATTCACCATTCCTAGGGGAATTGTAGTAATTGCTAAAAAAAATTGTGGGAATGCAGGCCGGGTTAGTAGTTTCTAGCTTGCTGGTCCCTGCACCAAATCCCACAATACTGATTGTGGTGGCCACTGTGGCACATTGTTCATGAATGTCGCCAGCACTGTGAAGTATCCATAATAGCTGACATGAGTGAGGCACCAAATACCAATACAATATAAATATAATTCATTTAATCTAAAAGTCTTGCTCACATCAAAACCTGATGCATTTCTCATCTAGCCTTAGCCTGGTTTAAATCCTTTCTTACGGACCGCACAAAAAACATGCCATTAGGACCTCTATTATGCCCTGAACGTCATATCAGGAGTTCCTCTGGACTTATCTCTCGGCCCTGCATTATTTAATCTATATAAGAACTCCTAATTTTATTGTTCTCCTCTTTTAGATTGAAACAACATCCTATGCTGATGAAACCAGCTGATTTTGGCATTGGGTAAAGCACCCAACTTCAAATTTTGTCTAACTGAAGTTATCTAGTGGATGCAATTCAACCACTTAAAATGTAACACCAACAAGACGGAGATCATGCTGTTGGGAAAACCAACCTCTTTGACCCTATGTTATGGTGGCCGAATTCAGTACAGCTGCCCCCTACCACAGTTGAGGTGGTAAAAAACCTTGGACTGAAATTTGATGTCTCTCTATCTTTTCGCCCACAAGCCCTTGATGTGGCAGAGATGTGCTTCAATTTAATAAAATCCTTTAAAAGATTATTTGATAACCTCCCTCTTGCAGCAAGACAGACAGTAGCCTTTGAATTAACCATTTGGGTGCTCATGACGGAACAATTCCGTCACGAGTACAGGCACAGAAAATCCCTCTGTTGCGAACAGCAGAGGGATTTCCCATTTTTGTTTTGCCTTGGGAGGTGGGTAAGAGCTTCCCCAACCTCCAGAGGCCTTTTTTTTGGTTTTCCTTGTAATGATGATTGCTTGCATGGCCCGCTGTCATCATTACAACGAAAAAGAACCTGAAACTTAGTTTCAGCTTCAGTTTTGGTGCTTGTGGGGCCATCTCATCCCCCAAGCACTGAAACACATGGGAGAGGTATTGTTGGAAAGGTGGAGAATCTTCCCTTTCCAATAGTACCCTTCCCTAGCGGATTTCAGCTTGTGGGTCACCCCAGGAATGACATCCCCAAGCAGGCATTCGCCCAACAGCACCAGGAAGGAGGGAGCAGCCCCTTGGGCAAGGACCTTTGATCACCTCATAAACAAACAGTCTTTCTGCCACCCATGGGGAGCAGATGGGGGCAGTAGCCCCTCATCTGCCTCGGGGGGGGATTATTCTTTTATAGGCCTCCGGTGGGGGCAGCCCAGAATGGGCATCCCTATGCCCCCCCCAAATAAGGCAAAAGACGTTCTGGCCCCCAGGAGGCAGATGTGGGCAATAGCCCCTGATCTGCCCCACGGGGCAGAAAGTCCACTAGGTACCAGGATTTTTAGTTTTTTTTATACATAGGAGCGGGGGCTGTCCAGAATTGGCATGCCATTGCCCCCACCCAAAAAAATGACACAATCTTTTTGACCCCCGGAAGGCGGATGGGGCAATAGCCCCTTATATGCCCCCCAGGAGGGGCAGAAAGCGCACTAGGCACCAGGGATTTTTATTCTCCAACATTCGGGGTGGGGGCATCCCAGAATCGGCATGTCAATGCCCCACCCACACCAAGTAAATGCTACAGTCTTTCTGCCCTCCCCGGAGGCAGATGGGGCAATAGACCCTTATCTGCCATCACCGGGCTGACACAAATTTCCTTCATCCCAGCTTTCCCCCAGGTCTACTGATAAAAATGGTACCTCGCTCGTGGGGTAGGCCTAGTACCCGCGACAGGCAAGGGCCCAAAACATATTGTAGAGACATCAAAATGATCTATCACAAAACAATGTAGCTTTGCAACGGGGGTCACCTGGGGTTTGGGCCCAGGGCTCATCAGCCATCTAGGTAAACCTATCAAACCAACACATTTCTGAAAACTAGAGACCCAAGGGAGTCTAGGGAGGTATGTCTTGTGTGGATCCTCTAAAGTTTCTTTACCCAGAGTACCCTGCAAACCTCAAATTTTGATGAAATAATCTACATTTTCCCAACATTCTCTCCGGGCTGATACAAATTTCCTTCCACACAGCGTTCCCATAGGTCTCCTGATACAAATGGTATCTCACTCGTGTGGGTGGCCCAAGTACCAGCGACAGGCAAGGGCCCAAAATGTATTGTGGAGACACCAAAATACCTATCACAAAACATTCTGGTTTTGCAAGGGGGATCACCTCACTGTTTGGACCCGAGCTCGGCAGCCATCTAGGGAAACCTACCAAACCCACACATTTCAGAAAACTAGACACCTTGGGGAGTCCAGGGAGGTATGTATTGTATGGATCCCCCAACGTTTCCTTTCCCAGAATCTCCGCAGACCTCAAATTTACCTAAAAGAAATCACTTTTTCCACACATTTGTGTTTGGGATCATCATTCAAAAACAACAGGTGATGGACATAATGCAGAACAATGTCATACATTCACCCCAGTATAGAGATCTAGGCCTAAATCCATCGTTTTTTGGCTCACCATGCCATTCCAGTTTGAACCCAGCTATATGCAAATCAGTCTTGACCCTGTGCCCCATGGGAACAGTCCAGCCCGAACTGCCAAGCCAGGTCCTCCCTGGACTGGAAACAAGCATCCAATGACCGGTTTCGGGCTTTCAGCCTGGATAGCTTGATTCCAGTGGCATGGAGAGCACGAGACTCACGTCTGAGCATACCCGTCCCACTCGGGGTGACAAATGCAAAAACAGCAGGTGATGGACAGAATGCAGAACAATGTCATACATTCACCCCAGTACAGAGATCTGGGCCTAAATCCATTGCTTTTTTTGCTCACCATGCCATTCCAGTTTGAACCGAGCTATATGCAAATCAGTCCTGACCACCGTTCCCTCTAGGCCACGCACACGCGCACCTTCCCTGACGTCAGCGCGCACCACCTAGCGTGGAGCGCGCACACAGGACATAGCAAGAGAGTCGCGCCGCCTGCCGCTTTTAACCCCTTCCACGCTGATGACGAGCTGGGCTCGTCATGAGGTAGCCTCCTGCTACCCTGATGACGAGCCCAGCTCGTCACGTAACATGCGCTTTTAAAAATCTCCGCGTACGAGCGGAATTCCGCCCTCACGCATGCGGTTAAAAAGCGAGCGACGCAAACATGAGGCACTTTTCCAGTGGTGGCGGCGGAGCGGGCGTGAGGAGTTGCAGGTAAGGAGGTGGGGAGTGCTGGTGGGGATTGTGGTGATTATGGCGCTTGCGGCTGTGTGGGAGCAGGGGTGGGAGCGGGGCAGACTGTGGCCCTTTGTTTAAATATTGCTGACAATCAGAGCCCCTTCACGGGCTCCGATTAACTGCAATACTTAAACAGAATGCCACAGTCTGCCCTGCGCTTTCCTAACAAAAGCGTAGACACTTTCCAGACACAGCGTGTGCTAAAGTACTCGCTGTGTTTGGAAACTGCCTACGCTTTTGTTAGGAAAGCGCGGGGCAGACTGTGGCATTCAGTTTAAGTATTGCTGTTAATCGGAGCCCGTGAAGGGGCTCTGATTGTTAGCAATATTTAAACAAAAGACCACAGCAGTTGGGGAAACGAGCGGAACAGGAGGCAAGAGGGCAGAAAGGCACAAAAACAAGTGGGACACAGGACATTAAGGCACAAAAAACGAGTGGGACACAGGACATAAAGGCACAAAAAACGAGTGGGGCAGAGGCAGAAAGAGTGGGACCGAGGGCATAAAGGCACAAAAACGAGTGGGACAAAGGGCATAAAGGCACAACAACGAGTGGGACAGAGTACAGAAGGGCACCAAAAATGAGTGGGGCAGAGTGCAGAAGGGTACCAAAAACGAGTGGGGCAGAGTGCAGAAGGGCACCAAAAACGAGTGGGGCAGAGTGCAGAAGGGCACCAAAAATGAGTAAAACGAGTGGGGCAGAGTGCAGAAGGGCACCAAAAACGAGTGGGGCAGAGGCCAGAAGGGTACCAAAAACGAGTGAGGCAGAGGCCAGAATGGTACCAAAAACGAGTGGGGCAGAGGCCAGAAGGGCACCAAAAACGAGTGGGGCAGAGGCCAGAAGGGTACCAAAAACGAGTGGGCCAGAGGCCAGAAGGGCACCAAAAACGAGTGAGGCAGAGTGCACAAGGGCACCAAAAACGAGTGAGGCAGAGGCCAGAAGGGTACCAAAAACGAGTGGGGCAGAGGGCAGAAGGGCACCAAAAATGAGTGGGGCAGAGGCCAGAAGGGTACCAAAAACGAGTGGGGCAGAGGCCAGAAGGGCACCAAAAACGAGTGGGACAGAGTGCAGAAGGGCACCAAAAACAAGTGGGACAGAGTGCAGAAGGGCACCAAAAACGAGTGGGGCAGAGTGCAGAAGGGCACCAAAAACGAGGAGTGGGGCAGAGGCCAGAAGGGTACCAAAAACGAGTGGGGCAGAGTGCAGAAGGGCACCAAAAACGGGTGGGTCAGAGGCCAGAAGGGCACCAAAAACGAGTGGGACAGAGTGCAGAAGGGCACCAAAAACGAGTGGGACAGAGGGCAGAAGGTCACCAAAAACGAGTGGGCCAGAGGCCAGAAGGGCACCAAAAACGAGTGGGACAGAGTGCAGAAGGGCACCAAAAACGAGTGGGACAGAGGGCAGAAGCGCACCAAAAATGAGTGGGACAAAGGAAGGAAAGACCTGGCAGAGAGAGCACAGGGACAGCGAGGGTAAAAGAGGGAAGAAAAAATGGGCAGGGATTTTCGTGCTGTCTGAGTGCTCACTTTCCACAAGCCCTTGCGTACCAATAAATAATACACAGCTGTATGCATACATGTCCATGGCAATAGGCCTAATTCAGGCTGTCCCCCTCTTGAAATTGCATCTGCTTCAAAAGGAGTTTTTAAAAAGAAATTTAAGTTGTACAAATTGCTTGGGAGTCCCCGGCTTCCAAACAGGAATGGATGAGGCACTGTGTGATCTTAGGCAGTTATTTTATTTCACAGTGCTTCATTTTTCCTTCATTTGACAGTAGCTTTGAATCCACAATTTCAGTGTGTGTACAGAACAAAATCATGTCACTCCTTAGGGTATCCATTTTTGGAATTATGAGTCTGCCATTTTTTTACATGACGTTTGTTGCATCAATTACATGGCAATATCATGCGCCTCAGGCTGGACCAAGGTTTCTGATAGCTTATGTGACATTTTCATAATGTCAATGTACTTATGATTAGCATTCGATGGCTAAGGGTGACATTTCCTTGTGAACAAAATCAAAGCAATGAAGATGTGGGGAATTTGTAAAAATCTCTGCAAGTAAAACAAGATTGAAGGTTATTCCTCTTGATGCAGGTTTTTAAATTTAAGGCTGCGTTTTTACAAATGTTTTATTTACTGTTCAAAAACACCCTTAAGTTATTACAATCAAAAGCTGTTACTCTTCCGCTCGGGTGGTCTGTCGCAGGTTTTCTGCCATTGCAATGAATGGAAATGCAGCTGTTTGGTAGTTAATAGGTTAGTGTTCTATATTAGGATTTACAGTTATAAACTGCAAGTAACAAAATGAGCTCTCTGACAGAAGCAGTAATGCACTGACCTAGTTACATTACATGTGATTTTTGATCTGCATGGTTCACCAGCTTTTCATCAGGCATTTTAACCTCCTCGGCTACTTAATGAGTCAACTTCCAGTAGGCAAAACTTAGATATCTCTGCAGCAGATCCATCATTCTTCAGGTATCTTGACATATTTATGGTTGCCTGAAAATTGCTTGAACGTAGTCAATCATATTTTTTGCACGCCACTGCAGCATCTTCAGGTGGGGTCTTTTGATGGATTGAGTGCTTCTCAGCCATCCTGTGGGTTACCTTCTTCACCAACCTCAACCATTTGCACAGTTTGTATTTTGTGTTACACCTTCTGTGATGCCGCTTTCCCCTGGGATTCAGATTTATATACCAGTTTAAGATAATGGATGCTAATAATGGAACACATGGGCACACCCCTGTTTGTCCTAGGCTGGAATCCCAGGTAATTATTTGGTCATTTTTCGTCTTGGGCCTCTTGACCGGTCCCATGCATAGTTTGTAATTCTTCGGGCGTTTGCTGACTTACTTGTCTTCACTTGTAGGTTTCCAGTCTGTAAGGTATTTGGATTACAGTGGTCAGGTGCGAGTACCACAAAGACAAGGTAATTCTGTTTACGTTCCTCGTTGTTTTGGGGGTTGCTGGGTAAATAGATTCACAATCTGCACCCCTATTTCTTTTGCAGGTTCGTGAGACCGTACTACAAAGACAATTGCACAGGCAGACGTTAGTACAGGCAGAAGAGGTAATTGTTGGGTTGAGTTAAACTGTGGTGCATCTTGAACATTGTAGTACCATATATACTTACCCATGTTTTCTTCTGTTGCAGGTTTCACAGCCAGAACCCCATACATTTAAAGAGGCGCATGTGAGTGCAAGCAGAAGAGGTAATTGTTGGGTTGAGGTAAACTGTGGTGCATCTTGAACATTGTAGTACCATATATACTTACCCATGTTTTCTTCTGTTGCAGGTTTCGCAGCCAGAACCCCATACATTTAAAGAGGCGCACGTGAGTGCAAGCAGAAGAGGTAATTGTTGGGTTGAGTTAAACTGTGGTGCATCTTGAACATTGTAGTACCATACATACTTACCCATGTTTTCTTCTGTTGCATGTTTCACAGCCAGAACCCCATACATTTAAAGAGGCGCACGTGAGTGCAAGCAGACGAGGTAATTGTTGGGTTGAGTTAAACTGTGGTGCATCTTGAACATTGTAGTACCATATACACTTACCCATGTTTTCTTCTGTTGCAGGTTTCACAGCCAGAACCCCATACATTTAAACAGGCACCCGTGAGTGCAAGCAGAAGAGGTAATTGTTGGGTTGAGGTAAACTGTGGCGCATCTTGAACATTGTAGTACCATATATACTTACCCATGTTTTCTTCTGTTGCAGGTTTCACTGCCTGAACCCCATACATTTAAACAGGCACCCGTGAGTGCAAGCAGACGAGGTAATTGTTGGGTTGAGTTAAACTGTGGTGCATCTTGTACATTGTAGTATAACAGATTGCATTTATGAGCTAGGCGTCAACATAAGCCATGTTTCCTTATTTTGCAGGCTTTGTGGGACAGCAGGCTCAAACCCGCGGGTACGGAAATGTTCAAGCGCAAAGCTGTAACTTCGGGAGAGTGCAGTGTTTCACCACAAAGGAAGAAATGTTGCCTTGTATTCAAGGAAGAGTGGATGAAGGAAATTGTGGAGGCTGAGACACAGAAGTCACGAAGCAAGGTTCGCATGCAACTCGGGGAACTATTTCAATACAGTCCAGACGTGGGCTTGATTTGCAAAGCATGTGCTGAAGCCAAGATTGTTGGGGACTTTTCCACAGGGAAGAAATGGAGTGATGGCTGGAAACTGGACTACATGAAACACCATCTACTTAGCAAAGTACACGAGTCTGCCATGGTGATATTGAGAAACAGAAGTGCTGCTGCCCGGTTTGGTTTTGGAGTGCGGGCAATGCTGACAGAAACTACCACTGACAAAGCAAATAGACTGGAAGTAGTTGAACGCCAAAGATCTATGCCTGAGGAGATAAAGATTCTCATCAACAACGTGTTGCTGGCAGTCAAGATGAACACTTCAATGTTATCTGTACAAGACATCCATGACCACCTAGCTTTGTATGTGAAGATACCACACAGCTGGAGGAGCAAGAACTATGCCTTTGAGTTCCTTGAGGCCATCAATAGCGTGATACACTGTGAAGCTATGACAGAACTTCGGCAAGCTTTGTATGACACCTTGATAATTGATGAGAGCACAGATATTTCTGTTACAAAAATGCTCATCCTGTACTTCAAGTTCCGACCTGTAACATCAACTGCGCACAAAACGCAGTTTGGGGGCATAGTGAAGCTGACTAGCTGTAATGCTGAGGCTATCACTACTGCCGTGAAAGAATTCTACACTGCCAATGAACTTGACCTCATGAAAATGGTCATGTTCACATCTGATGGTGCGTCTGTGATGCTGGGGAAGAATAATGGTGTTGCTACTCACCTTAAACAATCCATTCCTCATCTAGTTGAGCAGCATTGTGTCGCCCATCAAGAATATTTGGGAGTTCAAGTTCAGAAATTTGTATAGCGCACTACTCACCCATAGGGTCTCAAGGCGCTGGTGGGAGGGGGTGCATTATTTATCGAATAGCCAGGTTTTAAGTTCCTTTCTGAAGGAAATGTGGTTTTGTGTGAGGCGGAGGTGAGTGGGGAGAGAGTTCCAGGTCTTGGCCGCCAGGTAGGAGAGGGATCTCATCCCATGGTGGATCTGTGGATGCGCGGAACTGCGGCAAGCGCTTGGTTGGAGGATCTTAGTTGGCGGGTGGGTGTGTAGAAGGACAATCGTGTGTTGAGGCATTCGGGTCCTAGTTTGTAGAGGGCCTTGTGAGCGTGGGTGAGGAGACGGAACGTTATTCTCTTGTTGACGGGAAGCCAGTGGAGGTCTTTCAGGTGGCCGGTAATGTGAGCTTGGCGAGGGATGTCCAATATGAGTCTGGCCGATGCATTTTGGATGCGTTGGAGTTTTTTCAGTAATTTGGCTGTGGTTCCGGAGTAGAGGGTGTTTCCATAGTCCAGTCGGCTAGTGACCAGTGCGTGGGTGACCGTCTTTCTTGTTTCGGTGGGGATCCAACGGAAGATTTTTTTGAGCATACGGAGTACGTTGAAGCAAGAAGATGAAACTGCGTTAACTTGTCTGGTCATCGAGAGGGATGAGTCTAGGGTGAAGCCCAGGTTGCGTGCGTGGTCTGTGGGTATGGGTGCTGTGCCCAGAGCCGATGGCCACCAAGAGTCATCCCAGGCAGAGGGTGAAGATCCTAGGATGAGAACTTCCGTTTTGTCTGAGTTAAGTTTTAGGCGGCTGTTTTTCATCCATTCGGCTACTTCTTTCATGCCTTCATGAAGATTGGTTTTGGCGGTGTTAGGGTCTTTGGTGAGGGAAAGGATCAGCTGGGTGTCGTCAGCGATGGATGCGAGGGGACTCATGTAAACGTTGAAGAGGGTGGGGCTGAGTGATGATCCTTGTGGGACTCGGCAGATGACTTCGGTGGTCTCTGATTTGAATGGGGGGAGTCGGACTCTCTGGGTTCTCCCGGCGAGGAACGAGATGATCCAGTCCAAGGCTTTCCCTTGTATTCCGATGTTGCTGAGGCGTTGTATGAGGGTGCTATGACAGACTGTGTTGAAGGCGGCGGAGAGGTCGAGTAGGATGAGGGCAGCTGTTTCTCCGTTGTCCAGTAGCGTTCGGATGTCATCTGTCGCTGCAATGAGGGCGGTTTCGGTGCTGTGTTTGGCTCGAAAGCCGGACTGTGAGGGGTCGAGGGAGTTGTTGGATTCAAGGAAGGCGGCGAGCTGGCTATTGACGGCTTTCTCAATGACTTTGGCAGGGAAAGGGAGGAGGGAAATGGGGCGGAAGTTCTTAAGTTCAGATGGGTCAGCTGTGGGTTTCTTCAGGGGGGCAGTGAGTTCGGCGTGTTTCCAGCTTTCTGGGAAGGTAGCGGAGTTGAAGGAGTAGTTGATGACATCACAGAGATGGGGTGCGATGATGGAGTCTGCTTTGTTGAAGATGTGGTGGGGACAGGGGTCGGTTGGTGTGCCTGAATGGATGGATTTCATTAGGCGGATGGTGTCTTCAGTGGAGATTGGGTTCCAGGCATTAAGGTTGTTGGGGAGCGGTTCGGGTTTGGAGGTGTGTGAGGTGGGCTGTTCTTTCGAAATGTTCTTAAAGCTGGTATGTATGTCGGCGATTTTGTTGTAGAAGAAAGAGGATAACGAGTCGCAGAGGTCTTGGGAGGGAGTAATGTCGTTTGAGGCTGCAGTGGGGTTGGTAAATTCTTTGACGATGTTGAATAGTTCCTTGCTGTTGTGGGCGTTGTTGTCGAGTCGATCCTTGAAAGCTGATTTCTTGGTGGATCGGATTAACTGGTGGTGTTTGCGGGTGGCTGCCTTGAGGGTGGTCAGGTTGTCAGTGGTTGGGTTTTTTCTCCATGTTTTTCCGAGAGTACGGCATAGTTTCTTGGAATTCTTAAGGTCATCGTTGAACCAGGGGGCCTTTTTGCTACCTTGTTTGATCTGCTGGTTTTTTAGGGGTGCTAATTTGTTAGCGCTGTGAGTGATCCATTGTTTGAGTTTGGTGGCAGCTTCGTTTGGGTCGATGAGAGGGCTGGAGGGTTTTGGTTGAGCGATGTGATGAGTTGGTCGGTGGTGATTTTGTTCCAGCTTCTTCGAGGAATAGGTTGTGGGGGGTTGTGAGTCTTGGTACTTTTGTAGCTGAAGTGAACACAGCTGTGGTCCGTCCAATGGAGAGCTGTGGTATGATTGAAGGAGATGTGTTTGCTGGAGGTGAAGATAGGGTCGAGCGTGTGTCAGGCTAAGTGGGTGGGGGTGTCAACAAGTTGATTGAGTCCGAGATTGGCCAGGTTGTCAAGAAGGGTGGTGGTGTTGCAGTCGTTTTTCTTTTCTAGGTGGAAATTGAAGTCTCCCAGTAGAATGTAGTTTTCGGAGGGGAGGGCATGTGGGCCGATGAAGTCAGTGATGTCTTCGCTGAATTGTTTACGGGTTCCTGGTGGTCTGTAGATGAGGGTGCCTCTGAGTGTGTTCCTGGGGTCGGTGTGGATCTGGAAGTGGAGGTTTTCAGCGGTTGCAAGGTAGTCGTCGAAGCTGGTTGTGATTCTGATGGTGTTCTTATGGACGATGGCGATGCCGCCTCCTGTTTGGTTGGTACGGTCTTTTCGGATGATCTTGTACGCGTCCGGAATGGCGATGGCGACGTCGGGTGCTGATGATGCGTTCATGCAGGTTTCTGTAAGGAAGGCGAGGTCCCAGAGTTCTGTGGCGTGTTTGTGGATCGAGCAGGTGTTTAGCAGGATGCATTTCATGTGGTTAGAGTCGGAGCTGTTTTTGGAGGTCGTGGATTTGGTGTGGGTCTTGCTGCAGGCGAACTTGCAGGAGTGGCAAGCGAAGGGACCGTGGGTACGTCCTGGGGCAGCTTAGTAGCATTGTGGTGTGCGTCCGGGGTTATGGGCTAAGAGGGTGGCGGCGTCATACGTTATGCGGGAGGAGTGCGGTTTGCGGGAGCCAGGGGGTCTGGCGCTGGGCGCGGTCCATGCGCGGACGGGCGTAGACGGGCTTACCTTTGGCGCGCATGGGGCGCGACCGCTGCGCGTGAATGCTGCGTGCGGGAACATCTGTCATATGTGGATAGTGGGAGGGGAGGGGCGAGGGAGGAGCAGCTGGGATGCGGGAGGCGGGTTGGAGATCCGGGGAGGGAAGGCAAAACAACAACAAACAAGCCAAAATGGCACTCAGCCAAAAGCGATGCAGGGTTGGGACACAGAAATAGTAAAACGCGAATATAATGACACAGTCAGGCACACATTGAAAATAAAGGCAGCAAAAATGACAAGAGCGTTGCAGCCCGCTATGGGCGACTCGTGCTACAGTGATATGCTAATTAGTCAGGTTCAACAGGTTTAAAGTCGATGTGTAGCGATCTGGCGTACGGTGCTAATTTAAATATTATATGCGTCTACAATTAAATATTATATGCGTCAACAATGCAGGCGGTGGACTTGCAATAACGATACCCGTCTGGTGTCAGGTCAAGGAGCAGCGTGAGGAGGAGCGACCATGTCTGAGGAAATCAGGACGGTCACAGAGGACTCGAGGGAGAGTGGAGCCTGACGATCTGTGGGAGGGAGGAGCAGCTGGGATGCGGGAGGCGGGAGGCGGGGTGGAGATCCGGGGAGGGAAGGCAAAACAACAACAAACAAGCCAAAATGGCACTCAGCCAAAAGCGATGCAGGGTTGGGACACAGAAATGGTGAAACGCGAATATAATGACACAGTCAGGCACACATTGAAAATAAAGGCAGCACAAATTACAAGAGCGTTGCAGCGCGCTATGGGCGACTTGCGCTACAGTGATATGCTAATTAGTCAAGTTCAACAGGTTTAAAGTCGATGTGTAGCAATCTGGTGTACGGTGCTAATTTAAATATTATATGCATCTACAATTAAATATTATATGCGTCAACAATGCAGGCGGTGGACTTGCAATAACGATACCCGTCTTGTATCAGGTCAAGGAGCAGTGTGAGGAGGAGCGACCGTGTCTGAGGAAATCAGGACAGAGTTGATGATGCCTGGAAGAGGGTTCCAATGATTAAAGAGATGGGGACATTATTGAGGGCATCTACACTGTGTTCTCCAGATCTGCTGCAAGGAAGTCCAAGCTGGATGAAATTGCATCGGTCACTGAATGTGAAGTTGTTTCTTTTCGACCACTGAATGAAGTCCGGTGGCTTTCAAGGCATTTTGCTGTCGGTGCACTAATTCGTAATTACGAGATTGTTCTTAAGTACTTTGAGCATGTGAAAGTTGAGGAGAATGATCAAATTGCTAAATATTGTTATAAAAAGCTATTGGACTCCAACGACCATATTTCCCTTGCAGTACTTAATGAGATTCTGGGTGAATTTGCATCTTTGTGCAAACTATTCCAAAAAAGTTCTTTAACTACTGTTGAAGCTGTACAGTATGCAAGAGCAAAGATTGGCCAAATTAAGCAACAGTATTTGGGGGACACTGTCTTTTGGAGCAGCAATGTAAGAGAGCTGATGGTGTTGTACAAGGAAAGGCAAGAGTTTAACAGTGGGCCTATTTTGCCTTTTGTTTCCCTTCTTTGTGAGCACATGCAAAAAAGTTTCCCTGAAGGTGAGCTAAAAGAATGGGCAAGTTTTGAGATCCAGGCAATAGCCACACAATCGCATTTTGATTTTGGGACTGAGAATATTGAAAGACTTGTTGAAAAGTATAAAAATGTCTTGGCCCTGGGTGATTGTGAAACACCAGAAGATGTTGTTCGACAGTACAGAGACTATAAATATGTGGTGGCAGAACATGTTAAGGGTGGGTTATTTACCACCTTTCAAGACATGGTGACTTTCACTGTACGCAATGCTGCTCAGTATAGTGTGGTGTCTCAGCTTGTTGATGTCTGCGCAACATTTCAAGCATCTAGTACAGACTGTGAACGATGATTCAGCCTCATGAATGCTATCAAGAGCAAATTGAGGAATAGACTAGAGCAGAAGCATTTGGACATGCTGATGAGGACAAAGGCCTACCTCCTGAATGGGAAAGTTGACCTAGACCGAGTTTATCAGCACTGGAAAAATTGCAAGGATCGCCGTGAGAAGCAACCCTGTCACCCATCTAGTGATGCCACTTGACGTGTCTGAACAGTCCTCTCCCTTCTTGTGTATATTTGATATTGTATAGGCTCGCAACATTTCCCCACCCAATGAACTGTGCTCCAGTTAAGAATATTTATTAAAATCTTATGATGGTACCACCGTTAAAGTCTTGTGCTTTTCTAAACTTGAAGTGTACTTGCCAGTGTAACCAATTCATGTCATGGCGTGCTTATCCAATTTGCAAACTGCCCTTAAGACCCTTATTGTGGCACTGTATGTGTGAAAATGCACTATCTTTTCACTTTTTAAAGTAAACTTTTTGAGTGCCATTTTCCGCCGCAGACACGCGCGGTTTGGTTCCTGGCGCACATAGCCATGGTTGTAGCGCACAGAGACCCTCCACTGCCGCACACAGAGGAAAAAAATTAGAGGGAACATTGGTCCTGACCCTGTGACCCATGGGAACAGTCCAGCCTGAACTGCCAAGCCAGGTCCTCCCTGGTCTGGAAACAAGCATCCAAGGACCGGTTTCGAGCTTTCAGCCCTCATCAACCTGGATAGCTTGATTCCAGTGGCATGGAGAGCACGGGACTCACGTCTGAGCATACCCATCCCACTCGGGGTGACAAATGCAAAAACAACAGGTGATGGACATAATGCAGAACAATGTCATACATTCACCCCAGTACAGAGATCTGGGCCTAAATCCATTGTTTTTTTGCTCACCATGCCATTCCAGTTTGAACCTAGCCATATGCAAATCAGTCTTGACCCTGTGCCCCACGGGAACAGTCCAGCCCAAACTGCCAAGCCAGGTACTCCCTGGACTGGAAACAAGCATTCAAGGACCGGTTTTGGGCTTTCAGCCTTCATCAGCCGGGAGGTCGCCTTTGCCATACATTTCTAAAAGATACTGTTTGCGAGTCTTTCTGACACTGTAGCTGGCCCGAAACGCGTCAGTCAGCCAGAACTGTTTGGATTTCTTTGCTCACAACACCGTGAGAGCTCTGGACAGAGCTATTTACATCAAGGAACTATTTTTCAAGCATTTTTTGATAACTGAAGATTTTTAAGTACTGTATTGTGAATTTGTATCATTTTTGGTCTTGTCCTAAGTATATTAAAATATTGGTTATTTTTCTAAACTGGTGTGGTGTTCTTTTGTAGTGCTCACACTGTATTACTGTTGGTTATGTGCAAATGATTTACAAACTGCCTCCAAGATAAGCCTGACTGCTCGTGCCAAGCTACCAAGGGGGTGAGCAGGAGTTATTTTCGGAGTGTAACTCCCTTATCCTGACTAGAGTGGTGGTTTCTGCCTGACTTTGGCATATGCCCTAGCCAACCAAAAGTTCAATTTCTAACATTGGCTGTCTGCGGTGAGGATAGGACTTGCATTTGCACTTGACTTACAGTGATTGGTGTGCACTAGTATCATAGCGCAGTCCATTACGTGCCACATACTGGTTCTTTTTGGCCGATTCTTGATCTTGCTAGTTTGAACTTGCTACTCCATCATGCCTGAATCAAGAGCATCATCTGTTGCATCCCTGGAAATTGCCTTTGAAGAGGATACGTTGGAATCCTACAATGTTAGGGAATTTAAATCAATTTGCAAAAACCTAAAAGTGCAATTGAGAGGCTTCACAAGGAAGAAGGTGCTACAAAAGGTGCTGAGGGTCTGGGTAGCAGCCAGACATGCTAGCAAGCAGTCTGGTGATCTCAGTGGAGAGGCAGATGATTCCTAGGGTGAATGTGCTTTTGGGAGGGGGGAACCATCCAGGCCAAGCAGCAGTGGCCTGTCCCGGGAGGAGCTGGAGGACATGCGGGAAGCAAGGAAGATCAAGTTGGAGAAACTCAGGATAGAAAGTGAAAGGGAAGAAAAAAGAATAGCCATGGAGGAAAGGAAGATGATCTTAGATCATGAGCAATGTCTTAAGGAGCTGGAGCTAAGTGATAGAGCCAGCTCAGATGGTGGCAGCAACTCGTCAAGACAGGCAGACAGAATTGTTCACATCCCTAAGAATGTAGGCAAGAAATTCAAGGAGGGGGACGACATACAAAGGTGGTTTCAGGGTTATGAAGCAGCAATACAAATTAATGGGGTCCCTGAGGAGAAATGGGAAACAGGATTGTGGCTCTCTTTCTGGAAGAAGCCCGGGATACTTTAATAGCTTTGGGTAAGGGGTATCACCTCACCTATCCTGACACGAAGGATGCCCTTCTCACTAAGTATGGTCTTACTCCTGAAAAGTACAGGGATCAGTTCAGGTCCAGTAAGAAGTCTGATGCCAATACTTGGTTGGAATGTGTGGATGTGTTTTTTCAGTCACTGGATGGCTAGGTGAAGGGCAGTAATGTGACAGATTTTCAGGGGCTCTACAATTTGATTGCATGAGAGCACTTGTCTAGTCTAGGTCTTGCAGATCTGAGCCAGCACCTAGTTGATGTTAAGCTGATTAACCCCAGGAAGCTTGCTAATGAGGCGGACCGCTGGGTGAGTACCAGGGTCCACAGGATAGCGTTTGGGGGAGACTCAGCAAAAGGTGGGCAGGGTCCCCAGCAGAAAAGTGGGGGGACAAGGGTAAAACACAGGAGTTCTCTAAAGGACCCCAAACTAACACCTAGGGTAAAAGTTCCCATCCTGCAGGAAATAAGAAACAAGGGGTCTCATCAGGAAAGCCAGCTGTGACCTGCCCCCTCAAGTGTTTTTCATGTGACCAGGTGGGTCACATGAAAAAACCCCAATTGCCCTAAGGGGGCACAGCCACTCACCGGTGGGCAGTCCAAAGTATTGGCTATTGTAGCACTTGGGAAGGAGGAGTACCCGCAGGAGGGATGGGACCCAGCAGAAAAGACCTTTGTCTCACTAAGGGAGAATGAGATGGTCCCAGGAAACCAGATGCCCCCTAACACAAAGAAATACAGCACATGGGTGACCATCAATAGGAAAAGGGTAGAGGCTCTCAGAGATACTGGAGCCAGTGTGACCTCAGTCCGGGGACACCTGGTCTCTGAGAAGCAAGTAGCCCCAGGAGCATTCCACCAAGTAATTGCGGTGGACAATTCAAAGTGCCAGTGTCTGGTGGTGCAGGTTCCCTGCGAGTGGGGGGTGGGTCTCAGGTCCCTTGAGGGTGGTTGTGAGCCCTTCCATGCCTGTAGATTATCTACTAGGTAACGACCTGGAGCAGTCCTTATGGAAAGGAGTTGAGCTCAGGTCTCACTTGGTGATGCTTGGGTTGCCAGAGTGGGCATTCATGTCCACTCGGTCAATGGCGGCCATGAGAGTGCTATGGATAAATATGTTAGGTTGCACTCCCTATATATGTGATATTTTCCGGTGAAAAATAATTATGTTTGATCCTCTTAGATGCTCGTGAGTATCACCTCCTGATACATTGAGGTATAGGATACAATTACAAACATGACGCCCTCCAACAGGGAGAAAGCGGACTCTGTGAGCACTCTTGGCGATGTAATTATCGCTTTCAAATCTTCATCAACTTCAATAAATAGATTTTAAATGTTATTCAATACTTGAATTCCTTTATTTTAAATTTCCATCTTTGTATTATGCTTCATTTTTCAAAATTCAATTCATATGATTCTTCTCATATGCATATTAATAGTAGGGTAAATCATCTCATTACACAGGTACCCCAATGCATTTCGGCCAGCTGCCCTTCATCAGAGGAATAAATCCTTCAAGAAATTTGTACACGGTTTAATTTACGAGTCAAGGAACACGAATGTGCATCTATGCATTAAAAACAATTATGTGCATATTGTATGTACAAGTGAAAAGAACTAGAATAGAACGTGAATACTGCAGAATGAGCTACGTATGTCGAGAAGTGAATGTGAACCAGCAGTTTAGCCCGTTAATCACCTGTGAGTACGTTACATTCAGAAATCACGTTTGCTCGTAGAAAAAACCGTCTTCGAATACGTATTAGAAAATACTGTGTGCAAAGGACACAAGTCTTTAAGACGGGTGCATGCAGTAACTGCCACCGATACATGTGAACGCCACAACTTCAAACGCACGTGCGAAATCAATGTAAAACTGCCAAAAGTACAGACCGAGAAAAGAACAGAACCCGTTACACACCTTCAGTCACAATGCGTTGCTTAATACCTGTAGTAATTTCGATGTGTTCTTGCTCTGAATAGTACTTGTTGGATCTCTGTGACTGAGCGTGTCTGCCCGAAAATAAATGCCACAAAAAAACGGAAGTTACAGTAGATAAGGAGAAAAGACTATGCCGACGATCTGAACAACAGACCGCTATAATACTTTTGTAAGAGAAAATAAACTTAACTAGTTCAAACTAAACATAAGTACTTGGTATCAGTGACTGCTGCACCGTGCAAGCATCTCCTGAAATTCGGGCTGTCTAAAACACGATTACTAAGTTTCAAGTATGTAAAACACAGAGTATCTCAATAAAACACTTAGGGCCAGATGTAGGTAATTTTATTTTACCACTTCTTAAATACCGAATCATACCGATTCGGTATTTAAGAAGTGGTAAAATAGAGGGGGGGAGATGTAGGTATTTCAGAATCGGTAAATACCGAATCGTTAAGATTCGGTATTTACCGATTCTGTAAATACCGATTCGGTAATGCCCATTACAAAAAGTACGTAGCGAAAAAAATTAGTTTAGAGGTAATGCCCATTGATTCCTATGGGCTTGAAGCCCATAGGAATCAATGGGCATTACCGAATCAGTATTTACAGATTCGGTAAATACTGATTTCAGCAAGGGTGCAGGGGGTGTCACTTTGACACCCTCTAGCACCCCAAATACAGGCATGTGTGCCATGTGGCACACAGACATGCCCTAAGGGCATGTCTGTGTGCCACATGGCACAGGTGTGCATGCACAGATGTGCATGCACACCTGAATTCGGTATTTTACCACCCAATTAGATTGGGTGGTAAAATACCGAATTCTGAAGGCTTGTAGCACTGTAAACAGTGCTACCTACATCTGGGTTTTACCGAATCGGTAAAATTACCGATTCGGTATTTTACAGATTCGGTAAATTTAGCATTTCGGTAAATTTACCGAATCTGTAAAATATTGGCCCCTACATCTCGAAAACCAATTACCGGTCGGTAACGGCCGAAATCGGCCGTTACCGACCGGTAATTGGCGACCTACATCTGGCCCTTAGCGAAAAAAAAGTACGTAGCGAAAAAAATTAGTTTAGAGGTAACCATGGTAACAGGCACCAACCTTTCCTCTAAGTAAGATGTCCTTAAGGGTGTTCACAAAAGGTTAACAATTCTTAAAGCGTGGAAAAACTGAATCTTTTCTAAATGATGACCAAACCTGGTGGACTCGAAAAAGAGAGTGATCAAGAAGGCTTGGAGCCTAAAGGAGTGGCCCAAGTCACTGCCAAGCCTGAAGTTCCCATGGACCTGGATGAGGCAAACCTTGAGGGGGACACTCCGGTGCCTACGGGGGAGCAGGTAGGTGAACTGGGGGACATCTCTGAGCTGACCCATTGGCAGCAAGAAGGGGGACTCCGCACCACCTCGCTTCACGACTATGCCTTGGTATCCCCGTCGCCGCCTCTCAATGCCAAAATCTATGCCACTGCTTGCATCGTGGTTTGAGGACACCGCTAGTAAACTTACACAACGCACCCCCCTCGTCCCGCACCACAATCTTGGCCTATCAACGCCGGCGCCATCGACTCCACTTCGTCAGCCGATTACAGCACTCCAGCAACAACAACACCGCTGCTTGCACCGCAACATGCCAGCACTGCGACTAGCACCGCATTCACTTCGCACCTTGACCCTGGTCTCACCGATGACACCATCTGACCCCGCCACTAAGCAGCTGTTTGCACCGCAACCTGAGGGCACAGCACGCCGCACTGCTGCAGTTTGCACTGCAGGACCTGACGCCTGTCGACGCCAACGCTCCTGACTTCAACAGAGAGGGGATTGATCTGCAATGCGTGTGACTTCGAGGGCCCCGAAGACTCCTGCACTGACCTCTGGAACCGATGCCTGCGGACGCCGTGCTTTCAGAAGCTGATCGAGAGGTCACCGAAGCCCTGCATTTCTAAAAGGTACTGCTTGAGGGTCTTCCCGACACTGTAGCTGGCCCACGACACCTCGGTTAGCCAGAACTGTTTGGATTTGTTTGCTAATAAAGCTGTGATAGCCCCGGAAGGAGCTATCGATATCAAGGAAAAATCTTTCAAGCATATTTTGGTAACCGAAGATTTGTAAGTACTGTATTGTGGATTTTTATTGTTTTTGGTCTTGTCTTAAGTATATAAAATATTGGATATTTCTCTAAACTGGTGTGGTGTCCTTTTGTAGTGCTTACACTGTATTACTGTTGGCTATGTGCAAATTCTTTACACACTGCTTCTAAGATAAGCCTGTCTGCTCATGCCAAGCTACCAAGGGGGTGAGCAGGAGTTATTTTAGGAGTGCAAACTCCCTTATCCTGACTAGAGTGGTAGTATACATTTCTAGCACCAGTCCTATTTCTATTTCTATGGCCCCAGCATCTCGCCGAGCATGATCCTTTAACCGTGTCGTTCGCGACCACCCTTTGGCCACACTGCGGGAAGTTTTCACTAACGTTTGAACCATTTTGTAAGCCGGTAAGCAATATCTTGGGGTTTCCGTTTTCACTCGACGTGCCAACCTTATTTTACACTGGACTTCACTTCACTGCTGCAGATTTAAAGCATGCTTTCCTATTGCATAGCAGCCAGAGCACCTAGCTGCATTTTGACCTGGCCGGCATATTTTATGTTCACGAAGGGGGAACTATCGCCCGTTTTCGCATTCACTTTCATTCCTTTATGATTTTCACGATGATTACGCTTTATGTTCCCACTTACTAAGCTTCTACGTACATATTTGCACCATTCTTTCACCAGGCAGAACATCTCTATCACCCCGTTTTCACCATCGGTTGAGCTATCTACACTTTTATGCTCTTTTATTCACTCCCCCTCGGTTATGTAGAATTGCTTTCATCCCACTTGTTCTTTTTCTTTTGATTAGTTTATTAGACGGCATTCTGTGTCCATATAGATCAGCGCCAGACTATGTTTTTTACAGTTTTACCCTGATGAAGTGCTATACACGAAATGCATAGGGGATATTGTCTACCATTATAAATGTTCAAATATTTGGATTTTGATGAACTGTTATATTCCCATCAATGAAAAACATGGATTTCAAATCATATGGGGAAATATGATGATGATAAAAGAAATTTCTTTGAATTAAAATAGAAGATTACCAATCACAAACTTGCATTGGACTAGTTTCTGTATCAATACATCACGCGCTTATGCGCCATCGGAGTGCACAAGGTTAGACCTTACACCGAGTAAGGCCCTCTTTTCATAAATTCGTACTGCACCTCTAGGACCAGGAGGTGGTCACCTTGAGCACCCAAAGTGTTCAAAATTTTGATTACTAAAATTTCAATTACCTATTTTGATAGCTCAGAATACCAGAGAGTGCAGCGGTACCCACCAATTATCTATTACGTTTTCACTGTCCACACCACTCTTGCACCCATAGAACATCATGTCATGTGCTGACATAGTGAACTTAACCAATAACAAAGCAAACACTTTCGAATTTACCAACGAAGACACAGATAGAATATACTCGCTGATCCAAGAATCAGAATGCATTGCATCGAGCAGAGGCTCAGTACAATCCAATATACGTCAACTATTATTTGCTGCAAAGAGAGAAATAAATGAAAGGCTACATGCCAGTACTCTTATTGGATACCATCGAGAACATAGAATTCCAAAAGGGTTACGGATTTCCCTTAAATCCACCCTATGTAAAAATAACCCACGTTTCACTGAAAAGTGGTATGGAATTTTAAACAAGTGTTCTCTAGACTTAATCCTCCTCTTCGTAGAAGAATTATCAAAGCTCTTAGAAGAACTAGAAGGTGAAGTAAAACAATTGAAACATGAATTAAGTAGCAAACTATCAACTGAAGAACTTAACACAGCATTAGAGGACATCAATGATCTACTGGACAGATACGTTAAGGAGATCAATGAAAGGAAATAACGAAAATTCAAAAGGGACACTGTCGATTATAAATTAGGTGAGGTATACAACTGGGCTGAAATTTATGCAACAAGAAGGCAACAAAAATCGTTCAACAACAAATCAACGGAAGGTGATACCTCTTCTTCAGATGATTCTACACGAAACGATCCTCAGAGAGGCAGACCTCATCAGCCACCACCACATACTAAGCCACCCACCACAACGAGTGCAAATTACCAACAAACTACTCAGACATCTTCTAAACCAAGTACATCTACAGATTCTTCAACAGTACCACGGCCTTTTTTAGGGCCAGGTCACGACCCCAACGAAGATGCAGGAGGACCCGGGACAGAAACATCACAATTACCACCGGCAAAATCAACCAGAAGTCTACTTTGTCTGCCACACAAATTAAAGTATTGCAAAAAGGGATGAATTGTTTACCCACATACCAAAGTAATGAACTAGATACCACAGTTTGCGTTCTTTAAGACTAGAACACTTTTTTCAGAATGTCTGTGAACCATCCACCAGAGAAGACCACAGCACCCTCATGGACCTACGTCCTAAAAGTACTTTTGTTCTTCCTACCAGTCACAAAATTCTGGATACTTTTGAAACACTGGTTCAGAAAGATCTTCATACCATTTTTCAAACAAATCGACCGCACAAGGCGAGCCTATTGATCAATGAACGTGAAGCTTTAAACTAAACATGGGCGTAAAATCCGTTCCGTTTGCGGAATTTGCGGATTTTCTGCAATTTCGCGGTCCGCGAATCTCGGGAAATAGCAGAAAAAATTCGCAAAATCGGTTTCGGGGAGGATTTTCAATAACTGAAGTACATGAAGCACTTACAGGGTTACAGAAGGTGCCCAAGTTGAAGCTAATTTCTTTGTAACCATTTACAAAATGGTTACAAAGAAATTAACAGTAACCCTGTAAGTGCTTCCTGAGCGGCGCCTCCAGAGTTGTTGCCTACTTGCAACTATTCTCTGACCCTGCACTGACCCTCGAAGCAGGGTCAGAGAATAGTTACAAGTATGGCACAATGCTCCAGGCTGTCACAAAAATTAAACCACAACAGAAAGCACTTACAGATAAGGAAGCAGGTGCCGGACTTGAAGCTCAAATTCAGTAACACATTAACCAGCCCCCGGTTGAGGCTGGGCAGGTGTGCTTTCTCCCCATAATCTACAGTGGTGAACCAGAGGGTGCTTTGATGAACCAGAAGGTGTAGTTGTAAACCAGAGGGTGCTGTGATGAACCAGAAGGTGGCAGTGGTGAACCAGATGGTGGCAGTGGTGAACCAGAGGGTGGCAGAGGTGAACCAGAGGGTGGCAGTGGTGAACCAGAGGGTGGCAGTGGTGAACCAGAGGGTGGCAGTGGTGATCCAGATGGTGGCAGTGATGAACCAGGGGGTGTCAGTGGTGAACAAGAGGGTGTCAGTGGTGAACCAGAGGGTGTCAGTGGTGAAACAGAGGGTGGCAGTGATGAACCAGAGGGTGACAGTGATGACCCAGAGGGTGGCAGTGGTGAACCAGAGGGTGACAGTGATGAACCAGAGGGTGGCAGTGGTGAATCAGAGGGTGGAAGTGATGAACCAGAGGGTGGCAGTGATGAACCAGCGGGTGACGGTGGTGAACCAGAGGGTGACCTCTCTGACCTCGCAAGCAGCCCCCGCGCACTGACAGCCCCCGCTCTCACATGCTTGGGTCATAAACCTCCCCCTTCAGCGTGGCCCTGCCGTGGAACCACATCCCGTACCCGGCTAACACCCCCCCCCCATCCCTTTTGTGATCACACATCCTTTGATGAACCCCCTTTCCTCTGTGCCCGATTGTCAGACCCGATCCCAGGCCACCACCTGGTCCTGCGGATGCAGTTTATTGCCCCTACAGTAGGAAGCTGTCCCTCTTCAAAGGATCTACGACTGATCAAAGCCCCCACCCCATGAGATCCGATCAGTCGCACACACTCCGGGAATTGGCGGAGTGTCCAACTGCGTGATAACCATCACATGTTGAGATTGGGGTGGGGACTTCTACTATAGATATGTGTGGGAACAGACATGAAGCGTGGATTCCAAGGATGTCTTTCCATACATCAAAGTATTGACAAGAATGTGTTTCATGCAATGAAGCCATAAACTTGTGTATAAGAGGCCAGGCCTCAGAGATGCGGTGAGAGCACCTCGATGAGATACCCTGTTGTCTGATTTGACGTGTCCTGCTCCGTCGGAATAAACTTCTGTTTCCTGCCTTCCAGTCTCCAGCGCCTGCCTCTTTGTTTGATAATCTCAAGTGGTATAAGAAGCGACTAGCGCAAGGTAATACTTAAAGGTTATCGATCGAAATCTTCCTACCCTTTTACAATTGGCGTCCCAAGCGTGGGGCCCATCAGCGACACGTGGATCCAGTGGGAGAGGTCCTGACGATAGAGTGAACGACTGCAACGATCGGGAGTGCACCTGCCCGATAGACCCTCGTCTGGCAGCCGATCATCTGAACTTCACCGGTTCCGAGCAGACCTCTCTCGAGTGATCTACGGTCCTGACTGGGAACCATCAGGAGTGCCGCAGCAAATTACGGAGAATAGAGGACGATCGGGTGCTGGAAGCGGAAGACGAGAAACTTTCCATGCGGTCCGGGTACGGTCGTGTAACACGACAAATTGCGAAACAATTGTTTGATTGTTTGAAAAATACTAGTATTGCTCATTGATTGTTTTTGACATATTCTCTGCCTGCAAACGAGTAAGAATAGGAATATTCCCTCTCCCTTTGCAGATAGTGAAGAGTAGGTAACGCGGACCTTTGTCCCCCTTTGTAATCTGTTGTGCCTATTTTTCTCCCCACTGATTGATTGATTGTCCGAACATTGATTGTTCGAAGTTGGTTCTTTTGAGATATTCTCTGTTTGCAAATAACATAGAATAGAAATATTCTGTCTAGTCTTTGCAAGTAGTGAAGGATATGTAGTGCGGACCTTTGTCCCCCTTTGTAATCTGTCATGCCTATCTTCTCCCCACTGATTGGTAGTTGGTTCAGCCCGGACCGCTTATTAGAGATGAACCATCCAGCTCCACTGGAAGGCACCCCTAATAAGGACATGTTCACTAAGTATGGATTAGTCGCCGTGGCTTATAGTAAGCTATGGCACAAACACACAAGAAAGGATCAGGAAAGTCAGTGGCCACTGATAGGATCCTTTGATAACGATAAAATAAACGTGCTGGAAACAGCCCTTCGTAACAATAAGACAACGCCCACTATGCTTGATAGTCTCGGCATGTGGCGCAAAGAAGCAGAGCAACGGAAAAAGAGAAACAAAGTTAGGTTAGAAAAAGAGCTACGAAAAGCAGCTCACCTAGCCGCTAAAAGATTAGAGGAAGAGATAAAGGAGAGAGAGGAAGTCAAGCAGAAGCAAGAGTCTGAAACATCGGGCCAGTGTCCCGTTAGAACACCCTCTACGCTCTACCCTGAGTTACCCTCGAAACAACGAGCAAACGATGATTTATTACTAGGTCCCGCAATCATCTACATACCCCCTCTATATGCCCCTTCCCAACCCTTAGTACTGCACCCACAGCCCCCAAGTACAGGTGAAACTAGTGCCAGAACCTGGGTCCTCACGGCCTCCGCAACGGCCGAGCCCCTTGTACTGAGCACAACGCAAGCAGTAACATTAGATGACTCTGAAGCTAGAAAGACAGACTCCGCTAGAATGAACCGATTAAGCAAAGATGAACGAGCAGGGATCGATAAGGTTGTGAAGACACTGTGGAACGAAAAGAGAGTGAAGAATACGTAACGGATATGTACAATTCATATGCCAACAGCCACAGACGGCACTTTGTCGTGCGATTTTGTTATCATACCTTTAATGCCTGTGAGGACCGATACCAAGACAAAGGCCCTGAGAGCCTAACGACTCTGTATAGGAAAGTTGACATTGGAGATGAAGGCGAGTGTGATGTGACGGACCTCTTCACGCCTACGCTTGAAGATTTCCGCCACCTCACGGAACAGAGACTACGAACTAACACTACGACTCCTGTGGTGACCGAACCCCAAACAGAGAAAACGGACACGATGATGCCTATAAAAGAGGCCGCTCCCTATTGGGTTCCCCCACGAGGACAGGGAACACATGATGACATTAACCACCAAGATGCAAGAGGCAGGGTAGTTTATAACTGGGTCTACCAATCATGGGATCGGCAAGACATCCTGACTTTCCGAAAGTCCTTGCCTGATTTACGAAAGAACCCCACTGCCTTTTACACGGAATTAGGCACAGCCTTAGGTTCGACGATTATGACCCTAGCGGACATTGATTTGTTTTTCGGGCTATGTCTGCCTGCTGATGTGTGGAAGCAAATCCGGAAAGTCGACCACCTTGAGCTGTTCGGACATACCTGGTCACAACTCGATGGCATAGATAAACAACGAGAGCCTGGACAGAAACCTTTGAAATCCATTTTAGACCTCCCAGACAAGATCGTGCAGAAATTGAAAACCCTGATCCCAGAGAAGAAGGTGGATCGGGCGATAGTAACGGCCTGCCGCCAGAAACCCCAGGAAGACGTATCGGAATACTTCTCCCGGTTTGAGACAGTGTTTTCCGATTACAGTGGCCAGGACATGACCACTGCGACCGGACATCACCTGTTTGTCCAGAATTATGTCAAAGGTCTGTCACAAGAAGTCTCACAGAAGCTGCAGACTAGCGAGAGTAGCTGGGCGGCCTCCAAACCTGCGGCTATCCTTCAGATGGCCCAGTACTATGAGCATCAAAAGAATGAGAACGATAGGGCGACTGAGAAAAAGAAAAAGGACCTGAAAGAAAGGGTGATGATTGCTCAGTTGCAAGGGGTGACTATAGGAAGGGAGCAGTACAAAGGAAGCTACCAATCGAATGCTCTTAGAAATCCACCCCCTAGAGACCGTACATCCGCACCCTACGCTGGACGTAAAGACATTGACGAGAACTAGTGTGCGTTTTGCAAGGGATTTGGTCATTGGAAATCCCAGTGTCCGGTTCTGTAAGAAGCAAACAAAAATAGGGACACAAGGGACATAGCCAGGCCAGGCAGACCGTACACGTTTGACCGTCCCCGACAGAACCAGTGCCAACAGTCTGACTACGACAATGCCCACGACTTCGCATAGGACTGCCAAGGGCAAGGGAGGGATCCGGTCGAGCTCTATGTTGACCAGCAAGGTCCTTATGTCACCGCTAAGGTCCTGGGTACGAAGTCTCCATTTTTGGTAGACACTGGCGCAACACGTAGTGCGTTATCTAAACGACTGATTCCAAGGGCACCCTTGTCTGGCTCACACGTAACATCAATAGGTTTTGATGGAACGCCCTCCACTAATCCCTTGTCCACACCGATCTCCTTTGACTTGGATAATAACACCACTGACACAACGTTTTTACTTTCATCCAACATCCCCGATGCCATTATGGGACTATACTTATTAAAACATTTCCGAGCTACTATTAGATGTTCACAAGACGGAGTTCGAGTCATTCTGTACGACAACCCGACTCTGCTCAGACCTTGTCCCACACGACGCATGTTCTCCATCACTGATGCTGACTCGTCCCTTACTCGACACTCTCCCTCTGTATCTATGGGCCAAAACTGACTCGGACGTAGGACGCAGGATGATCGACCCAGTGCACATAACTGTTCGCCAGGACGCAATACTCCCATAACTTCCACAATATCGGATATCGCCTGAGGGCGAGAAGGCATTGGTAAAGATCATCCAATCCCTGATAGATGCAGGAGTGGTAGAGGAAGTAGTTAGCAATGTTTGCAACAGCCCTATCCTACCCTTTGTAAAGAAGCAGGGTGAGGGAGATGAGAAAGCGTACCGCTTCAACATCGACCTACGAGAGGTCAACAAAGTAGTTGTACCTCAGTACCCCGTAGTCTCAGACATCACCAAAATTCTGACTCTGATTCCTTCCACTGCCACCACCTTCACTGTAATCGACCTCAAGAACGCATTCTTCTCCATCCCCATCCACCCAGACAGCCGCTACCTTTTCGGTTTCACCTTAAAAGCCCACTCATATAGATTTTGTAGAGCACCCCAAGGCTACACTGAAAGTCCCAGCATCTATAGCCAGGCCCTCAAGAGACAACTGGACGCAGTCCAGTTACCAGATGGAGTGGTGTTGATACAGTACGTCGATGATATCCTTTTGGCGGCCGACACCACTCCACTTGCAGTCACAGCCACCATCCAACTCCTGCACTTCCTCGCAGAAAATGGCCACAAGGTCTCCAAGAAGTAGTTGCAATTCTGCCAACCCCAGGTCACTTACCTAGGCCACCTCTTGTCCAAAGACGGGAGAAAGCTTACACCCGATCGAATTCAGGCCATTCTAGAAACCCCTGTCCCTAAAAGCCAGAAACAAGTCCGTTCCCTGGTAGGCATCACCTCCTTCTGTCGACAATGGTTGCCAAATTTCAGCCTGATTGTAAAACCACTACTTTCCCTGCTGGCTAAAGATGTCCCCTTCCCGCTCCCTTGGACCCCTGAATGCCAATCCTCCTTCAAAGAACTACGAGGCGCCCTTTGTTCCGCACCAGTCCTAGGAACCCCCGATTACATGAAGCCCTTCTCCCACTACACGCACGAAAGGGAGGAGAGCGCTTTGTCTGTCCTGACTCAATCCATCGGCCCCAAGCAACGCCCATGTGCCTACTTCTCTGCCACTCTTGACCCCGTAGCCAGAGCTTTGCCTGCCTGCCTTCGAGCTGTAGCTGCCGCTGCTGTCTCTATCCGACAAAGTGAGGGGATCGTGCTCTCGAACCTCCTTACGGTGTTAGTGCCCCATGCGGTTGACACCCTCCTGAACCAGACTAAGACGCAGCATCTGACTAGCGCACGACTGACTGGGTACGAACTGACTCTGCTTGCACCCCACATCACACTGAAAAGATGCACCACACTGAATCCAGCCACTTTGTTACCCCTACCTGAGAACAACCCCAATGTGTCCCCCATACATGACTGTGTGACCCTCACGGACGAACAGACTAGGAGTAGGGTTGACCTTCGAGACACAGCTTTCCCAGATCCTGACGGAGAGCTATGGGTGGATGGCTCCTGTATTAAACTCCCCGATGGCACCACCTCAGCTGCTTATGCAATTACCACAGCCCGAACTGTAGTTGAGACCGCCCGCATCATGCAACGATCTGCACAGGCTGCGGAACTGATTGCCCTCACACGAGCATGTATCCTAGCAACAGGGACGACAGCAAATATTTACACAGACAGCCAGTATGCCTTCGGGGTGGTTCATCATTTCGGGCTCCTGTGGAAGGAGAGGGGATTCCTGACCTCACACGGCACACCCATCCTGCACGGAGATCTAGTCTCCGCTCTGACTGAAGCGGTCCTCCTTCCCAAACAACTTGCTGTAATCAAATGCCAAGCACACAAAAAGGTGACGGACATCATTGGGCAGGGGAATGCACTGGCCGACATCACTGCCCGGAGCACAGCCGAGAATAAGACGACGACACGCATATACGTGACCAGGTCACAAGCAGAAAAATGGAAGGACGCTAGGGAAACTATTAAGGACATCCAGATGGCCAGCTCACCCCACGAATTGACTGAATGGGCACGGGTGGGATTGAAAGATGATGAAGGCTGCTGGCGGACAAAAGAAACGAACAAATGGTTGCTACCCAACTCGTACTTGATCCCTATACTGACCATGGCTCACTCCCCTGCACACTTAGGACCTGCCCCTATGACCGAACTTGTCTCCAAAGTTTGGTATAATGACAAAATCACAGACTCAGCTAAACGTCTGGTCCAACAATGTCTGATATGCCTGCAACACAACCCTGGGAAAGGAACCGTCATACCCCGGGGAGGGTTTGGGGTCCCCAATCATCCATGTGAAGTCCTACAGATGGACTATATCCAGCTAGAAAGATGCCAAGGGCTGAAGTATGTACTTGTTGTCGTGTGCGCTTTTAGCAAATGGGTGGAAGCCTACCCAACTTGTGATAACACTGCCATTGCCACTGCAAAGGTACTACTGAAGGAATTCTTTCCTCGCTACGGCCTTTGTCGAATTTTGTGGAGTGACAATGGCCCTCACTTCGTAGCCGAGGTTATCCAACTCATCTTGAAGGGGTTGGGTGTAAAACAAAAGTTCCACGCAGTCTTCCACCCCCAATCTGCTGTACTGGTTGAGCGACATAATGCCACACTAAAGCTCAAACTAGCAAAGATAGTGGCTGCCACAGGACTGAAATGGCCAGACGCTCTCCCACTGGCATTGCTGTCAATGCGTTCCACCCCCACCAAACACCACTTGACCCCTTACGAGGTCGTTTTCGGCCGGCCCATGAGCATCTGGTCTGCACCAAAATCGACATCCATTCACGACGTCCCGGACGTCCTTATGTCTGACTATTTGTTCAATTTGACCAAAACACTGTCTATTATCCATCAACAGGTGCTGCAGGCCATCCCCGATGCTTCCAGGGGCCCCGGGCACGACATCCAACCCGGTGACTACGTATTAATCCAAAACTTCCAGCGTGCAAAAAGTCTGGAACACCGGTGGACGGGCCCCTGGCAAGTCTTGATCACCACCCGAACAGCTCTTCGAGTGGAAGGGAAGCGGAATTGGCTGCATGCACACCACTATAAGAAAATCTCCTCAACCCTGACGACGACCGAAGATGTGGCCACCCAAGAAGAGCTCCTGAACAAAGACCGACCATCCCTGAGCTGTTACCCTGATACAGAGACACTTGAATTGGCAGAATTCCCCGATCCCACTGTGCCATCCAGAGAAGGGTATAACCTGCGACGAAAGGAGGGAGCTTCGGCTAAGCAGACCACTGACTAAGTTACAATCCTCAGAGCGGTGGCCTAACACTACTAAGGCTGCCAGGAGAGAAGCCAAACGAAGTTTGTGGTTCTGCCCGCTACCGAGCCCCTTGAAGATGATGGAAGCGCCCGACACAAAGATGATGGAAGCAACCGGACATCCGAAGACCCACAACAGAAACCCAAAGACTGACAAAATACACAGCTCAAAGACTATTGCCCTCTTTATCGCCCTTCTCTTTTGCCTCCTCCTCATGCCCACCCTCTGGATCATGGAAGAGAGCCCACCAGCTCATAAGACATTTCTAACTACTGCACAGCCTACCACCATGAAAGAACACTACCTGGTCTCTCTTTCACCTCAACTCCGAGAAAGACGTAAGAAGTTCTGGAACAACTCCTTCGTGCAGTTGCTACACCAACACAACCTTGCCGCCAATGCCACGAATTGCTGGATCTGTGGGTTGTTACCACATACCAACAGTAAGGTAGCATTTGGTCTCTATCTCCAAAGGGAATTAAATAAAGGTGTGAGTGGGTTACCTACAAGAGTCATTCACTGGGCACTTTCAGACCACTGATAGTGTTCCCATCAGGCAACCGACCTGTACCGCCCTTCATCATTTGGGACAGACATCATAATGCACACTGGAAGTGGCCCAGTGTGCGATCACGCACAAGTGTGCTATAGTGGTTCTTTATATCCAAACGATTGGCTTTGTCACTGAGTAGGTATCAGGGGTTGCTCACAAGCAGTGCAAAATATTAAATTAAACAAATTAATTAAATCTAAACGGTGATGGTGCCATTAAAATAGGGTAGAGGAAAGAAAACAGTTTAATAGGGACCTTCCTTTCCCAACATTTAAAACAGTGGAAAAAGGTAGCATTAACAAATAACTACCTTGACAGTTGTTCGGGTCATGGTCGACATGTTTCTGCAGTGTTAACTTGGGCCCAGAGGTCACCTACTGCTTCCTCAGGACCTATTGATTCTACTGCTTGTAGTGAGAATAATATAAAAAGTGTAAACAATATCACCTTACGCTCTCCTGGATTGTAGAGTTCCCGGATTTCATATAGTAACACACACACCAATATGCAAAAAAATAAGAGAGAAAATACATTAAGCTATTTTGTCGCATCTTGTTACAAAAATTCACAGCTTTATCTAGTAGCTGTGGCTCACATCCTTACAGTAATGTCAACAACCACATATCACATTCTCGCATTCGCGAGTCATGCAAGAGCAGAATGACTTCTGGTCCGGTCCACTCACCTATTTTTTAGGAGAGTAGCGCCCCACCTCACCCGGCATCAGCACAGGTTTCAAGGAGCCCCGCTCTGTGGGAGATAATGCATGGATAAACGAACAAAGGCAGAAAGGTCAGAGGAAGCACCAAGACACGAGGGCAACCGCTGTGTAGTTGTCACTGAGCTTTAACAAGCAGTCTCGAGGAAAATCATCATCGCAGTTAGTAAAGCTCGAGATTGTGTTCTTTGAATGGTTGTACTCTAAAAGCACTGTATAACCTCTAGGGTCATCACGCTCGATTAAGCAATTGTTTACAAGTACCTATGCAGAAACAGGTTTTGCTTTGACGTGAACCGTCAGTTGGTTTGCTACAAGCGCGGCATCTATGTAGAACCGCCATACTTCTAAATCAATCACCACACACCCAGGTCGCTTACCTGCCCGTCGGTACTCCAGACGTCCTTCTGGGCTGTCTGTGGGAGGTGCCGAACGGGCAGGAAGTGCCGATATTTACAAATGTTGTGTTTCCTGATTTCTCCGAGTGGCGCCCTGAGGTCATCGCGGTGCGCCTAATACTCATGGGGATTGTAGTTCGAAGGGATATAATTGGTTACAAACCAGCGCATAGCGCGAATCGATCACTTACAATTGAGGTTTACAGTGCTATCCTCCCAGAGTCTAAAAACAGATTCAATTCTGTAGACACCACGTCCTACATTTAAAAAGCTCAAAAAACAGACCATTGTACTGTAGCTTTAAAAAACACATGATTTGCGCATATCTGGTCTGATCAATACACTGTATCATTGTATGAATGCTTATCAACATGACTAACGTGTGGGTAAATAGATCGTCTCGTGATCTATATGTATACATGCCTTAGATATAGAATAAGGATACATTCTTCATGATCGTGAGATCTTTTTATCAAGACAGTCAGGACATAAGGACTCTTACAGACTTTATAGAGACATCCACGGAATGTCTTCATTCAGTCCTTCTTTATCCGTCCGAAGCTTATGTACCCATTTTTGTTCACGTCTGAACAGGAACATCTTTGTGTCAGTAATATGTGTAGGTATCAGAGGTTGGTCTAACACTGTCCAGTGTAGATCATTCGGCGTGTGCTTAACTTGCAGGAAATGATTAGTGAGTCTTGTTGACTGTCTGGAACACCTGATGGAACTTTTATGTTCGGTGATACGTGTCTTTACTTTACGAGTCGTCATGCCCACATACCTTTTCTGGCATGGGCATGTGATCAGATAGATTAGATTAGAGCTATTACAAGTGGTGAATCTGCGTTGGTCCCATGGGCGGTCTGTACCAATATCTATTGTCTGTGATCTGGTGGTGTTGGGACATACTGCGCAATTGCCACAGGGATGATGCCCGGTAGCTGCCGGCATATCCCACAGGGTACCCAGTGCCCTTGGTAAATCATCTTTAGGCCGGGTATGCACAAGTTTGTCCTTTAGGCTTTGCCCCCTCTTAAACGCAAACAGAGGGATCTGGATGCCGTCTGTTCCCGTATTCAGAATACTCCAATGTTTTTTCCCTATTCGTTGAATACTATTAGACTGAGTCGTAAAAGTACTCACAAATGTCATGCGATCATGTTTAGATTTAGGTGGTGAGATCTCTAATAGCCCCTCCCGGTTATTGTTTGAGGCTCGTTTCTTAGATCTGCGAACTAAGTGTCTAGGGTATTCTTTATGCAGAAGATCTTGTTCCAGACTTCCTGCATGGTGTTCAAAGCTGTCTCTTGTGGAACAGTTCCGCTGGATCCGCAAAAATTGCCCGAAGGGCAGATTGTCCCTCAAGGATTTTGGGTGACAGCTGTTGTAATTCAATAGTGAGTTCCGTGCCATAGTTTTGCGGTAGAGTTCGGACGCCAACCCCGTGGGTGTGGAGGTAATAAGTAGGTCCAGGAAGGGCAAGTGTGTCCTATTGTATTCTATGGTGAACTTTAGGAACTGGTTCCTGCCGTTCAGCCATTCATGAAAAGCAGCAAGTTCTGCCTCGCTCACTCTCCATATCACCAGCACATCATCTATACACCGTTTCCACAGACGTAATTTGTCTGTGAAAGGGTTGGTCTCAGAGAAGATGTGATCTGATTCAAACCTGTGGACATATAGATTTGCTAGGGACGGGGCAAAAATACTGCCCATGCTGGTCCCGCTTACTTGCAAATAAAGTGAGTCCTCATATCGGAAAAAGTTTTCAGTCATTGCTAAGCTAGCTAATGACATTATCAATCTTACAGGTGTGATAGAGTCTAGTTGTCTCTCTGTAAGAAGTGCTTCCACCACCTCTAAAGTTTCTAACTGGGAAATCGAGGTGTAAAGACTCTCTACGTCGAATGACACCAAGATGTCTGTGTTCTCATTGAAGTCGATGTCAGGTAGGAGCCTCAGTACATCATTGGTGTCCTTGAGGTAAGTCGGCATTTCGCTCACCATTGGTTTAAGAAATACATCCACGAATGTTGATAATGGTTCTAATAACGAGCCGATCCCTGAGATAATAGGGTGGCCCGGGGGTGGTCGTTGTGGCTTGTGTAGCTTGGGTAAATGGTAGAAATAGGGAACTCTGGGATTCTCAGTACAAAGGAATTGTCCTTCTTTGGCTGTTATCCAGCCCTCACTTAGGGCTTCTTCCACTATATGCTTGATTTCTCTGGTCAGTCTCTCAGTGGGATCTATTGATAGTTTACGATATGCTCCGATGTTATTGAGTTGGCGTAGGCACTCTGTCTGATAGGCATCTGCATCCAGCAGCACAATCGCCCCGCCTTTGTCCGCCGGTTTAATAACCACGGACTGATTATTTGACAAGCTCGTAATAGCCTCTTGTTCCCTTCTCGAGAGATTGTGGAAAGGTCTATGCTCTTTTAGAAAAAGCTTTTTCAGGTCAGCATCTACCGCTTCCTCAAAGGTTAGTACCTTTGCCGGGAGACCGATGGTTGTAGGGTTAAAAGTGGAGGGTCTATGAAGACCTGTGTTCACCACTCTCGTAGTTGTCTCTCCGGGATTTTGTTGTTTGTGGGCGAAAAAATAGTGTAACCTAATTTTTCTGTAGAGTTTGCCCATTTCTATCTGGGTGACAAAAGGATCACTTTTATTTGTAGAAACAAAACCAAGGCCCTTGTTGAGTACCTCTTCTTCAATTGCAGTAAGTTGGTACGAACTGAGATTGATCACAGTGTTGGTCCTGTCGACGTCTCCACTTGGTCTTGGCCGATAACTTTCCCGCTCCTCAGACCCATTGTTTGGGGGGGTAAGTTCCAACGTACCTGGCCCTGTTGGGCTGTCCGTTGTCGGCCTCGTGTTCTACATGCCACTGGACATTCCATCCCCTTCATCCCTTCACCTTTCTCCGTTCATGGTTCCTGCCTTGCTTGGCTGATCCTCCTGCAAGAGAGTTACATGGATAATGCCACTTCCAGCTAAACTATGTCACACTTTTATCATGGGGTCTGGCTGAACAAAACAAGAGGAACTGCTGCTCCCTTTTGCCCTCTGACATCCAACGCCTCTATTCACATGGACATCCCCGCCAAAGAACGGGTTGAAATGCAGGTGTTCAAAAACCCAGCCAGACCCACCTTCTCCTACCTCCGGAAACGAACAGCTGCCACCCTGACTGTGGCCCTATCTGTCGTCAATGTCTCGGGCCTTGTATGCATCAAAGGCCTTGGGACACAAATGGTGGGCCACAGCGCTTGCCGCATCACCAGAACTTTGAACTAAACTGATCCACCCTCTTTTGTCACCTCCCCGAACATGTACTTTATCTGTGGTACGAAAGCCTACACCTGGCTCCCAAGGGGCTGGGGAGATACCTGCTACATTACCTTCATCCTTCCGCCAACCTATGTGGCTCCAGCAAACCATCACCGACAAAAGCTAGCAAGAGACATTGAGTAAGCCGACTCTGCCGGAGCACAATTCCTGGACGCAATGAAGGGACTTGTTCTGGGGTCCGATGGCGAACAGGCGTGCCATCCGACATTTGACCCAGGCAGTTGAAACAATGATGAACATTACAGCTGGCATCCTCACAAACAATACAGCCGAGCTTCAGGCGGTCCGCCTGGTGGCGCTTCAGAACCGCCTTGTTCTAGATGTGGTTCTAACAGATCGTGGAGGAGCATGCCGTATCATTGGTCCAGCTGCTGCACCTACATACCGGACAATTCGCCCTCAGTTTACAAAGCCATTGAACACCTCCACAGACTTTCCTCAGAGGTTCATCAGGAACAAGAAGAATGGTCGATTGGGAGTTGGTTCTGGAGTGCTGTAAAGGACTGGGGGTGGAGGTTGTTCATGATCATATTGATACCGATAGTCGTAATATGTGGATTTTGCCTGGGTATTCAATGCTTGCCACCCCTGTGCTCACTTTTTGCTAACTGTATCTGCCTTTGTAATATGTTTATCTAGGGATCTGTATCGATACTCCTATTTCTGACCCTTGTCCGGTTAATAAATCACTAATGGCCATACAACGGCACAGAAACCCGTTTTCTGATTAGGTCATAGCGCATGCTATCACATTAGGCAAGCACTGTTCCTCCAGCCCCCCTAGAAAGCATACCGAGTTCTCAAAACAAATCAAACCTCCAGCAGACCTGGGAAATCCCCTGCAGCTATTGTTTTGATTCAGCCGAGAACTCCAGTAAAGAATGTAAGAACGACAAGTTCTTATGACATCCTTATTGACGTATTTATGTCCATCCTTACATCAACCTCGGCACCTTTCAGGTGTAAATAGTACCGACATTGCCCTAAGCAAACACACGGTGGTGACGAGCTTGGAGCAGCGCTACTTGCCGGAGAGCCCAGCTGATGCAGAAAGCCCACGGACGCTGCCCCTCCCTTTTGACGCGCTGAGAGAGACGCTGCCTTTTCTCCTGCCGAGAAATCCAGCCTCCGGTGTTTCCAGCCGCCCTCGCGGGTAACTGGGATATCGAGTTCTGAGACAGAGATACCAGCCCTCCAGCCTTCTAAATCCCAGGCACTGAACTGACTAACCCCTTACCGAGAATTCTTGAGTCAGATCCTTGGCAAAACAAACTTAACTTAAACTGATACTTATTTACTCCTACCCACGTATTAGGCTTAGGTCAGGTACACCGGGGTAGGCGTAGTTAGAAGCACCAGTTGAGAACGATTAGTCAATGTATATATGTATGTTTATCTTTTATCCATTTTAAAGTATCATATGGCTAAGAAACCATATCAATGCTTTTACAGTATTATTTTATAATCCTGCTTTTACTGTATGCACTTTACTTAACCATAAGTATTGGAATTGTAGCGATTCATTTCTCTTGTATGAGAAAAGAGACTGATCAATAAATAACACCTTTTTATTGAAACCACCCGTCCCTTCTTTTCTCTACAATCTGGTGAAACTAAGAATGCACGTATTGACTGAGTAAAATAGCTGTCTTTTGTTTTCACACAACTCTAGAGATATACTCTTGATTAGGGGAGCAAAGTTGTCATGTTCTATGGTTGTCAGAAACTAAATCCCTTCTTGTCTATCCAGGGAAGGTAAACTCCTCCTTGCCTATTCGAGAAAGTTTCTAGTGAACTCTGAGCTAGCTGGCACACATAACTTTAAGTCAAATATCGTCAGTAGAAGACCTAGTTAACCTCAGTCCTACGTCTATACTATTGAAGATATTATTCCAATGCGCAGAGCCTATTGGGATAATAGGAACTACACTACATGGCGCCCAACGTTTGATAAGGCGATAAATCTAACGCAAGGCATTAGAGTAACTCAGTCGTGCTTTTTCACACAGACCCTTTTTTTCCCATAAAACTCCAAAGACGTCTGGAGTGGGTGAAAGGTTAAATCTGCCAAACTTAGTAGGAGGAGACTCCTATGTATGGTTCTTGGTTTATTCAACGTTGAAGGATACACTGTTCCAAAATATTGTGCATCTAATCTTTGTTTCCATAGAAACCTGATCTACGAATAAACAAAAAAACCTTCCTGTCAGTAAAATGTCAGACAGTGAAGTAGAAAGGGAGACAGCTAGAGTAGCAGCTCAACTCCTAGCAGATGACAATAGTGTCCCGCAAACTGACCCGGAGCCAATACTCATCCCGGTCAGCATAAGAAAAACTATAACCTTAAAACTTATAGAAAATGGACTAACACCAAGAGGTGGTACAGTCATATTCGTAATTGAGGCACATGAATATCGGCAGACAGAGGTATTCTATTCATGGATAAACTTTCCAGCAGCAAATGCTGTAACAAAGGAATTCCACTATTACAAAATAGAGGAACCTCCGGATGAGTACACTCCTTTCGAGGAGGTGGAAATACCACTAAAATGCCAAGAGCACCTGCTCTGGTTTAAAGGCGCCTTAAAACATAATAATCACATCACTAGGCTCGGTCCACTAGGTAGACCAGGAGCAACGTGGCCGGTCCTAGCCGGATACACACCTCATCCAGACATTGAAAAAAATTCTGTACCAGATCTTTTAGCACAGCTAAAACAACTGATTAAAATACACAGACAATTAGTCCAATATGTAATGCGGACTTCAACAGTCCAACCAGCTATTAAAATTCCACAGCTGACCCCTCATCAGGGGAACACAAATAAAATTACACCACAGAACATACAGTCCGGTCTAGGTAAAGTACCCGCTAAACGGGAACAAATTCCATTCTGGTTAGCATAAAAAATCACTCAAATAGAGGCGGTATTTCCAGATACCACCCCTGTTGAGAAACACAGAATTCTGACTATCTGTCTTCCAATGGGGATCGCACCACATGTGGAGGACTGTGACACTTGGGGCACAGTCTTTGCTTCCATTTACACAAAAACACATGGTGTTCCATCCATGTCGGTAATACCAGAAGTGCTAAAACAGATTCAAAATGAATACGGTCCAGAACCTGCCCTAACTCTGGGTATGAAATTACTGAAAGACTTCAAGCAGGTCTCGGCAATATTACTAGCCAACATAAAGGGGGAAGCAGCAAATGTGGCGATCCGCCAGAGGTTGAAAGAGACAGATATAGCAGACCAACCATTTGAAATTGCCAGAATCATAGAAAAATCCTATGAAGAACTAGGAAGAGATAGTTTGGGTGGAATACCAGTGAAACCCCAACTAATTGAAAATCCTGAAAAGGTATTTATTAAAAATAATCTAAACATTCAAAAAAGAGCTGGGATGGAAATAAACAATCCACTCCAAAAGAAAAAAGATTCCAGACCAGAGGAAGGTCTCCTCGGCGGAGAGAAAGATCTCCAGACCAAGGACACAAGTCTCCCCAAAGGGAGCCCTCTGGGAAAAGATACAACCTTAGAAATAGGGATAATGTAAAGAAACCTGATAGATATCAAGATATTGATACACGTCCCTCTCGATCTTTTCAGACTTCCTCGCAGAAATCGGAAAGAAGAGGACGGTCAGAACACAGGGAAGAGCACGTCAAGTCCAAAGACAAGGAACCTGCTCATCAAAATAAAAAGTTACAATTTCCAAAAAAGAAGGTAGCCAGTATTAAAGTAATCAACCATGCCGAGGATACTGAGGACACAGCTGAAAAACGGAGAATGGGCTCAGACAATGCTAGACAGCACAGCAGAAGTGAGCATAGCTCGCAAGATCCTGATGAATGATCTGGAGACAGTGGACACGAATGAATACATTCAGGTGGAAACTGCAGATACCAGAGTTAGCAAACCTCATAAAATATATGAAATAACATTACGTATAGAGGGAGATAAGACTAGGAAAATAAGGGGTCTATTTTGGGATAATCTCTCCAAGGGCTATGACATCCTTCTAGCTGAAAAAGACTGGCCACCAGAGTTTGTCAGGGAGTGCCCTCATGGCGACGAAATGATTATGCCTGCCTTCTCAAATCATATTCCAATTCATAAAAAATATACACTTGCAAGAAAGTGGGCAGTAGCCCAAGCTCCTGCATTATATAAAAACCATGTGGGATGGGATGAGGACTCTCCTCCTCACAAAATCCAGTTAAAATCTCAACCTACTGCGCAGAGGCAGTACCCAATTAAGCAAGAAGCTAAAAAACAGGTAAAAGACATCCTAGATCAACTTGAATACCAGGGGGTGATTGAAACTTGCTCCTCACAAATGAACAATCCTTTGTTTCCTGTCTCCAAACCAGATGATTCATATCGTCTTGTTTTGGACTACAGACACTTGAACTCATGTTGCAAGACCTTTGCAGTACAAAACTCACACAGTGCAGCACTAATGAATAACATACTGCGCAAAAAATACAAAACAACATTAGACATCTCTAATGGATTCTTTTGTCAAAATATAGCACCAGAAAGCAGATATTTGACTGCGTTCTCAATAAACGGCTCGCAAAAAAAATTCTGTCGTTTACCACAGGGGTTCAAGAACAGCCCAGGATTATTCTCAGGGAGAGTAACAGAGTTACTACAAATGTATGATGATGAGGCATTATCTTATGTCGATGACATCTATCTAACAGATGATGACTTGGATACTCACTTAAAAAGAGTGAATACCATAATACTTGGGTTCGCAGCAGAGGGTTACAAATTCAACTTTAAAAAATCAAGAATCGCCCATCTCACTGTCCTGTTTTTAGGATATGAATTATCAAGTGAAGGCAAAAGCCTGGCTGACAATTTCCTAGAGAAATGTGCTGTAATCCAAGCACCTAGAACGCTAAAAAACTTACAATCAATTCTAGGTTTCCTAAATTTTGGAAGAACTTACATTATAAATTATGCAGAGAGGGTTAAACCCCTCTATGATCTAATAAAACCAGATTTTAAAAGAATCAACTGGACTCAAAAACACACAGAAATTTTGAGATCATTGCAAACAGACATGTTAGCTAAAACAAAATTGCAAACACGTGATAACACACGCAACCTTGTGATTCGAGTCATCCCAGGAAGATGCGGATTCACATACCTAACCTCTAATGAGGGAGAAACGGTACCAATAGCATACAAATCACACTTGTACACAGAATCTGAAAAAACGTTCAGCATTAAGGAAAACATTGTTCATGCGGTTCAAACGGCTGTAGCAAGAGAAAAAGACCAAGCTGACGGTAGACGTATTACAGTCAGAACAGCAGAATCAGCTTTTGAGGCATTAACAAGCCCATGTAATTTACCGACTACGGCACTGAATCCAGAATGGATGCAATGGGAGAATTCTCTTGCTAAGGACAAAGTAAAATACTATTTTGATCCAGAAATGAAAAAATTAAAACATCTAGAATATGAAATAGAATATCCTCTGCCAATCGACATTCTGCCTATACGACAGTACGCCTGTGTAATATATACAGACGGACATGCTCAACCCTCAGTTTGGGGAGAGCAAGCATACAACACCACATGCGAGATAGTAAAGGACGTGTGGTGCGGAGGTAAATTGAGACCTCTATTTACAAAAACACACTCAGTGGAAAATAATTCAGAAAAACAAACTGAAGTAATAGCGTTAAAAAGTGGCGCTAGATAATGCCGATCGCGAATTCCTGACACTAATAGTGTGCGATTCCTATTACTGCGTCAAATCATACAATAACGATTTACAGAAATGGATTCAAAACGGTTACAAAGATGACACAGGTGCAACAATAAAGCAAAAATCGCTTTGGGAACAAGTAGTTCTTTTAAAGAAAGAACTACCAAAGACTCACGTGATACACTCACTGAGTCATCAGCGTGATGGCGTTCACGTTGCAGGGAATTCATTGGCTAAAAGAGCCACAGCGGAAGAAACTAAACCGGCTTCCGTGGCTAGAGAAAAGCGTTCAGTAAAATACATTGACGGGGAAACAATGCTGGCGGTAAAAACGTCATCAAAAGGCGACTGCTCAGCGCTACCCATTAACTATCCACTCAATTATACATACATAATCGATGCAAACTCCGTTCCTTTTGCTCGAATCCCTGGAGTGAGGATAGAGTAATTCCAAACATGGACAGAAGAATCTTGTTAATAGCAGACGCACATATGGGTGAGGGTCTTAGACACCTTAAGCTTAAGGATTCTCTAGAAGAATTACAATCAATATACTGGTGGCCCGGAATGAGCCTGCATCATCACAGTTTTGCAAAAAACTGCCCAGACTGCAATAGAGATCGCAGTGGCGAACCGGCCGGTTTAATACCATGCATTTCATTTAGGATTATGCAATATACATAAAAATACCCATTATGAATGATGCGTCATATTAACATGTAAAGACTATTTTTCACTTATAATGTAGACCCCAACTCTCGGCTGACGTCTGAACTGTTATAAAAGATTTGCGAGTCTTTATCGGCACATACGCAATTAGCATGCTACATTCTGACCAGGGTCCTGCTTTTAGCTCCCGAGCTTATAAGGAGGCCATGACCAGCATGGGCATTGCGTTGCGGTACTCTTGTCCCTTTCATCCTGAGGGAAACGGAATTGTGGAAAGAAAAAACCGTGACATAAAGCAATCTATAACAGCAAAGGTATTAGGTTCGGGAGAGCTGGGTGGGTCAAACATTTAATAAGTGTCCAACGTAGTCTTAATAATCTGCCAAGAAATTCTCTGAGAGGTCTCAGTCCATACGAATTATTGTTTGGGACTAGAATGTTAATCCAGGACTTGGATAGTCAAACTTCAGTGGTGAAAGAAAAATGCTTTGATATCAAAGATCGTTTGGCTATTTTACAGGACTTAAATGAAACAAGAAAGGACCTGAGCAACATAAAATTGAAACAGCAGCCAATAACCACTGAAGAGAAACTACCTATCTCAGCAAGGCCTGTCTGGATTCCAAAAATCGGGGATCTGGTCAGAGAGAAGATCGCGGTAAAGAAGGAATTTGGGCCTTCTTACAGAAAAGCAGTTCCTGTCTTGTCTGTCAACGGGACAAGATCAGTAGTACTACCGCCCCTTGCTGGTAAAAAGGAGAACCGAGTTGTATCCATCGACCTGGTTAAACCACAATCATGTGGCCGATAACAAGTAGTAGGCCAAGTGGACTCCCAAGAAGTAGTAGAACACCAAAGTTTGCTACAAATACAGAGGTTCAAACTGAGAGACTAATCACATTTGATAAATCTACAGTGAATCAACCAGGACTATGCAACAAAGCAATGGAACTTAAACCTCTTGAAACCCAAATCAAAATTTTACATCAAGAAACACCAATCTACAATGATGTAACAACTGACTATGCTAATGAAACAAAGCAAATTCCTAAAGCAAAAAGGAATCCAGAAGCAATTGAAACAATTGACAGAACAGCATCTGGTTACTTCATCAAATTCGATGATTTTTCTGAGGATCCAGGTGAACCTGAAGAACAGCCGACAACAAAAACTTTTAAAGACAAAGCAAAGGAACTCTCTCATCAACTAAAAGAAACCTATCTGATTTCTCCATGGATTGAAATTTGGGTGGCACTAGGTGTATTTGTCCTCATACTTTGGCTCATCACGGTACTATGCTTGGGATATTTCATCGAGGGAAAATATGCTACAATGGACACAGCAAGTCAGAATATCAACTTGATCCTGAAACCACACAAGTCTTCACACATCGAGAAAAGAGAACTTTCTTCAGTAAACTTCACAGCCAATCCTATACCCGGTGGGGTAGCATGGGACAAAACTGATTACGAAATATATGGTCCGGTTGAGCTACTGAAGTATACACATCAATTTAAGATTTCATTGAGTGACTTTGTAAAACCAAGCACATTTGCTGATGATTGGGACTTTGAAAGTATTAATGATATGATGTCAGATCTAGTGATGTCAGCTAAGTTTACAGAACATGATTATTTGCAAGGTTCATCTAATTATGATCAGATGTTTTGTTACAACCACTATGGTAACCATTATCTGCATAAATCTTCTCAACCTAGAAATGTTTTAAATTATAACCAATGGGAACATTGTGCAACTCCACCGAAAGGCAGTTCAAAAACATTTTATGATAAATATTCATACTTTTCAGGGTTTAACACAAGTAATGCAGAAACATTCTATTTCAAATTGTTAAATAAGACAGGAGTGAAAACCATGCTTAAAAACACATAATTGATATATTCGGACTCATTTTTTGCAAAAATGAATACATTCGGTTTTGATTTCTGGAACAATAACATTGAAACGAAAACGATCTGGGGCACAAAAGATTGGCAAGTGCAAGGTATAGAATCATTATTTAGAGCCTGCAGGATCCCAGAACAAATTATATTTTTGAATGACACAATTCAACAGACTACCTGTCTTGGCCTAGCCAAAATCAAAGACTTAAACAAACCGTCTATTCCAAAGCCAACACCGGACAGTAATAGCACTACGGATGTTGAGATAGACGTATCCCATATTTTAAACCAAAACAGAACACATCCTGATTGGAAACAATGGTTGATCTGGCCCACAGACACAAATAACTGACAAGACAGATTCCTGAACAAAATACAGGGGTTCACATTGACCAGGCCAGACCCTAGATATTCCCAGAGACAACATCCAGGGATTGTAACTACTTACAGTGTGGGGAAACTCTGCCTTGAATGGCTACATACATCCACACTGGCAGAAATTAAGCAACACTTAACTTTATTTAAAGAAGGTGCTGACTTGCGTGATTTCATTATGGGACCACGCAAACAGCGTCAAAAACGTTTCATAGCGGCCTCTATTTATGCAGCCTATAACGAAGCTTGGAAAGAAACTCAAATTGAGACAGCAGAAAAAATACGGGAAATTGACAGTGTTAATTTGGAAAAATCACTTTCTGTTGTGGACAATGGGTTAATGACTTTGTCTTCCAGAATATATTCTCTGGACAGTATTGTATCTTCTGCAATCGATATAATAGAGCAAGATTTACTGATGTTGCAACACGGTCAGTCTTAATTACGTTCTATTGTACAGCTTGGCTGGACGTTACAAAATCTGCGTTCAGGCTATGTGCCTTGGCGTTTAATCAACACAACGTCACTTTTCAATATCTTTAACCTTACTGATAAACAAATCAGTTTGGCACAAAAGGGTGCTGATTATTCAATTCTGAGCATTGAAAAACTTGAGAGATTACCATTGACAATGTCAGAACGACCTGTCATTGAATGAATAATACATGGGATAATAAATATTCCGATAACAACTTTCCAGTTTCAATACTGCCAAAAATATATACAGGCAGGCCAGTATGAAAGGTTGGGTAAAGGATACATTAAGTCAACATGGAACTTGCCCTATACACACACATGTGTCAGTAATAAAGGACAGAGTGTATTTCTTAGTGGCAATAATTGTGAAAAATCACTAAGTGGTATACTTCTGTGTCAGGGTATAAGTTTGCATGGGGCCTGTGAAGGGACTTCAAATAACCTTTCATGTCACCAGCTAGGCACACCTGCAACACAAATAGAACCATTCTTTAGAAGTCTTTCGAACGGGAGTTAAATTCTAATTGTAGATCACAGATGTTGTGGCTTGCTGCCAGGAAAATCTTATCTTGTAAGCGTGACTTCCAGGGTCATGTGCTGTGAAAGAGTATTGTTCCCGAATGATACTCCAAACAGGGAGGGAAGGTTATGGCCCAGTTTAAAAATCTCTTCTATTCGAATTGATACTTTAAGCAGAATGAAGACTGTGCTCCTACAGACGCCAACCCAGTTGACGTCATCAAAAGAAACGTATGATCTCCAAGTGTCAAGGACAACGGCAGAGATTCATTCACTGTTATCAACAAATTGCCCCCTACACTTCGCAGAAATGCTAAACGAAATTCTAAATATTTCTGATACAAGTGGTATCGCAAGTGTATTTAAGACAGGTTTTTCAGTAGCTTTAACCCCATTCAAAGCGATCCTGGGTATTTTTCCAAACTTCGTCCATTCCATCTTTGGCGGACTTCCTCTCCTGTTGGGACTAGTAGCAGGCATCCTATTTTTGCTACTGTTGCTTCGCTATGGCAAGCCATGTTACAGACAAGACTCCAGCGACAATGGAAGAAACGATCCTAGCTATACGCTACCGGGACCGCATAACTAAAGTCCTTGGACTAGCCCGGCTAAGAGATCTTAATATGACCTGGTTTCTTTCGTTCAGACCCATGTGGCAGAATTGTGTTATGCCTGTATTAAGATGCATGCTATGCGGCGAAGAATGCGTGTTGGACACCTGTCTCACACTACAATCGGACGTGCCATTGGATGCAGAGACTTTGTTGAGTCCAGTAAAGGCTCACGCATTGTGCTGTCCCCAGCGGCTACCTATCCTGATGACGGCATTCGTGGAGACTTCACCACTACGATTGAAGGGTGGTGAAGTACTAGATGAAAGCAGCATCGATCAGGTACGACCTTCTGTCAGCTATGCTGATCAAACCATCACTGAAAGCAATCATGCGCATGACTGCATGGTAGCGACATTTTCCAACCTAGTCGAACTTTCACCAGAAGCTGTAGACTGTTTTTTCGAAAATCTAAATGATATGATGTTTTCACCAGAACAGAGAGAATGACTTTAAGCAACTTGCACACAGCGTTCCCTGAACTCTGAATTTGGCCTTCAACTTAAAAAACAAAGCCACTAATAATTTTTTTCCCGTCTTCTCCCTAAAACAAGAACTTTTTCTCCAAATCCAAAATATTTACCTTTTTGGCACTTATCTTCTGCTTAAAGTAAAACTATTCTTAGAGAACAGAACTTCTATTTTAGGGAACTCTAGAGACATTACCTCGACCTCTAGCTTATTTACAAGTAAAATTGTATTTTTATGTGATGAAGTGGTCTCGCACTTTTTCTTATGTATTAAGAGCCATTTCATGTGTTATTTTCGCAAAAGTCATTCATGCTGATATAAAATATGCATCCTCTTTGAATGATTACACTGCTTGAATGCATACAGTAGCTATACTCATTTTTCGTGTATTACGCAAAACCATTTTTTAAATGCAAATTAATGTATTTTGGGGTGGTTCAATATACATACACTGCTAGTTATGTTTACTATGCTTAGTTTAGTAAATATGGACATAGATTCCGTGGAGTGGGTGTAATATGTTTATCTAGGGATCTGTATCGATACTCCTATTTCTGACCCTTGTCCGGTTAATAAATCACTAATGGCCATACAACAGCACAGAAACCCGTTTTCTGATTAGGTCATAGCGCATGCTATCACATTAGGCAAGCACTGTTCCTCCAGCCCCCCTAGAAAGCATACCGAGTTCTCAAAACGAATCAAACCTCCAGTAGACCTGGGAAATCCCCCGCAGCTATTGTTTTGAATCAGCCGAGAACTCCAGTAAAGAATGTAAGAACAACAAGTTCTTATGAACTCCTTATTGACATATTTATGTCCATCCTTACGTCAACCTCGGCACCTTTCAGGTATAAATAATACCGACATTGCCCTAAGCAAACACACGGTGGTGATGAGCTTGGAGCAGCGCTACTTGCCGGAGAGCCCAGCTGATGCAGAAAGCCCACGGACGCTGCCCCTCCCTTTTGACGCGCTGAGAGAGACGCTGCCTTTTCTCCTGCCGAGAAATCCAGCCTCCGGCGTTTCCAGCCCCCCTCGCGGGTAACTGGGATATCGAGTTCACAGACAGAGATACCATCCCTCCAGCCTTCTAAATCCCAGGTACTGAACTGACTTACCCCTTACAGAGAATTCTTGAGTCAGATCCTTGGCAAAACAAACTTAACTTAAACTGACACTTATTTACTCCCACCCACGTATTAGGCTTAGGTCAGGTACACCGGGGTAGGCGTAGTTAGAAGCACCAGTTGAGAACGATTAGTCAATGTATATATGTATGTATATCTTTTATCCATTTTAAAGTATCATATGCTAAGAAACCATATCAATGCTTTTACAGTATTATTTTATAATCCTGCTTTTACTGTATGCACTTTACTTAACCATAAGTATTGCAAGTGTAGCGATTCATTTCTCTTGTATGAGAAAAGAGACTGATCAATAAATAACATCTTTTTATTGAACACGCCCGTCTCTTCTTTTCTCTACAATCTGCACGTATTGACTGAGTAAAATAGCTGTCTTTTGTTTTCACACGACTCTAGAGATATACTCTTGATTAGGGGGAGCAAAGTTGTCATGTTCTATGGTTCTCAGAAACTAAGGGCCAGATGTAGGTAAATTTTATTTACCGACCTCTTAAATACCGAGTCATACCGACTCGGTATTTAAGAGGTCGGTAAATAAAAATACCGAGATGTAGGTAATTGCAGATGTGCAATTACCGAATCGGAAACAGTCGGTAATTTCCGATGTGGTAAATACCGACCAGTTAATGCCCATGCATTCCTATGGGCTTTGAAGCCCATAGGATTGATTGGGCATATACCGGTCGGTATTTACCACATCGGAAAATACCGACTGTCACAAGGGTGCAGGGGGTGTCACTTTGACACCCTCTGGCACCCCCAAAAGAGGCTCGGGTGCCATGTGGCAGGCATACCTGCCCTAAGGGCAGGTCTGCCTGTCATATGGCATAGGTGTGCATGCACACATGTGCATGCACACCAGAAACGGTATTTTACCATCAAGTAGTATTTGATGGTAAAATACCGATGTTGTACTGCTTGTGGGACTCAGAAGAGTCCCACCTACATACCAATTTTCCGGAATCAGTAATGATACCGACTCGGTATTTTACATACTCGGTAAATTTACCTATCGGTAAATTTACCGAGTCTGTAAATTACAGGGACCTACATGTCAAATTGCTTTTACCGGGTGGTAACGGCCGAATTCGGCCGTTACCACCCGGTAAAAGCCTACCTACATCTGGCCCTAAATCCCTTCTTGTCTATCCAGGGAAGGTAAACTCCTCCTTGCCTATTCGAGAAAGTTTCTAGTGAACTCTGAGCTAGCTGGCACACATAACTTTAAGTCTAATATCGTCAGTAGAAGACCTAGTTAACCTCAGTCCTACGTCTATACTATTGAAGATATTATTCCAATGCGCAGAGCCTATTGGGATAATAGGAACTACACTACAAGACTCTGGACTTTGAAGCTGAACGCATGAAAGCTTTGTATGAAGTTGAAATCCAAAATATAATGGGGATAGATATAGATTGACAAGCTGGCTAGATATGTTGAAAAGGGAGGACTGTTAAAATCTAGATTGCGGCATAAACATTATCAGCACCATCTTGTCCCTTTTCAGGCTCGTATGTGCGCGTAAATAGAAGCCATTTTGAATGCCATGACCTCTCTGCCCACTGCCGATAGACAGCGCATTCTCTCTCTCTCTCTCTCTGACCTCGCAAGCAGCCCCCGCGCACTGACAGCCCCCGCTCTCACATGCTTGGGTCATAAACATCCCCCTTCAGCGCGGCCCTGCCGTGGAACCACATCCCGTACCCGGCTAACACCTCCCCCCCCATCCCTTTTGTGATCACACATCCTTTGATGAACCCCCTTTCCTCTGTGCCCGATTGTCAGACCCGATCCCAGGCCACCACCTGGTCCTGCGGATGCAGTTTATTGCCCCTACAGTAGGAAGCTGTCCCTCTTCAAAGGATCTATGACTGATCAAAGCCCCCACCCCATGAGATCCGATCAGTCGCACACACTCTGGGAATTGGCGGAGTGTCCAACTGCGCGATAACCATCACATGTTGAGATTGGGGTGGGGACTTCTACTATAGATATGTGTGGGAACAGGCATGAAGCGGGGATTCCGAGGATGTCTTTCCATACATCAAAGTATTGACAAGAATGTGTTTCATGCAATGAAGCCATAAACTTGTGTATAAGAGGCCAGGCCTCAGAGATGCGGTGAGAGCACCTCGATGAGATACCCTGTTGTCTGATTTGACGTGTTCTGCTCCGTCGGAATAAATTTCTGTTTCCTGCCTTCCAGTCTCCAGCGCCTGCCTCTTTGTTTGATAATCTCAAGTGGTATAAGAAGCGACTAACGCCGGGCAATACTGAAAGGTTATCGATCGAAATCTGCCTGCCTTTTACAGCAGTGATGGCCCAGAGGGTGGCAGTGGTGAACCAGAGGGTGACAGTGATGAACCAGAGGGTGGCAGTGGTGAATCAGAGGGTGGCAGTCATGAACCAGAGGGTGGCAGTGATGAACCAGAGGTGGCAGTGGTGAACCAGAGGGTGGCAGTGATGAACCAGATGGTGGCAGTGGTGACCCAGAGGGTGGCAGTGATGAACCAGATGGTGGCAGTGGTGAACCAGAGGGTGGCAGTGGTGAACTAGAGGGTGGCAGTGATGAACCAGAGGGTGGCAGTGATGAACCAGAGGGTGGCAGTGATGAACCAGCGGGTGACAGTGGTGAACCAGAGGGTGACAGTGGTGAACCAGAGGGTGCTTTGATGAACCAGATGGTGGCAGGGGTGAACCAGAGGGTGTCAGTGGTGAACCAGAGGGTGGCAGTGGTGAACCAGAGGGTGCTTTGATGAACCAGAGGGTGGCAGTGGTGAACCAGAGGGTGGCAGTTGTGAACCAGAGGGGGGCAGTGGTGAACCAGAGGGTGGCAGTGATGAACCAGAGGGTGGCAGTGATGAACCAGAGGGTGACAGGGGTGAAACAGAGGGTGCTGTGATGAACCAGAAGGTGGCAGCGATGAACCAGAGGGTGGCAATGGTGAACCAGAGGGTGGCAGTGATGAACCAGAGGGTGCTGTGATGATCCAGAGGGTGGCAGTGGTGAACCAGAGGGTGGCAGTGATGAACTAGAGGGTGGCAGCGGTGAACTAGAGGGTTCTGTGATCAACCAGAGGATGGCAGTGATGAACCAGAGGGTGGCAGTGGTGAACCAGAGGGTGCCGTGATGAACCAGAGGATGGCAGTGATCAACCAGAGGGTGTCAGTGGTGAACCAGAGGGTGGCATTGATGAACCAGAGGGTGCTGTGCAGAACCAGAGGGTGGCAGTGATGAACCAGAGGGTGGCAGTGATGAACCAGATGGTGACAGGGAAGAACCAGAAGGCGGCCGTGGTGAACCAGAAGGTGGCAGTGATGAACCAGAGGGTGACAGTGATGAACCAGAGGGTGGCAGTGGTGAACCAGAGGGTGGCAGTGATGAACCAGAGGGTGGCAGTGGTGAGCCAGAGGGTGGCAGTGGTGAACCAGAGGGTGGCAGTGGTGAACCAGAGGGTGCTGTGATGAACCAGAGGGTCGCAGTGGTGAACCAGAGGGTGGCAGTGAAGAACCAGAGGGTGGTAGTGGTGAACCAGAAGGTGGCAGTGATGAACCAGAGGGTGGCAGTGATGAACCAGAGGGTGACAGTGATGAACCAGAGGGTGGCAGTGGTGAACCAGAGCGTGGCAGTGATGAACCAGAGGGTGGCAGTGATGCACCAGAGGGTGGCGCAGCTAAGCTGCCCGGGAGCCCTGTGGGTGTGAGCCCCTGCGCTGCTGAGGCGCCGAGGGATTGTGAGCCCACATGCTACTGATCTGCCCTGGGGCCCAGTGGGTGTGAGCCCCCGTGCTGCTGAACTGCCCCGGAGCCTTCTCAGTGTGAAAATCATTTGTGCTCAATAGCCTGGGAGCCCTCTGGGTGTGAACACACATTGTGCTAAGTGTCCCCCTGGCCCCAGTACATATATACCCGTACCGCACAGCACCATTATGCTCTTGCACCATGAAGTCTGGTGTCTGGATGCTCCTGATCCGTGTAGGTGATACCACCATCTGGTGCCGTCAAAATGTAAAGTCATAACTTGCTACACAGCACCAATAAACACGTGTTCCCCGGGCACCGGTATGCGAATGTACCAAGCGTAGAGCACCCGCATACCACTGCACCCTACTGCCCAGTGCCAGCACATGCCTGTACGGGGCAGTTTAGTATGAGATGGGACATTGTCCAGCAGCAGCAGCTGCATGCGCCTGAACCCACTGAGTAGGATCAGAATGGCTTTGTACCAACACGCGCAGCAGAGCTATCTTGGACATCTGAAGGATTCTGGGGTCCTGTGCCAAACGTATTTTTGCATCCATGAGTTTCCCGAGCGCCATCCCCGTGTAGCTCCTGTGACCAGGAGGCTGCTTTCTCCTCATCTGCTGCTCTGCTCGGTCTCTGACCCTTTATAAACAAGATGCATGTGAACTCGCATAGAAGCCCCGCCTGTTTGGCCCCATCCACCACACACTAGCGGTATGAAATGTCTTCCTGCCCGTCCCCACTATAATGGCCAGCTCACTTAAGGGACCTCGGCGCCTTTTGGCACGCTGGCAAAGTTAAAGGCACACATGGTCACATATTTGTGCAAATGGCACAAAAATCCGCGAGTTCGCTGGAAAATTCGCGAACTCGCGGACTTTTTTTGCAATTTCGCACGAATTCGCGGACCACGAATTCGCAAATTTCGCCCATACTTACTTTAAACCAACTAGCCAGTAACAAAGACATCAAGATTTGCAAAGCAGACAAGGGAGGTGCCCTCGTCATTTTAGACTCTACGTTCTATTCTAACAATTTGACGACACACCTTAACAACCCCAACTTATACATTGCCATCAATTCAGATCCCACAGAAGCATTCAAGAATGTGCTAAAAATTATAATTGAAAAAGCTTTCAACAATCAAACCATCACAGAACGGGATAAAAAATTCCTGCTTCAAAACCACCCTCAAGTACCATACCTATATTTGGTCCCAAAAATACACAAGCACGCCACCAGACCACTGGACTATACATTGACAGACACTTACAGTTAAGTGTTAAGAAAATGTCTACCTTCATACAAGATACCATAGATTTCCTTATAAAGATCAATAACATAGTGATACCAACTGACCATATCATCTTTCTCTGCACAATTGATGTCAATTCACTATATACCCTCATCCCCCACAATCTGGGACTTGAAGCAATGGAATCCGCCCTCACAACCACTGACAAGCCACAAGACCTACAGATCTTTCTCATAGAACTCATGCAGTTTACATTACATCACATTTATTTCAAAACTACGGAAAACAACTATTACATTCAACTGTCAGGAGTAGCCATGGGCAATTGTGCTGCTCCGGCCTATGAGGACCTTTTTATGTATCAGTATGAAAAGGAACATATTCTTTCCAACCCAAGCTGGCAACAGCACACCAGTGCATACTACCGTTACATTGATGACATCTTTTTGATGTGGAAAGGAACGGAAAATCAATTTTGCAAAGCTATAGAAGATCTCAATAAAATTGACGAAAGAATTAAATTCACCCATACCTTGTGGATGCCAAATTGAGCCCGATCCTTGACAGGCTGACAGCGATCGAGATGGGTCTAGTAGGGGGGACACAGTCAGATGTACCTGTAACCCGTGTGGCCTCAAGCGAAATCTTAAAACCAAGTATCACAACCGACCCAGACTTATCCACAAAATCTAGCAACACTTACAGAGACCAACAGCGCACACAAGGTCACACGTTGTATGCAGTTCAAGCGAAGGCAGATGGCACAAGGGGAGGTCAGACTTCTAGTAGGTCTCCGGCTGCCCCACCCTCCAGATGGGACATTCAACTCCCCTCAGGCTGGTTGGATGGTCCCACGGTGCAGCAAGGGGAACCATGTCAGCGTTTGCCCATCATCCATCTACACCCAGACTCTACGCCCTATGTAGTGGTTCTGGGGAACATGCCACCTCTTCCCCTAGACATAAAAGAGGATTAAAACCAGTTCAAAAATAAGGTACTCCACTGGCTATCAAACAGTACTCCTGTGGGCCTCGGTGTGGAACGTAACATCATTATGGTATGTCGAGTGGAATGGATAGGCAGCTCGCAGAACCCAGGAGCAGATGACTGCCTAATCGTAAATTTCAACAGAGCCTCCCCAGCGGAAAGAATCCTGTCCAGGGACTTTTATACTGATCCGTCAAATCACGGGTGCACAATACACATACAACCATTAGGCTTTTTTTATAGAGCAGATTTCCAAGGGAACAAAACAGGGCATAGCGTTATGGATATGCCCCGAGATAGGCAGCATCAAAAACCTTTGTGGCTAACGGTCAATGATGCCCACAAGTACCCCACTGTATAAGTTCATGGGGGCCTTACCATGCCCCTACCTTGCCTCCTCCCCTCACACTATTAAACATATTCTCTACACTATCAGGGTTGGAGGAATGCAATTGACTGCATATCCCCACCGAGCCTGCAGCAGAGTCTAAGCACCAGCAGAGAGTTTATTCCCCAACAGTAGCCGTGATAGAGCCACAGCAGATGGCTCATCTCCTATTTATGAAGAGAGAGGTGATACCCCATATATTGGACAGTAATGTCTTATCATGGAACATAGCAGGCCTGGCAGACAAGTTCCAGGACCCCACATGGCAGCAGTTTGTTAGGCAATTCTCTGTCATCTGCCTTCAAGAAACATGGCTGGTGGATTGTAACCTGTTTTTGGAGGGATGTAAAGCTTTTTTTGTCCCTGCCTCTCCGTCAGCCAGTGGCAGAGCAAAGGGAGGTATGGTTACTTATATTTCCCTGACAGTGGACTGCCAGGCATGGATTCACTCTTTTTTTAGCCAGGGCCTTCAAGCTATTACCCTTAAGAAGGGGAACAATATAACGGGCTAGTTTAATTTTTATAACTCACTGAACAGCAAACAGGGGCAATGCAACATCACCTAGTTGGGCCACTATCTAAGGAAGTTCTGTGGTCTTATTTCACACTCCATGATGGTGTTAGGAGATTTAAATATTCACCCATGTGGCAACCCAAAGCTTACAATAATTTCTGACCTGAGATGCCACAGAATGGGGGGTTTGATTTTGAGCATTCCATTCAGGGGGATGGCTTGAATAAATTAGTTAATGAATTTGATTTACTGACATTAATATCCCTTTTGGCTCCTAACAGTAAAGCTCTGATTCCCACCTTTAAAGGGAGAGGCAGTGGGTCTTTCATTGACTATATTTTAATTTCTTCTACTATTAAGTCCTCATTTCAAGGGTTCACCATCAGGGACAGCGTTTACAGAGACCACAATCCTCTATGTGTTCATCTAAGTGGCCTACTTCTATCCAGAAAACCTAGCGGGAGGGCTCCTGAAATATCAAGAACTACAGACGGCGGGCGCCGCCTTAAAGGGTCTCAGATCGACCCAGATGCTTTTTAAAGAGAAGTGAGAGATTCATGTGCTGCTGAACTTGCTCTTTGTGTCTTGCCGAATAGCTTGCCAAACGATGTCCTTCAATGTAATTTCTTGTAAGGTAGGGGAACTCTTAAGCGCACCAGCCTGTACGGTGTGCAATTCAAACCTAAGATGGTTTGATTCTTCCTGCTCCCGGGAGGCACGAAAGCTGAAGGAGGCCCTGAAAGTTACCCCGAGAAACCAACAATTTATACGCGCTTGTCGCATAGAATACAAACAGGTTTTAGCTACCCGCAAGGGAGTTCTTAAGGAGGAGGCATGGAAGAAGCTGATAGAGACTAGTACCCTAAAGAACAGCTCATGGTTTTGAAAATCTTAAAGTTAGGATTTTTCTCAGTTTACTATTCCTAAACTGAGAAAATTCCTAACTTTAAGACTTTTGGTATTCACAGAGGGCATTTAGGAGTCCTAACTTTACTACTCCTAAACTGAGAAAAATCCTAACTTTAAGACTTTTCGGTATTCACAGAAGGCATTTAGGAGTCCTAAATTTAGGACTTTTAACGTCTGTGAATACCGAAATGAGTAAGTGCCTTCTGTGAATACCAACATGAGTAAATGCCTTCTGTGAATACCAAAATGGTAGTAAGTTTAGGATTTTGTCTTAAGTTAGTTCTGTGAATCAGGCCCGTGGACTTCCTAATGGACCTGCATAGGGACACCAAGGCGAATGTTAGATATGCCCAGGATCTTTGGGTTTCTAGGGACTTTAAAATCGGAAGGGGGGTACGCCATCTTGGCCCCCATTGTGTTCAATCTTTATATAAACGACCTCCAAGGAGCCTTGGTTGCAACGGGGGATGATATTCCACATATAGGGCGATGGGGTCTCCCCTTCCTACTGTATGCGGATGCAGCGGTCCTTATAGCTAGAACAGCCAGGGGACTCCAATCTCTATTAGACTCTTTTCAGATTTTCATGGGGTCTTGAGATCTGGCAATCAACAATGCCAAATCCTATATCTTGCAGGTACGGGCTTGGCCCTCAAAAAGGTACTCCTTCGTGGTAGGCCCTGAGAAGGTCCCCTTGACGACAGTGTTTTCATACCTGGGGGTTCTGTTGGATGACCGCCTGAAGTGGGGGCCCCTCACACAGAAGAAATAGGGGGAGTTCATTCGAACAACTGCCGCTATTTTCAACTTTGCTGCTAAGATGGGCAAGCGCCCAATCGCAGCCATGTTGAAATTATCAGGCCAAAGGTGTAGCAACTGCCTGTTAGGGCAGCGAAATCTGGGGTTACACCACCCAAGATGCTTTGCAGGTGTTTGAGTTGCGCCAAATAGTTTATCAAATTTGGTAGTCCACGAGGAATTGGGGGTTCTATTTTTATGCGACACACTGGCACTGAGCCCTCTAGTGTTCTGGCTTAAGTGCTGGTTAAACAAGGAATTAGAGCTCACTCAGCAGATTATAACCGACTGTATAAGTCTTGATTATATGTCTCGAATACCATGGCTGAAATACATTGGAGGTTGTCTTGCAGAGCTGGGCCACCCTGATCTTTTTTTAAAACCCTCCACTGTAGTAAACAAGCATTTGCAATGCAATAGGTCTCGCATTATTAAAGTTAGAGCTATTGGCATTGTAAATGGCAATGCCTTTTATTTATGTTTTTGTTTTTAAACATTTACAATGCTAATAGCTTAGCCCCTTCGCTGCGGGGGTAAGAGCTGTCAGCATGACCGTCAATCACAGAGAGAGTATCAAAGAGAGCAGCACTCGACAGAAAGTTAGTTTCGGTACCTGCAGGTCTGTGGACTGATGCTGGGGAATAAAATATAATGTGCACTGTTTGTTTTAAATAGTTTCTTGTGCATGCATTTAGCAAGAATTACCTTTCAAGTTATATTGGCAAACAACTCTAATGCAGGTGGTGCCAGTGGCGTCACTAGGGTTGGTGTCACCCGGTGCGGGTAACTCATGGTGTCACCACAACACGACTTACCGCATGGACCTCCTCCGCTCCGAGTCCGCCTGTGGACACAGATGGCAAATAACAGGACCATACAGAATCCTTAGTAACGTTTGTAAATGTAGGTCCTATATTTACAAAGGCCATAGAATGTGCCATCTGGGATATGCAGTTACCATCAGTACCAATTCCGACCCCCAAAGAGTAGAAAGACAAACAGCAACGCACATAAATAATGTAGCGAACACCAGCTCTGAAATAAATCATGATTAGATCGTTCCTTGATTGACACGTGTTTAAAGCTCTCTTTTTTTATAGCACTGTGTGAGTGTGACTGTCTTCTTGGGCCGGCCTTGGGAACTGGGAGTAATGCGATTGCGATCTGATTGTGTGTGTGGAATGGAATGTGTGCCACTGGAAAATGTCACTGAATTGGAATTTAAATCGAAGCTGCACACCCCCTTTCTTCTGTCTGAGAACAGAGGGCCATATTATCAAGCTTGGGCGATAAAATTATCGCCGTTTTATCGGCAGGAAACTGCCGCTAAAGTGGCGATAATGGGATTGATAATAGGCTCTATGGAATTCCAATCAAAGCTCATGCTAGATGTCCTTCACATCTAACATGGGCTTCGATTGGAATTCATAGAGCATATTATCAAGCCCATTATCCCCACTTTAGCGGCAGTTTCCTGTCGATAAAGCAGCGATAATTTTATCGCACAGGCTTGATAATATGGCCCAGAGCCTCCTAATTGAAACCCTTCCAGGCCGTAGGGTCTAGACTTCTGAGAAGACAAGATATTATCAGTAAAATGAGATAAACCTCATCGGATTGTCACCTGCTCACGTGTGCAGTGAGTATAAACCTGAGCTAACAGAAAGAGCTTTTAATATCCGCCGTTAAAGACTGACAGAGATATTTTAATCTGTCAGAAAGACATGCCAGGCTCCTGAAGGAGAGATAGTTTGCATAGAGGCAGTTAGGACTGTCCATCCAAAATGTGTGGGCCTACCTAGTAGTCTGTGTGTGTGGACATATTTTACCTCCGTGTTTATTGTTTCTCACTCCTATGGTCAGGAACACTGGAAATATGCGATTCTGCAGCAGAGGCTTTTTTTTGCCAAATTATGGATATGCTGCATTTGCCACATAATCCATCATCTACTGCATCATCTGCAGATTTTAACAAACAAAAAAATGTTTCTAGTTTAAACAGGTCAAACGTTGGTAAAAACATGCGGACGTTCTGGTGCATCGCAGAAGGCCCTTCACAACAGATAACTGGTCAACTTTCAGTTGCTTGTTTCTGTATTTGGATGTTAAACTTGTAGTAATTCGGTAACATACTATACTACCTTCTGTAAAAATTAAAAAGTGACATATTGTACAGCCTCGTTTGGGATATATTGTAGCACTTTTGTCTTCAAGTCACGCAATGCGCACTGCTAAGACTGTTCTGTGTTTTCCTTTCCTGGTGTGAGACTTTACAAGCATTAACCCCTACTTTTTCCCTGCAGCCGTGGACCACGCAGTCGTGGCAAGCTCTTTTATTTTTATGTTGTCTTTCTCTCTTATTATGGCGGCAATTTGAGGAAGGTGCAAAATGAAGAAATTCCTTTGGGTGCGTCTAAATATATTGTTTGCGGCTTAACAAAATTAACTCGGTAATACTCAAAGGCCCCGAGTGGCAACAAAAAGAGCAAGAATAAATAACTTAAACAACTGGTTTTAATTCTTGACTTGCTATATGCAGTCTTAGATGGTGCCCACCCCTGATGAAATGTCAAGCGATATATTTAACTTTCCAAGAAGCGGCTGGTAAGGTTGGGCACACTCCATACGTCTTGTGTTGTTGTCGTCATTCTGATCGCTGCTCTATGAGGGGCTGCAGACTGAAATGGGACCCCAAAGTTATCCTAAAGAAACAATACACGCAGCAGCATTTCCCTATGCTCACGTCTAGAAATCAAGACCCTTCTTTAGCAATCCCCCCAGCACATCCCTCTCACTTGACTTTAAAAACTGAAAAGCATACCTGCCGCTAGATACATCACAGACATACGGCAGCGTCACGGCAGCATGCAGCTTCAGGAAATGCAGAGCTTGACTTGTTAAACCGCTGAAACCGCACATGATTGATAGAAGAAACATAACGTGGCTGCTGTCGGGCCCGGGATTCCCGAGGAAACGCTGTGCCCGCCTCCCTGCTCGGGGCCGTGCTGCCATTGGCGGACCCCTGAGGCAGGAAGCCAGGCAACGGGAGAGAAGACGTGGGCCGGCCCAGAAGAAAGAAGGAAGTCCCGCCAGCTGCTGGGCTATGATTGGCTGCCCGCCGGGATGAAGCAAAGAAGCCGAGTCCTCCCGCGGCCCGGGGCTCCCGTGAGCTAGGGAGAGCCCCGGGGCCGCCCCAGAGAAGAGACATCCAGCGTAGCCGGTGAGTGGAGTCCGGTGCTGGTGTGTGTGTGTGTGTGTGTGTGTGTGTATGTGTGTGATGGCGGCGGGGGGAGGGGGGCCTTTGTATGTGTGCGTGCCTGTGTGTAGGTGCACTGGTGTGTGTGTGGGGGGTCTCTGTGTGCGTGTAGGTGCGCTAGTGTGTGTGTAGGTGCGGCGGCGACGGGGTGGGTGTGTGTGTGCCTATGTATGCGTGTGGCTGTGTATGCGTGTGGCTGTGATGTGCGCATGCGTGAGTGTGGGTGCGCGTGCACGCAGTGTAATCCAGCCGAAGAGAAGCGCGTGGCAGTTTCTTGTCCTTCATTCCCCCGAGTCAGCTAGCTATAAGTCTCCACCTGGACGCATCCTTTGGATGCGAATTCCAGGCTCGACCCAAAAAGGATGTGGAACTGGTTAAGAAACCTTTCAGTTGTATCAGGGAGCTAGAAAGAGATGAGTTGGAACTTATAAAACACAGCGTTTGCAAATCTTTAGCCTTAAAAACCAACCTATTGACCGAGCCATATCTTCTGGGAATATTGTTCACCTATGAGCGTTTTTTATTGTCCAGGTTCCTCTTTGAACTTTTTCACTTCTTACTCACCGTTCCCAAAGGGTGCAGTAGAGGACAAGTGTTAGCACCCAGTGGCTGCAACAGCGTGTCTCCACAAGACTTGCTACACTTCACATTCCTCTGCAAATTTTTTGATATACCACGGAGACACTTTTGCTTCCCCTTATAAAGAGGTTGAACTTTAACCAGGTCCGCCCAGCTCTTTTGTATCTAAAGATGCTGAAACCAGACTGTATCTTTTTTATTGTGGGATATTTGAAATCAGTTGTGAGAACAAGGGCTTGTCTGGAACCTTAGCCATCTTAGTGGGCGAAGGTATCCTTTGCTTTAATCATGGTTTATGTGTCTTTTTGTTTTGAATTATACAGATTTACCTGTTCCGCAATTAGTGTTACGAATTGTACATTTTAAAAGTTTCCTGAAATCATTGGTGGGAACAAGGACTTGTCTAGTACGCTTGCTATTTTAGAGGCAGAAGGCATCCTTTGTTACAATTTGCGGTCCATGTGTCTTTCTCTTTTTAACTAAATGTACTCATTTGATTTTATTTATTGTTATATACCGTAAATCCTAAAGTATCACTTTTTACGAGGTGAAGACATGTTGTAACTTGTATGGTTTTCATATTGTAAATCCGAATATAGTTGTCTTTGATTTAATTTGATTTGAACTACTATTTCTAAACTCTATATTTTATTCCCATTTCAGAAATACATAGGTGTCTTGCATATGGATTTTTCCCTGTTTATATTTTCCCAAATGAATTGCTATATACCGGGTACACAATAAAAAACTATTGCAAGACGCTGCTCAGTTATTGGCTCTGGGTTTCTCGGGTTCTTGGTGAACCCACAAGTCATATATATCCCTACAACCAGAGGGGTCCAGCAGATGTAATGGTTTCTTGATTTTACAAATCTGCCATTTATAGTTACAGGTGAAAAAGTTGACACAAATTACTGTTTTTTTCAACTCATTTTCAATTTTTCTAATTTTTAACTGTTATTTTCTGTAAAAAGAAACGTGATGGATATACACAAATGACCCTTTGCTGAATTTAGAATTCTGTTTACTGTTCTGAAATGTATAGATTTCCAGTATCCATTATTACTTTCATAGCCATTCTACCACTTACTGGAAGGAGTTGAAAGCACAAAAAATAGCAAAAATAGGCTATGTCCCAGTAAAATTCCAACACTGTGTAAAGAATGTTGGTTCTTTGACAAAAGTATGTCAGTCCCTGAAAGCTGGTTATTTCAGCACCACAAATCCTTTATAGATACCATTTGCAGGGGAAAAAGCAGATGCTTTGATCTGCAGCACTTTATTCCCCACCCCAAAAAAATGCTGATATATTTTGGCTAATTTCTGGGTCCTCTCCAAGGGAATCAACAAACCCTGGATACCTTTAAAGTGCCCATGATGTTGGAAGAAAAGTACGCAAATCTGGCGTGGATACCTTTTGTGGTCAAAATGTTACAGGGCCTGAGCGTGAAGTACCCCGAATAGACAAAAAAAGGCTTAGCACAGTCGGGGGAAAAGTCCTATCAGCAAAGGGGTTAATAATGTCAATATTGGACTACTGTAATAACTTATATGCAGGTGCCACTAAACAAACCATTCAGAACTGCAAGTGGTACAGGCTGTGTTAAAACTGCTGTGTTGTTCATCGGCCTCAGCAGCACTTAAAGTCCTACACTGGTTGGCAGTGCATTAGAGGGTCCTGTTCACCTTCCGAGCGTAAAGAGCAGTAGGTCCACAATACCTAATTTCTAGATTCACTCACTATGCCTCTTCTCTGACCCTGAGATCCTCAGCTGCAAATCTTCTCAAGACCCCACCTTTAGAAGCAAAACCAAAGGAGGTGAATCCTTTGCTGTCTTGGGGACCAAGGCTTGGAACCAACTCCTAGCCCAGCCGTTGGACCTGTAGATTCCGAACCATCCAGGTTACAAAATAATTTTCTGTGTAACCTAGTGATATCACTAACCCTCATCATAATGGACGCCATTTTTAATTAGAGGAGAAGTGTGGCACATAGGCCGTAGCAACTGACTCTGGAGCACGGGGATCACGGTTCGAACACTGGCGGGAGCTCAGCTCAGCATCATCTGACTCTGGGCAATGGATCACTTAAAAATGAACGAATGAATGCAATTCTTATATAGCACAGACTGTCACCTTATGGGTATCCTGGCACTTCAGACTAAAGAAGATTGACCAGAGTATAAATAGATCAGAATATCAGAGAAAAAGGAAGTCAGACCCTAGGAAAGAGCCAGGTTTTAAGACTCTTTCGGAACTCAATCAGGGAGTTAGTTTCTCTGATGTTCAGGGGTAGCTCGTTCCATAGACGGGCACCAGCCACCTTAAGTGCCCTTCCTCCCAGCCTAGAACGTTTGAAATTGGGAATCGTCAGTAAACTGGCACTAGAGGAGCGAAGCTGCCTTTTGGGCTGGTACCAGGTGAATTATTCCTGTAGTGTAAACTGGACCCAGCTCGTGCACCGCTCTGACACCAGGCAGAGTGATTTAAAATGGACCCTTTCCTAAATAGGCAGCCAGTTGAAATCTCTCAAGGCCAGGGTAGTGGATGAACGAAGCTGCCTATTTATCACCAGTTTTGCTGCTGGAGATTGGACTCTCTGCAACCCCTGAATGATGTACTGTGGAGCTCCCAAATACAGGGACTTGCAATAGTCCAACCTGTTTATCACTGTGCTTCTCACTACCAGGGAGTGCGACTTTGTTAATAATGGAAGTATCTGACGGCGCATTAGGGAGAAGCACACTCTGGCGATCTTAATCTCTCTCTTTGCGGCCCCTGATTCATTGTGTCACACACAGTGATGGCTAGTTCGGATCAGTTTGCTGTTATGATCTCAGTTTTCTCTGCGCAGCGCCAGGATGCTCCTCCGGGGCGACAGTCGCGCTTTATAAATGCAACATTCATTCATTCATTCATGGATGGACTGCAGTATAATCCCACTGACTAACAGAAGTTAGAGTCAAGCCACACATTTATGGAGCGGACGCCTGGGCGCTGCCTCTGAGTCAGATCTTGTCTTCGCCCTTCCCTCCTCTCTCACACTGTGTCCCTCGCACAGTAATACTTGGCGCTGTCTTCTGGTCTCATGCCCGTCAGTCGTAGAAAATACTCATTTTTGGAGGAATCCACGGTGATCGTTATTCTGCTTTGCACAGACGGCGCGTAGTGTGTGGGGGACCCAGCATAGTGGATTCGTCCTAACCATTCCAGCCCTCCCCCGGGCTGCTGTCGGAGCCAAGCCCAGTAATAGCCGCTCAGAGAGGTGGATACTTTGCAGGTGAGGGTCAAGGTTTCCGATGGCCGAAGCGTCCCAGGGCCGGACTCCTGAAGGGTGACCTGAGAAAGAACCCCTAGACACGAGAAAAAACATAATTACTAACAACCTACAGTATTTTAGCAGTCACTTCATCGACTGTTGCACAAGTGATTTCCCATCAGAGACTTACAGGAAGGAAATGCCATGAACACCACCGCAAACACCATGAACAGAGGCATTGCTGCGTCTCCTTGTGAACGCGGACTGTTTTCCCCTCGTGTGTTGCGTGACCGGTGGGTGCTGCCGAAGCCCACAGCGGCCATTTAACCAGGACAAGCAGGTGCCCAATTTGCATATAATTCACTCTGAAATATAAGGGCTGGTCTAGTTACATATATATTAGATCTGCATATCGTGAACTTGGGCGCTCACACAGGACACAGCTGTGCCTCTGTTTTTTGTGTGATTGCAGTTTCTAAAGTGCGTACATTTCTACAAACAGGTGCCTATGCTGCTCACAGCACCGCTCGCAAACTGCGAGTACTGGGTGCCTCTCTCTGTTTCTGAACTGTACTGTGCTGTCTGCACCACTAACTAAATCCCACATTATTCACATTAAAACAGTGAAAGCACACATTCATGCATGACCATGGTAGTGCTGTGTGTGATCAAACTCAATAAAAACATACACAGCCTCAGTACTTCCTTAGGGGGACGTATCATGAACCATTCATTGTGTCAGTGGTTAATTTGAGCCAGTGGTTGCCGGTGGGTCCCTCCAGCGCTCATTTTTGTGGACTGGCACTTATTTTTCTTCATCAGATATTGACCACGAGCAAGTTAAAGAAGAGCACATACACATGGAAAGGAAGGAGCAAAAGAAAGAGGGCTGAATGGGCACAAGGGGAGAAAGCAGGGACCGGCAGTACTGAGATAAAGGGGCAGCGTGTCTGGTAGTGGATAAACGAGGCCTGAGGTAAATTCACCACAAGCAGAGTTGTTATTCGACATGATTGAATTGAATTGTATTAAAGCAACATTTCTACAGTGCAGCGTGTGGTTACCCGAGGGCATCCCAGCACTGTGGCAAAGCGATCAAAAGCTCCAAGCAGTATTAAGGGAAATAGAAAAGTTTTAATTTGTTTTCCAAAGATCAAATAATTTGGTTCAAGCCGGATCTGAAGGGGATGGCGATTCCACAGGAGGATTTTTAATTGCACCGCCAGAGCAGATCTTTGGCACCAACACTCAATCTTTAACAAATTAAGCACTTAGGTCCCGATGTAGGTAAATCTCATTTACAGACTCTAGAATACCGAATTTTACCGATTCGGTATTCTAGATTCGGTAAATGAGATGTAGGAAATAATTCGGTAATTTTTACCGAATCGGTATGATTCGGTAATTACCGAATAGGCCCATAGGAATATATGTCAATCACCGAATCAGTAAATACCGATTCGGTAACATTACCGAATTGTCAAGGGGGACAGGGTGTCACTTTGACACCCTGTTGCACCCCTGATTCTGGCTTGTGTGCCATGTGACACAGATGTTCATGTACACAGGAATTCGTTATTTACCACCAAATAGTATTTTGTGGTAAATAACGAATTCTTAAGGGCCTGTGGCACTGTTTTCAGTGCCACCTACATCTAGATTTACCGAATCGGTAAATTTACTGAATCAGTAAATTTACTGATTCTGTACATTTTTGGCCCCCTAAATATCAAAAACTAAATACCGGTCGGTAACTGCCGAAATCAGCCATACCGACCGGTATTTGGTTACCTACATCGGGCCCCTAGTGCTGTGCAAATCAGAAAGGGGCCTGGACGTTTCTTTTTCTGGTGCACAGTGCACACATTAACTCTAAACGTCTCCTAATTAGTGCATGTGCTGCTGAAAGCAGACCTAGTAAACACGAAGAGGCCCTTACTGCCCTGTATTTCCCTGCCCACTGTCTGCAGCCCAGGTGTTTAGAGTTGATGTATGCATTGAAGACAAGAAAACAAAATGCGTCTGTTCACCACAGTGTATTTTTAGGACTTTCATTTTTAATCATTTGCACGTTGTAGAATAGAAAGTACCAGGGGCCATGTTATGATTTCATAGTGTGCGCTGTGCTGACACAGAAAGTGTATGAGCATTTATTGTTCCTGTCTACAGCACATACACACACATCCATATACTTGGAGATTTGTTGAGTTGATTTTGGCTTCAAAAAGCGGGAATCTCCAAACTGAATGGGGTCTGTTGTCATGTATCATATCAAACAGAGCCTAGGAGCATGCACGTGTGACTGGACTCTTCGCTCATGCTTTAGAACCTCCCATAGCACAGGGCTCACCACGCTCTCCTAAGTTTTACTTGTGATACCTGGGAAAATGCTGTGGGAAAGCAGGGACACTGATCTCTCCGGGAACTAGCGCTCTGTAGCCGCCGGACAGCAGGAACACTGAGCTCTCCAGGGAGACGTGCGCCTGTGGTTTGCCAGACAGCTGGGACACTGAGCTCTCCAGGGAGACGTGCGCTCATAGCTGCCAGACACAGGGACACTGAGCTATCCAGGGAGGCATGCCCCTGTGGCTGCCGGACAGCAGGGACACTGAGCTCTCCAGGGAGACGTGCGCCCATAGCTGCCAGACACAGGGACACTGAGCTATCCAGGGAGGCATGCCCCTGTGGCTGCCGGACAGCAGTGACACTGAGCTCTCCAGGGAGACATGCGCCTGTGGCTGCTGGACAGCAGGGACACTGAGCTCTCCAGAGAGATGTGCGCCTGTGGCTGCTGGACAGCAGGGACACTAAGCTCTCCAGGGTGCCGTGCACCTGTGGCTGACGGACAGCAGGGACACTGAGCTCCCCAGTGAGGCATGCACCTTTGGCTGCTGGACAGCAGGAACACTGAGCTCTGCTGCTGGACAGCAGGGACACTGAGCTCTCCAGGGTGGTGTGCACCTGTGGCTGCCGGACAGCAGGGACACTGAGCACTGGCTGCTGGACAGCGGGGATACTGAGCTCTCCAGGGAGGCTGTTAGAATTGGGGGTCTCTTGCTGGCACAGGGATACACTTGTGACAAACAGGGAACCTCTCTTTTGTCAGGGCAAAGGACTTACTCTTAGAGATAACAACTGCTCACCCTCTAGGCGGCGTGGCGCTAGCAGACAAGGCATTTGCAATAACACACAGTAATCAATTGACACACTACAGATGTAATGTAATGTAATGTAAAATGGTTCTTGTAAGCGCGATATCACTCCACGGAGCATCTTGGCGCTGCGAGAAAGCCAGCAGAAGGATCAGCTACTCATCGGGGGAGGACCTAACATTTCAGATTAGACTTTTACATAATGTGTCTGGTAGGCCAAATACCCAGGTTTTTAGTGACTTCCTAAAGACTGATTCTGGACTGATTTGGCGAAGAGGCAGGGGTAGTTTGTTCCAGGCCTTTGAGCCCAAGACCGCCAGTGCCTTTCCTCCCCTAGTTTTTAGCCTGAAGGTGGGGATGGTAAGCAGATTAGCGTTTGAGGATCTCAGATTATGTGAGGGTAGATATCGTTCAACATCCTCTGAAGGTAATTGGGCCCTCGTGAGTGATAGGCCCTAAACACAATTAGTAGGACTTTGAACAGCACCCTCTTGTGGATCGGTAGCCAGTGGAGGGCATCCATTGCTGCTGTGGCCGGTGTCCTCCTGTGCCATCTCAACACCAGTCTGGCTGCTGCATGCTGGACCATCTGTAGCTTATGAACAACCGCCCTGTTGGTCCCTGCATATAGGCTGTTGCAGTAATCTAGCCGAGATGTTGTTAGTGCTACCGCCACCATTTTTCGAGCTGAGAGTGGTATTAGATCGAAAAATCTTCTCAGGCCCTTTATGATGCTGAAACAGGTTCCCGCCGACGATGGCTGAAATGCCAGAAACTGGTCCCCGGAAGCTTGTCTCCTTTCTGGTGAAGAATTGGCTTGGTAGTTTGGTCTGCCCTGTTCCCATGATGCACTGGGCCAGGGACAGACTAATTTGCATATAGCCAGGTTCTGAGCTGGGATGGGGCAGTGAGCTAAATAACGGTGATGGATCAAGCCCTGATCTTTGGACTGGGTAAGAGTGGTCTGCTTAATTCAGACACTCTGTTCATCACCACCCCCTTTTCTGAATTGTTTTGGCCACTATAGGTGTGGCAGGGTATACTCAGACATGAGTCCCTTGCTCACTGCTCCATCAGGATTCAAGCAAGCCGGGCCGACGACGGCTGAAATGCCAGAAACCGGTCCCCGGAAGCTTGTCTCCTTTCTGGTGAAGAATTGGCTTGGTAGTTTGGTCTGCCCTGTTCCCATGATGCACTGGGCAAGGGACAGACTAATTTGCATATAGCCAGGTTCTGAGCTGGGATGGGGCAGTGAGCTAAATAACGGTGATGGATCAAGCCCTGATCTTTGGACTGGGTAAGAGTGGTCTGCTTAATTCAGACACTCTGTTCATCACCACCCCCTTTTCTGAATTATTAATACATAAAACAGCCCTTTTGAATCTACCGCTGCTTGATGTTTGGTGTTCGGGGCACTGTTAAGCCCCGGATATTGACACCATAGGTAATGTGTTTACAAAATATATAGTAATACAGATGGTCTCTATTGGTCAGTATGATTACCTCGTATATATAGCACTTAGTTGACAAGATATCTACATTAAAATACTATCGGTATGAATTAATCCAAATAGTGTACTTAGTAATTTGGTAACTACACTGAAAAACTATTTTCTTCTTCATCAATCTTGTCACAATCCAGATGTTTGGTAACTACACTGAAAAACTATTTTCTTCTTCATCAATCTTATCACAATCCAGATGTTAACACGATAGGTAATGTGTTTACAGAATATATAGTAATACAGGTAGTCTCTCTTGATCAGTATTATTTCCTCGTGTATATAGTACTCGGTGACACAATGTCTACACTAAAATACTATTCTTATGTATTTATACAGATATTGCGCTAAAAAAATTGGTGACTTCACTGGAAAACTATTTTATTCATCGTCAATCTTGCTATATGGAATTAAATCTTTGGCCCTGATCTGTTTTCCAACTTGCTACTCTCATGGGGTATATATCTGATCTAGTATGATATTAAAACAGATTTGATATCCTCCCTCATCTTATAGGATCCGTGCCCAGTCTTCTCTGGTATTTAGTAAGGGTGGGCGTCGTTCGCGGAGTAGCGCTACGCGAAGCTAAGCGAAGTGCACTTCGCACTACGCGAACTTCACGTAGCACTACGCGAGCTGCGTAGTAGCATGTTCGCACTGTGCAAGATGCGTTTTCAATGATTGCACAGTGCGAACAAGCATCCGGCACTGTGCAAGCATTGAAAACGGCATCTTGCACAGTGCGAGCTGTAGTTTTCTGCTGCTCGAGGAGATTATTACTCGAGCGGCAGCTTTCTCAACGCGAACAGGTAGTTTCTCATTGAGAGCGGTCGCGAGCATGCGCAACCACTCACAATGAGAAACCTGACCTCCTCGCGTTGAGAATCTCCCCGGGATGTCATTTTGCTTGCTCGCGGTCGCGAACATGACGTTCAGGACCGCGAACAAGCAAAAAATGAGCGCTGCACTACGCTACGCTGCACTATGCATGTTCGCACTGTGCTACGTGCCGCTCGCGGAGTGCGAAGTTGCAAAAACTTCGCAAACTCCGCGAGCGGAGCGTAGTGCTTTGCCCAGAGTTAGTATTTAGTCCTTCTCTTACTGAGTTAAATCTAGACATGAAAAATTGTTCAAGTTTTTTCCGTTTAATATCGGTATTACCTCCTCTACTGCAGTGCGTTGTCAGTTTTAAACCACACCAGCGTAAGTCATCAATACTTTGTCTTGCTGTTTTCCAGTGGTCTGTTAGAGGTGCACCTGTTTTATTACAACGAATGGCAGATTTGTGCTCATTAATTCTCAGCCGGATTTCGCTGAATGTTTCTCCTAAATATATATAATCACAAGGGCATTTAATCAAATGCACTATGTTTTTAGATCTACAATTCCTGAATGATTTCACTCTATGTTTTGTTTTCTTATGTTCCACACAGTCACCCTTGATTATATTTGTACAATTTGAGCAACTACTGCAGGGAAACGTCCCTACAGGGAGTGGGTTCTTGTCAATGGTCAATTGAGTCCTCTTGTCGTCTTCCCTGTAGGCATGGACTAAACTATTTCTGATGGTACGGTTGCGTCTGAAAGCAAACATCGGTTTTGGAACCTTTTCTTTATTCTTTTTTGTCACTAAATTCCAAATGCGATTTATTATATTTTTTATCTTGTTGCTTAATCCACTGTAATTATTCACAAATACTAGCCGTTTATCCGTTTGGTTTTCTTTAACTTTCTCTTGAAAAAGATTCTCTCTATTGAAATACTTTGCTCTTTTAAAGGCTTGTTTCACCATCCGTTTTGGAAATCCTCTATTAACCAGTTTTGCCGTTAAAACCTCTGCATGTTTTAGGAAGTCACTGTTCTGAGAGCAATTCCGTTTCAATCTTAAAAACTGTCCAAAAGGAATGTTATTTTTCTTCTGACAAGGTGGGTGGTGGCTCTTATAATGGAGCATCGTATTTCTGTCCTTTTTTTGGTAAACAATTCTACCTGTAAGATGCCTTGGTCGTGTTTAATTATTATATCTAAGAATTCACATTTATGTTGATCATAATGACTTGTGAATTTGAGATGCTTATCACCTAAGTTTAACCAAGAGATAAAATCTTCTAAAATATCTAATGGTCCAGTCCAAATAAAAAAAACATCATCTATATACCGGGAACAAACTGAAATATTTTCAAAAAAAGGGGCAATAGATTTAAATATGTGCGTCTCTTCAAATTGTGCCACGTAAAGACATGCCAGACTGGGAGCACAGGTGGCTCCCATGCTGGTACCTTTGGTTTGTTAAAAAAATTCTTTGTTAAATAAAAAAATATTATTTTTCAAAACAGTGGTTACGCGGTCAATAATAAATGATTCATGAGGGGTTGGGTCATTGTCACTTTGGCAGAGTAGAGTTTTAACCATATTTATGGTACTGTTTTGAGGTATGTTCGTATATAACGCCTCAATATCTAGTGTTACTAGATATTGTATTTCTGGATTGAAAGGTAAGTTCTCTACTTTTTTGATGATAGCGGCTGTATCTTTAATATACGCCTTCTGTTTGATTACATGCGGTTGCAGGAAGATGTCAGCATATTTACTCAGGGGCTCTGTTAATGATCCTATGCTTGACACTATAGGTCACATAGGTGGATCTGTGGGATTCTTGTGGACTTTTGGTAGTCCATACAGTGCAGGCACTGTGGGGTTAGTGTTGAGTAAAAATCTGTATTCTTCATCACAAATTATATCATCTTTTGCAAAATCTAACATACTTTTGATCTTACTCTGGAGATCAGACCAGTCCTTCCTACTTGATTTTTGATAGTGTTCTTTATTATCTAAGAGTGATGTCATTTTATCATTGTATTGTGTGGTCGACATTACCACAATGCTACCGCCTTTATCTGCCGGTTTGATCGTTAGCACCTGGCAGTTCTCCAATTTAGTAAGGGCCTCTTTTTCTTCTTTAATCAAATTAAAATCTATCCAGTTTTTTTGGTCCAGTACATCAGAGACACTTTTAGTTACAGCTATTTCAAAAGCCTCAATCTCTTTGTTGACTTGTCCAATCTGTGGAGTCCAGGTCTATTTAGGTTTGAGGCCTGATTTATTAAGTGAAGGGGCCCTGTCTTTATCCTCAAAAAATGACAAAAGTCTAACCTTTCTAAAGAAAGTTTGAGGGTCCCTTTCCAGGCTAAATCTATCAACTGGGGATACAATTGCATATCCTAACCCTTTCTCAACAAGTTTTATTTCTATCATTGACAGTTCTGTATCTGAAAGATTAATCACGGAGGCTTTGTTTAAATGTCCCAGGTTTTCTGACTCCTGGTGTAGGGTCTCTGTTGGTACTGAGGTTGAGGCAAATATTTGCCCCTCCTTCTGCCCCTCTCTCTCTGTTGGACAAAATTCTGTCGTTGTTCTAAAAAAGAGAGAGGGAGTCCCTGTTTGGGGCTTTTGAGGTGTCGTTATCTTTACTGTTGATTCTGTTGTCACTATGTGTTTCTGGTTCGCTGTCTGAGCTAGTGTACGAAGTATCGAACAATCTAACCTTCTTCTTTTGGTAATTATGTGCCTGGTGTTGTTGCCAGGGTTAACGATATTGGGGCATTTCTCTGGGATGGTTTAATATCTCCAATGAAGGAGAAAGTATCCTACCGCTGCTCATGGCGGACATCCTGATGCTAGTATACAAGCTCCATATTGTATTACTTAGTCTTTTGCATTTTCAATCTTAAACATTTATTGGTTTAGCTCTCTCTCTGCGTAGCTTCGTGCACCATTGTTATTTACGCGTTTTTACACATCAGCGGAATCGCTTTATTAGCATGTCGGGTATCATAGATAACATTAAGTTTAATCATGGACGTGGTGTCATTTTATGTCGATAACATTACTCACTCATTCTAGCACATTCTAATGATTTTTTGTAAAAAGATACCATCTAGTGTTGTAGTTGCGCCACCAACCTAAGTCTAGGGAAATGATTTACCTATGGAGAACAACGGCGGGAGGACAGTTCTTACCTTACATTTTTAAATATACACAATTTTTAATGTATGGCACTGTACTGATGTTATTTAACATCTATTTTAATGACTTGTAATAAATTGTTCAATTTTTAAACAACAAATACTGTTTTTTTTAATTCCCTGTTTTCATTGTATGTTTAACATTGTATACTTTTCTATGCAGTTGGTATTTTGAGTTATGAGGGGAATATACAAGAGGTCTCTTCAAGAGATGTATTCTGGGACTTGTTAAGTTCTTCATTGCTGGACAGCAGGGACAATAAGCTCTCTGGGGAGGCATGCACCTGTGGCTGCCGCCAGCTGGGACAGTGAGGTCTTTTGGGAGGCGTGCACCTGTGGCTACCGGACTGGTGGGATTGTTGCTTCAAACAGAGAGGGACATTATGTGCTGCTGATTATAAGGAAGGCAACTGGTTTAAAATGTTGTGAACCTCAGGGAACTGCTGAATGAAATAAATAAATGAAATTAACCTTCTTCCTCACTTATCTTTTCTAGCGCGCACTGCAGGAGTGAGCCTTTTCAGGGGCCCACCGTTGCAGGGTTTCTCCCTTCTTTGTCATCAAGTCATTGGACTGACAAAATAGAGATTGGCAAGGAAGCTGGAATATTAAACAAATATTTTATTATTAACACTCATGAGTGGGGACTACATTGATAGAGAACCCTCAGGCAATGTTTGAGGCAGTACATGGAATACAGAAACCAATGTGCTGATGTACACCTTTTACTGCAGAATAAATAAGCATGGACACTCAAAAAGAGGCAGTACAAGTATACACAAGAATAGCTGTTCACAAACATGGAAAAGTAGAAAATACTTAGTCAACAGAGTGCATCAGTTGAAATAGTCTGACAGCTATATTTAAGAAAGGTGCATTCTAACAGCTACACACCTTTCTGAGCCCGTGCAAGGCTCTGGCTCAGTACTGAAGAAGTTAATCATAGTTGATGACTCAAGAGAAATACAAGGGCATGCAACAGTGAAGATTGGAGAAGCACATGGCGAGCACATGGCTAACTAGAATGGCTTCCAAAACCAAAATAGCTTCAGCTCATGCTAACAGCGATTTCTGCTAGTTTCCACAGAGGATGTATGACGGTATGACGCGGGCTATTACCACGCGTACCGATACAACGCGTGTTTTACAATGCAAGTCGTTACCACGACTTGCGCTGTAGGGTGCGGACTTAGGAATAGTTTCATTTACTATTCCAACACCAGTCCCCATGGATAGTAGGGAAGGTGTTGGAATAGTAAATTAACTATTCTTTGTCCTTGAGCGCCCTCCAGCGCAAGTCGTGGTTACGACTTGCATTGTAAGAGACGCGTCGTAATGGTAGTCCGGGGTAACATCCGCGTCATAAAGGATGTTCCCCTTCCACAGACGACTCTTTTAGCATTAGCTGAAGAAATCTCTATGATTTAGTAGGAACAAGGAAAACATCTTGCACATCAATGTTCATTATATCACTAACTCCTTGGTCTATTACATATTGGGCGTTCACATTCTTAGCAATGCGTTTGATGGGTATACAAAGTGAAACACAAAAGGAACAACGCATCAGGCCACATTGTATGCATAGACAGCATGACAGTAGGATTGCAAAGAATATACATAGAACTGTCAACAGTTTCCAGCCAACAACGTCCATAACCAGCGAGTTAAAGTCCATGTTCCTGAAACGGGATGAATCTCAGCAGCTATCTTATTGCATCAAAAACTAAAGGGGTGTGATGAGGGATGTAAACACAACAGCTGCTCCCTATGATGCGACATGCACCACCTCGATCAGCCAACACGACGTCGAGGACCATTCTATTTTGGAGGGCCACAATCCTCACAATTTGCAGTTCTTCTATGATGTTTCCAAGTGCCAGAGCTGTTTGGTTGGTTACAGCCTCTACAACACATGTTAAACATCTGATTTTCCGACTGTTTAAGGCACCTCCAACAAAGAAAAACAATCCCAAATTAAAGTCAACATATTTCTGCAGCGTAGTGCAAGTTTGATCCACCTCATCATGATTTATTGTCCTCTTATATCGGTTCTTAGAAATGTCATTATTCAGTTTATATTCTTTATGGTAGGATGCAGGACAGATAGCAAGTTCCTGACCAACCAATGGGTAGATGGTAGTATCCTTTATTCCCACATATAAAGTAAGTATGGTGTGATGACGTAAAACTGCTGTTGTTTATCCCAGTAAAATTCAACACCAGAGTACAGTTGCTTTTCTCCACAGGAATACTTCCAATACTGTTCACATACAGGTATGCTCGTACTCTAGTAACAGATATAACAGGAGTCATATTACCCTTGACAGTTTGAGTGTTTGGGAAACATAGCGCATGGAGGAAAATTTCCTCGGCGATACTCCTCCATTTCCCATACAGTTCCTTTAGCTTGTGGATGTCCTTCCTCATCCGGGTAGCACACTTTATTAAGTTGACAATGTAGTCTTCCTACATCAGCATAAGTAATATTAGCAACTTTAGATGCCCAAAGCAGCTCAATCCGGGCCTACAAGATCCATTGTGTGAAAACGGCAAAGGAATGAAAGGTGTTCCTCCCTTTTTCTGATGAGCTGGCATCATTCCACACACCCAACAGTTGATAATGTTCATAGCATTATGTGTGTGATGCAACATTTGAATGAACGTTTTGTTGAGGTAGGACATTCTGTGCTGCTTCGCATGATAGGGAAGGGAGAAGTAATGATGCTCAATGGGGACAGGAGTAGTGACAGTTAGTAGATTTCAAGCAGGAGTTACTCTCTCTATAACCTATGTTATCGTAGCAATGATGATTACAATGGAAGTGAGTCCAACAATAAACATGGCCTTTCTGTCACAAACTTTCCCAGCAGTTGAGCTCTTTTCTAAAGACATTTTCGCTTCGATGTTGAAAAACAAAACAGATGGAGTCCTAAGGTCCTGAGCAGCCGCTGGTTTCTTCACTGAAGGTTGAGATGGGTACAACAAGGTTCCCCCCCTTTGTAGCTCAGCCTTTCACCAACCCAGGACGGTGACTCAACTAGTCTTTTTCAGCAATGAGGTCTTTGTTTTCCGGGGTCGCAGCTGAAATCGAGATGCACCAGGGATCGTATGGTCCAGGAAGACTTCCTCAGGTTCTGTAGGTGACGCAGCTTGGCCTCTCTCCATGTCCAGGATGTCATGATGATCGGTCAATGTAGCAGGTTCCACCAAAACAGACGGTACTTTCTTGCAGTGGGTGGAGTGGATTCTTCCGATTGGTCACCCAAACTGCAATTTTGGTCACCAACAGCACCTGCTCAGGTCCGGGCCATCTGGGTTCCAGGCTGCTCGACCGCTGGAACACTTTGATCATCACCTGATCACCAGGCCGTAGAACATGACCATCACCTTGCAACCTGTCAGGAAGAGCTTTTCGAACCTGTTGATGAATAGAAAGTAACTGTCAGTCAACTAAGACAAATAATCGCTCATCAGCACATGAGGTACATTATGTGTAGGGCGTGGCTTAGAAATCCCCCAAATATTCATTGGCCTCCCACATACCACCTCATACGGTGTGAGGCCAGACCGTGTACGTGGCACTGATCTAATAGATAGCAATACCAAAGGCAGTACATCAGGCTATTTCAGAGATGTGGAAGCCTGTATTTTAGCCAACTTACGCTTGAGAGTAGAATTGTATCGTTCCACTAGCCCTGCTGATTGTGGGTGAAAAGCAGCCTGGAGGTTCTGCTTAGTTCCCAATCCTTTCAAGACATACTTGCCCAATGAAATGAGGACCACTGACACTCCACAGGACTTGACACATGCCGAACCCGGGAAAGAACTCCTTTAGGAGCGCCTTTGCTGTAGTAAGAGCTGTGTTATCTTTGTAGCGTATGCCTCTATCCACTTACTAAAGGCACATGCCACTACTAGGACATACTTCAGGTTATTACAGCATTCAAGCTGGATGTAATCCATTTGCAGAAACTCAAAAGGTGCAGTTGGTGTAGCAAACCCTCCTGTTGGAGTTCGTGTTCCCTTTCAAGGATTATACTAGAGACAAATCAGACAAGACTGAACTATCATTTTAGCTGTGCCGGCAATCTCTGGATGATCCCAAACTTGCGTAAGTAGCTTGCTATTGAGGATGCTCCAACATGTACCGGCCCATGTGCCATGTGAATCATGAGGTGTCAGCTGGACATATACTGGATGGGGTGTTCACAAACGACTCTAGGCTAGCAATAGGTTCCCCTTTTCCCCTCTCATGGTCAGATCATATGGCCGTCCCACTTGAACTTACATTCCACCATCCCTCTGTCTCCCTATCGGCCTTAGTAAGTGGGAATCGAAAAGGAATTATAGGGGAATTAATAATGAGACACTTGCACCTTTCATGTCCAGTCTCAGGCCTTCTGTGATGAGGGATACCAACACGGCTGCCCTTGATATTTTTAATACCATTTAACGACGCCGTTGACACTCTTGCCCTTGTCAAACAGCACTATTCCGCTAGGAAACGACCTTCTGCTCTCTGGTTCTCAGACACCCTTAGATTGCTAAGGCAGGGCTGTAAGAAACAAGAGAGACTTTGGCGGTTGCATCTTGATCCCAGGGAGAAGGAAAAACATAAAAGCCTCCTTAAGGGGTAAAAAGGAGCGGAGATTGCGGAAAAGAAGGCCCACTTTGTTAAGTTGACAACTGCCCTTAGCTCTCCTGGGGCTAGATGTAGGTAATTCCCATTTACAGACTCTTAAATACCGAATTTTACCGATTCGGTATTTAAGAGTCTGTAAATGGGAAGGGGGCAGGTGTAGGTAATTCCGAATTCAGGAATAACGAATCTGTAAAATTCAGGTTTTTACCGATTCGGTAAATACCGAATCGGTATAGCCCATTGATTCCTGTGGGCCTTGAAGCCCATAGGAAGCAATGGGCAATGCTGATTCGGTATTTACCGAATCGGTAAATACCGAATCTTGCAAGGGTGCAGGGGTGTCACTTTGACACCCTCTAGCACCCCAAGTACAGGCTTGTGTGACATGTGGCACACATACATGCCCTAAGGGCATGTTTGTGTGTCACATTGCACAGGTGTGCATGCACAGATGTGCATGCACACCTGAATTAGGTATTATACCACACAATAGGATTGTGTGGTAAAATACCGACTCTTAAGGGCCTGTGGCACTGTAAACTGTGCCACCTACATTTGGAATTACAGAATCGGTATATTTACCGATTCGGTAATTTACAGAATCGGTAATTTTACCGAATCGGTAAATATAGCGATTCTGTAATTTTCAGCCCCCTACATCTGAAAACCCTAATACCGGTCGGAAACGGCCGAAATCGACTGTTTCTGACCGGTATTAGGGCTCCTACATCTGGCCCCTAGTGAACTGTTTAAGATAGATTCTCTGTCCACCCTCCAGTCACCAGACCCTATAGAAGCTTCCCAGGAACTGTGCGACCAGATCTCCACCATCTTTCACACTAAGATAGTGGATATTTATACCGCCCTGGAGACGCTAAATTCAGATCTAGAGGCGTCAGCTTTCCCGATGAATCTTTTAGCTGAAGGCCAAGTTAATGGACTTTGTAGTAACTTTTCTAATTTTCCCCCTCTCACCTTTGAACAACTGAATCTGCTTCTGGATAAGCTCAAATCTGGATCCCCTTTGGACCCCTGTCCTTTGAAGATTCTTAAGGAGTGTAGGGAGGTAGTGCTGCCCCCTCTTTTGGAGGTGAGGAACTTAGCAATCTTCGAAGGTACCTTTCCTGCCTCTTGCAAAATGGCGATTGTCAAGCCCCTCCTAAAAAAGGCTTCTTTAGATCCTGGGATTCTGAAGAACTTTCGTCCCATAACCCTGCTTCCTGCCCCCGCTAAGATGCTCAAGGCCCATCTCAACCATTATCTGAGTGCCTTCCTGGATAACTCCAGCCTGCTGGATCCTTCTCAGCATCGCTTCAGGAGGGCACACAGTACTGAGTCCGCTCTCACAGTGGCTATCAATAACATCCACACTAAGGTCGACAGTGGCCAGACCACCCTTCTGGTACTGCTCGACCTGACAGCTGTGTTTGATACCCTGTCCCCCTCCATTCTGGCTACTCGCCTTAAGGAGTTGGGAGTGAATGGATCAGCACTGAGCCTCCTAACATCTTTTCTCAACCAACAGAAACAAAGGGTTAAGCTGGGTGAATTCCTTTCTCCCGTTAAGCCTGTGCAGTGTGGGGTTCCTCAAGGCTCGTCCTTGAGCCCCACGCTCTTTAATATCTATGTGGCCCCACTCGCCAGGTTAATAAGATCATTCGGGTTGGAAGTGTTGTCATACGCTGACGACACCCAGATTATGGTCTCCCTCTCCCAACCGGTGAGTACCACCGCCCTTAATTTCAGGAATTGTATGGAAGCAGTCTCGCGCTGGATGATTCAGAATTTCCTGAAATTAAATGGGTAGAAAACCGAAGTCCTTATCTTCGGGGGCAAACAGGAGATCTGGTCGAGCGATTGGTGGCCCTCTGCTCTTGGAGCCTGTCCTTTGCCCTCCCCCTTTGCTCGCAACTTGGGTGTAATGTTGGACACCACGCTCTCCTTTGACAAGCAAGTCAGTAGGACGGTCTCAACCTGTTGTGGTGTTATTAGAATCTTGAAAAAGATTACACACTATCTCACCCCGGAAGCTCGAAAGCAGGTTACAGTGGCCCTCGTCTCCTCAAGGCTGGATTACTGCAACACACTATACTTAGGCATGAATAAAAAGCTGATTCACAGCTGCGGGCAGCGGCGGCACTAGGCGGGAACAAGGGGCAGCCTGGTCTCACTCACGAGGAGTGTGCGAGGTGCGTGGGGGTGACCGGCCCAGAGGGACTCTCGCGACTGAGACTTAGTAGCTGGGCATGGCAATAGAGTAGCCGGATTAAGGGTAAAACATCTTTTCAAGGTGATATGAGGAACCAAAAGTGTCAATTTATATCCTGTCAAACGAGCACTAGTTAAGTGCTGCGTTTTTTGTCTAGTTCAACAGGGTGTCAACTGCATGGAGTACTAACACAAGCAATCTATGTGACAAGACTATCCCCTCACTCTGATGTATGGACACAGCTGCCGCTGCCACAGAAGGAAAACACACAAGCAATGCACAGCCGAGAAACATGCACAAGGATGCTGCTTATCACAGCATGTCTGTGTTAAAACTGAGAGAGCGCAATCATCCCTCTCGTGTACATAGAGTGTGAAGGCCTTAGTGTAGTCTGGAGTTCCTAATTCTGGCGCAGAACATAGAGCTTGATGCAACTCTTGAAAAGCATTCTGCCATTCAGTAGTCCATGGGAGAGGCATCAGAGTGTCTTTAGTCAAAAGGGCCAACAAGGGTTTAACAATGTGAGAAAGCTAGGAATCCACTGCCTAGACAAAGAAGTAAGGCCAATCAGTGCACAAACATCCTTCTGAGTACGGGTCACAGGTGTGTATAAAATAGCTTGAATGCGGTCTGGTGTGAGTTCACGTCCCTCCTTAGACAGGAGGTGACCTAAATAGGTAACCTGCTGTCTACAATATTGCAATTTCTTTCAGGAAACCTTGTGATGGTGAGATGCAAGAAAGGAGAGCAATAACAGTGTTCCTTCTTCAGACAGTTCAGGGGTATCAGCAGCCAACAAGATGTCATCAACATATTGTTTGAAAGCCACCCCTTTCAACTCAGGGAAAGAATCAAGCTGTCTTTTCAATGCCTGGCTCTAAATGTTAGGACTCTCTGTATACTCCTGTGGAGCTCTACAGAATCTGAAGGATTGATTATTCAAAGTGAAGCCAAACAAATAACGGCTGTCAGAGTGAATAGGTATTGAGAAGAAAGCATTCTTCAAGTCTATCACACTGAATGTAGTTGCAGTCAGAGGAACCATAGTAAGAAGTGTTGTGATGTCAGAGGACACTGGGTTTTGGGCACTACGATCTTATTAACCTCTTGTAAGTCAATGATACACCTGTATATTTTAGTATCAGTGTCTTTTTTCAAGATGGGAAGGATAGGACTATTACAAATATGGTAAGGGACTTCTTCCACAACTCCTACTCTAATCAGATCTTGAACAATACGCATTAGTGCCACTTCACCTTCTCAAGATATTTTATATTGAGGCAGTTGAGGCAATGAAGCACCCTCCGTCACTTGAATATGAACTGGTGGAACAACCATTTGTCCCACATCAGTATCTGATGTAGCCCAAAAAGTGCTAGGTAGTGATGCCAAAGCAAAATCTTCTTTAAGGAGACAAGACCTCGCAACCATGGGATAGTTGTCATTTAAAAAAACATGCACACCTTCAGGGGAACAACGTATCGTAGCATGAAAATTTTTGAGCGTATCGAGACCCACAATATTGTCTGGCTTGTTAGGAGAAAGCAAAAAGGGAGAGGTTGCAGTGAATTTCTCAACATGTAAAGCAAGAGGCTGTGACAGAGGGCTAAGGGAAGGTGTCCTATCAAATCCTATCTATGTTATTGTTAAGCCAGAGAGGGGACCCCAGGAACCAATTGTTTAGACAGTGCGCTAAGAGTAGCTCCTGTGTCAACCAAAATCCGATCAGTAGAACCCTAAACGTTCACATTAACAATAGGGACCCTTCTGATCTACTGGGACTTCAACTGATTCCTTACCCCATCCAAGGCATTCCTATGCACAATTAGAGTCCTTCAAATCATCGGTTGAATAATCGGACATTTGATACTGATTTCGCCTGGCAAAAGTACTAGAGGAATTTTGAGGATGCTTAACTGCCTCAAACCTAGTACGATTATCCATACCTCCCCTATTTCCTAAGGTCCCTGGGCGGCTTCTTATATGTCCTCTACCACGCTGATACTGCTGTCCTTTCAAAAGGGGGCACTCAAAACGCCAATGTCCAATCTCCTTACAATAAGCACACTGATCGGAAGACAAAGTTGCTTGAGAGAAAGAGGGTGCACCAGGACGATACATCACATGTCCGCCTCTACCGCCATCTCTATAAGATGGACCATAAACCTGAGCTAATATAACTTTCGTATTTAAATCTTTAGCCTTTTAATCCTCCTTGCCTTTCGCTTCCAATTCCTGACGTTCGTAATACTGAGCCATAGTCAAAAGAGAGACTCGGGAAGACGTAGTACACGAACTCTCGCTGGCCTTTAGGTGACTAGTTATTTCTGGCAACATTTTCGCGAAAAATTTGTCAACAAACAGATGCTTGGCCATTTCATCTGTCAATGATTGCCCACTAAAATCATGGAACTTCTCCTCAAAACGTGTAAAGAAATCAGAAACAGTTTTGTCCACTTTCTGCTTGCAAGATGCTAACAAAGTCCAATCTATCTTTTTAGGAGGTATAAGCAGGGCCGGACTGGCTACCGGGCAGTTGTGTGTGCTGCCGAGCAGGGGAATGATTTCTCTGTGGTATGGGTGTTATTCGTTGATGGGGACCTGCGTGCGCTTTGAAAAAAAAAACGGATTTCGTTTTGCACACACAGGTCCACAAATAACGAAAGCATCCCCCTGCTCGGCAGCACACACAACTGCACGGTAACCAGTCCGGCCCTGGGTATAAGACTTTTCAACTTAGTTAGTATAGCCTTTGGAAGGTCTAATATCTCTTATTGCGATTTCCTTGCAGGTTCTCTTGCTGCATCTTTTCTCTCTATTTACACCCAAGTATCTGCAAAAGCTGTTAGATCATCTACTTTCCGAATTAATCTCCACATGTCACGAGGTAAAATAAGCCCCAAAACATGTCAAAACCAGGTAAAGTCATAGTGCAAGAACTAAAAGCTCCATCAACTTCTTCTTATAAAGCATCCGGATTTTTCCGCGGGTCAGGCAAAGCAGCTTTAAGAGCCATGACATCCACTCTACTCCAAGGAGTATACACCCAATTATAAACAAAATAGCCTTTCGCATCAGTTGAATCTTTGTTATCACTAGTTCTTGCACCCCTAGGAGGAACATTTAAAGGCGCAGCTTCACTCATTGGTTTCCCATGAACTACAGAATTACTGTCCCCCTTATCTGTCCCTGGATCTGCAGCATGTGGCACGGGGTTTGATCAGTTTGTTCAGCTGGAAGTGCACCAGCTGCCTTTTTCTCCTCTCGCAAATGGAATGCATCAATTCGTAGTTAAACCACCCGTCTAATCAAATTGGCCACCTGGGAAGGGAGAAAAAGACCGTCATTCAACTGTTTATGATCAGTTTTTATATCATCAGACTCTAGATTTTCGGAATGTTTCCTAAAACGATGTATTACTTCCCAAGTAAATGATTCCGCAAAATATAACTGCTCTGATGCTGGCCAGTGCTGAACCATTGCTATAAGGTCTAGAGCAGAAGTGGTACCACAAGCTGCATTACGAGCAGCGGACCTAAGAGCGGCCGCACGATCAGCGGGCAACAGAGCCATTTACCTTCTGCATCTACCCCTTTCTGTTCTAGAGATATGCATAGTCATCAAATTCATCCTCGGGTGCAGAGGGGAAAAGTATATGGAGGCAAAGATTGATATTAAAAAATTGAATCATCCTGAGGTTTATTAAGTACAGGATAAAGGGGGCGCCAGACAGGGTATTGGCCAATTACCTCTAGACGACGCTGCTTATCCTCTTTGTCTTTTAATTCCTTCATCTCTTTATTTTTCATTTCCAGCGCTTTCACATAAATATTCTTGCGTTGTTCTTTATCTGCCATAGCTTGCTCTTTTCTCACTCTTTCATGCGATTCTTTCACCTACATTTGTACACAATCAAACATATCTTGTCTACTTTCATGCTTGAACGCACATTGTTCCACATATTGAATCTTTCTAAGGTCAAATGACCCATTTATTGGTCATCGTAAATCAGAATCCTATTTTGTGTATTGTTTGTGCACTATACATTATGGAAGAAATACCGCTTTTAACGTACATGTACCTATTCGGTGTCCCCTCAGGGGGAGCCGGCTGACTGGGTTCTAAATCCATTTTGGTACCTCCAAAAAGCAACACATTCTACAAAGCATGCTAGAAACAGGCATGATGCAAATATTATAGTAAATATAATATTATAACAAAATAGTGCTTATCACAAATACAGTACTGTTCATAAATTCAAAAGTTAGAGAAAAATCTCCTCATTGCCTGCCTTTGTATGTTGCAACCCACATATTACCTAAACCAAACCAGAATCTTGGCCAAGCAAATCCAAAATCAAGAGTACCGCTTTAGCGACCTTACTGCACAAACATCTCAAGCTTCCAACTGCCAAGCTCTGAATCGACCTCATGGTCACTGTAAGAAGAACGCCAAAGGGATCTCAGTCGGGGACCGGTCGCCACTTGGAGGGTCAAATAGAGAAGATCGGAAAAGCACTTCGGTCTGCAAAGACAAGGCCCTCCTCATGCAGTGTACGTCTGTTCGAAAACGAGGCAGCATCTGTGAGGCCTGGACAAATAACATGACACATTTGTTCTTCACTGGGAACCAAACACCATAGGGCAGCGCCTGACTCTCAGAGGGTAGCGTTAGAGCAGTCTGAGGCTTACTCAAGGGAGGTGGTGTGGGCTAGTAATCGCCATTTGCAGGTGCGCAAAAATAACACTCAATAAGTGATTGTCCAGTCTATACTTTGCTTTATAAAAGTAAGAGTACATTTAATAAACACACACACCATTCAATACTATACACCAATTTACAAATATACATAAGCTGATGGAATTACTTTGTGATATTGCATAACATCTCCACCCCTCCCGCAGGGGGGCTGGGGTCTAGTACCTCCAGTGTCATGTATGCACATCATCTTGCCCCCAATGGAGTGAGTTGGTCTTAACGTGGAGCGAGGGCCCTGCGCACTGGCACCATCCCAGTGGCGACCCCCCCCATTACCTCAACAAGCATTAAACAGGCTATAGCTGCCTTAGGGACACATGACCCTGACTGAGCATCTCCCACTGACCATACAGTATGCACCTCTTCATCTTAAGGGCTAACAGTCTGGGGTCTTCACCTAAGCGCAGCAGCAAGAATACATGTTTATGCACACTTTAGAATGACAATACTCAGCACATTTGGATATCATTAAAAATGCAGTGCAATTACAGCCCCTAAAGGCATCACAGATGATCACAGAATTAAGTAAATACAGTCGGGCATCTTCAGGGGAGTGTTGCGGCACTCCCCCCACCTACGCCTTACTTGGAGCATGGGGATGGGGTCCCGGGCCCGCGGGCATCTTCAGGGGGGCGCGACAGTGCTCCCCCGCATCCCGCATCGGCGGGTGGGCCATGGTGGGCTCCTGGCACCCCCTGGGGGCAATTTTCACATGGGGGTACAACGGCGCTCCCCCGCCCCCCTCCTTCACATCACCGGGGGCCAGGGTGGGTTCCTGGCCCCGTTCGGGCATCTTCACGGGGGAGTGCGACAGCGCCCCGGCTTTGCTTCTTCCTGGGGCAGCCCCCAGGTCTTTACCCACCCTGGGGGCATGATTGCGACCGGCGGCGGAGCCCCACGCGCTACGTCGGCGGTCCCAGGCAGGGTCAAATGTCGTCTACCTTTTCAGGGGCATATCTCGGCCCCCAGGAGTCCGATTTGCCCCATTTTAGCGTCTTCTCGCTCCTGGCAGCGTCCCCAGCCACTGAGAGCACTCTCCTTTGTCCTCCGGGTCTCCAAGAGGGTGCATTCTGCAGGGAGTGTTCTTCCCTGGCTCCCTGTGCCTCTCTTCTCCCTGCGCAAAGGCCTCTCCTTCGGCGCACTGGTCCTGGGCTCTTCTTCTGGTGCTGTTTGGGGCCTGAGGGGCAGTCAGGAGTGTCCTCCTTCCAACTGCCCATAGCACCAGGCTCCAGCACCTTTCGCCTCAGCAGACCACACCCCAGAGAGAACTTCTCTTCCTGTGCAAGGACTTTTTAAAAGTTGAGTAGGGGGCTGGCAGGAAGTCTCTGTGTGTCCTATCAAACAGCGACACCTCACTTCCTTGCCCAGGCTCCCTCCTTCTTTTCCAGCCTCTGGGTTTGTTCCAAATGGCGTCGTCCAGTGTCTCTGGCCAAATGGCCTCTGAAACCCAACTCCTTCTCCCCTCACTGCCTTCTCTCCTGGGTGCAAACTGGTGCCTGCCACCCAGCGACAGCAGTTGATGGATTGGCTTTTAGCTCAACCTATCTTTTCTCCTTGGAGGGAAGATCTTTGCTCTGGGAAGAAAGGTCATTAATCTAACCTGCCAAGGCCAGACCCCAGCCCGGGACTCAGTGAAATATGACAATTCCGGATGACCCAAAAGCAGTACAAATATGACTTTGGACTCTGCCGAATACTCATTTTCACATCTGCTACACTGGACATTAGAGCTTGTGTGGAATCTGTCGGCTTTGTGGAAGACATTTTAGCCATGGGCCCCATAGGGAAATAAAGAAGTGAAAACACGGTAAGACACACTGACTTTCCCTGGCATGTACCTTTCCAGTGTATAAAGCCTATTCCATGTCACCACCCAATTCTACCTAAGTCCTTCCACTCCATTCACTCTGTAGCTGCTCCTGGACTGCGCACGCTAGGAATTTCCCCTGCGCATCCCCTACGGGTGTGCACACGCATGTACACCCATGTCTGCATGTAACCAGCTCCAGCTGGAGTATGTCCCATACTCCAGCTGCTGCCCAACGGCCTAGTCAAGCCAGGGGTACACCAGCCAAATCTCCATGCAGTCTCCTACATTATGAGTTTGCTACAGCGGAACTCCAAAAATCATTTCTAATCAGCATCACCATTTCCCTGAAACCTCCGAACACACATTCATTATTCAGTGGGGCCCATAACACTGCACATTTACTCTGTTCACTTAATTCGGCTTCAAGGATTGGTGAAACACAAAGGAGAAATGCTGTAACATTTGGCGGAGTGTCTAAACCTATTTAATCAGTTATTATTTACACCTACAGTTTTATAGGATTTACCATGGTTTCAACAATAATGAATTTTATTCAGACACACCACCATAGAGGCAATGAATCTGCTAGAAAGAAAATCAGGCGCAGGAAAAATTATAAGACCAGCTTTAATATTCCATATTCTGATTTTATTAAAAGCAAAACTTTAATATGTCTGACATTTAAGCATTAATTAATTCTTTATTCAGTAAAATCTTAAACTTTATTTCAGAATGATCATTTTTATTTAGAGCTCAGAAATAGTCATTTATTTAGAAGTCAGTTAAACGTTTAGCAAAGAATAGATAGTTCCAAACTCATTCTCTCCTAACATCCCTAACTAACGCCCTCATCTTATCCGTCAGTCCTGCAAAGCAAACAAGAAAATAAATCAAAGTATCTTACAGCCAGAAATCGATCTGCAATCTGACAGCACTTCGAGATGAAATCGAAAGAGCGACATGCTTCTAAGCAAAATCAGAGGGTTTTATACACTAATTTCCTAACTTAGTCTATCTAAAAAGTATCTAACATCACCAACTCGGGTTCTGATTGGACACATTTGGGATGGGTGAGCATCTACTCACCATTACAACATCATATTCACGGTAAATCAGCAGTTTAATAAAGGGATATTGTTTAGGACAGTCTTTGGCCTGGTCACTTCCTTGACTTGTAACTTCACGCTTCTTTCCCACGTTCAGAACACTCGAGTGTTCATGTTTTGGCAACCATCCTGACTTCCAGGGCACAGTAACCTTGAACTTCCCATCCGAGCACAGGCAGTTCACTCTCTCTTGCACTCTCTCAAAGCCCTTCTGTTTACCTCCCACCGTACTAATGTTTCCCTATTAGTTGTTACCTAGCAAGTAAGCCACATAAATGCATTTCATACTTACATATCCGATGACTTCCTAGCACAATAACGTGTAAAATAAGCACATTCATATTGCGTTTATTTATATTTAAGCTGTGCATTAGTTCACATCACAATAACAATACAAATTAGTTAATTATATAGCTTCATGCAGGCAAAATCAGTATTCCCACGTGTGCATTTGTGTGCATCTTATACTATTGTTGGTTGTTTCACCACAACACACCATTAGTAAACGTTAACGTTATGGAACATTGATTTCACAAGGGGTACACAAAATTTTCATTTGCCACCTTGTTCCATCAATTCCCTCATCTGGTGATTACATCACCAAACATCTCTCAAAATTTTGAAAAATTTAGCAGAACATATTTCGAATTCTTCATATTAGTATCATCTACACTCTAGTATCTTTCTCCTTTGAATCTTTAAAAATCTTCTCTCTGATTTCTTCCATTACTATTTCATTCTTTTCTCTTTCCCTTGCATTTCGTTCTTGAATTGTCTTCTTTATTCCCTTTCTAAAATCTCTCCTACCTTTGCATATACAGCATAATCTTTTCAGGAAAATCACTATCACTAAAATTGTTATTGGAATTAATATTTTACCTAGAATTGAACTACCTATTTCTTGGAACAAATGCTTAATTGCTGAGAAACTTTTGCCCAATTGTTCAAGAACACCTTCAACCTCCAGTGGTTCAATTTCTTTATGTAAATCTGTAATATTTATAATATACTTTTCAAGATTCTGACTTTTATCTGGGATGTAAGTACAACAATGTTGCACTTTTAAAATTCCACAGACTCCTCTCTCTTTTGCTAAAATTATATGAAGGGCAAGTCGATTTTGCATTACCATAGCTCTCATAGCAACCATTTCAGTATTAACCATCAGGAATCTTCCTGTAGTGTCTGTTGACAAACGATCAACTATTGTGGACAATTTTCTGATTCTATTTGCATTGAACGAAATTCCCACTGCTGGTATCAGTGCTCCAAAGACATCACCTATTATTTCCATCACACTCTCTCTTCTTTTTCAACTTAAGACTTTACCTATCTCATGCTTTCCATTAGTACCTCTATCTACATGGATAATTTTAGGAAGGACCAAGCCCACATAACAGGTTCCATACCAATGGTTAGGTAACCTAGAGTAAGCTCTAGTCCCACAGATGAAATATATTCCCGGAAAAACAGGATCATCTCCTCCTTTATATCCCCAACCCCCTATAATTCATTAGGTGTCTTTGCATTGACTTGCACAAACAAAATAATTATCATACATAGTATTGTCTCTTCTAATACAAAATGTCCCTAACATTGGAGTATCTATGTTTATAGCCACATTCACATTTTTGTCATCAGGATTCTCATCATCAAATGTCCAATACTTACATTTCGCATGTTTTACTTTCTCACTTCATTTGTAAGCAACCCTTCTTTCCTCAACCATATTCAGAAATGCTTTCTCTTGAATTCTCATTTTACATGTCAAATTATTATTAAAAGCATATTCATGTGTGAGCTCATCTAATTCTAAGAACTACTCTCCCATCTGTTTTGAAGGTTTCCTTTTGTTCAATGCACTATCAATTTTTAATTTTGCAAAAATTTCATCTACATTAGAATAGTGATATTCCAATTTCCCAGTCTGATAAAACAAACTTGCAATTACACAACATATCACTCCATATGTGAGAGGAAGGTGGTGATAGGTCACCCCTTCTTAAACTGATGCTGGCAATTTTACACAAACATAACAATCATCAACATTCATAGTTTTAATATACTCAAGTAATAACCTTGAAAATGTATTCTTTGTGTAGTTAATAATTGACCTATCCTGATGCACCTCTGGTTTGTACACATGAGTCTCATGAACTTTTTCTTTCTCACTTGGCTTATTTAAACTCACATTTGGTTTCAATTTTATTAAACTATTGTAGGAGAGTGGGGTCTGCAATCCTATGGTCACCCCAGATTTTTGCTTTTTGCTTCACTGGTTTACGACTTTCCCTGGCTGTGGGCCTGCTAATCAGACCCACAGCCTAGCTGTTCTCTCTCCAAATTGACATCCATGTACCTTAGGTGCATTTACCAATTGGTACTGGGCCACCTTATCAGTCCCTGCACACAGGGCATAGGTGTACCCAGGGCCTACCAGGGGCTGAAGCATGTATTATGCCAACCCTGGCTGGCCATCTAACCCTAAAATGGACACATATATTCCTATCAGTCACTCCTATGGCAGGCCTTATCAATCCTGAAGGCAGAGTCCTTGGAATTATGTGAGATGGTGCTCTGGCATGAGCTGAGCCCGTCTGCAGCTTGCGGAACCAAGTCCTAATAGCTGTTCCATGATAACGCTATACCATATACTCTTAAGTGCATTATAATCCTCGCGGATAAATGCTAACTTTGGTATAGCATTATCAAAACATGTCGAGTAAGGTGTCATATGAATTGGAATACTACCCCCTCGCCAATTCTGGTGACGGGGGTAGCATTCCACCCTTCTAGAGGGACACAACATGTATGTAACTGTGAACACCGGTTAAAGTTAACTCGAGCCTTGGCATCACAAAATGGATGCCACCACCACAGACACCAGTCTGACCTCCTGCTGCTGGGAGTCCTTCCAGCGAGGGAGGCTTGGACAAAGGGTTTCCTGCCTTGGGAGGTGCTAGCACCACCCCAGACAGTATTTTATGTATTGGGTAGGACAGGCCTGAAAGGAATGAGACATGCCGGGGGCACACAAGGTGTCCTGTGCATACACCGGTTCAAATCAGTTGCTGGGGCATCCCTGCCCCAGCTCTGGTGCGAAACCGGACAAAGGATAGGGGGTGTAGCCACCCCCCTTCCTGGTCCCACCCAGGGGAGGGACCCAGTCAGTAGTGCAGCCCCCTTTAGGAGAATAAAGGTAGGAGCTGGTCCCATTCCAAATTAGATTATCCTGAACAAATTACAAGAAGAAACTCTGGACTTCGACGTTCTGCTCCACAGAAGACTGAAGAATATCCCTTGTGGGCAAGGAGTGTCCACCCTGCTCAAGCAGGCACCATTAAGCATCCAGCAGCTTCCCTTTGTCGTCTTCCCTCAAGGATCCAGACTTCAGAGCCTGACGAGACCCGGATTTCCAGACCTCTCCGACCTCAACCTACATATGCAGCACAGCTGAGATCCGTGGGTGCGACGAGACACGTGGGACCGGCCATCTTGAAAGAAACTGCACTTCGCTTCCAGCACAACTCCCGAGGTAAACTTGACCAAGTGCTTTGGGGACTGAGAAGCCCCAGCCCCCAGCAGCTCCTGCACCGAAGATCAGCCCTCCAGCATCCACGAGATCTGCGTGGGGCCCTTCTGCCTGTTAGCTGCTTGACGCGTTGTCTGGTCACTTGCTGGCTGGCTAGTGGCCTCCTAGACGACGAACTTTGAAACCTTCACTGCTGGTCTGGTTGCTCCAGACTGGCCCTTTCTCCCTTCCAAAAGAGGAGCACCCCGGACCCTCCTGGTCCACTCCAGATGCCGTTTCCACTCACCGCATGGGTTGCCTTTGCCAAGGCCTGTTGACGCCGAATCTGGATCCAACACCGCCGACAGCGAGAGCCTGCGTGGGACAGCTCGTGCCTCCATCCTGGTTGTCGAAGACACCTCCTGGTCCACGTGGCTGCAGAGACAAGTGTCCACTCTTCACCTGATCGCGACGACGACATCTGGTTCCTTCCTGGTTCCACTCCAGTCACTGGCTAGTGACTTTGAACATTGTCCCCTCTGCTTTCAGGTCCTCTTCTTCACCGATCCACCCTTGGATCGCACCGGACATCTTCCTCCTGGTCGCCTGCAGCATCTTTTCTTCCAGGCTTCTTAGACTTCAACGCGAGGACCCGACACAGTTTGACACCTATGCACCTGCAGCCCGTGGGTGAGGTAACGAGAGCATTTCGGTGCTCAAGGGTAGTTTAACTGTCCTAGTGTCCAGTTCCACAGTCGTTTTAGTCCTAACTAGTCAGGATTGTCCGTACTCACCTTTAACTTGAACTGTACTGTCCATAGACGATGTTACGCACCTCGCGTGTGAGTTCACACTCTGCACACGCGTCCCGTGGGCCTCCTATTACTTAACTAAGGTGAAGATAGCGTAGTCCTGGCGAACCTCCAGCCTCTGGTCAGCTCCATTCTTTTTCTCGACTTTCACATTCCACTTACTTAGTATATGGTTTGTCGTGCCCCTAGGGCACCATTGTAATTTTGTGCAACTTATCGTATTTTTCCTAAGAGATTGTCATGTGCTTTGCCCTCTGACCTCATAAAGAGTTCAGAGGTGTTTGTTATTAATAAATATACTGTTTATTTTCATAACAACCTGTGTGGTGTCCTTTTATCTGGTATTCAAGGGGTTATATTGTGGTAAAACAGCTGGCTTCACATGCCAAAAGAGTTTAGCCTAAGACTGCTTTGTCCATGCTACCACTAGGATAGCTGGTCTATAAGGTTGACTTACAACCAATCACCATAAGGGTTGTTTGGACTGATACAAGGTGATCACTAGAACTAGTGAGCATCATATATCAGGCCAACTTCTCACAACTATCTTGGAAAGGAATAACAATAGTTAAAATTATACATAATATTATCAACAATCCCATGCATATTGAGCAGCATCTACACCATTTTCTAAAAATAGAACATTTTGTTTTATGATTACTGATGGCCATATTTCTCTAACACAATTTCTTCGATCTTTGGCTCTTCTGTGTTATGCTCCACTCTCCAAGCTCTTTTCCTTGGGCTTTTTCTTAATACAGTTTCATCTGCACTATCATCAGTTTCACTTTCAGTATCTTCAACTGTATCATTGATTATAATTTTCACAATGTCTTTCAGCCTGATTCATGAAGCGAAATAGCGCCCGCAATCGCAGCGAAAATGCAATTGCGGGTGCAATTTACGGAATTGGCATTCAAGAACAAAATAGCGAATTCGCTAACACATAATAGCGAATACGCTAACACATAATAGCGATTACGCTATAATAGTCGCAGATTCCCGGTAGTCGAGCATTAGCGATACGGAAATAGCGACCAACCACGGAATCTGCGAAATAAATAGCGAAACGCAATATATTCTCAATCGGCATTCATGAAAAATATACAATTGCGAAAAACCCCAAAATCACAGTTTGCGCGGCGCAAATTAAGGACAACTCAAAGCAGGTGGTAACCATAAAAGCCATGATTAAGTAAAATTTGAAAAACCGTTGGCCAATCACCAACAGGTCCAGGCATGACCAATCACACATAAGGACATTCAGCAGCAGCATTAGGCGTTCCACAATGCCAGGAATGTACATGGTGGTGAGGCGGCGAAGGCTACAGCGAGCAGCACGGAGGAGACGCATGAGGCAGGAAAGGATTTACCGGCAGCGGGTCACCTTGCTGGGCCAAACCAGAGAACAGATATATGCTAAATACAGGCTGAATGGGGAAATGATCATCTGGCTGATACATGAACTTGACCCCCTCATGCAGCACCCAACAAGGCGAAACAATTCGGTGCCTACACATGTGCAGGTATTGTGTAGCCTGCACCTCCTGGCCTCCGGGAGTTTCCAGGGCATAGTAGCGGCTGCTGGGGGGATATCCCAGCCCACCATGTCACGCTGCCTCCACACTTTCGTTGACGCCATGCTCACCCAGCTCCACCGTCACATCACATTTCCCACGAGCCAACAGGAATTGGACCTGACAAAACTACAATTTTACAATGTAGCCCATTTTCCCCATGTCCTCGGCTGCATAGACTGTACCCACGTCGCCATCTGCCCACCAGCTGCCACGGAGTATATGTTCCGCAACAGAAAGTCCTACCACTCCCTCAACATACAGATGGTCTGCAATGCCAAGACCATCATCACTGACATTGTCGCCCAGTACCCAGGGAGTACCCATGACTCCTTTATCTTCAGGCACAGCGGACTCCACACACGACTGCTCAGGGGAGAGTTTGGGGAAGGACACCTACTTGGTAAGTACACTTTGTCGACAATGTCACATTGCTATGAAGTAACTGCGCTGCACAGGCAATCAACATCTGCTCCTCTCATTCAGGTGACAGTGGCTACGCCCTACGGGAATACCTCCTGACCCCTTACCTCAACCCTGCCACACCTCAGCAACGGCGCTACAATGTTGCGCACATCCGGACAAGGAACTGCATAGAAAGGACATTTGGGCTGCTCAAGAGCAGGTTCCGTATACTGCACAAGACAGGTGGGGCCATGTATTACAGTCCTGCTGTGTGCTGCCGCATTGTGGCTGTCTGTGCAATGCTTCATAACATTGCAACCAAGCGCCGGATACCTGTTGACATCTCAGGCAGTGAATCAGAAGGGGACGACTGGCCACCAGCACAAGCGCACCATGCACGCGGGGAGAACCCAGCTGAAGGCCACAGACGTCACAACCACATCACAGAGAACAATTTCTAGCCCACCCTCTTCCCTCACCCCACAAATCACAATTGCATGCAAAATGTAATGATTATACAACGCTAATGTGTTCTGCAAAATAAATATATTTGTTTCATTCACAAAAAAAAGGGAATCAGTACAACTATTTACTACTAACAGTATTCCTTCATACTGCAGTGTGAAATGACAGGGCAGGCTTATTGTCAGCCTGTGCCAGTGAATGTCTGAAAGAGTCAATTGCGCCTCCTGCGCGTTATGCCCAAGCGCCTCTGAGGCTCTTCCTCTTCCGGGGCACCTGTACCTGGCGTTGCCCTGGTGCTGCGCCTAAGTGGCGGGACTAGTGTGGCAGATTGGCTGCTGACGCTGGAAGCCCCCTCACTGCCATTGTCACCCCCTACAGTGGCAGGTAGAGCAGGAGGGTGTAGTGCCGTTACCGCCGTGGTGAGGTGCTCCAGGACCCTGGTGATGTCCTCACAGCACTGTACAAGTTGGTGCTGCTGTGTGAGTGACCGCCGCGACAACTGTGAGGTGGCATTTGCAGCCACATAATTAGACCTGCTGTAGGAGGCCAGCCGGCTCATGAGCTGGTGGTGGCGCCGGCTTGCTGCACTGCGCTGCTTAATCATCGCAGCAGTGTTTGCCTCCATGGCTGCAGTCATGCGGCCCATGGCCGCCGTCATGCGGTCCATGCGGTCTCCCACTCCGGCCACATTGCGCCCAATCTTGTGTAGCTGGAGCTGAATGGCACCTTGCTGCTGTGACTGGCGCTGATGGATCCTCAACATGCGTCTTTCTACGCTCAAACAGGCATGTCTCTGTCCATTGCCCCTCCTGCTGATTGCAGCTGTGGTGTGATGGCGAGAACTCCCACGCCTGCTCTGCTGGCCTGTCACTGTGTCTGGCCGCTGTGTTGGTGCTGTCGCAGGCCCAGATGTCGTAGCACCAGCTGCAGGTGGTGTCACAGCAGGTGTTGCTGGTGCGGCAGGGACTGGAGGCACATTAGTGGGGTGCCTGGCTTTGGCTGTGGGTGGAACGGCAGATGCAGGGGCCACAACGGTGGGGGCCTGGCTTTGGCTGTGGGTGGAACGGCAGATGCAGGGGCCACAACGTTGGGGGGCCTGGCTTTGGATGTGGGTGGAACGGCAGATGCAGGGGCCACAACGGTGGGGGGCCTGGCTTTGGCTGTGGGTGGAACGGCAGATGCAGGGGCCACAACGGTGGGGGGCCTGGCTGCTGGTGTTGTTGCAGCGGCAGGGGCTGGTGCCTGGGTTTGCGGTGGAAAATCCTCCTCCTGGGCCTCCTCATCTATTTGCAGCCTGTCACTGTCGCTGCTTTCTGCGCCACCTGTGAGGGTAAGTGGATACTCATTAGTTGCATGTGACTGTCAGACGTGCTGATGTTACATGCATGCTGGGTGACATTCCCTGGATGGCTGTGGATTTGCGTACTTTGGAACCTGTCTGGCTGCATTGTGGTACTACTACATTGTGGACATACTACATCTCCTACAATGCTTCAGGGCATTTCCTGATGCGCAACAAAGGCATGACTAAGGGACATTATGTGAGCCTATTTGGTCAGGGACGGTCATAGGGGACAGGGTCGCAGTCGCATGCCACTTACCTTGGGTGTCTTGGGTGGGGCGGGAGGAGTCCAGAAGTGTGACGCCAACGCACGCCTCCCTCTCAAGGGTGTTCTCCACCTGGTCCTCCAAGGGTGTGTTGGGAGGGACTGTAGGTCCGCCACCTCCAGTGCCCGATGCCTCTCCAAGGCGCTCCGCCACCCTCTCCTTGGCACGACCTCGGAGGTCATACCATCGCTTCTTGAGCTCCTCCAGTGACCTATCGGCCACACCCACGGAGTTCACACTGGAGGCTATTCCCAGCCAGATCCTCCTTTTGTCTTGCTCCGGGACCTTCCTGGAGTTTATCCCAAAGAGTCTGTCGTGGTTGGCCACCACCCCTTCTATCAAATTTTCGAGCTCCTGCTCTGAGAACTTTAGCTTCCTCTTCCGCCCTGTGCTGTTGCTGGGGCCAGGAACAGGTTCCTCTGACATGGCTGCAGTTTAGTAGTAATTTCGCAATCACCAGAATAGCTGCTGCTTTCCAACTTGCTCCCTCGAGGTTTGCCTCACTGTGGTGTTTGGGGGTGGGAACTGCCTGCTTCCTGGTTGTGATGTCATCACTGTGCTCGAAAAGCGACTTCCCGTTTTCCCGATCGCGCGAGATTGCGACTCGCATTCCCGATCGCACGAGATTGCGACTCGCATTCCCGATCGCACGAGATTGCGACTCGCATTCCCGACGCTGGTAGCCGGAAATAGCGATTATTCTGCGATTATCGTTAGTCGCTAACGGATTTAGCGCCCGCGTGCGAGTCGCTTTTTTTTTCGGTAATCTACATGAATTCTGATTTGCGAGTTCTCAATAGCGATTCGCATTTTCTCGCTATTTGAGACTCGCAAATCCCGTTTTTCATGAATCAGGCTGTTTGTCTTCATCGGATTCAGCTTTCTTTTCTGTTACTCTGTTAGGAACACCTTCATAACTGGTACTTGGAATCTCTTCCGTATCGTGAGTTACTTCCTCTTCTCCAGTCTTCCTGCTTTCAGAGTTTTCAGATTGCTCTTCAGTTTTCTTCTCTTCAACAACTTTATCTTCACTTTCTTTTGCGTCTTTACTGGTGTCTGTCTTTACCAATTCTCGATCTTCAGATTGATCTTCAGAATCTGGTATCTCCACACCCCCCCTTTCACCTTCACCTTCAGGCGCAGAACTGGCTTCTGATACTTCCAGATGTCGACGTTCCTGTCCATCTTCAGTATCTGGAGTTTTTTTCTGGTTCAGCTTCAGAACCAGAGTCAGTTGTACTTTCACCGTCGTACGGGTATTCAGGTGCAGGCACATGAATGGTGTGGCTTGCATGCACCCACCTCTTCAGTCCAGCACACTAGACGGCAGTGGTACTGACCAAGATAACCTGGCGTGGTTTCTACTACCGAGGTACCAAGCAATTTCTCCTGCGAGGCACTTTCACTTGAATCCAGTCTCCAGGGACAAGATCATGAGCTGGATTTTTGTCTTTGGAATTTGACTCAGTTCCCACCTGGTGGAGCAGAGAAGTTACCACATCAGACAGATTTTTGCAGTAATCCAGTATGATGTCATCATTAATTGTCAACAACTTATCAACAGGTACATAGGCCTGCCTCATCACCCTGCCCATCAAAATCTCATGAGGACTTAGTCCAGTTTTCCTGTCAGGTATGCTTCTTAGTGTCATTAAGACAAGCGGCAAGGCATCGGGCCACTTAAGTCCTGTTGCCAGAGACATTTTTGCAATTCTATTCTTAATGGTTCCATTCACCTGTTCCACTACTCCTGAAGCCTCAGGTCTGTAAGCACAATGCAGCTTCTGCCAAATGTCCAGAGCTTCACAGATCCTTTGCATAAGTTCATTTTGGAAATGAGGTCCACGGTCTGACTCAATCGTCACCGGGAACCCAAAACATTGTATTATCTCACGTAAAAACAGTTTAGCAACAGTCAACCCATCGTTCCTTCTCGTGCGGAAAGCTTCCACCCATCGAGAGAACAAACAGATTATTAAACCTGGACACAGTTTGCATAGCAGCACTACACGTAGCTTCACGTAGTTTACTTTAAACTTTGTGTAGTACACTAAGGGCCCGATGTAGGTCGGTCGGTAACGGCCGAAAATCTGTATTTTCGGCCGTTACCGACCGGTATTTTAGAAATGGCATGTAGGGCCACATATTTTACAGAATCTGTAAATTTACCAATCGGTAAATTTACCGATTCTGTAAAATACCGAATCGGTATTTCTACCGATTAGGTAAATTTGATATGTAGGTGGGACTTTTCTGAGTCGCACAAGCCTTACCGATTCGGTATTTTAGCATCAAATTCAATTTGATGTTAAAATACCGATTCCGGTGTGCATGCACACCTATGCCATATGACAGAAAGACCTGCCCTTGGGGCAGGTATGCCTGCCACATGGCACCCGAGCCTCTTTTGGGGGTGCCAGAGGGTGTCAAAGGGACACCCCCTGCACCCTTGTGTAATTCGGTATTTACCGATTCGGTAAATACCGAATCGGTAATGCCCATGAAGCCCATAGGAATGAATGGGCATTACCGGTCGGTATTTACCGAATCGGTAAATACAAATCTTTACCGATTCGGTAATAGGAACATCTGGATGCTCCTACATGTCCCCCCTTCTTATTTACCGATTCTTAATTACCGAATCAGTAAAATTCAGTAATTAGGAATCAGTAAATAAGTCCTACCTACATCGGGCCCTTAGTCTGCATAGCGTAACTGATAACACTATGTACTTGTCTGTACTGTGCAAAAATTGCAAAAAGCTTCCTGTACATGACCATATATGACAAAATAAGTATTTCTATCTTTATATGCTAAAGTGCATATGGTACTTTCGCTATGGTGAAACTGAAAAATTATCAAGCAGTGGGAGATGTGAGGATTTTGGGATCCTCCCTGACCTAGGGAGAGTACCAAACAGATGCCTTGAAAACAAAAAAGCACATCTTATTGAACGATTTACTTGTGGTCCCATCCTCTTAGGACAAACCCAAACACAGTTATTGTCAAAAAAACATTCCCAACCAAAGGCCCTGCAAAGCATTATGGGATGAGATTAGCAGTGGGCAGTGAATATTATATAGTGTACAATATCAAAAGAATTCTACAAAGAGCTGTAGTTCACCTAGTTGTTACTAGATGTCCCTCACGAGTCAAATGCAAAGCATTGAAATTATTCTTACATCAAGCTGCAGTTCCACTGGACGTCCCTAGATGTCCCTCACGAGTCAAATGCAAATGCTTGATGAAAGGGTTTCAATGGTTTTGCACTTGACTCGTGAGGGACATCTAGGGACGACCAGTGGAACTGCAGCTTGATGTAAGAATAATTTCAATGCTTTGCATTTGACTCGTGAGGGACATCTAGTAACAACTAGGTGAACTGCAGCTCTTTGTAGAATTATTTTGATATTGGATACTATAATATTCACTGCCCACTGCTAATCTCGTCCCATAATGCTTTGCAGGGCATTTGGTTGGGATTGTTGTTTTGCCAATAACTGTGCTTGGGGTGGTCCTAAAATGATGGGATCACCACTGAAGTTCAACAAAATGTGCTTTTTGTTTATGCTCTTTGTGTTCAAGGCATCTGCTTGGTGTTCCCCCTAGGTTAGGGGGGACCCCAAAATCATCAGCTCTCTCATTACCTAATGTTTTCATTGTAAAAGTTAATTGTTTTGAATTGATTATATGCTGTTATGAGAATGTTGTTTAATTAGATGCTATGCTACGTGATTAAGCACAGTTTTGGTATTGTACTATGTGCAATTTGCAAAACGTGAATTAGTACAAACTTTGCATGCTCCTTTAGCGTAGTTTTAAACCCAGGGTTACAGATTATCACAAGAACATACCTAAGCCTATTGCATGGGGGCAACTACACAAAATTCATCTGAATCCTTGTAAATGGACCACCCTCCAGTCATATGGTTCCAAAACTTACAACGTTTCTTCTGTTTGGATTGAATTGCTGACATACCAAACACCTTTGGCACAAGCTTTCAGCAATCATCCTGAACTTGGGATTGTACCATTTCTACCAATGTGGGCCTGACCATGGTGCATTCGGGCCATGTCTGAGATCATGCTATCGGGCATTACTGGTCTTTAATCTTTATAAACCCAAATTTCATCTTCCTTTCTTTGTCTGCATCCTGCTTTTAGCCAAATATATTTTTCTTCTGCTTCTGCCTCCTCCTGTATCTGTTTCACTTCCTGCCAAGTCTCAACTATGGTAGTTAGCATTAAAGGACTCGGAACATGTTCTTTAAGCTTTTCTCGATTGATTGAAATTTGATTTTTCGCACAATGCTTTGCAATTGCATCCACATAATTGTTTCCACGGGTAATGTAATCTTCACTCTTTTTATGGGCTGAACATTTTACAACAGCTATTTTCCCAGGTAAATGAATTACATCTATTAGTGTTTTCACAAATTCAGCATTCCGGATAGGTGTTCCTGCAGAAGTCAAATAACCTCTTTGGGACCAAAGCTGTCCATAATCATGAATAACTCCATAACCATATTGACTATCAGTCACTATAGTTACTTTCACTGCTTTTCCCAATTTGCATGCTCGTATCAAAGCAATTAGTTCCGCTACTTGAGCAGAATGAATTCCTTTCAGACAAGATGCTTCCAACACTACTGCCACAGTACAAACAGCATAAGCAGCACCTAGAACACCACTCTCTGTTCTCAGAGAGTGGTGATCCATCCACAAACATCACAAAATCTGATTCAGGTAAAGGTTCATCTCTGATATCTGGTCTGGGTTTTGTGCAGTATTCCAAAACATCCAAACATTTGTGATCAAGCTCACCTTTCACTTCTGCTACAATGGTGTCATGTAACAATGTAGAGGGATTAACGTTCACACATCTGGTAATGGTCACATTCTCAGCTCCCAAAATTATTTTCTCATATCAGGTCATTCTGCTGTTGGTCATATACTGTGTTTTGGCTCTAGTGAGCAGAATCTCCACAGAATGAGGTACATACACTCTCACAGGAAATCCCATCACTATTCCTTCACTTTGTTCCAAACTTACACTAGTATCTGCTACTGCTTTCAGACAACCTGGCAAAGCTTTTGCTACAGGGTCCAAAACAGCTGAGAAATACGCAATTGGTTTTCTCAGTTTTCCATGTCTCTGAACCAACACTGACAATGCACATCCTTCTCGCTCACTGCAGTACAGTTCAAATTCCTTCTCATAATCAGGCATTCCTTAAGCTGGTGCTTCACACAGTTTTGTTTTCAGCTGTTCAAAAGCTTCCATTTCTGTTTTGGTCAAAACGATGGGGTCTCTGATATCTGCTTATGTCAGTCTCTGTAATGGTTTTGCAATTAATGAGAATCCACTAATCCACTGTCTACAATAACCTACCATTCCCAAGAACATTCTTACCTGTCTTTGAGTTTTAGGTGGCTGCATTCCTTGTATCATTTTGATTCTTTCTATTGTGACTTGTCTAATTCCTTTAGCAATCTTGTGACCTAAATATTGTACTTCATTCTGACAAAACTGCAATTTTGATAGAGACACTTTATGTCCCTCCTCTGCCAAATGATTCAACAATGCTACGGTGTCAGTTACACACGCATCCTTTGTTTTCGATGCAACCAAAAGATCATCAATGTATTGTACTAACGCAGACTCTCCAGGACTGCTCAAGTTTTCTAATGATTTCTTTAGCAGCTGATTAAAAATCGATGAACTCTCAGTGTACCCTTGCGGAATTCTACACCATGCTAGGATACGATTTTGGAATCGGAACGCAAACATTGGTTGGCTTTCTGTATGCAATGAAACAGTAAAGAACGCAATGCACAGGTCAATTACAGTATACCATTCTGCTTCATGAGGAATTTGGTACAGAATCACTGCCGGATTCGGAACAATCGGACAACATGGGACAACAATATTATTAACCTTTCTAAGGTCTTGCACAATTCTAAATGTTCCGTTAGGCTTTTTCAATCCCATGATTGGTGAATTACAAGGACTGCTTTCTATTTCTCTCACTATTCCCTGCTCAATCATTTTGTCAATCACTGGAGTTATTCCTTCAATTACTTCTGCAGTAATTTTATACTGAGGAATATTTGGGTAACTTACACCTTCTATTACTGTAACTTTAACAGGATCATCACCTTTCATCAATCCTATATCTTTTCCAGTGAAATCCCCAAAACAAGAAATAGCTTATTCTGCTCTGCCTCAATCATAAGCATTGTCATTTTATACAAACTATCCTCATCTGGGGTTTGCAATTCTATGCCATCCGGTGAACAATATATGGCACAATTCATCTTGCACAATATATCCCTTCCTAACAAATTAACAGGACTACTATCGCACACCACAAATCGATGCATATATTTGAAAGTTCCAATTTCTATTTCAATTGGTTTTGATTGGGGAGTTTTTATCTATCTATTAGCTACACCTAAAACTTGAATTGTCTCTCCCGAGAGAGGAAGATTTTGTACTTCCACTGATCTAACAGTAGAACGGGTAGCACCAGTGTTCACTAGGAAAGTTATTTCTACATCATTCACCTTTCCGCTCACAAACAGACCAGACTGATCTACCTCGAGTGGCTCCAAGCACACACTCTTCTTCCTCTCTCATGCACCGTCAGAAACTTTCATCGTGAGGTTCATGATTTTGTATTGTGCTGCTGAGGCATTTCACTGTGCACTTTAATCTGCTGATTTTTAACCTTTGATGTATGTGATTCATTTTTTTTTTTTTTAAAACCTTTATTTGCAAGAAAGAAAATACAGAGATATGCCTACAACCCAGTGGGCCGGCTATTGCAATATCGCAAATCAACAGTGCGGTACACAGCTCATCAGCCGACAACCAGGGGTCCGGCAGCCATAGTAGTGAAATCAGTAAGTTCCAGAATGACAGGATATAGAAAGGTTTCATTTTTATAACATCTAAACAAGAGAAACAATGAAGAAAAAACAAGGCTATATTCCAGTTATTATATCCGTTCCATATGGTGCGGGGAGAAGCAGTCAGATAACACTATGAGCAACAGGAGATTCTACAGGACATGAGAAATAAGGGGGGGGGCATAGCGGGGACCCAGAGCCAATGATCTATCGGTAATACAGTACAGGAAGGAGCCAAAACGTACAGTCAAGGGGAAGAAGGAACATCAGGGGGATCGATGAAAGGGGGCTCACATATATCCCCACGGAATGCGTTCCACTGGTTCCATATCCTACCCCATTTTTTGGGTCTGCCACGGGATATATAAACAATCTTCTCCCTGAACATGCACCAGTCCATGTTGTCTTCCCACCCGGAGACCGATGGAGCCCTCTGAGACCCCCACAATTGTGCAATGTCCCTCTTCGCAACCATGTTCCCCAGTGTCACCCACTGAGTCTGGGCAACATTACAGTCATTCGGTTCCCATACATTCAATAGACAGCGCCTGGCTTCCGGTAGCAACTGAACATTCGTGACCTCACTCATCACCTCATGCACTCCTTTCCAAAATGACACGACCGCCGGACACTCCCATACAATATGGAGGAAGGTAGCAAGTACGCCACATCCCCGCCGACACAGTCCATCCTCAGAGAAACCCATATGCATCAATCGGGGACCCGTGACATAGACACGGTGCAGAATTTTCAGCTGAACAAGTCGCAGACGCGCCGGAATCACGACCTCCTTAGGAGAGGATATCGCGGCCTGCCAGTCCTCATCATCCAGTTCCAGCCCATCGTTAGTCCAGGCACTACGCAAGTGAACAAGCAAGTCCGATCGAGTATTGATAAGTTTCTTATAAATAAGAGAGATAGTGCTGTCCGGAACATGTCCGTCCAGCACCCTATCTTCCAGGGGGGAGCTCTCCGGGATATCAGAGCCGGCCGGTAAAACCGACCCAATGGCATGTCGGACTTGAAGATATCGAAAAAATTCCGAATCCCTCAAACCATACTCCTGTTGTAGTTCAGCAAAAGCCTTAACTCTATCTTTGACCCAGAGGTCACCCACCTTACTGATCCCGATGAGGTCCCACTTATCAAACCCTTTTGAAGTCCATAATTCACCCAGCCTCTCCGCAGCAAATAAAGGGGTCGCTCTGGTAAGCCTATCCGTCCACCCAGTAGCCGCGGTCGCGCTGCCCCACACCCGCACCGCCACCGCCGTGGGACCCGTCAAGTTCTTCCTAGCACCTCTAGAATAGAACGCCCTGTAGTAGTCCCCCCCGGGTAAGAGCCATCGGTCCATTTCAAAAGCAGGATTCGGAACCGGACCATACACAGCATGGTTCACAGCACTCAATTGAGATGCCCAGTAATATCGTCTTATATCGGGTAATGCAATGCCCCCGTCATACCAGGGTAGCGTGAGTTTAGCCAATGCAATACGGGGTCGACCAGCCCACACCAGCTTCCTCTGGAGGCACTCAATCTCACGAAAGTAGCTAGCCGGCACCAGATCAAGTGTGTTTTGTACAGCATACAAGAACCGGGGAAGGGACATCATTTTAAACAATGCTGCCCGTCCCAAGGGGGATAAGGGCAGGTTACACCACGCCGCAACGTCCGACCGAAGCCGAGCGAGCGGAGGCATCAAATTCTGTTCATAATGCAGCACAGGGTCAAGCGAAATATAAATCCCCAAATACTTAAAACCATCAGTGCAGACCGGGATCGGGCATACTCGGGGCAAAGAAAGAGGGTCATTGGTGAGCGGAAAGATACAGGATTTGTACCAGTTGATAACCAACCCGGAGTTACGGCCAAAGGAGCACAGAACATCAAAGAGAACTCCCAGTGACTTACGGGGGGACGTCAGATACAGCAGGATGTCATCGGCATATAATGAGACACGGTCCTCAAAATCTGGAGACCACCGAATACCCTTTAGGGAGGGCTCCCATCGGAGCCAGGCGGCCAGCGGTTCAAGCGTGAGCGCAAACAACAGCGGCGACAAAGGACATCCCTGCCTCGTGCCCCGCCCGAGAGCGAAGGGCTCCGAGGCTCTACCATTAACCACCACCTGTGCCAGCGGCTGCTCATACAGGAGTTTAACCCACGTAATGAATTTCGGACCAAAGCCAAACTTGGCGAGGGTGGCCCACAAGTATGGCCATTCGACCGTATCAAAGGCCATCGAAGCATCAAGAGAAACCAAGATGGCCGGCTCACTAAGAGATCCCGCCCTCGCGATGACGCCATGAAGACGACGAAGATTGAGTGCAGTATTGCGCTGGGGGATAAAACCGGACTGATCCGGGTGGACCAGTCCGCTAATCACCGTGACCAGTCGATTTGCCAGTATTTTCGCCAATATCTTGGGTTCAGCGTTCAAAAGTGAAATCGGACGATACGATGAGCAACGCTCGCGGGGCTTGCCGTCTTTATGTATGACCACAATGGAAGCCAGCCTCTGGTCCCTGGGAAGAAAGCCAAGATCTCGCGAGGCCGCAAACATACGCAGCAGATATGGCGCCATTTTGTCTGGGCATAACTTATACAACTCAACCGGTATACCATTAGGGCCCGAGGCCTTCCCCGAACGAAGAGAGCGAATAGCGAGCGCAACCTCATCGAGGGAAAAATCAGCCTCCATTAACACCCCGTCCGACTCCGAGAGACTGGGCAAGTCAAGATCACGAAGTAACAAGCACGAGTCCTCCTCCGGCAGGCCCGAAACCGGCGCATACACGACCCGAAAGTGCTGTGCAAACACCTCAACTATGTCAACCGGGTCCACGACTCGCACTCCATCATCTCTCTCAACCACAGGCACCACACGATTCAATCTGTCTCGTCTGTCCAGCCAAGCAATCAACTTTCCGGCCTTATCACCCACATCGTAAAGTCGCCCCTGCTGCATAGGATACATTGCCTCAGCTGAGGCAGTCACCAGGGCCCTGTACTCAGTTTGCTTAAGAGCCAAAAGATGCAATATCTCAGGCGTAACCCCAGCCTCCAATCGATCTTCCAACACCGCAATCTCAGACTCCAAACTCACCACCTCCTCTTGGTTACGCCGTTTCTCATCGGCAACCAGGTACAGCACCTGAATGCGGATCACAGTTTTATAGGCCTCCCACAGTGAAACTGGGGAAGACACCGACCCCTCATTTTTGGCAAAATAGTAGTTCATACACTTGGCCACCTCAGATCTGATTTTGGGGTTATGAAAATGCCATGGATTAATCGGGGCAATTCGGCCCCCCGTCCCCAAACGGATATCTAAGTGTAGCCACATCGGGGAATGGTCTGAGATCCCTCTAGCCAAGTGTTTAATTTCACGCACAGAGATCAACTGCACCATCGGCACGAGGATATAATCTAGTCTCGAGAGACTTCCATGGGCCCCCGAATGAAAGGTGTACTGAAGTTGGCCAGGGTGCAGCTGCCTCCAGCAGTCGGCCAACCCAAAGGCATCTAGGAACTTCCCCAGCCACAACTGCGATGTAGGGAGGAGCCTGGGGGGGCTACGATCACTCTCTCCATTCGCCACTGAATTAAAGTCCCCACCCAAAACAAGCAAGCCATCGGGCAAGCCCAGAATGACCTCACCCAAATAGGCGAATGTGGTAGATTGCAGCCCAGGCGGAACATAAATAGATAGTATGGAAATCAATTTCCCCTCCCACCTCCCCGTAACGCCGGCATAGCGGCCTCTGTCATCCAGCAGTGTGGTATCTATCTCTAGGGGCAGGGAATTCCTGACCAGGATACCAGTCCCTCTCGAACCCGAGGTAAAGCCGGAATGTGCCACCAAACGATAGCCTCTTCTATTCAATGCATGACATGTATTGCCCACCAGATGGGTTTCCTGGAGCAAGACCACATCCGGGGAACACCTCTTTAAGTATTGCAGCACAATCCCACGTTTTATCCCATCCCCAAGACCGTTAACATTCCAGCTCAACACCCTAAGTCCCCTACCCCCCATCGCGGAAGGAGACTGACTGCTCACCCCACCTCGAAACAGCCACAGGAAAGCAATTGTAAAGCAGAACACAGCCTCGAAACAAACAAAGAGAAAAGAACCCCCCCATCACCCCCAAGGAACCCAACAGAGTCAAACCCCCCTCCCTGCACCCCTGCGGTAGACCTAGATGCCACCCCAACTTGCAGTGTGCCTGTCGCCCCATTAAACTAACCTACAGAAAGAGAGAAAAGTCCCCAGAGGAGGAAGATCCCCTAAACCCCCCCCCACCCCCGGGCATGCACATCATGCTTGAAACATAGTCTCTTAGCCACTGCGATGGATACTGGCTCGCCGACGTAGACTCACTGCTCCTGGTCCTCTACGCCTCCCTCAGCGCCTCTCGAATCTTCCGGGCCCTCATTTTGCGTCGGTAAAGGGTCCAACCAGTCACTCACCACCTCAGGGCGGTCAAAGAAAAACGTACGATCAGCATGTTCGATTCTCAGGCGGGCCGGGAAAAGCATAGCATATTTCAGTCTCAGTTCTCTGAGGCGCCTTTTCACACCCGTAAAGCCCATCCTTTGTTTCTGTACCGCCTGTGTGAAGTCCAGATAAAAACTTATTGAAACGTTCTCAAATTTAGTGGGCCCATTTGATCGCGATGCTTGCAGGATAGCGTCTCTATCGCGAAAATTGAAAAGTCTAGCGATTATAGGCCGTGGAGCGGCTCCCGACTTTGGCTTGCCACCCGGAACACGATGGGCCCGTTCCACCGTAAAAAATTTGCTTAGGCCTTTCGGTACCAGATGCTTCAGCACGAGGTCCTCCACTAGGATATCGACAGGCAGGTCGGCAGAATTCTCCGGGACACCAACGAAGCGGACGTTATTGCGCCTGGCCCGGCCCTCAAAATCTTCCAGCCGATTGGCAAACAGGTCACAAGTAGTCCGAAGATTACGGACCGTGGTCTGGAGGTCCGAGACATCCGTGGTCAAACTAGTGGTCTTGAGGTCAAGAGATTTTACACGCTCGTTTGTCTTCCCAAGGTCTACTCTGATGAGGGTAACATCGACCGCCACCATGTCTATCTTGGCAGCCAGGGTTTCATATTGCTGGCCCATGTTGGATTGGACACTCGCAATAGCGCCCATAACGTCTTTCAATGTTGGCTCCTCGTCATCAGGAGTACCATCTCCAGCTTCCTCCAGGGCACCACTCGATCCGCCCGGGGAGCCCCTTGGTCGAGTAAATCGATCAATGGTCTGAGATTGAGCGACCCCCCCTCGGGACGAACCTCTAGCGCTGCGTCTCTCGACAACTGTTCTGCCCGTCATGGCGGGGAAGGAGCCCCAACAGGAATTGCGGAAACCAGGCTAAACGATCTTCGTCGTGGCAGGCGCGGAGCTGCGAGTGAATAGGGGCACAGTGCTAGTACCAAGCTGGCGGTTGCAGAATCGGAACTCCGATCAGGAATGGGGCGGTCACACAAGGTGCAGAAACGAAACTGAAAGTACACCAGGGGCAGAGGGCGTGGCGTATCAGCCGTTGTTGTTCGATTGCCACCTGGGTACCTCAGGGACTCAAGCCCCCGGCTGGCATACGATGTAGGCCTCAAAGTTCAGGGCGCAGCAAGTCCAGTGTCCGACGGCCAAAACAAATTTTGAAAAGGACGCTGGCATCAGCAGGGCATCAATGCAAAATACCCGTCGTCGTAATCAGGATAAATTACAGGATAGTCGCTGGAGGCGGAAGGGTCTCGGGAGCCCTTAGCTCACGCGTCCATCTTGGAATCGCGCGAAGCTCCTCCTCGTGATTCATTTTTAAAATAAGATTTGGACTTTGCACACACCTTGTTCTTCAGGCTTGCTGTACCCAGTTTCATTTTGCCAGAGCCCCGTTCCACCACAGGTTTTCCCGTTTGTTGTGGAGGGCGCCAGCACAGATTGCTGGTCTCTTGACGATTGGAGACCCAGGGTCACGCGCTAGCCTATCCCCCAGGTGCCGCCCTATTTAGCCCTCACGACATGCCCAGCGCTTAGAGGTTCGTGATTTTGTAATGTGCTGCTGAGGCATTTCACTGTGTACTTTAATCCGCTGATTTTTAACCTTTGCTGTATGTGATTCATTTTAAAATACGATTTGTACTTTGCACACACCTTGTTCTTCAGGCTTGCTGCACTCGGTTTCCTTTTGCCAGCACCCCGTTCCACCTTGGGTTTTCCCGTATGTTGTGGAGGGCGCCGGCACAGATTGCTGGTCTCTTGACGATAGGAGACCCAGGGTCACGCGCTAGCCTCTCCCCCAGGCACCGCCCTATTTAGCACTCACGACCTTCCCAGCGCTTAGAGGTTCGTGATTTTGTAATGTGCTGCTGAGGCATTTCACTGTGCACTTTAATCCGCGGATTTTTAACCTTTGCTGTATGTGATTAATTTTTAAAATACGATTTGTACTTTGCACACACCTTGGGGCATATTATCAAGGGGGTTTATCTCCGCTTTTTTGGCTTTAAAAGCCAAGAAAGCGGAGATAAAATTATCTCCCTATTACCTAGCTGTCGCTAACACCAGTTAGCGACAGCTAGTAGGAGATAGCGACCATCTTGGGCCCCACTTTGCATGTCAGTGATATTTATCACTAATGACATGCAAAGTGGGCGTGCCAAGATGTTAGCGACTGGAAACAGTCGCTAACATTGCTATCTCCTATTACCAACTTTTGGAGATCTTCGCGCTAAGCGCGAATATCTCCAAAAGCTAACACCTGCCCTGAGCAGTTCTTAGCCATGTTATCCAATGGGCGGTGGATAACATGGCTAAGAGCATTAGCTCGGTAATCCATGAATATCGCTGACTTTTCAGCGATATTCATGCATTGCGGCCGATTTTTATCGCATTTGCGATAAACCTTGGTAATACCAAGGTTTATCTGCGATAAAAATCGCCGCAGCTCAGCGGTAAATTTTTGTCTCTAACCAAGCAATAGCGATAATTATCGCTATTGCTTGGTAATATGCCCCCTTGTTCTTCAGGCTTGCTGCACCCGGTTTCCTTTTGCCAGCGCCCCGTGTCACCACGGGTTTTCCCGTTTGTTGTGGAAGGCCCCTTCATAGATTGCTTATCTCTTGACGATTGGAGACCCAGGGTCACGCGCTAGCCTCTCCCCAAGGCGCCGCCCTATTTAGCCCTCACGACCTGCCCAGCGCTTAGAGGTTCGTGATTTTGTAATGTGCTGTTGAGGCATTTCACTGTGCCCTTTAATCCGCTGATTTTTAACCTTTGCTGTATGTGATTCATTTTTAAAATACGATTTGTACTTTGTACACACCTCATTCTTCAGGCTTGCTGCACCGGGTTTCCTTTTGCCAGCGCCCCGTTCCACCACGGATTTTCCAGTTTGTTGTGTAGGGCGCCTGCACAGATTGCTGGTCTCTTGACGATTGGAGACCCAGGGTCACACGCTAGCCTCTCCCCCAGGTGCCGCCCTAGTTAGCCCTCATGACTTCTTCGGTGCCCGTCCACGCTGAGTTCGCGCCTGGAGCCTGGGAGTCTGGGCTGGCCTCGACTGGTTTGCACGTAGGTCACTGCTATCCTAAACCGTTGTTGCTGGCGCTAAAGCCTCCAGCCAAGCCCTGCGATCACACTACTGTTCCTGATGCCTTCTCCGGCAGGTTGGGGTGTGGATGTTTTAGTAGTGTCTTCGGAACCGCTAATCTCCAAAAGACACAGCTGTGCACCGTCGCTGCCAAGTCTGCTCACAACCTTATGACTGAAAGGGGTTTTCTTATCAATGCTAGGTCCTTAATAAAAAATAACATTGCTTTTAGGGACTTTGGGGCATATTACCAACAACTAGCGATAATTATCGCTATGTTGGCTTAGCGGCAATATTTTTATCTCCGAGCTGCGTCGATTTTTATCGCTTAGGAACCTTGATATTATCAAGGTTTATCTCCTAAGCGATAAAAATCGGCCGAAATGCATGAATATCGCTGAAAAATCAGCGATATTCATGCATTACCGAGCTAGTGCTCTTAGCCGTGTTATCCACCTACCATTGCATAACATGGCTAAGAACTGCTCAGGGGCAGGTGTTAGCTTTTGGAGATAATCGCGCTTAGCGCGAATATCTCCAAAAGTTGGTAATAGGAGATAGCGATGTTAGCAACTGTTTCCAGTGGCTAACATCTTGGCACGCCCACTTTGCATGTCATTAGTGATAAATTTCACTGACATGCAAAGCGGGGCCCAAGATGGTCACTATCTCCTACTAGCTGTCGCTAACTGGTGTTAGCGACAGCTAGGTAATAGGGAGATAATTTTATCTCCGCTTTCTTGGCTTTTAAAGCCAAAAAAGCGGAGATAAACCCCCTCGATAATATGCCCCTTTGTCTCTGATAGGAAACCTACGTGGGTGTTCATTACAGAGACCTGGGCTTCCGATGCCTCGGGACCTGATTTAATAGATGCTATTTGGTATGCCCTGGCCAGGATGGACAGAACTGGTCATCGAGGAGGAGGAATAGGAATTCTTTACAAGGATTCATATATATGTCGTACTGAGTTTCTTTCAACTCCCTCTGACCCTTTTCAGGCCTTGTACTTTTCCATTATCTCCACTCCTTCTGTCTCTTTGTCTGGCCTTCTGTTTTACAGACACCCGGGCCTAGATCTTCTTTCAGTCAGGATCTGAGTAGGTGTTCTGCTCGATTTTCCCGGCCCTTTTTGGAGGAAAGGTGATTGATGGTGACTTCAGTCTCTTATCATTCTGGTACATGGGTTAGAATAGTGGATAGAGCCTATTTACAAGGCATTTCGACAGGATTCTGTATCCTATTCTCTAGATTAGGGCTTATATATATAGACTAGGGGATAGATTTGTTAGTATTAGGGATAATTCGCCCCTTAGTTAAGGTACTAGTATACTTTCCATGGAGTTATGCTGAATTCGGGCCTGGTAGGCCTCAAACGGGAGAGACTCCATCTTTCTTTCTGCCCCGGCAGCCTGGGATGCTTCTAGGTCAAGTGTAATGTTTTAGTTACGAGGTGTGGTTCGCTTGGAGAGAACCGGTTCAGGCCGGCCCTTGTCGAAGAATTGTATTTTTCTTCATACCGAAGACACAACATCAGGCCGGCCGGCTGGGAACGTGTCCTTGGTACGGGGAGGTACAAGAATTTGGTGGGCGGCAGGTTACTGGCTGGAATTTTCCATGAAGAAACACGCTTCTATATTAGTGGAAGCCCGAGATAGTTGCGGAGTTAGTCTTGCAGGCGATATCTGGCCGTCAGTAGAAAACCTATCACTTATTCCTGGGAAGACAGATACCAGTCCAAAGGCGGAGAAGAATCGAGAGACATGCACTCTCCTAGCAGACCAGCCAGGAAAGGAGAGTAGCTGATGAGAGAAAGGTCCCAGGGGCTTAGAGAGGAGTGAAGGGAACAGTGCATAGCGGTGCCGCCGTGTACCCGTGATTGCAGAGGTGTGACTTCAAGATGAACTAAAAGCCCAGACGAGAAGGGAACCTAGATGACTGCTGACTGTGGACTCCATATTAATAAGGTGATGTCGACCCTTTCTTATTAGAGTGTACAGCCTAATCTTTTACTTTCCTTTGCAGGCTATGTGTTGTAATGTGGTATTATGTGTTTATGTGTAACGATGAGAAATAAAGTACTTAGTGAACCAGTGTGTAGCTGTTGTTGTCCCTAGTGGGGCTAATCTTTCTTCCAGTCAGGTGCAGGTGAACGGATGCATCTCCCGTCCATGTGGGTCTGAACAAGGGGGAGAGGGTGGCTTCTATGAGATAATAACCTTTACATAGTGTGCTCTTTATCCTTTCATGAAAAGATAACCTATTCTCCTAGTCAGATGCTACTATGTGAACAGATGCTAATCCTGGTCAGGTAAGTGGTAACTGAATAAGGGAGAGAGGGGCTCTTGGATCGAGGGATAGGCGGTACATCACCTAATTTGGCAACCATTGTGTAATCCCGAAATAACGTAGTACTATACCCCTGATGAATAGTGAGATCGATCCCTTTATGTAATGGTAATCATAGGATAAGCTGCCGGTTGGGTAGGTGACTGGGTTCGACTGGAGCCGCGAGGTCATTGATTGCTACTGCTGCCGAGTGGGTAGGTGACTGGGTTCGACTGGAGCCGCGAGGTCATTGATTGCTACTGCTGCCGATTGGGTAGGTGACTGGGTTTGACTGGAGCCGCGAGGTCATTGATTGCTACTGCTGCCGATTGGGTAGGTGACTGGGTTCGACTGGAGCCGCGAGGTCATTGATTGCTACTGCTGCCGATTGGGTAGGTGACTGGGTTCGACTGGAGCCGCGAGGTCATTGATATTGCTACTGCTGCCGATTGGGTAGGTGACTGGGTTCGACTGGAGCCGCGAGGTCATTGATTGCTACTGCTGCCGATTGGGTAGGTGACTGGGTTCGACTGGAGCCGCGAGGTCATTGATTGCTGATATTATAGGAGGTACATGGTATGTATCTTAGTAGTTCCCTGTCCTTAGGGGGTAGATACCTGTCGTGGATAGGCCCTAGGGAGGGGAGAGAGTAACGTTCTGGCTGGGTTAGTGATGCTCTGAGGAGCAGGTTCTATCTGATCCGAAAACCCAAGCAGAACATTTGGCGTCACGAACCGTTTACGAAACCTGTGTGCGTTGTTGTCTTTTTATTTGTCCTCGGCGTATACGTGCTTGCGTTTGTTGTTTCGTTTTCTTTTTGTGTGTTTAGTTTCCTTTTCTCAGAATGTTCTTGAGAAAGTCGAAATCTGTTTTTAAGTTGCCTGTTGATATTACCGGCTGGGATTCAACGCCTTATGAGGCCTTGGCCCGCGAGTGGGCTGATTCTACTGGTTTGAGTGAAAATTGGAATTCTTGTCTGGAGCTGGCGGAGCCGGCTGATGTGATTTCCTGTTTGCAGAAGGCGCCGGTAGCGAAGGGTGATGAGCTTCCTAGTTTAGGTCGCAGAGGTTGGATTGTTTTGTCTGCGTACAGGCTTGTACATGAGAGGTTGTTGAAATTGTGGAGGGAGCATGTGGAAATGGAACGGAAGTTTGTTGAAATTCAGAATGCTCATACTTTGTTGCGTTGTCAAAATAAAGTGCTTGCTGACAAGCTTGAGACTTACCAGACTGTCGCCGAAAGGGCGGCTGTGCGAATTGCACGTTATAAATACAAGCATCGTCGGGGTCGCGTTTCTAAGCGGAAAGTGCGTCTGGTCGTGGCGAAAGCCGGACTGGATTGGAATCCTGATGAGTGGGATGGTAATATCTGGAATTCGAGTGATTCCCTTTCCTCGGATGAGGAGCCTAAGGATCGCGGGTCTTCTCGCTCCGGACGGGTTCTTAAATCTGCTTCTTGTGCTACGGATGTTGATTCCCGCGACTGCGATTGCCCTTTGAATTCACTTTCTACTTCTCATGCGGATTGTTCCCCCGAATTTACTGATCGGGCTCCTTCTGGTGCCCTTCCTGCGGTCTCTGCACATCCTGTTTTTCGTAGGAAGTTGCAGCAGGCTCCCGGTCATCTGAACGGTATTCCTTTGGATTCTTTGGAGGATTTTACTCAACAGGAGATTAGTGATATTTTGCAGCGCTTTCGACAGCGCGCTGGTGAGACCTTGCTTACGTGGATGGTGCGCCTCTATGAACTGGGCGCTGCTGGCATTATGTTGGATGCTGGCGATTCTTTGAAATTCTGTTCTTTGAGCTCGGATTCTACTGTACAAGATCATTTTCGTAATTTTAATGGTGGTGGTCAAATCAGTTTGCTTCAGTTGGCGACTGAGGGGTGTAATCAAAAGTACCCTACTGAATCTGACTGGCCTGTGAATGACAAGCTGTGGTATACTCTACGCGATGCTGCACAGCGTCTCAAAGAGGAGGTGATGAAAACTGCGATTTTTCTGAGTACTGCTGACAGATTGCTTGATGGTTTGTTAACGTCTTCTGTGCGGAATCGTATTATTCGTTCTTCCCCGGTTGCTTATAAGCAGGTCATGATGACCTTATTGATCAATCAGACTGGTAATGCTTTATCTGTGGTGCTGGAATCTGTACGCCAGCTCGGTGAGCTGGGTGATTGGTTTAAACCTGAACGACAGTCTCGGTCTGACACTCGTACTCCGGGTGAAAATAGAATTTCTAGACGTGACATGTTTATGGCACTTTTGGCTGATGGTGTGAGGAGGGAGGACATTGATGGTGAAACTACTTCTCGTTTGTGGGAATTGTTTCGCAAGCGCGGTTTGGACCGGAAGGAGGGTGCCCGGCGTGTGCGTACGACTGAGTGTGATCGTGAATGCTCTGATGACAGCGGTGATGACTCCCGTCGTGTGCGTTCCGATCGTCGTGATGATCGACGGCTTGAGCGTGATGTGTCCCCTCGTCGGGGGAGAGAGAGAGAGAGAGAGGGGGAGAGAGAGAGGGGGAGAGATGATTATGGTAACAACCGACGTAGAGATGATAGGGATCAGTCCCCTGAGTTGAGGAGGAGGGAGGATCGACACAGATTTTCCGATCGAAATTCACAATACAATACGGAGGATAGGAATCCATTTCGTAAGGGAGATGGATATGAACATGATATATTGATACCTGAGAAACGTGAGAATCTCTATCCTGATTTGTCCTGGGCGTTAGAACGCAGCAAAAATGACTAGGAAGTAGGTCAAGCTCCCGTACACAGATGGGCTCATCGAGATCTATGTTGATATTGAAATTTTTTGGAGACATCGTAATATTCAAAGGGCCCGAGCATTAGTAGATACAGGAGCGGAGGCCACCCTTATTCATGGAAAATCAAAGAAATTTAAAGGCCAATTTTTTACCATTACTGGTTTGGGTGGGAAGGAAACTCCCGCAATACAAACTACAATTGAAATGAAAATAGGCAGAATTCCTAGAAATGAATATTCTGTATTAGTCGTGCCCCTTGTAGAGTACATCATTGGAATTGACATTTTGAAAGGAATGACTTTATATTTGGATGATGGATGTTATCAATTTGGAACTAAACATTACATATCATCCAGACCCGTACGGGTTGGTCGTTTGAGAATGCCCCCCGTAAAGATTCCCCAGGCGACAAAAGTGGTTTGCCAGAAGCAGTATCGTATCCCAGGTGGCCATGAAGAAATTAGTAGCACTATTCAAGACTTGGTGGATGCAGGGGTTATAACTCCAGTTACCTCTGCTTGGAATAATCCTGTCTGGCCGGTGCGTAAGAGTGATAACTCTTGGCGCATGACTGTTGATTATCGAGAATTGAATAAACATACGCCCCCTTTAACTGTCGCAGTACCGGATATTGTTACCTTAATTGAAAGAATTCAAAAGCATCCAGGTACCTGGTATGCGTCCATTGATATTGCTAATGCTTTCTTTTCAATCCCGATTGCCCCTGAATGCCAAGATCAATTCAGTTTTACATGGAACGGACGTCAAATGACGTTTAGAAGTCTTCCCCAGGGCTATGTACATAGTCCCACGATATGTCACCGGCTGGTGGCAGAGCATTTGGCTGAGGTACCTGTAAATTCGAAAATTCAAATATGTCATTATATTGATGATATTCTGATTCAAGGTGAAACACAAGATGAAGTTCAGACCCAATTGGATATAATTCTTGAATGTTTACGTGAAAAAGGTTGGGAAATCAACCCGGATAAATTACAAGGTCCATCCCAGACTGTAAAATTTCTGGGTATTAATTGGCATGAAGGTCACAGAGAGGTAATCCCACAAGTAAAACAAAAGATTCTTGACTTTGCAGTTCCGAGGAATAGGAAAGAAGCTCAAAGCTTCATCGGCTTATTTGGTTTTTGGCGCCAGCATATTCCTCATTTGAGTCAAATATTGGCCCCCTTGTATCGAGTCACGCGTAAAAAGAATGCGTTTGAATGGGGTAAACCACAGCAAGATGCGTTTAGTTTGGCAAAAGAAGCGATCCAGTATGCCTTAGATTTATGGCCTGTGTGTGATGTGATGTGGACTTGAATGGGTCTGTACAAGGCCTTTATGCAAATTGGAGTTTGTGGCAGAAACAAGGCAGAAGTAAAGTACCGTTAGGTTTTTGGACTAAAAAGTTACCTGATGCTGGTGAGCGTTATACACCTTTTGAGAAACAGTTGCTTGCATGTTATTGGGCTTTGGTAGATACCGAGCAATTGACTTTGGGACATGATGTGGTTCTGCGACCTGAAATTCCTATCATGCAGTGGGTTTTGAGTTCGCCGAAAACTCACAGAATTGGACATGCTCAGGAAACGAGTGTGATTAAATGGAAGTGGTACATACAGGACAGGGCACGTGTGGGACCGAAAGGAGTTGCATCTTTGCATGAGCAGGTGGCGCAGGCACCATTGGTTGAGACAGAGAGTGAATGCTCCGTACCTTTAGTGCAGGAATCCCCTGTCAAGTGGGGAAGGCCATTTGATGATTTGTCCCTGGAAGACAGAAACCACGTTTGGTTTACTGATGGTTCAGCAAGATTCATAGGGACAAAAAGACATTGGAAAGCAGTGTCTTATAATCCGATCACACAAAGGTTGCTGAGTACGACAGGTGAGGGAAAGAGTAGTCAATTTGCTGAGCTTTATGCTGGTACATGTCATATTTTTACTGATTCCTGGTCTACTGCCAATGGATTAGCAGTCTGGTTACCGACTTGGCATTCCCATAATTGGGAATTACATTCAAAAGAACTGTGGGGGAAAGAATTATGGCAAGAGATTTGGGACATGCTCCCGCAGAGTACTGTTACAATCTTTCACGTGGATGCTCATACCCCAATAGATTCCCTTGACAATTTTTTTCATAATATTGCAGATGAACAATCTAAAATTGCTGAGGCAATGGTGGACGTGCAGGATTCTGATATGGAAGGATTGGCGAAATGGGCCCACCAGAAGGCAGGACATTATGGAGAGAAAGCCACTAGCAGGTGGGCTGCTGATCGAGGAATTTATATTCCTCTAGATTTAATCAAAGACATTATTTTGCATTGTCCCATTTGTCAGCATGCTAGACAGCGGAAAGTGCCTCAAATTGTTAAAGGCCATTTACATCGCGGGAAGCTGCCCGCTCAAATTTGGCAAATTGATTATATTGGCCCGCTTCCTATGAGTAAAAACTGTCAATACATTTGCACCATTGTGGATACATACAGTGGCCTGTTAGTGGCCCTCCCCTGTAAACAAGCTACCCAAGTGAATACAATCAAAACATTGGAATTGATTATGCTCTATTATGGTATCCCCTTCCAAATTCAATCTGATAATGCATCCCATTTTCGTGGAAGATTGGTGCAGGAATTTTGTGTGGAGAATAATATTGAATGGGTGTTTCATATACCGTATTATCCTCAGGCCTCGGGTCTGATTGAACGACTAAATGGCTTGCTGAAAAATCAACTGCGTAAATTGACTGATGACAGATATAAGAATTGGAGGGATTATTTGTTCCAGGCACTGTTAATTTTGAATAATCGTCCCTTTCTAAATGCTGAATCTCCATTGATGCGTTTGTTTCCTCCAAATGTCAATGCGAAGCCCAATGAAGTTAATGACCCTGTGACATACTGGGAAATTACCCCCGGAGCACTGGCTCCTTGCAGAGCGACCCCGGGGTCGGCAGGTTTAGACTTGCATGCCATGAATGATACTATGATAAAGAGTAAAGATCGAGTTATCATTGAAACCGGTGTTGGTGTTTGTATACCCACTGGAAATTTTGGATTAATCGCCCCCAGATTGGGGCTGGCTGTAAAGGGCATTCAAGTACTCGGAGGAGTCATTGACAGTGACTATCAGGGAGAGATTAAGGTGCTCCTGCTGAATAGCAGTGAGATTGATGTACCGATTCATAAAACTGACCGGATTGCTCAATTGTTGATAATGCCTGTTTTCAGTGGTGAGATCACAAAAGGCGCTGCCCCAACGTTGCTAACTGTACGAGGACAGAAAGGTTTCGGCTCTACAGATAATCCTGGAGCTAGAGTTTGGGTGCAATCGCCTAAGAATCGGCTGAAATAATTGCGACCGGTCACGATAACACCATTCTTGTTATGAGACCAGGGAAAGATAGCTGGGAAGCTGTCCCAGCTGACAAATGTTACCTTCGAGAATGAATAATGCCTGTTTTTGATCCTCTTTCAGATCATTCTCTGGACTGTTGCTGCAGGATGTGTCGGCGTTGGACTCCTTTTGGACTGCTACGACGGGAGAGGCGGGAATCTATCGACCCGGGCTGATTTGAGAACCCGGATGCCGCGTTCCTTTGCTGCGTGGGATTCATCGTCGAACTTTTGGACCACTTTGGCCAAGCGGGTGACCAATGCCCCTCATTTTTGCTTAACGCCGATGCGGTCGGTGACTGATATTCTAGCGACTTGTTTAGTGGCTGTCCCTGCTTCATTGGAGACTTTGGCCCACATTTTCAATTTATCGAATGCCCGTCCTAATGTCCTTTTGGGAGATGTTGCTACACATGAATACTGCCCTTTATGTACTGAGATGTCGGATTCGACACCCTTGATCCAGTCCCAGATAACAACTTATAATATTACGCAGGGTGATTTATGCTTCTTCCTTACTTGTGATCCCAATGCTATTTCTGAGTGTGTACGTTTAAAACTGAAAGGCGCTACGTCGTTCACGGCTCATGAAAGGACTCTTTGCTTCCAGAGGTCACTGAAATCTTGCACTTCTGTTCAAAATAATATGACTTGTAAGAGTTTAGTAGTGACTCCTAGTCATTACCGGACAATGTTGTTACCTTCTGGTTGGCTCTTTTCTTGTGGTAATACATCCTGGCCATATATTCCCGCGAACATTTCCGGAGGCCCTTGTGCCATTACTAGACTGAGTTTATTGATGTTTTCCTCACATCCCCATGCTAATTCCCGTGTGATCCGAGATGCTGTAATGCTACAAGAGGACTGTGATTCATCTATGCATTTATATTCCAAATCTGAATACCTTGGTTTAGCCTTTTCAATTATTGGTGTTCCTGCTTTGGCGGTCTATAATGCCAAGTCTATTGAGAAAATGGCCTGCTGGATGGTGAAATCCATTAATCAAACTTCTACAATTTTGTCTGACATATTACTAGACGCCCAGGGTGAACGTAGAGCTATCTTGCAGAACCGGGCGGCTATTGATTACCTTTTGCTTAAACATGGACATGACTGTTCTGATTTTGAGGGTCTTTGCTGTTTTAACCTATCTGATCATACGAAATCCATTCAGGCTCACATAGATAAACTTCACGACCTGACAGAAGAGGTTAGAAAACACATTGACCAGGGCTGGTTTGACTGGCTCTTTAATTGGCTACCTGATTTACATATGTTGCGTCAAGTTTTGGGGGGTATTTTGATTACTATTAGCATTTTGATTGCTATCTGCTGCTTTATTCAGTGTATTCCTTCTCTACTTCAATACTGCAGCCCCGGTACTAGACATAGATCAGTTAGTTTTGTTTCCTATTATTCCTCCACAGATGTTAGTTCCGTTTAATAAATGTATAATAGACTGAAGTCAAGGGTGAAATGTTCTGCTCGATTTTCCCGGCCCTTTTTGGAGGAAAGGTGATTGATGGTGACTTCAGTCTCTTATCATTCTGGTACATGGGTTAGAATAGTGGATAGAGCCTATTTACAAGGCATTTCGACAGGATTCTGTATCCTATTCTCTAGATTAGGGCTTATATATATAGACTAGGGGATAGATTCGTTAGTATTAGGGATAATTCGCCCCTTAGTTAAGGTATTAGTATACTTTCCATGGAGTTATGCTGTATTCGGGCCTGGTAGGCCTCAAACGGGAGAGACTCCATCTTTCTTTCTGCCCCGGCAGCCTGGGATGCTTCTAGGTCAAGTGTAATGTTTTAGTTACGAGGTGTTGTTCGCTTGGAGAGAACCGGTTCAGGCCGGCCCTTGTCGAAGAATTGTATTTTTCTTCATACCGAAGACACAACATCAGGCCGGCCAGCTGGGAACGTGTCCTTGGTACGGGGAGGTACAAGAATTTGGTGGGCGGCAGGTTACTGGCTGGAATTTTCCATGAAGAAACACGCTTCTATATTAGTGGAAGCCCGAGGTAGTTGCGGAGTTAGTCTTGCAGGCGATATCTGGCCGTCAGTAGAAAACCTATCACTTATTCCTGGGAAGACAGATACCAGTCCAAAGGCGGAGAAGAATCGAGAGACATGCACTCTCCTAGCAGACCAGCCAGGAAAGGAGAGTAGCTGATGAGAGAAAGGTCCCAGGGGCTTAGAGAGGAGTGAAGGGAACAGTGCATAGCGGTGCCGCCGTGTACCCGTGATTGCAGAGGTGTGACTTCAAGATGAACTAAAAGCCCAGACGAGAAGGGAACCTAGATGACTGCTGACTGTGGACTCCATATTAATAAGGTGATGTCGACCCTTTCTTATTAGAGTGTACAGCCTAATCTTTTACTTTCCTTTGCAGGCTATGTGTTGTAATGTGGTATTATGTGTTTATGTGTAACGATGAGAAATAAAGTACTTAGTGAACCAGTGTGTAGCTGTTGTTGTCCCTAGTGGGGCTAATCTTTCTTCCAGTCAGGTGCAGGTGAACGGATGCATCTCCCGTCCATGTGGGTCTGAACAAGGGGGAGAGGGTGGCTTCTATGAGATAATAACCTTTACATAGTGTGCTCTTTATCCTTTCATGAAAAGATAACCTATTCTCCTAGTCAGATGCTACTATGTGAACAGATGCTAATCCTGGTCAGGTAAGTGGTAACTGAATAAGGGAGAGAGGGGCTCTTAGATCGAGGGATAGGCGGTACATCACCTAATTTGGCAACCATTGTGTAATCCCGAAATAACGTAGTACTATACCCCTGATGAATAGTGAGATCGATCCCTTAATGTAATGGTAATCATAGGATAAGCTGCCGGTTGGGTAGGTGACTGGGTTCGACTGGAGCCGCGAGGTCATTGATTGCTACTGCTGCCGATTGGGTAGGTGACTGGGTTCGACTGGAGCCGCGAGGTCATTGATTGCTACTGCTGCCGATTGGGTAGGTGACTGGGTTCGACTGGAGCCGCGAGGTCATTGATTGCTACTGCTGCCGATTGGGTAGGTGACTGGGTTCGACTGGAGCCGCGAGGTCATTGATTGCTACTGCTGCCGATTGGGTAGGTGACTGGGTTCGACTGGAGCCGCGAGGTCATTGATATTGCTACTGCTGCCGATTGGGTAGGTGACTGGGTTCGACTGGAGCCGCGAGGTCATTGATTGCTACTGCTGCCGATTGGAACACCCTCCCTGTTGAAATTCGGCTGATAGAGGACTTGCTGTCGTTTCGTAGAGCCATAAAAACTTTCCTATTTTAGCCCCTTTGTTTTAGCACTTTTTGTAGCATTTTAGCCTTGTTGTGTTATGACTGCTCTGTGTCTCTGCGCCGGGATGCTCCTTCGCTGGAGTCGCTGTGCGCATAACAAATTGTTATAACATAACATAACATAACATAACATAACATAACATAACATAACATATAACATAACATAACATAACATAACATAACATAACATATAACATAACATAACATAACATAACATAACATAACATAACATTGTTATAACGTAGGTGACTGGGTTCGACTGGAGCCGCGAGGTCATTGATTGCTGATATTATAGGAGGTACATGGTATGTATCTTAGGAGTTCCCTGTCCTTAGGGGGTAGATACCTGTCGTGGATAGGCCCTAGGGAGGGGAGAGAGTAACGTTCTGGCTGGGTTAGTGATGCTCTGAGGAGCAGGTTCTATCTGATCCGAAAACCCAAGCAGAACAGTAGGTTGTCAGAGCCATTTATTGAGAGACCCAAAATCACTCTCCTGGGTGACTTTAATTTCCATTTGGAAAATTTGGGATCTAAGGACACTCAGATTCTCCTAGATACCCTGGATTCTTGTGGTCTTACTCAATTGGTGGTCGGTCCTACTCATTTGGCTGGGCATACACTCGATGGAGTCTTCTCTAATTACCTCAGGTTGAAGGTGGGCCCTCCGGTTCCCTTAGCTTGGTCCGACCATGCGGCCGTCCCGCTAGAACTGTCTTTTCAGGATACTCTTCCTTCATTTGCAGATGCTAAGGAGTGGGAACTCAGAAGGAACCTTAAAGCCATTAATAATGTGGTTCTCTCTCCTTTTTTGAATGATTTGATGCCGACAGAACTACAGGATGCTAATTCTGCTGCACTTGAACTAGCAAGTACTATCTCAGGGGCTTTGGACATTGTGGCCCCCCTCAAATTACATTACTCTGCGAGAAAGAGTCCGTCGGCCCCTTGGTTCTCCGACAGACTTAGGTTGTTGAGACAAGGATGCCGGAAACAGGAGAGGCTCTGGAGGGCTCGGCTGGATCCCTCAGAGAGAGAACAACATAAACTCTGTCTAAGGGATTACAAACTAGCCATTGTGGAGGAGAAGAGGGCCTATTTTTCCAAGATCACTGCCTCTCTTAACTCCCCCAGAGATCTTTTTAAAATCATTTACTCCTTATCCTCTCCCCCGGTAGTTGATCCTATAGCGGATTCGCAGGAGTTGTGTGATAACATCTCAGCCTTTTTCCACTCAAAGATCACCGATATTTACAACGCTCTTGAATCCGTGAATCTCGGTCTGCCCTCCCCTATTGATTGTGCTTCCACCAGAGATCGGAGTTTGTCTGATTTACAATCCCCGAGTTTTCTGACCTTTCCCCTTCTTACGCCTGAACTGATGATACGGCTCTTGGATAACACCAAATCGGGCTCTCCTTTAGATCCCTGCACGCTGAAAGTTCTGAAGGCTTGTCGGGTTGTGCTTATCCCTCCCCTCATGAATGTTATGAATCGGGCAATCTCGGAGGGAGTGTTTCCCTCTTTATGGAAAATGGTGGTTGTCAAACCCCTTCTTAAAAAGTCTACTTTAGATCCAGGGGTTCTGAAAAATTTCAACCCATCTCACTTCTCCCTGCCCCTGCAAAGATGCTGGAATCTCATCTAAATCGGCACCTTAGCTCCTTTTTAGGAGATTCGGCGCTCCTGGACCGCTCCCAGCATGGCTTTAGGAGATCTCATAGTACTGAGACCACCCTTACGGCAGTTGTTAACCACTTCCATGCTAATGACAAGGTCAGCTCGTCATGCAGTACACTGGACCTGTGCTAATGACGAGCTGACCTTGTCATGAACAATGGGGTTTGAAGAAGTCCAGCATCCTGCAGGAATCGCCTTAGCATTGAAGTTGTTAATAATATCCGCTGCCAGGTTGATAAAGGCTACACCACCCTCCTGGTCCTCCTGGACCTGACGGCGGCGTTTGACACTTTGTCTCCATCTATTTTGGTCACCCGCCTCAGGGATATAGGGGTCGGAGATCTTGCACTGAGACTCCTGGCTTCCTTTCTAAATGAAAGGGAGCAGAGAGTGAAGCTGGACCAGTTTTTTTCTGCCCCTAAACCTGTGCACTGTGGGGTCCCCCAGGGCTCTTCATTGAGCCCTACTTTATTTATTATCTATGTGGCCCCACTAGCCAGGGTAGTTAGATCTTTTTGGTTGGAAGTACTGTCATATGCCAATGACACTCAAATAATGGTCTCCCTTACGCCGCCCCTGAAGGATTCTGCTCTGAACTTCAGGAATTGTATGGAGGCCATGTCTCAGTGGATGGTACAGAACTTCCTGAAACTAAATGAGGAGAAAACTGAGGTGCTGATTTTCGGGGGCAATCAGGATATCTGGTCCAAAGACTGGTGGCCTGCCTCCCTCGGGATTGCCCTCTTCCCCGTCAGGTTGCTAAAAACGTACAAGTCTTTGTGGACACTGCTCTCTCCTTTGACAGTCAGGTCAGCAGGACTGTCTCCACCTGCTGTGGTATCATCAGGGTCCTCAGAAAGATTGCCCATTATCTCTCCCCAGATGCCCGCAAGCTGGCCACTGTGGCATTAGTCTCCTCAAGACTGGACTACTGTAATGCCCTCTATGTGGGCATAAATAAGAGCTTCATCCATCGTCTCCAGATGGTCCAGACGCAGCGGCAAAGATGGTCTTAAACCTTCCTAGACTCGCCTCGGCCACGGCAGCCCGGAGAAGCCTACACTGACTTCCCATTCAGTCCAGGATTTCTTTTAAAATTCTCTATCTTGCCTATGGGGCCCTTCATGGCACGGGTGTTGTGAGTCTTAAGTCAGTTATTCATCTCTACTCTCGCAGTCGACCCCTTCGTTCATCTAATAAAAATCTTCTTGAGGTTCCCAAATTTGTTAGAGCCAAATGGGGAGGCAGAGCATTTTCCTCGGTTGTACCCAGGCTATGGAATTCTCTTCCTCCTGAACTCCTGGGGCTACCGTCAATTGCGCTGTTTCGTAAAGCACTGAAACCTTGGCTTTTCTCTGAAGCGTACCTGTAGAGTACCTCATCGGTTACTACATATTTCTGGACCTGCTTAGGCGCCTTGATGCCCTTGGGCTAAGTTGCACGATATAAGACTCCCATCATTCATTCATCATTCATTAATTCATTCATTCATCCAGCTCACTACCATCCTCCTCTTGTAACCAATACTGAGGACACTCTTTGCGGTCTTTTTACCTGCTCACCTCCGCTGAATCCTGTCTCTGCACTGTATCTCTGCTGGTTTACACTGTATGCCAGTGGTGGTTGTGGCACCTGACTTTGCTGATTTGCTATCTGCTATTGTTGCGGTTGCTGTTGATTTACCTCAAACTGCACCTGCGGATTCAATGATGTATTTTCCCCATTAAGTCTTGACGGACATTTACACTCTTTCTTCCAATGCCCTAACTTGCCACAATTAACACATTGGGAATTTCTTCATCAATTCATCAATATTTCCTACTAATTTAGGTTTACCCTTAAAACTTCCTTGATTCCCTGCATTCTTACTTTTCATTTGCGCTACTTGTTGTTCCGCTACCTTCACTTGTGCCCACATGGCTTTCTCTTTCAACTTTTTCTGTTTTGCATCAATTTCTTCACCGCAATATTTCGCCTGTCTCAGTACTTTGTCTACTGAGCTCGTCTGCCATCCTATCATGCTGTGTCTAATCATGTCTGAAATTTCTGGGTATTTTATTTTTCAGCCTCTCTATTACTTGTTCGTACTTTCGCATTACATCTGGTGATGGAGCTCCTGTTACTTTATCTCTGGGATACTCTTCCCATGGCCATTGTACAGCTATTTTGCATTCTGTCCATAAGTCTGCTGGTACCACTATGTCAAACAATCCATCCAAATCGATCCACAAAACTTTTGACACTTTTACAAATTTGTCTACCTGTCGATACTATTCCACTGGTTTCTCTCTCAGCCTAGGAAAATCATTTGTAAATGACAATATATCTTGTCTGCTCCAAGGAACATGTACATATCCTCCTCCAGGTATCTCTCTCATGGGAAACTCAGTTTTCATTGTCTCTTTTTCCCTGATTGGAAAAGCTAATGTCGATTTATCACTAATTTCTTCTTTCTTCTTTGCGCACTTAACCCTCCATTTACTTACATCTCCCCATTTTCGCAACAGCACAATCAACTCTTTTATTTGTACTAACCTTCCAGCAGTATTCATGTTCTCAATGTCTCTTTCTGCAAAATCTACTCTATATGATTTCTGCAATGATTTAATTTTTGAAAATTCTATTCCAAATTCACTTGCCAATTCTTCCAACTGTTCATACACCGTTTTGGCCTTCCATGTTATGCTTTTACACAAAAACATAAGCTAATCATCCGTTTTTAGTCTGTCTGTTCCAATAGTTCCAATGATTAATTCATCCATGTCTACTTTTAGTTTTGCCACATCCAGCACTTTTTATTGCTGCTCCTTTAATTTTAAAGTTTTAATCCAATCACTCATTTCTTTATCTGATGGTCCTACAGGTGTTTGCGTTAGATCTATTTTATCTACACTTCTCTCTGGGGTTGTAGAGTCAGATTCTGCTCCAATCGGGTATCTGTATGACGAACTTTGGTTAAAAGTCAATTCAGGTGGATTCACATTTATATTCTGCTTTATTTCTGACAAATCAGGATAAATATTCTCTTTTACTTTCTGCAAACTCTGTTGCAAGGGAATTGTCAAGCTTGGCTCTTTTATTCTTTGATTTTCCAATACTGGTATTACAGGTCCTATTGTTACTGGGACAGTTACTGCTTCCATATTCTGAGTAAGGTTTTGAAGCAGCTCACGTGTGGAACGTTCATAATCAGAAATATCTGGTTGTACTTCATTTTGCTTTTCAGCACTTAGCACAGTTTTATGCAAGTCATTACTTTGCACAGGAGTACCTGAATCTCTAGCCTCTCCTATCGGTGTACTTGGAATATATCTTGTTTCTACTCTTTGAGGGAACTCTCAGAAATTTGATGGTTGTCTCGGAGTTTCACTAACTTTCTCATCTGCTATTGGAGCATTCGGGGTAGTCCATGAAGAACCTGGTAGATATGGTGGCGGGCTCCTATTTAATATTTCCTCCAATACAGCATCCTCTGGTTCGCTTTCACCATAACTTTGGTTCCCTATCTCTACATTCTGTTTCTTTTCTGTGCATTTCCATCCCTCATATTCATCCACTAATCAAACTGGACATATGCCATCACACATGTTACCATTTCTCCATCTACGCATTCTACTTCCATGTGTTTCTCCCCATAAATCTCGACCTCTCGGTCTGATATGCCTGCTTAACCTCTCGCTTTCCAATTCATGCATCTCATCTTCCCATTCAACCAGTGCCTCAAATTGAGTCGGTCTAGGTCTCGGCGCAAGCTTCATCATTCTGTCTCTCAGATTTCTCAAAATTGACAAATCAAAAGATCCTCCTTCTGGAAAAGCTAACACACCATCATCCTTGGTATACCGTACCCAATTCTCCAACCAAACACACGTATGGTAACCATATTTTGACAACATATGAGAAGCAGGTGTCTTTGGCGGAGGAAGTGTTTTTCCCTCTCTCGTAACTTCCTCTTTGTCTTTTACAAACATATTTTTCAACTTTTTAAACCATGAAGGTTTCTTCTTGTCTTCGTCATAATAGTAGTAAGCCATTTTCAACAAATTTCCTGTTTTCAAAAAGATCGCGTACTATTCTATTGCTGTTTCCGTAACACCAACCTATCACAGCGCGGTTCACACTAGCGTACCAATTAGAACAAGCTACGTCACTATAGTGCTCAACCAATAGCTCTCGCTGCTTTCTGTGATGCACCAATCAGCCCTTTCTCCGTCTTGGTCACGAGGACCAATCCCAGCACAACACTTTTGACGTCACCAGCGCTCCGGCTTCTGCATCGCCGACTGACCCCTCCTTTACAGGATTTTTCAAGAAGCTGTATTTACAAGATATTTTACAAAATCAGTTAGTAACTTACAGAAAACAATACCATTTGCCTGTTTTGCTGAACAAAGTGATAGAGTTTTTCTCAATCACACAAGTATTCTGTATATGAAGTAGACAACGCTTACCTCCACAGATTTTTAGACTCGTTCATAAAGTAGCACTACCCTCTACCTTACCCTTCTATCAGGCAATAACAAACTTGTTTCTCTAGGAAAGCACATACAGAGATCTTTTTCACCTCCTTATAGACAATCCCAGAGTTTCACCAGAAAGCGTATTGCTATTTCATTTACACACGTTCATACAGAAATCCATATTCATATACACATGAACTCTGTATCCCCAGTAGGCAGCACTTACCTCTAGCCCACCACAGAATTCTTCTATCGTTAGTAAAGTAGACGCAAGTCCTTTACCCTTCCATCAAGCTCAGGTTTAGTCCTACTACTCTCCCAGCAATAAGTTTTAATCAGGATACACAATGATCCCTGTACTTGAAGGCTAAGATTTTATAGACTGTCCTCACTATTCATTTATCCTTTCACACCTAATGTCCCTAACAGTGATATGCGACAATACCAACGCAGTATACGATGATACTACTTCTTTGAAACAGACCAATGCACTGTGCGACTTTACTTGCCACACTTCCTCTGCCTACAGACAGAGGCACTAGCTTCACGCAACACTTGGAAGCCTTTTCAGAACTATATATAACGTAATACGGACTCAACAGATGTTAGTTCATAATTTTGTACATTAAATTCTATATAGTACTTTATACATAACCTTAGCTAATTTCCTTAGCAACAACTACTCTGCTACCAAGATATAACTGCTACAGCGAAACTCCAAAAATCATTTCTAATCAACATCACCCTCCTGAAACCTCCGAGCACACATGAATTCGTCAGTGGGGCCCATAACACTGCACATTTAGTCTGTTCACTTAATTTGCCTTCAAGGATTGGTGAAACACAAAGGAGTAATGCTGTAACATTTGGCGGAGTGTCTAAACCTATTTAACCAGTTATTATTTACACCTACAGTTTTATATGATTTGCCATGGTTTTAACAAACATGAATTTTATTCAGACACACCACCATAGTGGCAATGGATCTGCTAGAAAGAAAATCAGGCGTAGGAAAAATTATAAGACCAGCTTTAATATTCCATATTCTGATTTTATCAAACGCAAAACTTTAATATGTCTGACATTTAAGCATTAATTAATTCTTTATTCAGTAAAATATTAAACTTTATTTCAGAATGATCATTTTTATTTAGAGCTCGGAAATAGTCATTTATTTAGAAGTCAGTTAAAAGTTTAGCAAAGAATAGATAGTTCCAAACTTTTTCTCTCCTAACATCCCTAACTAATACCCTCATCTTATCCTTCAGTCATGCAAAGCAAACAAGAAAATAAATCAAAGTATCTTACATCCAGGAATCGATCTGCAATCCGACAGCACTTCGAGATGAAATTGAAAGAGCGACATGCTTCTAAGCAAAATCAGGGGGTTTTATACACTAATTTCCTAACTTAGTCTATCTAAAAAGTAACTAACATCACCAACTCGGGTTCTGATTTGAACAAATTTGGGATGGGTGAGCATCTCCTCACCATTACAACATCATATTCATGGTGAATCAGCAGTTTAATAAAGGGGTATTGTTTAGGACAGTCTTTGGCCTGGTCACTTCCTTGACTTCTTACTTCACGCTTCTTTCCCACGTTCAGAACACTCGAGTGTCCATGTTTTGGCAACCCTCCTGACTTCCAGGGCACAGTAGCCTTGAACTTCCCATCGAGCACAGGCAGTTCACTCTCTCTTGCAGGCTTTGAGTGCGCATGCGCAGTCCAGCACTTGCTCGCAGTTTACCAGAGCAGCCATATTTTCACTAGGCCTCAGAGGCCACTTTTGGAACTATCATAGAAACAAACAAAAATTCATGTTAAATATGGAACTGAAGCCCTTCTGTTTACCTCCCTCCGTACTAATGTTTTCCTATTAGTTGTTACCTAGCAAGTAAGCCACATAAATACGTTTCATACTTACATATCCGATGACTTCTTAGCACAATAACGTGTACAATAAGCACATTCATATTGCGTTTATTTATATTTAAGCTGTGCATTATTTCACATCACAATAACAATACAAATTAGTTAATTATATTGCTTTATGCAGGCAAAATTAGTATTCCCACGTGTGCATTTGTGTGCATCTTATACTATTGTTGGTTATTTCACCACAACACACCATTAGTAAACGTTAATGGTATGGAACATTGATTTCACAAGGGGTACACAACATTTTGTTTTGCCACCTTGCTCCATCAAGTTCACTGTGGGTGAGTCCCAGATTATGAGGCTCCCCCACAGTAAAAGCTCAACCATTAGGTGCTCAAAAAGAGAAAAATCCGGGCAGCTCATAGTGTCAGAACCACCTTCTAACAACGTCCTCAGCGAGATTCCAAACCTCTGTCGAGACCACTCCATCGGGCAGCCGTGTCTCAGGTGAGACCCACATAACGGGCACCAATTTGTGGGAGTGAGCCTTTTCAGGGGCCCACCAGTGCAGGGGTTCTCCCTTCTTTGTCCTCAAATCCTTGGACTGACAAAATAGAGATTAGCACGGAAGCTGTAATATTAAACAAATATTGTATTATTAACAATCATGAGTGGGAACTACATCCATACAAAACCCTCAGGCAATGTATGAGGTAGTACATGGAATACAGAAACCAGGTGCTTATATACACCTTTTACTGCAGCGTAAGCATGGAGACTCAAAAAGAGGCGGTACAATTATGCACAAGAATAGCTATTCACAAATATGGATAAGTAGAAAATACTCAGTCAACAAAGTGGGAGGAGTAACAAACTGCTTGCATTAGTTTAAATAGTCTGACAGTTATATTTAAGACAGGTGCATTTTAACAGCTACAAGCCTTTCTGAGCATGTGCAAGACTCTGGCTCAGTACTCAAGAAGTTAATTATAGTTGATGACTCAAGCGAAATACAAGGGCAGGCAACAGTGAAGACAGGAGAAGCACATGGCGAGCACATGGCTAACTAGAATGGCTGCCGAAAACAAAATTGCTTCAGCTCATGCTGACATCGATTTCTGCTAATTTCCACAACACCACAGGTGCATTGTGCAAAGAGAAGGTACATTTGGGTGTGCAGTAGAAAAGACAAATTGGGAAGAGGCCAGACATTTCTTTAACAATTCAATAATGCTATTTAACAATCAAATGTTTTAACTCTCTTATTAGTTGTGTCCCTCAATGTTGTCGGAGGTCACCAGCTGCCACTCTTATCCTGAAGAATTTCCACAAAGCACTTGATGGACGATGGGGATATCCTTAAATGAGATATGTTGGAGTACAGACAGTCACTGTAGGACCCTTACAAATGGTCTAACATGTTCCTCCCATTGGACCTGACTATAGGGTGAGGTGTCTGAGTTTGAACAGGTTAGAGTTCAGTAAGAAATTATATTTAATACAAAAGTGTAGTGTAGCGTAGCCTAGAGGCGATGAGAGAGGCCACACAAGCTGATGTGGAAAATGCAACAAGGTCATTTAGCACACTTGGTCGTCGATCTATAAGGAAGAATTCATTTTCATGCCTTGACTCTTGACACATCTGGCAGGTGGTTGTCTACGTCCACAATGTTTCTGATCGGTTTAGAGGTTGAGCCAGTGTTGTCACATTCATAGCTGGATTAATTGGATAGATTAACTATTAATTTAGTGTCATCTGTATATGTGTAGAATGTAGGCCCAAAATAGTCTTCATGTATAAATTAAGCAAGAAGGTAGCTTTAGGGAAGCCTTGCGGGAGCCATTATGAAATACCAGAAACAGTGTGACAGTATTGGCCTGAAATCCGTTGCTGTGTTCTGCCACTTAAAGTCCACAGTCTGGTAAAGATTGTCCAGTGCTATCAGTGCTGTGATTTGGGCAAAAGCCTGATTGGGTAACATCCAAAATGCTGTTCTGTTCTCATGGGCGTAGGAGCAACTACATTTCTGGGGGGGACAGGGACAACCTTGTGGACATTCCAGTGACCATATACAAATCGACCATTGTGACAGACAATATACCCATTAAACGTATACAATCGTATAGTTATGAAGAGAAATATTGAGAAAGGCAGGCATGTAGTCACAGTTTGCAAGTATGCTTTATTGTTATTTACATTCCCAATAACGACCAAATGGGGAAGAAAATATGTATATGAATCTTGCATCTTCATGCACAAAGCAAATCCTGCATTGCCGATCCCTGGTGAGTTGCAGCTACTACTGCTGAAACTAGACCAATGGAGGTACCTATGGGTGAGGTGGACTGCCTCAAGGGTATTGTGACCTCAGCGACAGAGTCACTGTCGCTCTAGGGTGCGCTGCTTTGTAGGCTTGCCTGCAAGACTGGAGGTGAACTTCAGTATGGATTGTGGTGGTCAGGCCTTCAATCACCTGGCAAGATGGCCCTGGCTCTGCTGCACTTGAATGCAGTCAGAGTGTTAATATAGTTTTATTGTTCAATTACTTAAAATCATTAAAGTATACTGTCATTATTAAAAAGAACCAAGTTAAAATCCTGTGTATGTTATTACAAACTGGTAGAACATAAAACCTTAAAATTAGTCTCACCCAGCCCTCATCTGTACGTTACTAAATTCCAGCGGAGTCTCATCCATCTCTCATCAGTAAGTTACTATATTTTGTTGGAGTCTCATCTACCCCTCATCAGTAAACTAGTGCACTTCAAGCGAGTGTCATTCACCCCTGGTTTCATTCTTTCAGTGAGATCTCACACACATCCTATCTCTGCTCTTCCCTTGTTCTATGGCACTGCATTCATACTCTTGTACCTTACTCTTGACCATCAGTCCCACCCAGCAGTCATGGACTCACACAAGTTGCGCCATCAATCCCCACTCACACTCAATGAAGCCCCACTTACTGCCCTAGATGGACTCACATAATTCAATAGGTTTCGAACCGCCCCCATGCTCTCTCCATGCACTGCACAGGAGTGTACGGGAATGACATTACTGGCCTCATGCGTCAGAGGAGACTCTACTCTCCTTGCATCACTAGCCTTGTGCACTACATTTGGGCCTCACTCATTCTCGGTCAATGGCTTGGAGCACTTTGTAGAACGTGCACTCGTTCGTTTTTCATGGCGGCTCTCATGTGTCAGTGGCCCTCAGAGTCTTAAACCATTGTTTTCTCCATTTCAGTGCTCGTATTTAAGCCTACATATGTTGTATATTTTTCACGTGGTGTAATCTTATAGACTCTATTAACTGTACATCCTCTGCTTTCTTTGCCCTGATCTACAATTATACATTATATTCACGTGATTTTGCGCATGCATATATGTATGTAGAGAAATCGAGAGAGCTCATATATAATGCACATTTTCCTGCCATCTGCACTCACCAGCTCTGTGTTTGCTCTTGCACTAACATTATATTGCCCAGAGAGGCACAGCTAAGTAATCAAGACCACACTTAAACAGATGTTGATAAAACAAAGTCTGCAGATCTCAGTTTTTAATGAGCATTTCTCTACTGTTAAATTCTAGCAGGTTTGATTTCCTACTGTGATTTAATGCTGCCAGCCTGTAGCATATAGTGAAAAACTAGACCAAAAACGTTCTGATGGACCATACACCTCGTTCTTTTAGAGAGTAGGACAGGCAGGAGGTAGTTGCGGGTTAACAAACCACACATTTTAATATTTTTCCGGCTCTGGGGAATTTATTTGACAGTGAACGACTTCTTAAACCTAGATATATTGGGGCAGATTTATGTTAACTGGCGCATCCCCAGGGATGCGCCAGTTAATGTGCGCCACAGTGCGCCACAGCTCCGCCACCCATGGTGCGCCACATTTATAATGCGGCGCACCATGGGGCAAAAACGGCACAGATGCGTGACGCATCTGTGCCGTAAAGGTGACGCATTGCTGGAGTTGCGTCGCAAGCGCGACGCAGCTCCAGCAAGGCTCGGGGGTGCCCCATCTTAACAATGCTGCGTCAAGACCTACGCCTGCTTCAAGCAGGCGCAGGCTTTTGACGCAGCATTGGCCAGAAAGTGACTGAGTGAAATCTTATAGATTTCACTCAGCCACTTTTGCGAGGCGCACCTGCCCCGGAACGCCCACCCTGCGCCGGAACGCCCACAAGCGGGGCAGGGCTTTACAACGTGACGCATCTGCCTAGATGCGTCACGTTGTAAATCGTTCGTAGGGATGCGCCACATTTACGCCGCCTTGCGTGACGCAACAGCGGCGTAGACGTGGCGCAAGTGCCTCATAAATCTGCCCCATTGTCTTGGAGACTGCAAAAGAAATGGCCATTTTAAGAATTTTCAAAATGGTACTCTTCCCCAGCATCTCTCATGGTGAAACATAGCATTTGTAAGGTTCAACAAAGGTCTGTGCTCCTCTGGATCCATTTTCAGGTTACACTGGGCATGCATAGGTTTTTAATGAGTTCAGCGCGGGTCTACAGACACTAAACATAGGTTCAGCTGCAATTTTTTTGTTTCAATTTGGGGCAGATTTACAAGCCCCATGCGCCTCATTTACGCCGCCGTTGCGTCACTTTTGTGAAGCAGCGGTGGCGCAAATCCTGTTCCATGGTGCGGGGGTACTTACAACGTGACGCATCTGGGAGATGCGTCACGTTGTAATGCCCTGCGCCACATGTAGGCGTTCCTGTGCAGGGGGGGAGTTCCGGCGCAGGAACGCCTCCTAAAAGTGGCTGAGTGAAATCTACAAGATTTCACTCAATCACTTTTAGGCCCATGCTGCATCAAAACCCTGCGCCTGCTTGAAGCAGGCGTAAGGATTGACGCAGCATTAACTAGATAGGGCCCCCCGAGCATTGCTGGAGCTGCAACGCAACTCCAGCAATGTGTCACTTTTACGGCACAGATGTGTCACGCATCTGTGCCGTTTTTGCACCATGGTGCGCCGCATTATAAATGCGGCGCATCCATGATGGCGGAGCTGTGGCGCACAATCACTGGCGCATCCCTGTTGATTTGCAGGAATGCACCAGTTATTGTAAATATGCCCCTTGGTTTTTAGTGGCATTTGCGTCAAAATTGTACAAACAATGTTCAATAAGACATATGTAAGGCACTTGCACATCGGATCTTAACCATGGCCCCTCCTGCTAGCAGTGTTCTTCCAGTAACACGTCTACAACAAGGCCCCTCCTGTGCCATCAGAGTCGCTCCTTTGACACAGTCTATTATTGAGAACTGGTGATGTACTGCCTTTTAATGAAATGAAAGAAAAGATCCCCCATCTTCCCATCCTAACTCCCCCTCCCTCCCGCGAACTGGTGTGCAATTGTGTTGTATTAAGGTGCAGCTTGTCAAAGATGAAATCATGGGTCATCGTCCATTTATTGTGTTGTGGAGGCCAAGCTTGTGAGACGGAGAAGGCGGAGATATTTAGGACATGTGATCTCATTCATCTCCATCGACAAGAGAGAAAGCAATGGTTGCCAGGCATCTGTAAAGCTGGCCATAGCGTTCGATAGGGAGGCCTGTATGCGTTCCATTCCCATAACATACCAAAGTTTATGTAGCAAGCACAACCGTGTCGGTCTCATCGGGGAGCCCCAGTCTGATAGGATGTTCTGTGTGGCGGCTCCTAAAGCTATCCCCATTAGTCTACCTCATTTGGATTTAAGTGGGCCAGTTATGGGATTGGGCAGCCCCAAAATCACATAAACATTAAGCTGCGGTATCTCAGTATCAAATTGGCAGTCAGTGTCATCCAAAACATCTTTCCAGTAATTCTGTAACTCTCTACAGTCCCATAGTATATGTACCAGAGTGCCATCCTCACTGCAGCCACGCCAGCACAGTGCACTTCGTGTTGGATTCCCCTTATGCAAGCGGGCCGGGGTCAGATGTCAAGACATGGCCACCTGCTGTATGATTCACGCAATAATAGATGTCTACCCATTCTTTACTCGTCAGTTCTCTCTCCCAACTCCGCTGACCTGAAGTGTGCTGCATGAGGATCCCACCTCTAAGCATATCGTAAAGCTCAGAAATCATTGCCCTATAAGTAATGCTTGGTGTACTACCACTTCTCAAACTTTGTGAGTTTCCTGGCTGCACCAGAGTGAACGTCGGTATGAAGGAGCTAGTGCCGGACCTGGAAATAGCAGAAGCGTTCTGTGTCCGGAAGCCCATAGTCAACTTTAAGGTCTTGAAAGGGGATGATGCCCTCAAGATCGAAGAAATGGCCTGCTGACCGACATTTAGATGCCCTCCAGACTGAAAATGCCCTTGTATCCATGCCTGGGGAAAACTCTTTATTATCAAAGAGAGGTGTCATGGTAGAGGGAAATGTTGTCAGACCTTGTTTTACTGCCACTCCACCCCAGACCCTCAGTAAAGTCCTTGTAATAGGGGAGACCAGGAGGCTGGGAGATCTGTGTATCCGTTTAAGAAAAGGGACCTTCCAAAGACCCAATTGAGCTATCACCCTATCCTGGAAAAGCCAACCCTTTTTAGATTTGGGAGTTTCCATTCAACAAAGTACCACAGCTGTGCCATATGGAAGTATTCTAGACCGTTAGGAATACCTAATCCCCCCTCGTCCGGTCTCAATTACCTTAGGTCTTTGCGTATTCTGGGTCTCTTCCCTCCCCATATGAAATGATTGATGGCTCGCTGTAGAGCCTGTAGAGTGCCCGGGGGGTGGCCAGATTGGAATAGTCTGGAAGAGGGACATCGCTCTGGGTAGGAGCGACACCTTAACTGCTGCTACCATGCCCAGCAGGGTGAGCGAGTGGTGCTTCCAGTCATTCAGGTCTTTTGTGGTTCGCTGGAGTAATTTAGAATAATTGAGGTGTAGCATCTGGGACACTGACACTGCCAGCTCTATGCCTAGGTAGGGGATAGAAGAATAAGTTGGTATACCCGCATAGGTCATACCTTTGGGAGGGAGTGTTTGGCAGTCCGGCTGAAGCCTAAGGATCGAGAACTTACCCATATTGACTCGCAAACCTGAGACCTGACCTTAGTCCTCCAATTCTTTCAAGAAAGCGGGGACCGAACGGACTGGGGACTCTAGGGAAGCAATGATATCATCAGCGTATAAACCAAAAGGGCTGCCCACTATCTAGGCGACAGTGGGCAATCCTGTTGGGTCCCCTGTTGTATCTCATAGGGTGTGGAAGTTACCCCATTCATCCTAATCAAAGCCTTGAGGTTAGTATAGAAACTCGATACCCACGCTCTAAACCTGTCCATAACCCAAAGTGTACAAGGGTCCTATCTAAGAAGCGCCAATCCACCCAATCAAATGCTTTTTCAGCGTCCACCGACAGGAGGGGGGCTTTCGTCTTATTGTGGTGAGCTTTGTCTATGAGATGAACTATGCGCTTAATATTATCACTACTCTGCCGGGACTGTATAAAGCCAGATTGTTCCGGGTCGATTATACCCGGCATAAGGGGGCCCAGGCATTTCGCTAGTATACCCGTAAACAGTTTTAAGTCTATATTAAGCAACGAGATTGGCCAATAGGAGCTACATTTAGAGGCATCCTTGGCCGGTTTGGGTAGCACCACGATTAAAGCCAATAACATCTCCTGGGGGATTGTGCCAGGACCAGTGAAAGAATTAAAAACTCTGGTAAGTATTGGAGCTATTGCTGGACAAAACATCTTATAAAACCCAGCTGAAATTCCATCCAGTCCCAGTGATTTCATGGGTTTAAGGAAATACAGTATTTCTATTTCAGTGATCTGTTCTTAAGATATTACAGTACAGCTCACAGATTGAAAACATCTTGTGGTTTTTTCCCCTGGAGTTTCATATAGCTCGAACTTGACCCGAAGGTATCAGAGTGCTTTACAGGAGCACCAGTTGCATTACAGAGGGACACATTCATTTTATTATGCACGGGGAGATTAAATGACTTGCCCAGAATCATTGGTTGAGCGTTGCTCTTTAGACGGGATGGAGGGAGAGGCCGGGCTTGTGTTAAGCACTTTGTTTCTCTGCAGCACCTTTTCTGGCTGCCTTTTGGTGCCTTGATACCCGTCAGATTAGGCGCCTATGGTCTGGGACTACCGACCACCCCCTCCCTGTCCTGCGCACCACCACATCAACCCTTAAAGTAATTAGTCATGTAAGGAGTTTTCTTTGGAAGACAGAGAGTCTCACGACCCCCCGGCCGTATTTATTAAAACATGGAAACAAATTCAAATTTGTTGAAATAAAACAATATTTACACAATCATTAATATGCAAAAATTCTGACATTAGATTTACAGCAATGTAGACAGGTATGAAAGGGCTAACCTTAACAAATGTCTAATACAGAGTTTTTCCTAACCGAATCTAACATGCTACGTATGAATTTTGCATACCTAGCATTTTTGCCCTACGGCAAGGTCGCTAACTGGTGTCAGATCCTTATTACCCAGCTGCGCCCTCTTGTATGAGTGCGCATGCACCACAGGGCCCGGTTACCGGGAGTGTACTTTCCCTCTCCTGGTTAACCCGTATGCTCCGTGAACTCCATTAAACCAAAGGAGGGCCCTTACACTCTGCGCCGTTTAATGACGTCATAGTGTACGTGCGGGGTGGCTAACAGCCCAAAGAAAGCATGACTCCCTCCCTCATACCCATCCGACCAAGCGGATATCCTGCCCCTGAAGTTCTAGGAGAGACCATTGGCCCCTCCCCCAGGGCAACCACATTCGAGAATGGTGACGCCCCCTAAGGACCTTAAATTGACTGCTCACCGATCATGACCTTACCGCGACAGGCCAGCATAGTTGACCGACAATCGCCCCCCCCCCCCAAACCTCCCACTCTGAAAGGTCATACCTACCTAGAAAAACCTTCCAACCATGCCAAAATATTCTTAGTCAGCAAATCATTGCCAGCCCCAGACAGGTGGACCCCATCCTGTAAGTAGAAATGGTCCCCCCAGATGCACCCATGTGGAATATTCTGCAATTGAGGTGATCAAAATATTTTTTCAATCTTGCTGTTGATCCTCTTTACCGAGTGATTCAACGCCCTAACAGAGTCCATTGCAGCCTAGAAAAGGAAACCTTGAAACCACCCTGCTCCGCCCTCTGTCAACATTCACCTGAAAGGAAAACGGGTTTAGCGCTCTTAACATACGAGTGACCAACAACCCATACTACTTGTGTCCTCTTCCTGTGTTCTTGAGTTCTTGAGTTCGTCGTGATGAGGGTAGATGCTGTTGATGACCCGGTAATAGTTTCCGCCCTACGTCACAGGCCCAAGAAACTGAAACATAAACAATACAACAAGGCAGGTGTAAGCGTGAATTAGTTGTACCTCACAACATGTGCAGCTGCACATAATGTTTATAACTGTTGGAAGACCATCTCCCAATCCTCTTTACACTGCTGGCATGCAACCCTCTCGCTGTTGCTTCAGTGGCCGCTCCTATTCTGAATGAATGTGTCCCAAAATCCTTAGGATTTAAATTTAAACCCGCCATGCTGATTGCCATTGCCAAAACTCTTTGGAACTGAAACCTGGTCAATGGGGTACCGTCCGCATGTATTAACAATGCTCCCACTGCTGCGCCTACCCGTTACTTGATAAATGACTCTACATGGGACACTGGGCAGCGAGGATTAGTCCACGCCCGGTGGAGTATCAAACTATCCCCCGGGCCTCCTGATCTGTTTTTGATTTAAGTATGGTTATCAACAGTGTGTCAACTGCTAGCCACCAATTCGCTTACTCGTAATGCCCAATAAAAGGCCAATGAAAGGGCGGCTCTGAATAGGAGTACCTCCCCTGAGGAGCTACAAGTGCCAGGCAAGGCATCCAATACTGCTGCAAGCCGCTCTAAACCTATTGGTTGTCTGGAATCAGTGGTAGTCACTTGCAGGCGCTGCCACCCCCTCAATGCCTTCCCCACTATGAAACTGTTTGTGGGATCTTTGGTCCCTTTTAGCTGCTCAAAGAAAGAGACGGCCGCCTTGTGTCTGCTAGCTGTTGCTGCTGAGTGCCCCTCTTTGTGTAATGTGTCCATGTACAGGGTAAAATTCCCCTCCTGATCCCACTTCTCCTCCCAGTCCTGACCCAAAAATGAGCAATAAGACATAAACGCCCCTTCATAAGCTGTCCTGGTCCTGGGGGCTAGGCTGGCTGCCACGAGGTTCTGTAGCTGGGGGCACCGATTTGCCAAAGTGTTGTTGGGAAGTGTGCCGGTGTTGCTTCTGCAGATGGTAGATGTTCCCTGAATACCTGCATCTTAAAGCGAGAGAGTGCGTCCGCTGCGTTATTCAAAACCCCTGGGACCTGTTTGGCCCTAAACTGTACATTCAATTTCAAGCATCTCAGCACAATCTCCTTCATGAGGCGGAGTATAAACATACACTGCGCTACCTATTGATTGATACATTCAACTACTGTCATGTTATCTGACCAGAAGATCACAGATTGATTTCGCAAATGTTCAGGCCATACCGTTAAGGCAACCCATATTGGAAACAGACCCAAAAAGCCGATGTTTGCTGTCAAACTGCTTTCTTCCCACTAAGCCGGCCACCGTTGTGCCACCTACTTGTTTCCAAATATGGCGCCAAACCCTACACTGCCCGCAGAGTCAGTCCATAGACCTAACTCCACCGACGTAGCGGGGGGACCGCACCACACTACTCTGCCGTTGAAATCCTCCAGGAATGCCATCCATATACGCATGTCCTGGTGAACCTCGACCGACAATCTAGTGCGATGGTATTTTTCCCGCAGGCCCTTCATGGCCTGCGCGATGGAGCGGGAGAAGGGGCATGCCATGGGTATTACTCTCAATGAGAAATTCAGCTGACCCAAGGTCTGTTTCAGCTGCTGTAGCGTCACCTTCTCTTTAACCAAACATTGTTGCAGAGCTATTCTGAATTTGCTGATTTTTTCTTTGGGTAACCTGCAACAACGCTCCACTGAGTAGAATTCCATGCCTAAACATTCCAAGGATGTTGCTGGTCCCACCGTTTTTCCTTGTGTCAGCGGGACCCCAAAAGCCCGCATGAGCTTGCAAAATTCCTGCAATGCCCACGCACACTCCTGTGAGCCCGCAGCGCCCAGAAAAAGAAAGTCATCCAGGTAGTACATGACATGATGGTGTCCCGTTGTCTGCCTCAAAACCCATTCCAGAAAGGAACTGAATGTCTCAAAGTAGGCACATGGAATAGAGCAACCCATGGGCATACACATATCCATATAGAATTTGACTTGAAAGGAAAAACCTAGCAGATGCTGATCTAGGGGATGCACTGGCAGCAGCCGAAAAGCAGATTCATTGTCTGATTTAGCCATCAGGGCCCCAGCCCAAGAATCCTCAACATATCAACTGCCTGGTCAAAAGACGCATACTTCACACTGCAAATGCCTTAGTCGATAGCGTCATTTATTGATGCGCCCCTAGGTGCTGAGAGGTTGTGGATGAGTCTGTACTCGCCCTTTTTTCCTTTGGGACCCCACCGAGGGGTGAGCAAGCAAAATTAGGTACAGGGATGTCATGAAAGGGACCCGCTATCCTACCCAGGCGCAGTTCTTTATCAAACTTTGTCGCCACCACCGCTGGGTTGTGCCTAACTGACAGTTGATTCCTACATTGTGGCGTCCCGGTATATCCCACCGCTGGGATCCTGAAGCCATGTGAGAAACCTTCCTGTAGCATCCTCGCAGAGGCATGGTCTGGGTACCTGTTCAGCCAAGGAATCATAGCCAGTACGTCAATGGGTGAGTGAGCTACCCGCAGGCCTCCCCCCCAATACTGTTTCCTTCTTCCTCTGTTTCCTGAGGTGTTACCTTTGGAGCGACATGCTGTTTCTGGGTGGGAAGAGTGGCCACATATTTAACATGTGTGTTTGAACTTACAAGTGCCCGCTGCCCTGGTGCATGTACGTCTGTTAAAATCCCAACACATGCCTTTGCGCTCCCAAACGGCCTCTGGCCTTACCGGCCGCGTCACCCCCTTGCGCTGGCCGAAAGGGCTGTTGGGGTTTGGTGGGATAGCCTTTGTTTCAGTTTGTGCCCTTACTGGCTGTTTGCCCACCTGTAAACCGGCCATACCATGAAATAGAATCGACCCTATCCCAGGATAATGATTGGTCAAACTCTTTGGCTTTCCTGAAGGCTATGTCATACTCCTTCCACCCATCCCCTCCATGCTTGTCGCTGAAAGATGTAATTCTACTCTGATAACATGTCATTTCTGCCTGCAAGTTGGGGGAACGCTCAGCCGTGACTGCCATAAAGACAGAGAAGACTCTAATCCAATTAATCAATGTCTCCTCCACCCTGACATTTGCCAATTGGGACCGCCATTCGCTAGGAAACATCCAGTCCTTCTGTGTCTTGGCATACTCCATTTCCCTGGTATCAGCTAACAGTGAAAACATATTAACGTACTTGCCCACCCAAATCAACTCTTTCACCCCCTGTGGAACATGCTGTGCCAGATTTTCTCTCCTGGAGGGTATTGTACCTAACCCTAGTACTGACAAAGCAACCACCTTACCACGTTCAACAACTCGCGTTGGTGCGACACTCTTGTCCTGCCCCGCGTCGCTGCCCGAACATGATGCTTGAGGAGCAATTGGTGCGCTTGGCGCACCCCCGCCACCCCTGGCCATCATGATCTTTGCTACCATTTTCTGCGCCTCTGCAGAAGGTAACACCCCCCAATTCCCAGCCAGGGGAGTGCTGCCGCTATCTGTGCTGCCAGCTCAGGGGGCACCTGACCAACTCGGGGAGGTGCAACAACTGGGGTGGGTGATAAAATGTCACGCACCGGGTTCACCACTGGTAACATTGTAATTTGCGTCGGGACCCCCAGGGGTGCTATGGTCAAGGGTGTTGGCTCTGTGGCTGTAGCCGCTACCACCGGCAAACTTATCGGGGTCCGTGGAGTAGGTATGTGTGCTACCGATGGTGTGGGTACTCCATCGGGGACCCTCCCAGGTGACCCCCCCCTACTACTTGTGACTTGGGAGCCCGCCAATTTCTCCTCTTGGCTCTGCCCCGCTTAAGCAAAGCATCTAGTTCCCCCCTGGGTTGAGGGGGCACTATAACTTACTTGGGTCTCCCCGATGGCCCTGCCTGATCATCTAACCTCTGACTCAGCTCCGCCACACTCTTCCCCAATTGGTCCACTTTCCCCATTCTCCTGTCCATAGCTGACATCTTGCGCATCATGCCTGCAGCATAAGCTCCATGCGGGAACGCTTAGCGCCGCGCCCACTCGACATTCCTTATCCTTTGTAATTGGTAAACAACCCACACTCAATGTCACCTATGGGCACGATGTGCCTTGTACCTGTATCAAAGTTGGAGGCTCACAGGCTAGCCGTAAGCACCACTCAACTGTGACCGAAACACCCCAGCTAGCCTGGGTGCTTGGGCGAGCGCACTCTAGCCCGGCGGCCGGACAGAAGCAGTGAAATGCAGGTCAGCCTGTGTCCTCGGATAGCGTTGTCCACCACGCCACTCTCCGTCAGCTCAATCCGCAGTGCCCCTTTGTGATGGCCTTCGATGAAAGGAAAGTTGGCATACAGTACTGTCACTCCAGAAAGAAATTTGCACCTTTGTAGCTGAAACCCAGCCCCCCTTTCTGTACCCAAAATTACCACAGGGCCACCCCGAAGGAAGGCCCACGATGAAAGGCAAGTTATAAAACAGTACTGCCTCCTGTAAGGAAATTGGACCTCATAGTTGAACCCACGCCCTTGCCTTGTACAATGTTACAGAGCTAGCGCCATATTAAACTACAACTTGTTCGCCCTTAATTCACTAGCGTGCTTGTCTATCTGAGCGTAGAATTACTCAACTGTAACTTCTTAGCGTTTTGTACAGGAAACCCAGGGAGCTTTTCAACTTTGGTCTCCAATCCACTTGCTAACCAGGACCGACCCTGCTTCGCCTGTATAAACAATACCTAACAGTACTACACAGTGCTCAAGTGCTAACACAGGAGCGTCTACTGCGGCCGACTGCAACCTTGAGAATGCCCGCAGTTGCTACAAAATCGCCACACACAGCGTGATAGAAACGTATAAAAAAGAGCATTTTTGTTTCACTTTATAAGCTTACTCTCTCATCAGGGTAAAACGAATGTTTTCTGTTCACTAAAGCCCCTACCCGCAACAATGCTGCGCGCTCTACAATGCGCGCCAAACAGCTCCTGGCACTGCTTCAACACGTGACCTGCACATACCGATGAGCCGTATGCTCCTGCTACCGCACTCCGCTTCTGTAGCACGGTACTTGTCCCCGCTATGGCCGCCAACCTCAATTACCAATGCGGGCCTCCCCCACCAGCTCCTGCTGCCTTACGTGTAATGCCCGCTTCTTTGACACCGCCACCGCGAGTGCGTGGTAATGATGCCGCGCCTGCTGCCGGGTTTCCGCCGCTCCATGAGGAAAACCTCCACCACACCGCAAGAAGGTTGTCCCGCCGCCGCAAAACCGCGAAATCTGCGCTCTCCTGACCTTTTAACTGCTGCAGCAATGGGGGCAGACCAGTTCAAGTTGGCCTGGCCCCTACCCTTTGACCCGGAAGCAATGCTATTGCTTCCGGGTCAAAGCATGAGTCGGCACCAATCGGTGGTGGGGCGCACCCGCCGCGTCATCAAGATGCGGCGAAGAGGGCAAGCCCCACCATCGAGGATACTGGGGGAAGGGGAGTCCGGTGCCCCGCCATACGTGCGAGGGGGCCGAGCGCCCCCCCCTTTCCTTTCACCATGGTTTTGGATTCAACTGGATGCGAAGGGGGCATTTTATCTAGATTTATCATTTCTTTGTGCTAAATTATTATTTTTAACTCTTTACGGAGACTATTAGTAACTTTTAAATGACCAATGGATTATACAATGCAGTGAATATTTTAACCATGGAGGTTCAAAACTTGATTTACTGTGGTTAATTCGTTAATAATCAATGATTTGTGTACAGCACAAGACCAAACTGTTCTGTAGTGATTTGTGTGCGGCCTTGCACAGATTCTCGACATCTTCACAAGCAGGCTGCATGCCTGGGGTTTAAGTTTAAATTGTCTCAATGTGGGCGTCTCTGGATGAGTTTGTCTCAAATAGGATGAACTACGTCTTTAATTTCTGTGGTTATAGTTGCTTTTAATGTGTGGTTACTTGTAAAATGTATGTTTTTTTCAAAATATAATAAACTAATTAACACATAATTCGGCAGCAAGCAAGACAAGAGACTGCATACGACCGAGTGATTGAGATATAAAGAGTGCAGCTGTCAGGACACTCCCTTCTCTAAACAGCGGGTGCACCTTTCTCTGAGATATTAAGAAGGGACAACTGGACTTGTGAGTAACAAGTTACACACAACTCTCTGCAGCAGGTCCCTCTGCCCACTGGCATCTCACGCAGGAACCCTGGACCTAGTAACACCCAACTCTCTGCCGCGGATGTCTCAACCCACTAGCAAGAGACCTGAAACAGAGACCGGAATAATATATGAACTGCTCTTTAAGTACATGTGCATGTATGTGCGCAATTGCTTTTGAGCCTTTGTGTTGGTTGTGTCTGTGTGCGTGTGTGTGCCAGTGTGCGGCCTGCTCTACTACATTCATGTGGGACAGGTGTTGCAGTTGGGGACAGGTTAGCACAAGAGGAATGTGCACCCCTTCAGGTAATCCCCCCAAAGAGGCATCTTTTATTGCTGTCCACAGCTAATGAGTCGGACACAGACACGTTGGTGTGTGTGCAGCACAGCAACGCAGGTCTTCACTGTGTCGAGGAACCCCTACGCCCATTTTAGAAGGATTGCACTCCCAGTCTCAGGGACTTTCAAGGAGTCAGACATAGTGCCCACACCATCAGGCTTACTTCGCCCTGCATGCATAACTTACATACCAAGAAAACCATGAGACATATTTGTGGGAAAGCAGTGGTGCAGGTTTATTTCGTACAACACAGGTACTGGTAGGTGGGTCATCTTACAGGCGATCCAAAGCGGCAGCCTCTCGCTGACCCGCATGCCCAAGGAGCCATCTTGCACGGCGAGTCGATGCTCAGACGGTGCAGTACATTCACTTTATTTTGTTAGACTCCCGCCCCCCCTGTCAGGGCGGAAGATGAGGCACACCCCCGGTCGGTTCAGGCCCCCCGACCGCCCGAAGGACTAACGGGGCGCCGACGCTGCTGGAACCCCCTCGGCTCCAGGTTCTTGGCTCGGGCACCCTACTGTGCCGGGCAGAGGTATTTAGACTGTATCCTTCTGCCGCAGAGGTACCCCTACTGTCCATCTGCTTCCAGATCGCCCTGTGACTCCGCCTGCAACATAAAACATGATCATTAAAATATCCAACAGTGCCAACCGCTCTGCAGCTGGGTCAGGGTTCAGGGTGGGTACAGCGCAGAGCAGCCACGCGAGAGAGAAGGCCGAGCCACGCTGCTGGCCAGGATATACTTGCGAAACGCCCTCCCCCGTCCACAATGAGCCCTCCCTATTGGCTGTTGTCCGGGGGGGGCGGTAACGAGGGCGCGCTGCTGGCTGCGCTCGCCAGCTGGGTGGTACTAGGGCGCTGTCCCCCCATACTCCCCTTCGTGTCGTGGTGCCAGCGGCATAGTGCCCACACCATCAGGCTTACTTCGCCCTGCATGCATAACTTACATACCAAGAAAACCATGAGACATATTTGTGGGAAAGCAGTGGTGCAGGTTTATTTCGTACAACACAGGTACTGGTAGGTGGGTCATCTTACAGGCGATCCAAAGCGGCAGCCTCTCGCTGACCCGCATGCCCAAGGAGCCATCTTGCACGGCGAGTCGATGCTCAGACGGTGCAGTACATTCACTTTATTTTGTTAGACTCCCGCCCCCCCTGTCAGGGCGGAAGATGAGGCACACCCCCGGTCGGTTCAGGCCCCCCGACCGCCCGAAGGACTAACGGGGCGCCGACGCTGCTGGAACCCCCTCGGCTCCAGGTTCTTGGCTCGGGCACCCTACTGTGCCGGGCAGAGGTATTTAGACTGTATCCTTCTGCCGCAGAGGTACCCCTACTGTCCATCTGCTTCCAGATCGCCCTGTAATCCGCCACAGCTCTGAAAGAGGCCCCCGTCGATGACAGAGCCCCCCCACCTACCCAGCTACCGACACCCTGCAGCCGACAGTTCTTCAAGTAGGGACATGCTTGCAGTTGGCAATTCCTTTCAAGCCCATGTTTCAGCATGTAGCTAATAGGGGCATCAACTGCTGGGTCTTGCTGTAGGTACTTTTAATATCGCATTTGTGTTGACGGCATATGTGCGTGAAATTACAACCGGATACCAGCCATGGTCTTCGGCAAATATCTCGTATCTATTCTGTAACTAAACACAATCGCAACAGCAGATTGTTGAAGGACAACACAGGATAAGGTGCTCGTATCAGTTCAATAAGTGCTATTTTGTATTCCCCTGGTCTTAAATATGGGGATTCCTTAGATACCGTTCTTAGCCACGCCCTTAGTTACATACCCCGCACCTCGAATGAGGACTGCGTAGTCACGCCCTTAGCCATACAACCCGCGCCTCTAATGGGTCGTTGCGTGGATACTGTTCTTCGGCCAGGTCTCACTCTCGCAGGACTGGTTACCACTACATTGGTCTTGCCACCTTGGGACCTGAATAACCCATAATTCACTGCTCGGGGCGCCCTGCCCTCTTACTAGTGTACCTGGCCCCGGGCCCTCCACCTCTTGTGAATCCTGTTGTCTTTTCATTAGGCTGTTTACCTGCCAATATCTACAAGAGGAGCCGCACATCCTTGCTTAGCCCCGCTTCTCTGTTGCATTCTGCATGTTATTTGCAATGTTTCATGGATGCTACTGGAAGACCGGTGATATTGGTCCCAGGAACCAAAGGGATGGGTATGGCAGGTATAACGTTAATGCCTGCAGTGAAAAGCCCTCATCATCATGTAGAACTGATCCGTAATTGTTGTAGCTTTTTACTTGCAGCTCATAACTAGAAACCTTCTAACGCCCCACCGTGGACTGTGAAGGATATGGGACTCCTGTACCTTGTGACCCTCTCCGTCCCCTGAAACACCATGTCTACCGCTGTCATACCCACTTATGCAGCACACCAAACTGGAATTCTTTCAAATATCGCACTGTGGACTCAGAAGGATGTGGGACTCTTGTACCTGTAACCCTCGCTGTCTCATGTGATACATATGATCTGTTTCCTTCACCACTCCACAATGTATTGTCCCTGTATGACGCGCATGTTACCCAACCGTGCTCTGCCATCCTGCATGGGGATGCGTGTTGCTGTTAAGCATAAAATAGTGCTATTTAAATTGTTATTTGGGTAAGTACCGGGACAGATCAAGACGACTGGCATTCTTATGGTGCCTGCACTTATTTAAAATTGTTATTCGGGTAGTACCGGACAGACAAAGACTGGCAGAGCCACCATCGCCTATCTTACGTTTGTTCTAGGCCTGTGTGTCTAGCACATATTGCAGTATTTCACCACCCATTGCATCCTGACGCTCTTGTAATCTGCGCACTTATCACTTGTCCCTTCTGTATCACTGTTTGCTACCTCATGTATTTTGTTTGCCTCACCATCGCTTTACCTCATATAACTTCGTCTGCTTTTGTACAATATCACCGGTCATTTCTTGTGAAAAGTACACAAAACAATGCTACGTATTAGAAGGAGACTCGTCCGAAAAAGCGACGCCTCAAAGATGCCGCGCACCTCCCGTTGACAACATTATGGCGCTACACTGTTTCCCTCCATTTCCCACAATGCACTTCTCCATACAAAAAAGGGGGGGGGGGGGGGGATAAACGAACGGCCCGAACGGGGACTTGAACCCTGGGCCCTCAGATCACAAGCCTGATGCTCTACCAACCGCGCTATGAATTAAGGTGACTTCTCCCGGACTGCAGGGTACTGTACAACAGGAAAAGGCGCTCGGGCAGCCAATGCAAAACATCCTGCACGAATTATTTTAGCGGGATCTTGAAGGCCGAACATATAACAAGGCAAGCGGGTCGCATTACACAAGGAAACAAGCTGTTCGCAAAGCTGCTGGGGAAAGTTCACACGCTACCGTAATGCCATACTTTTATTCAAGTGTTTGTATTTTATGAGTTCGCCAATATATCTTTGTTTGGTGATAAAGGACGTTCGAAATTTATTTCACTGTGCTCGCTCCCGCGGCTCAGCTTGCCAGCACTGGCCCACATAAACAATACCAACCTCCATTTCCAAACTCTAAAAAGGTGCGAGCAGACAAGCTGCAGCTCGTGGTGGAACATAACCCGGCGGGGGTCTCTCAAAAGTGCGCGGCCGATGCAAGCAACAATGCTGAGACGCCCCGGCTAGAATAGGCGCAAAGAAGGGACACGCACTAATAGCGCCGCTGCTGCCGTTCCCAACATCCCTCGGCTTCTGACCGAGTTTAAACATTTGATGGGGAAACCCATGACGGGTGAAAAAACATACCAAACTCGCGGTATCAACGCGACTTGCTTGAACAGTGATACCCACGCTCTCCCTCGGCCCCCCCAAAACGCTGCTCTGCGACGGGACAACAAACGACCAAAGCCCCCGATCAATGCTTCTTCCCGCTCCGTGTCCTCAAACCCCTAACAACCCGCAACGGGCCCAATAATACCAGGACTCACCGCAGACCCGTTGAAGTAACACCCGACGCAAGACCACGAGGCATGGAGACGCCAGACGGGAACCCACCGTTACCGCATAGGCCCGCAGAGTCATTTATCACAGGACAGAGTGGGATTGAAGAGCCCCAGCTCCTGCGCTGCAAAACCGAGGGCTGTCGAATGATGCCCCGGAACCCTGTTTCCCTCTCTTTCACGAGGCATGTTAATGCTTGGAGCATTTGTTCCCATGGATTTCCATATGCTTGAAATTATGTGCAATTTGCCAGCTTTTACAATTGCTAGTCTTAGCTTCGAACACATTCTACGCTTAAAAAACCTTGCTTGCAATTTTCATTTTTTTTTTTTTTTTTTTTTTTTTTTTTCTACGGACTCGGAGGCCCGTGCAGCTTTAGTGGTAACAGGAAGCGGCCGCCGTCTGTGTTCCCTCGTCACACATAGCTGGACTGTTCTTCACAGCTCAGGTCAGGAAACCCTTAGCATGTTTGCAATACTTGGCTTTTAATTTACATTCATTTCTCATTCAATCATTGTCGCTCAGTCATTCGCCTTTCACTCCTCCTAAGCACTTTAAATAAGCCACACTCACTCCCCGTCATCGTCCCTTTCCTTTTACAAGTTTACCGGACCTCACCTCACTTCAATCGATGGGTACTCATCGCGCATGAGGGACATCACCTCACACATCGTGGGAGCGTGCTGCTGCTGCTGCCCTTCCGTCTTCAAGCCGGCAGCAGACAAGGGGCGAGGTCTGGGTAGTCAGCAAATCAATCCGTGCACTGCAGGCAGCTAATGCGAGAAAGGATTCCCAGAACCTCAGGGGTGCTGCGCCACATAAGAGTTCAAACAAGCAATAAAAATGTGATTGGTCTCGCCTTTGATTAAGTTAAAGCCATTTGCTTTGCTAATTGTATTGTATAGCAAAGCAAATGGCTTTAACTTAATAAAGGGCGAGACCTATTGCATTTTTAAAGCTTTTTTAAGATTACTATAGTTGTGTGGTCCGTTGGCAGTGGACCAGGGAGGTGGGCAACTCTCATCAAGTTATAAAATTGTTTCTGTAAATTGTGTATAGCTAGGTAGTGCGACTTTGATTATCCCTTACTGCCTTCTTTCCTGTTTTAGACCTTTGTGTATAAGCCCGGGGTTTACAATTTTACCCTAAGTCAAACAATTTAGTGAAGTGGAGAAAGCCAGTTTAAAACTTACTTTTTCAAAGCACGTGGTCAAAATGTTCAGCCACCAGGCTATGTCATCTCTCTGCACCAGCAACTTAATAAAATTCAGTGGAGGGTGGAAAAAACTTTACTGAAGACCTGAGTGACTGGGACAATTTCCGATTTAAATACCTGGCCAGCAGAAACGTTTAGACTCTGAGATGTTACAGGAATGTTCGTTGTTAAAACAGAGCTTTGACAAACACTTTATTCACCTGAAAATAATTTTGATAAACATTGCTGGTAAGACTTTCACCGTGAACACCAACATTTGTTTTTTACTAGCCTTCTATCAAGAAGAAAGAAGCCATGTAGGTGGCCCAATTTATTTTGTAATTGTAGTACATCTATCTTTTTTAGCAGCTGAAGTAATACAGGGGGAAAAGCTGTGCTCTGGAGAAAACAATTTAAAACCTACACTGCATCAAATTCACACTCATGGTGAGGACTTAGCTGGCAGCTATGAGGGTGCTATCAAATATGTATGATGAAAAAAGAAAACACTTCTCTGCTTCCCTTAACAGCTCTGGAAATAATTAATGCCTCTCTTCCATTCCTCAGTAACCGTTTGAAAAACAGACTAAGCAGCTGTTCATTTAGTTAATCCACAAAACTCTTAGCTCTGAACAAGTCAACATAAATTACAAAACCAATACATGCACCAAATGGGGGTGGGGTCGCACACTACTCACACACCGGCGGTGTCGCCCCTAAGGACTCTGGTCATTGTAGTAAAGTGTTTGCGATGCATCATCTTTCGATCTTCTGCTATCTTCACTGTCTTCCCCATCCCTGGACACGTGTTTCGGGGTATTACCCCTCATCAGCAGGGATAGGCCGTGTACTGGGGTTGCCGTTGGCTGCCAATATCTGCCAGGTATAGTACCACTCAGGCCCGTAGGTGCGGGATCCCAGGCTCGTCAGCCCACTGCTCACGGGAGCTTTAAAGTTACAAATGGGGGTGGGGTCGCACACTACTCACACACCGGCGGTGTCGCCCCTAAGGACTCTGGTCATTGTAGTAAAGTGTTCGCAAAGCATCATCTTTCGATCTTCTGCTATCTTCGCTGTCTTCGCCATCCCTGGACACGTGTTTCGGGGTATTACCCCTCATCAGCAGGGATAGGCCGTGTACTGGGGTTGCCGATGGCTGCCAATATCTGCCAGGTATAGTACCACTCAGGCGCGTAGGTGCGGGATCCCAGGCTTGTCATCACACTGCTCACGGGAGCTTTAAAGTTACAAATGGGGGTGGGGTCGCACACTACTCACACACCGGCGGTGCCGCCCCTAAGGACTCTGGTCATTGTAGTAAAGTGTTCGCGATGCATCATCTTTCGATCTTCTGCTATCTTCGCTGTCTTCGCCATCCCTGGACACGTGTTTCGGGGTATTACCCCTCATCAGCAGGGATAGGCCGTATACTGGGGTTGCCGATGGCTGCCAATATCTGCCAGGTATAGTACCACTCAGGCGCGTAGGTGCGGGATCCCAGGCTCGTCAGACCACTGCTCACGGGAGCTTTAAAGTTACAAATGGGGGTGGGGTCGCACACTACTCACACACCGGCGGTGTCGCCCCTAAGGACTCTGGTCATTGTAGTAAAGTGTTCGCGATGCATCATCTTTCGATCTTCTGCTATCTTTGCTGTCTTCGCCATCCGTGGACAAGTGTTTCGGGGTATTACCCCTCATCAGCAGGGATAGGCCGTGTACTGGGGTTGCCGATGGCTGCCAATATCTGCCAGGTATAGTACCACTCAGGCGCGTAGGTGCGGGATCCCAGGCTCGTCAGCCCACTGCTCACGGGAGCTTTAAAGTTACAAATGGGGGTGGGGTCGCACACTACTCACACACCGGCGGTGTCGCCCCTAAGGACTCTGGTCATTGTAGTAAAGTGTTCGCGATGCATCATCTTTCGATCTTCTGCTATCGATGACAGCGAAGATAGCAGAAGATCGGAAGATGATGCATCGCGAACACTTTACTACATTGACCAGAGTCCTTAGAGGCGACACCGCCGGTGTGTGAGTAGTGTGCGACCCCACCCCCATTTGTAACTTTAAAGCTCCCTTGAGCAGCGGGCTGATGAGCCAGGGATCCCGCACCTACGCACCTGAGTGGTACTATACCTGGCCGATATTGGCAGCCATCGGCAACCCCAGTACGCGGCCTATCCCTGCTGATGAGGGGTAATACCCCGAAACACGTGTCCAGGGATGGGGAAGACAGCGAAGATAGCAGAAGATCGAAAGATGATGCATCGCGAACACTTTACTACATTGACCAGAGTCCTTAGGGGCGACACCGCCGGTGTGTGAGTAGTGTGCGACCCCACCCCCATTTGTAACTTTAAAGCTCCCTTGAGCAGCGGGCTGACGAGCCAGGGATCCCGCACCTACGCGCCTGGGTGGTACTATACCTGGCAGATATTGGCAGCCATCGGCAACCCCAGTACGCGGCCTATCCCTGCTGATGGGGGGTAATACCCCAAAACACGTGTCCAGGGATGGTGAAGACAGCGAAGATAGCAGAAGATCGAAAGATGATGCATCGCGAACACTTTACTACATTGACCAGAGTCCTTAGGGGCGACATCGCCGGTGTGTGAGTAGTGTGCGACCCCACCCCCATTTGTACCAATACATGCACCAGTTTACCCTTCAATGTACGAGGGAGGTTCTTAAGAAGATCAAAATGGCAAATATTTGATATATTTAATTTTAGACGGCAAGATGCAACTGACTCTACATAACCTTCAGATGTAAAGTGCATTTTTTGCAATGGAACATAATTAAATGCTTTTCAGCTGCTCATTTTCTAAGACATTTACCATGACTGCATTTCCCATTAAGTCTTCTGTTCATTTCACTCACACTCATTACAATCTAGCTCATACAATGATCAATAAAAGTCACCAACGTGATTCAATACCCTGGAAGGGCTTTTGAGCATAAAAGGTTGCTAATGTTTACTGTTAGTAATCCCTTTTTTTATATGTAATCAGACATTTAAAAAACATATTAAAAATGGTCAGTATTTATGCTAGGGCTACATTACAGACCCGAAGAAGCAATCACCAATCCTCAACTGCATAAAAGCATCAGTAAAAGGAAATAACTTCTGTGATGCTGGCTGATGAACAAAATCACGTGTGTTAAATAATGCTTTACTGGAAAACTTTTACTCACTTGGTCATTCATAAACATTCAAAATTGCAGTGCATTATACCACTTTTTTACTGACTAAGCCACATCAGTTATCGAAATTTTATAAGAGTTTTAACTTGAAGGCTTTCTTCACTGTTAGTTTCTACCGCTGAAATTCTAATCAGTTATTAACCCACGATCATTAGGTGTGTGATTATGAATTACAAATAATTATTTGCTTTGAAGGCATGAACAGTAATGGGCATATTGTCAGTAACATTTTTGGCTCCAAACCCCAGTGGTGGTAGGAGTATTTTTAAAATATTGGAGTGAAATCAGCCTGAACTTACCGAAAATATCTGTGTAGAGTACATGTTCCAGGTCCCCCAGCATGGCCAAGATGACTTCCTCATCCAGCTGTGCAGTCCCTTCCCTCAAGCAGCTTTCTTCTTCCTCCTCGTTTTAGCTCCTGTAGGTGAGACCTGATTTGCAGGTTTATGATTTCATCACCAGATTTGCTGCTGTCCCAGGTGGAAAGATCGGATATATCTTGGCTGGCCGACTGGTCTCCAGGTTTGTTGGGTGATGCTGAGGCACCGTCGGGGAGCGGGGAGGAGCCTGCATCCCACTGAGTGGAGTTGAAGTGGTGGCCAGAGTAGGGGTAGGGTGCAAGTGGGTGCTACATTGTCTCTGGTGAGGTCACAGCGCGAAGGGAGTAAGGTGCGAGGGAGAAAAAGCGCGCCAGGGGAAGGTGGGGGTAGGGAGCACTAACCTAGGCTGCTAGGGAAGAGGAGGTTGAAAGGAGGCTAGGGGCAGTACGAAGAAAGGAATTTATCAGATAAAGAGAACAGGGAGGGCCGGATATGGCTTATGTTGCGGTCTGGCGAATTGGGTGGGTACGGAGTGAGGGTGTTGGTCCACCAGGCACAGCAGGGAGCGACGTATACATGTGTTTTGGTGGTGTGGGGGAGGTGGAGGGTCAACAGGAGGAGTTGGTACAGTTGGCCGAGGGGGGGCATGCAGCTCCTCGTTGGGGTGCCGTCTTTCGGAACATGCACCGGAGAGCAGGTAGGTGTAGCGCTTAGGCCACCCTGCTTCTAAAAGTAAACATGGGAGATACACACCCTCAAGCACCTCCTCTGTGCGCACGCTGGTCCCCCTGCCTGTGATTGCTAGAGGGTTGCCGACACCCCTCCCCACTCTGGTGATAGTGGGGGGCGCCTGGGCCCTGAGGGGATACTGAACTACCCCGTGCACAAGGGCCCTGCTCCTGCTGCAAACAAGAGATGAGCCCGCTTCCCACTCAGCAAAGACCATTTTATTTAATTATTTATTAATATTATTAATTTTTTTTTGTGACCGCACCATGGATCAGCAAACCCAAGGGGAGCACAAACCTCCCTGCTCTCCGGTGCATGTTCCGAAAGGTGGAACCCCAACTGTACTAACTTGGTATTTTCATTCAGTGCAGCTACAAACTTCAAACGGCGCTCCGCCCACAGCACCACAGCTGCATTGCAACCCCAACGAGGGCTGCACAAGTGTCACGGACCCCCGCCAGGGTGAGCAGCGGCACCTCGGATCTACACAGCAGACGATCACACCGCCACGACCCAGGTAAGGTGTTCAGTGTGTCCAACAGTTTCCCGGCAAGCTGCGTGCGTTCAAACAGCAAATAGCGGCTGCCGACTCACCGCTAACGAGCAGGGCAACCCATGGCTCCATGAATTAATTATCCGCCGACCTAGAGGCCGCCATTAGCCATGCAGCCCGGCGCGGCAGGTCTATGTCGGACAGAGGGTGACGGGGGCAGCCGATCCCAGTCCCCCGCAGAGTCAGCGTATTCCCAGCTTCTTTCATCGAGGGCAGGCTTTCCTTCAGGGAGTCAGCAGTCTGCTAGCACTGGGGTCTCCATTTTCACTGCACAGTGGCGTGAGGGACTGAAGTCAGGCACAGGGTGCTAGAGGCAGCAGATGTCGGACATCCTGCTGGCGTAAAAGGTTTATTATTTTCTTTATGGGGCCATCTGTTTGGACCCATAAAGAAGGTAAGAAACCTTTTACACCAGCAGTAAGCTTGGCAAGTCTGTCCGAATGGGACGGACTACAAAGAGAAAAGAGTACATCACTGGAACCTCTTTTCCAATGGCTGGCCACCGTTTAGCAGAAATGGTGATGCCAGCCAATGGAAAAGAGGGGCACGACTTAACCACGCTGGTGAAACGTACTCAGAAACATTAAATCTCGCCAGCGAGACTGCGCATGTGCGCAGCCTAGGCTAGCCGAGACCTAAAAAGCAGAGGCAGGGGTGCAGGTGGCCTCTGTGACATCACCTTTATGCTGTGACTATCGGATTGGCCTTGGGTAACTTGAGAGGCCTCAGGCAGGTCAAAGCTAGGTCAAGTGCAGAGCCATTAAATCGCGCAACTCGTGCTTGTTTCGCACGCTAATGCCCTGCCAATGTCAGAAGAGAGAGGGGAAATTATTTTGTCCCCTCGTTCCCCCACCCTTGTGTTGTAATGACAAGTTATTCTTATCTCTTTAAGAACAACTTGTCTTCCCTGTGCGCCTGTCCTCGGGCGCTGTTTTCATTTAATGGCCACTCCACATTCTGATGTTCTCCTCTGCCCTGCTCAAACTGTTTACTTGGGCAGTTACGAAGAGAGCATCAGAATGAGCGGTTGTGGGTTGTTTCTTTCCCCACGCTTATCTCTTGAATAAACACTTTTTAAATGTGCAACGCTTCCTGGATTTACTGATCTCTACACCTTGTCCCCTCTGTCCCCCCCACTCCAAAATCTAGGGGGATTTATCCCCTGCGTCCCCCACAGTTCCTACGCCCATGTCTGTTCTAAAAAAAACAGAACTGTTTGGCTACGTAACCCATTGGTATTTTTGTTGCACAGCAAGGATCTACCCGGGAGCATCAGTAGGATGGAGATCAGCAGCTGCCTTTCTAGACTATGACCGCAAGACTCTCGCCCAGATTGTATAGTAGTTTACAAGCGGTAGAAGCCTGAAGTCAGTTGTTTTTAATAACTGCCTGACTATGCCCTACTTGTGTGTAAGGGGAACCAAGCCTGTGTTGAGGGCAGAGTTGAAAATGTCCCCACATGTCTTTGTCTGGAAAACCCAGAAATAAAGAAAGAAATGTAAGAGTGATAGGGTAGAGGAGATCCCGGTTTGCGGTATGTTTACAGTTTGATCGCAGAAGGCAAGTATAATAAAGAGAAAGAAGGTCGGAGATCAAGATGGTGTTGGAAGGAGATCTGGTGAGGTATTTTTGTGAATTTCTTTTCAGATGACTGTTCAAATATCATTATTTTTCTGGGTGAGTAAGGACAGTAACAATGTGTGTTCCTATCAGATATATTCATTCAGGATTTTAAAGAGCTCTTTTGATTTGTCTTTGGTCAATTGTCCTGTTTAAATAGTAAAGAGATTTCCTTCCTTTGTGGGCCTTTTGTAGGCTACTGTCTTTCTTTCTTTTATAGCCAGCTTTCAGAGAAAATGTATACATATGTCTCCAAATCAGTGGTGTTGTCTTCTTTCTCTGCATTGCACTTACTTTCTTAATGTTCACTGGCCTGTCTTTCTTCATGTCTGCTTCCGCTGCACCAGAGTTTCCTTTCTCTGGTTTGGGCTGTGTCCAGACACTGTCCTGGTGCACGTAAAGGAAGGGGCCACTGGGTTGGCTCCTGCAGTGGCAGATATTAACACTATGGTAAGGCCACCCTCCGTGTTGCCTGTTTGAGTGAGTCTCATAAACTCACAGTGCACAGTCAGATTTCTGTTCATTATCTCCTCTTATTCTGTCTGTCATGGGTTGAAAGGGGAATCTGGAGTTGAGTCTACATGGTACCTTCCTCCAGACATCGCCATGTTCTCTGCAAACTCCGGCCAAAATAACTTTGCACGTATTCCTTTCCTGAAGATAAGACCTTATAGACGTGGGAAATTTGTGGATTATATAAACCCAAAAGTATCTGCCAGGCATAATTATTCAAATGCGTACATTTCCCACATTACCCAGCCATAACTTTCAATCCCTGGTCTAGCCAACATTAACGTTAACATGAATATTGAAAATTTTAGCCCTTCTTAGGAAGAAGAGAGAACAGGGAAATTAAGAGAATGTGGGGTTTGAAAAGATAGACAAAAGGAGGAGAAACAGCAAATAACAGAAGTTAGAACAGGAGAACTAGAGAAGGAAAGATAGGTGGAAAGCAAAATAAGAAGGAGATAAAAGAGAGGGAACAGAGAGGAGACAACACCGAAAAAACGAAGTGAGGAGAAATAGTGAAGAGGAGAGGAAGAACAATACATTTGGGAAACTGACAGAAGTAGTGAAGGAAGGAGAGTAGGAAGGGAAGTAAAAAAGGGTGGTGAAGGTGACAGGGGGAGGGAGGAGTGAATGGCAAAGGGAGGGTGTCAGGAGTATCCTGGTCTTTAAGAACAAAAGAAGGATGGATAGTGCCTCAAAGCATTCTAGCTCCCTTGAAGGCAACAGTATAGTGGCTTGATTTAAAGGTGGTAAATGGAGAATCCTCCAAATTATGGGAAAGTGCTACACAAGAAGAGAATCAACAAGAAGAATTTCTTTCAAAATAAGGATACTAAGTTAAAGAACATTACAGACCTGTCAGCCCATTTTCTGCCTTTCTCTTCCATTTTTTCTGACCTTGTTTTTGCTGGGCTTACGGCTCTGAGGACTTTGCCACTGCTAACCAGTGCTTCTTGGATTCCCTATCTGGGGGAGCAGTAGGGAATGCACCCTTTGAAGAGGAGGCTTGAATCAGCAAGCTCTCAGGGGAGGGATGTTGCGTCAGGAATGCTGGGTCAACCGAAGCGGGCAGTGGCGTTGGACAATTGTCCTGTCCACAAGAGCCCCTGTGCTGGGCTTGGACCAGGTGCCCAGAAGGACAGGTCTTAGACTCGGGTGGCAAGGCCATGTTGGTTATGTTAGACTTGTCGGCGGCGTTTGACACCGTCCCCCATGATACCCTCCTAATTCGACTCTGGGAGTGTGGTCTTAGGGGGACGGTGTGGAACTGGCTTAAGTCATTTCTAGCCAGCCGTCGGCAAACGATCTGGGCGCCACCTCACTCCGCAGCTATGTCAGCCCTGGAAGTGGGGGTCCCTCAGGGGTCTATTCTTAGTCCCCTGCTTTTCAACATCTTTATGGCCCCCCTTGCAGAGGTTGCGGAGTCGTTTGACGCTCAGATCGTGTCTTACGCTGATGACACCCAGCTCTTGTTCACTCAGAACAGGAACGAGATGTTTGATGGGACTCGCATCAGAGGCTGCCTAGAAGCAGTCTTTGATTGGTTCAAGAGACACGGCCTGAAATGCAACTCCGACAAATCGGAGCTGCTTTTTTTCGGGTGTGTCTCTGAACCTAACTGGAAGAATTGGTGGCCTCAGGATCTGTTTCCCCCTGCCAACGCTAGCACCAAGGCCAAAAATTTGGGCATCATTGTCGACAACGAGTTGACTTTTGGACCCCAAATAGCCTGTCTTGCTGGGAAATGCTTTGGCATCCTGAGGATGCTCAGGAAATTCCTCCCTCTAATTTCCGTGAATCATCGCAGGGTCATCGTCCAAGCATTGGTAGGATCACGTTTGGACTATGTTAACGTCCTTTATCTGGGTCTCCCCAAATACTTAGTAAGGAGACTTCAGGTTGTGCAAAACTCAGCCGCTCGGGCTATCTATGGTCTCCCGAGAAGAGCTAGTGCCTCTAATTTGCTGAGGGAATTGCACTGGCTCCCTATAGCCAAAAGGGTGCTGTTTAAGAGCTTGACGTTAACTTACAAGGCTCTTCATGACTTAGGCCCTGGGTACATCAAAAAGCGTCTTGCTTTGTACAAACCGAGCAGAGCTCTTTGTTCTGCCTCCTTGTTTCTAATGTCCGTTCCTTCCATCAAACGAACTAGACAAGGGGGGCGCTCTTTTCATTACCTGGCCCCACAGGCGTGGAACAGATTGCCTCTTGCCCTTAGACAAGCCCCCAGCCTGATGTCTTTCAGGAAGGCATTAAAAACCTGGCTTTTTACTTATGAACTGTGAAGTCTTTTAACCTCAGTTATGTTTCCTTTCCATTAAAGGTCCTCTTCGCCAAAGCGCCGGGACACTCCATTGCGAGTAGCCGTTGCGCTATAGAAGAACCCAATTAACATAACATAACATAACATAACATCAGTAAGGGCTTCATTGATTGGCAAGAGGTGATCGGAAGTGGTTGCCGTAAGCTGAAGCACATCTATCTGGAGATAATCCTAACTGCCACTGAAAAGAGCTCAAGGCCAAGGACTTCGGTTGCCCTTCTCACCACCACAGTATAGGAAGCTCCCTACTCCATACCCATGAAATGGGGTGAAAGCAAGTAGTGTCAGGGGAAGTGTCTAGACCTCTAGAATCACCCAGGTTCATTTGCCAGTCTGGTTCCTCAAGCTAGTTAGATAAAGGGTCCAGTTGCCCCTTCCATTCCTCATCACCCCACTTTTGCTCAAAATTAACACCAGGAATGAATACAGGAATGAAAGTTCCTACTGGTGTCATATTCGACGTCGGTCCGGCTCCATGTCCACTTCAGGGACAAAGATGGGGTCAGAGGCAGCCCGTGGCATGGTTAGCACCGGGAGCGTCGGTGCCAGGATCGACATTGGGGAAGGTCGAATAAGATTGACCGTTGTCGATCCAGATCCGTTATGTGATCCACAGGGGCCCTCTGGAGTCTGGCTGGAGCCACCGATGTGAAAGGCCTATGGCCCCCAACCAACTCCAGGGCATCTGAAGGCGCACCAGCGGATCCAGACGGCTCAAAAATGAGAAACAAGGCCTCATAGAATGTTTCGATTTGGGCTGGAGATGCTCGGGCAAAAAGGGGGGAGGCACAGAGTCTCCCATATGCTTAGGGGGCATAAGCAGGCAATTGCTCCAGATCCGCACCCCCAAGAGGACGAAAGCCCATTGGCCACCAGAGACTATTTTGTTTGTATGTCAGGGGCTGGGGGCTGCCCAGAATGGGCATGCTAATGCCCCCCCAAATAGCCACATTCTTTCTGCCCCCCTAGGGGTAAGATGGGGCAAAGCCCCCAATTTGCCCCAGTGGGGGCAGAAAGGCACTATGCACAAGAGATATGTTTATGGGCATGTCAGGGAGTGGCCCCTTATGCAAAGGTTGCCCCCTTTGTCAGGTTCTGAAACGGGGCTTAGCGCGCCTACCTAGCCTTTGGGACTACTAGTTCCAGTAGTCTTAGCGGCAAGGGGGCGGGACCTATAAATGATCAGTAGCAACGGAATTCGGGTTGCATTGGATTTGTGTTTTGTTCCTTGATGTGAGCGGAGCGGATGCCCGTTGAACTCAAGATCCGTGGTGCTTCGCTGTATTTCCGCGAAGACACGGACTACGGTGCAGGACTCGTAATGGGGTCGGACTTTGATCTGGAGGAAGAGGCGTGACGGCTGTTGCGTCTGGAAGCAGCTGTGGTGCTTCGCTGTATTTCCGCTAAGACACGGACTACTGTGCAGGACCCGTATTGGGGTCGGACTTTGATCTGGAGGAAGAGGCGTGACGGCTGTTGCGTCTGGAAGCAGCTGTGGTGCTTCGCTGGGTTGCGTCCGCGAAGACGCAGCCCCCGACTTATCTCGGGTAGTTGGGAAACACGCGTCGGATGACGCATGAAGGAGAACGCTGTGGTGCTTCGCGGCGCCGTTTGTGATGTCATTATTGTTCTTGGAAACTTTGTGCTCACGGCAGTACGAACGGTTGGTGTCCCGTTGAGTCTCTGTGGTGCTTCGCTAGTTATTCGGCGAAGACACAGGCTCCGGGTGGACTTTGAACTTTGAGAGAGGCTCTCTCGTGGAGGTGTGTTTCGGAACTACGGAGGGAGTGCTCACCGTTTATCGTGGAGCCCAGTGTATTGTTGACTCCGGTGTAGATGGGGTAAGGCGAGCAGGTTCCCTTCTCCTGGAGCCTCCTCGGTTTATCATTTCCTTTTCTTCCTTTTGTTTCCGGGCTCTGGTTTACCTCCTACAGGAACTCGTGTAGGCATCTGTGACTTTAACAGAACAAGGGGTGTTGGGTTTGGTGTTTTCCAAAGACTCAGGATTCGCATTTACCTGACGGCTTTCCTTGATGTCCTCACAGCGTGTGCCACTGGTAGGTGCATAGACCGGTTTACTGTGTAGGAACTCCTCGAGGAGTGATAGGGGGAATAACCGTGTGTTTGTGTTCACATAGGAATACCCAGGGGGCGTCACGCAGGAAGAGAGCATCAGGTGGCCGGGAGGTCCTACCCGCGAGTCCACTGAGAGCAAGGTAGGAGCACGATCGAATCTTTTAATAGAGGTAGCTAGGGGCCGAGGAGAGGTACTAACAGGCTCTTTATTTGTCTTCCAGATTGGTAACACCCCCCTGGCCGTACCATCCCGGCCCTTAACATTTTCCCTCGCCAGCTCACCTCTAAGCTCGGGGTATCTACGACAACCTAGCTTGGGGAGATCTGGAGGTGGATCCATTGAGCATCGCCCGGATCCTGAAGAGCGTGGGGATCTGACACCCCTGTTTTTGTTCAAACATGTTGGCCATTTCTGCCACCTTACAGGCAGATCTGCAATATTTTTAGGCTCATCTTCCCTCAAGGGAGGCAGAAAACCACTAGACACTAGCGAAACGGGAGATCAACTCAAGGGCCTGCGCCCTACCAGTGTAATTATGGCACCAATGTCCCACAAAACTTTAGATACGTTTGAAACATTAGTAAAAAACGACACAACCAAGATGAATTGGCAGCGCAAACCCAAACAAAAGAACTATACTCAAAAGGAAATGGATATCCTTAAAACTATTGCCTTTAACCATGATATAACGTGTGCCAAAGCGGACAAAGGAGGGGCTATAGTTATCATGAACACTGCCTATTACAACAGTCAAGCAGTCCTCCATCTCTCGGATCAAGAAACATACTTAAGACTTGATGCAAATCCTACTTCACAGTTTAAAGCAATCCTAGACATCATTCTCACGAAATCATTCGAAAACGAGACTATAACTGACGAAACCAGAAAATATCTGTCTCAAGAATACCCAAAAAGCCCAACATTTTTTCTGGTACCAAAAATTCACAAAAATCTTATGATACCCCCTTGCAGACAGATAGTTTCCACCATTGGAAGCATTCATGAACCCGTAGGTAAATATTTAGACAGATATTTGCACCGAATCGTTATGTCCACACAGACATATATTAAAGACACAACGGATTTCTTATTGAAACTTCAAACACTGGACCCGGAAAACTATGACGATATACTACTTTGTACTGTAGATGTTACAGCATTGTACACCTCCATACCACACTCAAAGGGAATTGAAGCTATAGAATACTGCTTATTGAGAACAGATCTCGAGGAGAGCTTCAAAATATTCTTAATGGAACTTTTGGAATTTACGCTATTTCATAGCTACTTCACATGGAACGAGGAGTGGTACCAACAAAAAACCGGGACATCAATGGGAAATTCGGCAGCTCCAGCCTAAGCCAACATTTTTATGAGTAGATTTGAGGAAGAGAACATACTCAGTAAACGCATTTGGAATAACCATGTCAAAATGTTCCTAAGATTCATAGACAATATTTTTCTCCTTTGGGAAGGCTCGAAACAAACCTTGGAAACTGAACTCTTACAACTCAATGACATAGATCCTGATATTCAATTCACCTACGAAATACAGGAGGAATCCATAGCGTTCTTGGATGTGAAAGTTACAAAAATAACGACAGGTTTTCAGACAGACCTGTTTAGGAAAAGCACTGAAAGAAACAACAGACTGCACTATTCTAGCTTTCATCCTCAACCTCTCAAAGAACATTTACCGTACAGTCAGCTCATAAGAGCCAAAAGAATAGTGTCAGATCCTGAGAGGCTAAAACAACAATTACATGATATGGCATCAAGATTAAAGCACGAGGGTAGCCTGATCATATCCTCGAACAGGCCCAACAACGTTGTGCAGCAAAAACAAGAACGGAACTATTGACAGCCAGACATTCCACGACCAAGGAATCTATCACAGTAGTTTCCAAATATTCAACAGCAAGCAAAAAATACAGAAGTATAATTAAAAAACACTGGGAGATCCTCCGAATTGAACAAAATTTCAACCACATCTTCGATGCGGATCCCATCTTTGCGTACACCAGAACCAAAAATCTCGGAGAAGGAATAAAACAATCTCACAACAAACTCATCCCACACAAAGGGACTCTCCCATGCTGGAATTGCAACCATTGCAACAGCGTCATCAAGGGAACAACCATCAATCACCCAATGAAGGGTCACAAAATTAACATAAGAGCTACAGCCACATGTGACACCTCTAATGTGGTGTACATGTTAAAATGCCCCTGTGGAAAGATCTATGTGGGACAGACCGAGCACAAGATAAAAACTAGACCCAATGAACACAAGTCAAACATCAGAACTAAACAACTAAAATCAACCGTGGCTCAAACTTTAATTGAAATAGGCCACAACATCAGCCAGCTACGATTTTGCGTTCTGGAGAACATACCTAGAGTGGAAGGCCAAGATCACAAAAAGAGACTACTACAAAGAGAGAATAACTGGATTTCTACCCTGGCCAGCATGACTCCCTAAGGCCTTAATGACCGCATGGAATTCATTAACCTGTTCCTTAAACCGAAAAATGGCCTTTTATATATTTTTTATTTGTTTATATTTCAGTTTACCATATTCATTTATGTACAACCATGTATATATGTATCATGATTATATATTTTTTACTGTATCAGTGCAGCTGATGCATACACCAACATTACTGAACACTCAGTTTTTTCAATACAGAAAACTTTTTGACATCACGAAAATGACAGTGGGAAGCGTTTGTTCAAATTCCAAATAAGTCGTACTTTTTTCCAATACATTCCGTTTCACTACACGGCTCTTTTATAATTTTTACGGCTCGTGTGTAGCCTCTAAAAACACATTACCGTATTCATTAACTTTCCTGGCACGTACTTGTACGTCGCTTAGCAACGCGCCTGGACAAACCCCTGTTATATAAACATCCGGGGCATAGTAATGCGCTTCCGGTCCCACGAGAGAAACACAGGAACTAACAAACATTTGAACGGTAAGCCCGCACTCGAGCGCTCTAAGCCTCGTCACTTTGACTAAACCCCTGTTATATAAACATCCGGGGCATAGTAATGCGCTTCCGGTCCCACGAGAGAAACACAGGAACTAACAAACATTTGAACGGTAAGCCCGCACTCGAGCGCTCTAAGCCTCGTCACTTTGACTAACTAGCACGAGAAGATAGCTAGTTAATGCATGTTTTTCAACAAACTTCGTTGAAAAGATTTGACACACGTTAATATTACGAGATTAGACACACCCTCAGGAACTCACTCATTGAAATATCGCTAAACCCGAGCACACTCTTACGCTTACGGAGCCTATTTAGTAACACCAGCTAACCGTTGTTTAGGAATTGACGTCAGTTACGGTTTTTCCCTCATAATCACCACGTTATGAATGTACCACCACACACCGATTTATTTGCACCGCTAGGAGTTATATAGAAGTCACTATTCTTTACACTTTTTTCACTGATTATGTCTGAATTATATCTGCAAAGAAAAAACGCTTTTTTTAAGAACCATTTTGAATGTTGCATGATTTCCTTTGTTGTAGAGAGATCCCCTGGAAGAAGGCAAGCTCATTGCCGAAATGCATTGGGAATGTTTAAATGTTTAATTCATGAAACGCAATGAAGAACTATGAACTCGACATCCTTGTGATGACAACAAGATGAAATAAACACTAAAAGTTACAACAGAAAAAACTTTTGTTTATATTATTGAGTACCTTGAAGTAACCTTCCCAGTAGAAGGTCATCTATTGGAGCCCGGGGGACACATCCCACATTCAGTGGGGGTGCAACCTTTTATTATTATTATAGTTTTCAAAAATGCACATTTTTTCTAGGTTTCCCTGGGTGCTGGCTGAGCTAGGGCCCATAATCCACAGCTACGCACATTGCAAAAAAAGGTCAGTTTTCCCTGGAGAAAATGATGTGTCCAAGTTGAGTTTTGGGACGTTTCCTGTTGCGGGCACTAGGCCTACCTACACAAGTGAGGTACCGTTTTTATTGGGAGACTTGGGGGAATGCTGTGTGGGTGGAACTTACCATCAGCGAAATGTGACGAAAATGTGTTTTAGTTTTTTTACAAAGTTTAAGGTTTGCAAGGGATTATGGGTAACAGAACCTGGTGAGAGCCACACAAGTCACCCCATCCTAGATTCCCCTTGGTGTCTAGGTTTAGAAAATGTACAGGTTTGCTAGGTTTCCCTAGGTGCCGGCTGAGCTAGTGCCCAAAATCTTTGGTTAGGCACATTGTGAAAAAAGGGTCCGTTTTCACTGGAAAATGGTGATGTGCCTGTGATGCGTTTTGGGCCGTTTCCTGTTGCGTGTACTAGGCCTACCCACACATGAGGTACCATTTTTATCGGCTGACTTGGGGAAATGCTGGGTGGGTGGAAGTTTGTGGCTCCCTGCAGATTACAGACCTTTCCTTCACAGAAATATTAGGAAAGTGTGTCTTTTATACCAAGTTTGAGATTTGCAAGAGATTCTGGGTAACAGAACTTGTTGAGAGCCACACGAGTCACCCCATCCTGGATTTCCTTGACGTGTTAATTAAAAAAAATTTACAGGTTTGCTGGGTTTCTCTAGGTTACGGATGAGCTAGTGATGGAGCAAGGACTTGTAGAAAGGAGGCTTGCTCGGAAGCAGTCCTCTCATTCAACTTCTAATAGTGTATTAATTATGTATTGTGTAAAACTAATACGCACCACATTGAACATAAAAGACAGAGAAGCTTGCCTACGTGTTTACTAATAAGTAACTCAAGCGAAATTCTAAAATGGCTCCTAAAGGGAAATCTTATTGCTCATGCGTCAGCTGCATCTACGTTGTATGACGAGCTGTCGCTTGGAGGGACGCTATTAAGATGGCGGTTTGGAAGCTCACATGCTTGGCATCTGCTTTGCTGAAACTAACACAAGCTGTTTTACTAATGCTAATGCAGGGAATGCATTAATAAATGAAATGGGATTAGAGTAGAAATAGGTGGTATACAGTAAAACCATTAATTTTTTTAAATTAACATTTGTCTTTTTGATTCTCTTATTAGTGCTTATTTTGGGCCTTTCATATAAGGCCAGAGTCTGTTAACCACCTGACCTCTGCGCATGCCTAGTGAAATTGAGCTGGAAGAGTGACAAGACTCTTGAACGCCATCAAAGACACAAACGATATATACCCTGGGAACTAGCATCAAAGACTCCAGAATGAATAGTCATGCATGAAAAATATAACATTTGTTTCTAATAAGATGTGTATATGGGTGGGAATAACAATTTTGAATACAAATTAAGGGGTTGGATTTATGAACAATAGACTGATAGACTAAGATGAAAAATAATCATAGTGTGATGATCTTCCCTCCTTGCCTGTCCAGAGTTAGTATTTTTACGATAATGAAACATTAATGGGTGGTACATGAATATTTAAGAGTACAATTGAAATAGTCTTAGTTAGTTAGTGAGATGGGTATTTGCTGAATGCTACAGGGCTCGGGATGCTGTCGGAGTGACGAAAGATGCTGATGAAGAATCGAATGCAGAACCATCTTTCTTAAATTAATTGATTTAGAAGAAGATCGCAGTAGAATCTCGAGGAGGAAGAGAGTGTCAGAGAGGGGTGCTACACGAGCGTCAGTTTTAGAGAGGATATTTATTTATTTATTTAATGCGATTTTCTATAGCGCGAACTTTACCCGAAGGTGTCAGAGCACTTTGCATAAGAACCAGTTGCAAAACATAAGGACTTAGAATTACATGTGTTACATAAAAGATACAAACAGAAAAAAATTGCAAATGTACACAAGATGTAAAGTCACACAAGGAGGAGATACAAACAGAAAGGAAAATTGCAAATGTACAAGTAGTAAAGTCACTCAAGGAAGAGATGAGAATGGATATACTCTAAGAGTCACATAGGAATGGTAGATAGTACAAGGGTCTACGGCATATACTAGTGATTAGAGTTATCTCTATATACATAAGGAAGGGATACAAATGGATATACTCTAAGAGTCATATAGGAATGGTGGAGAGTACAAAGGTCTGCTGCATATACTATTGATTAGAGTTATCTCTATATATACATAAGGAAGGGATACAAATGGATATACTCTAAGAGTCACATGGGAATGGTAGAGAGTACAAATGTCTACTGCATATACTAGTGATTAGAGTTATCTCTATATAAATATATATACACATAGTAGATTTTCTCAGGGGAAAAAGAAAAAAACAGAAAAACAAAGTTCCGTTAAGTGGGGTCGGAGGGGGGATGCAGTCACAGCACCAAGGGAGGGTGGGAGGGATACAAGGGTATGGAGAAAAGGCAAAACAGAAAAGGGAAGAAACATTTGAGGATCGTCAAGGGGGAAATGAGGGAAAAGGGTAAAAGACAAGGGAATGGACAATATGGTGGGTCGGGGTCTAGAGAAAAGCGACGAGAGCAGCAGCAAAATGGCGGCCAGGACAAAAGTAAAAGTAAAGAAGTCCATGAGAATCCGTGGCGGGAAGGAGACCATCTCCAAAAATGGCTGGATGCACAAAAGTCACCAAAGTCAAGAGTCCAATGAGGAACCCAGAGAGCCCTCTGGTTCGGGGCCCTTGTGAGAGCAATGCTTGCACCAGGTGGTGGAGGGAGTCTGCAGGAGTTGGGTGCCGGGTGATTTGTGGTGAGTGTGTGCTCTGTAGCCTTTGTTGCCTGAACTTTCCCGGGGGTCCCTTCCCAGCTCCTTGGCCAGGGGTTGGTTTTCACACCATCCTAGGTAACTATTATTTCCGTGAATGTGCAGATGTACTTTTCTCTCTATCATCTCCTTTCTGAGCATGTCATTGCAAATGTACAAAGGATAGATATGATGATTGATTAAAGTTTTAAAATATTTCACGAGTCTGTGGTCATTTCATAAATGTGAGAAGATTATTTTATGTCATTTCACCATCAACTAGTTCAACTAATGGTCCATTGACCAGAGGAAAGAACTATTTGATCAGTGAAAGATTAGTTGAGAATAAGAGGTAACTGATCTTGAAATGGTAGGAAATCATAAACTTTGACTCCAGCAGTTATTGCCAGGCTGTTGGTGTGGTTATCGGCCCAGGTGAGTACATGGTATTGGGGTACCTGTTGCTGGTGAGCCACTGGATCACTAGGGCCCACACTCCATAGCTACACATATTGTAAAAAGGGTCTGTTTTCAGTGGAAAAATGTTATATGTCATCATTAAGTTTTGGGCCATTTCATCTCACAGACACTAGGCCTACTCACATAAGTGAGGTTTCGTTGTTATCGGCAGGCTTTGTGGAACACAGAATAGTTAAATAAGTGCTATTACGTTTTGTCATTCTAGGCATTTCTGCCTTACATGTGTAAGACAGTGTGTAAAAAAGAAGTCATTTTGAACTATACCCTCTAATTCACATGCTAATATGGGTACCCACAAATTCATGGATAAACAAATAAGCACTGCTTCTAAACTCCATATTGTTTTCCCATTTCAGATATATATAGGTTTTCTTGATACATATTTTCCACTCTTTATATTTTACCAAATGAATTACTGTATACATGCTACACAATGAAAAACCATTGCAAGTTGCAACTCAGTTATTGGTTCTGGGTACCTCAGGTTCCTGGTGAACCTACAAGCCTCTTATATCCCCGCAACCAAGAAAGTCACACGGACGTAATGGTATATATCTTTCAAATATCTACCGTAGTTAGAAGAAGTTACAAGTGGAAAAGTAGACACAAAGGGCTGTCTTTTTCAACTAAATATCAATATTCTTTCATTTCAACTGTTCCTTTCTATAGTAAAACCTTAAACGATCTACACAAATGACCGCTTGCTGAATTCAGAAGTGTGTCTACTTTTCAGAAATGTATAGCTTTCTGGGATTCATTATTGGTTTCACACCCATTTCAACCAGTAACTGGAAGGAGGTTGAAAGCACAAAAAATAAGAAAAATAGGCTTTGTCCCAGTAAAATGTTAAAACTGTGTAGAAAATGTTGGTTTTCTGGCAAAGGTTTTCCTGTTCCTGAAAGCTGGAACAATGGTTATTTTAGCACCAAAAACCCTTGTTGCTACCATTTGCCTGGAAAACAACATTTATTTCCTATTTTTCCCTAAAAACACAAAAGTTTGCAGTATTTTGCCTAATTTCTCGGTCTCCAAGTAGAAATCCACAAACCCTGGGTACCTTTAGAAATCTCAGCATGTTGAAAGAAAAGGACAACAATTTGGGGTGGATACCTTTTGTGGACAAAATGTTATGGGGGTCTAAGTGTGAACTATCCCAAGTAGCCAAAAAATGGTGTGGCACGGCAGGGGCAGGCGTGGCAGCGAAGGGGTTAAGAGGCCACTGGTAATGAGTTAGTTTATCCTTGTATAGAGACAACTGGGCAAGGAGGGTGTTTGGATTAGAAGATAATGGTTATTGTTTAAACTGCACGTTATCTTTGCTAGTTTTAAAGAGACATTTTGACATTTTAGGGGAGTATTTAAGGAGTTCACGTGCCTAGTAAGGAAACAGCAGAAAACATTTTGCGGTTTTGGTTTTTGTACAGAGAAGGGCTGTTTTCTCCTGCTGTGTCTCTAGCACAGTAATAGGTGCCAGAGTCGTCCGTTCTCAGGCTGTTCATCTGTAAATAGACTTTGCTGCTGGGATCATCTCGGGAAATGGTGAACCGGCCCTTCACAGAGTCTGCGTAGTATATGGGAGTAGAAGCTGTGCCAATGTAGGCGATCCACTCCAGCCCTTTCCCAGGGGTCTGCCGGACCCACACCATGGGATAACTCCCAAAGCTGAAGCCGGAGCCCTGGCAGGTCAGTTTATGAGACTCTCCGGGCTTCTTGACCCCTTCACCAGACTGGGTCAGGACCACATCGGCACCGACGCCTGAGGAAATAAAACAACAGGCATTTAACACAAATCACGTTCACTGTGCAAAGCACACAGAAGCATTTTAATGATCAGGAAAAAACAACTCACCATTGCTCAAGATAAAAAGTAATGCTAATATTCTCATAGTGACGAATAACCGAGAGAAAGCTATTTCCTGAATACCAGCAAGGCTAAATGTCGTCTGCAACCAAGTCACTGACAGCTAAATAGGCCATCAACACTGAATTTGCATAGAATTCTGATTTCCAGGGAGGCGAAACACGCCCATGATTCATGCAAATGTGTCTGAGAACAATGTACCTGGCGGCGAGGGCGTCTTGTATCAATCCTTGCTCCATGTTTTCCTCATCCTCATATTGCACACAGCTGCAAGCCGCGAGTGGAAGGCATCTGGTTGTATACAAATGTATACGTTTATGTTATCACGTTATAGTTGGATTATTCATACAGTGGCCAGATTAGGTTGTTGATGTCATGAGGCCTGATAGAGCGTCATATTGACATGAACAGGGGAGAAATGTAGGCTAAAGTTAACCACAAGCTGAACAGAGGGGCCACACGCACCAAGAAAAACAAGTACACAATGTGTAACTTGTGAAGAAGGTACAAACCTGCACAACTGAGGCACTGAGAGTTCGACTGAGGGCCTGATATAAATCCTAGCGGACACAGCAGTGACGGATATCCCGCCCGCTGAAACATAAATCCCATTCTATCCTATTGAATTTATATTTCAGTGGCTGAGATATCCATCCCCATTGTGCCAGAGTAACCTGTCAACTGAGATCTAAACAGGGGTCGCTCCTCCACTAGGGCGTAGGAGCGTTGCCCCACTGCTTTCTTGCAGTGCAAGAAGAAGAAACATAAAATGATAATAACTACCATTTTATGTTTCTGCTTCTCGCACTACGAGAAAGGAGAAGGGTTTGGTGCGGCGGGAGGGTGGGAGGTGCTGCTTTGCAAGCAGGGCTCGGCAGAAGAGGAGTGGTGTGTCAACTCCTGAGTGCACTTGACTAGTTTGGTCTGCCCTCTGCCCTTCTCCATGCAGAACATATCCAGGCAATTAGCCTTTGGCTGGGCGGCGTCCTGACCAATCACAATGCTGCTTGCAGTGTTCTGATTGGCTTAGGGGTGGGAGCCTGGCTAGCTGCTTCCTGTTCCTGCCAGATGCAGGAGAGCAGGAGAGGAGCAGAGATGACGCTGGACATGGCCGGCAGGAAGGTAAAAATATATTGTTTAAATTATTAAATGGAACAACCTACCACGTGACCCCCCACCCCGCCACCTGCGATTCATGCCAGATGCAACTGGATCAAAATCTGGTGCCAAGTGTTTATTTTATGAGCATCTCAAATGGGCATAGTTGGTTGTACCTTGAAGAGTCAATATATTTTACTGACAAACAGCCTCAGTCCAACTTTAGCACTTCTAAATGTATTACTTTGAAACTGTAGTGCATATCATTGACAATAATGATGTGCCTGTTGCTGTGGAAGGAAGGACTTCACTTTAGTTGGTCACACAGATAGGCTAAAAAACGATGACACTCATCAACAAATGTTAAAATATTTGCAACTAGCACTAAACAAATGTAATCATAGGGGTTAACCCCCGACACTTGACTTGACCTCTAACTCCTGCACCAGAAACCCTTAACCGAAAACCCTTAACCGATGCCTGTACACTGATAACTTTATACCCCAAATGCTTAACTCTACAGCGTAAATCCTATACCTTCCCTTAAACAATAACCATAACCTTTACCCCAATTCCCTATTCTTGAACACTGCACTGTTGTTAACCCCATATCATACATATTTAAAACATAATCTCTTAACCCCTAACCTATACTCAAATCTGTAATATTAACCCGTAGCAACTTAATCCTATATCTGAAACTGTAACCCTGTATCCATATCCTACATTACAGCTACAATTTGCTTTACCCATACACCATATGCCCTTAAACTGCATATCCTTAACCTGTAACCAGCGGTGGCTGGTGAATTTTCAAAGTGGTAGGCCATAAAGTTTGAGAAGAGCTCAAATTAGTAAGCCAATTAAGTGAGCCTGACACCTTGCAGGGGTTTTTAATAAGCCCCTGCAATGCTCCAAACATTTGGCGCGAGCGGAGCAGTCCTTAAAGGGTGCCCATTCAGCCCAAGGCCAATAAAGATCTGTGAGATATAGGAGACTAAAGGGCCCCTCATCCTATTTTGCAGATGGGGGCATTATTTTGCGAAACACCACTGACACCATGCCAGGTCAATTGTAGGAAATGCATATTAAGCATTTGTATACGTGGTGTGTCAAAAGTAAAGTTAGGTCAGGTGTCTTCAGTTCACAACAAAAGGAAGACTTCAAAGTATGCCTGCCAGGATTATAGGGTTGTGGTGGGCACTTGATGCCCCTGATTCAACGTTACAACTGGAAGACTTGAGCACTAATCATTGCTTTAGTACTGGAGCAAAGTGGGTGACCCAGGGCAAATCACTTTAACTGCCTACAAATTATCTACCAGGTAGGGAAAGCTTAGAATATCTCAAGTTAAATGTGCTCTTCCTCTCTCTCTCCACAGACAGTGTTGATTGCTATTTTAGTAAAATCGCATTCCCTCTTCATTTTCTTTGTATGATTCCCTCTAAAAAATATGCTTAAATCGTAAAATTTAAGAGATTAGGGCAGATTCGGTTCTCACTGAGCGCTACACAAAATTGAATGCGTAGTATTTATTTTACAATTACTGAGGTCATTGCTACGCCTGTGAACTAGACATCCTGGTAATAAATAACTCGCCTCACGAGGACACAAACTTATTACTATGCAGGTATATAAGAAAACAATTGCGGCACAACTATCCACAATAACAGTGGATTTAAACTAAATACAATAAAAAATAATCCAAGTGCCAAATTTCTCCTTTGAAAGATGGGCCGACAACTGGTATCGCAGTTTACAATGCACGTAATTCTGTCAGAGTCTTACAAAGATATAATATGATATGAAAGAGAAATGTAATATAGCACACAAATCACTCCCAGAGGCGTATCTTGGCACTGCAGCATAAGCTGTTCTCAGGACATCCCCGCGCCGCACGGCCCCCAGCTGTGTGTGCTCCCTCGTGTGCCCTAGCTGCTGCTCGCAGCCTCGTCTCGCCCTCAGCCTGCCTCCCTAGCTGCCGCCTCTCTGCACTGTCCCCCAGCTGTGTTATATTTCTTTTCTGTTATCTCTGCAATTTGTACTTGCTTTTGTGAATAACTGTTGTGCTTTTAGGTGATTGTTGTGTCTGCCCGCTCTCCGTTTTCCGCCGTCGTCCTCGCAGCCACGCCCCTTTTTCGTGTCCTCCCCGCTCCCGCCTCCCAGCTGCTCCTCCCTCCCACTTGTCCATAAATGGAGACCGCGCGGCGCAGGTGAGTGTGACGTGTTCTCAGGACACCCACGCGCCGCACGGCCCCCAGCTGTGTGTGCCCCCTCGTGCGCCCTAGTTGCTGCTCGCAGCCTCGTCTCGCCCTCAGCCTGCCTCCCTAACTGCCGCCTCTCTGCACTGTCCCCCAGCTGTGTTATATTTCTTTTCTGTTATCTCTGCATTTTGTACTTGTTTTTGTGAATAACTGTTGTGCTTTTAGGTGATTGTTGTGTCTGCCCCGCTCTCCGTTTTCCGCCGTCGTCCTCGCGGCCACGCCCCTTTTTCGTGTCCTCCCCGCTCCCGCCTCCCAGCTGCTCCTCCCTCCCACTTAGCCATAAATGGAGACAGCGCAGACGCGCAGCGGTGCGCGGTCACGTGAAGCGGGCGCGCCGATTGTGTGCCGAAGGCGCGCCAAAGGCAAGCCCGTCTGCGCCTGTCTGCGCCTGTCTGCGCCTGGACCCCTGGCCCCCGCCGAGGCAAGACGACCCGACAGACCTACAACGCCGCCGCTCTCAACGCACTCAATGCCGGCCACAACCCCGCATGCTGCCGGGCCACCCCGAAACGCACCCATGAACCCTTCACCTGCAAGACCTGCAAGTTCACCTGCCTCCGAACCTGCATCGCACCCGCCAAGCTAAGCACCAGCAGCAAGCACCTCAAGTGCATCCTGCTCAACAACCGCTCCGTCGACAGACACGCCGTGGAACTCTGGGACCTCCTCGACACAACATCACCAGACATCGCCTTCCTCGCGGAAACCTGGATGAACGTCTCCTCAGCCCCCGACATCGCCATCGCCATCCCGGACGGGTACAAGATCAACCAGACCGGAGGAGGCATCGCCATCGTCCACAAGAACATCATCCGCATCATGACCGACTCCGACGACACGTTCGCCGCCGCCGAGCACCTCCAGTTCCAGATACACACCGACCCTCAGAGGCACCCTAGTCTACAGACCCCCGGGACCACGCACACAATTCAGCGAAGACATCACGGACTTCATCAGCCCGCACGCCCTCCCCTCCACTGACTACATCCTCCTAGGGGACGTCAACTTCCACCTGGAGAACAACAAGGACCGCAACACCGCCACCCTCCTGAACAACCTCGCCAACCTCGGACTCAAGCAACTGGTCAACACCCCCACCCACTACGCAGGCCACACGCTCGATCCAGTCTTCTCGTCCAGCAAGCACATCACCTTCAGCCACTCCACCGGACTCCACTGGACCGACCACAGCTGCGTCCACTTCAGCTTCAGAAGAACCACGACCCACCACCACCCACAACAGGTTCCTCACAGGAGCTGGAGCAAGATCACCGCCGACCAGCTCACCACCTCCCTCAGCCAGAACCCACCAGCCAACACAACGGACCCCAACGAAGCAGCCGCAACTTCACGCAGTGGTTGACCGCCTGCGCCGACGACCTCGCACCACTGAAGAACTCTCCCAGCAGACCCAGAAGCAAGAAGGCGTCCTGGTTCACCGACGAACTCAAGGACTCCAAGAAGACCTGCCGCACCCTCGAGAAATCCTGGCTCCTCTACAAGACCACTGACAACATGACCGCCCTCAAGCACGCCACCCACAAGCACCACCAGCTTATCCGCACCACCAAGAAGAAATCACTGAAGGAACGACTGGACAACAACGCCCACGACAGCAAGGAACTCTTCAGCATCGTCAAGGAGTTCTCCAACCCCAGCACCGGCAACAACGACATCACTCCTTCACAAGATCTCTGCGACTCTCTCGCCTCGTTCTTCCACCGCAAGATCGCCGACATCCCCAACAGCTTCGGCGCACCATCCACGCACCCAACCGTCGAACCAACGCTCCCCACCGCCACCCTCCGCGCCTGGACCACGGTAACCACCAAAGACACAGCCCGCACGATGAACACCATCCACTCCGGATCTCCAACCGACCCCTGCCCCCACCACGTCTTCAACAAGGCCGACTCCACCATCGCACCCCAACTCCGGAACGTCATCAACACCTCCTTCAACACCGCCACCTTCCCGGAGAGCTGGAAGCATGCCGAGCTCAACGCCCTACTGAAGAAACCAACAACGGACCCCACCGACCTCAAGAACTTCCGCCCCATCTCGCTCCTCCCTTTTCCTGCCAAAGTCATCGAGAATATCGTCAACAGACAGCTTGCCACCTTCCTCGAGACGAACGGATCCCTCGACCCCGCGCAGTCCGGTTTCAGAGCCAACCACAGCACCGAGACCGCCCTCATCGCAGCCACCGACGACATCCGAGCCCTGCTCGACAACGGGGACACAGCGGCACTCATCCTCCTGGACCTCTCTGCAGCGTTCGACACTGTCTGCCACCGCACCCTAGTTCAACGCCTCAGCAACATCGGCATCCAAGAGAAGGCACTGGAGTGGATCATCTCGTTCCTCGCCGGAAGAACACAGAGTCCGCCTCCCCCCGTTTCGATCCGAGGCCACCGAAGTCATCTGCGGCGTACCGCAAGGATCATCACTCAGCCCCACCCTCTTCAATGTCTACATGAGACCTCTTGCAGCCATCGCACGCCAACACAACCTCAACATCATCTCCTACGCCGACGACACCCAGCTGATCCTCTCCCTCACCAGAGACCCCGACACCGCCAGAACCAGCCTACACGAAGGGATGAAAGACGTCGCCGAGTGGATGAAGAACAGCCGCCTGAAACTGAACTCATCCTGGGACCATCGCCCTCCGCCAGGGACGACTCCTGGTGGCCCCCCGCCCTGGGCACTGCTCCCAAGCCAACAGACCACGCACGCAACCTGGGCTTCATCCTGGACTCCTCCCTCTCGATGACCAGACAAGTCAACGCCGTCTCCTCATCATGCTTTCACACCCTTCGCATGCTCCGCAAGATCTTCCGATGGATCCCGACCGAAACCAGGAAGACGGTCACCCAGGCACTCGTCACTAGCCGACTGGACTACGGAAACACCCTCTACGCCGGAACCACAGCCAAGCTACAGAAAAGACTCCAACGCATCCAGAACGCCTCCGCCCGACTCATCCTGGACATCCCCCGACGCAGCCACATCTCCGGCCACCTGAGGGACCTGCACTGGCTCCCCGTCAACAAGAGGATCATGTTCAGGCTCCTCACCCACTCACACAAGTCTCTCCACCACCTGTCCCCCATGTACCTCAATGACCGCCTGACCTTCTACACGCCCACCCGCCAGCTACGATCTACTAGCCTCGCCCTCGCCGCCGTACCACGCATCCGAAGAGCCACCGCCGGAGGCAGATCCTTCTCCTACCTGGCGGCCAAGACATGGAACTCCCTCCCCATCCACCTTCGGCTGACCCAGGACCATTTTGCCTTCAGGAGACAACTCAAGACCTGGCTGTTCAAGCAGTAGCGGACCCCTTCCCCCAAGCGCCTTGAGACCCTTCCGGGTGAGTAGTGCGCTATACAAGTGTTATGATTGATTGATTGATTGATTTAAAACTTAAGCATTAGCGCTTTCTCTGGCCACTCCCATCAGATTGATACTACTATCCTTACTTGTGCCTCAAGGGCGAGCAATAGACTTCCTCAAAATACAAGCATTTGCAATGCAATAGGTCTCGCAATGACATTAGTTTGAGCTATTGACATTGTAAAGGTCAATACCTTTAAAAAAATTAAAAGGCATTGTTATTTACAATACAAAGAGCAACACCTTTTGCATTGCATAGCGCGGTGTCCGTGAAGACAGTGCTGCGCTTATTAAAGTAAAAAAAAAAAGTTTGTTGGGGGTGGGGGGGAGGGCATTGCTATTGGCATTGTAAATGACTGTCTTATTTATGTTTTAAAAAACCCGGGTATAAATTAAAGGCATCGTCATTTACAATGCCAATAGCTCAAATTTGCGTAAATGCGAGAACTATCACATTGCAGATGCTGGTTAAATTCAACTGCCCTGTGGTAAAGTGTATGAGAGGATAATGCTGTGGAATTTTATTTATTTATTTATTTATTTAATGCATTTTTATATCGCGCTGACTCTACTCGCAGGTGTCAGAGCGCTGTACAATAGAACCAGTTACGTTAGATGAGAGAAATGTTACAAAATAGAATGTTACAAAAATAAACAGGAGAATAGAAGAGTTAGGATAAAACCATAGAAGGCAAGAACATAATATCAAACAAATCAAGCAAGGGTGGGCAATGTACAAGAACATTTTTCACATTTCAATGATGAACGATCGTCCTAGAGGGGTCTGAGAATGAAGGTATTAGTTCTGTAAGTGTCTTTGGAAGAGAAGAGATTTGAGGTCAGCTTTGAAGATCCGGATAGAGGTGATGGCACAGGGCAATGGAGGAAGTGAGATTCTCACCGCCTTACCTTAGAACAATTGAGCCATTGATCTTTCCCTTTTGAAGGAGGGGGCTCAAGCAGAAACTTTTCCGCATTCCGAAAAGGTCTCGAGCCTCCAGATATTTTCAGTTTATTAGCCAGGTAACGAAGAGAGGAAGTGTGCAAGGCGTTGTGGGTGATGCAAGCAGTTTTGTAAATAGATCTTGCCTCAATGGGAAGCCATTGAATAGAAGACAGGATTGAGTGATGTGGTCACTTCGTTTGGACCCTGAAATGTGAAGCATGAGAAGGTTGTGTGCTCAACGGGTGTTGGCAATTGGTGAGTGGAGATGGGTGTAAAATAAAGTCAGCATCAGATATGTCTGAATACTGCAAATTATTTTAATTTTAAAATGTTTATTTTCGATTTAACAAATAGACATACAATAATTCTTTCAATTTCTAAAACAGCAATACTTCATAATATCTAATCAAACCGTATTTTAAAATGTAAATGTCAATATATATACAAAATTGGATTTCCCACAACACTTCCATAATATCGTCCGAGTGGTCTAAAAATATACTTTCTTTTATTTTCAAGGTAAATTAAAACAAATGCTCAAGGGACAACAGTTCTGTTACATATTAGAGAAGTTAAAAGGCAAGCACCCCCATACTCCAACCGCCTCAAATACTAACTACTAACACCAGCCCTCGTGCCCTAGAGACCCGATTGATGCACGGCAGGCAGCCGGGCAGAAACAAACCACACACGACACGGAGAGACCTAAGAGAGTGGATGCCTGTGTTCCGTAGTTTCCAACTACCCATCAGAATGAGCTCCCCCATCGCGGAAACAGCTGCGATGCTTTAGGGAGGCATAGACATACAGCCAGGCACCATCATACAGGTTATAACTGTATTTATAAGCTCCCCTCTGACGTAGGGGAGGCACAAACCGACGGGTAGCAGATCTAAGGAGGGACTAACAAGTCTATTAATGAATCAGAAGCCAGCATTTATGAAGGACAATGACACAAGTCAATGACAAATATGGCCGTTGCTTCTATTCCATACTCCATGACAGCACGGCTCGCAGAGCACTGCATGCGCTACCCAGACTCGACCTAAAAATTGTGGTGAGAGGGGCACTCTATTTGAAACGTGGTGGTCTTGCATCCATATACAAATCTACTGCAAGGAAATATTGTCTCATATACCCACTATCCACACCAAAAGGTGAGATAATTTCTCACGTACTATTGGTGGCTAATCTGGCCTCACACATACCTAGAAACTCCAGATTGCTACTCCAATACATATGTGGTAGGCAAATATATGGAATATTTATACAATGGAAAAGCAATTTGACATTATACAGAACAGGGTGCACAAGTCTGGGAAGAGCTGGCTACCTTTCAAAGCATTCATAAAGAATACAAGACCAAACAACTATGTCTGATGTACTATAATGATGCTTGCTTTGAGAAAAGTTGTCCTACTCAGGGCAGAAGTAAATGGGCAGCTTCAACATGAGTCCGAGACTTCTTGGGGTATTTATAAGCAACAGTCTATAGAACACAATAAGCAACTTAGGGTCACACCCTACATGATGACCATGAAAAGTAAATTCTTGAAGGATATGTTCAAAGATAATAACAAAACATAATATTCTATTCCCTGTTTCCCTGTAACCATGAACAAAACCTTTTAAATAAAGTTGTTAAAAATAAAAAAATGTTGCTTTACTATAACAGCCATCCAAGTTATGCTCTCGAATAGACCTGGCGTGGGCCTCAGATGAACTAATTGAATTAGGACATATGGAGATTATTCCAAGGATATCTTCTGATCACAATCCTATTTTATTTACATTCCGCTTAGCTCAAAGGCCAACATTGCTACGACCTTTTACGTTCCCGAGATACTTATTAACAGATCTAGTTTTTGTAGCAGTTCTTAAGGAACATATAAAAGAATTTATTGAAAACAATATCAATACTGCCACTCTTTTATCAGTATGGGATGCTTGTAAGGCTTCAATAAGGGGGCTAGCACAACAATATGTATTTAGGCAAAATGCATTGCGGAGGAAAGAAGTTAGGGCAGTAACTGCTAATATCTCATTGGTTGAAAATCAATTAGCTGACAATCTTAGGGTTGGCGGGTTGAGTAGCTGTGATATGTTCAATTGGAAAAGGAACTTACGATTTTACGCTGAACGACTAAAACCTCACTTAGGGAGAGAAATAGCCGCAAAATACTTAAATATAAACTGTCCCAATACGAGTGTGGGGATAGAGTAGGAAAATTACTGGCCTATAAAGTTGCTGATGATAGGGCAACAACTCTAATTAAATCTATAAAAGGCCCTAATGATACCTTATACTCCCAACCTGCACAAATTATGGGACAGTTCGTCTCTTACTACGAAAAATTATACACTCCTGAGAGTAGGAGTACGGAAGATCAGATTCAAGCCTATATAAATGAGAAACTACCGCCAAAAGAATATTTAGATCGGGAAAGTGTTGATAAGTTGGAAGAGAAATTTACAATAGCTGAATTACGCTTAGCGGTCTCTTCTCTTCCATCTAACAAAGCGGCAGGTGAGGATACACTTCCAATAGAATTATATAAAATTTGTGCAGATGAAATTCTCTCTTTTCTGTGTTTAGTGATTAATTCAATTGGCGATACAGGAAAGGCCCCGGATTCTTGGAAAACTGCCAAAATCATGTTCTTTAAAAAAAAAAAAAAAAAAACACCTACGGACTGTGGGTCCTATAGACCAATTTCTCTGATAAACGCCGACGCCAAGGCTTATTCCAAATTGTTAGCAATGCGAATGGCACCCCTTATGCCATATCTGGTAAATGATCAACAGCATGGCTTTGTAGTAGGAAGGGATACTACCACCCACGTCAATATGGCCATTACAGCTTTTGATGTGGCCACTACTAATCTCACCCCACTCGGTATGATACTTTTAGACGCAGAAAAGGCATTTGACCGAGTGGGGTGGGATTATCTGTGGACGGTTTTGAAGCAGTTTGGCATTAAGGGACAATTCCTCAGAAGTATACAGGCTTTATATAGGGACCCTAACGCTAAAATTAGCTATGCCGGGTTACTTTCTTCAACTTTTGGGATCTTAAGGGGGACTCGGCAGGGGTGCCCGCTCTCACCCCTGCTCTTTGCTCTCTCTATGGAGCCGTTTATTAATGCCCTGCAAAGATTGTTCCAATGCAGCATGAAGATAAAATCCTTGAAATAACAGCATATGCGGACGATTTAGCTATCTACACCACTAATGTGGTGGATGCACTACTTGGAATAACAGAGGAAGCTAAAAACTTTGGAGTTATCTCAGGTTATAAATTAAACATCAATAAAACACAAGTCATCATGAACTACCAAGCTAATTCCGTAGTGTCAGGACTTTGTAAATCCGCAGTCTACCTAGGGGTAAAAATCTCCTCTAAACCTAGTGAAATAAATATGCTAAACTATGAATCCTTACTAAAAGAGGTGACCACGCTGCTCAAAAAATGGCATAAGATTCCACTCAATCTACTTGGTCGAATCAATCTGATTAAGATGAAGATTTTGCCGAAATTTTTATACTTTTTTCGCTCCATTCCTTTTCGGGTTAATAATCTATTTTTAAAAAAATTAGATGGAATTCTTAGTAGTTTTATTTGGGGCTATAAAAAGGCCAGAAGGTCTATGACTATTCTAAAACTACCACTTGAAAAAGGGGGTCTGGATTTTCCGGACTTTAAAGCTTATTTTTTTGCATCTTTCTTAGGCCGGCTTCATAGTTTGTTTGTTAACAATCAATACTTTTTTTATCAGTTTATGCTTGGCACTAACTCAAAGCAGTTCTTGGCAAAAGTGCAAGATCCAAACTATTTTAAACGCGTAAAATTTAAGACGGCGAGAGATGCGGTACGTATCTGGAACTTGATCCTGAGTCAGTGCGATACTTCTTTTTTTCACACTGAGTTACCACTCTGGGATAACCCAGGGTTTCCCGATATTTTTTGTGATAAAATTGGGCGGGACTGGGCCAAGTTTGGAATTAAGAAGCTAGGAGATTTGTATGGCACAGACGGACTTTTACAGTTTACAACATTGCAAACTTTGTATAATTTGCCGGAGGTAATGATGTTCAAGTACTTACAAATTAAGGACTATTTGATCCGCAAGATGAATCTGAAGCAAATAACTAGCTCAGCTATTTGGAGCTGTTTCTACTCTACGAAAAAGAAATCACTAATTAGTCTGGGATACAAATGTTTTCGCTTAAACAAATTAGACGACTACCCTAGATTGGCGTCAAAATGGTCTGATGATTCGGGAATTAAAGTGACATCCCAGAATGTTTCAGATGCACTATATAATATTAATAAAGTAGTCCATTCTTCTAGTCTGAAATTACAACTTTATAGGACGGTTAGCCAACTTTATCATACTCCACTAAAAATATCCAAATGGCAACAAAATGCTACTAGCAGTGATCATACAAAATGTCCTAAATGTGGTCTGGTGGCAGCAGACCTCATACATATGATCTACTCATGCCCTTTGTTAACTAAATATTGGTTAGAAATAGAAAATGTCTTACTCCAAAAGCAACTGATCAATACCTCAATTACTGCATCTTTGGTACTACTTTCCATATACCCTACGGGTATTATAAATAGGAGTTGGTTAAGTATAGCTTTGTCCTGCACCAGATTGGTGGTAGCTAGGGCTTGGATTTCACAGAACCCACCTCACACGATCGAGTGGTGGAATCTTTTACATGAAATCTATACTATGGAAAAGGCACTGGCTAAGGGTAGAAGCTTAAAAGCAACCATCAAATTTGAAAAAATATGGGATAACTTCTTGTAAATCTTACTTGGATTTGTTTAATAGAATTTTTGTGTTTTGGATGACATTTCTGATCTTGTTAAGAATTTATATTTATGTTTGACTGCGATTAGTTTTCTTTTTTTAGGTACTTTTTTCTGCTGAACGTTGATCTGTCCTGCCAACGATTGAACATTATTATTTTGTGTATGTATATGAAAATTGCTACGCTCCTGGACTTGCTTGTCAAATAAAAAAATGTATTAAAAAAAAATATATATATATAACAGCCATCCATTTTGCTCTAGGAAGAGAACATCTTGCCTTGCATATCCTATTATTCACTCAAACAAAAATATTATCATGGTAGGTTTTATCAGTAGGTGGATAGATCAGATAATATAAAAAGTGTAGGGCTTTTTACAAGTAATAGGTGGCCCTACGTACACAGAAGGTCAAGTTCTTGATCTGGTATTCAATTGCAACATTGAATCTGAGACACTAAATGTGCAACCCAAAGATGGCTTGCCACTCACTAATCACCCTCTTACATTGTAACATATTGTCCCTGATACGTACTAAATCCAAATCCTATCCTAAACAGTAACTAAACAACTTATGCAAGCAGCAAGTGACTAAAGTTTAAAAAGAACTGAGATAAAGTTGTAAATCCAATTTGATGCAGAATATATTCTACCCACTAAAAATATACTTAGTCCCTCACTATCCATTAAAAATCGAGGACTGCAACAGCAGCAAAGTCAGTGCATCTCAAACATTTTAGAACCATGGCCTTGTTTTTAGCACAATTGATTTTCGCGGCCGACCTAGCTGTAATGGACATGAAGTGGAGTTTTTTTAAATGTAACTCTAGCTCATGTGGAAGCGCATTGTAACTTACAGACAGCATATTTTCAATTCAAAAGCCCACTAACTTTGCACAGGCATACATGTTTACTGATAAAACTATACTGTAGACACAAGATAGTACGTGGAAATGGAGTCTTGATTTGTTCTGGTCCTATTAAAAACTTTGTTTCCATCACATTCCAAGATGGAGTGCTTCTTTTTTATTTTCCTAACTGCTGAAAGTGTACAGTTCATTTACAGTTATTTACATGTTGCTGTGTACATGAAAATAGGACATTCTGCATTTTTTCCTTTCATACTTCATGTACACCGACAACATCGTCACATACTCTTATTAATCCAGAAGGAGAGTATACTAATTAATTAGTTATTGCTTGAAAATCACAAAAAAGGCCCAATAAGAAAGTTCTCCAATAGTCTGATCTTTTATTTCCTTCTTCTCTTTTATTCAATCTTTTGTTCAATCAAATCATCAGTGTCAGCCAACTTGAAAACATAGGTAACACTTTAAACAGCCAACGTGTTTCGTCCCCATCCGGGACATCATCAGGGCTGTGAAATAAAAAATACATAATCAGAAATCAGAACTTAATCATCCAAACTGTACATTATAGATAACAATCAGAAACACAAGCGAATGGTACAAACTCAATATTTGAGATTCCTACTCTGCCTATTTAACAATCTTAAAACATTATCATGAATCTCAACAATTAGAAGTAGATACATATAGTGTCCTATAAACATTACAAAATAACATTGCTTGAAATGGAAGGTGGATTCCCAACATTACAACTGTACATAGGCCTGTCCCTATGTAGGCTGTCCTACCTCCTAACATTACATTATACATATCATTCCTTCAAATGGAAGCTCTCCCTGAGGGTAATTTCTTCGCATATCTAATTATAAAACAAATTCCACCAGAAACAAAGTCTTAAGTATTATCACCTCCAATTAATTCAAATCCCTTTGGTAAAACTCTCCCTTGTTCATTATTCTTTCAACTATAATCAATTAGGTCCAGGATATAAAGTGTCTGTAAAACAAAAAATGCCTCATATATAATTTAATACGCTCCCTTTGGGTTAATAAGAGTTTTGTTAGTAGTGGTTTTTGACGGTGAACCATATGGGGGTTAAGCGTATTCTCTGTAATATTAATAGGTGTATATGCATATTGAATAGCTTACCAGTGCACACAGGAGCATTCCCTCACCGTCTTGTCCTAACATTGTCACATAATTCACCTTACTTTTCTTTCTCTGACTGTAAGGTTCAAGATGTGTGTAAACACGTGTCCCCAGGTTAAACACATAAGCAGCAATTTTCCAGAAGACATAGCGACATATATTAGCATTCCACCTCTGTCTTTGAAACATAGCATATGTGATAAGATGAATACAGAATTTAAAGGTATCTTTAGTTATTGCTTGGACTTTTGCGACACACCAAAGCCAATAAAAAGCAATTGTGACCCACCGTTTAGGAAAAACTGATTTAGATCAAATGAAAAAAAAGTTTGATATTATAGGTCTTCCAGTGTGTCTGAAGCAGGCAAGTCACCTTCAGGGATCAGAAAAGGGGATATTGCAAGACAGTTGAATTCACAAGAAAATCTTGCTTGCTAAACATAACTTCATGTCAACAAAACAACAAAACTAAATAGTCAGCAAATGCCAAGAAGTGATTAAAATGTAGATACTGGAAAATTCACACACTAAAGCACCACTGCATAGAACTATTGATGATTTTTTTCAAAATCACTATGATAAACATCTGGACAGCTATTGCTAACAACATATATGAACTCAATTATTTAATTTTGGGGTGAGGGGAAGGGCTGTGTTATTTCCCTCTGCTCACTTTACCTGCACCAGTCCAGCGCCGTGAGGCAAGCATCGGGGCATCCAAGCCAGAGACTCCATTACCCAGAAGGCCCGCTGTGGCGCCTGCGCAGGGCGTCACTGTGTGGCGACTGAGCCACTGAAAAGCAACTCGGCATCACCGCAGCGCGGGAAGTGTCTGGGCCAAGCCCAGGCCAAGGGAGGGCCCGCCCCGCGCCCGTTGGCGCCAGAAGGAGCCAGGGCAGGGCCATTCCCCTAACATCTACAACTCACCAGTTCCATCGTGTTTTGCAGAGAAGTCTGAATCGACTCTGGAAATTGTGAAAGGCACTGTTCACTTGTGCATATTGTTTATGCCAGCCTGAAGGACCCTCTGTTACTTCCTCTGGACTATTAGTGGACTACCAGTGCTGTTCGTGTTTATTAAGTTTATTTCTAGTAAAAGAGGGACATACTAGTATGGGTAAGCGCAAGAGGAAGGGGGAGGAGGGGGGCTGAGGCTGAAAATCCTTGTAAACCCCGAAAAGGAAAGAAAAGGAAAGAAAGCAAGAAGGACGATTAGGCATGTCGCTACCAACTGCGTCCTTGATCATATTGATAGTCTTGTGGAAGAATGCTAGGCAATTTTAATCTCTGAAACTAGCACATATTTAGTAGGGGGTCACCGTTCAACACAGGTGGGACGGGGCTGGAAGGCTCATGTGAGGGTCTCACCTCCCCCGCCATCCCCGTTATGTTTCTTCCAAAGCAGAAAGGCCCAAAGGATGGTGGCTCTATGAGTAGGGGGACCTCACCTCTAATTAAGGAGAGTATTACAATTAATGGTAATGATAACTCCCTACTAGCTAATGGCAGCCATTCTTTAACATCCGTACAATAGTTCCTTGCATCAATAGGTTTTCTGTTTTGGCGAATGTACATAGCGAGAGCTCCATGTCGCAACCCTCACAATCAACTGGAACAGTATCAGATGTTGCTCTAAATCACCCACCAAATTATTTGCCAGACTCCCAAACTCAATCTATTGGTAAGAGTAGAAGCGATGCACAAGATTTTCAAGACTCAGTGAATCTAGTACTCCTTCTAAGGGACGCGATAGAGTCTATAAAGACTCTGATTGTAAATGTATCTGTTATGGTAGGACCTGTACCTAATGGTGGAATGCGCACCGTGTTAAATTCTAGTATAAATGACACCAACCCTTTCCTTTTGAAAACCGGCAGTAGTATGGTAAATTTGTTGGTTACCGGGAAAACAGTGGGGGGTGGGTGCAAAGTTCCCTCCTCCTACAGTGAGGTGGCTAAATCTGGAAAATTCAAATCTCCCCCACATGCTCAAAATAAACCATTAATACTCTCTACAAACAGCTTAACCAACTGGCCAAAGGCAGCTGAGAGGGAGTATTTGCCAACTGACACCAGGTGGAGTACCTCGCCAATGGCCATTTATCAAGATACATTTCCAACTAGAAGGGAGGATGTGAAAACAAGTAGACCATATAGAACAAATAAAATCTATATGACTAGTGTCCCAAAGTTAGCTGTAGTAAGAAATAATGAGAGTGCTGACTCTCTGACTAACAAAGCTATTCCTTGGTGCCGTTCGGTAATTAGGGACGATATTATTAAGGCGAGTAGGTTGACCTTGGCCTCTGAGCAATATGATTGTATCGAACTGACATTCTGGTCAGAGGCAATGACTGGAAACGTATTTGCTCTTGAGTTCAGAAGCAGCCCCCTGCACACTTGTGTATCCAGTTAAAGAAGACTCCAACTGCTCTTCAGGTTCATCATTTTTCTGGGCAAAAGCCACGGGCAGTATTGGAAGTTCTGGGTTGGAAAGTATTGACTGACTGTATATGTGCAAAGTTTTGCTAGTTCTAGTGTTGAGTACTGCATTAGGGGTGACACTCCCAGTTATATTCTTGATAAAAGACACCTGTCTAGAGATCGTGCAAAGTATCAAACTGGTAATGTTGACATTGTTAGTAATACCCCCGAAATGAAATAACTCAAAGGGCTAGGAATATGTTTGACTGACTGCTTGCCTGTTAGTATAGATAGCTCTCAGGCAGATAACATTATTTTTCCTAGTGGTTCCCCGGGGGGGTTCTCCTAATGTAACTCAATTAAATGATCCTTCTGATCCTGGATTATTGAGTCAGTCAAGGGCAAATTTTCTAAGTCACTGAAACAAATTACTACACACAGGCCATGCTCTCACGGGGGGCTCATTCATCTCATGGAACGTAGCAGGTCTGGGTTTAAAACACTATCACCGGACTGGCTCACACAAAAAATGGACAGGGGTCGTCATCCTGATCAATATTATTTGTTATGAAAGGGAACTTAGGGCCCTCAATGGTAGGACACCGCAGGATAGGCTTGGGGCTAATACGTTCAACAATGGGCACAGTAAAATTAGGATTGATTATGTCCTTTGCAGTTTGAAACTCTGGCACACGATAACTGATATGATGGTTAAGGATCGCATGGAAAGCGACCATAACCCCCTGTGTCTCACTCATGACTGGTGGAAGTCAGAGCAACCATGGGTGGGCGGCGTTGAGCTTTGTGCCCCAAACATTGTCCCTACTATGACATGGGAAAAGCAGCAGTTCTTCTCGAATCTTACTACCTCCCTCACCTCTTCTAGGGAGCTCTTCAAGATCGTCGACTCCCTTTGCTCCCTCCAGATTCCGGACCCAGTGGTGGGCTCGCAGGAGCTATGTGATAATATCTCAGAGTTCTTCCATAAGAAAATTGAAGATATTTATCTTGCTCTGGAAACTCAGAGGAATATCTTAGGGGATCTCTCTCTTCAAACTCTGGTCAACCTAGAATCTTGGCCTAAAGACTCCTCCAAGAGTCTAACTGACTTCCCGCCACTTACCCTTGAAGGACTTGAGCTCTTGTTGGATCGGACTAAATCGTCATCTCCTCTTGACCCATGTCCTCTGAAGATCCTGAAGGAATGCAGGCTCACACTACTCCCACCTCTCCTGGAAGTGATGAATGGTGCCATAACTCAAGGCATATTCCCCTTAGTTTGGAAAAGGGCGCTAGTGAAGCCTCTGCTTAAGAAGCCCATGCTGGACCCGGAACAGCTGAAGAATTTTAGACCCATCTCACTGTTACCCGCTCCCGCAAAAATGCTTGAATCTCACCTGAATTTACATCTCTCCACCTTTCTGGATTCGTCTGGGTTCCTTGACAGCTCCCAGCATGGATTCCGAAAGGCTCACAGCACGGAGTCAGCTCTGACTATGGTGGTGAACAACATCCGCATGAAGGTGGATTCAGGCCAAACTACTGTGCTGGTCCTACTGGACCTCACAGCAGCATTTGATACCCTGTCTCCCTCTACGCTTACATCTCGCTTGAGGGAGGCAGGGATTGCTGGTCCAGCTCTGAACCTTCTGCACTCCTTTTTACATCATAGAGAGCAGAGAGTCATGCTTGGCGAATTCCTTTCCCCTGCCAAATCCTTGCAGTACGGGGTGCCACAAGGGTCGGCCCTGAGTCCGACCCTATTTAACATTTATGTGGCCCCCCTTGCGAGGTTAGTAAAATCTCAGGGGACGGAAGTGGTGTCATACGCCGATGACACCCAAATCATGGTGTCACTGGACCACCCTGTTTCCACCTCCGCCACCAACTTTAGGATCTGCATGCAAACAGTCTCGGACTGGATGCTCCAGAATTCCCTAAAGTTGAATGGCGATAAAACTGAGATTCTGGTCTTTGGCAAGGACCAGGATGTCTGGTCTAGTGAGTGGTGGCCATCAGCTCTGGGAACCTGTCCATCGCCTTCCCAGTCAGCTAGAAATCTAGGCGTAATTTTTGACACCTCTCTGTCCATGACTCTACAGGTCAATCGAACAGTGGCCACTTGTTGGGGGGTCATAAAAATCCTCAAGAGAATTCTTCACTATCTCTCTCCTCTAGCAGGCAAGCAGACGGTGGTTGCATTGGTGGGTTCCAGGTTGGACTACTGCAATGCACTTTACGCAGACTCCAACAAGGGACTCATCCAGCGCCTCCAGGTAGTGCAGAACGGGGCTGCTCGATTTGTTCTGGCGCTTCCTAATGCATCCTCCGCAACAATGGCCAGAAAGAGTCTGCATTGGCTCCCGATACATCTGAGGATCTCTTTTAAGATCTTATGTCTAGCATATAGAGCTCTCGCAGATGGGCCACTGGACCCCTTAGGTGTCCTTTTGACTCGCTATTTGCCCAGCAGACCTCTCAGATCTTCGGAGATGAATCTGCTGGTGGTTCCTCGTGCCAGAAGGGTACGCTGGGGTAATAGGGCATTTTCCACTGTAGCCCCTAGATTGTGGAATTCTCTTCCCCAGGAGATTAAGACCCAACCCTCTCTGCCCCTTTTTAAAAAAGCGCTGAAAACCTGGTGTTTTATCAAGGCCTACCCACAGTGAGAGTATATTCTAATAGCTAGTTTACATTTGGTTAGGCGCCTTGACGCCCATTGGGCTTAGTAGCGCTATAGAAATTTATTTTCATTTCATTTCATTTAATTTCACATGCGCCGGCTTAATTCGTTTCAAGTAATAACTAAACCGGAGGTCTTGGAAAACATTAATGAAGATGTTGATAAAAACATTCTGGAGTTAGAACATGCCATTTGCTCCGGAGATGATCCAGGGCGTGTAACTCAGTTAGATGATAGCTTTTTAATGCACATAAGTGCCCATTTTTTAAGCCTATTATAAGTAAGAAACTAGCTGGCTCTAAACCATTACGGTGGTATAATTACGATTGCAGGCAAGCTAGAATTGCCCTTGGTAATTCTATCAGGGGTGGGGAATTGGATGCTGTCCCCGTAGCATGACATGAATATATAAGAGCTATCCATAAAGCCAAGTGCCTATGGGATGAGCTTCGATGGCAGGACCTCAAAGAAGCTAGCAAGCAGAATATTATTAGACTATTCTGGAATATTGTCAAGTGAGGCAAGGGGGTCAGCCTGATCAACCCCAAATCCATGTCACCCAAGAAAGATGGGTTAACTACTTCAGGCCACAATATGCGCGTAACCCTCCAGAGAATCCAATGGAAGATCTTAGATATGTTTTTTATACAGATGAGGCTTTTAATGATAATGAAGTCTTAGTAATCTTAATACAGTGGCTAGAGGTAGAGCGCCAGGCCCTGATGTGTCCCTGTGGATGTCTTCCTCTACGACAAGGCACGATGGGGCAGATACATTCGGTTGATGGTAAATGCAACGGCTCAGGGTGCCCCGTTCTCGGTCTCCTGGAAATGGGCAGTGATAATTCCAGTACACAAAAAAGGCAATGAAACTCAACCGGGGAACTACAGACCTATTAGTCTGATAGATACGATTCAAAAGGTTGTTGGGAGGATGATCCTGAACAAAATTTTATACTGGATTGAGGAGAGTAGTATATTGTCCCCCTTCCAAGCGGGATTTCGCAAATACATTAGTACCATCGATCAAGTCTTCGGTTTTATTCTTCTTTATTTGAAGACTGTGAGATTGGGCAAAGGCAGCCTTTATGCTCCCTTTGTTGACCTACATGCAGCTTTTGACCTTGTTCCCCGTTCCCATTTATGGGTGGCATTGAGGGAACTAGATCTTTCTGATGAGATTTTAACTTTGGTAATGAGGCTGCAAGAAGGAAATTATGCTAAAATCCAATGGGGTGGGCAGGGCAGGGTCACCACCCAATTCCCGGTTAAACGTGGGGTGTGGCAAGATTGTGCCATGGCCCCAATGCTATTTTCTTTGTATATTAATGGAATAGTGGACCATTTGCTGGCAGTTAATACAGATGCCCCTCTATAGCTGGTGTAAAAATTCCGATTTTAAATGTTTGTGGATGACACATTAATTATTTCCAAAACTCCTAGTGGCCTCCAGCGAGCTTTAGTAATTTTTGAAGAGTTTTCTGCTGCTCGAGGCTTGGAATTAATGTGGCAAAAACAAAATGTATGGCTTTTAACCCGCATCGAAGTTTTAAAGGAAAAGTTTTTATGAATAGTCAACCACTTGAAATGATCAAAGCTTTCACCTATTTGGGAATCCACATAGAGAAGGACCTCAAGTGGGATTGTCACATAGATATAGCCGCTCTAAAACACAGACAATCTACAGGAGCCTGAAGTCTGGAGCATAAAAGGTGGTTGACAAAACCAATCAGGCCTGCCCTCCAAGTTTATGAGTTAAAAGCTGTTAGCTCCGCGCTTTATGGCGCTGAACTATGGGGGTTTGAGAAAGTTCCTCCATTAACTCTTTCTGAAAATAAGTTTCTTCGTAGTATTACTAATCTACCACAAAGCACTTCCCTAAAGCTGCTCCGATATGATTTGGGTAGAAAAGCTATTGCAGATGTGGCCAAGCTGCGCCCTATTTTATATTGGCGCAGGTTGTGGACCACACCTGAACTCTCATAATAAGTCGCAGGATTTCTTGATGTAATAAAATCTGATGGCTTTCACAAAATTGGTGGCTAAGTGGTGTTAGAAATAGTCTGGTTGGCTTGGGTATAAAAATGCTATGGGAAAACTCAGTAGAATCTACTTTCCCCTCTAAAAACATCTTAAAGGAGATGTTTTGGGAACAGGCTGCTTATAATGTTTGGAGCAGCACTGATTCATCTACCATGGCGGGGTTTTTTTTAGGAACAAAATGTACACCCACGCTCGAATCTTATTGGGACATTATCACCATGTCAAGGGATAGGAAGCTTTATTTTCAACTTAGGGCAGGATCACTACCTCTGAAGTCACTGACCTGCAGGTGGACTGACTCAAGCGATGATAACTTCCCGGCTTGTGGGAGTCACAAGGAAACAGTTGCCCATCTGCTCTTCACCTGCCCTGTATATGTAACCACTAGGCGAGTTTGGCTTACGCCAATGTGCAAACTACTGGGCACAAACAGGAGTGCTGAAGCTGAAAGGCTCATACGCACCAGTACTCTGCCATTCATTTCAATAGCGGTAGCCAAATACTTACGGTGGGTGTGGGTGTTAAGGCAGCACTCAAATTCTGGGTAATTTTTGGTGAATAGAAATTTTAATTTATTTAGTTCGGCCATATAGTATGATTGACTAACTAGAAATGTGTTTTTATTGTTATTGTAAACAAACTTTTAATCCAGTGTAAATAGCTGAAATGATATTTGTTTAGATTCTAGTTTTTAAGTAAATTCTTTTAAATATGTACAATCCAGTTAAAAAACTTTTTAATTCTGTATGTCTAAAGGATGTTTGTTTTCTGCTTTTATGAGTATATCTTGAATAAATCTATTTTGGATTGGATTGGAACTCCTCAATTTCACTTGGCTCCAATTCTCCCTCACCTCTTTCAACCCCATAAAGGGGGAAAGAGTTTAACACAAGCCAAAAAAATTAAATCCAGACTCGCGACTGATGAAGCACATCTCATAAATGCATCCTTTGTTAGGTGGAACTGTTCCAAATCATCTGAAACATGCTGAGGAACTGAAATCTGAATTAGGCCTCGTGAGTACACCGAAGACATACAGTATAGTTAGAAATTAGCGTGATGTACCTATTCAGTTTAGTATGAGTATCCGTACATTAGTGAGTCTTAACTAACTAGTAAATTACTCGTAGCTGCGCACCCTATATCAGTTTCTGCCTTCTGACGGGTATTATAATTTAACCCGACCAGCGCCATTTTGTGGCCTAGCTCGCTTTTAGCACTAGCAAAATCCAACCATTATAGTCGGTAAGGGTCGTTCCCTCTAGAAATAGCATGACAACTGTAACAAGCTGCTGCTCCTGCATGTTAGGCCTGTCAAGGTTATAGGTGGGGGTAGGCTGGATAAGCACATTCCAGGAGGCGCTGTGCGAACCCTCCTGAGACAGACAGAAGGGAGTTACCCTCATCGACCTTGCTATAACGAGCTGAACTAAGATTGTTTTGTATGCTATATATGGTCTTTCTTTTGCAGTAACCTGTACCAACTTGTATTTTTCCTTCATAGGTAACGGTTTCGAAATGTAACAGTATATATGTGATCTCTTGATAATGTGCCAGCAGTCTTCTCGGCGGACCTTGAGGGGTTAGGTCACGAGAAGCTCCTCTGGCAGAGTTTGTTGTATAATAAACGATTGAACTTTCTTCACTGCCAAATGACTGGTTATTGGTAATTGGTATTTGGGGCTATCAGTAAGTATAGCTCTATAAGCTATTATTTACTTTTTTGGTACTTCACTTGGCGACTCCGCCGGGACTCCGCGTTGGGGTCGTCCCTCCGTAATCGGAAAAGAAAAGGGACATTAGAAAAGGTGATTTTGGTCGAGGGGGTAGACTGACCGCAGTTTGGGGGCTACTCCGCTCTCCCGATCCGGAGAGCCTCAGCTGCTAGTGGCACCACGCCGGAGTCTTATGGGTGTAACCGAGAAGCAGACCATGTTGGTCTCCAGGATTTGGCAGTGGAGAAACTTGCAATCGAACCTGAGTGCACCAGGTGAGTGATTTGTCTTGTTTTGTGTTGGATATCCTTTGATTCTGGTTTTTGGTATTTGGTGGTTTGAAACCACGGAGAACTTGGTGGGGGTCTGACGGGGCAGTACGGAGACTGCACGGGCAGATGCTCCTGTTTTTGAGTAATTTTGGTGAGTAATAGAGATATGAACCAGACGCCTAAGTGTGACTTGTGACTTGTTATCAAATTCACACCCGGCCGGACTGCTCTCGGAAATGCTGGCGGTCATGACTGGGTACCCCCTGGGCAGATCTGGAGCAACGCTTGGAAAGCGGGCTAAGCCAGAATAGTCCAGGAGGTGAACCAGAAAGGTTGCCTGATTGTCCATAGGTCGGTCTGCGGTTTGAAAACCTGTGTGGCTATCTCTAGGTAGTCTAAGGACAAGACTACTTGACTTTGGGTTCTTTTGGAGTTTTGAAGATATATGAGTTCTCCATGAGCAGGAGTCGACGGGCTCTGCCTTTTTGATTAGTAAGAATTTTTGGTTTGTCTTTTGTGTTGTCTAAGTATTATTGTATGTTTTTCGTATGTGCATTGTTGTTGTTGTTTGAACATGGCCATGTGTATGAGTGCGTTGTAATTATTTTTCTTTCCCTTTCAGATACCAAAGATTAGACCTTAGAAAGATAATGCCGTGCTTCTGTAAGTTATGTTTTGGCTGTATTTGTCGAAAAGGCACCAGATTGGACGAAAGCCAACCGGCCCCTCCAGAAGGGAGCCCCAGTCATGATATGTATTGCAAGCATGGGATTGCACCGCTTTTGTTTAATACTTTACGGCACAAATATACAAAAGATAATGTAGAAATACAATGGCCGTTGACAGGGTCTTTTGATTAAAAGAATATTCAATATTTACAAGATCGTCTGTTTTCTAAGCGAAGCAGACAAGCCATGTTTGACACCCTTAATATATGGCAGAAAGAAGCAAAGCGTAGGCACATTAGAGCAGAGAAATTAGTTAAGATAAAAGCAGGACAGACTGTTAACCAGAAAGCTGTTGCTTATGATAAAAACCAGACTAAGCAGAATATCGATTGCTTGAATAGACAGTTTAGATTGCAGACAGATAAAAGCTACGTGACTCGAAATGAAGCTTAAGATGAAATAGAGGACTTATTGGATGTTCCACCTCCCCCGCCGTATGCCCCACAGCGCGTGTATCTCGCGGTTCCTCTCCAGTTAGCCACTGCTCCCCTGGCATCGGCCCCCATTGCAGCCGTGTCTCTAGCTACTACCGGTATTTCGAGTACCACACCTACCTCACGAAGAGATACGGCTACCTTAATTCCTGATATGCAGCAAAACATAGGAAGTTATGGTGTAATTTTGGCAACCCCTATATGGACTTCTCAATCAGCTGGTACGACACCCGAGGTAAAGGACCAGACCCCGTTAGGGGATATAAGTGGACTGAATGCTAGACGACTATTCACAAGAGCTGCAGTTGGATATAGTGAGAAGGAAGCAATAGCAGAGCAGGCAGTTAATTGGATGCGGAAAGATGTGTACACTGTGACTGACTTATGGAGTACCATAAGGGATCTCGAACCCATTATGCAACAATATGCCTTGTCTAAAATGTCTCGTTACCTTATTGAAATGTGGGAGCAATGTTTCCAAGATGCGTTAGCCCCTCAGATATTGTATGATATTTTGGACCGAACTCATAAGTTTGATTTAAGTCCGGGGGAAGTGTATAAGAACGTAGAAACATTGGTAAAATATCGAAAGAGAATATTTTTTAAATGACCTAGCTGGGATTCACAACATCCCATGAGGGAAGTGCACCCCATTCTTCATCCTGAAATACCTGAATTACGTAATGACCAAAACGTAGTGACAAGAGACAGAGTAGAGGCGCGGTTCCAGGAGCAATGGGTATACATTCCATGGAAGAGAAGTGAAGTTCTGGCCCTTAAATCACAACTTTCCGATCCCAGTAAGAATCCCACAGCTTATTATAAGGAATTAAGGGCCAGATGTAGGTAGCCAAATATCGGTCGGTAACGGCCGAAAATCGGTAATTTCGGCCGTTACCGACCGGTATTTGGACATTGAGATGTAGCTCGCCCATATTTCACAGAATCGGCAGCTTACCGAGTCGGTAAATAATCCGAATCGGTAATATTATCGAATCGGAAAAATGACCGAATTGGAAAATATACCGAGTCGGTAAATGTTCCGATTCGGTTAAATTACCGAATCGGAAAACATACCGAGTCGGTAAATGTTCCGAATTGGTAAAATTACCGATTCGGAAATTAAGAAGTGGAAAAAAAAACACCATCGAGATGTAGGTGAGCCATAATTTACCGAATTTCACCAAAAATCAGTATTTAAGAATCGGTATTTAGCATGGATTGAAAGCAGGTGGTAATCAGGTGCAGCCTATAAAAAAGGGCCCCAAAATGCAACACTGGAACCACTATGGCGGCTTTCTATGTAATAGCAAGACGTCTACGGCTACAGGCAGCAGGTGAGAGGGAATGGAGAAGGGAGGAGCAGGTGTACCGGCAGAGGATTACACTCTTCCAATTGACAGAGCCAGAGATACTGCAAAGATACAGACTGCACCGCCAAAACATCATGGACCTGATCAGGGAATTGCACCCACTCCTGGACCACCCAAGACCAAGGGCCCACGCCATCCCACCCCATGTCCAGGTGCTCTGTAGCATACACCTCCTTGCATCTGGGAGCTACCAGAGTGTTGTTGCTGCGGTAGGTGGGGTGTCCCAGAGCTGCCTGTCGCGTTTTTTCAGAAAGTTCCTGGATGCCATGATGCAAAGAATGGAGCATTACATCCACTTCCCAGACACTGATGCGGACTTGCTCAGAACCAAGACTGACTTTTAACTCATGGCAAATTTCCCACACGTGATTGGCTGCATTGATGGGACCCACATCCCCATTTGCCCCCCAGCTGCCACTGAGCACATATACAGGAACAGGAAGCCCTCACACACAATCAATGTACACGCAATCTGTGATGCCAAGTACATTATCACCGATATAGTGGCCAGATACCCAGGAAGCACCCACGATTCATACATATTCCAAAATAGTGGGATCTATACCCGCCTGACAGCAGGTGAATTCGGGGAAGGATACCTGCTAGGTAAATAAATGGGTGACACTCCCTTGATAGATGAAGCAGACGTATGTCAATGTGTGCCTCAGAGTAATGTATTTTTTTTCTTTCACTTTAGGGGATAGTGCATATGCACTCCGTTCCTTCGTCCTGACACCCTACCTAAACCCCACAACCCCCAGCCAGAGACGTTACAATGTGGCACATAAATCCACCCGCAACATCATTGAGCGCACCTTTGGGCTCCTGAAGAGCCAGTTCCGCTGCCTCCACGAAAGTGGGGGGGCACGGCAGTACTCACCTGTAACATGCTGTAAGATAATTGCTACCTGTGCAATGTTGCACAACCTCGCAACTAAGAGGGGCACAGAGGTGGAATTGAAGGACTATGAAGACCTTGACGATGAGCAGGCACTACCAGCAGCCAACACAGTAGGAGTACCAACACCCACAGACGGGAGACAGAGACGGGCAAAAATCACACACAACTACTTCTGAGTAAGTATAAAGACAAAGCACGTGTTGTACATCAATGCACATAGTTTATTTTGCACTATGTTGAAATGACATAAGCCACAGAACACACATACTAAAGTGCCTAGCACTACTGTGTGGACGGGGGTTACCTCACCCTCACATGTCCATCTGCATATGGCAGACTCACTGCTTGTGCCCATGAACAGCCACGTGTGATGCCTGAGGTTGATTAAGTTCAGAGTCTGCTGTGCCAGCGCCGGCACTTTGGTGTCTGCTGCTCCTCCTTACTTCAGGGACAGGGGTGCTGCTCCTGCTACTAGGGGTATCTGTGTCCCTAACAACTTCTGCTCCTGTGGTGGCTGACTGGTTTGTCAGCAGCACTTCAAGTGCTGTAGTGACTCTCCCCATCCCCCGGGAGAGATCAGTACAGCAGTGCACCAGCCCCTCCTGCATCGCAACTGAACGGCGACACATCAGTGAAGTCGCAGTTGCAAGTTGGCGCATTCCCCTTGTCTGCTGGTGCGTACAATGGCTCTCCCTGCGCCTTTGTGCACGGTCCTCTCGTAGTTCCTCACACAGTGTCATCACACACTGAGACATGTCCCTGACTCCATCTGCCATGTCCCTCATGCTGTCTACCATTGATGCTATTCCCTTGTTCATGTCTGTGAAATTAGTGTTCAAAAGGCGCATTTGTCTATGCACTGCACTCATTCCTTTTGCCTGCAGGCGCTGCACCTTGACCATTGTGGTCTCAAGGCCTTGTAAGACATCCGCATCACGGCCACTGACGTTTGACTCCTGGACCCTACGACGTCTTGTTCCACCGGATCGCCTGACAGGAGTGGATGAATGACATGGTGCATTTCCTGCCATTGGCTGTCTTGACTCCTCACACTCCCTTTCCTCATCGAAGGATGTTTGTAGGATCCTTTGCAGGGAACCCTCATGCCTCACGGGCCTGAAGATTTCTGAGACATCTGAGTCTGCTGGTGTGTGTGGTTGTTGTGACTCATCTTGTGGTGAGTCAAGGAGCACTGGAGATACTTCAAGGTGCATGGTGTCGTCTGCATCTGGTGTCTCAGCTACTTGTGTGCAGGGTGCTGTAGGTCTTGCAGTGCTGGGCCCTGCAACCCTGCCTTCTTGCTCACTCCTATCCCTTTGGGGATGTGTCTTCTCCCTCACCTGCAGTGACTTGCGTGATGTCTCCCCTGTGGACAGATATGGACAGTGTCTTAGTGGTGCTTTCACCGTGTAAATCACTATTAAATTACATTATTATTTCACTATTTCCTACTCCTCCCATGTCTCTGATTGTATTGTGTGGCATGCCTGTCAACATTTCATGTAGACTGATCATATGGCTATTCTTATGACTACCTCTCCCATAATGCATTGCAGGTGAATACTAAAGCCAGTACTGTATTTCCTCAACTCATAGCCACATTGGGGGAGGGACACAGGCAGGGGGTGTGGGATGATGGATATGTCCCTTACCTTTCTTAGCTGCCGCTCGGGCTGAGCTGTTTGCATCACCAATCCCCACAACGCACTCTGGCTCCAGTGTGGACTACACTAGCTCTTCCAGGTCCGTGAGAGCAGGTGCCCTGTTCTTCCCTCCTCCTGTGGCATTGGCCTCCTTGCTTCTTGCAGCTAGTTTTTTCTTTGTAACAATCCTTAGATCGTACCATCGCTTCTTGAGATCGTCCACTTCCCTGGTGGTCACTCCTGTAGCGTGTACTTTGGTCTGGATCCCCAGCCAGGTGTTCCTCTTGACAGCCTCTGGTACCTGCAGGGACTGCTTCCCAAAGATTTTTGGGTAGTGCTTCACGACCTCCTCCACCAGCACCTGAAGTTCACCAGTGCTGAACTTCATCTTCCTCTTTGTCTCTGCACCTTCCCTCTGAGAGTCTTGGGGATCCTTTGTATGTCCTGCAGGACTCTGCTTCACACCAGCCTGTCTCTGTCACGGTCCAACGGCTCCTCAGGATCCGGGTGATGCTAAAAAGGGTTCAACCTCCAGCTTTCCCCGTTCTCTCATTACAGTAGCTAACAGAGTACGGTAGTAAGCAGGCGAGGGTAAAAGCCGGAGCGAGGACTGTCGTGGAAGGGATGCCTGTAACAACAAGAACCACACATTAATATCCGGTGCTACACTGACTAGAAGAACAATGCTACAGATGGACACAATCCCTACCTGATAACTCTCAGGCGTGGTCCCCCTTCCTGTGTATAATGAATAATGAGATATTCTCTCTCATTAATGGGACGGTACCCTGAAAAAGACAAACCCCTTGTTATTCTAATCTCGGAGCTGTACCTCCCTCTATAACATATACATGACTACAGTGCATACCTACCATTTATCCTCACACCTTTTGAACTCCTGAAAGAAATCCAACACCATAGAAACGATTCATAAAAGACCCAGAAGATGGCACTGTTGCTCTGTACTGCCTGCGAAGTTATCAGGTCGAAAGTACCTGTCGATTCACTCCGTTCGGCAATTAACTAATGTATCCCAACTAATGTTCCGATTAGCAATCCACTACTGTGCACAGAAATTCCCGGCCGCGGGAGGGGGCAAATCCAGCGTCTCCCGGACAGGTAAGCAGCTAAATGATTTAGTCCGGACTCGGGAGGGGGAAATCCAGCGTCTCCCGGCCAGGCAAACAGCTAAATGATTTAGTCCGGACTCGGGAGGGGGAAATCTAGCGTCTCCCGTTCCGACTAAATGTTCTTACTCTAAACGGACGTCTGAATGGCACAAGAGGGGGCAAATCCGGCGTCTCCCGGCCAACTCCGTCTCTGCACAATGTCTCCGGTCACGGGAGGGTGAAAATCCCACGTCTCCCGTTCCGGCAAAGAAACGTCCTGCAAATTCACTCGGGCACCAACTCAGTGTCCCATAACACCGCAGCCACGGGTTATTTCAATAAGGCTTCCCTTTAGGATACAGCTAACAGGCAACGCAGGAGCAGAGCGTTCGCCATAACCAAAATCCAAGAACAAGGACAAAATCACGTGCACTGCACTAAACCTCTCACGTGACTATATAGCTCCTACACTACCTCCCACAACAGATGGCCTTCTGGGAGATGTAGTCTGTTGCATTCAGGTAGGCGCACCTCGAACCCTGACAGTCTCTGTGCAACTGCTCTCCTGTGTGATCAGGTACACTGCACCTGCATGGGTGTGGCCACTTCCTGGTTGTGGGGTGGGGTGGATGCACAGGATTGGTCTATTGCTCTGTTGGTTGGCTGAGGGGCGGGGTGGAGGCACGTGATTGGTTGATACATCAACTGCCTGATATTTTGTATCCCCGACTCGGTATTTACCAAATCGGTAAATGCCGAATAGGTAAATACCGATTCGGTAGATTCAATGCATTCCTATGGGCCACCGGGCCCATAGGATTGCATGTGAATTACCGATTCGGTATTTGCCGTATCGGTAAATGCCGAATCGGTAAATACCGGGTCGTGATTTCCGAATTTTACAGATTCGGTATATTTTACCGATTTTTGACCTACATCTCATTTCCATTTTCTAAAATACCGATTCGGTAAAAATCGGTATTTTAGAGTCGGTAAAAATGAGTTAGCTACATCTGGCCCCTAACTGAGGCTGCGGCTTAAGCCGTAATGACTTTAGCCGACTTTGAACTGTTTTTTGGGCTGTTGGTCCCTGTGGATATATGGCGACAGGTGCACGACACCGATCATGTTGCCGAATTAGGAGGAACCTGGGAACAGTTGAAAGACTGGGATAAGGATCGCAAACCAGGGGACAAGCTGAAGAATGAAAATACCACCCTCCCGGAAAAAATTATTGCTTAAATGCATTCTTTGATTCCTCCTCGCAAGGTCGACTGGGATAAATTGACTGCCTGTAAGCAGAAGAAAGAAGAAAGTGTCTCTGATTTCTTCACTAGATTTGAAAGCACGTTCATTGACTTTAGCGGACAGGACCGTGCAACAGAGGGTGGCGTTCGGTTATTTGTAAATCGTTAAATCGTTTTGTGACCAACTTGGTGCCAGAAGTCTCTACCTGGCTACAAGCCGCCGAGAGCACTTGGGCTACGTCCACCCCTTCTGTTATATTGAGTATGGCCCAGTATTATGAGCATAGGGAAAATGAAAGTAAGGATAAAATAGAAAAGAAGGCTAAGTTTCTCAAGACTCGGGTATTATTGCAGCAAGTTGTCAGAGGACGAGGCAGAGGAAGAGGCATTCGAGGGCCTGTGTCCAGAGGGGTGGGGACAGGAAGAGGTGGAGGCTCAGTCCCGTCATTGTGGATAAATCAATGTGCGTATTGTAAACAGGAAGGACATTGGAGTGCCCAGTGTCCGTTGCTGTTGGCACAAAACGGAGCTGTCCGAGGACGGGGTCGTGGTCGAGGCGGCCCGGATCGAAGTGATATGCGTAGGGAAGAAAGGGCGCAAGGGCATTCTGAGCAAAATCATTTTGATAATCCGCAAGGTAGGCAATACTTCAACGAGGACTACAGGTTTAGCGACCAGGATGGATATGTATATACATAGGACAGCCAAGGACAGAGTAGGGGCCAAGTGTCGATACCAGTCAATCAACAAGGACCCTATGTGAAGGGGGAATTGATGGGGACTCCCGAAAATGTTCTGATTGACACGGGAGCAATGAGCAGTTCCGTTGCTTGATCATTGGTCACAGGGGCTGCTCTGTCCGGGCAAAATACCGTTTCAGTGGGATTTTCAGGAATTCCGGTGGTAAGCCCCATCTCCAGGCCACTCCCATTCACTATTGGTCCTGTTACGGTTGACTCCCAATTTTTGTTGACTTCGCATTGTGGTGAAAATTTGTTGGGCCTGGATATGTTAAAGAAATTAAATGCGAAAATACACTGCTCCCCAGATGGTGTTTATTAGACAATGCAACCCCCCAATCTTGATACGAAACAGTGTTTTGCTAAAAAGGAACCTCTTCCACCTGAATTTGATAATATTCCCTCTACATTGTGGGCTACGGGGGATGCGGATGTCGGTAAGTTAGACATTCCTCCCGTTCATATCACATTGAAACCTGGTGTGAAGCTACCTCGGATACCACAATATAAGATCTCGCCGGCTGGCGAGCGGGCTTTGCTCTCCATTATACAGGATTTGATTGACAAAGGTGTAGTTGAGGAAACAGCTGCTAATGTTTGTAACAGCCCTATTCTCCCGATTTTGGAAAATACTCTGGACCCTGGGAATTCGGAAAATGTCGACACATATCGTTTTGTGATAGACTTGCGGGAGGTTAATACAATTGTGGTTCCTCAGTACCCAGTGGTGTCTGACATAACTACTATCCTTACCATGATCCCTCCGACTGCGAAGTATTTTTCGGTCATCGATATGAAAAATGCTTTCTTTAGTATACCAATCCATCCCGATAGCCGTCAGATTTTCGGTTTCTCATTATCTGGCCGCAGCTTCAGATTTTGCCGCGCACCTCAAGGCTATAACGCAAGTCCTAGCATCTATAGTCAATCCCTTAAAGCAGTCCTAGACAATTTGATTTTGCCTACATGTAACGTGCTTCTACAATATGTGGATGATTTGTTAATAGCGTCTGACACTGAAGAGGGTTGTAAGGACGCTATTGTGAAACTGCTGCACCACCTAGCGTCGAAAGGCAATAAGGAGTCCCTGTCCAAATTCCAATATTGTCGACAGGAGGTGACCTACTTAGGTCACCTGCTATCGAAGGAGGGAAGGCGGTTGACTCCTGAACGTATCACTACTATTTCTAACATGTCTGTGGCTTGCACCCAGGGTGATGTTCGTGCTTTTCTTGGCATTACCTACTACTGTTGTCAATGGATCCCTAACTTTTCTCTTCTTGCTAAACCTTTGATACATTTAACCACTAAAGATGTGCATGAACCTCTTTCTTGGACTGATGAATGTCAACATTCTTTTGACTCTCTAAAATCTGCTCTTTGTTCTGCACCCATCTTGGGTACCCCTGACTACTGTAAACCCTTTGTACTAAATGTGCATGAGGTCGACGGTTGCTCGCTTTCAGTGTTAACACAAGGATTTGGTGGTAAGCAAAGACCTTGTGCCTACTTTTCGGCCACATTGGATAATGTTGCCAGAGCACTTCCTAGCTGTCTGAGGGCCACTGCTGCTGTGGCGGTGGCCATCCGACAGTCGGAGGGGCTCGTTCTAAATTCTAGCCTAACAGTGAAGGTGCCTCATGCTGTGGATGCCTTGTTAAATAAAACGAAAACACTGCATCTTACGAGTGCACGCCTTACTGGTTATGAATAAACTCCGTTTTCCCCACATATCACGATTAAGCAATGTGCTACTTTAAATCCTGCCACATTGCTACCTCTCCCTTCGGAAGAAACTAAAAAGGATGTTCGTGATTGTATATTTCGGACAGAAGAAGAAACGAAGGGGAGGGTTGACCTCACAGACATTTCTCTATCTGACCCTCAAGGGGAATTGTATGTGGATGGTTCTTGTTTCAAGTTAGCAGATGGTACAACAACAGCTGCATATGCAATCACAATGCTAAAAACAGTAGTTGAGACCTCTCGAGTGCCCCATTGATCAGCTCAAACTGCTGAGCTAGTGGCAATATTACGAGCCTGTGAACTTAGCGAGGGGTTGGAGGTTAACATTTATACTGACAGCCTTTGGCGTGGCCCATAGCTTCGGGCGGCTGTGGAAGGAAAGAGGGTTTCTTACCTCTCATGGTCAGAAAATACAGAATGGTCCCTTAGTACTGTGATTACTTACAGCCCTGACGTTACCTAAAAGAGTAGCAATAATAAAATGTAGTGCACATAAGGCAGTAGTGGATGAGGTAGGGGAAGGGAATGCCTTTGCTGACCAAATCGCTAAACAAACGACCCAGTCTACGCTTACCTCTATGTTCGTAACCTCTTCCGCAAGATGGGTTGAAGAATTTGACTTGTTTAATAATAACATAGAAAGTGTGCAAGAAATACAAAAGGAGGCTACCCCGGTTGAGTTGACTCGATGGGAGCAGGAGGTGGGGAGGTTGGATGAAAATAATTGTTGGGTTGATTTGACTGGAAGACAACAATGGCTGTTGTCCAATGCGCTGGTACAAGCTGTTGTAACTATGGCTCATGGACCAGCTCATATTGGGGCCAAAGGAATTTGTGCCCAGTATGGAATAACCCCAATATTCAGAAAACAGCTGTCCATCTAGTTCAATATTGTATGATCTGCTTGCAACATAATCTGGGAAAAGGGGAGACTGTGTTGAGTGGAAACTTTGCACCACCGACCTTACCATTTGAAGTGCTCCAGATGGATTATATCCATATGGAACGTGTCAAAACCTGAAATACGTCTTAGTGGTGGTTTGTGCTTTTACTAAATGGGTTGAGGCCTACCCGACTAAAGAAAACACTGCTTTGGCAACAGCAAAAGCTCTTCTTAAGGAGTTTATCCCGAGATTCGGATTGCCCCTTTTGATTTGGTCGGACGATGGGGGACATTTTCATGGGGCCCTTGTTAAGCATATTTGCAATGGATTGCAGATAAGACAGAAATTTCATACAACTCGACATCCTCAGTCAGCAGGATTAGTTGAGAAATATGACGGAATCTTGAAACTAAAAATGGCAAAAATCCAAGAAAGTACTAACCTGAAATGGCCTGATACCCTACCTTAAGCCTTAATGTCGTTATGAGTTACCCCTCATTCACGTTCTGGCCTATCGCCTTATGAAATCATTTTTGGACGGCCTGCTAATGTATGGGAAGTCCCCAGGCCGAGATCATTTAAAGATGTTGAATATCCTATGTTGATAGACTTTCTGTACACTCTGACTAAAGATCTTCGTTCTATTCATCAGCAGGTAGCAACTGTATTGCAGCCCCTACCAGAAGGCCCCGGACATCGTTTGGAACCTGGCCAGGGGGTACTGGTTAAGAAATATCAGCGAGACACCAGCCTGGCTCCAAGGTGGTCTAAGCCATACCAGATTCTTCTGGCGACACGGACAGCAGTGAAGGTGGATGGAAAGAAACACTGGATCCATGTGTCTCACCTGAAGAAGCTGCCCCTACCGCTTCCTTATGATCAGCAGCATCCAGATGGAATTCTGACACAGGAGAGTGAGAGAGCCACCAGATTTGTTCCTATTTCCGACACCTGTGAAATAGAACAGAGGCAAGAAGAAGGAGTAACAGGATCGAGTGAGGCAGCACCAGTAGAATCTGCAAGTGCCTCTGGTCCTGTCGCTGTCACATCTGTTGGTAGGAGCTCTGATGAAGGAAACGCACCTTCTCCTGTGTTATTTTCTGATCAGGAAGCCCCGGGTCATGTCCGTTACAACCTGCGGCCAAGAAAACATCACCGTACGGTAAATGGTCAAAATATCGATTCCAAAATATAGAATGGAAAAAATATTGAATGGACAGAATATAGACATCGAAAATATCGTTTTGAAGGTAAGTAATGTAATATCGATTTAAAAAATATAGACAGTCAAAATATCGAAGTACATAATATAGTTTATTAAAAAAATCGCATTTTTTATAATATCGACTTTTTTAAGTGTTTTTTATGTTAGTATATGTGTGAAAAGTGTATATATTTTTGTAATTTATTTTAAGTAATTAATTGTATGTTATTTAATTATTGTGTAATTTAATTCTGTAGCGGGTTGTGGGTTTATTGGGGAATAGGGTGGGAAGTAATTTAATTATAAATAATTAAATACATTAATTAATTAATTGGTATTTATTGTGATTAAATTGGTAATTAATTTTTAATTGGTAATTAATTAATTCTTAAATGATAATTTTTTATTAATTAATTAATTGATAATTAAGTGAATAATATTAATTTATTTTCTGTAGCGGGTTGTAGGTTTATAGGGGAATAGGGTGGGAAGGAATTTAATTATGAATAATTAAATTTGTTAAATAATGTATTGGTATTTATTTTGAACAAATCATTAATTAATTTTTAATTGATAATTAATTCATTCTTAATTGATCATTCATTTTTATTAATTGATCAATTGATAATTATGTGAATTATATTAATTTATTTTCACTAGAGTGGGAATAGTAAAATGTACCCCTATGCTATCCAACGCTTTCCCTACTGTTGCAGTCTCTGGAGTAGGAATAGTACTTTTTACCCCTACGCTATCCAACGCTTTCCCTACTGTTGCACTCTCTGGAGTGGGAATAGTAAATTTTACCCCTACGCTATCCAACGCTTTCCCTACTGTTGCACTCACTGGAGTGGGAAGAGTAATTTTTACCCCTACGCTATCCAACGCTTTCCCTACTGTTGCACTCTCTGGAGTGGGAGTAGCAAGTTTTTACCCCTACGCTATCCAACACTTTCCCTACTGTTGCACTCGCTGGAGTGGGAATAGTAATTTTTACCCCTACGCTATCCAACGTTTTCCCTACTGTTGCACTCTCTGTTGTGGGAATAGTAAATTTTACCCCTACGCTATCCAACGCTTTACCTACTGTTGCACTCTCTGGAGTGGGAATAATAATTTTTACCCCACGCTATCCAATGCTTTCCCTACTGTTGCACTCTCTGGAGTGGGAATAGTAATTTTTACCCCTACACTATCCAGCGCTTTCCCCACTGTTGCACTCTGTGGAGTGGGAATAGTAATTTTTACCCCTACGCTATCCAACGTTTTCCCTACTGTTGCACTCTCTGGAGTGGGAATAGTAATTTTTACCCCTGCGCTATCCAATGCTTTCCCTACTGTTGCACTCACTGGAGTGGGAATAGTCATTTTTACCCCTACGCTATCCAACGCTTTCCCTACTGTTGCACTCTCTGGAGTGGGAATAGTAATTTTTACCCCTACGCTATCCAGCGCTTTCCCCACTGTTGCACTCTGTGGAGTGGGAATAGTAATTTTTACCCCTACGCTATCCAACGTTTTCCCTACTGTTGCACTCTCTGGAGTGCGAATAGTAATTTTTACTCCTACCCTAACCAACGCTTTCCCTACTGTTGCACTCTCTGGAATGGGAATAGTAATTTTTACCCCTACGCTATCCAACGCTTTCCCTACTGTTGCACTCTCTGGAGTGGGAATAGTAATTTTTACCCCTACGCTATCCAACGCTTTCCCTACTGTTGCACACTTTGGAGTGGGAATAGTAATTTTTACCCCTACGCTATCCAACGCTTTCCCTACTGTTGCACTTCCAGGAGTGGGTATAGTAATTTTTACACCTCAGCTATCCTACGGTAATAATATCGTGTATTTTTTATTAATATTATGTTAATATATATATATATGTTTTAACAGATATGATTGTATTTTTGTTTATATAAGTTAAATTAGTTATTTAATAATTTTAAGGTAATTTAAGTATTTTTAAGTGTATTTTAGCTTTTTATTTTCAATATTTTTTTTAATTTCACATTCATTTTAAGAAATTCGATATTTTTATAATGTATATATATATATATAAACGATATTTTGGGGTCGATATTTTGGTACTTACCTGTTTATAGATAGGAATACGATATTTTGTCTGTTGATATTTTGGAATCAATATTTTGGGTAGTCTATATTTTGTCCCTCAATATTTAGTCAGTGATTCCACAGTACCTCAGATGAAATGGCTAGGAGATAAGGAAAGACTTGAATAAGTGGGGTTTGCTAGATTCTTTTCTGAGGTACTGAGCGAGACACTGGACTGAACCCGTTGAGAGCTGGAACTTTGATATTTTGCTCTGTTCAGAAAGAAAGAATTTTGCATACCAAGGCCCAGGCGGCCCAAATCATCCCTATCCGGAAAAACACCAAACTACCCACAGAGAATCTCTTGAATCTCCTCCCCATTTCCCTCCTACCTTATTTGAGCAAAGTTCTGGAAAAGGACGTCACCAAACATCTATCCGACCATATTGAAGCGGCTGGCTACTTGGACCCGGCCCAATCGGGCTTTCAACCAAAATATTGCTCTGAATCGGCCCTAGTGGCCGTAACTGATAACATCAGACTTGCCCTAGATCAGAACCAGCCCACCCTCCTTGTGCTATTAGACCTCCCCGCCGCTTTTGATACGGTCAACCACCAGACTTTGCTCACGAGAATGAGGAAGGCAGGAATTTGTGGGGAGTGGCCCTGAAATGGATGGTCAGCTTCCTCTCTAACTGCTCTCAGACCACTAACCTTGGACCTTTCTGGTCCAAATCACAAGAACTAACCAAGGGGGTACAACTGCGATCATGCTTAAGCCCAACTATGTTCAGCATCTACATAGCCCCCTTGGCATCTCTATTAAGGGACTATGGGTTCGTCCCAATATCTTACGCGGATGACACCCAGCTCACCTTCAGACAGCCCAATCCACCTTCTCTTCTGGAATGTTGGCAATATTCCGTTCGATGAAAAACAACTATCGCCAGCTGAATGCCGGAAAGAGCGAGGTCTTGCTCTTCGGAGATGCCCCACTCCTGTGAACATCTCACTGGTGGCCTCCGGAACTGGGAAATGCCCCAACCCCCGCTGCCACAGCTAAGAACCTAGGAGTGTACCTCGAACAGATCCTCACCATGAAGAAGCACGTAACACACACTGTGTGCTCATGCTTTTACATACTAGGCCTACTGAGGAGAGCTTTCCCCTATTCATCCTGACTCCATAAAAAAAACCTTGACTCAGACCTTAGTACTGAGTAATCTGAACTACTGCAATGCCCCACTGATTGCAGCCAACGAGTCCTCATTAAACCGCCTTCAGATGATGCAAAATACTGCAGCTCGCCTGGTCTTAAATGTACCCCACAGATCAGACTCACTCCCTCTCCTTTACCAACAACATTGGCTGTCCATACGACAGCGTGTGAAGTTTAAGATCTGTTGTCTTACCCACAAAGCTATGTGGAGAAATGGACCATCCTACCTGGCAGAGAGGCTTCACCGTTACACCCGACATCGGGCTCTGCGCTTAAGCTCCAAATCTCTTCTCAAAATCCCCAGAATAAAAAAGGCAAGAATTAGAGGCAAGTCTTTCTCTTACCACGCCCCACTCATGTGGAATCAACTCCCTCTTGCCTTAAGGCAATGTCCGGACCATCGGAAATTTAGGAAAGCCTTAAAAACAGCTCTGTTCGCAGTTTAGCCCACTGCTGCTGCCTCTGCTGCATCTCCCAAGTGCTGAGATACCCTCCAGAGGGTGATGCAAGCGCTATATAAGACTAAAAATCAAATCAAATCAAATCTACCTTACATAAAGCAATACTCAAACATGAATATTTCTAATCTAACAGGCTGACAAGTCCTTTCTCTGAGAAGAGGGGTTCTGATCCTTTTGATGTGTGGAAGTTGTTTCACCAACCTTCCTACCTTTCTTCTTGGGAGGTTGGGCCATCATTTCAGGCCCCAGCTCTCCTTTTTCTCCCCATGCTAGGCACTGTGTCTTTCTCTCAACCAGGTTTACAGATCATTTCTAAGCAGACAGGCAGCTGTGAGTTTAGGAGAGACCACTACTTGTTTTAGGCCGGCAAATCCCCCAGTTGAATGTCACCGTACCCATGACAATGTTAGTGGTAACACTGTTAGCATTGGTAACTGGATAAGCAAGTCCAGTTAGCTATTGATCTGGGGAAACCAGTGTGTCTCTCACCATGGTGACACTGGCACCCGTATCCCTCCAGGATTCTATAGTTGTCGCATTCACTAAGGGGTACTGCAGTTATTTCTTTAAATTGGGGGGCAGACAGCCAAAGTGGTTAACCCTCTGTTAGAAATGTGAGTCTCTAGTTGGCAATTGTTTGCACCTTTGTCCAAGTAGGGACCCTTCTTCCAAGTCAGGGTAAGGGGGATACAAATCTAAAATAACCCTTGTTCACCTCCTTGATAGATTGGCAAAAGGAGGCAGTGTATCAAACATTTGTGCACACCTTCAATAATACAGTGAAAACACTACACGTGGCACCACACCAGTTTAGAAAAATAAGTGATCTTTATTTAAATCAAACAAGACAAAAGCAAAAAAAAATCCACAATACAGTAATCAAAATATGGCTTTCAAAAGGAAGAAGCAGTTCTGTCCAAAGCAAACTATAGTTGCAACATTTCCAACACAAAGTACCTTAGATGCGTCACGGTCACAAACAAAAACAGCCACAGGGAAGGTGATGCATCGGTTCCTTATGCCCAGGGAAGGTGATACGTCGCATCTTTACTCCAGGGATGGTGATGAGTCAGTTGTTACTGCCATGCAGGGGTGGTGATGCGTTGGTTTCTTACTGATGGGGAAGTGATGCGTCGGTTTCTTACTGTGCGTGGAAATGATGCATTGGTTTCTTACTGCGGCCCTGGTGTTCTTGTAGGTGTGGTGCCCTAGTGCGATGCGTGATGATCGGAGATGTGTCGGTTCTCAATGCGGTGCTGGTGGCAACAATGCTGCATTGGTCTCCCCAGTCACGGTTCCGCAATGCGTTGGTTCTTGCGGCCGTACTATATGGTCTGTGTCGGAATCGATGTAGTGATCTCAGGGGTCGGTGCACTGGATTCGACGTTTGGTGATTTCTCCACCCGTGGGCAGGTTCTGCGTTGGTTTATTTGGCGATGCATCGGAGACCGGTGCGGATGTGTCACACCTCTCATATTTATGTCTCTTTTCCAGCTCCCAACAGCAGGAACAACATCCAGAGGCCCAACGCAGCAACAGGCAACTCATGGGAGGTCAGAACTCCCAGCAAGGAAGTTCAGGGGAGCTGTTGGTGAAGTCTTTGTGTCCCTGAGACTTCAGAACAGGAGAAAAGCTCTACTTCAAGCCCTCGGAGATCTTCTTCAAGCAGGTGACACAGCACACAGCAAAGTCTTTATCCTCTCCTTGACAGAAACAGACACTGCAGGCCAACCCCAGACAGCACAGCGCAAAGGGGCAGTACTTCTTCTACAGCGTTCCCAGCTTTCCTGCCTGGCAGAGATTCATTTTGAGTCCAGAAGTAATCTCTGAAGTCTTTTCTATCCCTGAGACTTACAACAAGAGGCAAGCTCTACTTCAAGCCGTTGGAGAAAACTCTAACAGCAGGCTGTTGAACATTTTGTCCAGTCCTTTCCCTGCCCAAGACCGAAGCAACCACTGCAGGCAAACCCCAACAGCGCATAGCACAAGGGCAGTACTTCTCCTTCAGCTTTCCTGACTCTTCTTTTTGGCAGGTTCCTTAGTTCAGCAGTAATCTAAAGTTCACAGGTCTGGGCCCCAGTATTTATAGTCCATTTCTCTTTGTTCTGTGGTGTCAGAGAGACTCTGTGCTCAGTCAAAACCAGTTCAACCCTCTCTGGTGCAGCTTCCTGGCAGGAGGTGGAGACAGCATTGAGTACGCAGACCAGGCCCATTAAGGTGAAAGCAAATCTCCTCCCCCTACTCTAAATGAAGCCCAGATCAATTCAGCCAGGCTTGACTCAATCAGGAAAGGCAGGGCACACCTCAACACCCCTGTGGCTGTCTACAGTGAATGCACATCCTCAACCCCTGTCACTCTAAAGCCAGACAGACAATTCACAAACCAGCAAAGGCACACAGGATGGCTCAGCAAGAAAAAAAACACTTTCTCAAAGTGGTATTTTCAAACACAGAATGTGTTTACTAAAGATGCATCTTTATATTCTGAGGTTAGGCATACTAAACTTTATCCTCCTATCTTGTCCCAATGGAAAGTTATATTTATAAATAGAAATTCACTGTAGTTCACTATCAGGACATGTGACACACATCAAAACATGTCCTACTTTTCACAGACACTACACCCTGCCCACAGGGATACCTTAAGCCTACCTTAGGGGGGACTAACATGTCAGAAAAGGGAAGGTTAGAACTTGGCAAGTGGGTGCATCTACGAGGTCGACATGGAAATACCAAACAGCACACAAACAAGCAAGGCTGCTTGTGTGGGTGGCACTATCAGCGCTGCAGGCCCACTTGCAGAATTTGACTTACATGCCATGGGCACACACTGTGCAATGTAATAGGGACTTATTAGTAAAAAATAAACCAATCATGGAAACACCATTCCACAGTCACAATTTACACAGAGAGCATATGCACTTTAGCACTGATCAGCAGTGCCCAGAGTCATAAAACCAAAAAAACAGGGTAAAAAACAGGAGGCCCAAAAGTGAAAAGTCTGGGGATAAACCCACTGAAAAAGCCAGGTCTAACACCCTGCCCCCCCTTCAGAGACTAAAATGGCCCCAGTGAGGACCCTGATTTACTCTGGGTAAACTATTGATCCCATCTTGTGATCTGTCACACCAGTAGAAACTGGAGGGTCACTAGCGGCTCATTTGTTCGGACAGGCAGGATCTCCATTTCGGTGTCCCTTCTTGTTACAGTGGGAACACTTAGCCTTAGCAGGATCAACATTTTATCCCTTGGTCCCACTAGTTGGCTGGATATAGTTCTTGGACCCTCCACCCCGGCCAGGATTTTGGGGGCCTTTAGAAGACTCTTGTGTTTGACCTTTGGGATTCTCACCCTCTTTCCCCTGGGGAGTCTTTGTAACACCTTTCTGTTCGTCACGCCCAGTGGTTGTCTTGGTCACCCTTGTCTTGATCCACCTTCTTTGCCAATTCTTGGGGAGAAATTGGATCTAAGTCTACCAGGTACTGATGCAACTATTCATTGATGCAATTACCCAAAATGTGTTCCTTCATAAACAAATTATAAAGTTCCTCATAATTCTGCACTTTACATGCAGTAAACCAGCCACCTAGTGTCGTTACTGAGTAATGAACATATTCAACCCCCCTGAATTAAATTCTGTACTCCTCAGTAGTGAGTACAAATCCCTCAATCAGGGTGGCCTTTATGAGTTCATAGGACTCTGCTTCCACCCGAGTAAGGGCCAGGAGTCTATCTCTTCACTTACCAGAGAACAGTTACCAAAGATGTGCCACTGCCCCCCAGGGAGTGTTCCTCACTTTTCTGGCCTCACAAGCCCTGTCAAAGGCTGTGAACCACATGGTGATATCATTACCAACCTCAAATTTAGGGACAATCCTTTTGGGGATTTGAGGATCATAGGATCCTTCCTTCTCTTGACTTTTTGAATGGCGGCCACCATTGATGGTTCTTAGGCCCATCTCTGCTCTTTTTCTCTAGAGCTAGGAGCATAGTCTCTAGGTCTAGTCTTTTGGTCATCCTTGCTAAAAGGAGATCCTCCTCAGTGAAATTGTCCCCACTGTTTGTTATAGAGTTAACCCAACCTCTGTAGGAGCCAGACCCTATACCTCTTGAGTGTGGAGGGTAGGACACAAAGGGGTCCATTAGGATGTTGGGCGGTGGCACCACCACGGTGGTGGCAGGGCGGAAAAACAGCCCTTTCCACCCATGGAAAGACGGGAAGGGGTCCCGAGACCAGAAAAAGATTACAAATATAGGCATTTGTATACATAAATTCCAAAACAACGTTTTTGGTGCAAAAAAGATTTTACTTCAAGATTTGCATAAATCCTAATCAATAGGTAGTGTTCATTATACAATTACTATATGTTACAGTGTACACGCCCACATTCACAACGGGGAGGGGGTGACGTGAGGGAAAGTGTAGGGGGTAGGATAAGTGTGACCTGATTCATTCAGTGACAAGTCTTATTCAATCCACTAAAACAGTATAACTGTGGTCCCTTGGCATCAGGGCCACACTTGTAGGCTCTACAAGAGTCCTAAATTGTAAATGTCCAAAAAGGCCTAACTCCGTTATAGCCGTGAGTGTCTAGATGGGGACCGGAGCTGGTCTTAAGTTACGTAGTGGTCTACGTTTCGACCCAAAATCTGTAGGATTCTTTTCCTTACGAAAGGGTCTTCATCAGGACAAGCATTGTTGTGGGTGGGCAATATCCTTCCACAAGGGGCGATAGGGGTAGATTTCAAAAGGTGGATTATCTTAGTCCAGGTTGATGGTTGGTAACTCTGTGATAAGGAGTATGTTATCACAAGAAAAACGTGGAGTTCAAATGGTGAGAAACATAATGGGCAAATTTTATAAAAACAGTCACAGTCTGTTTCTGAATACACTTGTCTTCACAGGACAGTAAGAGACTCATATTTACATCATTCCATAGAAGATATTCCATGCAGTCCACTCCCAGATTGAAAAAGACTATCTCAACCTGTTATCCATATCAAAATGAACATTGGATTGACAATTTACTATGCATACCGGAGTGCACAAATCTCACAGGATAGTGTAGACTCCAACATTCCATGTGATGAAAAGGAGAAAAACAGTTAGAGAGCACAGTCACAAATGTATGAAAATAGACAGAAAGCAAGTTGTTACCCTAAAGGACGGCCAACTGGGCAAAACTATTTTCTGATTCATTAAGACCTTCTACTACGGAATTGAAGGTATAGATCCATTTGAGCTCTCTGATGTTAAGAATATTGGATAAATCACCTCCCCCTGGGGCCTAATGTGATGTGTTCTAGAACTACCCATCTGAGTGAGTCAGGTAAGTGATTATGTGTAGTACAATGTTCAACCAGGGGTGCCCCGGGTACCTTGCATCTAATTCTGCTACAGTGTGCAAGGAACCTGGCCTTCACCTGTTGCTGAGTCTGACCGATATAGATGAGGTCGCATGGACAGACAATTCCATAAATTACATTTTTTGTATTGCAATTCGTGTGTTGGTTAAGTCTATGTCGATGATGTTTAAAGACAAATTCCTTAGCTTGAATGGTAAACGGGCATGCTTTACACTTCCCGCACCTGTAATGTCCCACTACTGGAGATTGGTTCCAACATGAAGTTATAGTGGGTTCAGGAGAACATTCCAGGAAAGATGAAACTACATGATCCTTGACATTTCGTGCCTTTTTAAAGGCATGCATCGGCACATTCATTATGTCTAGATCCTTTGCAATTAGGCTCCAGTGTTTGTTTATAACCTTTTTGATGGACTGGCTCTTGGTCGAAAAAGTAGTGACACAAATCATACGTTCTTCTAATGGACAATTGCGTACTGTTGGTTCTAGAAGTATTTCACGGTGGCAGAACCATGCTCTTTTCCTCGAGCGTTTGATGAGTCGCTTGGGGTAGCCTCTCTCTATTAGGCGTGACATCAGGATCTCGGATTGTAGCATGTAATCTTCCTTTTTACTGCAGTTCCTACGGACACGGAGGAACTGTCCATAGGGTAAATTATCCCGGAGACTCCTGGGGTGGTGGCTAGAATACTGTAATAATGAATTCCGTTCTGCAGGTTTCCTGAATAAGGTGGTATGTAGAGTGCCTTCCTCTACCACTATTGTGATGTCCAGGAAATCAATCTTCTTGTTGCTTGCTTGCTTAGTAAATTGGATATCCGTAGACCGTGTGTTCAGCCATTGATGGAAAAGTTCAAGTTCATTGTTATTACCCTTCCAGATTAGCAGCACATCATCAATGTACCGTACCCAAAGCTGTATATGATGATGGAATGGATTTTGGTCACAGATCACAAAGGTCTTTTCATAAAAGGCCATGAACAATATGGCCAGGTCTGGGGCAAAGGCAGCCCCCATCGCCACCCCCTTCGTTTGTAAATAGAACACGTTTTGAAACATGAAATAGTTTCTCATCATGGCAATCTTGAGTAACAGTAGTATGAATGTAGTTGGTACTTGTACTGGGGCCTCGCGACTGTCAAGAGCTTCGGTGACCACCATCAACGCCTCCTCCTGTGGTATGCTTGTGTATAGCGACACAATGTCGCATGTGACCAATAAATCGTCGTCTGGGTTAAAAGGTTTACCGTCAACCAAAGTGATCGTATGAGTGGTGTCACTCAGGTAGGTGGAAGTCGACTCAGCTAGTGGTTTCAAGAAGAAGTCTATATATCGGCATAGAGGCTCAAGGATAGAACCACATCCAGACACGATGGGTCGTCCCGGGGGGTTAAGTAAATCCTTGTGCACCTTGGGTAGGGTATATATCGTGGGTATTCGTGGATGGCTCTGGTTGAGATAGCGATACTCCTGATCTGAAAGGAAACCCTGTTGTACCCCCTCTTGTGTGACCCGTTGGATTTCAGTGGCCAGGTCTCGTGTTGGGTCAGATGGCAGTCTTCTGTAACTAATTCCATCATTCAATTGGCGCAAGATTTCCTCTTTGTATTTGGATACGTCTTGGATGATGATGGCCCCGCCTTTGTCTGCTGGTTTGACAACCACGTTGGGATTGGCTTTGAGCGTCATCAGTGCTGTTCGTTCACTTTTGCGGATATTGTATCTTACGTAGGACTTCTCTCCCAAAATCTTCTTGACCTCTTCAGTAATGATACTCTCATAGGCCAGAATGCGATGGCTCATTGTGTTAGACTGCGGTACGAAAGTAGATGGTACTCTGAGACCGGTGACAGATGTATTCATAGTTGGTGGTCTATTTTTAAAGAAGAAACGTAGTCTTATTTTTCTAAAAAATTTTGAAAGTTCCATTAGTGTGTTGAAGCTGTTAGGGGGGGTTGTAGGGACAAAAGACAAACCTTTGCTCAGTACCCGGCGTTCATCCTCACTTAGTTCATGCGAGGACAAATTGATGATGGGTGTATCCGGTGCTCTCACCACCTGTAATTCTTGCGTCTTGTCGAGCGTTCTCCATGTTCTTCCGGCTGAAAACGGACTTGTTTCATGCCGCGGCCCCTGCCACCGTCGTTGTCCCACTGATTCTGAGGGCCTTGCTGCCCCCGTCCTGTCCCCCGGTTCCAGTTGTTGCCTCGTCCGCGGGGAGGTCTCCATGTTCCTCTCTCTAAAAAAGAATTAGGTTGGTACTGTTGTTGGTAGTTGTCCTGGTATCCGTAGGAATTACTAGGACCTGCTTGTTCTGAGTCTTCTCCGGAGCTGTAGGAGGAATCAGAGAATGTAGTGAAACGTCCCCTGGCTCTGCCACCTCTGTAGCCTCGATTGGTAAATCGTCCTTGTTGGTCCTGTCGGAAGTAATCTTCAGATAAATAAGGATAAGTTTTTTTCTTATCGTAAAATTTTAAATCACGGGCTAATTTATCAAGCTTCTTCTTGATATTAGAGGTCTCAAAGTCTTGTAGAGTCTCAACAAGTTTGGATAACGCCTCTTTAGAGTTGGTAAGTGTGCTATCCCCTGAAATACTTGTCTTCAGTTCAGCTATTTGTTTGGTAAGTGAGGCCACCTGTTCTGCTGCAGTCTCTATCCCCAGCACCATCCAATGTCTGGAACAAGTATTTGCAACAAAGCTGAAGCCTTCTCGAAATTTTGGAACGTCCACAAAAATGGCCGGTTCCACTCTGACCTGTAAGCCCGTAGGTATGATATTGTTCTGTAGGCACTGGGCAAGGAAGTGACCATGCAGTTTTGTGCGAATTAGCTTTTTTTCTAATCTTTCTAACTGTGAGATTTTATCATTTAGAGTGATGTCTATTATAGGTGTACTAGCTGATAGAAAGTTATTCGCTGGATCATGTAACAATTGATCAATATAATCTTCTGTGTATGAAAGTATCTCCTTATCTCCCATATTGGTGAGTCATAAATTAAATTCGAAACAAAATTGTCTTACAAAGTATTTACTCTAGAAAACATGGAAAACCTCCTTCAAGGGAGGAAATGTAACCTCACAGGCGTGCGCCTGTACAAACTACGTTATAACAAACAGGGTTATACCCAATACAGTCAAGGGGGACCTGGGTAACTAATGGAAAGACGGGAAGGGGTCCCGAGACCAGAAAAAGATTACAAATATAGGCATTTGTATACATAAATTCCAAAACAACGTTTTTGGTGCAAAAAAGATTTTACTTCAAGATTTGCATAAATCCTAATCAATAGGTAGTGTTCATTATACAATTACTATATGTTACAGTGTACACGCCCACATTCACAACGGGGAGGGGGTGACGTGAGGGAAAGTGTAGGGGGTAGGATAAGTGTGAACTGATTCATTCAGTGACAAGTCTTATTCAATCCACTAAAACAGTATAACTGTGGTCCCTTGGCATCAGGGCCACACTTGTAGGCTCTACAAGAGTCCTAAATTGTAAATGTCCAAAAAGGCCTAACTCCGTTATAGCCGTGAGTGTCTAGATGGGGACCGGAGCTGGTCTTAAGTTACGTAGTGGTCTACGTTTCGACCCAAAATCTGTAGGATTCTTTTCCTTACGAAAGGGTCTTCATCAGGACAAGCATTGTTGTGGGTGGGCAATATCCTTCCACAAGGGGCGATAGGGGTAGATTTCAAAAGGTGGATTATCTTAGTCCAGGTTGATGGTTGGTAACTCTGTGATAAGGAGTATGTTATCACAAGAAAAACGTGGAGTTCAAATGGTGAGAAACATAATGGGCAAATTTTATAAAAACAGTCACAGTCACAGTCTGTTTCTGAATACACTTGTCTTCACAGGACAGTAAGAGACTCATATTTACATCATTCCATAGAAGATATTCCATGCAGTCCACTCCCAGATTGAAAAAGACTATCTCAACCTGTTATCCATATCAAAATGAACATTGGATTGACAATTTACTATGCATACCTTTTCATCACATGGAATGTTGGAGTCTACACTATCCTGTGAGATTTGTGCACTCCGGTATGCATAGTAAATTGTCAATCCAATGTTCATTTTGATATGGATAACAGGTTGAGATAGTCTTTTTCAATCTGGGAGTGGACTGCATGGAATATCTTCTATGGAATGATGTAAATATGAGTCTCTTACTGTCCTGTGAAGACAAGTGTATTCAGAAACAGACTGTGACTGTTTTTATAAAATTTGCCCATTATGTTTCTCACCATTTGAACTCCACGTTTTTCTTGTGATAACATACTCCTTATCACAGAGTTACCAACCATCAACCTGGACTAAGATAATCCACCTTTTGAAATCTACCCCTATCGCCCCTTGTGGAAGGATATTGCCCACCCACAACAATGCTTGTCCTGATGAAGACCCTTTCGTAAGGAAAAGAATCCTACAGATTTTGGGTCGAAACGTAGACCACTACGTAACTTAAGACCAGCTCCGGTCCCCATCTAGACACTCACGGCTATAACGGAGTTAGGCCTTTTTGGACATTTACAATTTAGGACTCTTGTAGAGCCTACAAGTGTGGCCCTGATGCCAAGGGACCACAGTTATACTGTTTTAGTGGATTGAATAAGACTTGTCACTGAATGAATCAGTTCACACTTATCCTACCCCCTACACTTTCCCTCACGTCACCCCCTCCCCGTTGTGAATGTGGGCGTGTACACTGTAACATATAGTAATTGTATAATGAACACTACCTATTGATTAGGATTTATGCAAATCTTGAAGTAAAATCTTTTTTGCACCAAAAACGTTGTTTTGGAATTTATGTATACAAATGCCTATATTTGTAATCTTTTTCTGGTGTCGGGACCCCTTCCCGTCTTTCCATTAGTTACCCAGGTCCCCCTTGACTGTATTGGGTATAACCCTGTTTGTTATAACGTACTTTCCACCCATGAGCAGCGGTACTCACGTCCGCCACATTAGTATAGCAAACATAGGTCATTTCCCGTTCGCCGCAGAGCGACGCGCACCGCCATCAAAGTGCGCCAGCCACCGCGGCGGCGGGAGCCAATCGAGACTCCCTGTCGTGCCGAATGACGTCCGCCCTGCTCGACAAATTAGGATGGGCCAAACATGCAGACGCACCGCAGCGGAGACACCGCCCAGCCTGAGCAGGCGGAATGTCAACAGCGCTCCATATGCATCCGGTGATGTACCTGCTGCAACACTATCGCCAGATGGGCCGCCGCGGACGACGCCGCAGGTACGCAACTACACATATGAAACACACAACACACATGACGACACAGGGCCCAAGCACCACACAGACACCCTGCTGGGGGACACAACACATTCATACGGGCACCCACACATCACCCAACAGCAAACAAGGCACCCCTCTGCATCCGGAACACACATCGTCCACCAACCAGCAGCAACGTCCCGGTCCCGGTCAGGTCACCGCCGCGGTCAACACATGCGCACTATGCAGAAGGCAGGGCCACTCCAAGGCATGGGCAGGGCACAAACACCCTAGGGACACACCACCCCCAACCACACATCAACACACCACAACAAGTCACAGGCCAGGTGCCCATCCCGTGCACCACCCAGGCACACCAACAAGCACTGCAACAACAAGCACTGCAACAACAAGCACAATGCACACTCACTGCACCACACAACACATGACCAGGGACACAGTCACTGCAGGAGTGGCTGACAAGGAACACACAACACCAGTGCCACACACACTGAAGGCTCACAATCCCTCACATTACATACACACACAAACACACACCCTGGGTGTAGCCACAAACACAACACACACACCGGGATGCCTCAACAGATGGTTGCACAAGAACAACACACAAACACTACAGAAACACATACTGAACTCCAACACAAACATACATGCCCTGTCAACCAAACTGGGGAAAAGCAACGGGAGCACAGACACACAGGAGTACACAACAACATCACTCAGTAACAAAACACACACCATAACAACAATCACACAAGAAGAGCATCTGGACAAACACAGACTGCCACATCAAACCCACCACAGATGCACATGAAACCCCAATCAACAAACACCACAAGACATCAGGGGATGCACATCAGGCAATGCCAAGGCCACATACACACAGCACTGCATGCACCACAATCAGTGTGTGCATAACAAGCACAACAGCCACACACACACATGATTGACACAAGCATCACACACACCACAAATCAGCACTGCACAAATACAACAGCACACCCAGGAACTGAAGCAATACCACAGCCAACATCCACACACCCAACACAACAACTACACATGGACCATTCTGGGATACAAGAGCCCAGCCACCTCCACCAGAGCACTGGCCAGCACACGCAACTGAAGTGCACATGACCACTACAGAATGACCAATAGCACAAGGACAGCACACATAAACCATTGAGGCAATGTCCACAGTGGAATGACACTCATGGCCCATGAACTGCATCACAAAGCACAAGACCACAAATGAAGTCATATGGAGGCACACACACATGGAAACCAAGGAGACAGCTGACATCAAAGTGAAACAGCCTGCATGTCAGTAGCAGACATGTAAGGGGTGTACCACACACAAATAGAGGGAGGGAACACCCACAATGGCCAGGCACAAGTGGCACACATAGTGGATGGGATAAACCACACACACCATGCCATACAGGAGTAGAAAAAAAACATGTGCCTGCAATGCATGACAAACAAAATGCCAGTGTGGAGCAGCAGGCCCACACAGTTTCCACAAAAACACCCAGGACACATTGAGGATCAATCAAACACAACACTGATGTGCAACTCACACACTTTGCATACTTCAAACTTACAAACACAACAAGGAGGAGTCACACACAACACCATAGACACAGCAACACACAGCACAGTGCACTACAATACGCTCACACAAAGGCATACAATCCTCTACACAGGGCAAGACAAAACAAACAACAGGAATACAACTCCTGGGTGACACATGCGTGTCCCCTACAATACAGTGGCACACATGCATCCATTACAGACACCCTTCACACTGCACACCCTTGCTACACTCAAGACCACGCATCTCATTTAGGCCATGGTACGAGGACCAAGGGCCAACACAAGATGTAATGTAATGTAATGTAATGTAATGTAATGTAATGTAAAATTACTTATAAAGCGCGGCATTCACCGGACGGTTTCTTGGCGCTGGTCACTTTGTTCAGTGAGAGGCAGAGGACGGGGGGAGGAAGGCTTATGTGTAGATGCTACGGAAAAGGTGGGTTTTTAGGAGAGACCTAAAGTGAAGGTAGGAGGGAGAAAGTCTTAGTTCCAACGGGAGAGAGTTCCAGAATGAAGGTGCCAAAAAGGAGAATCTTAGACCACCGTGTTTTTTGCGTCTGAAGCGGGGAGTCTGAAGGAGCGCAAGATGAGAGGATCGGAGGTGCCTAGAGGGAGCATAGGGAAGTAGAAGAGAGGAGATAAAGGAGGGACCGATGCCGGCCAAAGATTTATGGGTCAGGCAGCCCAGTTTTAACTTACAGCGCTCTGAAACTGGAAGCCAATGGAGGGCTTTAAGGAGGGGACGGACGTGGTGATGTTTTGGTTGGTGATAAATCAGGCCAGCTGCCTGATTCTGTATCAGCTGCAGTCTGTTGATTTGGTATTGTGGGATGCCAGCGTAGAGAGCGTTGGCATAGTCAATCCGAGAGATGACTAATGCCAGCAGTGCTAAGGTGAGGGCTTCAGTGGTCAGAAAGTGGGCTATTTCCGAATCTTCCTGAGCTGGAAAAAGCAGGAGGACACGGTGGCACTGACCTGGTGCTTCATAGAGAGATCCTGGGAGATGTAAACCCCCAGGCTTTTCACTTTGTCAGCAGGGTGGGGGGGGGGGACCAAGGGAAAGGGGCCAGAAAGTGGAATTCCAGGGATTGGATGGGCCTCCGACAAGAACAAGCTCCGTTTTGTCGGGGTTAAGTTTGAGATGATGAACTCCCATCCAATTACTGATATGGCAGAGGGTGGACTGAAAATCATGAGCCGCTTCATCTGAGGAGTCGAGATTGAAGACGAGCTGAATGTCATCTGCATAATTAAATGCAGTGACATTCCTGCCGCGGAGGGAGCGGATCAGGGGGGTGACTCATACACATACAAGGCTGGGCAGACAGAAAGGACACCACACACATACATCATGACATATCCCAGCCAGCTACTAAACATTTGCACAGCATCACACCCTGTGCTGGCAGTGTCCCCCAACCAGACATGTGAACAGTGTAGGCAACAGTAGCAAATCACTAACAAGATGGCTGCATGGCAGGTAAAATAGCCATCACACCTTACAACATTAGCAGGGTCAGAATGGACTGAAGACCCTGTCACCCCTGACCAAAAATATGATGCCTGCAAAGAGCCTTGCAATGTTGAAGTTATACATGGAGCATGGTGCACAGGCAAGCACATGCGAACAGAAAAATAACTTTAATCAGAAAGGACACTGACAAAACACACAACAGAAGTAGCTGTATTTATTCACATATTACACAGATGTAGCGGTACAACAATAGTAGACAACAACAAGGCTCAAAATGATGTAAAAAGGCTAGATACCATGCACAGGTGAAACACAAACAGGAAGGCCAGTGTCCATGCTGGGGAGAGTACAGCACAGCAGAGCAACAGGGCCAGTGTCCATGGTAGGGGAGAGTACAGCACAGCAGAGCAACAGGGCCAGTGTCCATGGCAGGGGAGAGTACACCACAGCAGAGCAACAGGGCCAGTGTCCATGGCAGGGGAGAGTACAGCACAGTAGAGCAACAGGGCCAGTGTCCATAGCAGGTGAGAGGCCAACACAGCAGAGCAACAGGTCCAGTGTCCATGGCAGGTGAGAGGCCAACACAGCAGAGCGACAGGGCCAGTGTCCATGGCAGGTGAGAGGCCAACACAGCAGAGCAACAGGGCCAGTGTTCATCAAGATACCATACGTGTTTTGCGTCTCCTTAGGAGATGTGTTAACACAGGACATACATTCTGATGATTGGGATGCACAAGTTGTACATTTGTTGTTTTCTGATTCGAAGTATTATGCTGCTTTTGATGCTGAAGATTTGTATTTAAATACTGCCAATCATGCTGATTTATTCTGCTATCAACATTATTGCCACCATTTCTTGCAGAAAACCAACACATTAAGACTTGCTTTTAACTACTCGTAGTAGGAGCATTGCCCACCTCTGTTACAGGGTGATTCAAAAACACTTAAAGTAAGTTCACTTATTTCACTGGTTATAACACGTTTAAACCAGACTCCTATTTTTTTTAAATTAAAATTACCGTCTCAATCAAAATTCATTTTAACACGAACTAAGTTAATATATTCAAACTCTTTTAGAAATCAATTGGCCTTACATGGTTATGATCACTGGGAAATATCGTTGATTTAATATCAATTTGGGGCTTTAAGGTTAGGCAGGTGCAAGGAACTGAGGCTTTGAATCGTGCATGTCTAATACCGACTCAAATATTGTTTTTGAATGACAACATGCACCAGACTACTTGCTTTGGCATGGCTACTGCCGAAAATTTGAATACTCCATCTATTCCATCATTGGCTGAATTTAATGATTGACGTAATACACCACTTATACAATAAATGTCCTATAAGCTCTGTTTCAAAATGAGAGTTTCATTATTTCAGATGTTGAGCCTTTGGGATGGTTGGTGTGACAAACCAATTCAAATGCTTGTCAACTGCATTTTTATAATGCGAAAACAGGATTTACACAAACTAGACCTGATACCCACATTGACACTCGGTCACCACATATTCAGTGGTAAAAATTGTGTCAACAGTGGTTAGAACATTCCACTCTGTCATCTGTGAAATAACATTTGTCACTTTTATCTTGCAACATTAACTTGTCTGATTTTCTCTTGGGTCCAAAATCTCCTAGATCTAAAAGGTCTATCTATACGACATACAATGAAATATGAAAATTTTCTCAAATTGAGGCAGTGACTCGTCTACGCCAAATTGACAAAGCTCATTTGGAAAAAGTTCTTGCAATGGTAGACAATAGCATGAATACACTGTCTTCTTGCATTTATACATTAGATAATATTGTCTCATCTGTTATTGATATTGATCAAAATTATGTTTCTGTGCTATATCATGGTCAAAATCATTTACGAACTGTAATGCAATTTGCTTGGACATTACAGACACTGAAAATCAGTAAAGTACTGTGGGATTATTTGAATGCTTCCACTTTGTTTTTACCATTTAATCTAACTGAGAAACAAAAATTCATGTCCATGAAGGATACTACGTACACACTGTTACATATTGAACAATTGGAACACTTGCTATTTTCTGTAGCGGAAATGGATTCGCCTGTATGGTTGATTTATGGTGTTATCTCTCTGCCTTCTACCCTGTTTCAATTTAAGTCATGTATAAAACATATCCCGATTGGCCACTTTGAACCATTGGGTAATGCTTTCCTACATGAATTATGGTCCTTTCCATTTACATACAGATGTCAGCGGGAAGATAAGGAAGTTTTCCTAACAGGGGAGGACTGCAATTCCACAGTGGAACACTCCCTAATTTGCAAACAAGTTAAATTGCACAGCGCTTGTAATGTGTCCGCACCTAATCTGGCTTTTGTTTTTTAAGGAAACGCCAGTTCCAGCAATAATTCACACTCAACACATTGCTTTCTAACGGCAGTTATCTTATTTTGAACAACGACTGCTGTGGTTTGTGGGCAACCGTCCCATATATGTGTTACTTGTCGAAGCAATGTGCTTTTTCCACCCCCACATGAGGCTGTAGATAGTACCCTTTGGCCTTCCATTCCAACTTTGAAAACAGATTTCAATAAATTAAGCAGACTCAAAGCGCTATTTGTTTCAACAAGAAGTGGCTCTCACTTTGGCTAGGGAGACCTTCGAATTGCAGGTGGCTCGGACATCTCATGAGATTCAGTCACTGCTGAATATGAATCTCCCACTACGGGCCGATTCTGATCCTGGATTTTTATTTTCCATACAAATAGTATTTGTATTTTCTTCCATACAAATTGTAAAAGTCCCTTCCAACCCGTGTAGTACGATTCGTATGGGAAAAATACATACAGATCGGCCCGATCCTTACAAATCAGATCGGGAAAAGCTGTACGACACGGACTTGTAAAAAAGACCATACAATTTGTAAAAAGGCTGTCCAACCTGTCAAGTACGATCCGTACCGGGTTGTAAGCATACGGTTTGTATGGAAAATGGCCTGTATATGGAGAATGACTGGTACCGGGCAACGAAGCGAACCCCTATACGCCTTGTACCCTGGTATGACTCGTTCTGGGGGTACGACTCATACCGGGGTACGGGTCGTATAGGGGTATGAGGCGTACAGGGGTCCCCCACATGCGAGGCGTGTGTATGGTGCGTACCCCAACATCGCGCATGTACGCACCGTACGTACGCGATTTTGGGGTACGGTGCATACATACTTCTGTGTCATCCGTACGCACCGTACATACGCACCGTACCCCTGTATTCATGGGGTGTACGACGCGTACATGAGGGGTCTGTCTTGTACTGTTTTTGGGGCGTACAAGGTTTTTCCGGCACTTTTTGGCTCTTGTAAAAAAAGAGCCATACCGAGTGCCGTTTGTACGAATCGTACTTGCCTGGTTGTAAACTGCTGCCGGGAATATCTGTCGGAGCAATCCGAATCGGAATCGCTTGTATATACGAGTTGTATGGTCTTTTTTACAATTTGTATGGAGTGCGTCTATTTGTACGGGTCGTACTTCCTAGGTTGTAGGGGCCTCCTTACAAGTAGGAGTTGTATGGGGAAAACGCTCCATACCACGATTTGTACAGCATTTTTCCAGGATCGGAATCGGCCCCTACATGTTGGTGAACTGATACATAGAATATTTAATGCGTTTGATACAGAAGGCCTTGCTCATTTTTTTAAACTTGTGGGATCTAGCCTTGTGACTTCTTTTCAGACGATTTTTGGAGTAATACCAACCTTTATACATTCTATTTTTTCCGGTGCACAGTCTAAATATCGATTCCGAAATTTTGACCTACAGTGATATCGAGTTGGAAATATCGAAGGTGAAGAATATCGAGGGCAAGAATATCGTTGGACAGAATATCGACCCTAAGGTAAGTAATATCGAATTTTTTCATATCGATGTAAGTAATATCGAAGTTAGTAATATCGATATCACATATATATCGATGTAACTAATTTCGATGTTACTAATATCGATATTTGTTTATTGTTATGTATTTTATTATGTATTTTATATGTATGTGTTATATGTTTTTTGTTAAGTATTTTATTTGTTTTAAATTATATGTGTACTATTTTCTATATATTAATAAAGTTATTTTTAAGTTAATGTTATGTTTTAGTACCGGAGCGGGTTGTGGGTTTATAGGGGAATAGGGTGGGAAAATATTTAATTATAGTAAATTAATTATTAATTTTGAGAAATTATTAATTCATTTTAATTATTTTTTGTGTTTAAGTTCTGTAGTGGGTTGTGGGTTGATAGGGGAATTGGATGGGTAGTAATTTAATTGTAATTAAGTAATGATTTTTTTATTGGTATTGATAATTATTTTATTTTTAATTAATTATTAATCGGTAATTAATGATTTTAATTCGTAATTAATTTATTTAATTGGTAATTAATGTTTGTAAGTCGTAATTACATTTTTTTATTGCAATAATTTTTTTTAATAGGTAATTACTTTTTTTAACTGGTAATTCAGATTTTTAAATACTTTTTATTAATTGGAAATTATTCTCTATTATTGGTAATTATTGTTTCATTAAAAATATGTTTTGATTTAAAAATAAATGTATTGTTTGCTATATATTTTAATTGTTAATTAATTGTGAATTATTAATATGTTTTTTGTTTTGAAAAATATTTTAGTGTTTATTATTTATTATTTGTAACTAATATTTATTAATTGATATTTATTGGTATTTATTGTTAATTTATTGTTAATTATTTATTTAATTGTAATTATGTTTTTAAATTTGAAAAATATTTTAGTATTCAATATTTATTATGTGGTAACTAATATATATTAATTAATATATATTGGTATTTATTGTTAATTTATTGTTAATTAATTATTCAATTGTAATTATGTTTTTAATAATTATTAATGGGTATTTGCAAATGATGTAGAGTTATTTAAAAATGTAATCATTAATTAATTTATTTACAACAATTATTTATAAGTAGGTTATATTTAACTTCTATGATATCCAACACTTTCCCTACTGTTGCACTCTCTGGAGTTGAAATAGTAATTTTTACCCCTACGCTATCCAACGCTGTCCCTGTTGTTGCACTCTCTGGAGTTAGAATAGTAGTTTTACCCCTACACTATCCAACGCTTCCCCTACTGTTGCACTCTCTTTAGTGAGAATAGTAATTTTGACCCCTACACTATCCAATGCTTTCCCTACTGTTGCACTCTCAGGAGTGGGAATAGTAATGTTTACCCCTACGCCATCCACCGCTTTCCCTACTGTTGCACTCTCTGGAGTTGGAATAGTAATTTTTACCCCTACGCTATCCCACGCTTTCCCTACTGTTGCACTCTCTGGAGTGGGAATAGTAATTTTTACCCCTTTGCTATCCAACGTTTTCCCTACTGTTGCATTCTCTGGAGTTGGAATAGTAATTTTTACTCCTACGCTATCCAACACGTTCCCTACTGTTGCACTCTCTGGGGTGGGAATAGTAATGTTTACCCCGACGCTATCCAACGCTTTCCCAACTATTGCACTCTAATGTTGGAATAGTAATTTTGTACCCCTACGCTATCCAACGCTTTCCCTACTGTTGCACTTTTTGGAGTTGGAATAGTAATTTTTACCCCTATGCTATCCAACGCTTTCCCTACTGTTGCACTCTCTGGAGTTGGAATAGTAATTTTTACCTCTACGCTATCCATTGCTTTCATTAGTGTTGCATTCTCTGGAGTTGGAATAGTAATTTTTACCTCTACGCTATCCAATGGTTTCTCTACTGTTGCGCTCTCTGGAGTGGGAATGGTAATTTAAAGTTCCATGCTATACAACGTTTTTATTATTGGTTTTTTTTAGTTATGGGTTTTGAATAGTATTTTTTATTTATTTAGCTATTTAATTTGTTTTGTATAATTTTAGATAATGTAATATATAATTAATTTTAAAAATATTAAACTTATATTTAATTTTTTAATTTATTAATAATAATTATTTACTTTTTATTTATGTTTTTGTTTTATGTTTGTAAATGTATTTGTAATTTATAATATTTATTATTAATTTATAAATTATTAAAATAATTATGAAAACTTATTGTTAATTAAGTATATATTATAAATTGTCAGCATATGTTTAATTAAAGTATTATTATTATATACGTATTATTTATTAATTGTAAACATTATTAGATATTTTTAACTATGTTTATTTTATTTATTAGTGTTAAGTACTTTATTTTACATTTATATTTTTACAGAAAAAAACGATATTTTAAACATCGATATTTTTAACATCTATATTTTTATTTCGATATTTTTGTACTTACCATGTTGTAGATGGGATGTCGATATTCCTGCCTTCGATATTTCAGCATCGATGCTTCTGTAGATCGATATTTTTTAGGTCGATATTTTGTCAGTTATTCATTTTTTCCAGGTCCTTCGGATGTTTTTCATTAATATTGGCTCTGGTTGCTGGCATGCTGATACTTATGCTCCTGTTATGCAATGGCTGCCCATCTTCTGGTACTGCACAGACCCAGCCAGTTGCAACTGTACAGTGACCGAATGCAGCAGCTTTTTGGTTGTTTGTCATTGGCAAAGCTCAGCATGAGTTATGGATTAACTTTTCGCTTTGCCTACTTCACCTGCGTGCAAAAAGGAAGCAAAATTCTTTAATATGAGAAAATTTCTCCCATAATTCCTTACAGCTGTACTTTATTTATTTCATTCTGCCTTGCTGGTCGAATGTTCACACTAGCAGCTCACTGTACAATGTTGGACTGTTATATTCGTTTTTATCTCATTATATTTTATACTTCTAGAGGCTTTATGGTAATCTATCTGTGAACATTATGTTTGTTGTTAGCCCTTACGGAATTGCTAATACCGCAAACCACCAATGTCTCGTATTATATAAAGGTCGGAGTGTTGAATAAATGCTACTGTAAAGTGCTCTGATACCCTGTGCAGGGTCATGTTCGCGCTATAGAAAACACTAAAATAATATATTAATAAGAATATTGGGCTTTGGATTTATGCCTTTCTAATACGTCAATAACAAAAAACAATATTCCTTAGGCGAATTATTTAAATTTTAACTTCACAGTTGAAAGGTTGTCACTGAAGTGAACATGAATTTCAATTCATCAAGAGAAAATACAAATAGTAAATCATTTGCTTTTATTCAATCATCTTCGTTTTGAATCAAAAGAGTATATATATACACAATATAATATAATATAATACATTCCACTTTCGGCAACAAAACGGTATACTGTTTCTTCAGTTGGTCAAAGTATATACAGTACCAAAGGACACTTTTGTAAAGAATATGGACAGTATTTACATATCTTCCATATATATACAGTAATTTTGCACAAACTATATACAAAATTCCTAATCAATCAATGTTGATACTATTTACAAAGAAGTGTTGTTGCGTCGATGTTTCGGTCTCATACAGTATAATATAGCGAGACCATCATCAGGACATAGGTTGCACTATGGACCTATAGTGAAATAATATAAATACAGTCACAACTATGTTTGTACAAACTCTTGAGAAATAAAGTCTAGACTGTCTGCCCACACCAAACCGAATGGTGAACACATAAATAAATAAAAAGTGCCAACAGATGAGGGACATCTGGCAACTAGTCTCTTCACAAAACCAACAGCACGCAATACGCTACTTCAATACACAAGCCATCATCCACGTAATTCACGTGATAATCTACCGTTTGGACAGTTTTTAAGGATAAAACGTAACTGCACCAAACGTAGTGATTATTTTACAGAAGCAAAAGTGCTACAAACTAAACTAGCAATGAGAGGATACCCTTACAGACTAGTTAAACCCTCAATGAAAAGGGCGTGGTACTATGACAGACAGGCATTACTGGAAGGAAAAAAGAAACAAGATACTGTCAGTGATATGATAACATGTGTCACGACTTTTGGATCGGAATCCAACCGTATCAAGAAAATCATAACAAAAAATTGGCATCTGATCCAAAAGATCGAACCACAGTTACCATTACCACGTTTTGCGTTCAAAAGGGCATGCAACTTAAGAGACCATGTACTGCATGTCAAACTACAATAATAACAAAAACCTGCTGTATAAATGGCAAAAATTGGATTTTGAAAAATCATACAAACTGTTTAACTAAAAATGCTATATACTGCATCAAATGTCCTTGTTCCCTATAATATATAGGCAAAACCACACAAGAGATAAGGAAAAGAATCGCACAACATCAACCAAGAATTAGATGTAAAGTAGAAACAGCACCACTAGTTGAACACTATCTACAGAAACAACATTTGCCATGTGATATGCAATGGTGGATTCTAGAAAATGTTAAACAGTCAAAACGAAGATGCGATATCGACCGCCTGCTCACACAGAAAGAAAATAGGTGGATTTGGTCAGCTAATACTGTGTCCAAGGGACTAAATTCCTTTGTTGAGTGGCAAGTACTGGCAACTCTACGCTGATTTCTGCATACTATGATTAGCTTTTATAGTCATATAATGGCTTCTTTATATCTCTGCATCTGCTAATGGACGGTTAAATTATATGATCCCTGTCTATTACGAACTGATAGATACTGAGTGTGGTTTTAAAACATTCATTGACATATCACAGTTGGTGTGATAGTTATCCTGTGGGATCTTTGTGTCAATACCAACAGCTGTTATAGATTTGGTCTGTTCTCCCTAAATCCTTTATGTGACGAAGTTTGCTCTGTCTTATAATACCGTTTTTACTTTGTTGTGATCTCGTCACAAAGTACCATCTGATCTGGAGACGTCTTGCCTGACTCCTTAATACTATCCTAATGGAGGGTCAGGCACCCTCTGTTATCCCAAAATGGCTGCCATGACGCAGCACGTCTGACCACGTGATCGCGACCCATGGCTAGGTACCCTGGGAAAACGTGGACTCTGTTCGTGTTTTTACCGACAGAGACTGCAATTATTGTGCTGCTTCATTCGCACTCTGGTAAGCTATATTGCGGTTCTTCCAGTTTTTGACACAACGCCACTTAGTTAACTTGTGTCTTACTATCCTTCGTGATTCTGTTTTTGGTATAAATACGACGGAATTAAATGCCCTGGGTGTTGTGTTCTACTCACTACTGCTAAAGGTATGGCTGCCTTCTGCTATCTGTGTACAAGTTAATGTTGGCCATTGCTCTGCATGCTAGTTCCAGACAATATATACATTCTGATTATTTGTTATATCTCCAATAGGATAAAAGTTTTTTCCCATTTGTTCTCAGTGAGTATGGTTTTCACTGCACATCTTTTTTCACTTTGATAGTTGGGTGTGGGTGCATGTCGTTTTGGGACATGGCCACCGTGTAATTATTGTATATAAGGAAATTTTTAGTCCCTGGACAAATCTGTTGGCACTTTTTATTTATTTATGTGTTCACCATTCGGTTTGGTGTGGGCAGACAGTCTAGACTTTATTTCTCAAGAGTTTGTACAAACATAGTTGTGACTGTATTTATATTATTTCACTATAGGTCCATAGTGCAACCTATGTCCTGATGATGGTCTCGCTATATTATACTGTATGAGACCGAAACGTCGACGCAACGACACTTCTTTGTAAATAGTATCAACATTGATTGATTAGGAATTTTGTATATAGTTTGTGCAAAATGACTGTATATATAGGGAAGATATGTAAATACTGTCCATATTCTTTACAAAAGTGTCCTTTGGTACTGTATATACTTTGACCAACTGAAGAAACAGTATACCGTTTTGTTGCCGAAAGTGGATTGTATTATATTATATTATATTGTGTATATATATACTCTTTTGATTCAAAACGAAGATGATTGAATAAAAGCAAATGATTTACTATTTGTATTTTCTCTTGATGAATTGAAATTCATGTTCACTTCAGTGACAACCTTTCAACTGTGAAGTTAAAATTTAAATATTTCGCCTAAGGAATATTGTTTTTTGTTATTGAATATACCCAGTTCCTTGGGAATATTGGGTCGCCCTATTGAATTTCTGATTTCTAATACGTCATGCACCGACCCGAATTATGATTTGTTGATGGGTCCCTTAGTGGCCCATGATCAGCCCTGTTCACGGGATAGCCGCATGGCGCGTGCGGCTGCACTTGGAGTGCTGGCTGAATGGAATATCTGAGCGGCTGCACAGCACCTCTTGCAAAGGAGCTTCATCGAATATCACACTAGTTGCCCGGATATGCTTGTGGAGGCATGTGAGTATAAGGAGCACATGTGTTCTTTCGAGCTACTTGATTGGATGGCATCCCTGGTTGCCACGAACAGTAGGGATGTCCTCTTGGAAGACATTGCCTTCTTGGGTTCCCGTGCTTTGATGGATTTTCCTACTCCGAACTGATCCTGCTCTCAATGAACGATTACATTACAAAAATTATTATTTTAAAAAAAGTTGTTTTTAAATATGGTTTTATTGAGCGCTTCTTGACTCTGCTCTCCTTTGAACTCTGATTTAGGTCATTTTGTCTGTATGCAATGACCTGGCCAGGGGGAGGGTGTATTATGGCCGTTAAGGTCATTGTCGCCATTGCTAAGTTAGCATGAGCTCTGCTGCCATGATGCTGCTTTTGGGCACGTTACTACATGAATTTATTTAGCAAGACTCTGTTTTTGCCTTTCACATGAGAACTGTCTGCTTTTTGCGTTCTCTGCCTGTTCCTGGAGTTTAGTATGAACACACTGTGCAAGGTCGATAAATAACCCCCCTTGCTATTCTATTCTGGTCGGTCCCTAGCAATTAGATGAAACATGCTACACAGCTACAGATGCTGGAAACCTGTACTTTGATAATATGGGACAGCATGTGGGTTTAACACACAATTGGAGGTGACCTTTCCAGGGATAAGAGCTCTGCAGTTCCTATGATGTAAAAACTACAGACTAGGCACTAAGGTATGGGGTCTATTGACAAAGCCCAGAGATCTTCTTTATATAATCAAACTACTTCTTTCCAAGGGGCGGGTGGTTAGGCCTTATAATCCTTTGTCCACTGTCTGTATATGATGATTTCCCCTTTCATAGTCTATTGACTTGCTACAATGCTAACTGTTTTAGGTTTATGCGATTTGCTGCTGGTAGTGGCTTGTGTACTGCATTACAGAGCACAATATGACATTAAACATTTTGAACTACAACCTTTCTATTTTATTATGGGCAAGTACGAGTGAGTGAGCGAAAGGGTACGTCTTGCTACCGCTATTCCTGAGGGAGTCAGGAGTGTTGTGTTCTGGGTTGTTTACTCCTTTGTAGCTTCTTGATTATGTAGGAGAACAAAAGAGACACCATAGCTAGTAAGTTCTGGTATTGTGGGAACTGAGGCGGTAGGAAGGCTTAGCCACTATACACCGAGGCCCGGTTTTCCTACTCATAGTCCTGGGTGTGAAGAATCCCTGCAACACCTCACCTCCAGACCATTTGTCTTGGGGTGATATGTGGTGGTGAACTTGTAGCTGACAACACATTCATCGGACATCACAGTCAGATAGCTGGACAGAAATCTTGTTCCTCTATCTGACACAACCTTTTCCGGAAAACCAACTCTGGTGAACACACCAAGCAGTGCCCTAGCCACAGCAGGAGCATCTATGGTTTTAAGAGTTATTGCCTCAGTGTACATGGTGGCATGGTCCACTACCACCAAGATAAAACTATCCCTGGATGCAGTACGACCAACAATGTCCATTCACACGCTCTCAAAGGGAACCCCGACCACTGGCAGTGGTTTTAAGCAAGCTTTTGTCTTGCCCCCTGCCTTGCCACTGGCCTGACAGGTGACACAGGAGCTGCAAAATTCTTTTACCTTTTCTGACATATGGGGCCAGCAGAAATGGTTCAGCAACTGGTTCCATGTCTTTGTCTGAACTCTCTGTACTTTTGGGGCACCACCAACCTCAACCTCTCTTACACTGGCAATCCCTGGGGATGGCTGCATAGCGGGTTTTTATTTGGTGCAGACAGCATCTCTTTTTTGCCCTACCTTGTTACGGTCAAATCACTTACCCAACTTTGAGGGATAATAAAACCTTCCATTCTTTTCCTGATACCCCTTTCCTATGATTCTGTGTTGACTCGTGCCCCCCCCCCCTGTTCAGGTTTATGTGGATCTTTGTAGTACTTCTTCATGCTTCTGACCTTTTGCCTGGGCTTTCCCCATCGGAGGAACCTGTCCTTTTTTTCTGGTCACTCCCCTGGTGCTGATTGGTGTTGCAAAGTCATCCTGTGCCCTGGGCACCCCCCAACTTTTTGCTGACTGATACTGGTGATAACTGACTCTGACTGACCCTGGGCTCTGCCTAACCAGGTCCAGGGCCAGTTCTATGCTGAAAGAGACACATTAAAATACAGTTAAAACACCTACATACACTAGGTTAGACAATGGTATGGTGGGTAAGCATGGGCGTAAAATCCGCTCCGCTCGCGGATTTTTCGGATTTTCTGCAAATTCACAATCCGCGAACTCTCGCGAATTTTTCGAAATCCGAGAATTCGCTTGCGGCGGATTTTTTGCTTGGTGATACAATATTGCGGCGCGCGGCGTGGTGCACGGCGTTCACTTTCCGTCATTCAGCGTTTGCCGAGTTGTTTTTCTCGATCATATTTTGCGAGTGCTGCGCCATTTTGGATCTTGCTGCGGGATCCCGCGGGAGTTTGGCGCCCGCGAATACGTAATCGCGGCTTGCCACCTTGCACAGCAGGCCTCGCGAGAGTTCGCAATTGCGAACACGTAGTTGCGGCGGAAAGGAACAATCTCGCACTCGCGAAATAGAGATTTTGCAATTCTGCACAAGAAATCCACCAGCAAACAGGATAAACCTTCAGAAAATGATGATTTTTATCAGAATCACTCCTCAGGTTGACATTTGCATGGCCTTTTTTTTTGCAAGGAGTCCATTTTGGGGGGGGGGGAGGAAGGAAGTGCCCCACAGTCTCCAACTTCCTGTTCCTGTCCAGCAGGCTCCTCCCAGTGCTTTCTTCATGTGCTGGTCACTTTCATTTGGACCTTGACCTGGAAGGATTACTTTTTGTGGGTGCTGCTGGATATTTGGATTTGAGGCCTTTTTGACTTTCTTTGGATCACTTTTGGATTAGAAATCAACTTTCACAAGTAAGTTTGTTTGGGGCATTACAGTTGCTGCAACTACAATTTTGGAACTTTTTCAGAACATTAAATAAAATATATTGTGGGTAGCCACAGTATCCAGTAGGACCAGTGTTGGTTATGGGTGCATGATACAACTGTTTTGTTGAATTTAAACACCATTGAGGCCATGGATGGGCTGGGATTGTGCTGATTTTTGTTGTTTTTGTAGTTTTTTTGGGGCTGCTGGTGGGGCCCTTTGCCCAGGGGTGGTGAGTGTTGCATGGGCCTAGTCTTTCTGTGGGGAGTCTTCTTGAATTTAAAATTCATTGAGGCCATGGATGGGCTGGGATTGTGCTGATTTTTGTGTTTTTTGTCGTTTTTTTGGGGCTGCTGGTGTGGCCTTTTGCCCAGGGGTAGTGGTGCATGGACTGAGTGTGCCTGTGGTGTGGTCTCACTCTCTTTAATGTAAACATCCTGGATGGCATTGGATTGTGGTGATTTTTGGGTGTTTTTCAGTTTTTTTGGGGTGTACTGTTGATGTGGACTGGCCATGTGGCTGGTGGTGGTGGCCATCTTGAGTGCTGGCTGGTACAGGCAACATGTGCTTGGGGTGCAAGGGGCCATTTTGAAGAGAGGCAGTGTCTGAGGCCTGCACTTATTTTGCCTACTTTTCATCCATTATGCCCAGGGGTGGTGAGTGTTGCATGGGCCTAGTCTTTCTGTGGGGTGTCTTCTTGAATTTAAACACCATTGAGGCCATGGATGGGCTGGGATTGTGCTGATTTTTGTGTTTTTTGTCGTTTTTTTGGGGCTGCTGGTGTGGCCTTTTGCCCAGGGGTAGTGGTGCATGGACTGAATGTGCCTGTGGTGTGGTCTCACTCTCTTTAATGTAAACATCCTGGATGGCATTGGATTGTGGTGATTTTTGGGTGTTTTTCTGTTTTTTTGGGGTGTACTGTTGGTGTGGACTGGCCATGTGGGTGGTGGTGGTGGCCATCTTGAGTGCTGGCTGTAACAGGCAACATGTGCTTGGGGTGCAAGGGGCCATTTTGAAGAGAGGCAGTGTCTGAGGCCTGCACTTATTTTGCCTACTTTTCATCCATTATCCCCAGGGGTAGTGAGTGTTGCATGGGCCTAGTCTTTCTGTGGGGTGTCTTCTTGAATTTAAACACCATTGAGGGCATGGATGGGCTAGGATTGTGCTGAATTTTGTGGTTTTTGTCGTTTTTTGGGGCTGCTGGTGGGGCCCTTTGCCCAGGGGTGGTGAGTGTTGCATGGGCCTAGTCTTTCTGTGGGGTGTCCTCTTGAATTTAAACACCATTGAGGCCATGGATGGGCTGGGATTGTGCTGTTTTTGTGTTTTTTGTCGTTTTTATGGGGCTGCTGGTGCGGCTTTTTGCCCAGGGGTAGTGGTGCATGGACTGACTGTGCCTGTGGTGTGGTCTCACTCTCTTTAATGTAAACATCATGGATGGCATTGGATTGTGGTGATTTTTGGGTGTTTTTCTGTTTTTTTGGGGTGTACTGTTGATGTGGACTGGCCATGTGGGTGGTGGTGGTGGCCATCTTGAGTGCTGGCTGGTACAGGCAACATGTGCTTGGGGTGCAAGGGGCCATTTTGAAGAGAGGCAGTGTCTGAGGCCTGCACCTATTTTGCCTACTTTTCATCCATTATCCCCAGGGGTGGTGAGTGTTGCATGGGCCTAGTCTTTCTGTGGGGTGTCTTCTTGAATTTAAACACCTTTGAGGGCATGGATGGGCTAGGATTGTGCTGAATTTTTTGGTTTTTGTCATTTTTTGGGGATGCTGGTGGGGCCCTTTGCCCAGGGGTGGTGAGTGTTGCATGGGCCTAGTCTTTCTGTGGGGTGTCCTCTTGAATTTAAACACCATTGAGGCCATCAATGGGCTGGGAATGTGCTGTTTTTAGTGTTTTTTGTCGTTTTTTTGGGGCTGCTGGTGTGGCCTTTTGCCCAGGGGTAGTGGTGCATGGACTGAGTGTGCCTGTGGGGTCTCACTCTCTTTAATGTAAACATCCTGGATGGCATTGGATTGTGGTGATTTTTGGCTGTTTTTCTGTTTTTTTGAGGTGTACTGTTGATGTGGACTGGCCATGTGGGTGGTGGTGGTGGCCATCTTGAGTGCTGGCTGGTACAGGCAACATGTGCTTGGGGTGCAAGGGGCCATTTTGAAGAGAGGCAGTGTCTGAGGCCTGCACTTATTTTGCCTACTATTCATCCATTATGCCCAGGGGTAGTGAGTGTTGCATGGGCCTAGTCTTTCTGTGGGGTGTCTTCTTGAATTTAAACAGCATTGAGGCCATGGATGGGCTGGGATTGTGCTGAATTTTTTGTTTTTTGTCGTTTTTTGGGGCTGCTGGTGGGGCCCTTTGCCCAGGGGTGGTGAGTGTTGCATGGGCCTAGTCTTTATGTGGGGTGTCTTCTTGAATTTAAACACCATTGAGGCCATGGATGGGCTGGGATTGTGCTGATTTTTGTGTTTTTTGTCGTTTCTTTGGGGCTGCTGGTGTGGCCTTTTGCCCAGGGGTAGTGGCGCATGGACTGAGTGTGCCTGTGGTGTGGTCTCACTCTCTTTAATGTAAACATCCTGGATGGCATTGGATTGTGGTGATTTTTGGGTGTTTTTCAGTTTTTTTGGGGTGTACTGTTGATGTGGACTGGCCATGTGGGTGGTGGTGGTGGCCATCTTGAGTGCTGGCTGGTACAGGCAACATGTGCTTGGGGTGCAAGGGGCCATTTTGAAGAGAGGCAGTGTCTGAGGCCTGCACTTATTTTGCCTACTTTTCATCCATTATGCCCAGGGGTAGTGAGTGTTGCATGGGCCTAGTCTTTCTGTGGGGTGTCTTCTTGAATTTAAACACCATTGAGGGCATGAGTGGGCTAGGATTGTGCAGAATTTTGTGGTTTTTGTAGTTTTTTGGTGCTGCTGGTGGGGCCCTTTGCCCAGGGGTGGTGAGTGTTGCATGGGCCTAGTCTTTCTGTGGGGTGTCCTCTTGAATTTAAACACCATTGAGGCCATGGATGGGCTGGGATTGTGCTGTTTTTTGTGTTTTTTGCCGTTTTTGGGGGCTGCTGGTGTGGCCTTTTGCCCAGGGGTAGTGGTGCATGGACTGAGTGTGCCTGTGGTGTGGTCTCACTCTCTTTAATGTAAACATCCTGGATGGCATTGGATTGTGGTGATTTTTGGGTGTTTTTCTGTTTTTTTGGGGTGTACTGTTGATGTGGACTGGCCATGTGGGTGGTGGTGGTGGCCATCTTGAGTTCTGGCTTGTACAGGCAACATGTGCTTGGGGTGCAAGGGGCCATTTTGAAGAGAGGCAGTGTCTGAGGCCTGCACTTATTTTGCCTACTTTTCATCCATTATGCCCAGGGGTAGTGAGTGTTGCATGGGCCTAGTCTTTCAGTGTGGTATCTTGAATGTAAACATCATGGATGGCATGGGATTGTGCTGATTTTTTTGTGTTTTTCCATTTTTTGGGGTGTATAACTGAACTGATGTTCCTCTGTCTTCCATTGCTTTTAGATGCACAAGACTCTAGAGAACCACCAGTGCCAGGATGAAGTCCTGCAGGGGTGTGTGTGTGCAGCATAACGTCACGCGACGTCACGTCTGGACACAGACAACTCTGCAACTCGTGCAACTGCTGCCTGCTGTTCTGACCTGCTCTGAAGAAGATGGCCCCAAAAAAAGTTCCCCGTAGCTCCTCTAGCAAGAAAGTTGCCAGTAAGGAGCAGAAGAAGCAAGTTACCAAGGAGACTGCTGTGCCGGCCGCCCCTTTTTTTGGGAGGAAAAAAAAGTATGCCTGCAGCAGCAGCGGGATCTGCTGGGGACCAAGCTAGGAGCAGCACCCCCGCTCCATTGGGCTCAGTGCCACCACCACCACCACGCCAACTTAAGTCCAAGCCCTTGACTGCTGCAGAGGCACTTAGTCTAGTTGTTCAATCACCATCGACCAGTGATGTTGGTTCATCGCAAGAAAGTAGCAGCAATGTCCCTCAATCAACACAGGTTGTTGTAACTCATCTGACGAGTGTTGAACAACCACAGCCGCAACAAAAACCACATGTGCAAGTACAAGCCCAAGTACATGTGGAAGGAGAGGCAGCGCAAGGAGATGCGCAAGCAGAGGTGCATGGAGGGTCACAAGTGCCCACAATAGTTGTTCCTCCCGAAGTAGGGGCATATCAGGAAATCGACAATCAAGGCGAGGTATCATTTGAGGAAGACACTCCTCCTGATGATCATTCATTGTCTTCCACAGCCCTAGCAAGGAAGAGATCAAGGGTGGTGTCTACATCTTCTTCAAGCACACCTCCTTCTGATGATACAGATCAAAATTGGGAACCAGCACCACTGCCGTCTGAGAGTGAGGCACACCATGATCTGACAAAGGTAGTTAAGCGTAAAAGGAAGCTCGTCCAAAGTCTCCGAGTTATGGAGTGTGATGATGAGGCTCAACAAGAAGTGGCGGATACTGCTGCTGATGAAGACTCTGACAACGACGACCCAGTCATCATAAAGGTCACTGCAGCCCCAGCGGGCATGCAGCAAACAGACATTTTGACCCTAGCCCGAAAAGCTGCTGAGCGTGATGATGATGATGTTGTCGACGAGGAGGCAGTGGAAACAACACCACAATCATTGGAGTTAAGTAGTACACCAACTCGTACCGCTTCCATATTTCTTTCTGGCAAGAAGGGACCTCCATCCACCTCGACATTAATTAGTGGCGGTGAAGGTGCACAACGTACAAAAGTTGGGCAATCCAGATCCTCCACTTCATCTGGCATTAGCAGCATGACCACCACCAGTATCGCCGCCTCCTCCGGCCCCCACAGACACTTCAAGTCCCCCGTTTGGGACTTCTTTACTGTTTGCCCAAAAAGGGAAAAGTTTGCCATTTGTACCATTTGTAAGCTTGCAGTTAGTCGTGGTAAGCTTGGTACCAACTATGGGACTGGAGGCCAGAGAGGTCATCTTGAGAGACAGCACGCTGTCCAATGGTTTGCGCACCTAAAGGAGATCAAGGAAGCCCGAATTGGAAGTCAAGAAAACGTTGATGTTGCATCTGATGATGACGAGGAGGAAGAAGACGTGTCAAACACTTCACTTACACCCAGTACCCCTGTCAGCAGCACACCCCATGTGAGGCACACTAAGAGTGTTGGAGCGAGTGAGACACCAACGCGCAAAAGTTCACCAGCGAGCATAATTGGGTCAACGAAGTCATTATCATCCCGTAAATGCTTGGTCCAGGGCAACATTAGAACCATGTTTTGTTCAGATGCGCCATATGAACGCAACCACCCACTGACGCGTCTGTATAACACTAAGCTGGCTAAAATGCTAGCTGTGGACCTTCTCCCTTTTTCTTTTGTAGAAGCGGTAGGTTTTCTAGAATTAGTGGCAGCGCTCTGCCCTAAATGGAAGGTTCCTAGCCGGTTCTATTTTGCCAGAGTTGCGGTTCCAGCACTACATGAAGATGTGCTGGAGGCGATTGGGGCAGCTTTGCAGAAGAGTGCTGTTCACACTATACATCTGACAACAGACATGTGGACCAGTGGCGCAGGCGCTGATTACATGTGCATCACTGCACACTGGGTCTCTTTTTCAGGTGTTAGAGCAAAGCTAAACGCAGGTGTTGACCCGGATCAAGTTTTTAAAGCTGCTCGGAAACATGCAACACTAGCCATGTTTGGCTTGGAGAAAAGTCACACATCACAAAACATTTTGGACGAGTTTAACAAAAAGGTCTTTCACTGGCTGTCCCCAAAAAAACGCCAGATTGGTTATGTTTCCACGGATAATGGCGCCAATGTAGTTAAGGCCATGGCGATGGGTGACTATTTCAGAGTGCCGTGTTTGGCGCACTGTATCAACCTGGTAGTTCAAAAATTCTTGAGTGATAAAGACAGTCCAGCGTGCGAGGTAATGGCCACCTGCCGCAAAATGTGCAACCATTTCAGCCATTCTTTTAAGGCCCGGAAGCATCTGAGGAGCCTGCTACATGAACGTCGAAAGCCAGTGAAAGCACTCATCCAGGAGGTGTCAACACGTTGGAACTCAACCTTCTACATGCTTGAGCGTCTGTATGAGCAGTATATGGTACTCGATCACTATTTCTTTAAAGAGGGTACAGCTCAGAAGGACCTGCGGATGGGTGCGGCGCAATGGGACATAGTTAAAAGCCTGACAGACATGCTTCGTCCTTTTGAGTTCTTCACGCGTGCAGTCAGCCAGGAGGACTGTAATTTGGGAAAAGCTATCCCATTGTTGTGCATGCTGGAGCACCAACTGAAGGCGGTGTCTTCTGAGTTAGAAAAAGATGAAAAAAACAAAGACCCTTTTGTTTTGTCGGAGAAATTATTAGAGCGCCTACGTGGTGATGAACGTCTTAAAGAGATCAACTCAGAACAGCATTACATTTGTGCTACTATTCTGGATCCACGCTACAAAAAGGCGCTGGCAGGCCAAGCATTCTTTCCTTTTGCTGATGAAGATGTTAAAAAGTACAAATGTTGGCTAGCCTGGTCAGCCAAGAGGTTTGAAAAAGAACGGCAGGATATTGAAGGAGAAGGCAGTACATCAGCATCAGCATCAGCAGGCCATCGCCAGTCAAAAGAATCCACTTCTGCACCTGTGGCTGTGGCACAAGTGACCTCTCAGCCGTTAAAGACACCGGCAACCGGATCATCTGCACCACACACTAGAGTAACATTGGCTGCTGAAGAGGATTGGCTAACTTTGCTTGGGTATGGTTCTCGAAAAAAGGTCACAGGCACAGCAAAAAGTAAGCAAAGTGGAGGAACCGTTGAGGACCTTGAGTCGATGGTGCAGGACTATCTGAATGACTCAACAGAGGTCTTTCTTAATGATGAGCCATTGCAGTATTGGCATGGGAAAAAACAATTGTGGCCACAGCTCTCCAACCTGGCTATAAACTATTTGTCTTGCCCGCTCGCAAGTGTGTCTTCTGAACGTGTTTTCAGTGCTGCTGGTGGCATTGTAACTCCCAAACGGAGCTGCCTCTCGCCCAAAAATGTGGAGAGGCTAACAATGATCAAGATGAATCAGCACCTCATACCACCAGATTACAAAGTACGAGAAAGCACGCAGCATGAAGACGAGGAGGACGGCAACGTAGATGAGGGGATTTGTTCTCTGTTCGGTGACGCTGACCTCATCCTGCCTGAATTCGCAGAGTATGATGACGAAATCTTCTTCTTATTCCCTGACACCGAGCACTGAAAATGAGACAATGAATCAATAACTTTCTTTTTCGTCCTTATTCACTTTTATTCCTGTGTGTCTGTCTTTCTTTGTTTTGCACAGTTAATTTAATTCAAACTTTAATCACCTAATCCCAAAAACAAGCCCATCAGCAGAACTGTTTTCACTTGTTTGCATATTGATTTGAAGGTGCCGCAGTCTACATTCCTCAGGTTCACAAGTTCAGAAGAACATGCTCCTCTATCCTCCCCCTCCAGACTCCTATTTCCCTCAAAGCAGAGGGCTGGATTACGCCCAATGAAGAAAGACTCAGCACTTGTGGGGGTGTTCTACTTCTTTGCGGGTGAGTTGACGGCTCTGGGCCCATTGCTGTGAAGCTCTAATAACGGATAAAAGTGTTTTGGACCAAATATGAGGCGGAAATTTCTTGCCGTTTTTGCTGACTTGCTTGCCTTTGAGGTGCTCTTTGGCGGGGTTCCGGGTGTTTGTGGGTGAGTTTTGGGGTCTGGGAGCACTGCTGCGACAGTCTAATGTTGATTGCATTTGCTATTCAGGAAATCCATGGTGGAAAACAGGAGTTATGATGATGACCTAGCTGCACAGCGCGTTTGGACCGAAGGCCGAGAGATATTGTAAGTATGAAATTTTGCTTTTTGGCTGTTTGGGGGTGTTGTCGCGTGCTTTTTTGCGGGTGGGTTGGCGGGTCTGGGGGCATTCCTGGGAAGGTCTAATACCGGATAGAAGTGGTTTGGACAAAATCCATAAGGAAAAGCCTTTTTTTTGCTATTTCTTCTGACATCTTGCTCAATGTAGCGTTTTTGGGGGCCTGTTTGGGGGGCTTCCTGGTGTTTGGGGGTGGGTTGCGGGGTCTCTGTCGAAGCACTGCTGCGACAGTCTAATCTTGATTGCATTTGCTTTTCAGGAAATCCGTGGTGGAAACCAGGAGTTATGATGATGACCTAGCTGCACAGCGCGTTTGGACCGAAGGCCGAGAGATATTTTAAGTATGAGATTTTGCTTTTTGGCTGTTTGGGGGTGTTGTCGCGTGCTTTTTTGCGGGTGGGTTGGCGGGTCTTGGGGCATTCCTGGGAAGGTCTAATACCGGATAGAAGTGGTTTGGACAAAATCCATAAGGAAAAGCCTTTTTTTTGCTATTTCTTCTGACATCTTGCTCAATGTAGCGTTTTCGGGGGCCTGTTTGGGGGGCTTCCTGGTGTTTGTGGGTGGGTTGTGGGGTCTCTGTCGAAGCACTGCTGCGACAGTCTAATCTTGATTGCATTTGCTTTTCAGGAAATCCGTGGTGGAAAACAGGAGTTATGATGATGACCTAGCTGCACAGCGCGTTTGGACCGAAGGCCGAGAGATATTGTAAGTATGAGATTTTGCTTTTTGGCTGTTTGGGGGTGTTGTCGCGTGCTTTTTTGCGGGTGGGTTGGCGGGTCTTGGGGCATTCCTGGGAAGGTCTAATACCGGATAGAAGTGGTTTGGACAAAATCCATAAGGAAAAGCCTTTTGGCACTTTTTGTAACTTAGGAATCGTTAGGGTTAGCCCTAGCAGCAGGATTGCATGTGTTTCGGGGTGTTCTAGATTTTTGCAACTAAGTTCTGGGGTCTTAGAGCACTCTTGGAGCGATGCTTGCTATGGATACTTTTGTTTGCTTGCAAGTGGTTTGAATACAATCCACGGTGGGTAAGGGGGTATTTGGGCCTACTTTTACTTTCAAAGTACGTTTTGTCACCATTTTTCTGCTAGGCCTCGTTTTTTGAGATCTGATTGGGGGTCTTCTACATTTTTGCGACTGGCTTTAGTAAGGGTCTGGGTGGGAGCACTGCTGGGAAGGTCTAATTTTGTTCTAAAACACAGTTTACAGTACACCTAGCTTGAGGGGAAAGATCCGCTAAATTAATTTGGCCATACTTATTTATCCTTCAAAAGGTGACTCAGACAGAGTACGCAATTTCAAAAATATTGTACTGTCGAATAGGAAAATCAAAGTGTGACTTTTTGCACCACACAGCGTACATACCTTATATTTATTTATCAGTGGTATTGTAATAGCACTTCCTGTTTTCCGTTCAATAATTACAGGCCGGGTTTCAGTCTGTGCAATGGGGAAAAAAAATTGAGTCAGGCTTCACATTAACGAGCCGCAATTCAACATCCGCCAGGCAGGCAGTGGACAGGGTGTCTTCTGTCAGTGGTCACCAACATTGATGGACGAAGCGTCAGCTGGAATGGAGGAGTGCCGCTAATAAGAGGAATTGTTTGCTGCATGCACTTTACTTACCAAATTCAACAGGACAACTCCAACAACATACAGATACAGTATCCATTGTTTTCTTCTATGAGTGTGACTGCATTTCTTGGATCTCTCTCTGCTTCTAAATTGATCCCAGATTTCTTTATCTTCAATTATTGTTTGTCCATGCTGTGCTTTTTTTTTCTTCTTCCAACAAAACCTACCCAAAAAGAAACCCCCATTCCCATCCATTTTCCAAACCCTAACCCTCTTCCCCCGGGCTGTGTGGTTTTGCTTGATGTGTGACTAAATGACATCAATAATTCCAAACACTTGCTGGGGAGGATAAGGTCATAGCAACAGGCTGGTGAAGGAATCCGAGGATATATTCTAGACTTACTCAGCTTCAGTACTATTTCTTGTAGTAGTAGGAGCCAATGTCAAATAAATTCAACGCAAGTACTAGTTATACTTGCAATACTTTACCATTTGTTAGGCTACATTGTGGCACTGTTCTAGTGTACTGTCACCTGCTATATTCTCTATCGTACCGTAACCGTTGTAATGCTACAGTAAGGACAAACCAGGTTTCGTTTTCTTTTTTTCCATAGGCATGCAACTGCCACTGTGTCACACCACTAGTACCACCGCAATGAGGACATTTCATTCGCCAAGGATTGCCAACCTTAATCCCCATTTTCCGTGGAGCCAGCCCTGGGCCTAGCCCTACTTTCAAACACAAATTACAGGTAAGATAAGCATTTGGTGGGAGGTAGTATAATGGACTATTAGGACTAGACGAGAGATTGACGGTAGTACTACTAAAGTCCTAGGACTCTTCAGGAAAACAAACTTACTGTTAAACCCCCACCCACCAGACTCAAAAGCAGTAAAAAACAGGTATGGTCAGATAAAGTTTAAAAAATTATATTTATGTAGCCCTAACAAAATAATCTCCCTCAAGACCCTTCCTAACGCCAACGATTGTCTTTCAAAAGTCCCGAAAAGAACCCAACTCCCAAATCCCACCCCCCAAAAGTCTCTAAAAAAAGGGCAAGGGACACTACACTACTGGAGGGTGCTGTTGAATTTAGCGGCCAGGGCATCATACTCCTTGCGGAGGGTGGCATGGTCGAAGCGGAGGCCCTCCACCAAGTTCTTGTAGCTAAGGACCTCCTGCTCCAGGTAGGACATTCTTAGGGATAAGCGGTGCTGGCGTGCCTTGCAACTCCTGTGGGGGGGCAGCTGATGTCTTTGCTGCTTGGCGGTGGCGGTTGGCTTTGGTAGCCCGGCTCCGTACCGCTGGAGCACTGCGCTGTCTGGCAGCCCGTGGGGGCACGGAGGAGGATGCAGCTGTCCCAGTGGAGGATGTTGTGGTTCCACCGGTTGACTGCGTGTCCTCCTCCTCCAGGGCCACCAGCCGCCGATATTCGGCGACAGTGGCATCCAGCCTCCGTTGCCGGGCCATTCGAGCCTGCTCCCTCCGTGATGGTCTCGTTGATTTGGAAGGAGCAACTATATGAAGAAAGAAAGACATAGTCTGTAACCAATGCTCCTTAACATTAATAACACAAAGTGATTGAGCCAAAAGTTGTGTCACAGTACAAGTAGCAAATTGAAAGCACAGTACATAACTATTGAGGACAGTATCTATCTAACCTCCCACTTCTGCATCCTTGCTCTAACATTAGTGGGAGTTTAATGAACAAATTCTACAACCACCATGGACTTCCATTACAGTCGACTATGACAGTACACCAGTCTTATTCTTCTTCTTCTCTCTTGTTTAGGAAAATTGGTACTTTATCTTATGCAAGCCGGCAGAATGCCAGCGCAGTGAACTTGCACCCGAGAAAAACAGACGCACACCATGATGAGTGAGACAGACTTGCGTTACTGTACCGGTCCAGTACATGCAAGTGGTGAAGCTATTACTTTTCTATTACGGGTGGCACTGAGAATACTCTGTTACAAGGGCTACTGCTTAATTAATTTACCTTTCACCCTACAGTGCAAATGAGTACTAGAAAAGGAAAATGAAGAAGCTAAATAATTTGATTATCTATCACTTCACATGGGATGTATTTGATGACATATGGGATGACTTTAGGTGCTTTGCTTAATATTGAGTGAACAGTGATACACCCACACATGAATGACGTACTACTACTGAACTAAAGTTATTAAGAGAGGTACGGAGTGTCCACCGTAATAACCAGATATATGCTGTGCTTGCAGTTGCAATACAAACTACTGCTACTATTCATGGTAGTATTTGGACTAATTTACAACTTCTTTTCCTTGCCTTCCCTACACTGGAACGGACGTGCGGGTGCGGTGTTACATGCTCTTCAAGGTAAGACTTAGTTCATCCAGTGACCATCTACTCTCTCTAGATACACATATGCTATCTAAGAGTCAGATAATACCATGATCCAGGCATCCATCCATTCAAAGTATATGCACACATACAGTTTCTGTTTCACCCACCCAGGCTGTTCTCCTTCCACCCATCCTTGCTTCATAATTGACCCAGCCATGCACCATACCATATTCTTTCCTTACCAGCCACCTCGGGGACCAAGCAAACACATATCATTCTTCTTTGCCAGCCGTCATAAAATTTCTCGTCCTTCCACACTTACTTACACCCTTCTTTCGCTTTTCGTTCATCCCATCCATCAAGTTCATCTAACATCTTATTGGGATTCTTCTCACCAAAAACTTCACAGCTAAGTCGAAGTACATTTAGAGGAGGCTACTACCTGGTTGATTTATAATACACCCGTGCAGAAAGCACACTATGCAGTCTTCAATCTCAATAAGTAAGGAATATATAGCTTACCTCTTCCCGCCACCACCGTGTGAACCCTCACAGGAACGTCCGCCGGCACTTCCACCGCATCCTCCCCAGAGTCCTCGTCCAAGACCACCACCTCCGCGCTGGCCCCGCCACCAGATGTTACACCTACAAACTACATTTAAGAATGTTAGAAATACACCACTCACTACTATATAATATTTGGTCTAGGAGGAAGAAAGAAATGTTAAAAAAATGAAATACAATGTAATAATTTGTAACTGTCTACTCTAAAGTAAAAATGTCCCTTTTTCCAGGGAAGGCTGTTGTCTTGCTGCACTTTTTGGCACCACTGATGAATGCTTGCTTTTTATTTTTAACACCCACCACTTTTTCTCTTAACAGAAGCTTGACTTCAAGATCACGATAAGGGTCAAGCTCAAGTTTAAACCAGGTGAGAGCTCAGCTCGACCACAAGAACTGTGTCCAATTAATCGTTAGCACTAAGCACTTTTCCATTTTCAGTTAAACGTTTACTTTTATGACAAAGTTGATTTTAATAAATGTGTTTAGTTTTAATAAAGCTTTTAAGCTTAAATAGACTCTGTGGTTTTTGGTCCTCCAGACAAGAGTGGATGAGCTAAAGGTTTTGGAATTTTTGCAAGCATGAGTGTCTCTGACACTTCTTGACTGTGACTCCGTACTCTTGTCCTGCGTTGGATAATCTAATCATCATTGGGGATCAATCATCGGTGACTTTGGGAGCTAAATGACTCTGCCACACTATCTAGTCAGTAAGGAGATTGGGGGTTCTTCAAAGTCTGATATCACTGAGGTATGTGGAAAGAAAGTCTACCTGCGCCTATTATAATTGATAAACAAGGCACTATTTAGTGTTCATAGTTCGGTTTGTGCAGATTTGTCCCTGCAACAGTAGTAGAATGGATTGTCCTCCTATCCAAACTAAAAGTAAAGTAGTATCTTATTCTTTCTTGGTGGTCATTCAACTTTTTATTGTTAGCAATTGTCAAAGCATAAACATTTAGAAGGCTTGAAAAGACATTATGGACAATCCCAGCGGACTGCACTCAATGCATAGAGCTATTGCTGAGTAGAATGGGAGTCCAATGGAATTGCCAAATGTGCAATCTTTGTTAGCTACACAGACAGACTAATAAGAATAATCTAGTGATACCACAGGGAGTCATAGTCGAGGCAGGATAAGAATTTAGATCCAGTCTACAAGAAGATCAAAGACGATTTAGAAAAAATCGAATGAGGAACGCTAGGAAAAAATAGGTACTCTATATTAAAATTAAAACTTACTGGGGCCAGCAAAGGAGCCCTCACCTGCCCGATCCTGGCCTGCATCCTCCTGAACAGCACCCTCCTCCTCCTCCTGTGTCCTCTTGCCCTTGGGGGAAGCTGATGTACAACATGAATGAAAGAAAGACCAGAAAACATGGATGAGATTTGTCAACCAAATCAAACATTTCAAAAGAACAATAACAAAATATTTTGGAGAAATAGCAAATAGATAGACAACTATTCCACGGGATATATTGACCAATCTCCTGTATACTACGTTATTCGTATTGCCTGATTTGCGGACCGTTGACTTTGAAAGTTCCTATGTAACTCACTAAACAGACTACTAAAAAGGTTTGCCTAGGCCTGGCAGGCAGCAGTCCGCAGCACGCGAAGTGACAGACAAAGTCCATCGTGCTTGCATATCAGTGAATACTCAAACTATCAATCCACCGACCACCACCACTATTTCTTCTTATAGCCATGTGTCTAAAGGAAGTACTGGACTTCAGTCTGTTGGGGCTGATTTAGAAGGTTCTTGCGGCTCATTTTCCTCCATTGTTGCGTGAATTTTGTGACGCAGCGGCAGAACAAAAGAGGCGCCATGGTGCGGCGTATATAAAAAAAAAAAAGGACGCATATGGGAGATGCATCACGTTGTAAAGCCCTGCGCCATCAGGGGGCGTTCCGACGCAAGGGAGGGCGTTCCTGCGCAGGAACGAATACTAAAAGTGGCTGAGGGAAATCTACAAGATGTCAATAAGTCACTTTTAGGACAATGATGCGTGATTGAAACCCTGCGCCTGCTTGAAGCCGACGTACGGCTTGATGCAGCATTGGGGAGATAGGGCACCCCAGAGCATTGCTGGAGCTGCGCCATCGTTGGCACGCAACTCCAGCAATGCGCCGCCTTTACGGCACAGATGCGTAAGGCTTCTGTGACGTTTTGGGCCCATGGGTGGTGGTGGTGGTGGCATGGCGCACAATTACTGCCGCATCCCTGCTACTTTGCAGGGATGCGCCGGTAATTGAAAATATGACCCTTAGTGTCTAGCATTACGCAGTTCTTTACACTACACTCAAACATAATTTCTCAGGCCAATGAAATCAACACAAAATACAAAACAAATAAGCATAGTAGCAAGCAAGGCGACTGAGAAGGGAGCAGTGCACCTGAAATGCATAGAAGATTTTGAAATATAATTTACCTACAATGTAATCGGCAGCATTATTGCTCTTGGTAAAGAACAAAGATTTGCAAATAACAAAGCCGGATAAAACAGAGTAGTGATGAAATAGCTAGAAATAGCTACTACTACTCACCAAGCCCGGGGACCTCTATGCCGAGCGCGTCCAGCAAGTCCCGTTCCCGGTCCATGACATCCGTCCAGCGGTGGGTGGCCTGGTTATAGGTGCGCCGGACCCCAGAGAGCTTAAACATGGCCCGGCACACCTTCTCCCACCGCTTCCGGCGCTCCCTGATGCCATAGCCGGTTGCGATCTTGCCGCCTCCCAGGATGGTCTTGGGGAGGCGGCGCTGGACGTGGAAGATTAGTGCGGCCACCTCCTCCGCGCTAAAGATCTCCCGTGGCATCACTAGCTCCCCCCTCAAACGCCCGCACGGGAGCCGGGCACGGGGTGCGGGACCCTTCCCCTTCTCAGGGTGCTTCCCGGCTCCCTTTACCATGGTCTGGGCAGAAAGGAAGCTAAATAATAAAGAAGAAATAGAATAGGGAAGAAGAAAAGAAAAGAGTTTAAAAAAGTAGTTTAAAATTAACAAAAAGTAGCAGAAAACACAAAAATATAGAGCTAGAAAAATAGAGGGATAGATAATAAGTAAGATAGATTAAAAAAAACTTCAAACAAGCAAAGGATGGCAGAGATTCAGAGAGGATACAGAAAGCATGCCCAGAACCATAGCAATGAATGAGAAACAAGATGGCCGCGCCCAATCACGACCGCGTGGGTAAGTTCGCGTGAGATTTCCCTCGCGATCACGAGCGAAATTGTACTAGCGAGCCGCACACTTTGCGAGATTACACATAGCGGCCGGGAACGGAATTACGTCACGCAAACAAGATGGCCGCGCCCGTGTACGACCGCTAGGGTAACTTCGCAAACGTATAGCTACAAGCGCCTTGCGAACACGCAAAAAATCACACGAACATACACGCCGCAAAAAAAAAATTAGTGTATTCGCACGCATTCGCGGCTTCCGAAATCGATCTCGCACGGATTCGCGCCCCGCAAATCGCGCGAAATTGCAGAAAAACGATTTTTGCTAAACTGAAAGCAATCAGCAGGTGCAAAAGTTCAAACTTAACATTAGTAACCATTCACTCTAGTGCTTCCTGAGGGGCCCCTCCAGAGTTCAGTTGCATATTTGCAACTATTCTATGACCCTGCTATGACCCAAACAGCAGGCTCATAGAATAGCTACAATTAGACCATAAAGGTCCTGTGAAAAAATATTGCACTGCAACAGAAAGCAAATTACAGATAAGGAAGGAAGCAGGTGCCAGCCAGACTGGAAGTTTCAAAATTACTGACACATTAATCACCCCCAAATTAATTCATGGCAGTTGAAGAAGGGCAGGTGTGCTTGCTTTCACTGCAACAGAAAGCAAATTACAGATAAGGAAGGAAGCAGGTGCCAGCCAGACTGGAAGTTTCAAAATCACTGACACATTAATCAACACCAAATTAATTCATGGCAGTTGAAGCAGGGCAGGTGTGCTTGCTTTTTTTCACCACCATAATCTACAGTGCCCCTGTGATTGGCATGACCTCTCCTATAGGTCCCTAGTATATAATAGATCAAGGGGATTGAAACTACCTAGAAGTCCCTAGTACCCTAGGGCATGGCAGTTTAGAGGCCAGCAGCTCTTTTTGCACTTGCTTGTGTGCACTGCTGAAGCCTGAGGTCAGTATAAAAACAGCCCTGGGTGTCAGGACTGCTTTTAAAAAGTAAATTGTGCCCAAACTCGACTTTGGTGTTTGTGGCACTTACAAATGGATAACCTGCAATGTTTTGGCATATTAGGGACCCTTAGAGTCTCCCCTAGGTATGCCAGGGGTGGGGAGTGAGATATTTATAGGCTACCCCGTTATAAAATACTTTTTCATATGCCTGGCTAAAGTGAAATTTTACATTTTACCCTCACAATGTGGTAAAGTGCTGCTCAAATTCGACTTTGATGCTAAGAGCATTGTGGAGGGAGGATCTGCAATTTTTCTACAGATTTAGAACCCCTAAATTCTGGTTTCACATGGGGTGGAGTTCATGCAGATATAAGGCAATTACTTATAAAATGTGTTTTTGTAAGTGCTGGTGCAACTTTCAAGGACCATCTTGGAGCTTCCAGACCCTTGGAGTGAGTTTGAGACAATTTGAGGAACTTCAGGAAGAAGTGTGGAGAACTTTGGAGCAACTTTTAAAAAAAGCTTCATAGAGGGACCGACTCAACCTGGCCAGTCAGCCAGCCAGCCTTCAACCGCGAGGCAGCAAAGCCAACTAGGTTTGTCCCGATAAAAGCTCCATCGCTCCAACTTCAAGCGATTGACTGGGTCTAGAAGAAATCAGAAGCAGATGAACCCTCACCGGATCCAACTACATGAGGATCATCGAGAGAACTCATGAGAAAAAGCTCCAGTAAAGTTTCTAAGTCCGCGCATAGAAAAGGTGACCGGGTGCAACCGTGAACGCCGAGCCTCCCTTCTTCCATTGCTTGCCGGCCTGAATTCCGGCGTTGCCCTGCTGAAGGGATCTTGAAAAACTTTCTAAGTCCGCTCCAGGGAAGTTGACTGGGACCTCGTCACAAGTCAAGTAGGCGAACCCTCACCAAATCCGGACTGGCTGGGAGCTTCGAGGGGCCTCGAGGAGAAAAGCTCCAGAAAAGTTTCTAAGTGTGAAGGTAGAAACTGTGACCGGGACCAGCCGCGAGCTGTAGCCACTCAGGGCTCCATCGCTGCTGGCCTGAAACTTTGACTTTGCCCTGTTCTATCATGAGCAGGTATCACAATATGGTGCTATAATCTTCTTAGTGCTATATTTTATTAAATCTTTGAAAATTCATATATTTCCGATTCCCTACATTGGATTTTTGTTGTTTTGGTATCATTGTAAAGATACAAATACTTCCTATTTTCATAAATTGGTGTTGGATTTTTATTATGTGTTGTATGTTAATTATTTACTGAATTGGTGTTTTTAAATGCTTTACATACCTGTCTTTGAAGTTAAGCCTGTCTGCTCGCAGCCACGTTACCAAAGTTTGAGTATAGGAATACTTTTCTAAGACCTATGCTGAGTCCTGCCATGTATTAGTGGCCTTATTGCCAGTGGCAAACCTATATGTGCCCTTTCAGTGAATGATTTAGGGTCATAAAAATCCTCTACATTGTCTTATAGCAAAATGTTGGGAATTTGGACTAAACTGTTTTTAATCCATTGTTTTGATTTTTCCAAATTGCTCTAAGTCTGTTGTGCCTAGTTTTTGTGATCCAAAACAAGGGAACCATGGAGCTCGGCCTGGCTAAACTGTCCCAGTTTAAGATAGCTGATCTTAGGGCACAGTGTATGCTTAGGGGGCTGCCTGCTGCCAAGAAGATGAGGAAGGCAGGGTTGCTCGAGTCCCTACAGGCCTGGGCCGGGGCAGCTGAGGAGAACCCAGTAGGGGGGGAAGATGTTCCCCCCAACCTCACCCAAGAGGAGGATGAGACCACTTCCATTGTGACTAGTGTTAGCCAGGTGAATAAAGGTGGTGGTGGGAGTAGGGAAGGGTCCCCTACTCAGGAACCACTACAGTCCCTTGCAGAGAGACAGCTTCAGGCTCAATTAGAGTTGATTGCCTTGGAGAATGAGAAATTAGAATTGGCAAGAGAAAATGGGAGAGGGGGGAGGAGAAGAGAAATGGTGGCAGCAAAAGTGAAAAAGATGTTGAGATGTCCAGGGGTGGTAGGTTGGAGCTTAAACTTCCTAAGGGCATAGTGCCTAAGTACACAGAGGGAGATGACAGGTGTCTAGCAGCATTTGAGAGGGCACTTAAAATGAGTAGGGTCCACTCCAGGTATTGGGGTGCACTCCTGTGGGAGTGGATTTCAGTAGCTGGGAGGGATAGGCTCCTAACCCTGAAGGGAGTGGATTTAGAATCATACCAGCAGATGAAGGCATGCTTAGTCAAGAGATTTGGTCTGACTCCAGAACAGAACAGGGTGAAGTTTAGAGGCACCCTGAAATTGAGTTCAAAGTCTTGGGTAGACTTTGTGGATGTTTCAGTAAAGACACTGAAAGGCTGTATTCTTGGTAAAAACATTGACACATCTGAGGAATTGTTTAATTTGTTTTTGAAGGAACATATTTTGACTCATTGTGCAGATGAGAAGTTACGCCAGTATCTAGTGGACTCTAAGCTGACAGACCCCGAAGAGTTCGGGGAATCAGCTGATTGAGGTTCCGTAAAAATCGTTACGACGTTTTGGGCATGAACGAATATGGGCAAGTAAGGTATCAATGAACCGTAAATGACGTGTTTAGCAAGTGTACGCGTTTTCGCTACACTACCTGGCATGGTTCGCCGTATTTACGTGTTTCTACATCTGAACCCTTGGGTTCCATTTTAGATACGGCATCCATTTTGTTTCTTGCCCTCACGTAGTCAGCGAACAGGCAACTGTCCGCATCGTGACCTTTTAGTTCCCAAGCTTCACGGAAGAAGCATATGCCCCTTCATGCGTCTTTTATGAGTAGGGGGAGGACACTGCTAAAGCAGTTGCCTCCGCTCGGAGGTGATCCTGCCGTGCCGGTCTATTGTTTCAGCCTCGCACGTGCTGGGATCAAGTCCTTTTAGGCTATGATTACGCATCCAATATTATCCTCACACTCCCTCTTCCCTGCTGTCTGACTTCCTTGCAGCTGTTCTTGTCTCTTTCTCCTGTTTTTATTTACAACTCAAGTGGAATGTACCTAATGGTGGGAAGATGTGCTTTTACAGTTGGAACTGGTGATGTTAATGTAATTATGTTCCGGTGCTCTGAATACATGAAAGCGATCCTTTGAATGTTACTGTGGGAAATGAGTTGTAACCTTTTGCTTACATATTGTGCAATGACAAAATCCTGTATAAAAGAGAGCGACCCACATATGCAATTTGAAGCAGACTCTCAGAACCTACACTCTGTGGTACTTCTTGTGACTTTTGCCTCCCTGCAGTAATAAACGCTGATCTTTGACGCCGAAGGAAGTCTCCTGTGTCTCTGTCTTCAGTGCGCCAGAACAGGTATCCCACGAAGGTTTTAGGTGTTGTTCCCCGGCACCGCTGGGCCTTAAATAGCCCAGTCCTTCAGTTGGCGCCCAACTCGGGGCGACATCGGCGGTACCGGTCCAAAGCCTGACGATTGTGAGGAACTTTGTGTGAAATCTCCGAGGAAAAGGTGCACCCCGCTTCATCGATCCTGTTGTCGAAATAAGTGGTCCGAAGATTTTTCCGCGAAGATTCCCGCCTCCTGACGGCTGCGACGGACCGATGCCCCGACTTTCGACCTGTTTTCGACGCCTGGCGTAGACCTTTCGTACAAGCGAGACGATAGACGGGCCTTCCGGGTGACGCCATTATATTTTCAGTTAAGTATTTGTGGGTCGCTCCCAGTCCTTAGTGGTTGTTGCAGCTTATTGAAGCTTTGTTGTATTGCATGGTTCCATTGCATTTGTGGTTCCCTTAGTTGTTGGTCCTTAGTTGTTATTTGACAATTGCAATTGCCAAAAACCGAGGGTTTTGTCTTTCATGAAGAATTAGTGCTTCGGTAACCCTTGAAGTTTGATACTAGGTTAGTGTGCACGATGCCTAGCCATAGTGGTTTTCTTGGTTTCCTTAAATGTTGCAACAAGGATTCCCGGTTGGAGGACTCGTGTCCGATACCTCCAGTTGGAACTCCGATATATGAGCTCTATAGTCGACATGGTGTGGGTCCTATTATATATAATAAATACTGGGTCCGTTACACGAAAAAAGATGGTGTCCTTAGTTGGCCACCACATGGAAGTTTTGACCTCACGGTTTTAGATAACCTTGAAGCTAAATTGTTTAAAAGGAAAGCTAGGCCAGCTATGTTTGATTCCTTTCGGTTGTGGCGTAAAGAGGCCAAGCAGAAAGAAATAAAGCAGTCTAAAAAGAATCGAAGAGACGGTTTGGTCCCGATAATGCAACTTGTACAACAATGTCAGCGAGATAAAGAAGAAAAAGAAATAGAAGTTTCTACTAGATTACATCACATGAGGATAGACAAATGTTATCCGGTTTTACCAACTAGTCCTGATAAGAAAGAGGAGGATCCGAAGGAGGATCCCCTGTTAACGTATTTCATGAACTCGCCACCTCCATATGCACAGGGTGCTACGGCTCCTGTAGTTCCTCCTGTGGTACCGCCTGTAATTCCTCCTGTTGTCCCTCCTGTTACTCCGGCGGCTGCTGGTCAGCCCGTTGTTGGTCCTGTATTCGTCCCTCCTACCGCTCCTGTGCCTGTACCTCCTCAGCCTCTTATCCCTGCTACCCCGACTACCTTGCCTGCTTCTACTACGCCTACCTTCACTTCTAATGTTGTTGCTCCTGTTCTTCTTTCTTCTTCTCCTTCTGTTCGTAATCGTATCCCTAATGCTGTTGCTACCCTTTATTCACCGCTTACTGGTCAGTTATTTCCACTTGATCTTTCTGAAACTCCCCAGAGACGGAGTCAGATACCTAGTGGAAGGGAAAAAGAGACGTTAGTGACAATGGCACGTAGGTGGATAAGACACCCTGCCAACTACCCTCCACGCATGGTTTTCGAGACGTTTTCTCAGTTTAATGAGCCTACGCAGAGATTCGTGTTTGAAGAAATGTGTAACTTTTTGAGGGAAGAATGGTATAATGATGATTTAGATAATGTACCGCCCGATGTGACTGAGCTTCAGAGTCAATTCTCGAACGGTATGGTTGTGGGTGGAGATGTACGGCGTGCACTAGAGCGACTGTTAGCCTATAGATCCTCAGTGCCTTCTCGTGTATTATTTAATGATGACACCGACAAAACGAAAACGAACGCTGGTCAGTATCCTATGTGAGAGGTTCCGCCACTTTGGGTGCCAGGTGATCCACAAGCTCACCCTCCGGTTTTACCGCATTTCCGAAGAGTTTGGATACACCCCCCATGGAAACGATCAGAAGTTTTGCAAGTGAAGCAATCTTTGCCTGATCGGCGTAAGAATCCGGCTGGTTACTATAAGGAGTTATCCCAATTGGTGAACGCTTCTGTTATGAACCTTGCCGACATCGACATGCTGTTTGGTAATGTCGTACCGCAACCGGTTTGGGCGAAAATTCGCCAAGCAAATCATGCAAATGAGTTAGGTGGTGATTGGGCTGCACTAATAGCGGCTGATGGATTAGAAGTTGGTGGGGCTAAGCCTGATCAGTTAATTTTAGATTTACCTCAGAAAATCATTACACTTATGAAAACTCTCATGCCGGCGATGAAGGTGAACTGGGATAAATTATCAGCCTGTAAGCAAAAGAAAGACGAGAGTGTCTCGGATTTCTTTACAAGGTTTGAGGAAGCGTTTGTCGACCACAGTGGTCAGGACATGGGCTCCGAGGGAGGTCAGCGGTTATTTGTCGATAAGTTTGTGTTGAATTTGTTGCCTGAACTATGCAACAAATTGAAGAATTCAGAAAGTGCATGGGCTGTTTCAACCACCGCACAGATATTAGTGACGGCTCAATACTATGAGAATAGGGAAAAGGAAGAAAGTGATCGTGCAGATAAGAAAACGAAGGAGCTCAAAACAAAGGTTTTGTTGCAGCAAGCGTATCCTCCACGATCAAATCAAAATGATTCGCAACAGCAGTATCGACCACGAGCACAGCCCAATAGGATGCAGCCGCGCTCTGACAACTTTGACTATAGATCTTCACTTGGGTATAATCAGTGCGCATATTGTAGGCGAGAGGGTCATATCAAGTATGATTGTCCTGCTCTACGTGACCGCCTTAATGGTGTGTCGACTAGAGGGGGTCATGGTGGCCCCCAACAGTCATCTCGAGGTAGAGGCCGTGGTATCGCTCAAAGTCAGAACGAGCGCCCTAATACGTCCTCGGACCCGAATAATTGTTTTGACCAGCGAAATGTAAGGTCCGATAAATCAGCGCAGTATTACGTGGACGACTATTACGTTGAACATGAGACTGTTGTAAACGACCGTTACTAGGACAGCCACCGACAGAGAGAGGGAGTAGTATCAGTTCCGGTTGATCAGAGTGGGCATTACGTCGCAGTTGCTACATCTGGCGTAGTTGAGCCTTTTCTGTTAGACACTGGTGCGACGAAAAGTTCCATCATGCATTCGAAACTCCCTGGCGCACCTTTGTCTGGCTTAACAAATGTTTCCGTTGGATTCTCTGGCGCCCCGGTTAGCAATCCTGTCTCTAGCCCTTTGCCCCTTACTATTGGTCCTCGTGAGCTGGAGGCTCCATTGATTCTATCTACTGGTTGTGGTGAGAATCTTCTGGGCTTGGATTTGTTAAAACGGTTATATGCGACTTTGTATTGCTCTCCTGAAGGAGTGGAGCTTACATTAGGTCGGAGAGTAATCTCTCCTATGTACTTGTCGATCGATAAATTCCCACCGGAATTGAGCTCCCTTCCTGCGTCTCTATGGGCCACAGGTCCCAATGACGTGGGTCTCTTGGACATCCCACCTTATGTAATCAAGCTGAAGCCAAATGTGCGATTGCCACGTATACCACAGTATCGTATCTCCATTGAGGGAGAACGGGCGCTATTAGCGATTGTACACGATCTGATCAAAAAGGATGTCGTTGAAGAAACTCGAGGAAATGTGTGTAATAGTCCTGTACTACCAATTTTAAAACGCACTGATCCATCTAAACCTCCTGTGTATCGTTTCATAATTGATTTGAGAGAAGTGAATAAAATCGTGATCCCACAGTTTCCCGTGGTCCCTGATATAACGGCTTTGTTGACCCTGATTCCAGCTTCTGCCTCCTGGTTCACGGTGATCGATCTAAAGAATGCTTTCTTTAGTATCCCGATTGCTGAGGAAAGCAGAGATCTATTCGGATTCTCATTAGGTGGTCGCAGTTTTAGACTGAAACGCGCACCACAGGGCTATTGTGAGAGTCCGTCGATCTACAGTCAAGCCCTTAAAACTCAACTTGATTCATTTATATTACCGGCAGGCGCAGCCTTGATTCAGTACGTTGATGACCTGTTGGTCGCCGCTGATACCGAAGATATTTGTAGAACTGCTACAGTATCATTGTTGCGGCATTTATGTGACTTACATCACAAGGTGTCACCTTCCAAGCTGCAATATTGTTGCCAAGAAGTAACCTACTTAGGTCACTTATTATCAAAAGAAGGGAGAAGGTTGACCCCAGAGAGAATTGCAGCGATTACTCGAATGACTGTGCCAAAAACTCAGAGAGATGTACGTGCCTTTCTAGGTATCACGTCATACTGCAGACAATGGATCCCAAATTTTTCTCTATTGGCGAAACCATTGTTAGCTCTCACGTGCAAGGATGTTCCGACTCCTTTACCATGGACTGAAGAGTGCCAGAAAAGTTTCTCTGAATTACGTGATGCGTTGTGTTCGGCTCCTGTGTTAGGTACTCCTGATTACAGTAAGCCGTTTACACTGTACGTTCACGAGAGGGATGGTTGTGCGTTGAGTGTTCTGGCACAACAATTCGGTGACAAACAGCGTCCATGCGCATATTTTTCTTCGACCTTAGACCCAGTAGCTAGAGCCTTGCCGAGTTGTTTAAGAGCAACAGCGGCAGCTGCGGCGTCCATTCGACAGTCCGCAGGTCTGGTCATGGATAATATGCTTACGGTGATGGTTCCGCATGCAGTTGACACTCTCTTGAACCGAACGAAAACTCAACATTTGACGAGCGCAAGGTTGTCTGGGTATGAGCTGACGTTAATGGCTAGTCACATAAGGATAAAACGGTGTAATGTGTTGAACCCAGCAACATTGTTGCCGATCAACACGGAGTCAAGTGATGTAGAACCACATGACTGTTATCTAAGAACCGAAAAAGAGACGAAGGGTCGTATTGACCTAAAGGATATTCTATTGGTAGATCCCGATGGTACTTTGTATGTTGATGGTTCCTGTTTTAAGTTACCGAATGGTGATGTGACGACTGCGTATGCTGTAGTGACATTGAGAACGGTTGTGGAATCTACGAGATTAAATCAGAACTCGGCTCAGGCTGCTGAGTTGATCGCCTTGACGAGAGCGTGTGTGTTGTCCAGAGGAAAACGGGTGAATGTGTTCACAGACAGTCAGTATGCTTTTGGTGTGGCACATAGTTTTGGGCGATTGTGGAAAGAAAGAGGATTCTTAACGTCGCATGGCACAAAGATTCAGCATGGACAGCTTGTGAATGACCTTTTAGATGCACTCACATTGCCTAAACAGGTGGCCATAATTAAATGTAGTGCGCATCGAAAAGTGACAGATGATGTTGGTCGTGGTAATGCGTTTGCAGATGAGACTGCTAAGGAGACAGCGAAAGATCTGACAAATCGAATGTATGTTACAAGTTCAGTGAGATGGCCTGCGGAAACTAGTATGTATGAGGACACAGTGGAGAGTGTGAAGGAAATACAGAATGAGGCCACTGAAATGGAGAAGACTAAGTGGAAAGAAAGCACGGGAAAATTAGATGAGGATGGATGTTGGGTTGATTTGTCAGAGAAACAGAGATGGATGTTACCGGATGCATATGTGCTTGCTGTTGTTACAATGGCCCATGGCACAGCACATATTAACTCGAAGGGCATATGCAAGTTGTTGTCTCCCGTATGGAAGAATGATGGGATTACTAAATGTGCAGAGAGAGTGGTTAAGAATTGCATGGTATGTTTGATGCATAATCCCGGCAAGGGCACCCACACTCCACCTGGTCATTTTGCCCCTCCTACATGTCCTTTCGAAGTTATCCAATTGGACTTCATCCACATGGAGAGATGCAATAATTTAAAGTATGTGCTGGTTGTGGTTTGTGCGTTCTCCAGATGGATTGAGGCTTACCCCCTTAAGGATAATACTGCCCTATCCACAGCTAAAATTCTGCTAAAAGAGTATTTCCCCAGGTATGGCATGCCTCGGATTGTATGGTCGGACAACGGAAATGAGTTTGTGGGGAGCGTGATGAAGAGTGTGTGTCGTGGTTTAGGAATATCCCAGAAATTCCATAGTGCTAATCATCCTCAGTCAGCGGGTTTGGTGGAAGGATACAATGGCACCCTGAAACTAAAACTTGCTAAAATTCAGGCAACAACTGGTTTATCATGGCCTGACGCTTTGCCTCTAGCTCTCTTATCGACCAGGGCTACTGTACACTCTCGAGTAGGGCTTAGCCCATATGAGATTGTGTTCGGCCGCCCTGCGAACATTTGGGGGGTTCCGAGACCTAAAGAATTGAACAAACTTGAATATCCAATGTTAATTGATTATCTATATGATCTGACTGCTAAATTGAGTTTGATTCATCAACAGGTCTTTGAGGCTCTGCCGTCACAAACAGAGGGTCCTGGTCATAGGCTCCAACCAGGGGACTGGGTCCTCACTAGAAATTTCGGACGAAAACGCCATCTTGAGCCGAGATTTGTGGGACCCTTCCAGGTGCTACTAGCAACGAGGACGGCGGTTCGACTGGAGGGACGGAAACACTGGGTGCATGCCACCCACACCAAGAAGGTTCCGCTTCCTCTGCCGGCAGACACATGGATACGTAAAGGTTTTTCCTCGTCTGAAATTGACGTTCACCAGCGCTTTGTCCCATTTAGCGAAGCTCAGACCATAGGGAACACTTCAGTGTTATCTGACATCCCTGTTGATCCCTCTCAAACAATTTCTCTTCCTTCAACGTTGGGGAATATAAGTACTGAACAATTGCCTGGACAATCAAACACTCTTTCGCCATCCACTCCACTGTTTGAAGATCAGACTCAACCCGGGAGAAGTCGATACTTTCTTCGACCGCGCGTTAAGGACAAATAAAAGAGTTCTGTTTTTTTTATTCCCTTTTTGAATTTACAGTACCCCTTACTGTTGTCATGAACATTGTGGACATTATATATTGTGTTTACCTTTTCTTTTCATGCAGCTAAGAGACTATTATTGAATGAATTCTAATTCATTTAACCTATCATCTGGGTTGGCCGTAGGGCCGTGCGGGTACTTCCTTCTGTTTAGCAGCTATCGACACTAGGTCGGTTTCTTATTTCTGGGAACTCCTGGGAATTGGCAATTGCTACTCAGAACGAAGTGCGTCAAGAACGTCACGGACGGTTTTTAGAGGATGGACTTCTCGAAGCTGTCGGAAAGAGAGAAAATGTTGGCGCAAAGATCAAAAGTGTTTTGTACAAAATGTTTTCTATTTCAGATCTTTATGTTGGTCCTAACCGTTTCGATGCTACTGGTGGGTGGGGTATATTTTGGGATTCAATTATTATTACCTTCCATTTCACCTACTCCTCCTTCTCATGATCTAAAGTTCGTCTCTACTGTTTCTCGACATTCTTTTCACCTACTGCCTCAACATGAACAAGTCAGACGTGCGGAATTTAGAAACAATTCCTTTGTGCAACTTTTGCATCAGCATCAGTTGGTGGTAAATACTACAAACTGTTGGGTGTGTGGGCTAATGCCACATACCATGGACAGGGGTATCCCATATTTGGTTCTTCCGTACAGCCCCCAAGGGTCAGCTCGGGTATTCCAAATCATGTTTCGTAGTGCACTAGATTCCTACCCCCATCGAGAGCCACGCTCAGCAAACTTTGGTCCTGGCCCATATCACAAGTCTCTAATGACAGCTATTGCCGATCTAGATAGAGATATCTTCGATACGTCACTTATCCCAGAAGAGGAGGTGCAAACCTATAAGTACCTTAGTGAGGCTGAGTATAGTATATCAGTGGGTGATAGGCAGCTTAAAAGCTCATCTCCAATCTGGATTGTACCTCACCTAGGCCACTTTTGTCTGCAAGGTCGTGGCCGAAATCCAAGAGCCCAGCTTGGGAAGAGTGCTTGCGTGGATACCTACGTTCTACCGATGCTCTCTTCCCCTGTCTTTCTGACTGCCAAGGGTACCTATTTTGTATGTTATGACCGAGCATATACGTGGTTACCACATGACTTCTCAGGTACCTGCTATATTGCAAATCTCTTGCCCCCGACTTTCACTGTTGCTGCCAACTATCACAAAACCAGAGTTGTGAGAGGTGTCATTAGCAAAGAGGATACTTCCAGTCAAGAAGCAGGAGACTTCTATAAAGGGTTTTCTACCGTTTTGGGGCCCCATGGTCAATAGCAGAAATCTGAGACAGTTAACTAGTGTAGTGGAGTCAACTGCTAACATAACTGCAAGCGCCCTTGGTAATCTGACAGCAGAGCTTCAAGCGGATAGGCTTATGACGTTACAGAACCGTATGGTTCTAGACGTTGTTCTAGCGGATAGAGGTGGTGTGTGCAAGGTCATCCATTCGAGCTGCTGCATATTCATACCTGATAACGCTCCAACGGTTTATCAAGCCATCTCCAAGTTGCACAAAATCTCGGAGTCCATACACGAGGACGAGGGAGATTGGACGCTTCTAGGATGGTTTTGGGGTCTAATGTCGACTTGGGGTTGGAAGATTCTGATGATCATTGGGGTTGTCGTCACATTTCTGTTCACGTGTTGTCTTTGTGTACAGTGTGGTCCTGCCTTATGTGGCCTTTGTGCTACAACGTGTATAAGAAGGACACCCGTTTCCAAGGAGACATTGATGGATAGAAGTATGTTCCAACAACATCTGAATGATCTGATGAATATCGAGGTCGACTCCGACTTCGACTAGTTCTTGCCTACATGAGGGCAAAAGGAGCGTCTGAGGTTCCGTAAAAATCGTTACGACGTTTTGGGCATGAACGAATATGGGCAAGTAAGGTATCAATGAACCGTAAATGACGTGTTCAGCAAGTGTACGCGTTTTCGCTACACTACCTGGCATGGTTCGCCTTATTTACGTGTTTCTACATCTGAACCCTTGGGTTCCATTTTAGATACGGCATCCATTTTGTTTCTTGCCCTCACGTAGTCAGCGAACAGGCAACTGTCCGCATCGTGACCTTTTAGTTCCCAAGCTTCACGGAAGAAGCATATGCCCCTTCATGCGTCTTTTATGAGTAGGGGGAGGACGCTGCTAAAGCAGTTGCCTCCGCTCGGAGGTGATCCTGCCGTGCCGGTCTATTGTTTCAGCCTCGCACGTGCTGGGATCAAGTCCTTTTAGGCTACGATTACGCATCCAATATTATCCTCACAGTCCCTCTTCCCTGCTGTCTGACTTCCTTGCAGCTGTTCTTGTCTCTTTCTCCTGTTTTTATTTACAACTCAAGTGGAATGTACCTAATGGTGGGAAGATGTGCTTTTACAGTTGGAACTGGTGATGTTAATGTAATTATGTTCCGGTGCTCTGAATACATGAAAGCGATCCTTTGAATTTTACTGTGGGAAATGAGTTGTAACCTTTTGCTTACATATTGTGCAATGACAAAATCCTGTATAAAAGAGAGCGACCCACATATGCAATTTGAAGCAGACTCTCAGAACCTACACTCTGTTGTACTTCTTGTGACTTTTGCCTCCCTGCAGTAATAAACGCTGATCTTTGACGCCGAAGGAAGTCTCCCGTGTCTCTGTCTTCAGTGCGCCAGAACAGGTATCCCACGAAGGTTTTAGGTGTTGTTCCCTGGCACCGCTGGGCCTTAAATAGCCCAGTCCTTCACTGATGAGTGGGTGAGAACCCGGGTTTCCATTTAGCACTAGGGCGGTGACCAGAAGAAAGGAGGACAGGTCCCTTTGTGGAAAAGTAAATTTCGCCATGTTCTGTGTCCCTACGTGTTCCCCATCTTATGTTAAATGTGCATGATCAATATGCATATGTATTCCCTTATGATCGATTAAAGACGCAATTCTAGTTGTGTCCAACTCTAGTATGCCAGTTTCCAGTTCTCGTGAAAGCTACGAGTATTAGGCCTATGTAAACCTATGTTGCCACGTTTCACAGTGTGCACGTTAATTCAGTAAAAGTCCCCGTTTCTAGGCCTCAAAAGGGCCCGGACACCAGATTCAGCTCCTGTCTCCTGAACCCTCGCTGAGGAGCGATACAGCCCCCACCTGTATCCCTGACCCTTCACTTACTTCCTGCCTCACAGTGCCCGGCTCGGCCTGGCTCTGCCTGCCAGTCTGCCAAGAGTATGTTATGATTCTAGTTATCAGTCCAGCTCTCCTTCTCTGCATTCCTAAGCTACTGAATCGCATCAATAGTTTCAGTCATCGTCTAGCCTTTACGTCTCCATGTAAGAGAAATACTGTATTAATGGTCATTTAATATTCCTCAACACGCACTACATGTAGAATAATGCATGCACCAGTCTTAGAGTCTGTTAGCCTTTGCCCTGATAACTTTTGGATTCTATCAACATGTTCTCTAAACATCAGATACTAGATAATGTTTAGGTACATGTCGCTCTGACTCTCCAGACTTTAGTCTCCTCTTCTAGCACAGAAGTCATAGCCCCCAGTTCCTCCTAGTAACACGTCATTGCCAGCTTGCGCGCACCACTAGGTCAGAGGTCCCGGCTCCTTAGGTAGCCCCCTCCATGTTTCCGCCCCATTTATGACATATTCTGTTACGTTTACATCACATGTCTATGTACACGCCTCTTGTTACACCTACTTTATGCCTTATCTTTCGCGACTGCTACAAACCCCGCCCACTGCTACGCCTACTGTATGTACCGCAATGCAATTGTTTTAGTATATATATGTTGTACACTGTTATTAAAAGTTAGCGCGCTCATCCCAGATCCTGCCCGGCAGCTGTCGGGCCCCCCTGCCAGGCCCTGCCATCCTATTCCCGTGCAGGTTGCCCTGTTCCTGTCCTTTATGCTGTATTAAAACCTGTAAACTCCAGCTACCTCGAATCTTGACTCTTATTTATTGAGCTATCTATTTGTATGAGTATCCTGAAAAATAGTACCGGTATTTAATTATTTATTTACCACATAATGGCGCCCGAACAGGGACTTGCCCTTTCCCCACGCGCCGGAGAAGCCAAGCCAGCCCCCTGACCCTCTGCAGCCGTGACGGAACCATACCGTGCACGTGCAGATATTTCTGCTTCAAGTATCCCTCAGGCCCACGGAGGAGACGGAGGTTGCGGTCCAGCATCCAGACGAGGCGGTGGAGGAACGCGGCGAGTCCCGACCAGAGCCCAAGCCGAGAGTCCAAGGTCCGAGGTATCCGGAGGCCCACCCGTAACTGAAGTCCGAAGTCCGTAGTCCGTCGTCGTAGCAGTCCAGTCCAGTCCGAGGCCTTCCGTTCTTGCTGCCCGGTGAGTACCGTTGCTGGGGTAGTATCTAGACAGGGTCAATTAATTTGTCTCTGGTCCATGGGTTTGGGTACGCAAATCCAACACGAAGTGTCCACCTAGGTGGATGCGGGTCCTGACGTGTCTCTTTATGGGACCGGTATGTTTCGTACTGTTTCAGCAGTGCATCTAGTAATTCTAGTAAGTTCTGTTCTCGAGAAATTCATGTGTTTCTGTTCTCAAGTATTCCAGGTAATGTTTCTGTCCGAACTGTTATTTTAAATATCATTTCAATGTGTTTTCAATGTCGTGGTATGAGTGATCAGTCTCAAGTCATTATTGTGTTCATTGTGTATTGTATTGTGTCCGAACTCCAGCCTAGTTATGCCTTTGTTTTCAAAATTACGTCAGTTAAGAACTAGAAAAGGGCTGCTCGAGGAAGCAGTTCCTGTCCCGCCTAGGGACAGTCCAGGTCATTTTATGTATCATAAGCATGGCATAAGTGCCATATTATATCTAGACTTATGGGTCGAGTACACTAAGGAATTAGAAGAGAAGTATAGATGGCCCGTATCAGGCACATGGGATGCCGAGTGCATCATGCGAGTAGAAGAAGCATTATGGAAAAAGAAAGCCAGACAGTCACAGAAAGATGCCATCGAGTTATGGCGCAAAGAATCTCATAAAAGAACCGAAAAAGAAATCAGAAAGTCAGAATTAAGTAGGGAATCCTCAGAAAGAGCCCAAGAAAGGGAATTAATCGAAATAGGTGAACGAGTTAAAACCGAACAGTCAGACAGACAGAGGAATGCCCTTATTAAGGGTATGTACCCTCTTCTTGCCGAGGGCTTGCCAAAAGCAACCCCGGAGGCATCCAGTAATTTTCCGCCACCATTAGTTCCGACCAAGCTACGTCACAAACCGACCGCAGCTGATATTTTTCTCTCGTCCTACTTGGACGACACAGTCCCCGAATATGCTAATCCTGCTCCGCCAGCTCCTGTAAATAATGTAATTCTTGCTCCTCCAGCCATCGGGGCACCTGTTGCAGCACCCGTTACGGTACCCCCGGTCCAGCCCACATTACAAGTACCCGCTACACTGGTCACTCTGCCATCACGAAGAGTATCAGTCGACGATTCCAGTCTAGGGGCCGCGGGAGGAGGTCCTCCGGGAACCCCGCCGCCACACAAACGAGTAACGTCAGTCGAGTTACATGAACGTGCGTTACAGCGTACGCCCAAACATCAGTCCGTTGCAGATATCAGGCGAGCTCTTACCGAATGCCGTTATGATCCAGTCCCAGGTGATGATAGTATGGTTATATATTCATTACGCGTAAGACGGGTGACCGAGTATTTGGACACCCTACCGAATATGAAAGAAGATCTAGACAGAATATATCGTTTCATTCGTACAGGAACAGACCCAGAAAGTGTTGGCGAAGTTATTTCTCTAAGGAAAGCTGAGACCCAGCTCATGCTATTAAAGTTTCTAATTAATTGTTTAATAAGGGAACAAGATTATCCTACTAAAGATCCGACCGAAATGAAAGTCTTGACAAGGTGGAGTGATAATATAGCCGAGGGAAGACACAGGACACTCAGTTGTATAGAGAGTATGTACAAGAAAATTCGTAAGGAAATAATAAGGTTACACGACAAACGCAAAGCAGCACAAGTAAGCGAGAAAGAGGATGACTCTTCTACGGAAGAGGTAGACAACGAGAATCCTACCAGAATAGCGTATGTAGGTAGAACTAGACTTTCCGACCGACATTCACGTCTAGAACACCAGAAAGTTTTTCCTCTTCCAACACCAGAACAAGGTTCTCTAGAACAAGTATTTCAAGCTACCGATCACATTCTGAAATCACGAATCGGTTATAGTGAACTTAGTACCATGCATGAACAAGAACTAGCCCGATCAGCAGTCCGATGGGCTACTGATTCTACCACTTTTCCAGACGAAATAATGGCACAAATGTTTCTGAAACTGCCCCCAGCCGAGCAACGACTGGTGGGTATGTATATGATCCAGCACCTCATTACACTGTATGAGGGTCAGCATTCTGATCCAGGTCCGTTACATGATGTTCTGAACGAGTTACTACAGTATAGATGGAAAGGTCTAGGTACCGACTTAATTAGTATCATTCTAGAACAGCGCCACAAATACCGAATGTTTCTGAATCCGCATTTTGTTCACGTCTCACCTCCAGAAAGTAAACCGTTTTACATAGACAGACAGCATCCGTTACGAGAAGTACACCCAGTTAGGACACAGGGTGGTGAAATGCAACGAGTATTTGTTTACACCCCGATTACAAAGATGGAACTCTTAGAGATGAAAAAGTTAATTTCCTGCCACGACAAAGATCCAGCAGGGTTCCACCGTGAATTAAAAGATATGCTCCGTATGGGAGAATACACGTATCCAGATATAATTAAAATGTTAAAGGTTCTGTTGCCTGCGGGCACATATGAAAAACTCAAGGAAAAAGAATGGGAGGTGGGAGAGAAAAAGATAGATTGGGCAGCTCTAGAAGCTGAAGATAATATACGTGTACCAGGTACCGGTCTAGGAGACAAATGTAAAGAATTACCCGAACTGTTAATACAAGTTTTGCCAAGATTACTAGCCACGAAAAAGGAAGACTGGGATGCAATCTCAGCCTGTAAACAGAAACCAGACGAAGATACTAGTGATTTTTATTCTAGATTCGAGAAGTGTTTTAGCATCAACAGTGGTTTGAAGACGAGTAGTGAGTCATACCCTCATCTTTTTGTTACTAAACTAGTCGAGAATTCAAGTCCACAAGTTAAAAACCGAGTTTTGAAAGTCGAGAGTACCTGGCAAGCTAATACTCCGTCCCAAATGCTTCAGATGCTTCAGTACCACCAGAACAGAATTAGAGAAGAGCAAGACCATGAAAGGAAACGTATGAAAGACACGAAAATGAAAGTATTAGTTGCACAATCTGTTCCTCAAGACAGTCAGAAGAGGGGTACGAATCAAGCCAGTCATCCTGCAGTTCCTGTTAAAGGGACCTGCAATTACTGTAAACAACCCGGTCATTTTATAAACGAGTGTGCAGTTCTGAAACACAAAATAGCTACTGGTAAGACTAAAGAAAGACCACGTCCGCCTAGACAAGAACAAGTTTCACAGACTTCTCAGTTACCACAGAATGCACCACAGACAGTTACAGCACCGCAGCCTATAGCTGCAACACAGCATGTTACACAGCAGATGTACCAGTATGCACAGTCCGAGTATCCAGAGTACCAGCAGTATTCATGAAACAGCCTAGAGAGGGAGGTAGGCTTGCCTCTCATCGAGATACCTGTAGATCAAGAGGGTCCCTATGTTCACAGTCAAGTATTAGGGAAAGACAGAAAGTTTCTTATTGATACAGGGGCAAGTAGGACTACTATCAGTCATGACGAGGTTCCAGGGGCTCCGCTCTCAGGCTCTAGAAATGTTTCCCTTGGATTTTCAGGAAAGCCAATAGTTAACGAGATTTCCAAACCAGTTACTCTAGAAGTAGGTCCATTGTCCCGAACTACTGACCTGTTACTTACGAAATCATGTCCAGAAAATTTGTTAGGTATTAAGACATTGAAAGATTTAGGTGCAGTTATTTGTTGCTCCCCAGAAGGAATACGTTTGTTTTTACGTGACTTTAAGGGTCACTATGTATTACGTGATTTTGATCCAAGATTACTGAATGTCCCGCAGCATCTATGGGCACAAGGTCCAACTGATGTTGGTTTTATGCAAATCACACCCCATCGTGTGACTCTTAAGCCAGGTGTAGTGTTACCACGAATCCGACAGTACAGATTGCCACCTGAGGCTGTAGCAGCCTTATCCAAAATTATTGACGAGCTCATTGCTCAAGGAGTGGTTGTAGAAACTGACTCCAATGTATGTAATTCTCCTATCATTCCAGTCATGAAACGTACTGATCCAAATGCACCTCCAGTATATCGATTAGTGATTGATCTTCGAGAGCTTAATAAATGTATCATTCCCCAGTACCCAGTTGTTCCAGATATTTCTTCCCTATTGACAGCCATTGATTCTGAAGCTACGTTTTTCACAGTCATAGACCTCAAGAACGCATTTTTCAGTGTCCCCATTCATCCAGACAGCCAGTTCCTTTTCGGATTCTGTTTAAATGGAAGGAGCTATAAATTTACACGAGCTCCTCAAGGTTTCACAGAAAGTCCTAGTATTTATAGTCAAGCACACAAAAGACAACTAGACAATATTCACATGCCAACTGACACTGCCCTGCTCCAGTATGTCGATGATCTACTGATCACAGCCCGTTCTGAGCTTGACTGCGAGCGAGCGTCACTTACAGTCCTGTATTTCCTAGCAGAGATGGGGCACAAGGTGTCCCCTTCGAAGCTTCAATTCTGTGTCCAGCAAGTGATCTATTTAGGCCACTTACTGTCCAAGAGGGGTAGGCAGTTGACACCCGACCGTATCCAGTTAATAGCGAGTCTTCCTCAGCCCAAGACCCAGAAAGAGGTACGAGCTTTTATCGGCCTCACTTCTTATTGCAGACAATGGATTCCTCAGTATGCATTTCTAGCCAAGCCACTGATACAGTTAACGACACAGGAGGCAGCCGTATCGACTGTCCTCCCCTGGACATCTGAACATACACTTGCTTTTAATGAATTAAAGAAAGCCTTATGTCAAGCACCTGTTTTAGCAACACCGAACTACAGTAAGCCTTTTGCACTTTTTGTCACAGAACGCGAAGGTACAACATTATCTGTTCTCACACAAGATCAAGCAGGACAATACAAGCCTTGTGCTTATTTTTCGAGCACATTAGATCCAGTAGCCCAGGCTCTGCCTGCGTGCCTCAAGTCAGTTGCAGCCACAGCACTAGCTATCAGACAAAGTGACTCCATAGTATTAGGACATTCCCTGACAGTACAAGTTCCACACTCCGTGGAAGTTCTTTTAAACCGAACACAGACCCAGCACTTGACAATTGCACGTTTAACAGGTTATGAATTGACACTGTTCCAGCCACACATAGAAATCAGACGCTGCAACGTTCTGAATCCCGCTACACTGTTACCGTCAGTTACTTCAAATCCTGCCACACATGACTGTGTGGAAGTTGTTAACACCATGACAAAGCCAAGACAAGACTTGACAGATATTCCATTACCAGATCCCGACCTGACACTTTATGTGGATGGTTCATGTATGAGAACAAGTACAGGAGAACTAGTAGCCGCGTATGCAGTGACTACTGACACTGAAGTTATAGAGACACATCGTATTGACACCCTGTCCGCTCAAGCAGCAGAGCTAGTCGCTCTGACCCAAGCCTGCATACGTGCCAAGAACCTGAAAGTTAACATATACACAGATTCACGTTATGCATTCGTAGTCGTACACGACTTTGGAGTGCTCTGGCAAGAAAGAGGTTTTATGACTTCTCATGGAACCAAGATTCAGCATGGTCTCCTCATTCAAGCTCTGTTAGATGCAATACATTTACCGACAGCTATCGCTATCATGAAGTGCAAGGCACATACGAAAGTCACTGACATTATTTCCCAAGGTAATGATCTAGCAGACCGAACAGCCAAGCTTACAGCCCAGACTCCAGACATTTCAGTTAACATGACACTGACACACACTCCAGATCAGACTACATGTATGACAGTTAAGGACCCTACTCAAGATGTCATAGATATCCAGTTACATGCTACTCCCGATGAAATCAAGAAATGGTCTGAACAAGGAGGGGTCCAGACAGATCAGGGATGGTTGACGAAGGGAAAAGCCACATGGTTTCTCCCCGACTCAATGGTTCAAGTCATTATTAATACCGCACATAGTCCTGCACATTTAGGAGAAAAAGCCATGTTAGACAGTATCCAGAACCTTTGGTTCAACAAGCATTTACGAGCTGCAGCCAAGCAGAAAGTCCGTACCTGTATGATATGTTGTCAGTTCAATCCAGGTAAAAGTGTCCCGGTGGAACAAGGGGGATTCCAGCCTCCTGACCACCCTTTTGAAGTCCTCCAAATGGATTATATTCAGATGGAGCGATGTCGAGGTTTCAAGTATGTCCTTGTAGTTGTATGCGCTTTGTCCAGATGGACAGAGGCATATCCAGTCCCAGATTACACAGCCGCGACCACTGCCAAGCAGCTGGTTCCTGAATTTTTCCCTCGTTATGGACTCCCTAGGGTCGTGTATTCAGACAACGGCCAGCCATTCTCATCTGAACTCATGAAGCATGTTTCCCTTCTGTTATGGTACCAGTGGAAGTTTCATTGTGTACGCCATCCTGAAGCAGCAGGTCTCGTAGAGAGACATAATCAGACCCTGAAAATCCGCATCGCCAAAGTCTGTAAAGAGAAAGGTGTAGACTGGCTAGTAGCTCTGCCGGTCGCTCTGTTTTATATGCGCATGGTCGCACATTCCAGATCAGGTCTGTCCCCGTATGAGGTCGTATTCGGCCGCCCCCCGAATATGTGGGGTACACCTAGACCCCGAAGTATTACAGATGTTTCCAGTAATATGCTGACAGATTACCTAGCTTCCTTGATGTCTGCCCTACACTCTTGTCGTTCACAGGTTGCCGCCGCATTTCCAGACAATACCGAGGTGAAACCGCATGAAATCGTTCCAGGATGTTTGGTTCTCGTCCGGAATTTTGATCGTTCAAGTCCGCTGGAGCCTCGCTGGAAAGAGCCGAAACTAGTCCTTCTGACCACCCGCACGGCCGTGAAGCTGGAAGGCCGTAAGGGTTGGGTCCATCTGTCTCATGTCAAGAAATTTCACGGACTCCGAAACAAGACTTTTAATGACATTTCTACAGACATTTCCTTTTCTAAAGACTGCCTGAAACCAGACTCTAAATCAGACATTCATTCAAACCCAGAACTAAAGGTTCCCCTGTTAGAAAGAACTCCGCAGCAGGAGTATAAATTAAAGCTCCGGTCTAGTAAAATAAGTCAGCCAGTTTAATTGTCTAAGTCCCCCTCGGGTGAAGCGGTTAGACAGGTTTCTGACATGTATGAGATAGACCCCCATAGTGAGAGAGTTAGTCAAAACTCTATCAGATGTATCGTTATTTTATGTTTTCTTCTATTTTTGAGTTTGATGGTTACCTGCACAAGTTATGCATTGCATTTATGTTTTCAAATTTCTCATGTAAATAAGTTTTCTAATGCTACAGTAGAGCACACATTCAGTGATCTGCCTCCTCACGAGTTATCCTATCGTCTTGCTATGCGAAACAATACATTTATCAGGATGTTACATTATTCACACCAGACCAGCAATGCCACTAATTGTTGGGTGTGTGGTCGACTCCCCCCTTTCCAGACACCGAAGGGAGTTCTGCCACTCTTTCCTTATCCATTTTCACATAATGGTTCGTGTGGAGCATGGTCCACGTTAACGTCATCCTCAACTGATATGTCCCTTCTGAACAGTACATGTTTTCCAGACAAGCAAGGTCTTTCCCATAGGACCGGGTTAGATCTAGAAAATGAAGTATATGATTTAGGTAATTATTCTTCGAACTTTATGGTCCTAAATGTTCAGTCTGATACTACTCCAGATTTACTTGCAATTTCAGTACTACCAGTCAAATGCGAATTATGTGTCAGAAAGAATGGTTCCGCACATGTAGGACATAGTGATTGCGCTACTATTGTCAAGTATAGTGACAGTGGGAAATCTATTTTCAAAGCCTCACGTCATTCATATTTTGTTTGTGGTCAGACCGCATATGTTCGTCTGCCCCTCGATTGGGATGGAACCTGTTACATTGCCTTCCTGCTGCCACCAGTTTTCCTAGCCCCATCTGATTATCATAGAAACACACATCTAGTACACATTAGACATAGAAGGGAGATCGAGTCCCCGATTGTCGATCAAACTGAAACTACTCTAGAACAGTATCAAGATTTTAATAAAGGATTCTTCTTCTTTATAGGCCCTGTCCAGAACAGTAAGCTAATCCGTAGGTTAACCAGAACCCTTGAAGCAGTAGTGAATGAGACTACTTCTGCTCTAGGTAACTTAACCGAAGAGCAATCTGCTATGAGATTTGTTGTGCTCCAAAAACGTCTCGTTCTTGACGTCATACTGGCCGATAGAGGAGGAGCATGTAGAGTCATCGGATCTAGTTGCTGCATTTTCATTCCTAATAACGCGCCGTCTGTTTATTCAGCTATAACCAGACTTCATAAAATTGCCCATCAGTTACACCAGAATCCAGGCACCTGGACATGGTCCGGTTGGCTCTGGAGTATAATTTCTGCCTGGGGATGGAAAGTATTGTCATTCCTAGGTATAGCAGTAATGATCATTTTCAGTTGCTGCCTCTGTTTACAATGTGGCCCTGCGATTTGCGGCATTTGTGCTACATCCTGTATTCCAAGTCTTCGTCCTAGTCCTAAGTCCCGTTCCAAGACAATTCGAGACGAGCAAATGATACTGTATGAAATGATAGATGGTATCATGAATATTGATGTTTCCTGATGGAAACGTAGTGACAAGGAGGGAATGTGGAAAAGTAAATTTCGCCATGTTCTGTGTCCCTACGTGTTCCCCATCTTATGTTATATGTGCATGATCAATATGCATATGTATTCCCTTATGATCGATTAAAGACGCAATTCTAGTTGTGTCCAACTCTAGTATGCCAGTTTCCAGTTCTCGTGAAAGCTACGAGTATTAGGCCTATGTAAACCTATGTTGCCACGTTTCACAGTGTGCACGTTAATTCAGTAAAAGTCCCCGTTTCTAGGCCTCAAAAGGGCCCGGACACCAGATTCAGCTCCTGTCTCCTGAACCCTCGCTGAGGAGCGATACAGCCCCCACCTGTATCCCTGACCCTTCACTTACTTCCTGCCTCACAGTGCCCGGCTCGGCCTGGCTCTGCCTGCCAGTCTGCCAAGAGTATGTTATGATTCTAGTTATCAGTCCAGCTCTCCTTCTCTGCATTCCTAAGCTACTGAATCGCATCAATAGTTTCAGTCATCGTCTAGCCTTTACGTCTCCATGTAAGAGAAATACTGTATTAATGGTCATTTAATATTCCTCAACACGCACTACATGTAGAATAATGCATGCACCAGTCTTAGAGTCTGTTAGCCTTTGCCCTGATAACTTTTGGATTCTATCAACATGTTCTCTAAACATCAGATACTAGATAATGTTTAGGTACATGTCGCTCTGACTCTCCAGACTTTAGTCTCCTCTTCTAGCACAGAAGACATAGCCCCCAGTTCCTCCTAGTAACACGTCATTGCCAGCTTGCGCGCACCACTAGGTCAGAGGTCCCGGCTCCTTAGGTAGCCCCCTCCATGTTTCCGTCCCATTTATGACATATTCTGTTACGTTTACATCACATGTCTATGTACACGCCTCTTGTTACACCTACTTTATGCCTTATCTTTCGCGACTGCTACAAACCCCGCCCACTGCTACGCCTACTGTATGTACCGCAATGCAATTGTTTTAGTATATATATGTTGTACACTGTTATTAAAAGTTAGCGCGCTCATCCCAGATCCTGCCCGGCAGCTGTCGGGCCCCCCTGCCAGGCCCTGCCATCCTATTCCCGTGCAGGTTGCCCTGTTCCTGTCCTTTATGCTGTATTAAAACCTGTAAACTCCAGCTACCTCGAATCTTGACTCTTATTTATTGAGCTATCTATTTGTATGAGTATCCTGAAAAATAGTACCGGTATTTAATTATTTATTTACCACACCTTCCCAATGAAAAGCCCAAGGAAATGAAGGTCAAAAACCTAAGGAGTCCTCCAAAGACACACACAACCTGCACAAGGAGGGGGGGCAAGACAATCCAAATTCACAGGGAGGGGGTTTCAGGGAAAGCCTGGTAGGTTCTTTGATCCCTCAAAGGTGGATAACTGCTTTGACTGTAACCAGCCAGGGCATAAGCAGGGAGAATCTGTCTGCACCAAGAAGCTCTCCCCTAAAGGGCCATCCACAAGGAATGTTAGTGTCAGTGTAGGGGTGGAGAGTGGTGCCCTAGAGAGGGGTAGTCAGGTGGTGGAAGCGACCTTAATGTCCCTGGGTGGGGTGAATATTGCCAGCCTTGCTACCTTACCTCCAAACATTGACAAGTACAGGAAGAGGCCTAAAGTGAATGGGACTGAAGTTGAGGCTATCAGAGACACTCAGCCTAGTGTAACTTTGGTCTGGGATGAACTGGTACCTCCAGTGAGGTTGTTACCTGGTGAGTTTCACCAGGTGGCTTATGCAGACAGCACTACCAAACTCCATCCTATGGCTGTGGTGGATTTTGAATGGGGAGGTGTGACAGGGCCCTATAACGGTAGCTCAGTCACAGCTCGTGCAGGGCATTATACAGGGCGGTGATGTCAGGCAGAGGAGGGGCAGGGTGGGGGGTTGTAAAATGTGGGATATAGACGATGTCAGGTAAGTACCGGAAAAAAAACCGAATTTCGTTGTGCGCGATGCATCACATTTGGCGATGCAGCGCGGGTAACGAAATCAAATTTTTTTTGGTACTTACCTGACATCGTTCATATCCCGCATTTTACAACCCCCCACCCTGCCCCTCCTCTGCCTGACGTCACCGCCCGGTGTAACCCCCTGCACGAGCCGTGGCTGCGGTAGCTGGTCAAAGGTGCTCCCAGTCCAGTGTTTACTGGACAATGATCTTGAAGCCTCAGTGTGGTCAGAGGTGGAAAGAGGACTCTTTATTAGCAGGGAAATTATTTTATTTATTATTATTTTTATTATTTATTAATTTATTTAGAGGAAATATTGGAGCTCCCTGAGTGAATATGTGCTGCAGCTAGGTCACAGACTAACAAATCAATTGGGGAAGTGTAGTAGAGGAGATGATAGAATCACCCTCCTGAACGAGACTTGTAAACAATGGGATTCTATCAATGTGAGTGGTGACTAATTTTATATGATTTTGAATATTTTCTAAACTCGTGAATACACTGCAATGTGAAAATTAGGCCTCTCTGCGGGTGGCAGAATGAGGGCACTGTGTGTTTTTAAAATACCCCTCACACACTATGAATCCCATAGTGTCATTCTCCCATCATTGGGGTCTTCCCGTCCCTCTACGGGGCGGGGCGTGCTTCAACCTACGAGTGACGCGGGAGCACTTATATTTTTTGACAATAGGCTATGTGATGTGATGAGGATAGTGGTATGTGTTAGGGAGTGTAGCGACCTATTTACGTGAATGGTAGTGTACAAAAAATTAAAAATTCCCTGGCTAGTCGAAAAAATTCATTTTAATGGCTTCGCAATCTGGGAACATTAAAAGGGGGTTAGTAAATAGAATTACAAGTGTGGTCTACTTTGTCGACATGACATGTTTCATAGGCAGACCCTTCCTGCCTACTCATCAGGACCTCTATTGATCCCTACAAAAATACTCAATTCTAAACTAAATGTTAAATGCCTATGGTCCTAAAACTAAACAGCAAAAATCGGCTGCTAGGTTTTGCCTCTGGGCTTGAGTTGGCCCTTAGTGAGGCATTATCATGAAAAATGACCTAATATGGTCTCTGTGGAAAGAAAAAAGGGAGAAAAAGGGTACATGGTTGTAGAATTACAATATGTCTCGCACAATTCATACATGGCTCATTTTTGCGTGAGTCACAATGTGACTTACTATCCCAAAGTATTCTCAACATTAATTATGTATATGACCTGATGAACTGCCATTCGCCATCATGGCCAAAGGGTATGAACCCTTGGAAAACTTCAACACAAAGCGTGATACACACTTCAAACACAAACACATATTCACAATCCAAAACGACCCATCTGATGGTGGGTTTTTAAACAAGCAAGTGTGTGGGCCTTGCAGTTCCAGGACAAGTGTCTAGTCAAGAAAAACGTCTCACTAGCGGCGTGACAACAAAACATCCACTCATCATACTGATAAGTGGATCATTTATCACACATGCCGGTTGATATATTATTCGTGAATAAAACGGCAAATGATGGCTTAATGCCTCCCAGACATCAGCCTAATAAGCTCCCAAATGCGCCGTAGTCAAACATGCTGGTTGAAATAATGATCGTAAAAACGAGCGACAACAAATTATGGCAAATGCCTCCAAATGTGCAAGCATGCTAGAATTGATACATACATTTGAAGCGTGGTGATAGGACCTCATGAGCCTGCGTCTTAGGGTGATTAGTTGACTGGTTACTATGGAGGAAAGTTTAAACATAGTCACTCACGCTATTATTGGGCGGCAGAATCTCACTGTCAGAGACGCACCCCTCCGCTATCACAAGACCAAGTTTTTAAAGACCCATGGTCAGGGTCTCACTTACGTGACCGCATGCCTAATCTGGCTTTATTCCATACCCTTCAACAGCTCCGTGGATGTGACCGGAGTCCTGCCTCAGCTTGTGTTCTTATACCGGAAGAAAAGCCTAGTCATGATTGCCTCTGAAAAAAGACTAGAGAGCTGACCCAAAATGGCGGCGCCCATCGGGACACTGCTGGTCTATAGTACAGTACTTTCTAAATACATATCATTCATGCTGCAACATATTAAATTAATTTGGAAGTGATTTTAATTTTTTTATTTTAATTAGCCTGCCAGGAGGCTCCCTGAATATGATAGGCGGGCTCGGACTTTCTTAAAAGTGAAATGTGTTATATTGAATGCATGATCCATATTCCCAGCGTGGTCAGAGTCTATGCACTGTCTTTGAGAAATGGGGAGCTATTCATGGGTCCTTCCACAAGAAATGTTGCACTATGTTCGTCTATATTATGCTAAGTCTCACATTAGCCCATGTTCTTATTGTTTTTTTCTATCTGCTGAAACTATAATACGGATAGCCTAATAGTTTAAGATCTCAAGGTATCATCGTTCTCGTGTCATCATGATTACTGTTACTGTGGCATGCCACGGGGTGGGTGTATGGCGCAATCATTAATGTGGTGGATGGCCGTGCCCAACGTCAGAGTTGGCCCCATGGAATATCATCATTAAGGCCGCAGTTGTTAGTGTCCAAGCGGAACACCCACCTTTGTTCTTTCTCCAAGAGCATATGTTCCCTGGATACCTGCTCTATCACTGTCCATGAGATATCATCAGGCCTGTGTCCTTTTTCCAAAAAGTGAGCCGTCAGCTTACTACTAGCTCTTTGGCATCTGATTGTGCTCTTGTGTTCCCCTATCCTGGTCTTGATTGCCCTGCTCGTCATTCCCACATATTCGAGGCGGCAGGGGCACGTGATGAGGTACACTACGTTGCAACTGTTGCACGTTGTGAAGTTTTGCTGTTCCCAGGTAGATCCATTTCTAAAACCCAGGTTGTCGGTCTTCTTTGTCATGCAACATACTTTACATTGACCACATGGATGGTGGCCTTTCACAAAGTTAGTGTCCCGTCCTTGGTTATTGTTGTTGGTCTTTGTTCTAGTGTGTACAAGGATGTCCCGTATGCTCCTCCCCCTCCTGTTGGAGAACATAGGTTTAGGTAACTGGAGTCCCCCACTATTTAGAATACTCCAATGTTTGTTGATGACTTTCGAAACCCTGTCTGAGCAGGTATTGAATGTGGTAATGCATATGGGTCTCTGTTCCTCTTCTTTGGGTGTCTTTTCTTCCAGGAGGCTCTCCCTGCAATTATTCCGTGCCCTCTTACATGCCTGATTTATTATCCTTTCTGGATATTGGCGGACTGCTAGTTTCTTCTTCAGATCCTTTGATTGGACCTTGAAACTCTCAATTTCCATGCAATTCCGTCTTAGACGGAGGAATTGTCCGTAGGGCAGATTATCTCGGAGATGTTTGGGGTGGAAACTCTGATACAAGAGGAGGCAGTTCCTGGCTGTACTTTTGAAATGTGTTGTCGTCATTAGCCTTCCATCTCTTGGGAAGATGTTCAGGTCAAGGAACACCAGACTGGTTCTGGAGACCGTGCTGGTGAACTTGATAAATTTGTCTTGAAAGTTCAACCATGTCAGGAATTGTTTTGATGTATCCTCATCCCCATCCCAAATGATCAGAATATCGTCGATGTATCTCTTCCAGACTTTTATCCTTTGTCTGAATGGGTTATTGGGGTGTAGGATCCTCCTGGTTTCCAAATTGTGTACGTAAAGACTAGCTATGCTGGGAGCAAATGTGCTCCCCATGCTGGTCCCATGTTTTTGTAAGTACAGAGTCCCGTCATATTCGAAGAAATTCTCCTTCAAGGCTTGGGAGCAGCACTCCATCACGATGTTCCTTGGTGTTTGATATTCCCAGTCGTCATCAAATAGGACGTCTTCAATGATACTGAGCGTCTCATTGTGGGGGAGACTCGTATAGAGACTCTCCACATCACAACTGATCATTAGTTGGCAATTTGGATCAAAGGGGAGGTCTTCCAGCAAATTCAGTACATCCTTAGTATCCCTAAGGTATGTACTAGTGCGTTGCACCATCGGGCGTAAGAAAGCATCTGCAAATTTTGAGATCGGTTCCAACACAGAACCGATGCCAGACACAGTCGGTCGTCCTGGAGGGTTATCCAGTTGTTTGTGTATCTTGGTTAACGTATATAGGTATGGTGTCCTTGGGTTTTTTTGACACAGGAAATCACCTTCCTTCTTTGTTATCCAGATGTGGGCCAGTGCTTCTTCCACCATGGTGTTGATTTTTACTTGGATCCTCTCGGTTGGATCAGTCCTGAGTATTTCATAATTTCTTTGGTCCTGAAGCAATCTCACGCATTCATTATTGTATTGTAATTTGCTCTGTATGACCTTCGCTCCCCCTTTGTCCGCTGGTTTTATTATCAAGTCGGGGTTGTTGCTCAGTTCATGTAAGGCTTCTCGTTCATCCTTGGGGATGTTTTGGAAAACCTCACCAAGGATAAAACCAGCGGACAAAGGGGGAGCGACGGTCATACACCATGGTGGAAGAAGCACTGGCTCACAGCTGGATAACAAAGAAGGAAGGTGATTTCCTGTGTCAAAAAAAGCCAAGGACACCATACCTATATACGTTACCCAAGATACACAAACGACTGGATAACCCTCCAGGACGACCGATTGTGTCTGGCATCGGTTCTGTGTTGGAACCGATCTCAAAATTTGCAGATGCTTTCTTACGCCTGATGGTGCAATGCACTAGTACATACCTCAGGGATACTAAGGATGTACTGAATTTGCTGGAAGACCTCCCCTTTGATGCAAATTGCCAACTAATGATCAGTTGTGATGTGGAGAGTCTCTATACGAGTCTCCCCCACAATGAGACGCTCAGTATCATTGAAGACGTCCTATTTGATGACGACTGGGAATATCAAACACCAAGGAACATCGTGATGGAGTGCTTCTCCCTCGCCTTGAAGGAGAATTTCTTCGAATATGATGGGACTCTGTACTTACAAAAACATGGGACCAGCATGGGGAGCACATTTGCTCCCAGCATAGCTGGTCTTTACGTACACAATTTGGAAACCAGGAGGATCCTACACCCCAATAACCCATTCAGACAAAGGATAAAAGTCTGGAAGAGATATATCGACGATATTCTGATCATTTGAGATGGGGATGAGGATACATCAAAACAATTCCTGACATGGTTGAACTTTCAAGGTGAATTTCTCAAGTTCACCAGCACAGTCTCCAGAACCAGTCTGGTATTCCTTGACCTGAACATCTTCCCAAGAGATGGAAGGCTAATGACGACAACACATTTCAAAAGTACAGCCAGGAACTGCCTCCTCTTGTATCAGAGTTTCCACCCCAAACATCTCCGAGATAATCTGCCCTACGGACAATTCCTCCGTCTAAGACGGAATTGCACGGAAATTGAGAGTTTCAAGGTCCAATCAAAGGATCTGAAGAAGAAACTAGCAGTCCGCCAATATCCAGAAAGGATAATAAATTAGGCATGTAAGAGGGCACGGAATAATTGCAGGGAGAGCCTCCTGGAAGAAAAGACACCCAAAGAAGAGGAACAGAGACCAATATGCATTACCACATTCAATACCTGCTCAGACAGGGTTTTGAAAGTCATCAACAAATATTGGAGTATTCTAAACAGTGGGGGACTCCAGTTACCTAAACCTATGTTCTCCCACAGGAGGGGGAGGAGCATACGGGACATCCTTGTACACACTAGACCAAAGACCAACAACAATAACCAAGGACGGGACACTAACTTTGTGAAAGGCCACCATCCATGTGGTCAATGTAAAGTATGTTGCCTGACAAAGAAGTCCAACAACCTGGTTTTTAGAAATGGATCTACCTCGGAACAGCGAAACTTCACAACGTGCAACAGTTGCAACGTAGTGTACCTCATCATTGTCAGATGTCACCCACTTGGATCCACGCTGCAGGAGCGACGATATTCACAAACCTCGACCCCCGCACAGACTGCAGTCCGCGATACATATACCACCACGCCCTACAGTCTGGGCCAGGGGAGAGGGAAGGGTAAAAAAGAAACAAAGGGATGAAGAAGGCTTCAATGGACTCGATACGTCTCCAGCTCCCCTTACATCTGAGGTGAAGATAGTCTAAGCCTCCCACCCTGCAGTAGAGAGACAAAAGAAAGGAAGATAATGAGAATCACCCCACGGCCCTCTCTCTCTCTCTGCGCATACCATAACAAGATACAACAACAACCCCTTCTTACCTGATGAGGGATTCAACAGTCCTTAACTGGAGACTTCGTTTTTTCAGACTTGAATGGAGTCCACTTCGGAAGAAAGTATACTCGAAACGGTGAATATTTACAGGTGATGGAAAAGCAGGGGAAAAAGTCAATGGACTGAAAAAACCCCTTCTTTAGCACAACGTGATACCTAATTCCGTCCCTAAATCCCCGAAAAATGAGTGGCCACCCAACACGCAAAACAAAACACCGACTCACAGCCGGTCCGTGAAAAGCACCTCAACTTCACACAATGAGGCGAATAGGTTCGAAAATACCCGGAAGTAAAACTTCCAGCGTGTTTCTTTCTTCTGCACGCAGCCGCGTACAGACCAACAAAAAATCCCAGATGAGTTAAATCTCCACTCGCTGGAACCAACGCTCCGAAATCCTGAATAATGTCCCGAACCAAACAGTTTTCTTAGCAGCAGGAACGAAGCCTCGTTCTGCTATCCGGAACAGTCCTTTGTCAATCCTTCAACACAGCAGCAAAATCCCAAGGGCGAGTACAAAGGAAGACCCAAACAGGTAAAACAACGTGACCGGTAGCGAAACCAAGCAAAGAACGCCCGGTCTGAATTCACTTTATACCGTCACATGAGCAGGGAAAGAAGGGGAGTGACCAAAGCATGTGCACAGAGAGAGGACTAAGGGTCAGACCTAACTAAATCCCAACAGCACCCCCCCGCAAAGGCCTCCCCACCGGACGGGGCTTCGAAGGGTGTTGTAGATGAAACAGCCTCACCAACCTCGGGGCATGAACCCCACTTGCCGCCTCCCAAGAACGGTCCTCAGGGGGATAGCCTTTCCAATCAATCAAATACATGAGTCTCCCGCCCCGTCTTCTGGAATCCAGGATGGCATTAATCTCAAACTCCCTTTCATCACCTACCACTATACGGATAGGGGGGGCAAAACCTGAGTGGTGTCATGATACGGTTTCAAGAGGGAGGTATGGAAAACAGGATGGACTCCATACTCATCTGGTAACCCCAACTTCATGGCCACAGGATTCACCAGTTTAACAATAGGAAAAGGGCCCACGTATCTGGGCTGCAATTTACGGGAGCCACCCAATCTCAGATTCCGTGTGGAAAGCCACACCTTATCCCCTACCTGGTAACAAGGAGCTGGAGTTCTGTTTCTATCTGCCTGTTTCTTCATGTCCTCCTTGGCCCTTTCTAGATGTTCTTTTGCCTTGTTCCATATCTAACCCAATGTAAGACCCAAAGAGGTCACAGCAGGCACCTGGCCCGAGGGTTGAATAGGGATATCCCTAGGATGAAACCCCATAGAACAAAAAAAAGGAGTCAATCCAACAGCTGAATGCACACTGTTGTTGTACGCGAATTCAGCTAATGGAAGAGCCATGACCCAACTGCACGACAATGATGTTACAAGACACCTCAAATACTGTTCCATGGTCTGATTGGTACGCTCTGTCTGACCATCCGATTGTGGATGATATGCGGATGACAAACACAATTCCATCCGTAGAGCAGTGCTCAACTCGGACCAGAAATGGGAAATAAACTGAGCCCCCCTATCGGACACAATCGCCAAAGGCAACCCATGCAATCGTACCACAGAAGACACGAAAATCAAAGCCAATTCCCTTGCCATGGGCAACTTAGCTAGAGGCACAGAATGCGCCATCTTTGTGAATGAGTCCACTACAACCAATATGGCAGTAAATCCTGACTCTTCCGGTAGATCGGTAACAAAATCCATACTTATGGTCTGCCAGGGTGCAGTAGGTACTGGCAAAGGATGCAATAATCCGGAAGGCTTAGCATGGGTTGGTTTGTTTATGGCACACACAGGACAGGCCGCTACATAAGACTGCACATCTTGACCCACTGACTCCCACCGAAACCACCGCAAGCAAAACTCCTTAGTTTTATTCATGCCAGGGTGCCCAACTAAAGAGGATGAGTGGCACCATTCCAGAACCATTTCCCGAAGGGGAGGGGGGATAAACATTTTGTCCTCATGGTACAGCAACCCATCTCTCAAGGAGAACAACGGTTGGGATAGCCAAGGGGTAAGGTCGGTCTTTCCCATCCTTTGTTGGACCAGCTCCTTAAACTCTTCAGTGGAAACACTGCCCACTATCCTGTCTGGATCAATAAATGAACCACGCTCTTTCCCTATTGATAAATCAGCTTGTTTCACATGGATGCGGGACAAAGCATCCAACTTTAGTTGCTGAGCAGCGGGCCTATAAGTAATGATGAAATCATACTCATTAAAAAAAGAAACCCACCGCATTTGACGAGGGGTCAAAGCCCGTGCAGAGCGAAAGAACTCTAAATTTTTATGATCCGTGAAGATCGTTATCGGATGCCGAGCACCCCACAGATGAAGACGCCACTCCTCAAAAGATAACTTTATGGCCAACAACTCTCGCTCAGCTACGGTGTAATTCCTTTCAGCAGGCAATAAGGTTTTGGAGAAGAAGGCAATAGGATGCATCAATCCGTTCTCCACGTCTCTCTGTGACAACACCCCTCCCACAGCACACAAGGAGGCATCCGCCTCCACAAAAAAAGGCAACGTCGGATCAGGGTGAACCAAAACAGGTGTTGAAGTGAATCTTTCGATCAACAGATCCAAAGCAGATTGAGCATAATCCGACCAAACAAAAGGTACTCCCTTTCTCAACAATACCGTCATAGGAGCTATGATCTCTGAAAAATGAGAAATGAACCGCCGATAGAAATTGGCGAATCCAATCAAGACTTGGATCTCTCTTACACAGGTCGGTGACGGCCAAGATGTAATAGCCTCAATCTTCTTGGGATCCATCATGATCCCCTCAGCTGAAATCACGAACCCCAAAAACTCCACCTTAGAGGTGTGAAACATACACTTCTCTAGTCGTACATACAGCTGGTGTTCTTTTAGACGCTGCAATACCTGCCCCACATGCACTTCATGTTCTTCGACAGAATTAGAGAAAACAAGGATGCCGTCAATGTAGACTATGACGCTCAAATCCAAATATTCCCTCAACACCTCGTTAATAAAAAACTGAAAAGCAGCCGGAGCGTTACATAGCCCAAAAGGCATAACGCAATATTCGTAAAGGCCGAACTTGGTCCGGAAGGCGGTCTTCCATTCGTCGCCTTCACGAACTCGAATGAGATGGTACGCGCCTCGGAGATCAAGTTTGGTAAAAACCGTCGCATGCTTCAGTTGATCAAGTAACACAGGTATCAAGGGAAGAGGGTACTTGTTCTTAATCGTACCCTTGTTGAGCGCTCTATAGTCCACACAGGCTCGAAGGCCACCCTCCTTCTTTGGAATGAAGAAGATGGCCGACGACACCGGCGAAGAGGAGGGGCGAATGAAACCTTTCGCTAGCATCTCATCAATGTAGTCTTTAAGATGCTGTTCTTCTTGGCCGGACAGAGCATAAATCCGACTACAAGGTAGCGACGCACCTGGTATCAAATCAATTCTACAGTCAAAGGAGCGATGAGGGGGAAGGTCTTCAGCTTTCCCCTTATCGAATACATCACTAAAGACTAAATAGGGTTTAGGTACCCTTATCTCCTCTTCGCTCCCTTCACCAGTTCCCACTGCACAGGTCAAAGGTGTGATCCAATCCGTAGCTACCCTGTAACAACATTGCAAACAGTGTACGGTGTCAAGGGTCACTGTTCTCCTGATCCAGTCTATCTTGGGATTATGTGTCTGCAACCACGGTACCCCCAACACAACCCCAAAAGAAGGTGCATCAATTAAGTCAAAACCTATTTCTTCCGAATGACCGTTGTCACAGATCATGCACATGGGTTTAGTCTGCCGCGTGATTGTACCAGAGGACAATTCAGTGCCATCTATGGCACGCACGGGCTCCGGCTGGTCTTTATAGACCCAGGGAACACCCAGCTTTTCCGCTAGCTTGATATCCATAAAATTCCCAGTGGCACCGGAATCCAATAATGCGGAAACCGGAGCCCTATGGGTCTCAGAAATGACCAAACACACTGTGATGGTGAAATGTCTCGGCACCCTCTTCACTATTCCAGAGATCTGATAAGGGGTGATGAGTACCTCAGATTCCATCTCTCCTACATCTCTATTCACACACGCCACCGCCTTACGAGGAGGCACATTAGAAGGCTTCACAGGACATTCCCTCGCATAATGTCCTCCATGTCCACAATATAAACAAAGGTTATTTGAACGACGCCTTTCTTTCTCTATTGCACTCCAGGGACCCCTTACTCCACCTATCTCCATCGGTTCGGGTGCAGATTTCTGTTCCCCTGTACCACGCAACTCACTGCGAATGGGCACGGGTCTCGACACAAAGTTTCTGGTTCTTTCTCCCCTCCTTTCCAATAACCTGTGATTCAGTTTAACCACCAAATCGATAAACTCAGCACAATCTGACGGAGGGTTGACCACCTGGGACACCACATCCTTGAGTTCTTCACATAACCCTTGATGGAATAAGGAGGTTCTCTTATCCGCGGGCCAATGCATCTCAGCCACCAATCTATTGAAATTCGACACATAAGTCAGTAGGTCTTGTTTGCCCTGTCTTAATTTCAAGAGCTCAGCGTCGCTGGCTTGCATGAATGCATGTTTAGCAAAAAGACCATGCATCAATTCCTTGAACAAATCATAGTCGTTCAGTACAGGGTCATCACTCTCCACTAAAAGCACAGCCCACGTGGCCGCTGTTCCTACTAAATAAGAAATCACAAAAGCCACCTTAGCGGCATCATTAGGAAAGGCTGTAGGTCTGCATAAAAAATGGAGATGGCATTGATTCATAAAGACCGCGTATTTATTCGAGTCCCCCGAAAAGGGCTCAGGAACTGCTAAAGGAACCGGAGTAGGAGTAGTAACATTAACAGTAAGGGGAGCGGCGCTACTTCCTGCTCCTCTGTCATACTGGAATGTGGCAGGTTGCAGGTCCTGTAACTGTGTCTGTAAAGCCGTAATGGCACCCATTAATTCCTGCATGGAGGGGACCCTCTCATCCTGCTCGTCATCAGTCCTATCAACATTCATCCTCGCTCGGGCAGCGCAACTATTCGTGGGCTTGGTTTTCTGTCAGATGTCACCCACTTGGATCCACGGTGCAGGAGCGACGATATTCCCAAACCTCAACCCCCGCACAGACTGCAGACCGCGATACATATACCACCACGCCCTACAGTCTGGGCCAGGGGAGAGGGAAGGGTAAAAAAGAAACAAAGGGATGAAGAAGGCTTCAATGGACTCGATACGTCTCCAGCTCCCCTTACACCTGAGGTGAAGATAGTCTAAGCCTCCCACCCTGCAGTAGAGAGACAAAAGAAAGGAAGATAATGAGAATCACCCCACGGCCCTCTCTCTCTCTCTCTGCGCATACCATAACAAGATACAACAACAACCCCTTCTTACCTGATGAGGGATTCAACAGTCCTTAACTGGAGACTTCATTTTTTCAGACTTGAATGGAGTCCACTTCGGAAGAAAGTATACTCGAAACGGTGAATATTTACAGGTGATGGAAAAGCAGGGGAAAAAGTCACTGGACTGAAAAAACCCCTTCTTTAGCACAACGTGATACCTAATTCCGTCCCTAAATCCCAGAAAAATGAGTGGCCACCCAACACGCAAAACAAAACACCGACTCACAGCCGGTCCGTGAAAAGCACCTCAACTTCACACAATGAGGCGAATAGGTTCGAAAATACCCGGAAGTAAAACCTCCAGCGTGTTTCTTTCTTCTGCACGCAGCCGCGTACAGACCAACAAAAAATCCCAGATGAGTTAAATCTCCACTCGCTGGAACCAACGCTCCGAAATCCTGAATAATGTCCCGAACCAAACAGTTTTCTTAGCAGCAGAAACGAAGCCTCGTTCTGCTATCCGGAACAGTCCTTTGTCAATCCTTCAACACAGCAGCAAAATCCCAAGGGCGAGTACAAAGGAAGACCCAAACAGGTAAGACAACGTGACCGGTAGCGAAACCAAGCAAAGAACGCCCGGTCTGAATTCACTTTATACCGTCACATGAGCAGGGAAAGAAGGGGAGTGACCAAAGCATGCGCACAGAGAGAGGACTAAGGGTCAGACCTAACTAAATCCCAACAACCACGTGCCCCTGCCGCCTCGAATATGTGGGAATGACGAGCAGGGCAATCAAGACCAGGATAGGGGAACACAAGAGCACAATCAGATGCCAAAGAGCTAGTAGTAAGCTGACGGCTCAATTTTTGGAAAAAGGACACAGGCCTGATGATATCTCATGGACAGTGATAGAGCAGGTATCCAGGGAACATATGCTCTTGGAGAAAGAACAAAGGTGGGTGTTCCGCTTGGACACTAACAACTGCGGCCTTAATGATGATATTCCATGGGGCCAACTCTGACGTTGGGCACGGCCATCCACCACATTAATGATTGCGCCATACACCCACCCCGTGGCATGCCACAGTAACAGTAATCATGATGACACGAGAACGATGATACCTTGAGATCTTAAACTATTAGGCTATCCGTATTATAGTTTCAGCAGATAGAAAAAAACAATAAGAACATGGGCTAATGTGAGACTTAGCATAATATTGACGAACATAGTGCAACATGTCTTGCGGAAGGACCCATGAATAGCTCCCCATTTCTAAACGACAGTGCATAGACTCTGACCACGCTGGGAATATGGATCATGTATTCAATATAACACCTTTCACTTTTAAGAAAGTCCGAGCCCGCCTATCATATTCAGGGAGCCTCCTGGCAGGCTAATTAAAATAAAAAATTAAAAATCACTTCCAAATTAATTTAATATGATGCGGCATGAATGATATGTATTTAGAAAGTACTGCGCAGAATTTCCCAAAAACACGATCAAGAGAAGAAAAAATAGACGACAGACTATAGACCTGCAGTGTCCCGATGGGCGCCGCCATTTTGGGTCAGCTCTCTAGTCTTTTTCAGAGGCAATCATGACTAGGCTTTTCTTCCGGTATAAGAACACAAGCCGAGGCAGGACTCCAGTCACATCCATGGAGCTGCTGAAGGGTATGGAATAAAGCCAGATTAGGCATGCGGTCACGTAAGTAAGACACTGACCATGGGTCTTTAAAAACTTGGTCTTGTGATAGCGGAGGGGTGCGTCTCTGACAGTGAGATTCTGCCGCCCAATAACAGCGTGAGTGACTATGTTTAAACTTTCCTCCATAGTAACCAGTCAACTAATCACCCTAAGACGCAGGCTCATGAGGTCCTATCACCACGCTTCAAATGTATGTATCAATTCTAGCATGCTTGCACATTTGGAGGCATTTGCCATCATTTGTTGTCGCTCGTTTTTAAGATCATTATTTCAACCAGAATGTTTGACTACGGCGTATTTGGGAGCTTATTAGGCTGATGTCTGGGAGGCATTAAGCCATCATTTGCCGTTTTATTCACGAATAATATATCAACCGGCATGTGTGATAAATGACCCACTTATCAGTATGATGAGTGGATGTTTTGTTGTCACGCCGCTAGTGAGACGTTTTTCTTGACTAGACACATGTCCTGGAACTGCAAGGCCCACACCCTTGCTTGTTTAAAAACCCACCATCAGATGGGTCGGTTTGGATTGTGAATATGTGTTTGTGTTTGAAGTGTGTATCACGCTTTGTGTTGAAGTTTTCCAAGGGTTCATACCCTTTGGCCATGATGGCGAATGGCAGTTCATCAGGTCATATACATAATTAATGTTGAGAATACTTTGGGATACTAAGCCACATTGTGACTCACGCAAAAATGAGCCATGTATGAATTGTGCTAGACATATTGTAATTCTACAACCCTGTACCCTTTTTCTCCCTTTTTTCTTTCCACGGAGACCATATTAGGTCATTTTTCATGATAATGGCTCACTAAGGGCCAACTCAAGCCCAGAGGCAAAACCTAGCAGCCGATTTTTGCTGTTAAGTTTTAGGACCATAGGCATTTAACATTTAGTTTAGAATTGAGTATTTTTGTAGGGATCAACAGAGGTCCTGGTGAGTAGGCAGGAGGGGTCTGCCTATGAAACATGTCATGTCGACAAAGTAGACCACACTTGTAATTCTACTTACTAACCCCCTTTTAATGTTCCCAGCTTGCGAAGCCATTAAAATTAATTTTTTCGACTAGCCAGGGAATTTTTACTTTTTTTACACTACCATTCACGTAAATAGGTCCCTAACACATACCACTATCCTCATCACATCACATAGCCTATTGTCAAAAAATATAAGTGCTCCCGCATCACTCGTAGGTTGAAGCCCGCCCCGCCCCGTAGAGGGGCAGGAAGACCCCAATGATGGGAGAATGACACTATGGGATTCATAGTGTGTGAGGGGTATTTTAAAAACACACAGTGCCCTCATTCTGCCACCCTCAGAGAGGCCTAATTTCCACATTGCAGTGTATTCACGAGTTTAGAAAATATACAAAATCATATAAAATTAGTCACCACTCACATTGATAGAATCCCATTGTTTACAAGTCTAGGTCACAGACTAGCCATAAGGGAGGGACTGGAAACCTGGAGCCTGGAACAAAGGGCCAAGAATCCAAGGACAAGGGTACTGGGCCTGGTGAGCCTGCCCAGAGAACTCCAGAGTTGCAGAAGGAATCTAACCCTGATGCGGAGGATCTGGCCTCTGAAGGAGGGACTCCATCCTTGCCAGAGATGTCAGATTTGGCAGAACTGACAGGAGCAGGTGGACCCTTCAGAGAGGAGTTCAGTCAGGGACAGCGTGACTGTTCCACCCTTGAAGGCTTGAGGCAGACTGCTGCCAAGCAAGAGGAGGGGGATGACTGGACACCTGGAGCCTGGAACAAAGGACCAAGAATCCAAGGACAAGGGTACTGGGCCTGGTGAGCCTGCCCAGAGAACTCCAGAGTTGCAGAAGGAATCTAACCCTGATGGGGAGGATCTGGCCTCTGAAGGAGGGACTCCATCCTTGCCAGAGATGTCAGATTTGGCAGAACTGACAGGAGCAGGTGGACCCTTCAGAGAGGAGTTCAGTCAGGGACAGCGTGACTGTTCCACCCTTGAAGGCTTGAGGCAGACTGCTGCCAAGCAAGAGGAGGGGGATGACAGTGGGTTTCACAAACTCTACTGGCAAGATTGACTGTTTTATACTGAGGCCAGAAACCTCAAGGAGAGGGCCCCCAGGAGGTTGATGGTGCCCCCGAATTACAGAGAGTTCATTCTGACTTTGGGTCATGATATCCCATTGGCAGGACATTTGGGACAGACAAAGACATGGAACCGATTGGTGAATCATTTCTACTGGCCCCATTTGCCTGAAAAGGTAAAGGAGTTTTGCAGCTCCTGTGTCACCTGTCAGGCCAGTGGCAAGGCAGGGGCAAGACAAAGGCTTCCCTAATACCACTCCCAGTGGTTGGCGTTCCTTTTGAAAGGGTGGGGATGGACATTGTTGGTCCCCTGACCCACCTACTGCATCAGGGAATAGGTATATCTTAGTGGTAGTTGACCATGCTACTAGGTACCCTGAAGCCATACATCTTAGAACCATTGATGCTCCTGCAGTGGCCAGAGCACTGCTTGGTGTGCTCACCAGAGTGGGTTTTCTAAAATCGGTGGTGTCAGATAGGGGCAAAAACTTCCTGTCCAGTTATCTGACTGCTATGTGGAAAGAGTGTGGTGTCCACCTCAAGTTCACCACCCCCTATCACCCAAAAGCAAATGGTCTTGTTCGGAGATTCAACAAAACCTTGATGGGCATGACAAATGGATTGTCAGAGAAACTCAGGAGGAGATGGGATGTTCTCCTCTCTGTTTGCCTACAGGGAGGTGCCACAGAAAGGGTGTGGTTTCAGACCCTTTGAGTTGGTGTTTGGACACCCTGTGAGGGGGCCATTGAGCCTACTGAGAGAGTCTTTAAAGAAGCATCATAAAGTGGCTCAGAACAATGTGCTTGACTATGTGTAGGCCTGAGATCTACAATGGCAGAGTACATGTACAAGGTAAACAGGAAACTGGAGCCAGCCAGGAGCTCACGAAACACTAGTATGATCAAAAGGCTACTATGCCTGATTATACTCCAGGACAGTTGGTGTGGGTGTTGGAGCCTGTAGCTCCCACCCAGGGCCCTCCATCACAAATGGAGTGGCCCCTATCCAATCTTAGAAAAGAAGGGTGAGGATACCTATTTATTTGACCTTGGCACCCCCAGGAACACTCACCAGGTTCTGCATGCGAATAGATTGAAACCCCACCATGACAGGGCAGACATGACCATGTTACTGGTCACTGATGAGGGTGTGGTGGAGGAAACTGAGCCTGTGCCCGACCTCCTCTCCACTAATGTGCAAGATGGGTCAGTGGAGAAAGTTTTGCTCTCTCTCAAGTTGACAGACCAGCAGCACAGAGACTGTAAGCAAGTGCTGGAGCAGTTTGCTGGTCTGTTCTCTCTGAACCCAGGCATCACTGAGTGGTGTGTGCACCACATTGACACTGGTGACAGCCTACCTGTTAAAAGTAAATTGCACAGGTTGTCTGACCATGTCAGAGGCAATATTAAAGCTAAGGTTGCTAATATGTTGGAATTGGGGGTAATTGAACAATCTGAGAGTCCATGGGCAAGTCCAGTGGTGCTGGTACCTAAACCTAATCCTCAGGGGAGACCCAATGAGTTAAGGTTCTGAGTGGACAACAGAGGTTTGAATGCAGTCACAAAGACTGACGCTCACCCTATACCTAGAGTTGATGAGCTCATTGATAGGTTAGGGGCTGCTAAGTACCTGAGTACATTTGATTTGACTTCAGGTTGCTGGCAGATTGCCCTCATTGATGGAGCAAAGGAGAGGTCAGCATTCTCCACATCAGAGGGACATTATCAGTTCAAGGCAATGCCCTTTGGCTTAAAGAATTCACCTGCCACCTTCCAGAGGTTGGTGAACAGGGTCTTGTCTAGGTTGGAAGAGTGCAGTGCAGATTACCTGGATGATATAGCTGTATACAGTTCTACCTGGGGGATAACTTAAGCCACCGAAGGGAAGTGCTTCCGGCCATGCAGCAGGACGGCCTGACTACTAAGGCAAGCAAGTGCCAAATAGGGCAGAGTTCTGTGGTGTACCTGGGCCACCTGGTAGGTGGGAGCCATGTACAGCCTCTCCAAGTTAAATTCAAACTATTTTGGATCGGACAGCTCCTGTTATCCAGACTCAGGTCAGGGTATTCATTGGACTGACAGGGTACTATAGAAGGTTTGTTCAAAATATTGGGACCATTGTGGGGCCCCTAACAGAACTCAGTACCAAAAAGAGGCCCAAGAAGGTGATTTGGACCCCAGAGTGTCAGAAGGCTTTTGACACTCTGAAAGGTGCCATGTGTTCAGCATCAGTGCTACCAGCCCCTGACTACACTAAGGAATTTGTGGTTCAGACAGATGCTTCAGAGCAAGGGATTGGGGCAGTGTTGTCACAGCTAAATGAATGGGGCCTTGATCAGCCAATTGCCTTTATTAGCAGGAGGTTTCTTTCCAGAGAGCAGAGTTGGAGTGGCATTGAGAGAGATGCTTTTGCTGTGGTGTGGTCTCTGAAAAAGTTGAGACCATATTTGTTTGGGACTCACTTTCATGTTCAAACTGACCGCAGACCTCTCAGATGGCTCATGCAGATGAGAGGGGAGAATCCCAAGCTGTTAAGGTGGTCCATTTCCCTACAGGGATTGGACTTTATAGTGGAACACAGACCTGGGTTTGTAGATGGACTTTCCATGTTTTTCCACTTAGCTGATGAGGACTACTAGGGTGTAGGTTAGTAACCCATCACCTTTCGTTTGGGGGAGGCTATGTTGCAAAGTCATCCTGTGCCCTGGGCACCCCCTAACTTTTTGCTGACTGATACTGGTGGTAAATGACTCTGACTGACCTTGGGCTCTGCCTAACCAGGCCCAGCTACTCAAATTTGACTTTTATGCTAGGAGCACTGTGGAGGGGGGATCTGCAATATTTCCACAGATTCAGAACCCCCGAAGCCTCTGTAGATATAAGGCAAGTACTTATAAAATATGTTTTTGTAAGTCCTGGTGCTGGAAAAATGGCCCAAGTCATTTTTACCATTGCAAGCCCCCTGTTACATAGGTTATCATGATAGGAAGTTATTGATTAATAACTCTTGATAGGAGAGGGCTGGAAATGCCATTCAAAGACTTCCCAGAATGGTATTAATAAGTCCAACAATATCATATTGTTGAATTTCACCTAAAGTGTACATAGAAGAAGTTATAAGACTTTCCTGTTTGTAAGTCCAAATTCAGCCTTCCAGGGATCTGCCCTGATTGGTCATAGTTAAGTGGATTAGCCAGGCTGCCTTGAAGAGGTGATACAGAGCCCCTGGGATTAACTAGCTCTGCTGGCAGGACAGTGTGCTGTTCCATAGGAATGCCAGGCCAGGGGGAGGAGCCGTAAATTATGTTCTACAATTATTGTTCATTTACAACTCTGGACTTCCCACATGAGGCAGATGGTAGGATTAAGGAAGGTATGAGCAGATTAACGATGGAGAGTCTAAGCAAATTAACGATCCGATAGGTGGGTTTAGCCAGCTCTTACCTACTTGCTGGAAAATCAGCCATTATAGATTTGGAGTATTTGATGCACTCTGTGACAAAATAATGCCACACTCTACAGGGTTTGGTCACATATTGGAAGAGTTACCCTGCTCCCATTGGTCAGAAGTAACCTCCTGCTTGACCCAGAGAACTTGGAATAAGTATCTGAGAGGGGCAGAGCCCTACAGATCTGCTGCTTGAAACATACTGATGCAAGAAGTGCCCGGTTGAGAGGTTTTGCTGTGCAAAGATTTCTAAGTCCTGACCTCTGAAGACTGCACCATCTGAAACTACAGCCCTGTGGATTATATTGCTGGAAAAGAACTAAAGAGTGGACCCCCTTGAACGCTACAGGTTAAAAGAGCTCATCAGGGACATCACCAACTAAATCCACACCTTGGAGAACCATCAGTGGATTTGTACGTTTTTTTTTACCAGTGGATTGTGGGAACTTAAGTCCTCAACTTTCAAGGACCATTCTTGGAGCTTCCAGATCCTTGGAGTGAGTTTGAGACACTTTGGGACTCCTTGAGAAACTTCAGGAAGAAGTTCAAGAAGTTTGGAGAACTTTGGAGCAACTTTGAAAAAAGATCCATAGAGGGACTGACTCAATCTGGCCAGCCAGGCCGCCTGCCTTCAACCGCAAGCCGGCTTAGCCAACCAGGTTTGTCCCGATAAAAGATTCACCGCTCCAACTTCCAGAGATTGATCTGGACTAGTAGAAATCTGAAGCTGGTAAACCCCCCCGGATCCGGCTACATGAGGAACACCAAGAGACCCTGCGAGAAAAAGCTCCCAAAATTTTTCTAAGTCTGCTCGTAGAAAAGGTGACCGGAAGCAACCGCGAACGCCAAGCCGCCTGCCTTCCATCCTCGTCACAAGTCAAGCGGGCGAACCCTCACCAAATGCGGACTGGCTGGGAGCTTCGAGTGGCCTCGAGGAGAAAAGCTCCTGAAAAGTTTCTAAGTGTGAAGGTAGAAACTGAGACCTGCCGCGAGGGGCTCCATTGCCCATGGCCTGAAACTTTGACTTTGCCCCAGTCTATCGTGAGCAGGTATCACAATATAGTGCTATCATCTCCGAAGTGCTATTTTTAATAAATCTATGAAAATTCATATCTCCGGTTCCCTACATTGGATGTTTGTTGTTTTGGCGTCATTTTAAAGATAAAAAGATTTCCTATTGTTATAAATTGGTGTTGGATTTCTATAATGTGTTGCGTCTTAATTATTCACTGAATTGGTGTTTTTAAATGCTTTACATACCTGTCTTTGGAGTCAAGCCTGTCTGCTCTCAGCCACGTTACCAAGGGTTGAGCATATGAATAATTTTCTAAGACCAATCCTGAGTCCTATCATGTGTTAGTGGCCTAATTGCCAGTGGCAGACCTATATTTGCCCCTACCAACAACCCACTTTCCAACAATTGGAAACCTGGGTTCTCACCCACTGACCAGCTGCTTTTCCCAGCTCTCTGGGGTCTGTCAGCTTAGAGTCTACTAGATACTAGTGTAACTTCTCTTCAGCAAATGAGTAAAAATGTGTTCCCTCACCAGCAAAATATACAATCCCTCATTGTTACCAACAAACCAGCCTTCCAGTGCCTTCACTGGAGACATCCACAAAGTCTACCCAAGACTTTGCACTCACTTTCTGGGGGACTCTGAACTTCACCCTGTAATGCTCTGGAGTTAGACCAAATCTCTTGACTAAGCATGCCTCCATCTGCTGGTATAATTATGCATCATCCCCTCTCAGGGTCAGGAGCTTATCCTTCACAGCTACTGGAATCAACTCTCACAGGAGTGTACCCCAATACTTCTAAGGGTCCTCTCAAAGGCTGCTAGTCACTTATCAACGTCACCCCCCTCTGTGTTCTTGGGTAATATATCCTTGGTAAGTTTGTTGTCAAATCCACGACCCCTGGACACCTTAATCTCTTCATCTTTTTCACTGCCACCATTTCTCTTTGTCACCTTCTCCTTCTCCCACTTCTTCTGAGCTGGTTCCAGTTGCCTTTGCTCTAAATATATCAAAGCTAGTTGTGCCTCAAGCTGTCTCTCTCCAAGGGACAGAGGTAGTTCCTGAGTAGGGAAACCTGCCCCTCTCCCACCAACTGAAACACATAGCTACCTCTGGAACAAGGGAAGAGGCCTCATCATCACCCTCCTGCTGGGTGACGTTGGGAAGGTCAGCCGTACCACCACTTAAATCTCCTCAGCTACCACAGCCGAAGCCTATAGGACTTAAGCAACAATGCCTTCCTAATCTTGTTGAAAGCAGGCAGGCCCCTAAGCCTACACTGGTCCTTATGCTCAGCCATATTGAGTTTAGCTAGGTCTAGCTCCATGGTTGCCTAGTTTTAGGTCACAACAAGTAGCAACACAGACTAAGAACAATTTTGGAAAAAGCAAAACAATGGATTAAAAACAGTTTTACAAACTCCAAAAATCAAACTCAAACGTTTTGTGCTAAGACAATTTAGAGGATTTTCTAAAATCTTAATTCACTTTACTGAAAGCTGTACTTTTTAAACACAAGTCCTCATCCACACCACTGAAAACAAAATGCTGGAAAGTGCGTTATCAGTAACCCTGGGTGGAGCACATGGAGTTTGACTCTGGGGAATTCCATGCAGTTACCAAAAACTCATCTGAATTCCACAGGTGGGTGGAGTATCTGCTTAATGTTGGGAAACTGACTAAAATGGGAGAAATTAAAAGATGAACTTGATTCGAGTTAATCCTTAAACAAATATAGAGACTATGGGTGGGGGGGTTAGCTGCTGACAATGCCTTAAGCCACGCTTTGTACTGCGAGTACCTCATATGACACTGCTGGATTTTGCATGCATAATTAATGAGGTAGGTTTCTGAGAGCCAGGAGTTTAAAAATTGGATTCAAATTTGGGGAAAGCACCTTGGGACTTCTCTTGGGACCCTCTGGTATGCATCTAGCATCCTGTCCCCCCTGTGGGTTCAAGTGGCACCGCTTCATCGTCTGGCTTGGCTCCTCGACCTCTATGCACTCACGAGCAATTGGGTTTCCCATTATTAGTTTCAAGCGCGGGCTGTTTAACTTGGGCTAGAAAGTTACCTACAAGCTTTTTTTGTGCTGAACTCTCACAGCTGAGGGAACACAGGCATGAACTGAAGTGCGATTACCAGGTAGCTAGCATGCAAAGCCTGCCGAGCCCCCACCCACCTGAAAATGTCAATAAGCATGCATTGCAGAGAGTCACCTGACCAGGCTGCTGATTGCCATGCCCCCCAGCCTTGTAGAATGAAGGTCATTCACCACCAATGCCTTACTTGTGGACCCCTTCCAAACATCAACAATACATGCGTGAGAGGGAAGAGCTATTCTGGGAATTGTAGTACTAATGTCTACAACAATAATGACCTCAGCTTCTCTAGGGTCCATGGGCCAGATGTATCAAGCGTTTTACCATTTACAAATGGGCCAATTCACAGAATTGGCCCATTTGGAAATGGTAAAAAGCAGTTTGGGATGTATCATCTCAAAAGGCATTCGCAAAAAAGGGAATCGCAATTTTTGTGATTACCTATTTTGCGAATGCATTTAAGGAATCACAATTTGTAATTCCTTAAATGCAATGCAGAAAGCGAAAAAAAATTGCGGCCTCGCTTTAAGGAATTGCTAATTACCCCCTTGGTAATTTGCAAATTTCAAGAAAAATGCAAGTTTTTGCATTTTTCTAGGTGCCATGTGGCGTACATACATGCCCTTAGGGCATTTATGTGCACCACATGTGCACACATACATATTTCAGGGGTGCAACAGGGTGTTCATTTGGCACCTCTACACCCTTGAAATTGCATGGGCAATTTGCAAGTATCTATTGGGTACTGGTATATTGCGCATGCAATTTCCATTCAATCCCATGGGCCTCTAGGCCCATAGGAATGAAGGCAAAGCCATTCCTTATTTGCGAGTCGCAATTTGCGAATCGCAAATAGGAATGCGTAGGAATCGCAATTTTATTTGCAAAACCTACATTTAATGCATTTTGCGAGTCCATAATAGGAAATCAGTAAAATTTGCTATTAAGAACTTGCAAAATACAGTATTGATACATCTGGCCCAAAATTTCCCACAAAGCCCAGCGAACAGCAGCGCTCTCTTCGAAAGCCATCTGAAGTAAACACAGTCCATAATGCCCTATTGGTTGCAAATACAAACAAGCTGGCTTATAATATATGTCTTACAACTGCAAAGACTTTGATATCAATGCGCTACAAAAGGGGTGCCTCAATCAAAGATGTATATGGGCAGAGATTCGATATGCAAAATAGCGTGCTTTCCATTCATTAACAAATGTTGAAAAAAACATAAGCAGTGTGTGTACAATTATCTACATTAACTTGTAAATAGTGAAATACATATTCAGAGATGCATCGGACATTTTTTTTGGTTTTGTGTGGTGATTTTATAATTTTTATCTCACTGAAAGTTCAGTTTCTTTGAATATTTCTACATATTTTTCGGAAGATTTGCACTGTCCCTAGTAATGAGCCCAAGCATCGATACCACTGTTACAAGAGCTGGAAAATATGAGGATATGGCGCCCTCATGTGTCTGTTACATTGCTGTTAAGGAAAGTATACAAGTTCAAGTTCAAGTTCATAAGCTTTTATTCGATTTGCACATACAAATCATACAAGCATAATAAAATACATAGTTTTATAATATTGATACACAATAATCGCACGAATAATACAAAGAAGGAGAGGGAGAGTGGGAAACATATGAAAGTGCTAGTGGGCAACAGTTAAAAAACAACTGATTAATACAACGATATAAAACGTTCATATGTGTACAGACAGGAAATCAAAGAATTTGTCATAACGAGAAAGGTTTCCTGGCAGCTGTACATTCCGACATAACAAATCCGGGCCGCTTGGACTTGCATAAAAAGGTAAATTTTGGAGTATAAAAAACGGACCATACAATTCATACTGTAGACATCAACATATAAAAGTTAATCCTAATTTACAAAACTATTATAAAACTTTTATGTACAGACAGGGATGTATACGGTAATAGCAGCACTATACAATTCCTGGCAGCTGTACATCACAGGTACAGACAGGTAGGTATGAAAAGATTTACAAGACTATACTTTTCCTGGCAGCTGTACATTTCAAAATATAAGTGGCCAAAAAGAAACAAATATTCACGTTCTCCAAAGAGGATAGTAATGTCAGTGCAGCCTTTGTGGAACGAGTATTGTACTTAATAAAAATGGGCTTGAGGTATTTTACCCTAAGAAAGTGAAAAAATCTACAAAAAAGTAAAAAATGGCAACAACTCTGGCGTGAAATATTGTCACACGGGCAGGGTGACTCAGATCTAACTTTCTGGTTTGGGAACGCAACAGATGGTGAACGATACCCAGTCTGACACGAGTTAATACAAATTGATGCGATGGACGGGTCACGTTCACAAGGTAAGGTTTGAAGCCCCGGAGTTAGTTTCAGGTCCTTATAGAACTTAACGGTGGCTAGCTTACCATATACTTTATCTCGCTCTGCCTTTTTAAAGTTTAAGAACGATAACTTGATTTCTTTCTTAGAAATAGAAACTGCCTGCTCGGGATCAAGTAACACATCAATGTTAAATAAAAAGTGATACCAGAAGTGAATGTATCTCAACCACTGTATACGTGATGAATGGTCCAAACCTATACAATCAAGGATAATATCTTGAGTGAATCGAGTCTCTGGCTTAGCCCAAATAGAACGCCACAGTAAAAGTGGCCGAACGGCTGCTAAGTCAGATATAAACTCGATCCCAACCTCATCATGGATCAATTGAACAGAGGCGGAAGGAGGGACACATAACAATCTCTTTAAAAACTTATTTTCATCCAATTGGAGGGATGGGCCTTCATTGTGGCCCCATACACCAGCCCCATACAGTACAGAAGAGACACAACGAACATTATATATGTTAATCATATCTGGAATGCTTCTTGATCCAAGTTTAGTTGCAAATCGAAATATGCTGCTGGTGGTCCGCAGCATTTTCAATCTGATGGTATCAAATTCAGAAATCCAAGCCCCACTGCTGTTATATGTGATTCCCAGATAACAAAAAGTTTTGACTTGTGTCATTTTATCTTTATCCAGGAAGAAAGTAGACTTCGTCTTTTTTGCTGCCTGGCCGCATGACATAACCTACGTCTTGGATTTATTCACACAGAGCCTTCTGTTTTGAATAAACAGCATAAAGCTGTCAATTAGACGCTGGAGGCCAATCTGTGTGCGAGATAAAAGAACAGCGTCATCCGCATAAAGTAAAAGTGGGACAGGTTTCCCTCCAATCAAAGGGGCATCTGCTGGAGTATCAACCAAGATGCGGTCAACACCATTGATAAACAGGGAGAATAAAAGAGGGGCCAAAACACATCCCTGGCGGATGCCCCGTGAGACTTTGAAAAAAGGGGTACATTCGCCTAGGGTGCCGTAGCGGACTTTACAGGAAAGTTTTTCATAAAGTCTAGCTAAAAAATGGACAATTTCCCTCGGTGCCCCAGATTCTAGCAAAACCTCCCAAAGAATAACATGATTAACTAAATCAAATGCGTTGCTCAAATCAGCAAAGCATAAAAAAAGGTTGCCATTTTTGGCCACAGTGTATTTGTTAATTAAAAGGTCCAGATTTACACATTGTTCCAAGGTGCCCATGCCTTTCCGGAAACCATATTGAACTCTAGTTAAAATGTTCGATTCAGTTGCCCAGGTTTCTAACCTTTTAAGCAGAATCCTACTCATAACCTTTACTGAGGCATCCAACAAAGAAATCGGTCGATAGTTAGAGGCCTCAGATTTGCTACCTTTCTTGTGTAAGGGAATAATAACCGATTGGCCCCAAGAGGGAGGGAAGTTATCTTCTGCCGCACAATTAAAGGTCCTCACCAGAATGGGGACCCACAAAAACGGTTCATCTTTTAATAGATCAAGCAGGACCCCATCAGGGCCTGGAGCTTTTCCCCCTTTACTATTGGAAAGCCCTTCGTGGCGTTCTTCTAGTGTTACTTCCAAAGGGAGGCGTGGCCAACATGTACTCTCAGGAGACGGTACCTCAAGGGGTAACCCTTCTGGGTTGAAGATGTTGGAAAAGTGAGTAATCCAGTCGTTGCATGCAACATAAGATGTTAATTCCGGAATGCCGTCTTTGTTGAGAAAAGGACTGTTAATCGTTTCCCAATATAGTTTGCAGTTTTTAGTCTCGGCTGCTTCCTTTAGCTTGTCCCAAGCCTCACTCTGTAAGACCTTTTTCCTGTTGTTAATTACCATTTTGTAGTTGGATCTAAGGTGCTTTATTCCCTCCCTATCGCGTGGTTTGGAACCTAATGCCTTCTTAAGTTCCCGGAGGGCAAGTATACAGGGTTTGTCAAACCACCCCTGCATCAGACCTCTGTTAGATGCCGGGGCCCTAGTAAAAATACCTTCAATAGTACTATTGATGGTAATAAAATGTGACAATAGGGAACCAGGGTTAATTTCATTGTTTAGACAGGAACTAATTTGAGTTTTACAGCTAGTTATAACCTCCTTCTGTTTGGCCTTAGAGTTGGATCCAGACCATCTGATCCTTAGACCATTCGGTCTGATGGGTACTAGGTCTGTAGAACACTGTTCACCTAACACTGATAAAGTACCATGCCCTAGGAGGGTAATACAAATACTGTTATGGTCACTGAGACTTTCTTCTTTAACATATAAATTGGAAAAGTCTCCACTGCTAGACAACATAATATGGTCTATAAATGAAACCGCATCCCTTCCAGTAAAGGTAGGGCACGTAACTGCCTGGATGTTTTTATTACAGTTTAACAGGGTCAGGTCTAGCATAGTTAACATATTGTTTAATGTAGAGCCATAATTACAGTGTGGAAAGTGGAGGAAATCCTCCCTCTCTCCCGGTCCCCCCCATTGGTTAAACATAGCTGTTCCAAGACCACAGGGGTTCCCATTGGATAAATAACAAGGCTGTAGGTTAAAGTCCCCTGCCCAAATAACCTCCACCTTTCTTTTCGAGATTCCCATGACCCTAACAATTTCTTTTTCAAGAGGTAATAGGATATCTCCTCTGGAGGCATCAAAAATATTGTTGTAAAAGTTTACTATAACTAGATCAATACCTTTTCTGCACTCAACCCTCACTACCTGACTATGGGTGCCAACTGTCATACTGCTTCTAACTATACAATTACTCAACTTGTTAGACAGGAGCAACAGAAGGCCTCCCTTGGCCCTGCCTGAGCTGGATTTAGTAGCTTTAAGGCAATGCGAAGAATAACCTTCAATATTAATATGATCCACACACCAGGTTTCCTGGAGGAGGATTAAATCAAATCCCTCCCCAATAAACCTGGACCAGAAGGGTGAGTCTATTTTTCTGGCAATGCCAGCGATGTTCCAGGAAATAAGGGTAAGACCGACAGGCTTACTTGTGTCAACAGTAGCCGTCTCCGGCTGGGTAACACAAGATAAGGTTGGACCAACCTCCTGGATGCTCACAACTGAGCCTGGACTTGGAGCGACAATAGATATACTCACATCGGGAGGTTTATGATGAGCTTCAATACAAGAATGAGCAATTGGAGTGATACTAGTGGAGTTGTATAATGGGGAGGAATTTATGGGGCTTCCCTCTTTTTCCATAACATGTCGTCTACCCTCCAGATCAGCAATCGGTATGCAGGCCGGCGTACAGAATACTAAAGCTCTATCATTAGCGGATGACTTACAATCATGGGGCAACCCAAGCTGCTTGGAGAAAAACTGACTAGGGGATAATGGAGCACTATGTCAGTCGACCATCTCCAGGCAATCATACCTGTTGCTAGTGTGGATGCCTTGCCATCCATTCCCCATAGGTTGGCCTTTATTGGGATACCAGGGTCGCGATGGCCAGTCCCTATTCCTGTTCTTTTGTGTCAACCAGGGGCCTCCATAATTCCAAGGTTGTTCATGAGGGATAACCCAATTGGGAGCTAATATTGGAGCATGAAAATTTAGTACTGGTGGATAGAAAAACGAGAGCCTCTGAGTATCAATTCCTCCTTTCTTCTCCAGGTCTGGCCAAGAACAGATATGACCCTGTAGCGGTTGTGTAAACTGTGCAAGCATCATCAAAGGGAGTAAAATCGTAGTTAACGACAGATCTGTAAATATAAAAAGTTTCATAAACTGCAGGACTAAAAATGCCATTTACTTAATCCAATGCCCCTGCCAGAAATCTTATGTGGGTGAGACATCCAGGGAAATTAGGCTTCGCCTAAATGAACATCGTTCTGCTCTTAGAACGAAGAAAACTGGAGCGCCCCTCACTGAACATTGGAGGGTAGCCGGTCACGGCATTGATGATCTGAAGTGGTGTGGACTAGAGAGGGTAACTATGAGCAAAAGAGGAGGTAACTGCAATGACAAGAGAAAGAAAAGGGAACAATTTTATATGTCTACCCTTAACAGTGTTAGAAGTGGGCTTAACTCAAGAGAGGATTGGGAGAAAATTATAAGGTGAGCTCTTCCATAGACACCTACGTTTGGGAATCAGTGAAACCACAGCAACTAATATCTAAAATTATATTCGAATAAAAAAGTTAAAATGATGATAGGGAGAGATAGATAATATCGCACAGTAGATAATGTTGAACTAGCGCTACTGTGTTAGAATAGTACTTGTTAAAATATTCATAACGCGGGAAATCATGAAGTGAGGATTATTAATATCCCTCCCTGGGAGTATCGAATTTAAGATATTTAATAGTGATACGTTGATACCTCACGGGACTTAATCATATTCCCTCTGTATATAGACGGACTAAACAATGAATAAAAATTGAATATTGCTGTGAAATTAAATATGGCCTAAATACTCGTGAACAAAGAGCCCCTGAATACTCTATGTATTTTACGGCGGTCTAATCTTATATGGCATAACCTCTTTAAAATACACCATTTGTTTGAGCCCCGGTGCGGTCGTATTATGCCGGGAGAGTGGAGAATGACTAGCGCATCCACTTGAGAATGCGGAGGGTCATTATCCCGTATTCAGGATAATTGAAGTAGCAGGCGCGGGTGGTACAAATAAGCAGTATACACCACGATAGGGGCACATCAATAGTGTGTACCCTTTACAATCTATAACCCACAGGTCATGAACTTATTGGGATCGCATAGAGTTAATAAAATACAAACATCCCTAGAGAAACATAGTGAGCCTCTTAACCAATGAGTTCTCATTATGATAATCGTATATAACGAATACGCGGGGACATAGATCAATCTACAATCCCATAGAAACGCATTTAGTTTTTTAACCAATGTGCACGAACGATGTAAACGGCCTCAACCAATGGGCGGGGAAGAACGAATAAACGATAGTGACGCGGGAGCCCTAACAACAGTATCTAAAACAACCAACTCTTCGTCTTTTTGGGAAAAGCGAAAAGCATGCCCTATTAGAACACGGAGGACATATTGAGCCCGTTGATCAATGAGTTCGGACTACGGAAACCGCTCATAAATAAACACACGGGCACATAGATCTATCTATAATTTCCATAGCAACGCATGTAGTTGTTTTGACCAATAACGTACTAACGATGGAAATGCCCTTAACCAATGGGAGGGTAAGAACGAATAAACTACAATGACGCGGGAGCTCTAACAACAGTATCCAAAACAACTGACTTTTCGGCCTATCAGGGCAAGCGAAAAGCGCGCCCAATTAGAACACGGCTTACATTTAAATTCAGGGAAGCAGGCGGTATTCATTCATTTCACTTTCGGAAATCGACCGGAGGTGACGAAGGTGACGGGCTGCCAGGATATAGGAGCAGGGAGGCCGATTTTAACTAAAAAGGTAATAAGGAGAGTAACAATAGTAACGAAATTTAGGGAATATGTCCTGAAGAGGGGACCCTTTGCTTAGTGTATAGATTGATATGGGCACAAAAACAGTAAACATTAATATAACGCACTGAGTCCTCAAGGGTGGTTGAGTAAAGTAAATAGAGTATATCTGAGATACAGAAAGTTAATAACGTAAGGAAAATCCACAGCAGTTAGTATAAAAAATTAAAATACAAGAAGATGATCTTATCATTAATACTTGAACTATATATTCACAGAGAACTACATAGTCACGTGATCATTCTCAAGTCAAGTGACATGTGACACGCGTTTCTTTGATCATACTGAAGAGGATCAAGATAACAGCGATGTTTGAATCCATATTTATCTGGTAAGGGACATGATGTGAGTGAAGTGGATCAAAGTGTACAATTAAATACCGAACAAGTGTAAGAGTGGTCATTTAAATTTTACAGGTAAAGAACCGCCTCATTGATAATCACTACGGTGGCTCCTCCTGGCAGCAATACCCAACAAGAATAGAACAGACCAACAGGTATATGGTTAATTGCTCTAACATCTTGAATAACAGATGGAGGAGAATTTACGTAATTATAAGTTCTAAGGGTAAAACTTATGTTCCTAGGTCCAGACACACGGCCTGAAGCCCGCCTATCAATACAGATGGTTTTATAATGAACATTGGTCCAATACCCAAATCAAAGAGGTATGGAACGATGACAAAGTTTATCTGGGAATTAATAACAACCAGTAACAACGTCAGCAAACATATATAAGGAAAGCTGACTAAAAATAAATGTCTTTTGTGTTTAGATGTATCACACCTGTTAATTGAATAAGGCAGTTGGTGTTCTCTTCCCCCTGGGATAGTCAGTACCCTCCAGCAGAGCCATTTTTACTTTTCTGGAACAAGGTAGGCTTATCTTAGAGGATGTCTCCATAAGGAAATTAACAGCAGTGGAATATTATATTCCAAGGGAAAGGCAAACAAAGTTGCAGGTTTATGTAATGTATAACAAACGAGTATATGTTGATGACCCTAATGGGAATATGATTAAGACATGTAAAGAACAGTGTTGAAATGTAAAAAATGATGGGCTAACATGTCTGGGTAAACGGGGGGAAAAAAAAGCTAATGCAACTAAGACTAGATGCTTAAGGGCAATATCTAAATCGGTGACAGTGTTGGATTATGATGTAGCAATGTGACAAATGATGGTAATTCTGTGTTTCTTAACTGTCTAGAATCAGTCCTGAAGAAGGTGTTCAAAGAAAAAACCGAAACGCCGCGTCGACTTTTGTGATTCTTTTCGCTTTTTAATTATGTTGTATAAAAGTCAAAAACTTTTAATATGAGAAAACATTGCCCGAATTGATCATGGTTTTTTAATTTTGTTTTTTAATTGTGTACATATATTGCAATTGATTGTGTAAATTGTTTTTGTGAATAAATAATTCTTTGAAACGAGAGTTTTGCCAAACATGTGTCACTATTTGCCCTAAATGTGTTTATAGCCCTAATATTCTGTATTGTGATATGCCCCAGATATTTTTTTGCAGTTGAATACACACCGATGATCATTTGTCCCCTATGTCCTGTTATTTCTTTGCCTTTCCCGCCTATGTAACAAGCATGCTGTTTAGAGTTATATACCCATAGTAGTGATACTGTACCTGGATATACTATCGGATGTCCATAGTTTAACTGGGACGCTTCTGCTTTTGACATTAATCTCTTCCCCCCAGTCCCTTATAAGCCTGTGTGGGGTCCTCCTTCTTTTTTAGACAAGAACAGATATGATTCACTGAGGATGCATCTACACAAGTGACAATGACGCAATCCCCCTGAATACTCTTAGGACTCGCCCCCACCCATGGAACCCTACGAGCAGAGGATATTCTACAAGTATCAGCAGGCTGTAGTGGCCTGTTAATGCTAAGCCATTGAAGGATTTTATTCAAAAGGGACCAGGAAGGTTCATCGGTACCTGCTGGGAGTTCCGGGACTCCCGTTAAGATTACCGTGAATGGAGAAACCTCCGGTGGAAGATGTACCGGACGTTTAGGCCTGGGCCCCCTCTTGGCATCTCTGTGATGTAGTTTTTGAGTGACCACGGGTTTGTCTTGGGACGACTGCAGTGACCCCTGTGCTGTGGTGGCATTAGCATCAGGGGGTATAGCTGCAAGGGAAGGTCGAATAGGGTTTTGTTGGCTTATAGTATGTGATTGGGATGTAGGCTGTGGTATCAGTGTAGCATTAGATTTAGAAGGTACACACTTATTCGGGGCAGGGACTAAGGTAGTGGTTGTAAACTCATTGGTCTTTGCCTGTGCTATGGGTGGGGCCAGCGGTCTGGTTGAATTAACTGGAGTAGACCCTAGGCTAGTTGTAGATGGTACCCCTCCTGTTTTAGTGATACCCACCTGATTGGGTATTTTAGAGAGGAGGATGGCAAGTTGCTTTTCTATTGCCATGATGCTCCTCTCTAAAGGTTGACGATGATGTTTTAATAAATCCCCAATACTAGCAAGAAGTTGTGATGTATCACTGTCTGGCGGGCTAGATTCTCCTTCCAGAACATTAACCAAATTAGAACCTTGTACAGTAGGTAGGTCCAATACTACAAAGTTATTACTATGGGAGACAGATTTAGATGGTGGGACACTAGGCCCATTGTTGGTGCTAATAATGTTGGGGTTTGAATTAGTACTCCCCTTCTTATACTCGTCCGGCTGCTTCGGGACAGCACCTTCTCTGACCCCTCTTAGCTTATTGGCCTGTGCTAGATCCTGAGCCGGATCTTCAGATAGAATCTGCTCAAGATCAGGGGTTGTCTCAAGGTTCTCCGTTAGGTCCATTTCTGATGATAAGTTGGTTGCTGATAAGTCTACTGCACTAGGGATGGAATGTACTTGTGCAGTAGTACCAGATTGTATTAAAATAGGAATTGGGGTGACGGATGGCAATGGTGTTAAAGCAGTCGCTATAAGGCCCAGAGAGGATCTCCGGGCTATCGCAAGGTCCTGTGAGACCCTTCGTTCTAATACAGCGATATTCTGGTTAATGGCCTCAGTTGTTTTAGAGATGAATAAATCAATAGGGCCAGTAAATGAAGCAGCTTTGGAGGCAGTTTTACTTCTTGTACCCCTAGTCATGATTATAACAATTTGAATTTCCCAGATGGACAGTAAAATGACCAAAGGCAATAAATGAAGAACAGTACCTTGGGGGCACAGCCCGGGGGATGAAATATAATGTAAGGGGGGTGGCCCAGCCCAGCCTGGTTCGGGCTGGAACGGGCTGAAACGGGCCCGCCCTTGGCCCGGGCTTCGCCCGGCGTCCCGCGAGATGGGGGTGACTGTGTACTTAAGCGCCTCCTGGCGCGCGATTGACGCGATTAGCGCCGCTAAGGATGCTGGGTAGTGTAGTTTGTTCAACCTCCACCGCGCTCCGCTCGGCTGCCACACCCCGAGGTGGAGCAGGGGTCGGCGGCGGGAGGCGGGAGGGCAAAGGCACCAGGCACAGCTGTAACGAATGTCCTTAGAAGCGGCAACGGGTCCAGATAGCAGCAGTTCTATTTGGCAATGGTTCCCCCCCTCGACCGGGGTGACTGTGTACTTAAGCGCCTCCTGGCGCGCGATTGACGCGATTAGCGCCGCTAAGGATGCTGGGTAGTGTAGTTTGTTCAACCTCCACCGCGCTCCGCTCGGCTGCCACACCCCGAGGTGGAGCAGGGGTCGGCGGCGGGAGGCGGGAGGGCAAAGGCACCAGGCACAGCTGTAACGAATGTCCTTAGAAGCGGCAAAGGGTCCAGATAGCAGCAGTTCTATTTGGCAATGGTTCCCCCCTCGACTGGGGTGACTGTGTACTTAAGCGCCTCCTGGCGCGCGATTGACGCGATTAGCGCCGCTAAGGATGCTGGGTAGTGTAGTTTGTTCAACCTCCACCGCGCTCCGCTCGGCTGCCACACCCCGAGGTGGAGCAGGGGTCGGCGGCGGGAGGCCAAAGGCACCAGGCACAGCTGTAACGAATGTCCTTAGAAGCGGCAAAGGGTCCAGATAGCAGCAGTTCTATTTGGCATGTATACATGTAAAGACAATTAGTACAGTGTAAAAATTAAGGGTGATGATGAAGAACGAGCTTGTAAACTCTGCTCTGCCTACGGATATTAATTTAATTTAATTTAATTTAATTGTGGGTTTATATAGCGCTAGAATCAACTCCCGGAGGAGTATCTCCGCGCTTCAACCGCTGGGGAACCCGTCCTGGCTCACCCTGAGAGATGGTCCCTAATGGGTATCTCTAAGGTGCGGCCAAGCATCCCCGGCGGTCTGGGGGGCCGTTGTGAAGATGAGGCAAGCTAATGCCCAGAGTTGCCGAGTGTGGTCCCTGACTGGAGTAGGCACCGAGGCGAGAATTATCGAGCCCGCTGACCCTGGTCCACGACCCTGCCGCGTCGGGAATCGAACCCTGGTCCCGGGCCGTCCTCTGCTTACGGGTCTGCCGCCTCTAACCAGTGAGCCACACCACTCCATATTAGAGGTTTGTCAAACTTTGCATTCCAAGTGAAATGCGTTGCAGAAAAACTCCGCAAACTCCGCTGGCGGAGTGTAGCGCCCAGACTTAGGGGTCCATTATGATGTCGGGCGGATTTCCACCGCCAGGTTGGCGGTGGCTACCGCCAGCCTGGCGGAGGAAATCTGCCCGACATCATCAGCACAATTCCCCTCCGCCATATTAGGATGGCGGAGGGGACCGTGGCGGTGCGAAACACCGCCGCCTGTTTTCCGCCCCGGTCGCCTAGCGGCCGGGGCGGAAAACCTGTAACATGGTGGCGGTGTCTTGTAGACACCGCCCGCCATATTACAATGTGCATTTCACTTTGCATTTCCGTGGCGGCAATGCCGCCACGGAAAGGCATGCGGAGACTCCCTGCGGGGGCCCGTTGCGGGCCCCCTGGGAGTCGTGGCTTGGGGGTTGCACATGGGGGGTACCTATGGTACCCCCCCACATTTCAAAGTGCAACATGGCAGGCACCGTGCGGTGCCTGTCATGTTGCACTTTGAAAAGAAAACGTGCACTTTTAACATCCAGGATGCGCCCGCTTGTGTGGCGGGCGCATCCTAATGCCCTGATCGGGACCCCCGCCCTTATGGCGGGCGGTCCCGAGTCCCGATGTGATGGCGGGCGGACTAAGTCCGCCCGTCATCATAATGGACCCCATAGTTATCAGTAGTGGTAAATATATATCTGTCACTGGCAATAAGGGCATTAACACACTCTAGGGCTCAGAATATTTCTCAGAACATTATTCCCAAGCTCAACCCTTGATAGCTTGGCTGTGAGTAGGCAAGCTTAAATTCAGAGGCAGGTATGCAAAGCATTTACAAATAAAAAATCAGTAAATAATGAAGACACAACAAACAATAAATATCCAACATCAATTTATATAAATAAGAAATATTTACATCTTTAAAATGACATAAAAATGAAAACAATTCAAGGTAGGGAACCGGAGATATGAATTTTCAAAGACTTAGCATTATAAAGCAAATCAAAACATAAAGCGCCTATTGGGAAAACTGGCTGTGCTAGACTGGAGCAAAGCCAAAGTTGCAGTCGAACCACAATGGGGCCTGCATGGCTACCCCTCGTGGTAGGCGTCTGTCAAAGTTTTTACCGTCTGATTTAGACATTTTCCTGGAGGATCTTCTGCTGAGGTCACTTAATGCTCTCCACCAGTACAGATTCGGTGAGCCCTCGAAGCCCACCCACCCCCACGGACCACGCATGTAACCTTGGAATCATTCTGGACTCTGAGCTCACAATGGACCACCAGATCAACTCCTTCGCATCCTCCTGCTTTCACACCCTCCACCTCCTACTTAAGGCCTTCAAATGGATCCCCCTTGAGCACAGAAAGACCGTCACTCACACCTTCGACACCAGCAGACTCGACTACGGCAACACACTCTACGCCGGAATAAACAAACACCTCACCTGCAAGCTAGAAAACATCCAGAACACCGCAGCAAGACTGGTCCACAACCTGCCAAGACAATGCCATATCTCCCAGCACCTGCGCACACCCCACTTGCTCTCCATCAAGGCTAGAATCACCTTTAAGATTCTCACCCACGCAAATAAATCCGTCCACAACACCGGACCAGCATACCTGATCAACTGACTCAAATTCCACACATCTCAAATGACCCTAGCAGCCCAGATCCCCTACACCATGGTCCCCCGCACCAGAAAGACCAGCTCGGGAGGCCGCTAATTCTCCTTCCTCGTGGCTAGAGTCTGGAACGCCCTACCGCTCTACCTCAGACAGACAACATCAGTCCCAATCGTCACGAGAAACCTCAAAACTTGCTCTTCGACAGACCCCTTTCTTGATCGACTGTAACCTGCACCCACCCCCAGCGCCTTGAGACCCTTACGGTTGAGTAGTCATATATAACAAACACGTGATTGATTGATTGATTAATCTGTTTTACGATGCCTCCTTAGTCTGGCCAGTGTGTCTGTTTAGTACACGCAAAAGGGAGGGGTGAGGGTAACGGACTCACTACTCCAAACCCCGAGTCAATACTGTTAACACCAAAAGGAGTAGGGAGCAGTAAAAAGTCGGTGTTTTGTCGGGAAATGTGTTGTGTGTCTTAATACTGCCCTCACTCACACAATTAATTGCTTCTTCTTATTAGTTGCTCGCATGCTGCCTACGTGTAGGTCTGCAGCAGAGCAGCCAGGCAGTATTTGCCACACTTTATCAACAAAAGGGGGGAACCATAAGCGGACGATATTTAACAGGGTCCAGTGTACATGTCCGGAAGACTAGTAGCACAAGAGGGGTACAAAGTTCCCCAGGGAGAGTGTGCAAAGCAAGTGTGCGTGTAGCGTAGAAGAAGGTAAAAAGGGAGGGGGGATTCCCTTTTTGGAACTAAAACCCTCACACACCTAGCAAGCTAGATGTCATGCTTCATCATATGGGTTCAGCTCCTCGTCAGACTGGCGCTGCAATGTCTGACGGGCACCAGTAAAGGGGCTCTTTATCGGAGATCTTTTGTTTCAACCATATGGTGCATGCGGGTGAGAGGGCGAGTGAAAGGGTGAAGTCGTGAAGTAGTGGTGAATTAAAAAAGGTGGGTCAGTCCACCAGGAACTTTATTAGCGTGGCTGACTCCCTTGATTAAAATAGGTGGGAGGCGAGATATGTGCTGAGAAGGTACACAGCAGAATATCTGCTACCCTCTGGTCAGGTCAGCATGTTTCTTGCCGACATGGCAATTCTTGAGGACCTAAGTGCTCAGTACTACACAGTGAACAATTAATTAAATGTGAATTACAACCTTCTTCCTTGAGGTCAATAAGTAAGCAGGCCGGCAGGTCCTGCTATTGCGATGTGACCTAAAGGGAAAATACACAACAAAGGGGTATGATCAATGCTGTGTTCCATTACTTCCTTGGTCAAATGTGTTCTACGCTATAAAAGCACACTAGTCAAATTAAGACCAATAACAAACAACAAATACATGGTGACAGGAGACCCACAATCATGGGTGTGAAAATAGCTATGTTAAAAAGGCGAAAGCGCCAGAACTCATGAAGAAAGGGTGAGGCAGACAGGGGCTTACCCTAAGTGATTTCCTAAGGTGCCTCGCAGTCTGCTCCCGTGGGAGCTGCACACATGAGTCAGGTACCTAATGGAGAGTGAAGACGTGCAGTAGAAGTGTCTGCCTGGAGACCAAATCGCACATAAGATTCAAGGTGAGCTGATGGCAATTAGCCCGTAGGTTGTCACTCTAGGAGGTGACTACCTCAAGTATAGTCCAAGGCCACACCTGCGTGGTGAGCGTCATCGCCTGGTGGTAACACACGGGTCGGGGGGGTAGTGTCTCACCCGTGGGAGCCGCTGGTACACTGAGTTGGCCCGACACATCACCGAACCCCCACATGTAGAAGACAGTGGAGGGCGGGACAAGCCAGGACCGTACCCACGCACAGGCAACACCCAGCTTGCATGGCAACTACGCCCACCAGGGACCGCGCTTGGGACACAGGGCCCACGTACTCAGTAGCGCCGGCAGGTAGAGGCTATCACTGAGGTAGAGCGCACCGCGCACGGAGTGTCGCCTGCATGGTACCAGGATAAAACCTGTGGAAGCTCCGAAAAAACATTTACCCAGTCGATGTGCGGTCCTATCCGTAAACACCTACCCCCACAGAGTCTGGTCAGGACGTTGGAGCGACTGGTAGCATACACGGGGGCGCCAGTTGTTTATGTAGTGTCCGCACTTCCGTCCTGCCCTGGTCGAGTGGGGGGGGGCGGGGCCAATGTGGATAAATACTGCGCATGCGCCTGGCAAGTGCAGCGGAATGGAACAACCCCCAAGTTCAGCCCCAGCATCCTGAGGCTAATTACGACGGCCATCTTGGGTGTAATAGATATAAACGGGAATATGAGTGCCGAATAAGTGTCCAAGGAGAAATTCGCTCACGAATGAGTGAGCGAGCCAAGGATTGGCAATAACGGGCCCAAGGGATTGATTAATTCAGGAACAATGGTGGCCTGTTCGGATCACTGACTAAATATCGACGGACACAATATAGACTACCCAAAATATCGAAGCCAAAATATCGACGGCCAAAATATCGAATTCCTATCTACAAACAGGTAAGTACCAAAATATTGAGTCCAAAATATTGTTTATATATATATACATTGTAAAAATATCGAATTTGTTAAAAATAATGAAGAATAAAAAAATTATTAAAAATAAATAGCTAAACTATACTTTAAAGTACTTAAATTACCTAAAAATTATTAAATAATTAATTTAACTTATAAAAAAAATACAACCATATCTGTTGAAACATATATATATATATAAACATAATATTAATAAAAAATACACAATATTATTACCGTAGGATAGCGTAGGGGTAAAAATTACTATTCCCACTCCTGGAAGTGCAACAGTAGGGAAAGTGTTGGATAGCGTAGGGGTAAAAATGACCATTCCCACTCCAGAGAGTGCAACAGTAGGGAAGGCGTTGGATAGCGTAGGGGTAAAAATTACTATTCCCACTCCGGAAAGTGCAACAGTAGGGAAAGCGTTGGATAGCGTAGGGGTAAAAATTACTATTCCCACTCCAGAGAGTGCAACAGTAGGGAAAGCGTTGGATAGCGTAGGGGTAAAAATTACTATTCCCACTCCAGCGAGTGCAACAGTAGAGAAAGCGTTGCATAGCGTAGGGGTAAAAATTACTATTCCAACTCCAGAGAGTGCAACAGAAGGGAAGGCGTTGGATAGCATAGGGGTAAAAATTACTATTCCCACTCCAGAGAGTGCAACAGTAGGGAAAGCGTTGGATAGCGTAGGGGTAAAAATTACTATTCCCACTCCAGAGAGTGCAACAGTAGGGAAAGCGTTGGGTAGCTTAGGGGTAAAAATTACTATTCCCACTCCAGCGAGTGCAACAGTAGAGAAAGCTTTGGATAGCGTAGGGGTAAAAATGACTATTCCAACTCCAGAGAGTGCAACAGTAGGGAAGGCGTTGGATAGCGTAGGGGTAAAAATTACTATTCCCACTCCAGAGAGTGCAACTTTAGAGAAAGCGTTGGATAGCGTAAGGGTAAAAATTACTATTCCCACTCCAGAGAGTGGAACAGTAGGGAAAGCGTTGGATAGCATAGGGGTGAATTTTAATATCCCCACTCTAGTGTAAATAAATTAATATAAATCACATAATTATAAATTAATCAATTAATACATTTTAATTACCATTTAAGAATTAGTTAATTACCAATTAAAAATGTATTATCAATTTATTTTAAATAAATACCAATTAATTAATTAATTAACATGTTTAATTAATTATATTAAATTACTTCCCACCCTATTCCTCTATAAACCCACAACCTGCTACTAAAAATAAAATAATATTATTCACAAAATTATCAATTAATCAATTAATAAAAAATAATTATCATTTAACAATTAATTAATTACCAATTACAAATTAATTGACAATTTATTCAAAATAAATACCAATTAATTAATTAACATATTTAATTAATCAAAATTAAATTACTTCCCACCCTATTCCCCTATAAACCCACAACCTGCTACTAAAAATAAAATTATATTATTCACATAATTATCAAACAATCAATTAATAAAAAATAATTATCATTTAAAAATTAATTAATTACCAATTAAAAATATTGACAATATACCAAAAAAATACCAATTAATTAATTAATTAACATATTTAATTAATTATAATTAAATTACTTCCCACCCTATTCCCCTATAAACCTACAACCCGCTACAGAAAATAAAATAATATTATTCACATAATTGTCAATTAAAGAATTAATAAAAATTAATGATCAATTAACAATTAATTAATCATCAATTAAAAATTAATTAACAATTAATTAACCATTAATTCAGAAAAAATAACAATGAATAAATTAACATATTTAATTAATTATAATATAATTACTTCCCACCCTATTCCCCTATAAACCCACAACTCGCTACAGAATTAAATTAGGCAAAAATTAAATAACATAAAATTAATTACTTGCAATACATTACAAATAAATATTCACTTTTCACACATAAACTAACATATAAAACAGTTTAAAAAATTCAATATTATTAAAAAGTCGATATTTTTAATCAACTATATTATGTTCTTCGATATTTTGATTGTCTATATTTTTTAATTTGATATTAAAGTACTTACCTTCAAAACGATATTTTGGATGTCTATATTCTGTCCAGTCGATATTTTGTCCATTCTATATTTTGGACTCGATATTTAGGTTCCTCGATATTTTGGAATCAATATTTAGACCATTTACCGGCCTGTTCGCAGCCCATTGAAATGTGGGGTTAAATTAAGGATAAGTGACAGGGACGCTAGTCAAAGCCAAGCATAATCGAATCACCTGGCTGGGAAGGTGCCAACATGCCGTCTCGCAACCCAGTCATAAGCAAGGTGGTAAAAAAGAGGAAGGTAACACTGTGAGGTGATGTTTATGATTACAGGGGCTGTGCAAGGACAGATCGTATTGCGGTGAGATCACTCTGGTTGCTATGGTCTGTCATTGAACGTGTGGTAGAGGCCCAATACTGTGCAGACTCCGAGGTGCTGCCAGTACATATGATGTGCAGTTATCGCACTAGGATTGGCATAGGCTAGTTGACCCCCTGTATGCTGAAGTTGGTCATAATGATGAGGGGCTGGGTCCCAGGAGCTAGCACTAGGTTATCAGGACAGGCCCCACAACCAGGGACAAGGTGCCTATAGTCAATTAACAGCATGGGCAGTGTGCTCGCAACAGATATAGGGATGGTTATCAGGCATCCTCCGGGTCAGAGTTAGCGAGCCAGTGTCGACCATGGGACCGAGTAATTAAGACCCGTTGTGTCAAGTTGCAACCGGTGGACCCATCTCTGTTCAATCCGGAACAGGGCCTGCTGGGTAATGGCAGAATGGGATTCTAGAACCAGCCAGCGTACACTGTCTGCTCAATGGCCATGCTGTGTATAGTGTTCGTACAATCTGGTATGTGTCTTTAAGCATCTGATATTACTCTTGTGCTCCATAATTCGCAGTTTAACTTGTCTCATTGTCATCCCAATGTAATACTTATTACAGGGACAGGTTAGCATGTAAATGCATCTGGTGCTATTGCAATTGGAATGCCTCTGGAGAACGTCAATCCACAAAAAGATCCCTATACCTGGGACAGTTAGTATTGTCTATCTAATTGACATGAGTACACATGCCTCTGGTTGTATTTTTACAAAAATCCCAGAGCAAACCCCCTTTCCTACTTCACAGTGGGGTGTGAGTTCTCTAATGTCTTACTGTCCCCCGTAATATATTGTTCCAGTGTAAAATTAGCAAGGTAGTTCTCAACTCAACCTGTCCAAAGATGTCTGCCCTCTCTCTGGCAGTACATCCACCCACACTTAAACAAATATGCAAACAACTGAAAAAATGTGTGGTGGAAAGGAAGGCACCTCACGGGCGAACAACCCTCGGAGATTTGGCAGATGTTACCAACTCTATGCCCCTTTCTCATCATCCGTTGCCATTCCAATTCCAAAAGAAAACAAATATAGTACAACACATAAACTGAAATACGTGCAGAAAGGTGCTGAACAAAGAGTTTTACAACAATAACTCACTAGTGTGACCAACAAATAAGAGTGATATAAAATCAACAGACACACCCACTCAATCACTTTATTCTTCGTATTAGTGTGTACTGATGAGTTAAAATAAGGTTGGTAGCTTAATCTTGCATACCAGTACCTGATACCGACATGTTTCACTGCCCCAATGTTTTCAGCAGATTCATCAGGGTATTCAACACTCGGTCACTGCACCATTTTTCAACATCTTTATTGGACACTGTTGAGTTGAGAAACAAACCAATAAAAACCAGAGACTAATCCTGTGGCCAATCTGGATATCTGAATCTCCACAACATACATAACTCTTGCAAAGATAATTACCCCAGGTCAGCATTGTCATCTCATACCGGCTGACCGAGTCACTCTCTGAATCTTATTTAGTAGATTGATATATCAATCTGTAAAAAATGGTCAGTTACCTTTATGTACGGTGAGGAGAGAGGGGTCAGGGGCGGTAGACATAAGCGCTGATTATGGACTCTGAGTGTTTACAGTCAGTTGTACCGTTACGAGCAGCTGCTGCTGCAAAACCCCGGCGCAGGCAATGGGAACCTTTCATAGCATTCCCATGTCTCACTGACTGACACGAGAGACACACTGTGTATTTAGATGAATGGTAGGCCCCCAGAGAAGTTGCACGGTAGCGACTGTGCATTTTCTTCGTGCATTTTCTTCGTGGGTCACTACTTCGGTGTTTTCCCCCCCAGGTGTGTGTATGAATGGACACAATTAGAGGCTCCAAGTACTCCCGCCTCGATTCTCACTTTGCTATATATTTCATTTTTTACAGATTGATATATCAATCGACTAAATAAGATTCAGAGAGTGACTCGGTCAGCCGGTATGAGATGACAATGCTGACCTGGGGTAATTATCTTTGCAAGAGTTATGTATGTTGTGGAGATTCAGATATCCAGATTGGCCACAGGATTAGTCTCTGGTTTGTATTGGTTTGTTTCTCAACTCAACAGTGTCCAATAAAGATGTTGAAAAATGGTGCAGTGACCGAGTGTTGAATACCCTGATGAATCTGCCGAAAACATTGGGGCAGTGAAACATGTCGGTATCAGGTACTGGTATGCAAGATTAAGCTACCAACCTTGTTTTAACTCATCAGTACACACTAATACGAAGAATAAAGTGATTGAGTGGGTGTGTCTGTTGATTTTATATCACTCTTATTTGTTGGTCACACTAGTGAGTTATTGTTGTAAAACTCTTTGTTCAGCACCTTTCTGCATGTATTTCAGTTTATGTGTTGTACTATATTTGTTATCTTTTGGAATTGGAATGGCAACCGATGATGAGAAAGGGGCATAGAGTTGGTAACATCTGCCAAGATCCCCAAGGGTTGTACGCCCGTGAGGTGCCTTCCTTTCCACCACACATTTTTTCAGTTGTTTGCATATTTGTTTAGGTGTGGGTGGATGTACTGCCAGAGAGAGGGCAGACATCTTTGGACAGGTTGAGTTGAGAACTACCTTGCTAATTTTACACTGGAACAATATATTACGGGGGACAGTAAGACATTAGAGAACTCACACCCCACTGTGAAGTAGGAAAGGGGGTTTGCTCTGGGATTTTTGTAAAAATACAACCAGAGGCATGTGTACTCATGTCAATTAGATAGACAATACTAACTGTCCCAGGTATAGGGATCTTTTTGTGGATTGACTGATTAGAGTGGAGGGCGATCCCTTATATACCTTTCCGCTCCCTCTTGGCTCCTCTTTGTTTTTGCATGCCTCTGGAGAAGCCATGTGAACGTGTCTGTAAGACTGATCTCTTTGCACTGTTGTGTTTGAGGGCATACAGCACAACTGCCACATGGGAAGTGGCCCACCACGGGGGGGAGGTCCCATAATGTGCTCTGGCTGTTGATGTTCTGCTTCTTGGGTCGTGTGTGAATCAGTGCATCCTTTAGATAGGATGTCCGTTTGAATGCAAAGCATGGGCGTGGAATGTCCAGACCACCCGTGTTGATGATATTCCAGTGCTTGTTTATTGTGCTTTTAATGTAAGCTGAGTTTTTGGTAAAGCAGGTGACACAGGTTATCGGGTCTTCTGGTTCCTTGGGACATGTTTCCAGCAGCACTTCCCTAGGGTTGTTTATGGCTCGTTTACAAGAATTGTGGCTGAGCCTTGTGGGGTACCCTCTATCCTGTAGTTTGTGTTGCAGGAGACTTGCTTCTTGTTTAAAATCAGTCTTTTTAGTGCAGTTTCTGCGGACCCTGAGGAACTGTCCAAATGGGAGATTGTCCCTCAGGGCCCTCGGGTGGTAGCTGTCATATAACAGAAGGCTGTTCCTGTCAGTGTCTTTGCGGTAGAGTGTAGTGTTTAGCCCGGTAGGGCTCAGACAGATATTCAAGTCTAGGAAGGGGATAGCCGTCTCTGAGATAGTGCCGGTGAATTTAAGGAAAGGGTTCTGCAGATTGATCCATGAGCAGAAAGCCTCACAAGTCACACGGTCTCCTTTCCATAGTACGAGGATATCGTCTATGTATCTGCGCCAGAGTGTTATGTTGTCACAGAAGGGGTTGTGTGTGGACCTGATTACACTATCTTCAAAGGTAGCCATGTAAATGCAGGCCAGACTGGGGGCAATGGTAGAACCCATAGAGGTCCCCCGGATTTGGTGGTATAATTGAGTCCCATATTGGAAAAAATTCTCAGTCAAGGCTATGGTTGCACAGGCTATTATGAAGGAGACTGGTGTAGGTGAAGATCACTCTTCCTGTAGGAGAGTGGATTCCACAGCTTCTAGGGTGGCCTGTTGCGGGATGTTAGTATACAGTGCTTTGGCGTCTAATGTAAGGAGGAGGTCAACACCCTCCCTTCCCTCGATGTTATCTATAATACAGAGCACATCCCTTGTGTCCTGAAGGAAAGAGGGGATTTTCCTAACCACAGGTTGTAGGAAAGAATCGCAGAATTTGGAGAGTGGCTCTAGAAGTGAGCCAATCCCTGAGACAATAGGCCTCCCAGGGACGGGTGTCTGCCCCTTGTGAATTTTGGGGAGGCTGTAGAAATATGTTATCGCTGGGTCAGTAGTTAGAAAGAATGCCGCTTCATTCTTGGTGATCCACTCGTTGGTCTCACCCTCCAAAATAAGGCTGGTGATGGTGGTGGTTAGTCTTTTAGTGGGGTCTATAGACAAAGGTCTGTAATGGGTGGTGTTTGCTAACTGACGTTTGCATTCCGTGTCGTAGTCACAGCTGCTCTGGATCACTGTGGCACCCACCTTTGTCCGCCTGCTTGATGACAATGGTTGTGTCTTTGGACAGGGACTGTACCGCCTGTCTTTCTGCTTTACTCATGTTGTTGAAACAGCTGGTGTTGGGTCTAGTATTCAAACTTCTGAGGACTGCCCTCTCAAAGGCTAATGCCTCAGGTGTGACTATATTATCGGTTGGTGTAAAAGTCGATGGTTTGCGTAACCCAGAATCAGTTCTCTCATTTTCAGGTTTGTCATGAAAGAAGGACCGTAGCCATACCTTCCTAAACAGTTGTTTGACTTCACACATCTCAGTGAAGCTGTCAGGTATTGGGGCAGGGACAAAGCCCAAACCCTTTTCAAGAATCTTGATTTCAATGGGGTTTAATGTCCTATCAGAGAGATTAACAATCAAAATCTCCTTCCCCTGGTCGTGCTCCTGGTCTCGACCGAGGATGGTGTGGTTGGCTGGTCTTGCCATTGTACAACCTTTTGAGCCCCTCGCTTGTGTGGCCTTGGACTATACTTGAGGTAGTCACCACCTAGAGTGACAACCTATGGGCTAATTGCCATCAGCTCACCTTGAATCTGATGTGCGATTTGGTCTCCAGGCAGACACTTCTACTGCACGTCTTCTCTCTCCATTAGGTACCTGACTCATGGGTGCAGGTCCCACGGGAGCAGACTGCGAGGCACCTTAGGGAATCACTTAGGGTAAGCGCCTGTCTGCCTCACCCTTTCTTCATAAGTTCTGGCGCTTTCGCCTTTTTAACATAGCTATTTTCACACCCACGATTGTGGGTCTCCAGTCACCATGTATTTGTTGTTTGTTATTGGTTTTAATTTGACTATTGTGCTTTTATAGCGTCTAACACATTTGACCAAGGAAGTAATGGAACACAGCATTGATCATACCCCTTTGTTGTGTATTTTCCCTTTAGGTCCCATCGCAATAGCAGGACCTGCCGGCCTGCTTACTTATTGACCTCAAGGTATAAGGTTGTAATTCACATTTAATTAATTGTTCACTGTGTAGTACTGAGCACTTAGGTCCTGAAGAATTGCCATGTCGGCAAGAAACATGTTGACCTGACCATAGGGTTACAGATATTCTGCTGTGTACCTTCTCAGCGCATATCTCGCCTCCAACCTATTTTAATCAAGGGAGTCAGCCACGCTAATAAAGTTCCTGGTGGACTGACCCACCTTTTTTATTTCACCACTACTTCACGACTACACCCTTTCACTCGCCCTCTCACCCGCATGCACCATATGGCTGGAACAAAAGATCTCCGATAAAGAGGCCCTTTACGGGTGCCTGTCAGACATTGCAGCACCAGTCTGAGGAGGAGCAGAACCCATATGATGAAGCATGACATCTAGCTTGCTAGGTGTGTGAGGGTTTTAGTTCCATAAAGGGAATCCCCCCTCCCTTTTTACCTTTTTCTACGCTACACACACACTTGCCTTGCACACTCTCCCCGGGGAACTTTGTACCCCTCTTGTGCTACTAGTATTTGCCACACTCCAGTGCCCCCGGTGTGCCCACCTCTCTCCTTACTACTCCAAGGGTGGTGCTCCTCTCATCAGTTGCTTGCCTATTTCCACTGTGTAGGTCTGCTGCAGTGTAGCGAGGAACTGGTCGTTATATCCGCATTTCGAGTCCGGAGTAGTTCTGGTCACGTAGGGCGCGTGGTGTCGTGTCCAAGGGACATCCCGGCAACCCAATCGTTGCCAGTGTCCCACACCACATGTTCCCTGAGTCATGAGGGCAAGGTGACCAGCCTCCTTTCAGTGGATGAGGGCTTGCAGAAGCGACAAGATCTCGCTACGAGTAGTGCATACATCCAAATGAATGCTGGCTTGTTGTATTGAAAATAACATGTTTCCATTATTAACTTGTAGTACAATGGTTGTCAAGTCCTACTTTGGTATCTCCCATATATGGAAAGGGATATATTAGTTAGTAGTATATTGATTGTCAAATACCAACTCTGTATCTCATGTATATGGAGAGAGGTGGGTACGTAGGACACCAATGATCAAAAAAGTGTGGGGGCACACAAAGAGTAACATGTAGGAGTGTTTCCAATTGTAAATAAGGCCAGGGAGATGCATTGACCATTAGAAATCGCAATGTCAAAGCCTATTCACTTGAGGTAGAAAACACACTACCTGTAGTGGGTATGGATGCAGCTGATGCATGATATATCTAGAATTATTAAAACAGAGGGTGGGCATTTATCTGTTAAGGGAATGCCACAGAATATCATCGTTAAGGTCAATCAGATGACTTTTAAGGCGGTATACCCATTTTTGCTCTGCTCAGGAGTAGGGCCCTCATTCTGTCCCCCATGAACAGGTTCATAATGGGTTTTTCAATTACTGTCTACAACAGGTCATCAACGGTGTGGCGTTTCTCCAGGTAGTGTGCAGTGAGTGTCCTATTGGACTTTGAGCACCTTATCATGCTTCAGTGTTCTGTAATGGGTGTCTTATCCTTGCGACTGGTCATGCCCGCATACTGCATGCGGCAAGGACATATGATGAGGTAGACTACCCAGTCCGAATTACAATTGATCTGTGACATCTGTTCCCACGAGTAGGTGAGTCCAACATCTAAGGATTTGGTATTGTTGGTCAGGTGGCACACGCTGCTTGATCTGCATCGTGAGCGACCTTGTATGGGAGGTAGTTTACCTGGTCCTGCTAATCTGCTTTGTTGGTGAGCAAAGGGATTAGTGTGTACTAGCATACCTTTCAAATGTGTGCTCATTTTAAAAGAGAACAGGGGCTTGTCAACATTCATGCCATTTGAGTTTAGTATGCTCCAATGTTTGAGTACCACCTGTTTGATTTGGTGGGAGGCCGTGTCAAACGTAGTGACACACACTGGTTTATCCGTTTGTCGTCTATTAGTTTTTTTTTCAGAAGGTTGTCCTTATTAGCATTTGCAGCTCTTTTTTCTGGCTCTTGCAATGGTACGTTCCAGATATTCCCTCTGAATGAGTTTATTCAAGAGGAGTGTAGCTTCCTCTTTGAAAGTGGATTTCTCCGTACAATTAAGTCTTAGTCAAAAAAATTGGCCCAGAGGCAGGTTTTCTCTGAGGGATTTCCAGTGAAAGCTATCATACAGTAGCTGGGCATTCTGGTCTGTGGGCTTATGATAAACTCTGGTCTGGAGTTTACCTTCCTTTGGTGCAATCATTAAATCCAAGAAGGGAAATCCTGTCTTGGTTACAGTAGAAGTAAAATGGAGCAGGGGTTCCTGTGATTTAAGCAGTCAAGGAACTGAATGACAGATTGTTCATCATGCTTCCACATCAGCAGGATATCGTCAATATAATGAAGCCACATTTTTATGTTCTCTGTCCATGGGCAATGTGGATCGTAGATTTCAGTCTTTTTGAATGCGCCCTTGTACAAACCCGGCAGGCTCGGGGCAAAGGTATTGCCCATCGAGGTCCCATAGGTCTGTAGGTAGAGGTTGCCCAGGAACTCAAAGACATTTTCTGTAAGGGCTATCTCAGCCAGGTTCAAGATGAAGGCACGAGGTGTTTGATACCGCCATTCTTCTTCAAACAGGATATCTTCCAGGACCCGTAGGGTCTCCCTTTGTGAGATTTTGGTGTATAACGCCTCAATATCCAGGCCTATAAGTAATTTGGTGTTGGGTTTCAAGTCCATATCCTTGATGTGGTTAAGGATACCGAAGATATCCTGTAGGTATGCCGGTAAAAAAAAATGGTTTCAGATAAAAATCACAGAATTGTGACAACGGTTCGAGAATCGATCTGATACCCGAAAGATGGGTCTGACAGTCTAGCTGGTTTGTGAATTTTTGTAAATATGTAATATTAAGGTGTTTGGGTTGGTTTCTAATGAGGTAATCTGCCTGATGTTTAGAGATCCAATCATTGGCCAATCCCTCCTCCACGAGAGTAGCAGTGTCCTTGGTTATCTCTGTCGTGGGGTCCCTTCTTAGTACTTGGCAGTTCCCTCCATCTGGTAGGAGGCCTCGGCACTCCTTGTCGTAAGTGGCTTTATCCAGGACAACTATGACTCCTCCTTTGTCCGCCGGTTTTATGATAATCGCGGGGTTCTCCTTAAGTTCCGTCAGCACCACCTTCTCGATATTGCTCATGTTGGTGAATGAGCGCTCGTCTTCTCTCCTCAGGTTCTCAAGGTCAAGTATGACGGCTTGTTCGAATGTACCCACCTCCTGGGGTAGCATGGCAATCTAGGGTATAAATTTAGACTTCAGGCACAAGGGGGTATCCCCTGTGGATGTGTTCCTATCTTCTGCGTCTTCAAAGAATACTTTTAATCTCACATTCCTGAAGAATGTGGCCAGCTCCTTTTGCAGTTGGAAATTATCCAAATGGTTCCTCGGGACGAAACCTAGGCCTTTATTAAGGATATTCTCCTGTGAGCATGTCAGGATCGTTGAGGAAAACACTAGAGATGTTCCCTGCTACTAGCCGTGTCCTGGCATTTCCTGTCCTGCTGGGTACCTTTCTTCAAGTATGCAAGATTTTGTTGGACATATTCCTCGTTGGTATAGACCTTCTCTTTAGCTAATTTTTGGAGGGATTTTTGCATTTTTTATATTTTTGATTGCATCAAGTAATCTCGATACTCTCCCAATTCGGAGTTGACCTCATCCAGTTTATGATTGAATGTATTCAATAAGACCTCTGTTTTCAATCCCTGCTCGCCTGCCTGAATCTGTATAACCAGGGTATCAGCTTTCCTTCTAGCTGTACTAATAATTAAGACCAGCCAATCTGTAGTGCACTTCCACGCAATGAGTGCCCAATCCCGTCTGAACACGGTATCCTCTAGGAAGATAAGGGGTTAGTTGGTCATGAGAAGACCCTGTGGTGCTGCGTTCCCCTCAAGTATTCAGTCTGGATTGCCCTGAGTAATATGGTCTTAATTTGTGTTCGCTTGAGTTCCAAGAGAGTGTCTCAGCACTTCCCTTGTGTGAGGACTTGGTTCAATGCTCCGTCACCCAGTAATGAGGGACTTGCTAACATTTCTGCCACCATACCCTCTCCGAAGGCTAGTCCCTGATCCTGTGCCATTATGAATAAAGATGGTTTTACTGTAGTAGTGGACTGTCCGGAAGTCGCAAAGGTATGCGAGAAAGCAGTCTTTAGGCAGCTGGCCACCTTTGTTGAGACATCTGGTGCCCTCCACCCAGCCCAATCCGGATTCAGGGCATCCTATAGCACAGAGACTGCTCTTGTTGAAATACTGGAGGCAATAAGGGAAAGCAGGGTGGCAAATAGCCTGCGGCAGAGTGGACTTGATTTTGCTGGACTTCTCTGCTGCCTTGGATACGGTCCCCCATCAACGACTTCTTGCCCCTCTTTCTAGCATTGGCGTGTCTGGCCGTGCTTGGGATTGGCTTAAATCCTTTCTAGAGGACGTCACCCACCTTTTGCATCGACTCCTAGTAGGGTGGCTACGGGAGTTCCACAGGGCTCTACTTTGAGCCCTCTATTTTTCAATATTTACATCACGCCCCTGATCTATCTTGTAGAGGAGCTGGGAGCTAAGATTATAGCCTACGCGGATGATACCTAGCTCCTCTTCACTTGGAGTGAAAATGATCTGCCCCCAGTTGCAGCTCAAAACTGTCTCTCTGCCTTTTTCAAATGGCTCGCACGGGCGCGGTTGAAGTGCAACGAGGACAAGTCGGAGGTCCTCTTGTATGGATCTTTCCATTCATCTTTCAGGGAGTCCCTGTGGCCTTCAGAGTATCCCTGGCCTAATTCAACTGGCAACCCTGCTAAGAACTTAGGAGTCTGATTTGGGGAAGACCTTAGGTTCTCCACACAGATAAAGAGACTTGCAGCGGTATGCTTTGGCACATTAAAATAAATCGGAAAGTTTCTTCCCCTGCTATCCGGACCAGCCAAAGAAATGGTGACTCGCACCCTCATTTTGTCTTGCATCGATTATGCCAATGGTCTTTATTTTGGTCTGCCAGGGTATCAGCTAAAAAAACTGCAAACAATACAGAATGCGAAAGCTAGGGTTTTGCTGCAAATCCCAGGAAGATCAGGCGTGAAACAGTATCTGCATAATCTCCATTGGCTTCCCGTGTCCCACGAGTTCAGTTCAAAGCTCTCACTTCAACTCATAGATCCTTGCATGGCTTGGGGCCGGTCAATCTTCAGAAGCGCTTTGCCTTCTATGCTCCTTGTAGAAGTCTCCGCTTTGCTTCGCAGTGACTGGCAGTGGTTCCTCGCTTCCGCAACACTCGCCTGGGGGGCAACTCTCTTTCTGTCAAAGCAGCAGCGGCCTGGAATTCCCTCCCTTTGGAGTTGCGGAATATCCAGGATCCTAAGCTATTCAAGAAACAATTAAAGACATTTATTTTTACCTAGCCATCTTATTCCTGACCCTTTTGCTGTCACACTGTCCATTTGCACCGGGACACTCCTCAGTATCTGTGCGCGCTACAAATACACCATAACATGACATAACATAACCTTCTCCAAACCCCCAGTTACAACTTTTAACACCAAAAGGAGAAGGGAGCAATAAAATGTCTGTGTTTCATGGTGGCAAGTGGTGTGTGTCTTAATACTGCCCTCATTCACACAATTGTGTGACATGCTTCATCATGGGGCTGCTAACAAAACACCCCGGCGCAGCCAACTCCAGGGGTGGAGCAATAGGGTGGGGGAAGATAATACAAAGCAAAAGAGAAACAATAATATTTCAAAAGTGATTGTGTTTTCCATAGGCCACCATTTGCCTTTGTTCCAGAGGCATTTGTGGCCACTGGCCAGGGGCCATTATGTATAATCAGTGGACTGTCCCTAGACCTTCATGTGCTGTTTGTTTTATAGGCCTCCAGCCACTCGTTGTGACTTGTGAGTGATAAGTCTGTATCTCAAGAGGGGTGAGGAAACCCTAATTCAAGTCATCAGGGTGGAGAGGTTCTTCTCCTTGTTGGAAGAGGTGGTGGAGGGATACGTCCTCCCTATTCATTACTAACCAAACAAAAAAGTATCCCACCCTGTTGTTGTGTGTTATATCAGGCACTAGTCTCTTCAGGTGGCACACTGTCCTCTTAGGTGCGGGGAAGGAAAACATTCCTTTTTGTTATATAACCCTCACATACTCTAGTAGTGTCATGCTTCATCATCGGGTCACCCTGACTCCTAAAGGTCAGGGTGGGCTCAACCATTGAAAACAGAAAAGACGGTGGAGCCTTCTCAATGCCAGCACCTAACCTCTAATAACTCTGAATTATATGGTTCCCTTTCTATCAGCATGGGAAAATGTGTGCACACTGATTAGCACCCACCATCACAATGCTAGTTCCATAGGAACTTTAACAATAAAAAATCAAAGCACAGGTGCACCACACAATATCAGCAATGAGATAAATTCAAACTGTAATAATAACAGTAGTGGAACTTCCTTAGTTTTGATTTCTTTTATTCCATAAGTTTTAAAAAAGACTGAACAGCCGACGCGTTTTGTCCCAACTTGGGACTTCTTCAGGGCGATTTCTTGCTGGATGTAAATGTCAGTCGATCGCAATGACTCTTATAGCACGCTATGCCTCAGTCTTGACTCATCAAAGATAATATGAGAGGGAAAGGTCCAGTTCTATTAAAAGCGACAGATAGGCTGATGTACAAATATTGTACAAGAGTGAAGGTCAGCGGGTAAGTGCCACAAATTCTGCTTCGTTAAAGATTTGGGAAATCTATAGTTCTTTATGTATCAGATCAAAGTTCTGCTTCGGGACGGACTACGCTACTTTTGGCGTCCGTGGAGTTACTATAGAACTATAGATTTCCCAAATCTTTAACGAAGCAGAATTTGTGGCACTAACATGCTGACCTTCACTCTTGTACAATATTTGTACATCAGCCTATCAGTCGCTTTTAATAGAACTGGACCTTTCCCTCTCATATTATGTTTGATGAGCCAAGACTGAGGCATAGCGTGCTATAAGAGTCCTTGCGATCGACTGACATTTACATCCAGCAAGAAATCGCCCTGAAGAAGTCCCATGTTGGGACGAAACGCGTTGGCTATTCTGTCTTTTTTACAACTTTTGGGCTCAACCATATTTCAGGGAGTAATTAGGAGGCATAGGCTAGGGGGCTTAGAGATTATAAATCCTCCTTAAACTGCAAGTATCCCTTTATTAGTAGAGTTATTGGGGCCCTTTTCCATAGGCTGAATGGATGGTTGAGCAATGACATAGCAGTTTAATAATAACTTATTATTATATCGTTGAGGATAATTTCACTTATGTTTAAAAATAATTATTTAAATTTCTCAATTTTTTTAAATAATTGGTCAATTATATTTTTTCATTATTCTCCAATTTTTTGAATAATTTTTTTTTTTTATTCTTCATCCCTTTTCCCACTATATCTGGCATCAATCAACCCATGTCTGCTATAGGTGCAGAACAGCAGTCATTGTCCAGGGATTACTCCATCTACAGTCATTCGTCAGCTGCACCTCCCTGGGTGCCACATCACACGTGATAGAGGTCAAGTCAATTGATGCATATAAAGCAAACAGTTGCATCTGTATGTTGCAGTTGTTTTTGTTCTCTCTTATTCTTCCTGAGTGTACAGTCAGTCACCATGAAATTTTATGTTGGTGTTGTTTCCTGTATTACGAATATATATACACTGTATTGTGAATTAAGGGAGTAACAAGTGACCACACTAAATGATATTGTGTATGTTTGTAGTACTAATTGAACAGCAACAATTCCATGTTTCACTGATGTCCTTCTTGCCTTTTTTCTTTAAGGTGCATGACAAGACAGAAAAAGACAACATCACCCACAGTACTGCCAGAAAGAAGGCCTGTGCACGGCGTGACACATGAGTGACCCACATATCAGACATCTCTTCAACTTGTGATGATAACTCCCACTACTTCAAGATGGTCCCAAAGAAAGGTGCTAATCAATCAATCAATCAATCAATCAATCACTGCATTTATATAGCGCGCTACTCACCCGGGAGGGTCTAAAGGCGCTGGGGGAAGGGGTGTGTTACTGCTCGAACAGCCAGGTCTTGAGTTGCTTCCTGAAGGAGAGATGGTCTTGGGTGCGTCGAAGGTGAGTGGGGAGGGAGTTCCAAGTCTTGGCTGCCAGGTAGGAGAAGGATCTTCCTCCGGTGGTGGTTCTGCGGATGCGAGGTACGGTGGCGAGTGCGTGGCTGGTAGATCGTAGCTGGCGCGTGGGCGTGTAGAAGGTCATTCGGTCGTTGAAGTAATTGGGTCCCAGGTCGTGTAGGGCCTTGTGTGCGTGGGTGATGAGTCTGAACGTAATTCTCTTGCTGACGGGGAGCCAGTGCAGTTCTCTCAGGTGTCCGTTGATGTGGCTGTGTCGGGGGATGTCCAGGATGAGTCATGCGGAGGTGTTCTGGATTCGTTGGAGTCTTCTCTGGAGTTTGGCTGTAGTTCCGGCATAGAGGGCGTTCCCGTAGTCCAGTCGGCTGGTGACGAGTGCCTGGGTGACGGTCTTCCTGGTTTCAGTGGGGATCCATCTGAAGATCTTACGGAGCATGCGCAGGGTGTTGAAGCACGAGGAAGAAAGGGCGTTGACTTGTCTGGTCATTGACAAGGAGGAGTCCAGGATGAAGCCCAGGTTGCGTGCGTGGTCTGTGGGTTTGGGGGCGGTGCCCAGGGCCGGGGGCCACCAGGAGTCGTCCCAGGCGGAGGGTGATGATTCCAGGATGAGGACTTCCGTCTTGTGTGAGTTCAGTTTGAGACGGCTGTTTCTCATCCAGTTGGCGACGTCATTCATCCCTTCGTGTAGGTTGGCTCTGGCGGTGGTGGGATCGTTGGTGAGGGAGAGGATCAGCTGGGTGTCGTCGGCGTAGGCTGTATGTTGACGGTCTTCTCGATGACTTTGGCCGGGAAAGGAAGGAGCGAGATGGGACGGTAGTTCTTGAGGTCGGTGGGGTCCCCAAATTTTATCCTTTGGAAGCCCTATTGGAATTCCACATCACACACACTTGTCTACAGTCTCCCTACACATCAAACACTCTGTGCCTGAATCATACTCATTTTCAACTAGTCACCACATTCATACCACCACACTCTCTTCTTTCACACAGATTCCCACCCGGGGGTGCCTAAACAGAATCTTTTACTAAAAAGACACAACATTTCAACAGTTCTACTGGAGCAAAGAAATAATTTCAAGAACACAAGGCCATCAGCAGCTTCTAAAACAAAATCAAGTTTTTTACACATTTTTCTCTTTTGATTGAACTAAATGTCATGGTCCAGCATTTCGAATCCCTCCCTTTGCGGCAAATTTCTTCAGGACCAAAAGTTTCTGAAAAACATGAAAAATAATTTTGTCTTACTATATGACCTCTAAGTGTTCCACCACTATCACACACTCTCTGCAGCATTTATCCCCTTACCTTCAATTACAATCGATGGGAATCGTATCAACCTTCCTCTTTTGACTTCTGTGTACAAAGGTAAATACACTTGTCTAAAAATGGTCTTATGTCTGGCCATTTTTTTTTTTTAAACTATGTAATCTGCAATTTCTTACTTGTGAAGGAGGGCGCAAAGCACCAGATTGTGTGCAAGTCTCCAAGTGTATTTGAAAAAATCTCTGAAAAGCAATTTAGACCTCATAAGCATCATAATAGGAATGCTTTATAAAGTTGTTCTAACACGTAATTAAATAGAGCTGGTACCTGATCTTGATATATATTCTCTGGGGATAGCTGGCATTCCTGGTTCTGCAATCCTGGGTTTAATTTGTTTGGTACCCTGTAAGCCAAAAGCCTAGCGGTAGACCAATAACATTCATATAGGTTTTCTGTTTAAATGATGCCTCTAATAGGCTTGTTTGTATGGCCGATGTGGCGATAGCAAGTTCAACAATGCGGAAAACCTCTTTGATATTCGGGATGCTTCCTGCTTAAAACGTACCCCTGTAAAGTTTACATGTCTGGTCGCTGTTTTAAAAAAAAAAAAAGACATGCTCCGATGAGCCCTGCTCTTGGAACAGTATCGGGTAAATCCCGTACTACTCGTAAGTTAAATGTTTGTCTATTGAGCCGGTAGATCAAGTCACGAGCGCTGCTGAAGGGTTTTTCTTACCTCAAACTTGCGTGGAAGTGTCTGCCATCATCTCTCATGCGGACGCTGATTCTCACATCCAAATTCTGTTTACTGGCGTGCTCTCATGATTGTAGGACACGTTTTTAGGTCTTGTCTATTATATTCCGCAAGGAATAAATAGACGAGAGTATAGTGGGCCATCCAAGCTCTGAAACCATCGCGGATTTTGGACAGTGCCTGTGGATTACTCGAGCGGAAAGCGCGTCCACATCAAAGCCATCCACCTCCCTCCCACAGGCATCTGAAGCTTCCCCCAGCATGCGCTCAGCCTAAAGCATTTCTCCTCCCCCCTAATTATTCACCCCTGCTGTTGTTCAGACCCGCCACAGCAATGATGCCCTCCATCGCCGCCGGCCGTCAAGCATTTTCTGCCTGCAGTCAGAGCTTGTTTGTATCTTTCTTGTTCTCTATCCCTTTTCGTTGTTTCCTTCTTTGCAAATTCAGTACCCTCTTTTGTCTTTTTTCTTCACTTTTTCTTGCCCGCATTCTCTCGTCAGTCTCATCTCTCCTTAGTTTCCTGTTTTCACATACGCTTTTCATTCGCCATCTCCATGTGGAAGAGAAAGCCACATTTTCTCTTTACCGGGACAGGAACCCGGATGCCGAAGGGTTTTTACGATCCCTTTCCTCTGTGGTGCAAAGCAAGGATAATCAATGGTGGACATAAAACTCACCGAGAAGGGAATGCAGTCAGAAAGCTGGTTTATTCATCCTTTTTTTGCCACAAGACTTCCTTTTGCCCATTACCAGGCAAAACAAAGTCGAAGCATTCTCACCCCTTTGAAGCCCTCCAACCCCCAACAATAACACCATTCCCTTTTTTTGATCCATAGAATTGAGGGGCATATTAGCAAGGGGGTTTATCTCCACTTTTTTGTCTTTAAAAGCCAAGAAAGCAGAGATAAAATTATCTCCCTATTACCTAGCTGTTGCTAACACCCTTTAGCAACAGCTAGTAGGAGATAGCGACAATCTTGGGCCCCACTTTGCATGTCAGTGATATTTATCACTAATGACATGCAAAGTGGGCGTGCCAAGATGTTAGCGACTGGAAACAGTCGCTAACATCGCTATCTCCTATTACCAACTTTTGGAGATATTCGCGCTAAGCGCGAATATCTCCAAAAGCTTACACCTGCCCTGAGCAGTTCTTAGCCATGTTATCCAATGGGAGGTGGATAACATGGCTAAGAGCATTAGCTCGGTAATGCATGAGTATCGCTGACTTTTCAGCGATATTCATGCATTGCGGCGATTTTTATCGCATTTGCGATAAACCTTGGTGATACCAAGGTTTATTTGCGATAAAAATCGCCGCAGCTCAGCTGTAAATTTTTGTCTTTAACCAAGCAATAGCGATCATTATCGCTATTGCTTGGTAATATGCCTCTATTTCTTTTAGGGGAAAGTAACCAGTGGGTAAAAAACGTGATGTTTGTTTTTACAGGAACGAGGTCTGTTGTGCATTGCTTACGTGAGAAAAGAACCTTGTAATGCCCACCTTACACCGATAAAGTAAATACATGTGCAATTACCCAACACTGCATTGCTGTGGGCAGACTCTACATGTTACATGTGTGTCACAGATAGTCTTTACATGCTCCTGCATGAGCCCATTACTCATAATCTCAAATTGTCAACGTAAGGGACACATTGCTGAAAGCATGTTCTCACCAAATATTGTTAAAGCTCTTAGTTCAAAGGGGTGCACAGTCAAAATATCGATTCCCTAATATCGATCTACAGTAATATCGAGTTGTAAATATCAAAGGTGAAGAATATCGAGGTCAAGAATATCGTTGGACAGAATATCGACTCTAAGATAAGTAATATCGATTTTGTTTATATCGATGTAAGTAATATCGATGTAAGTAATATCGAAGTCAGTAATATCGATATCAATTATATCGATGTCACTAATTTCGATGTTACTAATATCGATATTTGTTAGTTGTTATGTATTTTATTATGTATTTTATGTGTATGTGTTATGTTTTTGTTAAGTATTTTATGTGTTATAAATTATATGTGTACTATTTATTATATATTAAAAATGTTAATTTTAATTTAATTTTATGTTTTCTTACTGGAGCGGGTTGTGGGTTTATAGGGGAATAGGGTGGGAAGTAATTTAATTATATTAAATTATTATACATTTTTAGTAATTGTAAATTAATTTGATTTAATTTTTGCGTTTAAGTTCTATAGCGGGATGTGGGTTTGTAGGGGAATTGGGTGGGAAGTAGTTTAATTGTAATTAGGGCTCCCGGTTTTATGGTATTTATTTTTTTAGCATTTCCGTCTGTATTTATCCATATTTATTTTTTTGTCATTTTATCTGTATATATCTGCATTTATTTTTGGCGCAAGCAAGATAAGACTCTGGAGCTAGTATTTTTCCACATTATTTTAAATAGACAGTGCACACGGTTGTTATAGGTTTAGCTACATTTATATATACATGCCAAATTAAGTGAATACAATACATTCTAGAGCTGCTGCTGTTACAATATTGGAAACACTGCGCCACTAGTCATGATTATTAGATGCAAACATGTTTAGAATTTAGATGAGTGCACCAGTGCACTGTCAGTGACCTGGCCAAAGAGGGCATGAAAGAGCTGACAGCTTTCATGATAATTTAGATATATTGGGTGCCTCATTGCTCTTATTGCTAGTTCCATGCTCCTCTCCGCAGCATACTCTGTGGTGCAAGTTGCTGCCCACAGCTGAGCAAGCAAACAACCTCCTTTGAGGCAGAGGGCTCTTATTTCTGAAGACCAAGTATCTTTAAAGCATCATGCCCACACCTTCTTCCCATCTCCGCCTTTCGCCATAGTCTCCCATGTGGCTAGGGCAGTCTTGAGTATAAATCGTCCACCTAATGTGGGAATAAAGTTGCACTCCTCAGAAATTAAGGCCCTGCATTAGTCCTGCCAGGCTCTATTTTCCTCACACTTCTGAAGCCTGAAATAATAAACACCCACATGAGCTGGCATCTTTTGAATCACTTTTTTTTCAACTAATTCCTTCACTAGTGCAAAATACATTTTCCAGAAGAGAGAGACAATCTCTGCATTGAAGAGTCTGGGCCTTATACGTGTTTCATTTGCCTTATTTTACTTTTTCCTGTCTAGTAGCCTTGAACCTTTTACTGAATTTAGAAGACAAAGTTCTGTTTGTTGAAGACGATTTTGGTGCATTAGTGCGCTATATCACACAGTGTAACTGTGACCACAGTGGGAAAAAACGATTTAACTTTCAATAGCGTTTACAGATATGGCCTGGCTGTCTCTGGCTAGATGCACCTCACAGGAATGTTTACATTCTGCTAGTGTTTTCTTGTTGTGTTTCTTCATGCCAACCAAAGTCAGGGTGGAAACTTTTGTTTTATGGCCTGCAAGGATATGAATGTTAATCCAACCGAATTTCCCCCTTTTATGCTGCGGGTCTTTTAGCCCTTTTCAGGTCACGTTCAAAAGATTCATTTTTTTTTCTCACAGTGACTCAGTGACCATTTGGTTAATTGCTTATTGGAAGCGTGTGGCAATAATAATTAGTTTAAAAAAAAAGAAAATAACTGAAGCCACATGTAAAAGAAAGGAGTAAAAGAGTTTTTGAATGCTTTTTCACCCTGCCGATCCTCACAATCTGTCCTGCCATCAACTCACTTCTACTGTTCTTTCATCAGCTACTTAGCACGTCCCCAGCCTCCATAACGAGCAAACAGTAAAAACAAAAGGGCTATGGAGGGCAGGCCAGAGGTCAATACAAGAGCCTCATAGGAAGGTATTTCCCCGCGCATATCCAAAGATTAATGGCCCAGCAGGTGTTAAGGGGGCAGGCAGACACTGAAATCAGGAAGAGCGGCGTGCGGCGTGGCGAGGCAACTACTTGGCTGGAGCACTGGTTTGGTCGTATTTTTCCATTTCTATTTATAAATACAGACGGAAAAAAAATATTTTTCCGTCTGTATTTATGTGTAAAAATCCGTTTAAACGGAAAACCGGGAGCCTTAATTGTAATTAAGTAATTATTTATTTTTGATTGGTATTGATAATTATTTTATTTGTAATTAATTATTATTTGGTAATTAATTATTTTAATTGGTAATTAATTTAATTAATTGGTAATTAAGGTTTGTAATTGGTAATTACATTTTTTAATTGTGAATTAATTTTTTTAATTGGTAATTAAGGATTGTAATTGGTAATTACATTTTTTAATTGGGAATTCATTTTTTTAATTGGTAATTAAGGTTTGTAATTGCTAATTGCAATCTTTAATTGGCAATTAATTTATTTAATTGGTAATTAATTTTTAGAAATTGGTTAATAATATATTTTATTGTTAATTAATTTTTATTAATTGGACATTTATTTTACTAATTGGTAAATAATTTCTTATAAAAATACTTTTTAATTAAAAATAAATTTACAGTTTATCAATATTTAATTGTTAATCAATTTTTAATTATTATGTTTTTTGTTTTGAAAATTAATTTAGTGTTCAATATTATTTGGTTATTTATATTTATTAATTAATATTTATTGGTATTTATTGTTAATTTATTGTTAATTAATTATTTAATTGTAATTATGTTTTTAGTAATTATCAATGGGGATTTGCAAATGATGTAGTTATTTAAAAATTAACATTTTAAATATTTTATTTACAACATTTATTTATAATTATGTTATATTTAACTTCTACACTATCCAATGCTTTCCCTAATGTTGCACTCTCTGGATTGGGTATAGTAATTTTTACCCCTACACTATCCAACCCTTTCCCTATTGTTGCACTCTCTGGAGTGTGAATACTAATTTTGACCTCTACGCTATCCAACGCTTTCCCTACTGTTGCATTCTCTGGAGTGGGAATAGTAATTTTTACCCCTACGCTATCCAACGCTTTCCCTACTGTTGCACTCATTGGAGTGGGAATAGTAATTTTTACCCCATGCTATCCAACGCTTTCCCTACAGTTGCACTCTTTGGAGTGGGAATAATAATTTTAACCCCTACGCTATCCAACGCTTTCCCTACTGTTGCACTCTTTGGAGTGGGAATTATAATTCTTACCCCTACGCTATCCAACGCTTTCCCTACTGTTGCACTCACTGGAGTGGGAATAGTAATTTTAACTCCTACGTTATCCAACGCTTTCCCTACAGTTGCACTCTTTGGAGTGGGAATAATAATTCTAACCCCTACGCTATCCAACTCTTTCCCTACTGTTGCATTCTTTGGAGTGGGAATAATAATTTTTACCCCTACGCTATCCAACGCTTTCCCTACTGTTGCACTCACTGGAGTGGGAATAGTAATTTTAACCCCTACGCTATCCAACGCTTTCCCTACTGTTGCACTCTCTGGAGTTGGAATAGTAATTTTTACCCCTACGCTATCCAACGATTTCCCTACTGTTGCACTCTCTGGAGTGGGAATAGTAATTTTTACCTCTACGCTATCCAACGCTTTCCCTACTGTTGCACTCACTGGAGTGGGAATAGTAATTTTAACCCCTACGCTATCCAACGCTTTCCCTACTGTTGCACTCTCTGGAGTGGGAATAGTAATTTTTACCTCTATGCTATCCAACGCTTTCCCTACTGTTGCACTCATGGGAGTGGGAATAGTCATTTTAACCCCTACGCTATCCAACGCTTTCCCTACTGTTGCACTCTCTGGAGTTGGAATAGTAATGTTTACCCCTATGCTATCCAACGCTTTCCCTACTGTTGCACTCTCTGGAGTGGGAATAGTAATTTTAACCCCTAGGCTATCCAACGCTTTCCCTACTGTTGCACTCACTGGAGTGGGAATAGTAATTTTCACCCCTACGCTATCCAACGCTTTCCCCACTGTTCCACTCTCTGGAGTGGGAATAGTAATTTTTACCTCTACGCTATCCAACGCTTTCCCTACTGTTGCACTCATTGGAGTGGGAATAGTAATTTTAACCGCTAGGCTATCCAACGCTTTCCCTACTGTTGCACTCTCTGGAGTTGGAATAGTAATTTTTACCCCTACGCTATCCAACGCTTTCCCTACTGTTGCACTCTCTGGAGTGGGAATAGTAATTTTAACCCCTACGCTATCCAACGCTTTCCCTACTGTTGCACTCTCTGGAGTGTGAATAGTAATTTTTACCTCTACGCTATCCAACGATTTCCCTACTGTTGCACTCACTGGAGTGGGAATAGTAATTAACCCCTACTCTATCCAACGCTTTCCCTACTGTTGCACTCTTTGGAGTGGGATTAATAATTTTTACCCCTACGCTATCCAACGCTTTCCCTACTGTTACACTCACTGGAGTGGGAATAGTAATTTAACCCTTACGCTATCCAACGCTTTCCCTACTGTTGCACTCTCTGGAGTTGGAATAGTAATTTTTACCCCTACGCTATCCAACGCTTTCCCTACTGTTGCACTCTCTGGAGTTGGAATAGTAATTTTTACCCCTACGCTATCCAACGCTTTCCCTACTGTTGCACTCTCTGGAGTGCGAATAGTAATTTTTACCTCTACACTATCCAATGCTTTCCCTACTGTTGCACTCATTGGTGTGGGAATAGTAACTTTAACCTCTACGCTATCCAACGTTTTCCCTACTATCGCACTCTGGAGTGGGAATAGTAATTTTTACCACTACGCTATCCAACGTTTTCCCTACTGTTGCACTTTTTGGAGTTGTAATAGTAATTTTTACCCCTATGCTATCCAATGTATTATATAATTAATTTAAAAAATATTAAAAGTATATGTAATTTTTTTAATTTATTAAACATAATTATTTAATTTTGGTTTATGTTTATGTTTTATGTTTGTAAATGTATTTGTAATTTATAATATTTTTTATTAATGTATTAATTAATAAAATAATTATTACAAGTTATTGTTAAGTACATATATTATATATTTTCTGTATATGTTTAATGAATGTATTATTATTATATATGTATTATTTATTAATTTTAAGCATCAGATATTTTTAACTATGTTGAATTCATTTATTAGTGTTATTTACTTTATTTTACATTTATATTTTTACAGAAAAAAACGATATTTTTAACATCGATATTTTTAACATCTATATTTTATTTTCAATATTTTTGTACTGACCATGTTGTAGATAGGATGTCGATATTCTTGCCTTCGATATTTTTGCATCGATATTCCTGTAGGTCGATATTTTGTAGGTCGATATTCGTTCAGTGATTCGTTCAAAGGACATTTGAATCGTCAAGGGCCCCCTGCATATCACTCCATCACTAGATGTTGCACTTACAGACGGGACATATACATGCCCTGAAGCAATTTGTTTCACTGGCTCCAACGCAGGCCTTTCATGCTTATCTATCTCACCATCTCTTAGAAAACAGGAATTAGCAGCTAAAAGCTACACATTCCGGACTGACTTTCAGCCACATGCTGTGACTATTTACACTTTCCTATCAACTTGCCTCAATTGTCACGGAGCAGTGTGCTATAAACAACAGCTGGTACCTTGTTTAAAATATTTTTGGGCACTCTCCAAGAACATCCCTCTAGGCCCTTTCCTTCAATTTAAAATGTAAGATTGGCTGTGCTGTCAGCAGAAGATTGTGACATAAAAAGCATCAGAGCATCTTCTGAATATGTTCATATTTGTACCACCAAAAGTTCCACAGAATCGCAGTGTTTGTCAAGTCCACTGACCCCCGTTTCCCCTTCTATCTGTGTCAGCTGCTTCTTCTTTCTTTTTTCCTGCTGCTTTTTTCGTTTTTTCCTTCTTGCCACTCACCCTCCCATTATCTGTATTAATTCTTCACCCCAGCTCTCACTCTGCCATTGTTTGTGTTACTCCCCAACCATAAATAAAACAAGCATTTGCTATGCATTACGTCTTGCATTTGCGAGATGTTGTGCTATTCGCATTGTAAATGACAATTCCTATTATTATTGTATGTTTTTTAAACATATATATAAAAGGCGTGGTCATTTACAATGCCAATAGCACAAAATCTCGTTTCAGGGAGGAAAGGGTACTCTATTTTCACCAAGCAAGCATTACCCCTCGAATTGGAGTTTGGATTTTTTATCTCGGATTGAAAAACGGATAAAACGATTTACATGTAGTGTCTACTATTTTAGATCTCGCTGAGCCAACGCGCACACACATTCAAACACATATACAACAGCCCCACACACACACAACACCCCCCCACACACACAACACCCCCACACACACACAACCCCCCACACTCATACAACCCCACACACACACAACCCACTCACACACACAACCCACCCACACACACACACACACAACCCACCCACACACACACAACCACACACAACCCCAAACACAACCCCAAACACAACCAACACAACCACACTCAACCCCACACACAACCACAGACACAACCACACACACACAACCACACACACAACCACACACACACAACCACACACACAACCCCAAACACAACACACACAACCCCAAACACAAAACACACAACCCCAAACACAAAACACACAACCACACACACAACCACACACACAACCACAACCACACACAACCACAACCACATACAACCATCTATCTATCTATCTATCTATCTATCTATCTATCTATCTATCTATCTATCTATCTATCTATCTATCTATCTATCTATCTATCTATCTATCTATCTATCTATCTATCTATCTATCTATCTATCTATCTATCTATCTATCTATCGCCCTCACTCTATCTATCTATCTATCGCCCTCACACTATCTCCCTTACTCTATCTATCAATCTATCGCCCTCGCTCTATCGCCCTCACTCTATCTATCTATCCATCGCCCTCACTCTATCACTCTACTGCCCTCACTCTAACACTCTACGGCCCTCATTTTACCACTCTACCGCCCTCACTCTACCACTGTACCGCCCTCACTCTACCGCCCTCACTCTACCACTATACGGCCCTCACGCCCTCACTCTATCGCCTCACTCTACCACTCTACCGCCCTCATGCCCTCACTCTACTGCACTCACTCTACCACTCTACCGCCCTCACTCTACCGTCCTCACTCTACCACCCTCACTCTACAACTCTACTGCCCTCACTCTACCGCCCTCACTCTACCACCCTCCCTCTACCACTCTACCGCCCTCACTCTACCACTCTACCGCCCTCCCTCTACCGCCCTCACTCTACCACTCTACTGCCCTCACTCTACCGACCTCACTCTACTGCCCTCACGCACTCTATTGCCCTCACTCACTCTATCGCCCTCACTCCCTCTATCGCCCTCACTCACTCTATAGCCCTCCCTCACTCTATCAATCTATCTCCCTCCCTCACTCTATCTATCTATCTATCTATCTATCTATCTATCTATCTATCTATCTATCTATCTATCTATCTATCTATCTATCTATCTATCTATCTAGCTATCTATCTATCTATCTATCTATCTATCTATCTATCTATCTATCTATCTATCTATCTATCTATCTATCGCCCTCCCTCACTCTATCTATTTATCTATCGCCCTCCCTCTATCTTTCTATTGCCCTCCCTCTATCTATCTATCTATCCCCCTCCCTCTATCTATCTATCCCCCTTCCTCACTCTATCTATCTCCCTCCCTCTATCTATCTATCGCCCTGCCTCTATCTATCTATCGCCCTCCTTCTATCTATCTTTTTCCCTCCCTCTATCTATCGCCCTCACTCTATCGCCCTCCCTCCCTCTATCTATCGCCCTCCCTCTCTTCCACCCACCTGCTTCTCTAACTCCCTGTTCTCTTCTCTTCTCCCATGCTGATCTGCTGCTCTCTTCCACCCGCCTCCTCTTTTACTCCCTGTTTACTTCTCCTGTGCTAATCTGCTCTTCTCTTCCACCCCGCCTCATTCTCTAACTCCTTGTTGCCTTCTCCAGTGATGATCTTTTTGCTCTCTTCCATCCGCCTCCTTCTCTAACTCCCTTTTCTCTTCTCCGGTGCTGATCTGCTGTTCTCTTTCCCCCGCCTCCTTCTCTAACTCCCTGTTCTCTTCTGCTGTACTGATCTGCTGTTCTTTTCCACTGCCTCCTTCTGTAACTTCCTGTTCTCTTCTCTGGCACTGATCTGCTGTTCTCTTCCACCCCATCTCCTTCTCTACCTCCCTGTTCTCTTCTCCGTGCTGTTCTGCTGCTCTCGTCCACCCCACCTCCTTCTTTAACTCCCTGTTCTCTTCTGCTGTGCTTATCTGATGCTCTCTTCCACCTCACCTCCTTTTCTAACTCCCTGTTCTCTTCTCTTCTCCTGTGCTGATCTGCTGCTCTCTTCCACCCGCCTCCTTCTCTAACTCCCTGTTCTCTTCTCTTCTCCTGTGCTGATCTGTTGCTCTCTTCCACCCCGCCTCCTTCTTTAACTCCCTGTTAACTTTTGCTGATCTGCTGCTCTCTTCCACCTCACATCCTTCTCTAACTCCCTGTTCTATTCTCTTCTCCTGTGCTGTTCTGCTGCTCTCTTCCACCCCACCTCATTCTTTAACTCCCTGTTCTCTTCTGCTGTGCTGATCTGTTCCTCTCTTCCACCCACCTCCTTCTCTAACTTCCTGTTCTCTTCTCTCGTGCTGATCTGCTGCTCTCTTCCACCCTGCCTCCTTCTCTAACTCCCTGTTCTCTTCTCTTCTACTGTGCTGATCTGCTGCTCTCTTCCACCCGCCTCCTTCTCTAACTCCCTGTTCTCCTCTCCTGTGCTGATCTGTTGCTCTCTTCCACCCCTCCTCCTTCATTAACTCCCTGTTCTCTTCTCCTGTGCTAATCTTCTGTTCCTTTCCACCAGCCTCTTTCTCTAACTCCCTGTTCTCTTCTCCTGTGCCGATCTGCTGTTCTCTTTCACCCCGCCTTATTCATTAACTCCCTGTTCTCTTCTCCTGTGCTGATCTGCTGCTGTCTTCCACCCGCCTCCTTCTTTAACTCCCTGTTCTCTTCTCCTGTGCCGATCTGCTGCTCTCTTCCACCCACCTCCTTCTTTAACTCCCTGTTGTCTTTTGCTGTGCTGATCTGCTGCTCTCTTCTACCCTGCCTCCTTCTATAACTCCCTGTTCTCTTCTCTTCTACTGTTCTGATCTGCTGCTCTCCCCCGCCGCCTCCTCTCTTGCTCCCTGTTCTCTTCTCTTCTCCTGTGCCGATCTGCTGTTCTCTTCCACCCACCTCCTTCTTTAACTCCCTGTTCTCCTCTCCTGTGCTGATCTGCAGCTCTCTTCCACCCCACCTCCTTCTTCAACTCCCTGTTTTCTTCTCCTGTGCTGAACTGCTGCTCTCTTCCACCCGCCTCCTTCTTTAACTCCCTGTTCTCTTCTCCTGTGCTAATCTGCTGTTCTCTTCCACCCGCATCTTTCTCTAGCTCCCTGTTCTCTTCTCCTTTCCCGATCTGCTGTTCTCTTCTACCCGCCTCCTTCTTTAACTCCCTGTTCTCTTCTCCTGTGCTGATCTGCTGCTCTCTTCCACCCCACCTCCTTCTTTAACTCCCTGTTCTCTTCTGCAGTGCTGCTCTGCTCCTCTCTTCCACTCCACCTCCTTCTTTATCTCCCTGTTCTCTTCTCCTGTGCTGATCTGCTGCTCTCTTCCACCCGCCTTCTTCTTTAACTTCCTGTTTGTTCTGTTCTCCCATGCTGATATGCTGTTCTCTTCCACCCCACACCCTTCTCCAACTTCCTGTTCTCTTCTCCCATGATGATCTGCTGTTTCCTTCCACAGCCTCCTTCTCTAACTCCCTGTTTTCTTCTCCCGTGCTGATCTGCTGCTCTCTTCCACCCACCTCTTTCTCTAACACCCTGTTCTCTTCTTCTGTGCTGATCTGCTGCTCTCTTTCACCCGCCTCCTTCTTTAAGTCCCTGTTCTCTGCTGCTGTGCTGATCTGCTGCTCTCTTCCACATACATCCTTCTCTAACCGCACACACACATACATACAACTACGCACACACACATACAACCACGCACATACACACATACAACCACACACACACACAACCACACAAACACACACAACCACACCACACACACAATCTCACACACAACCACACACACAATCACACACAACCACACACACAACCACACATACAACCACAAACACACACACAACCACACACAACCACACACAACCACACCAAACCACACAACCACACACACAACCACACACAACCACACCCACAACTCCACACACAACCCCACACACAACCCCACACACAAACACACACAACCCCACACGCAAACACACACATCACCACACACATCACCACACACACAACCACACACACACACACAACCACACACACAACCACACATACAACCACACACACAACCACACACAACCACACACACAACCACACATACAACCACACACACAACCACACACACGACCCCACATACAACCACACACAACCTCAAACACAACACAACACCTACACAACCACACACAGCCACAAACAACCACACACACACAACCACACACACCCACACACAACCACAACCACACACACAACCACACACAACCACACACACACACACAACCACACACACGCAACCACACGCACAACCACATGCACAACCACAAACACAACCACAAACACACAAGCACACACCCAACCACACACACACACACAACCACACACAACAACACTAAAACACACAACCACACACACAACCACACACACAACCACACCCACAACCCCACACACAAACACACACAACCCCACACACAAACACACACATCACCACACACACAACCACACACACAACCACACATACAACCACACACACAACCACACACAACCACACACACAACCACACACACAACCACACATACAACCACACACACAGCCACACACATGACCACACATACAACCACACACACAACCTCAAATACAACACAACACCTACACAACCACACACACACAACCACGTGTTCATTTACAATGCCAATAGCACAAAATCTCGTTTCAGGGAGGAAAGGGTACTCTATTTTCACCAAGCAAGCATTACCCCTCGAATTGGAGTTTGGATTTTTTATCTCGGATTGAAAAACGGATAAAACGATTTACATGTAGTGTCTACTATTTTAGATCTCGCTGAGCCAACGCGCACACACATTCAAACACATATACAACAGCCCCACACACACACAACACCCCCCCACACACACAACACCCCCACACACACACAACCCCCCACACTCATACAACCCCACACACACACAACCCACTCACACACACAACCCACCCACACACACACAACCCACCCACACACACACAACCACACACAACCCCAAACACAACCCCAAACACAACCAACACAACCACACTCAAACCCACACACAACCACAGACACAACCACACACACACAACCACACACACAACCACACACACACAACCACACACACAACCCCAAACACAACACACACAACCCCAAACACAAAACACACAACCCCAAACACAAAACACACAACCACACACACAACCACACACACAACCACAACCACACACAACCACAACCACATACAACCATCTATCTATCTATCTATCTATCTATCTATCTATCTATCTATCTATCTATCTATCTATCTATCTATCTATCTATCTATCTATCTATCTATCTATCTATCTATCTATCTATCTATCTATCTATCGCCCTCACTCTATCTATCTATCTATCGCCCTCACACTATCTCCCTTACTCTATCTATCAATCTATCGCCCTCGCTCTATCGCCCTCACTCTATCTATCTATCCATCGCCCTCACTCTATCACTCTACTGCCCTCACTCTAACACTCTACGGCCCTCATTTTACCACTCTACCGCCCTCACTCTACCACTGTACCGCCCTCACTCTACCGCCCTCACTCTACCACTATACGGCCCTCACGCCCTCACTCTATCGCCTCACTCTACCACTCTACCGCCCTCATGCCCTCACTCTACTGCACTCACTCTACCACTCTACCGCCCTCACTCTACCGTCCTCACTCTACCACCCTCACTCTACAACTCTACTGCCCTCACTCTACCGCCCTCACTCTACCACCCTCCCTCTACCACTCTACCGCCCTCACTCTACCACTCTACCGCCCTCCCTCTACCGCCCTCACTCTACCACTCTACTGCCCTCACTCTACCGACCTCACTCTACTGCCCTCACGCACTCTATTGCCCTCACTCACTCTATCGCCCTCACTCCCTCTATCGCCCTCACTCACTCTATAGCCCTCCCTCACTCTATCAATCTATCTCCCTCCCTCACTCTATCTATCTATCTATCTATCTATCTATCTATCTATCTATCTATCTATCTATCTATCTATCTATCTATCTATCTATCTATCTATCTATCTATCTATCTATCTATCTATCTATCTATCTATCTATCTATCTATCTATCTATCTATCTATCTATCTATTTATCTATCTATCTATCTATCTATCTATCTATCTATCTATCTATCTATCTATCTATCTATCTATCTATCTATCTATCTATCTATCTATCTATCTATCTATCGCCCTCCCTCACTCTATCTATTTATCTATCGCCCTCCCTCTATCTTTCTATTGCCCTCCCTCTATCTATCTATCTATCCCCCTCCCTCTATCTATCTATCCCCCTTCCTCACTCTATCTATCTCCCTCCCTCTATCTATCTATCGCCCTGCCTCTATCTATCTATCGCCCTCCTTCTATCTATCTTTTTCCCTCCCTCTATCTATCGCCCTCACTCTATCGCCCTCCCTCCCTCTATCTATCGCCCTCCCTCTCTTCCACCCACCTGCTTCTCTAACTCCCTGTTCTCTTCTCTTCTCCCATGCTGATCTGCTGCTCTCTTCCACCCGCCTCCTCTTTTACTCCCTGTTTACTTCTCCTGTGCTAATCTGCTCTTCTCTTCCACCCCGCCTCATTCTCTAACTCCTTGTTGCCTTCTCCAGTGATGATCTTTTTGCTCTCTTCCATCCGCCTCCTTCTCTAACTCCCTTTTCTCTTCTCCGGTGCTGATCTGCTGTTCTCTTTCCCCCGCCTCCTTCTCTAACTCCCTGTTCTCTTCTGCTGTACTGATCTGCTGTTCTTTTCCACTGCCTCCTTCTGTAACTTCCTGTTCTCTTCTCTGGCACTGATCTGCTGTTCTCTTCCACCCCATCTCCTTCTCTACCTCCCTGTTCTCTTCTCCGTGCTGTTCTGCTGCTCTCGTCCACCCCACCTCCTTCTTTAACTCCCTGTTCTCTTCTGCTGTGCTTATCTGATGCTCTCTTCCACCTCACCTCCTTTTCTAACTCCCTGTTCTCTTCTCTTCTCCTGTGCTGATCTGCTGCTCTCTTCCACCCGCCTCCTTCTCTAACTCCCTGTTCTCTTCTCTTCTCCTGTGCTGATCTGTTGCTCTCTTCCACCCCGCCTCCTTCTTTAACTCCCTGTTAACTTTTGCTGATCTGCTGCTCTCTTCCACCTCACATCCTTCTCTAACTCCCTGTTCTATTCTCTTCTCCTGTGCTGTTCTGCTGCTCTCTTCCACCCCACCTCATTCTTTAACTCCCTGTTCTCTTCTGCTGTGCTGATCTGTTCCTCTCTTCCACCCACCTCCTTCTCTAACTTCCTGTTCTCTTCTCTCGTGCTGATCTGCTGCTCTCTTCCACCCTGCCTCCTTCTCTAACTCCCTGTTCTCTTCTCTTCTACTGTGCTGATCTGCTGCTCTCTTCCACCCGCCTCCTTCTCTAACTCCCTGTTCTCCTCTCCTGTGCTGATCTGTTGCTCTCTTCCACCCCGCCTCCTTCATTAACTCCCTGTTCTCTTCTCCTGTGCTAATCTTCTGTTCCTTTCCACCAGCCTCTTTCTCTAACTCCCTGTTCTCTTCTCCTGTGCCGATCTGCTGTTCTCTTTCACCCCGCCTTATTCATTAACTCCCTGTTCTCTTCTCCTGTGCTGATCTGCTGCTGTCTTCCACCCGCCTCCTTCTTTAACTCCCTGTTCTCTTCTCCTGTGCCGATCTGCTGCTCTCTTCCACCCACCTCCTTCTTTAACTCCCTGTTGTCTTTTGCTGTGCTGATCTGCTGCTCTCTTCTACCCTGCCTCCTTCTATAACTCCCTGTTCTCTTCTCTTCTACTGTTCTGATCTGCTGCTCTCTTCCACCCGCCTCCTTCTCTAGCTCCCTGTTCTCCTCTCCTGCGCTGATCTGTTGCTCTCTTCCACACCGCCTCCTTCATTAACTCCCTGTTCTCTTCTCCTGTGCTATTCTGCTGTTCTTTTTCACCCGCCTCTTCCTCTAACTCACTGTTCTCTTCTCATGTGCCGATCAGCTGTTCTCTTCCACCCCGCCTCCTTCTTGAACTCCCTGTTCTCTTCTCCTGTGCTGATCTGCTGCTGTCTTCCACCCCGACCTCCTTCTTTAACTCCCTGTTCTCTTCTCCTGTGCTGATCTACTGCTCTCTTCCACTCACCTCTTTCTTTAACTCCCTGTTCTCTTTTGCTGTGCTGATCTCCTGCTCTCTTCCACCCACCTCCTTATCTAATTCCCTGTTCTCTTCTCTTCTACCATACTGATCTGCTGCTCTCCCCCGCCGCCTCCTCTCTTGCTCCCTGTTCTCTTCTCTTCTCCTGTGCCGATCTGCTGTTCTCTTCCACCCACCTCCTTCTTTAACTCCCTGTTCTCCTCTCCTGTGCTGATCTGCAGCTCTCTTCCACCCCACCTCCTTCTTCAACTCCCTGTTTTCTTCTCCTGTGCTGAACTGCTGCTCTCTTCCACCCGCCTCCTTCTTTAACTCCCTGTTCTCTTCTCCTGTGCTAATCTGCTGTTCTCTTCCACCCGCATCTTTCTCTAGCTCCCTGTTCTCTTCTCCTTTCCCGATCTGCTGTTCTCTTCTACCCGCCTCCTTCTTTAACTCCCTGTTCTCTTCTCCTGTGCTGATCTGCTGCTCTCTTCCACCCCACCTCCTTCTTTAACTCCCTGTTCTCTTCTGCAGTGCTGCTCTGCTCCTCTCTTCCACTCCACCTCCTTCTTTATCTCCCTGTTCTCTTCTCCTGTGCTGATCTGCTGCTCTCTTCCACCCGCCTTCTTCTTTAACTTCCTGTTTGTTCTGTTCTCCCAAGCTGATATGCTGTTCTCTTCCACCCCACACCCTTCTCCAACTTCCTGTTCTCTTCTCCCATGATGATCTGCTGTTTCCTTCCACAGCCTCCTTCTCTAACTCCCTGTTTTCTTCTCCCGTGCTGATCTGCTGCTCTCTTCCACCCACCTCTTTCTCTAACACCCTGTTCTCTTCTTCTGTGCTGATCTGCTGCTCTCTTTCACCCGCCTCCTTCTTTAAGTCCCTGTTCTCTGCTGCTGTGCTGATCTGCTGCTCTCTTCCACATACATCCTTCTCTAACCGCACACACACATACATACAACTACGCACACACACATACAACCACGCACATACACACATACAACCACACACACACACAACCACACAAACACACACAACCACACCACACACACAATCTCACACACAACCACACACACAATCACACACAACCACACACACAACCACACATACAACCACAAACACACACACAACCACACACAACCACACACAACCACACCAAACCACACAACCACACACACAACCACACACAACCACACCCACAACTCCACACACAACCCCACACACAACCCCACACACAAACACACACAACCCCACACGCAAACACACACATCACCACACACATCACCACACACACAACCACACACACACACACAACCACACACACAACCACACATACAACCACACACACAACCACACACAACCACACACACAACCACACATACAACCACACACACAACCACACACACGACCACACATACAACCACACACAACCTCAAACACAACACAACACCTACACAACCACACACAGCCACAAACAACCACACACACACAACCACACACACCCACACACAACCACAACCACACACACAACCACACACAACCACACACACACACACAACCACACACACGCAACCACACGCACAACCACATGCACAACCACAAACACAACCACAAACACACAAGCACACACCCAACCACACACACACACACAACCACACACAACAACACCAAAACACACAACCACACACACAACCACACACACAACCACACCCACAACCCCACACACAAACACACACAACCCCACACACAAACACACACATCACCACACACACAACCACACACACAACCACACATACAACCACACACACAACCACACACAACCACACACACAACCACACACACAACCACACATACAACCACACACACAGCCACACACATGACCACACATACAACCACACACACAACCTCAAATACAACACAACACCTACACAACCACACACACACAACCACACCCACCCACACACAACCACAACCACACACACAACCACACACACAACCACACACAACCACACGCACAACCACAAACACAACCACAAACACACAAGCACACATCCAACCACACACACAACCACACCCAACCACAAACACAACCACAAACATACACACAACCACACATACAACCACACACACACACACACAACCATACACACACACAACCACACCCAACCACAACCACACCCAACCACACACACAACCACACACACAACCACGCACAACCACACACACAACCACACCCACATACAACCACACACACATAACCACACACACACACGCAACCACACACACACACAACCACACACAAACAACCACACACACAACCACACACACAACCACACACATCTATCTATCGGCCTAGCTCTATCTATCTGCCGCCCTCACTCTATCTATCTATCTATTTATCTATCTATCTATCTATCGCCCTCACTCTATCTATCTATCGCCCTCACTCTATCTATCTATCTATTGCCCTCACGCTATATATCTATCGCCCTCACTCTCTATCTATCTATGAATCTATCTATCTATCTATCTGCCTCACTCTATCTATCTATCTATCTATCTATCTATCTATCTATCTATCTATCTATCTATCTATCTATCTATCTATCTATCTATCTATCTATCTATCTATCTACCTATCACCCCCACTCTATCTATCGCCCTCACTCTATCTATCTATCTATCGCCCTCACTCTATCTATATTTCGCCCTCTAGCTATCTATCTATCGCCCTCACTCTATCTATCTATCGCCCTCTATCTATCGATCTATCGCCCTCTGTCTATCTATCGCCCTCACTCTATCTATCGCCCTCACTCTATCTATCTATCACCCTCTATCTATCTATCTATCTATCTATCTATCTATCTATCTATCTATCTATCTATCTATCTATCTATCTATCTATCTATCTATCTATCTATCTATCTATCTATCTATCTATCACCTTCACTCTATCTATCTATCGCCCTCACTCTATCTATCTATCACCCTCTATCTATCTATCTATCTATCTATCTATCTATCTATCTATCTATCTATCTATCTATCTATCTATCTATCTATCTATCTATCTATCTATCTATCTATCTATCTATCTATCTATCTATCTATCTATCTATCTATCTATCTATCTATCTATCTATCTATCTATCTATCTATCTATCTAGCTATCACCTTCACTCTATCTATCTATCGCCCTCACTCTATCTATCGCCCTCACTCTATCTATCCGTCTATCTATCTCCCTCAGTCTATCTATCTTTTGCCCCCACTCTATCTATCTGTCTATCTATCGCCCTCACTCTATCTATCTATCGCCCTCACTCTATCTATCTGTCTATCTATCGCCCTCACTCTATCTGTCTATCGCACTCACTCTATCTATTGCCATCATTCTATCTATCTATCGATCACCCTCACTCTGTCTATCTATCTATAACCCTCACTCTATCTATCTATCTATCGCCCTCACTCTATCTATCTATCGCCCTCACTCTATCTATCTGTCTATCTATCGCCCTCACTCTATCTGTCTATCGCACTCACTCTATCTATCACCATCATTCTATCTATCTATCGATCGCCCTCACTCTGTCTATCTATCTATGGCCCTCACTCTATCTATCTATCTATCGCCCTCACTCTATTTATCTATCTATCTATCTATCGCCCTCACTCTATCTATCTGTCTATCTATCGCGCTCACTCTATCTATCGATCGCCCTCACTCTGTCTATCTATCTATGGCCCTCACTCTATTTATCTATCTATCTATCGCCCTCACTCTATTTATCTATCTATCGCCCTCACTCTATTTATCTATCTATCTATCGCCCTCACTCTATCTATCTTCCGCCCTCCCTCTAGCTATCTATCGCCCTCATTCTATCTATCTATTGCACCACCATAGCATCACTCAGGGGTCCACAACATCCCTATGTGCTACCACAGCATCACTGAAAGCCACAGCATCACTCGTCGCCACCATAACATCACTCAGCGCCACCACAGCATCAATCTGTGCAACCATTCAACAACAACTGGTTCAAATAAGTTCTCTCAATGTTTCAATCTTTATTACAAATGTCACAATAAGATGTTAATATTTCACTTCTGTTCTTGAATTTTTGTCTCAATAAAATATACTGAACATAATCTTCACAAAAGCTATTTACAAAAGTTTAAGCTATTGCCATTATAAATTACAATAACTTTTATTTAAGTATTAATTATTTAAACAAATTAAAAGCCATTGTTATTTGTAATATCAATACATCTAAGTCACGTAAATACAAAAGATGTTGCATTACAAATGCTATAGGTGTCACATTTGCAAAAATGAAAAGAATTGGCATTGTAAATGACAAAGCTATTAATTTCGCTATTTTCAAAACCAACACATAAATAAAAAAATTGTCATTTACAAGACCAATAGCTCAAACTTTCCTAATGCGAGACCTATTGCATTGCAAATGCTTGTTTTTAGATGCTGCCTAAAGAGGAAATCTGGGAGTTGGAGTTGTTTGGACCCAACTCTAATGCTCTAAGTGCTCTTGTCTTTAGAAAAATTACAATTTTCATGAGTTCTATGAATAAATCCGCAATTCTCATGAGTTCCTATCCCGACTTAGTGAAAGTCAAATATATTGGATTAAATAGTCTTATTTAGAACTATTTATTGGCGTAATCTCGCACCAGTGTATCAAAGTGTTCCTTAAATATTAGTGGAATTGAAAATGTTTTTTAAAGTTTTAAATTTACATTAAAAGCAACTACACACCTTTGTAGTGGTAAATAATTTAGTGATTTCCGCCGGACCATATCTTTGCACAAATTCTTTCGGTCCAGATTAATACAAGTTTGAGTCCTTGTATTGGGGAATCATTTAAAAAGCAAGTATTATTGAAAACTTTGCTGGAAGCTCCATACTTCAAGGGAATATGTTCTGCACCAGCATTTTTTGCTTGAAGAGATGGTTTTGCTATGGCATACCTGATTTGTTTTGAAAAAGCTTAAAGATTATTATACTTAGGAAATTATTTAAATTTCGACACCATTGTGAGTTCTTGCCTGGTGAAATGGCCACCAAAACCATTTTTTTATGTATACCATCTGAACGTCAAACATGTCGCCAGTCTCCATGGTACAAATTCACCAGAGCCATCGCTGGGCTTTTTGTTTCTTCTCTCCTTCCTATTCACGTTGATTCGAGTGTTGTCTACGCAAGTCACCGTGGCCAGATGGCTTCCCGGCCATTTTTTTACCAAACATTTTGTGTGGAGCTGGCCCTTTTTAACGCAGCTTTTTAACTCTTTCCTTGACACGGGGTAGTGACGCCTACAATGTCGGAAACATCGATTTCTGTTCTCTTTAAACCTGGAAAAGATGCCAGAGATTGTGGGTTATACTGACCCATTCGACTTCTTAACATTGATGCAAAGTTGTTTGTGGGCATCTTAGCCTCACGCCTTGGCCCCTATGGCCGACATAGTAGACCCGGACCAGTTAGGTTTTATACCTACTAGACAGGGGGAGACAATTCTGTTCCACCTCATCGACCACGTACATCTCTCACGAACCCAGGTCCTCCTGCTTTCGTTAGATGGATCACTGACATAATATCGACGTCAAAAATATCGAGATACCAAAATATCGAGGTTAAAATATCGAGGGACAAAATATCGACTGCCTATCTTCAAACAGGTAAGTACTAAAATATCGACTCCAAAATATCGACTTACAAAAATATAGACTGTCAAAATATCGATTTTTTTAAATGTCTTAAAAGTAAGTTAAAATTAATATATATAAATATATTTAATATAAACTTAGAAATAATTATTAAATAAATGTAATATTAATTAATAATTAATATAAATTAAAAAATTATATCACCAAAAATAATACATATATATATATATATAAAAACATATTATTAAATAAACATATTAATATAATATAATACATTTAATTTAATTTCATTAAATTAATTTAATTTAAATTTAATATTACTTTATTTTTACACTGTACCCCTGTACCCCAAAAACCCAAAACTGACCCTGAACCCTAAAAATGCCCCTTTATCCAAAAACTAAAAACTGACCCTGAACCCTAAAAATACCCCTTTACCCAAAAACTAAAAACTGACCCTGAACCCTAAAAATACCCCTTTACCCAAAAACTAAAAACTGACCCTGAACCCTAAAAATACCCCTTTACCAAAAAACTGAAAACTGACCATGAACCCTAAAAATACTCCTTTACCCAAAAACTGAAAACTGACCCTAACCCCTAAAAATACCCCTTTACCCAAAAACTAAAAACTGACCCTGAACCCTAAAAATACCCCTTTACCCAAAAACTAAAAACTGACCTTGAACCCTAAAAATACCCCTTTACCCAAAAACTAAAAACTGACCCTGAACCCTAAAAATATCCCTTTACCCAAAAACTAATAACTGACCCTGAACCCTAAAAATACCCCTTTACCCAAAAACCCAAAACTGACCCTGAACCCTAAAAATACCCCTTTACCCAAAAACCCAAAACTTAAATTTAATTTCCAAAACCAATAACTTTTATTTACGGAGTAAATTTTATTTAATGGTCAATTATTAATTAATTAACAAATTTAATTAATTAACATATTTAATTAGTTATTATTAAATTACTCCCCACCCTATCCCCCTATAAACTCACAACCCACTACAGAAATTAATTTACTAATTATTATTTATGTATTCTTTAAATATTTATAATTACCAATTATATTGTAATTATTTACCACATATTAATTAATTAACAATTATTATTAATTTACATATTTAATTAATTGAATTTAAATTACTTCCCACCCTATTCCCCTATAAACCCACCACCCGCTACAGAAAATAATTTAATAAAATTAACATATTTATCAATTAATCAATTATAATTAATTACCAATTATATTTTAATTAATTACCAATTATATTTTAATTAATTACCAATTAATAATTATTTAACAATTAATTCTAAAGAAATATCAATACATAAATTAACATATTTAATTAATTATAATTAAATTACTTCCCACCCTATTCCCCTATAAACCCACCACCCGCTACAGAAAATAATTTAATAAAATTAACATATTTATCAATTAATCAATTATAATTAATTACCAATTATATTTTAATTAATTACCAATTAATAATTATTTAACAATTAATTCTAAAGAAATATCAATACATAAATTAACATATTTAATTAATTATAATTAAATTACTTCCCACCCTATTCCCCTATAAACCCACAACCCGCTACAGAATACTATTACACAAAAAATTAAAAATATTATTAACTTATCTTAAATTCGAAATTTTTGTTGTCTATATTATGTCTAGTCGATATTATGTCCATTCTATATTTTTGATTCGATATTATGTCCATTCTATTCGATGTAAAAAAAATTTAGTCGATATTTTTGTTGTCTATATTATGTCTAGTCGATATTATGTCCATTCTATATTTTTTACTCGATATTCTGTCCAGTCGAAATAAAAGACTCGATATTATGACTGCACACCTCATTAGATGCAGAGAAGCCCTTTGACCGTTTTGATTGGGGATACTTGTTCGCGGCGCTGCGTAAGTATGGCTTCGGAGACAACTTTATCCGATGGGTTCGTTGTTTATACGCTGCCCCTAAACCCTCAGTGCCATCTAATGGAGGCAGGTCGGCCCTCTTCCCTATAGCTCAGGGTACACGCCAGGGCTGTCCCCTATCGCCCCTTTTATTTGCGCTCTATATGGAGCCGTTCCACCAGCAGATTCTGTCAAATCCTGACATCGTCGTCTCAGATTTGGGGCTGACGTGCATAACATCAGCATGTATGCTGACGATGTGATACTTTCGCTGACTCAACCTCGGCTAACTCTGCAGTCCCTGACCATCAATATTACCGCCTTTGGGAATGCTGCAGGGTTCAAGGTCAATTTCGCAAAGTCGTAGATTCTCAACATCTCGGTACCTGCGAGTGAGGCTCTGGACTTCCAGCAAGATTTTGCATTCCACTGGGCGCCCACAGTTATTACCTATCTTGGCTTTCAGCTAACCTCGACCATTGATAAAATGGTCTCCCTCAATTACTCTTTATTATTGGAACAAACGACTAAGGCGCTGGACGCCTGGTCGCGCCTCAAGCTGGCATGGTACGGGAGAATAGCAGCGGTGAAAATTACAGTGCTCCCACGCATCCTTTACATCTTTCAAATGTTGCCATTATCCCCTCCGCCGGGCATAATCAAGAAACTGCAAGCGCTTCCCAATAAGTTTATATGGGAGGGTAAGAAGCAGTGCCTCTCACTTCCACACATTACTTCCACGAAAACACATGGAGGGTTAGGCTTTCCACTGGTGGGCGCTTATTACCAAGCGGCGTACCTGCGCTACCTTGTTAAGTGGAATAGGCCCCTCTCCAGTAAACATTGTAACTTCATGGACCAATCAGTAGCCGCAATGAATATTTGGCGGGAGCTGTGGCTCCCACGCAAAAATAGAGCATGGGGACTATACTCATCGCCTGTTACCTATCCAACGCTCAGGGTTTGGGATCGGCTGGCAGTGCCGAAGGGCTGGACCACATTTCCCTCACCCATGTCCCCTATTGAGACAACCCCGACTTCCAGCCGGGGCAAGCGTCTCTGGTATTTCATCGCTGGAGGGAAGAGGGATGCAAGAGGGTGAGCTCCCTTTTTGACACCGATGGTTTAATCCTGTTTACCCAATTGCGTAAAGACTATGACTTACCGGCTTCTGATGCATTCCACTACCGACAAGTCGCACACTGGGTTACACAAGCTGCAAACTTTGCCCAAATGTCCTGGCCTCTGACTCCCTTTGAAAAACGGTTGGTATGCAAAAAAGATTATCATAAACTCATATCTGAACCATATGCCATGATAACTACACGCCCGAAGGGGCACCGTTCAAAAGTGCAAGTGCGGTGGGAGACTGAATTGGGGAGGCCCTTATTGCTTAAGGAGTGTGACCATATACTATACCGAGCCCATCACACTGCATACAGCACAGCAGAGTGGAATCTGCCTATAAAGTGGTTACATACTGGTAATACACACCGGCGTGCGTACATTCCTGGGATAAGACCAAGACAGACCTCTGCTGGTGGGGGTGTGGCTTAATGGGTAACCTAATTAATTTACTCTGGGACTGCCTGAAATTGGTGCTTTACTGGTCAGCGGTTATTTATGACGTTGACGCTGCATTTCAGATCACATTGCCGCGGGCCCCTGAATATACATTGCTGGGTCTTTCCGATCCTAAATCCTTCCCATTTAAATCGTTGAGAGGCAGACAGATCGCGATGGCGCTGCTTGCTGGTTATTTTAGCGCAATGGGGGTCTTTGTCATTACCTGAGCCAATCGACTGGATAAATGGTCTTTGGCAGCTTTTGGCCATGGAGCGCCTTTCGCTCAGTGTGGAAGGGAAAGGCAACGAGTTTGATAAATTTTGGGCCACTTACTTGCAGATACTCACCAAGGATATGAGGGAAGTGACTTGTCCTAAATACTTGCAAATTTTACAGCTCATTCCATTAGAACCGCCCGGGTCATCCAAAGACAGGGTTACTTGGTAATTTACCACTGTTGTAGCCGGTCGATGAGAGGTCATGTGTGCACGTGCTGGAACTGATGCGGAGAGAGGGTGGTGGGGTGGGTGTGGGTGGAAATGAAATGAAATGAAATTAAATGAAAGTGGGTTTTGTAAAGCGCATTACTACCCGAAGGCCTCGTAGCACTGTAAGTGCATATCTCTGAGAGTCTACTGATTTATTTAGAAAAAAGGAAGGTTTTAAGAGTTTTGCAGAATTTTAAATGATTGGACTCGTTACGGAGCGTGGATGGTAAAGAGTTCCAAGTCATGGCCGCATTCAGGGAGAAGGAGCGTCCACCCCACCTGGCCCGTTTGATCTTGCGTGTTGTTGCCAGAAAGGCCGTGCTGGAATGCAGTGATCTTTGGGGATGGTGAGGGGTGGCTAAGGAACAGATCATTGCGGGGGCGTTTTTCCACATTGCCTTATGCATTATGCACATAGCCTTGAGTTTTACTCTAGCTTGGATGGGCAGCCAGTGTAAGTTTCTCAGGGCAGCTGTGCCCCAGTGCGTGCGGGACAAGCCTAGCAGTAGACGTGCTGCTGCGTTCTGAGTGACTTGCAGCTTTTTAAGTGTGCTGGTCAGTGCACCCAGATATAAAGCATTCCCATAATCGAGACTGGACAGGATGATGGCCTGGACCATTATCCTGCGGGTCTGGAAAGGGAGAAGTGGTAGAATTTTCCGCAACATACGCATCAGCCCGAAGCAGGTGGCGGAGAGTATTGTGGCTTGCTGGTTAAAGCTAAGGGTGTTATCCAGCCACATGCCCAGGCTTTTGATTAGCTTTTTTGGTTCTGGGGGGGGCCCATTCAGGGTGGCCATTGTAGAGTTGGTCTAGGGCCGGCCATGTTCCCCAGGAACATCAGTTCAGTTTTGTCCCCGTTAAGTTTTAAATGGGAGGAGGCCATCCATTTTGTGACTGCTACTAGGCACCTGTTCAGGTTGGACGGGGTGTGTCCTGGCTGATTCAGGGCCACCACAAGCTGTGTGTCATCAGCGTAGGTCACGATTTCAAAACCAAAAGGGTGAACGACCTCCGCTAAAGGTTGCATATAAATATTAAAAAGTGTGGGGCTCAGGGAGGAGCCCTGAGGCACACCTTGATTGAGAGGCCAAGTTTTGGAATGAATGTCACCCTCCACCACCTGGAAAGTTCGATTTTCCAAAAAAGACTGTAGCCATGAGATGGCGCATCCCGTCACTCCAAGCTGTTTTAATCGGGAGATAAGGATGTTACTGTTTACGGTATCAAAGGCGGCACTTAAGTCCAACAGCATGATTGCTGTGGTGCCGCCTTGATCCATGTGCTTGCGGGCTAGTTCTGTGACAGTCAATAATGCCACGGGGCTGTTTAATTGTTTTATTTGTTCTTTTCTAAAAGTGGTAGTCATTGCTGGGTGTGCAAATACATAACGTATGCTTGAATTTATCGCGGGTCGCCCTCCGGGTTGTAGACCTGAACGTTGTGTATCTGTGCTCATCCTATGCTCTGTGGGCACCCTGACGTAGGCAGCTATGCTGTGAATACACTTCTAAGATACCACACAATAAAAATGATTGATTCTATAATGGACTACTGTTGCCTCACGTTATTACTAACTTGCCAGAGGACAGTACACTGGACGTTTTTTGCTGCTGCTGGTTACGGTAAGCTGCCTTTCACCTTTACCGTGTATCCTCTGCCGGAGGCGACTGGTAGGCACTCGCTGGTCTTTGTCGTTAATTTAGCAGGCACTTACCAGTACATGCAAGCTTGGGCCCAGCAGTTATACCACTCACTTCCAGACTCAGCACCATGACGGTCCGCCTTTCGCACTACTCTGCATCAGGGGACTAGATTGGGCAGAGAGACAGTTTGCTGATGCCAATATTGCTATACACCCGGGCCGGCTTCCTATGCTGTTTACCCTTAACAAACAATAACATGATGGGGTTGAAATCAACCACGGGGATGGTATGCGGGCACCTGCGGTTTAATGCGATCCCTCTCAGCACTCTGGGTCAGCCCCATTTCTGATCACAATGTGGGAGGGGGACTCTGTGGACGTGGTGTGTCTTTTTATACACAATATCACCTTACCACAAATATATCTTTACACTCATATCCCAATGGGCCATAATATCCCTCCATTTATACTTATACTCAAGGTCTACGGTAAGGGAGCAGGAAGAAGAACAAGACTAGGATTTGCGCTATTCTTCTTTTTATCATTTCATTTGTAGGCACAGGAGCCACCTCATTTTCTAACTGTCCCTGGGTACAGGAAGGAACAGTTGTTCTTTCAGCACCAACATAATCGACTATCTTTAAACACCTTACTACTCAGAGAAGTTTATATGCACTTTTCAAGGTATGTAGACACTCGATATCCTTATCACTAGAGTGTGTGTATGCCCGGGTTTGCATTACCGCCGCTCTCCTTGAGTAGCCATCGTTTTAACCGTGGTAGAAATCTAATACGGGTACAGTTTGCCCTTATTTTACATATTACTAGACCTTGTTGTACACCTTGGACTGGTTGACCTCCATCAATAATGCGGGCTCAGGACACTATTTACTACCTTGTTGTGTAAAAGGCAACAACACCCTATTGGTTCTACATCCATATGATTATATTCCCATGTGTTATGATACCGCCCCACATATACGTGGCCTCATATATGTTCCTAGGTCCACAATATGTGTTTATGAATTAGAATGGATAGGGTTCCCATTTCTCACCTTTATTACTTTTACTCATAGGCACAGGAGCTGCTTCAACCTTGAACTGTCCCTGGATCCAGGAGGGTACAGTTGTCCTTTCAGTACCAACACAGTCTATTATACTTCCACAATCTTCATACTACTACCCATTACCCCTGGAAGCCCACACTAATTTCCATAGGTATGTAGTTCCTTGGCAACATCATACTTGTGTCAATTGGCCCACCATGAACATGTTTGTGTGGATCTCTTCACTTGATCTGGTATATACGTTTGCACTTTTTGAAGGGTGCACTAATCTCACTGAATGTCTTCTTCCTTTATGTAAAATTCTATTCTGTTTGATGTGTCCTCTATTCGCTCCTTTCTTGTTAGATGATATTACACCTTGCATGTTTTAATCTCACTATTGTTCATATTAATAATATTTTGTAATATTATTAAATATATGTCACTTTTTGTCCCTGTTTTTTCAGTAGTAAATTGTTAATGTAGTTTTGTCACGTATGACTTTTTTAAATGTGAAGGTCAAACCATCAGAATCTTCACAGGCAAACAATTCAGTTGGAGTTTTTACGTGGTTGGTATGTATTATTGTCCATTTGTGGTTATTTATGTTGTATTATACACTATACTTTTTTATATGTTCTACAGCCCTGATGAAGTCCACACCAGTTAGATGAAACACTTTGGCTGTTTGGCTGTGGCTTTATTGAATAAGAAAAATAAAAGAAAACCTGCATAATATCTACAGTGGATGGACAGAATTATTACCTTTTGGTGCCGGTGGTGCACTCCACATTTGTGTTAAGTTTGACATTGGTCTTGGAGACTGCTCCTTGGAAACGGTGGGAGCAGTGGAGTTGCACACTTCTTGAGCTTCTTGAGCTATCAGACTTATAATCTTGGGCTCTTTTGGGATATTATTTGTGGGATGTGCGTCACAAGCACATAGTGGTTTGCTTGTTAGGCTTGCTGTTTCATGTCAGTAAGTGCATCTTTTATAGTTACATGGCACACCACCCCAGGGACACCTAGTGGAGACCTTAGGGGTGCCTAATATATACAAATAAGGTATATTATCGCTAAGTGCCCATACCACCAAAATCGAGTTTACAGACAATATAGTTTTAAAGACAGTCTGCAGATCCAGGCTGCCTTTAAAATGACAGCAGACACTCAGCAGTGCTCACAGGGAAATACAAGAAATCTGCTGGGCTTCTAATCCTCCATGCCTCATTATATACTAACGACTTATAAGTAGATTGCACCTCCTGGCCCTATTATCTACTAGGGACTTCTAGGGTTTTTCATTGCAAATTGTAAGTGTACCCTATTACACGTACCTTTTTAAACATACCACTGGTCCTGGGCCTGGCTGGCAAATCCCAGGGTAGAGTCAGTTACCACCAGTATCATTCAGCAAATAAAAGAGGGTGTACATGGCAAAAGGAAGACTTTTTAACACCTGCTGTTCTACTACTAGGACATCTGGGTGAGAGCTCCAGTTGTCAAGATCAGGGAAATAAAATATGTGGTGCTGCACGGACGCAGTTGGCCTAACTCTAGTCTGTTGCTCACTCCCCTGTGGATGGGTGACTTTTTCTCACTGCCTTCTTTTGTTGAAATTACTTTTAAACAGTCACTGTGCACCATAATTACCTTTTAAACTGTACTAAACCTTGTTTTTTAAACTGTGCTGCTAACTGTCATTGCTTGAAAACTGAAACGGAGTGGGTGGTGAGAGGGTGGGAATTGAAACCTGCCTAGTGAGGTTTTGCACCACCATCTTGATGGGTGAGCGCTCCATGGGGCAGATTTATGAAGGCCTTGCGCCGCCGGTGCGTCACTTTTTCCCATGTTAAAAGTGACGCACCGGCGGCGCAAGGCCTTCATAAATCTGCCCCCATATGTTCAAGATCAGGGATATAAAAGACGAAGCGCTGCGTGGACACAGCTGGCCTCACTCTAGTCTTTTGCTCGCTCCCCTGAAGATGGGTGACTTTTTCTCGCTGCCTTCTTTTGTTAAAATTACTTTTAAACAGTCACTGTACACTTGAATTCTATTTTAAACTGTGCTAAACCCTGTTTTTTAAATGTTGCTCCAAAACTGTCAATACTTGAAACTGACACTTACTCTGTGGTGGGAGGGTGGGAATCGAACCCTGCCTAGTGAGTTTTTCACAACCATCTTGATAAGTGAGCGCTCGAGTTGTCAAGATCAGGGAAATAAAAGGTGTGGCACTGCATAGACGCACAGTGGACTGATACTGGGAGACTTCAATATTCATATGGACAAACCAGCAGAGCAGGAGACCATTTCACTGTCTGAGTCCCTTGCCATCTTGACCTTGGCCCATTATGTTTGTCACCCCACCCATGACAAGGCTCACACCCTTGAGCAGATTTTTTCTAACGTAGAGCTCCTAATTGATGTGGCTGGTCAGATCACCACCTGATAGGTATTAAGGTGTGCAGGTCAATAAGATGCACTCAATCACTCGGGAAGGAGAGAGCAATTACCTCTAGACCCATCCATCGAATTGCTCCAGCAGCCCTGAGCGAAGCGCTCATCCATCACCATATTCAGTGGCAATCCAGACAAAGATGCTCGCTGCTTGGAGAACTGGTTGCTGTAACGCTCCCAGGCGCTTGCCCCCACTTCAACCTGCTTCCCCAAGTCAGCTAGAATTTCTGCCCATGGTTCAATGAAGCTCTTAAGCAGAGCGAAATCACCTGCAAACGTCTGTAAAGAGTATGGCATGATAATTTTAACTCAGAGGACAAAGAAATCTATAAGCAAGCCTTAAAAGTCCATCACAATAAAATATACAAGGCAAAGAAATCTGGAAATAAAAGCAAGGAAATGTTTTATATTGTGAAAGACTTTTCTTCCCCAAATGCTGACTAGTCAACTTGCCTTATTCTTCCATGATAAGACCAAAACTTTTCAAAAATTCTTTGTGGAGACCCTCCCGGTTGAGGCATGGAGCACAGAATTTTTAACACTCAGATATTCCGCTGAGGGTCCATCTTATCACAGTTTCCCCATCTACTAATGGAAACTTCCTTGGAGAACTTGAAAAGCCTTACGTCAGGCGCCCCCACGGACCCCTGCCCAGTTAAAGTGCTGGCCTCAGTGGCCAAGATTATCAACCCAGCTGCCAATACTGTCCTTAACTCCTTGCTGAGGACTGGCCAGGTGCCATGCAGATGGAAAAATGCTAAAATGTTACCTCTGCTAAAAAAACCTTCGACCGACCCTTTGGTGGCATCCAACTAAAGCCCTAGAGGAATACGTGCACTCAGTCATCACAAACTATGTGCAAATAAATAACCTTTTCCACCAGAGCCAGTCTGGTTTTAGCTCTAATTTCAGCACAGAGACAGCTCTGCTGGAAATTTCTGAGTCCATTATGGAGACATTGGATAAAGCGGGTTAAGCTGTGCTGATTCTGCTGGACCTCTCAGCTGCTTTTGATACCATACCATATGAGCGACTCCTGCTTAGATTGCAGGAGTGAGGCTTGCGTGGCATGGTGTTCAAGTGGTTTATCTCCTTTTTGGAGGATAGATACCGCTTCCATTCCCCCTATGAAGGTGGGTGTCCCTGAGGGTTATATTTTGAGCCCAACACTTTTCAACCTCTACATGTTCCTCCTTGCTCCCCTGGCTCAAGCTTGTGGTGCGACAATAGTTTCCTATGCTAATGACACGCAGCTTCTGTTCACATGTGAAAAGGGTGAGGAATTTGAAGGGGAAAATATCAATAAATGCCTGACTGAGGTTTTTACATGGCTCAGAGAGAATCAACTTAAATGTAACCCAGAGAAATCTGAGATAATCTTCTTTGGCTCTCAGTCTCTGGAAGAGTGGAAACAATGGTGAACATCAGACATGTCAGCTTCCCTCGCCTCAGTTAACACGGTCAAGCACCTGGGTGTTACATTGGATGACACTCTGTCCATGAAAGTCCAAATCCAGTCAGTCAGTTGCAGGAGCTTGTTTGGCCTCCTGTGGAGGCTCAAAACATTTCTCCCCCTCCTGCTTCTCACCCACAGGAAGACCATGGTCCAAGCCTCATTGACTCAAGGTTGGACTATGTAAATGTCCTGTACCTGCCCCCCCCCCGGAGTACCTATTGAACAGACTACAGGTGATCCAGAATGCTGCCTCCAGGGCAGTCCCTATGCTTGGACCGAGAGCTCATATTTCACCTCATCTGAAGGCTTTGCATTGGCTTGCCATCTACAAAAGAATCTGCTGTAAAGCCTTGCTTCTGGTGTTTAAGGCATTACAAGGGACAGGCGCACACTATCATAGAAGGAGAGTCACTTACTATGTCCCCCGCAGAACCTTACAGTCTTCTTCACGGCGCCAGGCGGTTGTCCCTAAATTTTCCCACACCCATTCTGGAGGCCGCTCTTTCAAAGTTCATGTTGCCCGAGTCTGGAACCTCCTGCCGGCGACACTTAGACAGGTGTCAGACTTACTGACTTTCAGGAAACTGCCATGCCTTTGTACCACTGCACAGATATGTCTGCAGAATTGTCACAATCCACCTCCATCCTGGGGTGTGCAGTCTAAATATCGAGTTTTTTCATTTCGAATGGACATAATATCGACTCCAGAATATCGAGATGGCATTAATATCGAGGTAAGTAATATCGATGTATTTTTTATCGATTGTAATGTCTTTAAAAAAATATCGATAGATAAAATATCGAGTAAGTAATATCGTTAGTAAAAAATATCGATTTGTTTAGTAGTTTAAAAATATCGAAAGTTGTGTTATCGACTGTCATGATATCGACTGTCATGATATCGACTATTAATATGGATATAAATAATATCTAATAGTTAAATGTACACTGTTTTAATGTTTTATAAATACATTTATTGTTAAAATATATGTTATTTATTTATTTTTTTATATAGAAATAATTAAAAAAATTATTAATAATTTAAAAAAATTATTCAACTACTATAATAATTTCTAGGAGCGGGTAGTGGGTTTTTAGGGGAATAGGGTGGGAAGTATTTTAAATATAATTAATTAAATATGTAAATCTATTAATTGGTATGAATATTTAATTAATTGTTAATTTAAAATGGTATTTAATATATAATATTTAATTGGTAATTAATGTAATTTTATAGATTATTTGCTAATTATGCTCATTTAAATAATTTATGTCATGTAGCGGGTTGTGGGTTTATAGGGGAATAGGGTGGGAAGTAATTTAATTATAAATAATTAAATATGTTAATTAATTAATTGGTATTAATATTTAATTAATTGTTAATTAAATAAAATATGTTAATTATATGTAATTTAATTGGTAATTAATTTAATTTAATTGAATAATTGTTAATAATGTAAAATTTAATATTTTATGTCAATGTCATGTAGCGGGTTGTGGGTTTATAGGGGAATAGGGTGGGAAGTAATTTAATTTTAAATAATTAAATATGTACATTTATTAATTGGTATTTAAATTTAAATAATTGTTCAGTAAATCATATATTGTAATTTTAATAAATTTAATTGGTAATTAATTTATTTGAATATTAGCTAATTATGTAACTTTATAAATTGAATGTCATGTAGCGGGTTGTGGGTTTATAGGGGAATAGGGTGGGAAGTAATTTTATTATAATTATTTACAAAAGTTAAAATTATTAATTCGTCGTAATATTTTAATAATTGTTAATTAAATAATGTATTTAAATTATATAAATTTTAATTGGTAAATAATATAATTTAATTGAGTAATTGCTATTTATGTTATTTTAAATAAGTTATGTTATTTAGGGGGTTGTGAGTTTATAGGGAAATAGGGTGGGAAGTAATTAAATTATAATCAATTAAATATGTAATTTTATTAATTGGTAGTAATATTTAATTAATTGCGCATTAAAAAATTAATGTTCATTATTTAAAATATAATTGGTAAATAATGTAATCTAATTGTTTAATTGCTAATTATGTTACATTAAATTTTTACTTTTCTGGAGTGGGTTGTTTGTTTATAGGGGAATAGATTGGGAAGTAATATAATAATAAATAAGGAAATATTCATATGTAATTAAGGTATAAAACATTTAGCACACAACGTTTAAAATGCACTACCTTTACAATGAAACTTTTACAACTATAAAACCATAGCAACGCATGTATTTAGATTAAATGTTTTAACTATGCAGGTATTTTTACAATGCATACCATTACAACGTAAGTGTTGGTAAGTATATAATTATATTAAAAATGTTATAGCTTTGGATTGTTGGGTAAAGGGGTATTTTTAGTGTTCTTGGTCAGTTTTCAGTATTTGGGTAAAGGTGTAGTTTTAGGGTTCAGGGTCAGTTTTCAGTTTGGGGATTAAGGGGTATATTTAGTGTGCAGGGTCAGTTTTCAGTGTTTGGGTAAAGGGGCATTTTTAGGGTTCAGGGTCAGTTTTCAGTTTTTGGGTAAAGGGTTATTTTTAGGGTTCAGGGTCAGTTTTCTGTTTGTGGGTAAAGGGGTATTTTTAGGGGTCATGGTCAGTTTTCAGTTTGTGGGTAAAGGGGTATTTTTAGGGTTCAGGGTCAGTTTTCAGTATTTGGGTCAAGGGGTATTTTTAGGTTTCAGGATCAGTTTTCAGTATTTGGGTAAAGGGGTATTTTTAGGGGTCAGGGTCAGTTTTCAGTTTGTGGGTAAAGGGGTATTTTTAGGGTTCAGGGTCAGTTTTCAGTATTTGGGTAAAGGGGTATTTTTAGGTTTCAGGGTCAGTTTTCAGTATTTGGGTAAAGGGGTATTTTTAGGTTTCAGGGTCAGTTTTCAGTATTTGGGTAAAGGGGTATTTTTAGGTTTCAGGGTCAGTTTTCAGTTTGTGGATAAAGGGGTATTTTTAGGGGTCAGGGTCAGTTTTCAGTTTTTGGGTAAAGGGGTATTTTTAGGGGTCACGGTCAGTTTTCAGTTTGTGGGTAAAGGGGTATTTTTAGGGGTCAGGGTCAGTTTTCAGTTTGTCGCTAAAAGGGTATTTTTAGGGTTCAGGGTCAGTTTTCAGTTTGTGGGTAAAGGGGTATTTTTAGGGTTCAGGGTCAGTTTTCTGTTTTTGGGTAAAGGTGTTTTTGTAGGGTTCAGGGTCAGTTTTGAGTTTGTGGCTAAAGGGGTATTTTTTGGGTTCAGGGTCAGTTTTCAGTTTGTGGGTAAAGGGGTGTTTTTAGGGTTCAGGGTCAGATTGGGGTTTTAGGGTAGAGCGGTACAGGGTAAAAATAAGGTAAATTTAAATTTTCATTAAATTAGTTAATTTTTAATACATTTAATAAAAAATATTTCTATTAATATACATTACACAAAATATTATATAATTATAAATAGTTATGTTGTAATGTTATGCGTTGTAAAGGTATTTGCTTTGTAAAAACATTTGTTGTAAATAAACGCAGTGTAATGGTATTTGCTTTATTAAAGTTTCGTTGTAAAGGTATGCGTTGTAAAAGTATGTGTTAAAACTTAATACATCTTTTATTTAATTGTATTTAATAGAAAAAAATTGACAAATAATTTTTTAATTATCTAATAAATTATTGGTAATTAGTTGTAAATTAGTATTAATAGGTAAGTAATATAAATAATGATAGTTAATTAGTATTTTAATATATTAATTATTATGTTAAATTAAATAGTTAATCATTTGTTAAAAAAATTATATTGATATTATTTTTTTATTTATTTATTAATATATGAAGTATTTACTTTCCCTACTCTTGCACCCACTGGAGTGGGAATAGTAATTAGTATGGGTTCAGTGTCCAGCACCTTCCATGACTTTACAATTGGTGAAATGGGAATTGTAATTTGTATGGTTTTAATGTGTAGTATGGTTTTGTGAGTTTATAATTGGTGCAGTGGAAATAAGAAAACATTTTTTATATAAATAATTCTTATTGGTAGGATAATATAATAAAGTTTTTACATTACATAGAATTTTTTTCTCATTATAATTATTGTTATTGTAGTACTTAAAAGATTAATACATTTTTACAAATATTACAATTTAAAAGGCATTTTTATATAGAATATTTCATATGCAATTAATATTTATATACAATAATAAAGAAGGAAACATACACAGGGTTAAATGCAATAAATTAAAAACAGTTTATTAACATATAAAAAATAAATTGTAAGTAGAGATTAATTTTTTATTTCAATTGAAAATTTTTAATAAACTGTTTTTATTATCCAAAAAAATATATGAAGTACATATATATGTTTTTAACACATAAATGATATTAACATAATTTTATGTTTATTTACATATATTGTAATTTAAATAGTTAAAGAAACAAATTGGTAATATGTACTTTTTATTTAATAACAAATATTTTATTCACATAGACATTGAATATATTGTCATAGATAAATATGTACATTTCTTTTGTAACAGTAACATTTTTGTTATTTACAAAGTCATGTTAAATTAATATTATGAATATTGAACATATTTATAATATTAATTTTTGCATAGATAAACACAAAAATCCTTTTTTATATACATACATAATGTTTAAACTAATATTTGGAATTTTTCATAACAATTTATTTGTAACAAAGTAATAGATGCAAATTTGTTTAACATATAGATTATTTTCTAAATGTATTTATAAATCATCCAATATTATTTAAAGTATCACATAACAGTTGAATAATTATTTGAAAGTAATGAATATTTATGAAATAATTTTCTACAATTTAAATAATTATTTACACTTAATATAATACTCTGTGTATTTTTTTAAGTGTTGGAATATAGAAATTAAAGAGGATTTTGCTGTATACAGGGACTACTTTTTAACCGCGTAATGTTACTTAGGCTTATTTGGTGCTTCAACAGATCGCGGTTGGATGCTGCTTCGCGTTAGAGAGGGTAAGTTTGTTTTAATTGTTTTTTACAAGTTAATGAAGTTATTGTTAGTGTATGTGTGGTGTGTTTAGGTTTATGTAGATAGGGTTATTAAGAGAAGATTGTGTGTTCGGTGTTAGGTAGAGTGTACGATATTTGATTTTTACCGCGTTTTTGTTGTAGGTGTGTGAGGTGAGGTAATATGTTTAAATGTTACTAAGATAATATGTTTGGTGTACAAATATGTGTATTTATATATGTATGGGTGTTTTTGTGTGGGTGGGTATGTATTTTATGTTTTCTAGGTTATCGTCGCGTTTCACTGTTTTTGAGGAGTTCCTTCTTTTTTGATCAGAGTTGTGTGACGAGTATTATATACTCTTATTTTTGCACACAAATTTTGGGGATTTCAAGTTTTCCTGGAGCGTTTTTTTTTCTACATTACTTTTTTCGGGTTTTCTATCGTATCTCGTGTCTATTAAAGTGGAAAGGAGTCGCTATGGATTTGCTTGTATTTTTGCATTTTTTTTGGGGCTTCCATGGATTGTATGGGTTTTTGCAATGGTGTCGTATGGATTGCTTGGAATTGGATTACGTTTGAAGCTGCAACAGAAATGTAAGTATTTTCTGAACATTTAATGGGTGGGGAAACTGTTTTAATTTTTGCTTTACTTACGTTGTATGTAACATTTTGTAAATACATTATCTAAATACATTTTATATATGTTAATATTATGTGTTACATGTTATAATCAAGGATTTTAGAAAAAAAATGTTTAATTTAACGTGTATAGTTATGTAATGTTTTAAAGAATAGTTTTTGCAATCATTGATAGATATTCTAGTCCTTTGCTAGTTGGATAGAGGGTAACTTGACTTTGGAGTGTGTTATACATTTTTTGAGTTTCTTTGGTGAGTTTAGGTCTGATCAAAGTTACTGATTGCTCCATTCGGAGCTCCTGGTAACTCTGTTCTTTTTGTAGGGATTGTATTAATTTGTGAAGGGTAGGCGTTCCTCGGCCTGTAGTTGCTTGGAAGGCACTGTGCCATCCTTCAACTGCATTGTTTGTTTTTGCTTCCTTATTTAGTGTGCTAAGGTAGACATTCCACCAAGCTATTTGGTATTTGGGTTGTCTTCTATGGCTTGATCTGTGTAGCCTTCCTACCCATGTGTCTTCGAAGTAGTCAAGCATAGGGCTTAGTCTTTCTTCGTTTCTTTTATAGTAGGGGCTGTCTATTAATAAGTTATAGTGCTCAGTTACATCTGTTAGTGGAACATAGGCTAGGGCGATGAGTTTTTTGATTTGATAAGCAAATGTGCTATCAGTGGCGTATTGGATACTCAAGGTTGATTTTTGTAGATGTCGCCAGATACATTGACTAAAATGGTAATAGCAACCTTGTATTGCTGTGTGTGGGTATGTTTTAAGGATGCTGTTTATCATTGCTTTTTCAAAGTCAATGATAATTTTTTGTGGAAAATAGTTGTTAGTATGTTGAATGACTTCAGTTAGTATTTCTTGATAGGTAGCTTGCTGTTTGTTTGGTAGAAGGGCATAAAGGAATGGAATATTTGCATTTTGGAAATGACCATGGATGGTGTATAATTGATAAAAAAGGTTTGGGGCATACAGAAAAAGTACCGTCCATCATCCAAGTTTGGCATTGGGTAAGTTTAGTCATGTTGTTTGCTGTGGCAAACAGTATAATTCTTTTATCTTTAGATTTGTTGTCATAGAGTATAAAATGTTCTTTATTGTGAGTTACAGAGAGTTCAGGGGGAATTTGGACTTCTTCAAAAGTTTTTGGTGTGGGAGGAGTAGTGCATGTTGCTCTTTTTTGTCTAGCTACAGATCTTTTGGCCCCCCTCTCCCCCTGACCTGGTCAGACCACTCGCTCGTGACTATCTACTGTCCTCTTATAGAAGCCCCACTTAAGGCGCCGCTGCGAGCTATGCCCAGACGGCGCTGGAGCAAACTTAAGGCGGAAGATCTCCATCGCCTTCTTACTGATGATCCTCTGGGTGCAGTGGAGAACGTGGAATCTGGTTATGACCATTTTTGCGGATGGATAACCAGAGCCCTCGACTCCCTTATCCCGATGGTTTTCCAGTAAGTGTGGCCTTCGCGCCCCCAGCCCCTGGTATGATGGCAATTTGAGGGCTTTAAAAAGTGTCTGTAGACGTGCAGAGAGAGACTGGAGGAAGAGGTATGACAGCAGTAAAAAAAACCTGTATATGGCTGGGTTAAGTTCTATCACCGCGCGGTTTGTAGAACCCGGGCGGCATATTACGCGCTGGAGTTTCGCAGCAGTGGGAACCCTGTTAAAACCATCTTTAAGGCCCTTAAAGACCTTGTGGCTAGGAAGCCTGCCGGCAATTCCATCAGCTCCAATACCCATTGTGAAGCGCTGGCGGCTTTCTTCCTGGAGAAGGTCCAGACCATCTATAGGGCCTTCCCCACCACTGCGCAAACCAGTACGGGGCCACCCATCCAGCAGGATCAGGTGGTGCTAGACTCTTTCCCCTGTCTCTCTTTGGAGTCCTACACGGCATTGGCTCTTCGAGTCAAGTCTGGGTCGCCGGTTGACCCGCTCAAGCCACCAATGTTCAGAGACCAGACTTTTGCTCGCCCGGTCTGCGACTTAATCAACATGAAATGAAATGAAATGAAATTGGATTTATAAAGCGCATGGCTGCCCGTGAGCGTCCCAGCGCTACCATGCGAAAATAAGAAGCTCTAAGGGGGGGCAAGGGAATTTAAAAGGTTTTAGGGAAAAGAAAAAATTTGAGACATTTACGAAATTTGCTAAGGGACGGTTCAGTGCGAATGTGTCTGGGGAGGGCGTTCCAGGTCTTTGCTGCATTTACCGAGAAGCGCCGGCCTCCCGAGCGGGCCTTCCTAATTCTGGGGACTATGACCAGGTTTTCAAGGTCCGATCTCAAGGCCCGTGGGGGTCTGTACGGGCGTATCAAGCTACTTAGGGCCTGGGGTCCTTTGCCTTGAAGGGCTTTGTGGACAATGCATGATGCTTTAAAGGAGATGCGCTCGCGCACTGGGAGCCAGTGCAAGGTTTTCAACAATGGTTTTGCTGAGGCTCTTCTTGGGGCACCCAGGAGCACCCTGGCAGCCGCGTTTTGCACTCGTTGTAGGGTGTTGATAGTGGCTTCCGGGGCTGCCAGGAGCAGAGCATTACTAAAATCCAATCTAGACAGGATCAATCCCTGAATTAGTAGTTTTCTAGATTGGAAGGGTAGCAGTGGGAGGACTTTCCGCACGGTTCGGAGCAGGCCGAAACATGTGCCTGCCACTTTCTGGGCATGTGCCCTGAAGGTTAGTTCCGGCTCGAACCATACCCCCAGGCTCTTGATTTTGTCTTTTGGTGAGGGCACCACTCCCATACAGGGGGGCCAAGATGTATTGGGTAGAGAGGAGAGTTGGTGACCCAGAATCAAAATCTCGGTTTTTGCTCCGTTTAATTTGAGCTTGGAGTTAGACATCCAGGAGAAAATTTCCGAGAGGCAGGCCGAGAGGTTTTCCGAGAGGTTGTCTGAGCATCCTGAATTTTGCGTCAGCGAGACGACTAGTTGGGTGTCATCTGCATAGGTGACGCATTTAATCCCGAACGGGGCTACTACCTCCTCCAGTGGGGCCATATAAACATTGAATAAGGTAGGGCTCAGGGATGAGCCCTGGGGGACTCCACACTGGAGAGGAGTAGATTTGGACATGATGCCATTTTCCCAGATCTTAAATGCTCGTTCCTCCAGAAAGGATTCCAGCCATTTCAGGGCCATTCCCGTGATCCCGAGTCTCGCAAGACGGTGGACTAGTATTTTATGGTCCACCGTATCAAATGCGGCGCTTAGATCCAGGAGGATCAGGACCCCGGATCCCCCTGAATCCAAGATGCATCTTGCTTCCTCAGTTACCACTATGAGGGCTGTATCAGTGCCCTGGCCTGGGCGGAAGCCTGTTTGCGAGCCACTCAACAGATCATTATTTTCCAAAAACCCGGAGAGCTGTTTGTTTACAATTCTTTCGGCAATTTTTCCCAGACCAGGCAGCAGCGAGATAGGGCGATAGTTGGCCAAGTCGGCCATATCTAGGCCTGGTTTTTTCAGAAGAGTTTTGATTCTTGCTTGCTTCCAACTAGGTGGGACCACCCCTTTAGTGAATGAAGCATTTAGTAAATCTGTTGCAAGGGGGGTGATGGTATCAGCCACTTGTTTGAGGATATACAAGGGTGTAGGGTCAGATGGAGACCCGCTCTTCACTACGGAGAGCGTATTACGGAAGTCATCCATAGTGATGGTTCTAAGACTGTCCAGCCGGGGAGAATGAATCGGAGCAGGAGGGGCTTCATCGCCAGCAGCGGGGACAGCCAGTGGGAGGGAGTCAAGTATTCGTTGGACTTTGGTGTCGAAATACTCTGCAAGCAAGTCACATCTGGCTTCTGTGCATTCCTGGTTGGTGATTGGAGTGACCGCTAGCTGGGTATCATCTGCGTATGACACCATGGTCATACCACAGAGCTTCACCACCTCAGCCAGCGGCCTCACGTAGATGTTAAACAACGTGGGACTCAGCGAGGAACCCTGCGGAACCCCAAGAGACAGAGGATGACATTTGGACTGATAGGGCGGGGACGCCACACAGAATGAACGATCCCTGAGAAACGAACGAAACCACTGGTGTGCAGTGCCGGTCACCCCTATCTCCTCAAGACGCTGCAGGAGAATTTCATGGGAGACCGTGTCAAAGGCGGCGCTTAGATCTAACAAAACAAGCGCCGCTGTTTGACCTGCATCCAGAACTGCCCGCAGGTGCTCGACCATAAATAACAATGCTGTCTCCGTACTATGGCCAGCCCGAAAACCATTCTGGGTGTCATCCAGAATGTTAGCACGCGACAGATGATCAGTGAGGGCGGTGTTAACATGCACCTCCGCGAGTTTGGCTGGCCACGGGAGAAGCGAAATCGGGCGGTAGTTCTCCGATTTTAAGGGGTCGAGAGATGGTTTTTTTCAATGCAAATAAGCCACATAGTAAAATGATGTCACAGGAGCATGTGTGGTTTTTGCTCTATTTCTATAGGTGAGATACATCCTGGTGTACAAAATGGAGATAAAGCCACATTTAATACCGTCAGGGTTTGCGACTCGCAAATTGCGATTTTTATTGACTTGCAATTTGCGTGTTGTAAAACCTGAGGGACCACAGTGTCTCAGACACTGTTTGAAATTCCCAAATGGGTTGCAAGGGACCTGCTTCATTAATATTCAGGAGGCAGGTCGCAATTTACAACCCATTGAGAATGGCCAGCATTCATGGGTATGGTGGCCTGCTGGGGTCAGCAGATTTATTTGCATACTTATTTATTTATTTGCATACTTATAATGCGCTGGGAATCGACTCCCTGAGGAGTATCTCCGCGCCTTCTTTAGCAGCATCTGAGACCAAGGCCTGCTCTAACAAGGTTAAGTAAAGACTTAGTGGGACTAGTAGTTGAACAAGAAAGTTTTTAATTTTTTCCTGAAAGGAAAGTGTTCCTTACAGATTCTAATGTCATAAGGAAGATCATTCCAAAGCTTTGGTCCAGCTACGGACAAAGCTCTTCCTCCTTGTCTGGTCTTACAAAACCTGGGGACACATAGCAGCTCTTGATTACCAGATCTCAGAGTTCTAGCAGGGATGTAAGGGACATATTTTTTTGTTAGATAGTCAGGACCTTTACCAATGAGACATTTATGGATGATGCAGCACGTTTTAAACAAAACCCTCTGTTTCACAGTGAGCCAATGTAATTGATTCAGCAATGGTTTCGAGGGTGTACGTGCTGGAGCATTCAAAACCAAGCGTGCTGCCGTGTTCTGCACAACTTGGAGTCTGTTAATGATGCCCTCATTGGCGGCTAACAGCAGCCCGTTACAGTAGTCCAGTCTGCTCAACACAAGCGACTGAACTAGAGTTTTCCTGGTGGAATCAGGTAACAAGGGGAAAACCCTTCGGAGAAGACCAATCACATGGAAACAGGAGCCTACCACCTGATTGGTATGATGTTTAAGAGCAAGCTCCTGATCCAGTTTGACTCCAAGATCTTTTACCACCTCTTTGGGTACGGGGACTGGGCCAAGGTCTTGAGGCCACCAGTCGGGAGTCCACAATCGTTTGGCCTCTCCAAAAAGCATGACCTCCGTCTTTGAGACGTTACACTGGAGGAAGTTTGCTGCCATCCATTGAGCCACCTCTTTCATCCCCTGGACAAAGGAGTTGCGTACCTCAGGAGTCATGATTTTGAAGGGGAAGAGGAGTTGAGTATCGTCTGCATACGATACAGGAATAAATCCGTGGGATCTCATGATGTTGGCTAGGGGTGCCACGTAGATGTTAAAAAGTGTTGGGCTCAAGCAGGAGCCCTGTGGCACCCCTTTAGAGATCTCCACCTCCTCTGACTGGTATGGACCCAGTGTGACTCTCTGAGTACGCTTGATGAAAAAGCTCCTTAGCCAGGCCAACGCCTTGCCACCCAGCCCGATGTTAATGAGTCTGGAGGTCATAATATCATGTGACACAGTGTCAAACGCCGCTGACAGATCTAAAAGCACCAGGATAACGGAATAACCCTTATCCTGTAGCATGTGGAGATCGTCAGCGACGGACAGCAAGGCGGTCTCAGTACTATGCCTGGGTCTAAACCCCGATTGTGAAGGGTCAAGTCCTCCTGCACTTTCTACATACGTAGATAAGTGCCGATTTACAAACTTCTCGGCGAGCTTCCCTAAAAAAGGGAGGAGGGAGATAGGTCTCAGGTTTGTGAGGTCAGTCCAGGGAATGGAATTATTTTTGCGTAGGGGTCTGACCAAAGCTTGCAGATCACCATGTTTGTGACTGCTTTTTAAATAAAGTTTTTATTTTTTAAAATGGTGCTCATTTAAGGAAAATGGGATCCATTTCAGAAATGTAAATGAAAAGTTTTCTTATAATTTTTTTCGAGTGGGCAGAGGCCCGCTCAGAATTTTTTTTGACACCCCCATTGAAAAAGGAGAAGGGATCCCTTGAGGATTTGAAACTGGTGGTAATCTACCAATGTTTTGCACACCATTTCCGGTCACAAAACATTCATACATACCAGTGGAACCAGACGCCCTTTCTATGCCCCTTCCTAATAGACACTCGCAAACCCTATTTTGCGAGTTGGTAATAGGTTACCGACTCGTAAAATAAGCTTGAGAAAAAGGAAACTGATTGCAAACAAAAATGTGTTGTACATCTGGCCTTGAATGGCAGATTGGGATTTCATGTAACTGCACATTTTTTCTGCAAAACTTTGTGCAATTGCACAAAAAAATGACATGATTTTCACAGACTATTATTGTGTGCCACGAAGACCTACAATCTCATAGAATGGAATGACTACAAACTAAATACATACTGTATGCCTGTAGTGACAATTTTTTTTATATTACATGTTTGCATGAATACAACATTAACACAAAGAGATGCTAATGTAATTAGTAAAAAAAATGTCATTTAAGTTTAAATTTACTGCAGCTAAAGTAAGCCAGCCTTTAAAAATGGCTAATGCTATTATCCATTGTGCTTTGTAACACGTGAGCATTTTATTTCTAGGTGGAACTGGAGTTCTAATTATCAAATACAATGTTCTTTTAAATTTTTTCCCATGCGATGAAAAATGATCTTTTCTTAGTGAATAATGGAATGTTTAAATAAATAGTGCAGCCACGAAGAAAACCTGCAGAGTACAGGCTGGTACCTGAATGCTTGAAGAACGCTGAGAGAAGCTTGTTTTGTGAAGAGTCTTACCTTCTTACAGCCTATAGTCCCGGTAAAGAGGCGCTGTTGAGGTGGAGTATGTTGCTAATATGATGAAGCCTGCCTGGACACTGCTTGCTGGAGCTGTGTCTCATGTACGTCATATGACGTCGTGCTCCGACCTTTTCACATTAGACAGATTTCCCCATTCCGAAGTCTGCTTTTAACGTTTACTGGAATGCAAACTGACAGATAATTAGCACATTTGCTATCCTGTAGGTCAGTGGTTCCCAAAGTTTTGGCTCCTGAGGACCCCATTGAGTCAGCACTGGAAGCCGGGGACCCCCTAGCAATCTGTATAATAAAAATTTTAAACAGTAATCCGAAAAAAATAAACACAGGTGTGAACACAAAACAAATAGTCAAATTACTAAGGATTTTAGTATTTTATATTGAAAGAATCTGCAAAAAACTAAAAACTTTATTGGGAAGGTTGGTGCTGCATCTCCATGACTAACTTTTAAATGGTTGGTTTTATTTCACACTACGAGGCTCCTGCTCCTGCCAGGGCCAGTCTGGAAACCCAAAGCAGCCCTGGCAAATGTTTTCAGACCAGTCCCCACAGGGTGCACACCAAGTGCAGTGAGTGAGTCGAACCACTACAAAGGGGACTTTGGGAGGTTCTCCCCACAAGACAATTTAGGAAACAGTAGTGCATTCTACAACACATTTATTATTATATATTGCATTGTATTAGCTTTAAAAGAATAGTAAATGATGACTTTACTATGCACCAGGATACTATAATCTTTGTTCGGGTTCTTCAGTGATACCCCTTTTTATCACACTCCAACAGTGCCTCTCGTCTCTCCATAGTCCCTCTGTCACATGTATTTCATTTGTTTTATAGCATCTCTCATACCATTGTAGGATGTCAGAGCACTTTACAACACACACATATATAGGGCAGATTTACAAGACGCTTGCGCAACCGGTGCGTCACAAAAAGTGATGCTCCGGCGCGCATTTTAGTGCCCCATATTTATAAGAACAGGAAAAGTCACCCTGCATGACTTTTCCTGTTCTTATAAATATGGCCCCTTTGCACACAGGACTTTGCGTGAAAGGTGCGTTTCATGGGTTTTGCTGTGAGTGTTCCCTAGCAACACCCATGAAACCAGACACATTTCCAGATTTACGAGAAATCATGAATCTGGAAATGCGTCCAAATGCTACACCTCCCGAAGGGAAGCGTAGGGAGGTGCAACAAGAAGAAATGAATTCATTTCTCCTCGTTGTTTAGGAAGATGAAATCCCCTCTAGTGATTGTTTATGTGCAGAAAGGGAATCCTACCTGAACATAAATAATCTACCCACAACGCCGGCATCCTTGCACCATGGTACAAGGGTGCCTGTGCCGGCGCATGGCAGCAGTTTGTGCACCAGCGCAGGGAGAGCACTGAGATGCAAGATACTATGGTAAATATGTTGCATCCCTGTGCTTTGAAAGTGAATAAGTGCAGCACTGCCAAATGGCTTGTAGCACTCACTGAGTCAGTTTCCTTGTAAATCTGCCCCATAGAGACAATTAATCATACATGTAATAACATAAGGCAAAGGCGACTACTAGTTGTAGGATTCACATAATTCATACTGGTAGGCATAACACAGTGTTTAGCATTGACTTTAACAATGAAACTTTATTTCCATTTAAATAAACCTTTTTAGCAGCATCAGGATAATGAAAGACTGGGAGGAAACCTAAGTTACTATCTTGTACCATGCAGTTTGCAAACATCTTTTTGATGCCAGTTTATTTGTCTCTTTGCAAGATCACAATTGTCACTTATAAACTGCACAGTAACAAAAGAATCTCTGTGACAAAAGCAGTAACCTATTGACCTACGCAGATCAAACACAGTTAAGAAAATAAATATAGGCACACTTTCTTTGCAAGAGGCATATTAACCCTCTGTGCTACATTAAATAAGTCAAGCTGCAACTGGACAAAACTCATCTCTCTCCAGCAGGGACATTAATCACTGGTGTTATCTTGGTCCTGACACTTTTATTGTTGCTGAAAACTTCTAATTATACTTGGAACATTTGCAGTGCTTTTAAAACTGCAGCCTGCGGACCCCCTGGGAATGTGTCACGGACCCCTAGGGGTCCGCGGACCACAGTTTGGGAAACACTGCTGTAGGTGATCGGTGATTGGGAATGATTTTCGTCAAAATCAATGGCACGATCAGAGGAAATAAATCATCCTCGTAGATGCAACTTTCTTATACATTAATTTTCAAGCTGCTTCAGAGCTCTATTGACTGCCTGCACGTACACATCAGTGCTTTACAAAGTGCAGCTTCTGAGTTACGTCAGAGCCCTGGGATCACAAATGTGGCATAGCTTCTGGTGCAGTCCAATCCATGACTTAGCAATACTATAAGATTAAATATTCCTTGTTTTCAACAGATGTTGCCATTATTTTAAGAATATTTTGATGATGTAGCTGACAGGAATGATTCTTGTTAGCCACATGGCTGCCAGTGGTTTACTGGTAATACAACAAATAGTTGGATAAGTGTCATCGATGGCACAGTTTAAGAAGTCAACTCCAAATTGTTCTGTTTTGCTGAAAAGGTTAAAAGCTCAGTGAGTTACATATTTACTGATGACATCTGGTGTGATCTCTGGAGCATACATTGGTATACCTGTTAGGACATATCAACCATTTTTTCGGGTGAAGTTTAATTTGGTATCTGTAACATCAGTGTTTACATCGCAAACAAATGGCAAAACCTGGTATGAAGGGCTATATAAAAGCCTCCAACATGCCTTGTCAGAAGATAGTAAAGTATATTCTTTGTGCCGGTGTTTTTATTATATTTCTATCATGTTCCATTTTGCGTCACAATGTATTGCAGATGGGAGTAGTATTTTCTAAAGCAAATACACAATGCTTCAGGTGGCAAACTCAGAAGTACTGTAATATTTAAGAGTGCAGAGTACCCCTTTAGAATTTCCTTTTATGTTTAAATGTATTTATTAGCATTTTCGATTTTGGAAAACAGTACAAAGGCATAAGTAATACATTGTAAAAGAGTATATAATTCACATATGTTCTTATATCAAAGGAAGCATAAAGCCAGCATTGAAAGTTGTGCAAATTAAACAGTGTCAAAGCAATGAGTGAATTGTATTGTTAAAGACCATGGGGCATATTAGCAAGGCGGGCGATAGGAAATTATTGCCGCTTTTGCTGCCGTTTTCAGCCGCTTTTGAGGTGATATTTTCATCACCCTATTAGCAAGCTGTAGCTAACATCAGTTAGCGACAGCTTGGAGGCGATAGTGAGCAGTTTGGGGCCCGCTTTGCATGTCAGCGACATTTAACGGTAATGACATGCAAAGTGGGCTTACCCAACCTGTTAGCGACTGAAAGCAGTTATTATCAACGCAGGCGTAGTGATGAAAAAATAAGCGCAAATATCGCTGAAAATTAACGCCTGCTCAGACCAGTTCTTAACCTGTATATCCAATGGGAGTTGGATATTCAGGTTAAGACCCTATTGGCGTTAATGCATGAATATCGCTGGATTTCCAGTGATATTCTTGCATTAAGCTGATAGAGCGCGTAGGTCACCAGACTAGATTTACCACACTCATCTGGGCCCATAAACAACATACAATGAGTTTTAATCAGGTAACCTGTGCACTTACTCTAATCAGTGATTTATAAATTTCATTTAGGAACTATACCATTGACTTACCAATCCTCGTCATCGGTGCCTAAAGTCCTAAGGGATCAAAAGAGTTAGAATAATAGGTAGAATAATAACACTTGCACTCATATAATAACCACATACTCGGGAAAGGTTTAAACTCTTTTTCTAAAATTCTTAAATGTCATAATCCAAATATTAAACATCAAATATTTTTCAATTAGAGAGATAACGATTAGAATGAAGTTATGCAAAGATTTTATAAGGCGGTCAGTAAGCATTTGTCATGAGGGAGGGTAAAGAAAAGGGAAGCAATATAATGACATTACCCTCTCAGTATATTTACCTAGAATGGTGTGAAGACCAACCCTGGTCACGGATCAGTCAAAGGATAGAGCCCAAAGTGTAAGTGCCTGCATAGAAGACAGGTGCCGACCAGAAAATCAGGACAGGTGCAACCAGATTTGGATCAGGACAGGACCTCCACAGGCTAAGACTGACACCCTCAGTTAAAGTTGCTATGCCAGAGCTACAACCCTCTCTGCAGCTAACAGCCAAAACACCGATTGGGTTATCGAATTCTCAGACAGAGTGCTCCGCCATCACCCTTGCTCCCGAACCCCGATTGGGTTATCGAATCTTCTGACAGAGTGCTTCGCCGGCACCTCTGGTCTTGATCACCTATTGAGTGCGTTGGGTCAGTGACAGGTCAGCTAGTCGGACAAGTCGGACAAAATTTCTAGCTAAGCCTACTCTAGTTATACTATTTTCCAGGACAGTGTACCACCTCCCAATGTTGCAAATGTAAGGATCCCCAAGTTTTATTGGACAAAAGGATGAGGAGAGGTCATCACACCACACAAAATGAAACTTTTTTGGATGAATATTAACGTTCCCGCCCATCAATTTTATTTTTCCATCCACTTTTATTCCACCCATCAATTAATGATTCAATAACAAATACATTGTAATATAATTTGTACACTTCAACTTCCTCTAGCAGGGTTAAGGGTCATGTTCTCATGGTTTTCACAGTCCAGTCTGATGTTGGCACTAGTTCAATGCCATAGCTGGTAGACTCAGATGAATTCGGTACATGCGCAATGTGGGTTTTCAATATGGAGGCACAGCACCTCCCAGGCACGAATATTATTACAGGCAAAAATAGAAAGAAACAGTTTTAGAATAGAGAAATAAATGAATGCACTGCAAACCACTTATTTCTACTCTATTCCCATTACTTTATTATAACTATTGCATTAGAGATTAGGCAGAACAAACAGCTTGGCAAAAGCAGCGGTGCAAGCTTCTCGCTTGTTAGGACACAGTGCAGCCATCTTAGTTCTAGTGCGCAGAAGCAAAAGATTCCCTCCAAGTGAAAGATACTTCATGTCACGTGAGTGTGACAGACGCATGCGCAGTAAGAAATCCCACGTAGCAGCGGCCATGTTAATGCAAGTGGATTATCGTTAGTAAAAGCATATATGCAAGTTCTCCCAGATGAATAATAAGTTGTGTAATGCGATATTAATAAGACAATTAATGTTGATTACTACATTACGAGTTATTAGAGAGGGTTAATTTCAAGCAACCTTGCTCCATTAATCCCCTCTTTGATGATATTTTATATCATCACTAATTAATGAAACAGATGCCAACTTTTCACATTTCACCCAGCCAGCTCAATTTCTTCAAACTTTCTTCTAGGATTTTCCTCATTATTTAAATGAAAGGTTTTCATTTTATTATATATTTTCCCATTTAATTCTTCGAGTTCCATTTCATTGCAGTTTCTTTTCTTTCCTCTTTCATTTACTGTATATCTTTTTCTATGTTTACGACATTTGAAAAAAATCATTATCCCTAATATTACTAGGGCTATTCTCACCATTGGCATCAGTATTCTACCTAAAAAACTTTTTCCTACATTAGAAAACCAACTACCCATAGAGGAGAGACCATCGGTAAGTCTCTTCTATGCACTATCAACCTTCAGTGGTTAGGCTCTAAATTAGTAATATTTTTTACCTACCTCTTAAATTCAACACTTTTGTCAGGTATGTAAGTGCAACAATGTTGCGCTTTCAACATTCTACAGACTCCGCCCTCTTTTGCTAATAATGTATCAAGAGCAAGTGGATTTTGTAAAACCATTGATCTGATCGCAACCAATTCAGTATTGACCATTAAGAACCCTCCAGCAGTATCAGCCGATAAATGATCCACTACTGTTGACAATTTGCAACTTCTTCGTGTATTCAGAGCCACTCCCACTGTAGGTATCAATGCACTAATTATATCGCCTACTATTTCTCCAAATCTAGCTCTTTTGCTACGTATTAATCCATTAGTTTCTTCATTGTTTCCAGTGATTTTGTATACATGATATATCTTTGGGAATACATTTCCAAAATAAGAGCTCCCATACCAATGATCTGGCAGTTTGTAATAAACCTTGTTTCCCCATATAAAATAAATTCCAGGAAACACAGGTTCGGTTCCATCTTTGAAACCCCAACCCCGATTACTTAAAAATTGTGTTCACATTCACTGGAACCAATGAATATATTGTTATAATAACTTGTTCTTTCTCTATGGAGACAGGGTTTCCCTTTATTTTCAAAATCCAGCAACATAGCAGCATAAGTCTTGCCATTTGGGGTATACCGTATATTTTCAGCCCATTTAGGAATTTTTTATGAATCTTATTATTTGCCTTTCTTTGGAAATTCTCTCTCCTTTCCACAACCATATTCAAAAATATTTTCTCTTTTTCATGTAGAATGCACGTTAAATTATTCTTGTGTGCTTCAGATATATCTATTTTACCTCTATTTAGAAAGTATTCACCCATATAACGTGTTACATCACTCTTAGTATGTACAGGATTCAGGTTACTACGTATTGTAAGTTCAGAATATATCACATCTGAATTAGAATAGTAATACTGCAAAGGTCCTTTCTTATAGAATAAACTAGTTAAAATACTACATGATATACCATAGGTCAAATGTAAGTGATGATAGGTAACACCCTCAACTACAGATGTCGGTAATTTCATACAGACATAACAATATTTTATTTCCATAGCTTCTATATAGTGTACTAATAGATTTGCAAATACATTTAGGTGAGTTCTGTTTTTAATTCTAGTATAATGTCATCTTTCCTCATCTGATGCTTCTAAATCTACCTTCTGTTGTTTAATGATGAGGGCTTTCTCATGTATATCTATCTTCTCAAGAGCATCTACCATCTCATGCACATTAGTGTCATTCTGTACATGTTTACTCATTAGATAGGGAATAGCTATTGTCAATCCTAACCATATTACAAGTACTATTACTATACTACTGGTGCATATTCTACAGAATATTTAAACAGTTTCTTTTTGGTCTTCCATTAACAGTATGATCAGCCATTTCTAGCCAAAGAGATTTAACCCCTCTTTGTAACTTTTACACAGTCTTTCAACTTGTGTATATCTCAAGGTGGTCTTACTTGTTCGTCAGTCTGCTCAGCAATTAATTCGTCATCACTTTCGTCACTTATTTCTAAGTTCTCAAAATCTTCAAGGATGACGTAAGTCCATTCCGGGCCATTGAATTTGTTATTCAGTTTTTTCAGTCGTGGACTTCTCCTTCTTGGTTGTACTGTAGATTGTTCAGTTTGACTTGTTATTTCATTTACTTGTTCTGGTTCTTCATTTATTGTTTTTAGGCAAAATCTCAGTCTTTTGACAAACCTAGGCTACTTGTCTCCTTTTCTGAGCCTTTTGGCTGGAACTGTGTTCTGTCCTGCTTCAAATGCTCTCTTATTTTCATTCAGTTGTGGCACATCGATTTCAATGCTTTCCTCTGCATCCCTCTCTATCTGACTAGGTTCAGGTCTTATTTCTGTTTCTTCCGCCTGGTTACTAATATGGCCTTGTTCAGGTGTTTGCTGAATTCGAATTTGACTTTGACTTGTTTCGCCTTCTTCTTCCTGAACACTTTTTCCTACACCTATCTGGTCCTGCTCAAGCTCTTCGAACCCTTGATTTTCTTCTGCCTGAGCTCTCGCCCTAGTACCTATCCGTCCCTCCTCAGACTCAGGAGTTCTTGGTGGGGTGTCGATTGTCTGAGTATTTTGATCTTTCCTTATCTGGTCCTCCTCAAAATTACTACTGGCTTGGATTTCTGTAATCCGAGTACGTTCTTCTAGAACTATCTCATCCTCACTATCACTTTGACTGTCTAGATAAGTCTGACTTCTGGTTCTCAGGTATTCTGCAGGTATTTCGACTACTGGAATCCAATCGTCCTGACTGGTGCTCGGTTCTTCCTCTCCAGCTACTTCAGGATCGATATCTTGAGACCCCTCAGCTGCGCAACCTTCAGCTTCAGTCACTCTTTTCGTGTGATTGGCATGAATCCACTGTGGAACTCCTTTGCACTTTACAGCTGTTCTGGTAACCAGGATTACTTGGCGTTGTTTCCCCACCTCGTTGCAAGGCAAGATTTTCGAGTGTGTTTCTTTAACACTACCCAATCACCTGGAATCAGGTCATGTGCTGGAGTTGCTTGTCTGGCGACAGCGTCTTCCCCAACCTGGTGAGAGATAAAACGCACTTGGTCAGCCAGTTCTTTGCAGTACTCCAGTACTAAATCATCAGATATATTTATCAGCTTGTGTCCTGGCACCCATGCTTGCCTTGTTGCTCTTCCCATCAGTATTTCATGAGGACTCAAGCCTGTGTTCCGGTCTGGAATACTTTTGAGTCCCATCAGAACAAGAGGTAAAGCATCTGGACATTCTAGTCAGGTAGAATCATACATCTTTCCCAATCTTGACTTGATTGTGCCATTCAGTTGTTCTACCACTCCAGAATCCTCTGGGCGGTATGCACAGTGCAGCTTTTGCTTAATGTTGAATGCTTCACAGATTAGACCAATTATTTCACTATTAAAATGTTTTCCTCAGTCTGATTCAATTGTTACTGGAAAAGCGAAACATAGTATGAGTTCTCTGAGAAGGAGTTTGGCTACAGTGATGGTATCATTTCTACATGTGGGGTAAGCTTCCACCCATTTTGAAAATAAGCAAACAATGGCAAGGATGTATTTTAGTCCTCGACAAGGGGGTAACTGGATTTTTTTTTTACAAGAACTCTATTCACAGCCGTTTCATCTGCAAATACACTTACAGTATAGCCAACATTACAACAGCCGGTTTTTCTGTTTTTGCCCCCGTGCATACCTCCCCAAAATACTGTAGTAACATTCAAAATAGTACAACCGTGTGATACATAGATTATGTCTCACAAGTCCTCCAACAAGGGGGTAACTGGATGAAATCAATCTGTAAGCGTATGAAGGGACCCTCTGCCTTCCCAATGTTTCCTGGTAACACTGCAGTTTTCTTCCCGGGATTCATTTGTTGACAAATTAAACACCTATGGCAAAGTGCTTCTGCTATGTTCCTGAATTTCGCATTGAACCATGATTGTCTGACCAATCTTATCATGGCATCCCGCCCCAAATGAGAATCTCTGTGGTACATCCTAGCCATGGGAGCAAGCATACAGTCTGGTAACACAGGCCTACCATCAAGGTAAACAATGACACCATCTTCAGCCCTTCTCTGACAACCTATCTTTCTCCAATCTTCCCTTTCTTTTGGTTCTGCTTCATTCTGCAAATCTCTCACTTCTTCCCACTTTCTCACACCTTCAAGCAAGATAAGTTGGCAGCTGTTTCCACCTGTTTCAATTTTCTTGTTTACATGTTTACAGCCAATTTAAATTTGGCACAATGTTGGGCTAGTTGGTCAGCATTTCGATTACCAGCTGTCACTTTGTCATTTCCGGATTGGTGAGCAGCACACTTGATCACAGCCACTTCTTTGGCAATTGGATTGCTTCAAGCAAATCTTTTACGTACTGACCATTTTTAATAGGAGTATCTGAAGAAGTCAGAAACTCCCTCTGCATCCAGAGTTGGCCAAAGTCGTGCACAACCCCGTAACCATACTGGCTATCAGTGTAAATGGTTACTTTCCAATTTTCCCCAAATCTGCAAGCTTTTGTCAATGCAACCAATTCAGCTACCTGCGCAGACTTGACTCCAGGTAAATAGGATGCTTCAACTGGACCCCACAAGGAGCACACTGCATAGGCAGCACTCAAACCTCCTTCCTCATGTCTCATGCATGAGCCATCTACAAATAGCTTGTATTCTGAATTTATCAATGGTTCTTCTCTTATGTCAGGACGTGGTTTAGTACTGTATTCTGTCAAGTCGATACAATCATGTTCGACTTCTCCCTTCACTTCTGCAAAATGTGAATCAGGTAACAGTGTTGCTGGGTTAAGAATGTCACACCTGGCAATAGTTACATTTCTTGCACCTACAATTATTCGCTCATACTTAGTCAGCTGACTAGGAGTTAAATATTGGGTTTTGGTTCTTGTCAGAAATATTACAACTGCATGTGGAACATACACAGTTACTGGATGTCCCATAATAATGGACTCACTTTGTTCAAGACTCATGCAAGTTCCAGCCATTGCTTTAAGACATCCTGGTAGTGCAGATGCCACTGGATCCAGTGTGGAAGAAAAATATGCCACAGGACGTCTCATTAGACCATGAGTTTGGGTCAAAACTGAAAGTGCACAATTATCACGTGTATCACAGAATAGTGCGAATTCCTTTGAATAGTCAGGCATTCCTAGTGCTGGAGCTGTACACAGACACTCTCGTAATTTCAAGAAAGCAGTCATGCTTTCGTCATCCCATTCTACTGGATCCTTTTCTCTCTTCTTTGTCATTTGTATCAATGGTTTTGCTAGGACTGCAAATCCCACAATCCATTGCCTGCAGTAACCTACAACTCCAAGAAACATTCTGATCTCTTTTTGAGTTTGAGGTAGATTCGTGTTTTTAATTATTCTGATTCTTTCTGAGGTAACCCATCTGACACCTCTTTCTATCTGGTGCCCCAGATATTTCACTGATGTGGTGCAGAATTGTAGCTTTTCAGGTGACACCTTATGTCCTCCTTCACCCAAGTGATTCAGTAAAGCAATGGTATCAACAACACAGTCATTTCGAGTTTTAGACGCCACCAATAGGCCTCTATATTTTGGACCAGGAATGATTATCCGGGCAACACTAAAGATTCAAGGCACTTTTTCAAAATCTGATTAAAAATCGAGGGGCTTTCTGTATACCCCTGAGGAACACGGTTCCAAACGTAGACATGGCTGTCAAATTCAAAAGAAAAAAACAATTGCTATCTGGGTGTAATGGAATCGAGAAAAATGCATGACACAAATCTATTATGGTAAACCATCCAGCTTCCCACGGTATCTGATACAGAATCACTGCAGGATTTGGCACAACTGGACAGCATGGAACAACAATCTTATTAATTTTGCGTAGGTCCTGTAGAACCCTGGACTTTCCGTTCGGTTTCTTTATGCCAATTATTAGGCGATTTACATGGACTGCTCATTATTTCTTGTAAAATGCCTGTTTCAACCAAGTGCTTTATTTCTGCTGCAACTCCTGCCTTTATTTCTGGGCTCATTTTGTACTGTCGAATATTTGGGTAAACTGCACCTTCTTTTGCTGTCACTTTTATCGTTTCTACATTTGAAATTAATCCTACATCTTTTCCTGTGAAATCCCATACAACAGGATTCACAGTATGCTGTAACTCTCTTGGTATGTCTTCTAAAGTCAGTTTTTTATTTTCAGTTTCCTGTTTGGCCAACATTAATTTATAAATTCCATCTTCATCTGGGGTTTGAATTTCAACACCGCTTGGGGTGCAAAAGATGGTGCAATTCATTTTGCACAATAGATCTCTGCCTAACAGATTCACTGGGATTGAATAACACACAACAAATCTGTGCATATCTTTAAAATGACCTATTCTAACATCCATTGGTTCTGTGACTGGGGTACCAATTTGGTTATTAGAAACGCCCACTACTTGGATCGCTTCTCCCGAGAGGGGTAGGTTTGGAACATCTGCTGTTCTTACAGTAGAATGGGTAGCTCCAGTGTCCAATAGAAAGTTGACATCATTTCCTTCAACCTTTCCTTCAATGTATGGACCTGGCTGATCTACCGGCTACCCAACTTGCCGCACCCATGACAAGGAAATTTCTTTGTGGCTTCCTCTCTATTACATTTTCCCCTGGGCTTGCCCCCATTACCATCTCCTGGTATCTGGCTACTGTTCATTTGGTTCAATTGAAGTTGCTGTTGCTCTGCTAATTTTACCTGTGCCCACATTACCTTTTCTTTTAATTCTTTTCGTTTATTGTCAAGTTCGTCCTCACAATACCTTACATATTTAAGAATTTCATCAATCGGTTTGGCCTGCCAACAAATTTTATTATCTTTTATCCATTGTGAGATTTCTTGTTTTACACCTAGCACAAACCGATAGATGAAATGCGTCATGTCTTTCATATCGATATTTTCCAATCCACTATACTGTTTGACTATCTGCAACAGTTGTTCATAATATGCATGCACAGATTCATCTTTATTCTGGGTAGTTCTATCTATTCTAGTCCAATAAGTTTTATTTTGCAGGTACTTTCCCTTTCAAATACAGTATTACTTGGTTATATTTCTTCATCACGTCTTCTGATGGGGCTCCTGTCTTTGGGTCTCTAGGGTACTCATCACTAAGCCAGTCAACAGCAATTTTACATTCAGTCCATAAATCCACAGGAACAACAATGTCAAATAAACCATCTAAGTCTTTTAGAAGACATTTCGAAACTTTCACAAACCTCTCGACTTGTCTGTACCACTCTACAGGTTTCTCGCGAAGTTTTGGAAAATCATTTGTAAATTATAAAATATCCTGTCGGGACCATGGAACATGTACATAACCTCCACCTGGTACCTCTCTCATGGGACACAACCTTTCCACTTTTTCTGCTTCTCTTAATACATATTCGGATGCAGTTTGTTTTATTCGAGCCTCTTCCCTTTTCTTTGCCCATCTAGTTTTCCATTTTTTCTATGTCACCCCATTTCTGTAGTAATGTCATGAGTTCTTTAATTTGTACTTTTTTACCTGACACATTCATATTTTCCAAATCTTTGTCAGAAAATTCTGCTTGATATGGTTTCTGTAACACTTTAGATTTTCCAATATCAATTCCCATATTATTGGCCATATCCGTTAGTTTTTCATGATACACTCCTGTATTTCTAGTAATGCTTTTGCATATAAATAATAACTCATTTTCACTGACTGTATTTAATCTGTCCAGTCCCACATTTCCAGTTATCATCTCTTCTAGTTCAACCCTGAATTTGAATATATCCAATACTTATGGTTGTGATTTTGGTTTCTCTATTTCTTGGGACCATCTTTCTATTTCTTCTGGGGTAACTAAAGTTGCATTCATTGTACCTGACAAGGTTTCCATCCTTTCTTCTTTAGAATTTTCAGGTGTACTTTTTCTGACTGAGCTCTTTCAAATTCTCTTATGGGTAAATCCATAAGGGAAATTACAGATTCACATTCACTTGCTCGATCAGCCACAATTAATGTTTCTTTTCTCGACTGTACTATAGGGGTAGTTGGAACGGGAGTTTTAGAACTAGGCTGTTTATCTCCATACAAAGGAACAACTGGGCCAATAGTTACGGGAATTGTCAGGGCTTCAGGACTTGTGTTCAATTGGGAAATTGTCTGGATTAACTTACTTCTTTGTTTATTCAATGCTTCTCTTTCTCTTTCTTGTAATACCTTTTCTAATGAAGTCTTGTGTATTACTTGTGGAATCAAAGGCGGTTTCAGGAACGGAGCACTAGGATTATTCGTGCTTGGCTCCTCATATGGTGGTGGATTTTTCATTAATAAATCCTCCAAATAATCCTCTTCTGGATTATCACTAAACATTAGATTTCCTGTATTGTCTGTGCTTTTACTCCCTGATGGATTTTCTTGTGTAAATACAGGATACAACCCTTCCAGTATCATGGACTGTCTCCATTGTTTCATTTGCTTATCTCTAGTCTCACGTGGAAACTTAGGGTAAAACTTTCTCAAACTTCTGTCACTTCTGGTTCTGTCTCACTCAAAAGCCTCAAACTCCCATTCTTCTAATGCCTCATACTGCGTTAGTCTAGGTCTGAGATCTAACTCATTCCTGCGATTTCTCAAATTTTACAAAATTCTACCATTGAAGGTACCATGTTCTGGGAATGCTAAAACTCCGTCATCTTTAGTGATTCCACCCAATTCTCTAACCACATATAAGTGTGATAGCCCCTTTCAAACATCGTGTATGATGCGGGCGTATTTGGTGGTGGGATAATAATTCCTTCTCTAGTTTTAATTGGTTTATCATTTTAAAGAAATTCTTAAATTTCTTGACAAATGACATTTTTCTTTCACCTCCGTACATGATATAAGGTCTGCCTCTTATCATCTGTTCTTTAGCAAAACCTAGATATTTTCTATCAGGTCGATTCCCTATGAATCCTGGATCTAAATGCCACATATAACTTGAAAGATTTAAACCTTTACGATAATACTCAATTCTTTAGAAAATACTTCCAATACGAGCACGTCTTTTATTTTCAGTCACCAATCAAAATTTAGAATTCAAATAGGTTCAACCAATAGTTGTGCAGCTTTTCCTGTGAGACTAGTTCTCACGCTCCTGTGCTCATCCCTCCTTTACAATTATTACCTCAGCTACACACCCGCTGTCTTAACCAATACCAGCGCAGCTCTGAGTGACGTCAGCGCAGCTCCGCAACTGACTCCCTCTTTTGGCAAGGTAATATGAAAACGTATTTCTTTTCACTTTAAATGCAGATTTTTATTATTCAACAATGTAAAAACATTCGCCACTGTACCGGAGTGACTAATTCAAAGGAAAGATAAATTTCACTCACTGCAAGTAAATCCCTTCCGCTTACTCTTCATACACTACGAGTAGATCCCTTCCGTCTACCCTTCACGCAAGCATTAGAGAACCTGCTACTCCTTCAGACTTATCCCTTCTGGGATATACTAAGGCCAAAGTTTCACCAGCGAACCCTTTTGCTACCAATCAAGCTTAGACGAACGTGCTACTCCTTCCATGTGACCCTTTCTAGGTGATATCACACAAAAAGATTTGCTAGTGAACTCTGTGCTATCAATTATTCACACACTAATACAGAAAATCCCTAAATAGTGCTTCCGGTTTTACCTAACCATGCACTTATTTCCTACAGGTAAGTGACCTCACTGCAGTGTGGCTTCCATTTACCACCCGCTATCCTGCCCCCGGGGATCCCAGACAAAACATATAACAGTTACGAACAAGTCTTGGTTAATACATAAAATCAATACAGCATCAATATTTATCAATACAGTCAATAGTCAAAACTTAGCTAACTACATATCTTAACTAATCCCTAACCATCATGCTGCTACCATAAGAAATATTGATAGAGCGTGCAGGTCACCCGACTAGTTTTACCACACTCACCAGGGCCCATAAACAACATACAATGAGTTTTAATCAGGTAACCTGTGCACTTACTCTAATCAGTGATTTACAAATTTCATTTAGGACCTATACCATTGACTTACCAATCCTCGTCATCGGTGCCTAAAGTCCTAAGGGATCAAAGGAGTTAGAATAATAGGTAGAATGATAACATTTGCACTCATATAATAACCACAAACTCGGGAAAGGTTTAAACTCTTTATCTAAATTTCTTAAATGTCACAATCCAAATATTAAACATCAAATATTTTTCAATTACAGAGATAACAATTAGAATGAAGATATGCAAAGATATTATAAGGCAGTCATTAAGCATTTGTCATGAGGGAGGGTAAAGAAAAGGGAAGAAATATAATGACATTATCCACTCAGTATATTTACCTAGAATGGTGTGAAGACCAACCCTGGCCACGGATCAGTGAAAGGATGGAACCAAAAGTACAAGTGTCAGCATAGACGACAGGTGCCGACCAGAAAATCAGAACAGGTGCAACCAGATTTGGATCAGGACAGGACCTCCACAGGCTAAGTTGCTACGTCAGCGCTACAACCCTCTCTGCAGCTAACAGCCAAAACCCCGATTGGGTTATCGAATTCTCCGACAGAGTGCTCTGCCAGCACCCTTGCTCCCGAACCCCGATTGGGTTATCGAATCTTCTGACAGAGTGCTTCGCCGGCACCTCTGCTCTCGATCAGCTATTGAGTGCGTTGGGTCAGTGACAGGTCAGCTAGTCGGACAAGTCGGACAAAATTTCTAGCTAAGCCTACTCTAGTTATACTATTTTCCAGGACAGTGTACCATCCCCCAAAGTTGCAAATGTAAGGATCCCCAATTTTGATTGGACAAATTGATGAGAAGAGGTCATCACACCACACAAAATGAAACTTTTTTTGGATGAATATTAATATTAACGTTCCCGCACATCAATGTTATTTTCCCATGCACTTTTATTCCACCCAGCAATGGATGATTCAATAACAAATACATTGTAATATAATTTGTACTCTTCAGCTTCCTCTAGCAGGGTTAAGGGTCATGTTCTCATGGTTTTCACAGTCCAGTCTGATGTTGGCACTAGTTCAATGCCATAGCTGGTAGACTCGGATGAATTCGGTACATGCGCAATGTGGGTTTTCAATACGGAGGCACAGCACATCCTAGGCACGAATAATATTACATGCAAAAATAGAAAGAAATAGTTTTAGAACAGAGAAATAAATTAATGCACTGTATACCACTTATTTCTACTCTATTCCATTACTTTATTTTAACTATTGCATTAGAGATTAGGCAGAACAAACAGCTTGGCAAAAGCAGTGGTGCAAGCTTCTCGCGTGTTAGGACACAGTGCAGCCATCTTAGTTCTAGTGCGCAGAAGCAAAAGCTTCCCTCCAAGCGAAAGATACGTCATGTCACGTGAGTGTGACAGACGCATGCGCAGTAAGAAATCACGCGTAGCAGCGGCCATGTTAATGCAAGCGGATAATCGTTAGTAAAAGCACATATGCAAGTTTCTCCCAAATGAATAATAAATTGTGTAATGCGATATTAATAAGACAATACATGTTGATTAGTACATTTCGAGTAATAAGAGAGGGTTGATTTCAAGCAAGTCGCTTTACATACGCAACCTTGCTCCATCAAAGGCGCTATCACCGGAAATGTTATCGCATTTAAGATAAACGTTGCTGATAGCACGTTATCTCTGCTATAAAATCCGGCGATGCACGGCGATAGAAAAAATTTCGCTAAGCTTATTTAGCGATAAATATCGCTAGTTGTTGGTAATATGCCCCTGAATTTTTTGCTAGAAACCAAGAACTTTAACACCCCCCTCCCCATCCGATATTCCAAAATCTTGACTGTCAAGTCCCTGCCCCATGATGTTGGTGTCACCCATTAACCAGTTGAGTATGGTAAACGTTTGGTCCCTTGGTCCGAGAGCCGCAACACTTTCTAATATTTGGGCTGGGTAATTTCATTGAATTCTGTTAAGAGCAGTTTTAGGAATGGACGCCATACTTTCTGGAAAGTGGCAGCAGAGCTGCTCAATGTGGCTGAAATGCGTTCCAGCCCTACGATGTGCCATAGCCTATGGAGCCATACCACATATGTAGGGGGGGTGGATGTCCCATAGTGTGTCAATATGTCCTGCAAAGCTGCCCCCAATGCTAGCCCCATCTGACACCCTCTCATGCTTTTAAGGGGAAACGCGATTGGATTGGGTAGACCCAAGATTACGTATACCGGGAACCTCGGAATCTCAGCATCAAAGAGCTCATCTACCTCATCTAGGATTGTAGTCCAATAGTTAGACAACAATGGGCATTCCCACAATATATGTAGCAGTGTTCCCTGGTTTTCGCAGCCTCTCCAGCAAGTGGGGCTCCTATGTGTGGCTCGCCAGTGTAAGGTACCAGTAAGTGGCAGTGTTTTTTGCTCTATAGTAAATACCATTCCCAGTCCTTCTGTGTGAGGTCACCTCCCAGTTCTCTCCCCCACCTCTTTTGATTCAGGGTAGCTTGTGAGTGTGTCCAAATTCTTATCATATCATACATTTCGGATATCAACCCTTTATCGGTGAGCTTAGTAATTAACCAATTTTCATATTTGGCCAGTCTACGAACCTCTTGCTCTCTCATCTCCTTTTGAAGGACCCAGTGTGTCAGTTGCAAGTATCGCAGTCTCTCGGACTCGGGATCCTACACTCTAGTTTCAGTTGAGGGAACGTGAGCACTCCTGATAGATCAAATAGATAACTCACCGATCAGCATGAAGTACCCCGCCACTCCCCAATTGATTTGTCAGACATTCCCGGGGTGAACTCAATATTTCCGAACAGGCGTGTTAGAGGAGATGGAAATGTCATAAGTTTCTTGGTTGTTGCCACCCCGTCCCAGACTTTCATCACTGACTTGGTGATCGGCGAACCCAATAGACCTCTCGAATGCTGCGACTTCTTTAAGAAAGGGACTATCCACAGTGGGATACCTGCCAGTGCCCTGTCCTGAAAGAGCCATCGTTGTTCGGACTCCGGCCTTGCCCATTCCGCCAAGTGCCTCAGCTGGGCCGCTTTATAATAGCTGAAGAGGTCCAGTATTCCCAGGCTTCCGTTTTCGGGGCGCATGTACCCTGTGGCCTTACTCATCCATTGTCGTGCTTCGCCCAAACAAATTGATTGATGTTGCGTTGTAGTGAGGCAATCAATACCTCGGGGGCCACCGGTAAGGTTTGAAACAAGCACAGCGCCTTCAGTAGCAGGGACATTTTGACCGCAGCTACTTGCCCCAATAGGGAAAGATGATGTTTACTCCTAGCCCCTAGATCTTTCCCCGCCAGTCATGCCAGCTTAGCATAGTTCAACCGAGCCATTCGGTGGACTGTGGCCACTAATTCCAACCCTAGGTAGGGGATAGTGTCCACAACCTTTATGCCGGTCAGCCAGTCGTCCTTGGGGTCCTGTGTGGGTAACGCCGGGTTTAAGTTTAACATCAATGATTTACCCACATTAACCCGGAAACCTGGCCAAATGTGTCTAACTCCTCTAAAAAGGTGGGTAGGGAGATCTTTGCTTCCATCAGTGCCGCTAGCACATCGTCTGCAAAATGGGATGTGTTTCCCCCCAAATGGATTCCCTTTAATTCTAGGGTTGTCCCTAAGCCTCAGCGCTAAAGGCTCTATGTATAGAGGAAACAGTAATGGAGACAGCAGGCATCCCTGCCTGGTTGCTCTTTGAATGTCAAAGGGTCGCAAAGAGATACCATTGACTCTGAAGGAAGCTGTAGGTCTAGCGTAACAGCAGCGTATCTACTCCCGGAATTTCTCCTCCAAGCCAAACTTCTCCATTGTGTGTCCCAGGAAACCCCAGTTCACCGGATCAAATACTTTTTCAGTGTCTACCGTCAACAAAAGCGCATCCATTTGCGTTTTGTGGGCCTTGTCTATGAGGTGGCGTATCCTCTTTGTATTGCTGCCGCATTGTCGGGATTGAATAAATCCTGCTTGGTCGGGTTCTATCAGATTTGGCATATGGGGTCTCAAGGATTCCATAAAGATTTTGAAGTCTACCTCTCCTGGCTTGGGCAGGACCACTATTGCTGCCGCCAGCATTGTGTCGGGGATAGGGTTGGTACTCCAAAGGAGTGAAACAGCCTTGTTAACATCGGAGCTAAGATGTGGCAGGATTTTTTGTGGAAAAGGGCGGGGAACCCATCTGGGCCCAGGGACTTAATCACCTTGAGGCGTGAGATCGCATTGACGACTTCCCGTATGCAGATAGGGGCATCCAATGTTGCTGGCCGATCTGGAGTCAGTGTGGACATAGTGACTGATTGTTGGTAAGCTGTGATATCGTGTTCCGATGGATTGTCCGCTGTGTAAAGCTTCTCATAAAAATCCCTAAACGTGTGGACTATCTCTTGATCCCCTTTGACCTCCCCCCGTCCGTCCCTCAGTAACGAGGAAATCATTGTCCACTGTCTTTGGGCTCGCAGCCTATTTGCCAATAGCCGGCCTGTGCGGTCCCCCCCAATATAATAAGAATGCTTTAAATGGACTGCCGCATATTCCGCCATATCTAAGTCTAGTGCGGCTCACTGTGACCTAGCTGTCTTCAATTGTATCCGAACCCTAGGTGCCCCAGTCCTGCCATGCACCAGTTCGAGTTCATGCACCTGAGCTGATAGGTTTGATCTCACCTCCTTGCACTCTCTATTGTTGGCTGCAGAAATCGCTGTTAGCTCCCCCCGTACTACTGCTTTCATCGCCTCCCATAATGTCTGAGGTGTCGTTAAGGGTGAAGTAATCGTTAATGCATTTAGTAAGTTGTTGTTCCACTACTTTGTTGTGGAGCATAGTTTCTTTAAGTCTCCAGCTTTCAGGATGGCGGGGTCGTGGTGTCATCAGTATCGGTACCGTCACTGCGTCATGGTCTGACAGGGCTGCAGGTTCAATGCTCACTGCTTTAACCACACTATTAATCTCCCCAATTCCCAGGAAATAATCTAGGCGAGCATAAGACTTATGAGCACGGGAGTAAAATGTATATTGCTTCGAAGTGGTGTAGGCTTCCCTACAGATGTCAGTCAATCCCATCTCCCTCAGCCATTTCTTCCAGTCCCCCGACATCTCTTCCCCCATGGAAGTAAGACGCTTGTGATCTGTTCTTGTCCGAGTCCATGACTATGTTTAGGTCCCCCCCTACCAGTGTCATACGGTTCTGTGGAGCCATTACGTCTGCTAAAGCTGCTTGAAGGAATCTCTCATGCCCGGAGTTAGGGGCATATATGGAGCCTATCACCAAGTGTTGGTTGCTGGACTGAATTGTGTAGGCCAATAGCCTCCCCTTCAGTTTTGCCACTTTCTCCTTTACTTCCCCCTTACAGCGCTTAGATATAAGAATGGCCACCCTCGCCTTTTTCTTCCCCATGGAAGAGAAATATTGTTGGGGAAATGCCCTTGAGCGCATGCGATGGATATCTTTGGGGAGGAGGTGTGTCTCTTGTAAGAGACACACATCGGCCTCAGCGCATCTTAAGTAGGATAGGATTATTTGCCTTTTTACTGAATTGTTGAGCCCCATTAACCTCTTCCATGTTCATGACAAGCTTGTCATGCAGTACACTGGAGCTGTGCTTATGACGAGCTGACCTTGTCATGAACAATGGAGTTTCTTTCTGTTCAGCACCCAGCGGGAATTGCCTTAGCATTGAAGGTGTTAAGTGTAATTATTTTCACAGTCTCCATAGCCATAATAGGTGGTTGCTGGCCGAAGTATGCTAGCCCCTAGACTGTAACATGCCCCATAACCTGATGAAGCCCCTATGTGTTGATCGAGGCTGTAAGTGCGGGTATAGAAACTCTTCTGTGAATGTTCTGTGAGCTCTGGGGACTCCATGCAAAAATATGTTATGGATACCGGACTCTGCCCTACCCCTTCCCTAACCCCCAAAAAAACAAACAGTAATTACCCCAAGAATTTTCCAGGAGTCGCAGTACATGACCACGTCCCCTTGGTGGTAGAGTTTGTAGGGTGCATGACGTGGCCAATGGTGCTCCCCCCACCGCGCTCACCCGCCGCCCCCGGCATTGCTTTAATCCACTTATCTGATCGCAGTTCAATCACCAGCTCTGGATCCAGATTCAGCAGTCAGGGAGGCCAGTACCGCCCGACGTTCCTGCACCATAGTCTCTGTGTTTGGCTTTGAGGAGGCCTCCGACCACCTCCGACCGCCGACTCATTGCCACCTTTCTCGTTGTCCTTTCTTATCGTCACCAAGGAACTCAGCTAGTGGGGGGTGGTCGATGCCCAGGACCTGGCATGCTTACTGCAACGATCGGCGTTGCCGTAATTTGCTATCCCATTTGAAAATTATGCAAAAGGGATGTCCCCAGGAATAGGGGATGCCTTGGTTGCGAAGATGGGACATGACTGGTCGAAAGTCTCAGCATTACTGCAACATGATTGCTGCCTGGTCTTGATATAAGGTGATGGCATGCCCCTGGTATGTGAGTAGGTGTGCATCCCTTGCTCGTTGCAAGATGAGTTCCTTGAGCGTAAAGCCTTCCGCTGCAAGCCTACTCTGTGGGCCCTATCAATTTTGATTACAAAGTAACTCGGGCGGTAAAATCCGCTCCGCTCGTGGAATTTGCAGAATTTCGGCAATTCAGCATTCTGCAGAGAATGCGGAATTACCGGAAATTCCGCGATCTGCAGAGTAGCGGAATTATTTCCTTGCTCGCTCTTTAAAAATGCGTTGTTGCCCATGCTGTAGCGACTTACCGGGATCACGGTGTTCGCCGATGAGTTTTCCTATCCGTTCGCCTGTACCACGAGATTTTGGTAGCCGGCCGCGTGATCCCGAGAGAGTGTGCGATCGCGAACACTTCATTCGAACGCGCCAATGGACATCTGGCGGAAGTTTGGTGAAGCTCGCGATGCCGAACATGCACAATTAACAATCTGGAGAAGAAGAATATCTTGAGCAGCATAAAACCTTTTCTAAAATGATGATTTTGATGAAAATAACTCCTCAGATTGACATTTGGCTGTACTTTTTTGTGCAAGGAGTCCTTTTGCGGGGAGAGGAAGGAAGTGCCACAGATTCACCATCTTCCTGTTCCTGTCCAGCAGGCTCCTCCAAGTGATTTGTCCATCTCCTGTTCATTTTTCATTTGTATTTGAAGTTGGAAGGATCACTCTTTGTGTCTGCTCCCTGCTGCATGATATATCATTGGATTTGAGGACTTTTGGATTTGAGATTTTACAAGTAAGTTGGTGTTGTTTTCTTGATGGGGCATTGCAGTTGCTGCAACTACAATGTTGGTACTTTTCATCATTTTTTAATAAAATGTATTGTGGATAGCCAGTAGGCCCAGAGCTAATCATGGGGGCACGATGAAATAACTATTTTAAATATCATTTAGGGCATGGATGGCATTGGATTGAATTGCTAAATGTGTATTTTTAGGATTATTTCAGTTTTTGGGTGTGTGTTAAATAAATGCCTTTTTGTGTGTGTGGTGTGTTGTGTACCTTCCTTGCACACCTTGTTTAGCTCTATGGATTTTCATTTTTGCATTTAAATGCAGTAAAGCTGTGTTGTTTTGCATGCCTTATTTGCCTGGCTATTATAGTCCTGTTTCAGTTCATTGTTTTCCAGGTCTCCTGCTTGTTGCTTGTGACTGTGAGTGTCCATGTGGCTGGTGGTCATTTTGTGGTGCTTGTTATATGTGTGCTGCTTCTGCCATATAGGCCTGCATGTGTTTTCTTTGTTCCTTTTTGGCATAGGCTTCTAGTTGCTATGGGCCTGGCCATGTGGCTGGAGGCCATTTTGAAGCCAGGCAGTGTGCTTTTGCCAGAGGTCTGCATTGTCTGTTTTCACTTTCTCATTGTTGTTGTGGGCCTGGCCATGTGGCTGGTGGCCATTTTGAAGTCAGGTCGTGTGCTTTTGCCATAGGCCTGCATGTCTTTCCTATGTTTCTCTTGGCTTACTGCTTCCATCAATCCCATTTGCCAGCTACAGCTCCCTGGATGACGTGATGAGAAATAATTCAATGCCAAACAAACAGGTTCCACTTCCATTACATTTGTATTTTTCTTTTTGTTCTTATTCTTGCCTATCCTTCCTGAGTGTACACAGTAGACCATGAACGCCCTTGTTGTCAAAGTCTCACAACTGTTATGTTTTTTTATAACTTAAACTGAGTTAATACAATTTAATAATATATAACACTAACAAGTGTGACCATCACACTCTAAGTTATATATGTTATATGTGTTTGTTTGTACTAGTAGTAATTGAACCACCCCAACAAATGCAACATTTCAATGATGTTCTTCTCCTGGCGTCTTAACTTTGGGTGCACAAAAAGACAGACAGAAGTCCTGCTGACGTGACGTGTGGCCACTGATATCTCTGCAACTTGTGCAACAGCGTTTTGCTGATATCTGAAGAAGATTACCCCAAATAAAGTTACCAGGTCCTCCAGTACCATGAAAGTTGCCAGTGAGAAGAAGGAAGTGGTCCTTGCCAAGACTGGTTTGCCACCCTCATGTTTTTTTGGAGAAAAAAAATTACGACTGCGGCAGCGACCAAGCTGGGAGCAGCACCTCCGCATCAATGGGCCTACCCGACCTACCTAGGCCCAAGCCCATGAGTGTCGCACAGGTAGCCAGTCTACTAAAGAGCAGTGATGTTGAAATGTAATTATCGCAAAGTTGTACCCAATCAACGCAGGCAGAAATTCAGCAGGTAATTGGGCAACAACAGCCACAACAACAGCAGCAACAACAGCCGCAACAACAGTCCACAATATTAGTTGTTCCTCCTGAAGTAGGGGCAGTTCAGGAAATCAAGCTTCCTACAGACAAAGAGGAGCAAGCCACTCTTTCAGAAGATCCATTACCTTCCAGATCCTCAGCAAGGAAAAGGAGGGTTAGTCCAGCAACGTCTTCTTCAAGCCCCGCTTCGGATGATCTAGATGCCACTTGGAATCCACCAGCTCAGTCTGAGAGTGATGCTCTCCACAAGACAAGGCTCGTGAAAAGGAACATTCCCGAAAGCCTTAGAGTTATGGAGGTAGATGTAGAAGAGGGGAATGATGATGATGACAAACCAGTCATCATGAGCATCATTCCCGGCCCAGAAGAGATGGAGACCAACATTATTACCCTATTCAAAATCGCTGTGAAGGGTGTAGCACAGATATCATCAAGACAGGTAACACCACCTCCAGCTTACATATTTGCATTTGCTAAGGCCCGGCAGGGACCTACATCAAGCTCAACCACAACCTCAGTAGGTAGTGGTACTTTAAGTGCACAGAGTCATATTCCACGCCCACCCTCCAGTTCATCTGGCATTGAAAGTGGCCCCTCCGGCAGCACCAGAAAGTACACTTCGCCAGTTTGGGAATTCTTTTAGGTTAGCAGTACGGAGGAGAACATTGCTATAGGCTCAATTTGTTGAGACACTGTTAGGCGGGGTAAGCTTGGTACAAACTATGGTACCTGAGGCCAAGCAAGTCATCTCAAAAAACACCTCATGATACAGTGGGAGGCTCACCTACTTTGCTTACATAAAAGTAAAATGGCAACCATTGCTTTTGGTGGGGATGGAGAAGTAGAAGAAGATATGATCGCGGTGGAAGGTGAACAAGAGGGAGACATTTCTAGCCCTGTTCCCAGCAGTGCAGTGGTACCGCCCACATCCTCAGCAAAATCTCTGTGGCACCGGGCCATAGTAAGAATAGTCATACTCAGAGTTAGACTGAGACACTTAGGCAACCGAGTACTGCAATAAAAGAATTGCGTTGTTGGGCCTAACTGGGTTCAAGAAGACAGCTGCACCACAAAGGAAATAATCCAGCCTACCATTGACAGCATGTTTAGGTCGGAGGGGAAGTACGAACGCAACCACCCAACGGCACGTTTGTACGATGGGAAGCTGGCTAAAATGTTAGAGCTGGACCTTCTCCCTTTTTCTTTTGTGGAAGGGGTAGGTTTCTTCCAACTGCGCTCTGGTGTGGCTCGGCCCACCACACATGAGAGGACTTACATCTAACCATCCCTTCCCGGTTCCTGAGGCTGGACATTTCCCAGTGTTAAATGGCATCTTCCATCCTAAAGGTGAGAACTGATTTTAAATGATGTGTCGTACATAGGGTTTAAGGTGGTATAGATGTGGGACAGACAGTGGAAATAAACTTTTCACAGCTAGCTGCAACCCATACAAGTACACACCAGGTCCACCTTGTTGTCTCCCCTAGCTGGTGAAACCAGCTGCTGAGAAGAACATGCAACAAACCCAAGGGAACGAGTTAAGAGTCCAACAGGGTCAGCCAGCTGCCATTGAAAAGTGTCCTTGGTGCCCCACTGCTTCCTATAATTGTGCCCACCAAAATAAATGACTAGATCGATCCTGTTTCGGGGGATTCAATCCCTTCCCCCACCTCAAAAAGAATAAAATGTAATTTGTATGGAGGAGATCGTGGAATCACAAAAAATCAAAGACTCCACAGTTTGGACTACTACAGAAAACATCATTGTTTGCTTCTAGAGTTTGTACACAGTTTATTGGAAAAAAACTAAAATAAAATAAAAAAAGCACAAACACCAAAAAGTACATAATCAGAAAAATATTGAGGCATCTCTTTTAAGAACCTCCCACGCTAATCCGTGGTTGACCTTGCCTCTACTGAATCCCAAACTCTGTGGCCAGCCCTTGTACTGTCAGAGTGTGGTTGAAGGCTCTGGGCTCAAGCCACACATTGCAGCCAGCTGCAGCTGGTGCAGCTGCTGCATCTAACACGCCTTTAAAACCACACTGGGCCCCAGGGCCACGGCTGAAGAGCAAAGCTTTTGGACAACTTTTGCTGAGCAAAGCCAAAAACTACGCAGCCGGAGTCAGCCTATAGAGGTTGGCTACAGGCCAATCCTGCGGGCAACCACTTGAGTACTTGGCTAAATGTAGTATGCCATAAAAGAAACTGAACTTCAGTGAAAATCCAATGTTAAAGCGAAGTTATAGTGAATCTTAAGCTATAAACACACACAAAAAACCAATTTCACCTAAAAAGTAGCAGTTAAATTACAGTTATTGTTAAAAATAAAACAGAAAACAGATGACACTTGCAAATTACGGCATAAGCATCAATCGATCAATCAATCAATCAATCAGGGTTGGTAAAGAATGACTACTCACCCGTGAGGGTCTCGAGGCACTGGGGGGGGGCAGCTCCATTGATAATTCACACACTGCCAATCCAAAGTATAACTTGCACCCCAAAAGCAATGCTTTTTCAAACTGTTTTGCACACACAACCGGTGGCACACAACACCTTTCTAAGTGCGGCATTGGCACTGCGTAAAAGTGTAACATAACTCTCACAGCACCTGACCTGCCTTGAGTTAAGTTTTGGGTTGCTGGCCATGTCTGTCTGATTAAGGCTGAATAACTGTAGTGTGTTTTACAAGGTACCCAGTGCATTCTTTTAATTATTGCCAGTTATTTGGTGTTACACTGACCAACACCTCTCTCTACAAAGCATTAATTCATTTTGGCTAAAACTATCCATGTTAAAGAATATGCATAATTCCTCTAGGGTATAATAAAAGGTAACCTGGTGTGGTCTAAATATTTTTTTTGTAAACTGGGTCATTGGTGGGGTAAGTATGCAGCCACCACTGGCAATAAGGCCACCAGCCCAGTATAAGATCCAGTAAAGGTCTCAGTAAATTAGTCCCTTGCTCAACCCTTGGTAGCTGACAACAAACAGTCAGGCCTAACTTAGGAGACAGCTATGTAAAGCATTGAAAAGGACCAATACAAGATTAACCACCCCAGTCAAACATGTACCTTTACATTTAGAAACTTTTCTGGAGCTTTTTCTTCTGACGTCGATCGACCCTCCACAGCAGGCCGATTCGGTGAGGGTTCGCAGACTTGCCATTCTGCGAGACCCTAGTCAAATCTTGGAACTCTGGAGCTTTAGAGCTTTCAGTGGGATGAACCTGAAATCCAGAAGCTTGCAGGGTGTCCACTCCTTAATCCTTCTTGAAGCAACATACAGTTCACAGGGCTGTGGTACCAGATTGCGAAGCAGGCATAGTCAGTCAGAGTGCAGGCCTTTGGGTGCAAATCCAGATTCCAGCGCAGTAGTCCTTCTTCTACTTGTTGTTTCAGCCGGCAGATCTGAGAGACTATGCAGCTCTCACATATTTATTCAGTGTTCTGGGGCGACAAGCTGGGTGCCACCCAAAAGCATGACAACTTGCTCCAAATTTTGGCCTTTTCTTGTCCCACAAAGCACTGCACTTCCAAAATCCAATATGGATGATTTCTCTCCAGAGGAGTAAGAGCTGGCTTAGCCAAGACACAGTTTAGCTCATTTCCATTAGCTCTCCTCGACCTGGCCTCTGCAAAGTTCTGTCCTAAGCCTGCCATCTGGCTGGGGGACAGGTTGTAGGGATAGGTATGCCTGGCATTCCTTACTGATCTGCTCTCTCTTTGAGCTCAGTTTGATTTTTCCAGCCCCCTCTGCAGGACCCATCCTCATCAGCTTCAGAGCTCTCTCTCCATCAGATAACTCTTGCTCCATGTGGCCAATTACCACCTTATCAAGGCAGCCAGGTTAAGCTTATTAAGGCTGACCAATCAGCAGAGACTACTTAAAGGCTTGATTTTGGCTCACAGAAAAGAAGGGTCTATTCTATTCCAGTTATGACAAATTCAACAGTGGCACGTTGTTGGATTTATCAATACCAATCTTTTAGTTCTTTGAATGGCATTTTGCTGCGTTCCTAACAATAGTTATACTTAAATAAAATATTGCAATGTTAGCCAATAGAGATAAATATCTACAATGGGGAAAAAATGAAATGGAGAGTTTTTTTCTCGCCAGAGTTTATAAAACATATTTTATAAGGTCCCTAGTTATAGTTACATAGCACTTCACCAATGAGACACTTAAGGTAGACCTTAGGGGTGAATAATATGTACAAATAAGGTAGAAATCACTTTGGGAGTGTCCATACCACCAAAGTCAAATTTGCATACAGTTTACTTTTAAAGACAGTCCGCAAAACAAGGCTGCCTTTAAAATGACGAGGTACAAAAGGGGGTGGTGATGGACGGCGCATATGAACCAATCAAACACTCACACCCAGTCAACAGATCTGGGTTTAATCCATCACCGTTCTTTAGCCCACTCTGCCACCCCAGTTCAGACATGGCCATATGCAAATCAGTCTGACCCTGTGCCTCATGGTAACAGTCCAGCCCGAACTGCCAAGCCATGCATTCCCTGGACCGGAATCAAGCCTCCTAGGACCGGTTTCTGGCATTCCAGCCGTCTTCAGCCAGGCTTGCTTGAATCCAGTGGCAAAGTGAGCAAGGGACTCAACGTATGAGCATACCCTGCCAACTTATGGCGAACAAAGCGGTACAAAAGGTGGTGGTGATGGACGGAGCATCTGAACCAATCAAACACTCACACCCAGTCAACAGATCTGGGTTTAATCCATCACAGTTCTTTAGCCCACTCTGCCACCCCAGGTCAGACGTGGCCATATGCAAATCAGTCTGACCCTGTGCCTCATAGGAACAGTCTAGCCCGAACTGCCAAGCCATGCCTTCCCTGGACCGGAATCTAGCTTCCTAGTACCGGTTTCTGGCATTCCAGCCGTCTTCAGCCAGGCTTGCTTGAATCCAGTGGCAAAGTGAGCAAGGGACTCAACGTCTGAGCATCCGGTCCAGGAAAGACATGGCTTGGCAGTTCGGGCTGGACTGTTCCCATGAGGCACAGGGTCATGGCTGATTTGCATATGGCCATGTCTGAACTGGGGTGGTGTGGCATCGCAAAAAAACGATGGATTTAGGCCCAGATCTCTGTACTGGGGTGAATGTATGACATTTTTCTGCATTCTGTCCATCAACTGTTGTTTTGCATTTGTCACCTCGAGTGGGATGGGTATGCTCAGACGTGAGTCCCATGCTCTCCACACCACTGGAGTCAAGCTATCCTGGCTGAAGACGGCTGACAGCCAGAAACCGGTCCTACAATGCTTGATTCCGGTCCAGGAAAGACATGGCTTGGCAGTTCCGGCTAGACTGTTGATGAAAAAGGGTTCAGGCAGATCAGGTTGATTACCCCTTTTCTAGGTATGCCCGGCGTTAGCCGCTTCTCACCCAACTAACGATTACCAAATAAAGAGGCAGGCGCTGGAGACTGGAAGGCAGGAAACAGGAGTTTATTTCCGACGGAACAGAACACGTCAAATCAGACAACAGGGTATCTTCTCGAGGTGCTCTGACAAGTTTCTTTACGGCTCCGTCTTTTATACACAGGTTTATGATGCACAAACATTCCTTATTGCAATAAAAACACTCTGAAGTACGAAAGGCATGTTTGGAATCCCAGCTTCAGGCCTATTCCCATACCGGTCGCTCTGATGTCGTTTCCCCTCCCAAATGTAACATGTGATTGTAATCTACAGCCGGACATTCCGACAGGACACGAGAGCAAAAGGGGGGGGTGGTCAGATCTGAAGTTGGGCAGGCGATAAGATCACGTTTTGCTATGTGGGGCCGGGGGGGGTACATCCACGAGACCTAGGTTTATGACATGGGGCTGGGTCGAGAGGCCAGGTGTAGCCGGGGGGGAGTGTCATCAGAAGAGAGGAAGGGTGTTCCTGGGAGGAAAGCAGGGGTGTTGGTCGGATCTAGGGGTGTGAAGGTCTTAATTAATCACCGCTCCTCTAGTGTGAGGCGAGGTCCTATTGTAGGGAGCAATAAACTGCATCTGTTGAACTAGGTGATGGCCTGGGATAAGGCCGGGCAATCGGGCAGGGAGGAAGAGGTTACCAAAAGGGCCTGCTCTATGAATGAGATGAAAAGGGTGTGGGGGGTTCAGCACGGGATGTGGCTCGGAAGCAGGGCCGCGCTGGAGGTGCGTTTTAGGGCCCAAGTAGGAGAGGCCGGGGGCTGTCGGGGCGCGGGGGAGAGAGAGAAAGAGAGATGTAGGCTATTGGCAGTGATCAGAGAGGCAATGGCACACAAAATGGCTGCTATCTATGTTCGTGATGGGGCCTAAAACGGGGCAAGATGGCGGGGCCACTGTGCCGTGACTTTCGCTTTAACTTCAACAGTGGTGAGGGTGAACACAAATGAACGCCGCTCATGTACATATACATTTTCATTTTCCACACTGTTTCCATCAGGCGCAGAGTCAAGGCTGATTTGCATATGGCCATGTCTGAACTGGGGTGGTGTGGAGTGCAAAAAAACGATGGATTTAGGCCCAGATCTCTGTACTGGGGTGAATGCATGACATTGTTCTGCATTCTGTCCATCAACTGTTGTTTTGCATTTGTCACACCGAGTGGGATGGGTATGTTCAGACGTGAGTCCCATGCTCTCCACACCACTGGAGTCAAGCTATCCTGGCTGAAGATGGCTGATAGCCAGAAACCGGTCCTAGGATGCTTGATTACGGTCCAGGAAAGACATGGCTTGGCAGTTCGGGCTGGACTGTTCCCATGAGGCACAGGGTCAAGGCTGATTTGCATATGGCCATGTCTGAACTGGGGTGGTGTGGAGTGCAAAATAAAGATGGATTTAGGCCCAGATCTCTGTACTGGGGTGAATGTATGACATTGTTCTGCATTCTGTCCATCAACCGTTGTTTTGCATTTGTCACCCCGAGTGGTATGGGTATGCTCAGACGTGAGTCTCATTCTCTCCACACCACTGGAGTCAAGCTATCCTGGCTGAGGACGGCTGATAGCCAGAAACCGGTCCTAGGATGCTTGATTCAGGTCCAGGAAAGACATGGCTTGGCAGTTCGGGCTGGACTGTTCCCATGAGGCACAAGGTCAAGGCTGATTTGCATATGGCCATGTCTGAACTGGGGTGGTGTGGAGTGCAAAAAAAAGATGGATTTAGGCCCAGATCTCTGTACTGGGGTGAATGTATGACATTGTTCTGCATTCTGTCCATCAACCGTTGTTTTGCATTTGTCACCCCGAGTGGGATGGGTATGCTCAGACGTGAGTCCCATTCTCTCCACACCACTGGAGTCAAGCTATCCTGGCTAAAGACAGCTGATAGCCAGAAACCGGTCCTAGGATGCTTGATTCCGGTCCAGACATGGCTTGGCAGTTCGGGCTGGACTGTTTCCATGAAGCACATGGTCAGGGCTGATTTGCATATGGCCATGTCTGAACTGGGGTGGTGTGGAGTGCAAAAAAACGATGGATTTATGCCCAGATCGCTGTACTGGGGTGAATGTATGACATTGTTCTGCATTCTGTCCATCAACTGCTGTTTTGCCTTTAAAATGACAGCAGGCCCTCAGCAGTGTACACAAGCAAGTGCAGGAAATACGCTGGACCTCTAAACTTCCATGCCCTATTGTATACTAGGGATTTATAGATAGTTTGATCCCCCGAGCCCTATTATATACTAGGGACTTACTGGGTCTGTCAGTACCCATTGTGAATATTTACTTTTAAAGACAGGCTGCAAGGTACGGCTGCCTTTGGAAGGACAGCAAGCTCACAGCAGTGCACACATACAAATGCAGAAAATCTGCTAGGCCTCTAAATCGCAATGCCCTATTATAAACTATGGACTAATAGGTATATTGCACTCCCTGACCCTATTATCTATTAGGGATTTACAGGGTCTGTCATTGCCAATTGTAAGTGTACCCTATTACATATACCTTTATAAACATAGCACTGGCCCTGGGCCTGGTTAGCAGAGCCCAAGGTACAGTCAGAGTCCGTTACCACCAGTGTCGTTGGGCACAACATGGGGGGTTGGGGGGTGACAAGGCACAAATGCACAAATATGAGTTTCTAACACAATTTTACTACTTTCTTAATGGTCCGGACATTTTTTGATTAGCCAGTACGCTGAAGGTATCTCAAATTGGATTATAAGCAACTGTACACCAAATCTGGCCGACACAAATGTACCACTAACTGTCCATCCTCTTTGAATATAATTTTGCAATATTCTTTAAAATATTTTTTCTTAGAAACCTCAAGATATCATTTAACTGTTAAATGAAGTCCAGTACCTGGAGTTTAGTCCTATGTGATGAGTATCATCGCTTAAAACGATCCCACTGCAAAAATTATTATAAAGAAGGACATTGGCTTGGGAGACCCTTAATTTAACCATTTCTGTTGACTTTTTAAGTATAACCCCGCTTGTCAAATGTTGTGGTCCAAAATGTACTTAAACATTTATTATATGCATCATTTGCCAGTCGCTACTTAAAATGTGTTTAAGGGACTACGGGACCCCAAAACCTTTTCAAAGTAATTAATATTATTTTAAAGCACATTTCAAACGTATTACCTGCATCTGTTATTATTTCAATGTTAGTTAATTGTAACTTGGCCAAAGTGAATTTGACCTTTACAAGGTTGAACGTTCACCCTGCCCTCTTGTCAAATGTAAGCACTATGTAAGCCATGGTTTTTGGTCTCCACGCTATCAGTTTGTAAATCCACCTGCACTACATAATCTTCTCTGCCGGTGCAAGCCGTCTCAACTAGTAAGCACCCTCCCACTAAACCCACATATAGTTAACTTTTCTGTAAAGCCTACTTTAAACTCAAGTTAGAAGTACTCAGTAAAATGCACAATACACCCAACAACATCCACTCTTCAGGTCCCTTCCCCATTTACTGCCATATACTGCAAACCCCACTGTAGGCGCAAATTCAGGGTCAGCACCGCCACGTATCATATACTCTAAGCCCTTGAATAATCGCCTTCTGGAACCAAGCCAATTAGCTTTCAGATACTCTAAACAAAATAGCTGCATCCTCCCCATTCACTGACATGTATTGCAAATCATATAATAGCTTCTATGTTGACCCGGCCACTTTCACGGTTATATACTGACCACCATACCATTGCAACCCAAAAACCAAAATCCCAAAACTAACCAATTCGATAAACCCTCAAATACTCTCCCTCAGAGCCGTCCTACCTCATTATCAATGACAGACCGAAGCGCATTATGTGGATTTATGTTGTCGTGTTGTTATTAAAAGTTGCGCTGTGTGTTTTCTTTTATGGAATGTTAATGCTCTGAATAAAAAGGATGGATTGACACACCTCATCACCCCCCTCTGCAGTATTTCCACAAAGGACTGCAACCCAGAGTCGAGTCACCAGCAGCGAACATGTTAACTTTAATGATTCCATCCAAAGTCTGAGAACAGTTTTTACATTCTGAAGACAATGTCACATTCATTTTGGGAATCGGATTCTCAGCCAAATGTCAGTCTATATCGCCCAGTGAGTGCCACAAGCACAGACACAATCTGCCCTTGTCTTGGCTGAGGAGGGAGATGTGCTTGACATGCGTTGAGAGGGCGGGTCCCCTTGACTACAGTGGACAGGAGCTACTGTGTGAGTGGATCAGATGACGGGGATTTTCTTCTTTTCAGAAAGTATTTATAAGAACGTCACGCTTGTGAACGGAGAGGAAACAGCAGACACATTTTGGTATTTTGTTTTTGTACAGCGAGTAACCTTTTTCTCCAGCTGTGTGAGCTGGCTCTTCGGGCACAGTAGTAGGTGCCAGTGTCTTCCGTTCTCAGGCTGCTCATCTGTAAATAGACTTTGCTGCTGGGATCATCTCGGGAAATGGTGAACCGGCCCTTCACAGAGTCTGCGTAGTATGTGGAAGTAGAACCGGTGTGAATGAAGGCGAGCCACTCCAGCCCTTTCCCAGGGGGCTGCCGGACCCAGCTGAAAGGGTGACTCCCAAAGCTGAACCCGGAGCCCTGGCAGGTCAGTGTATGAGACTCTCCGGGCTTCTTGACCCCTTCCCCAGACTGGGTCAGGACCACATCGGCACCGACGCCTGAGGAAATAAAGCAACAGGCATTTAACACAAATCACGTTCATTGTGCAAAACACACAGAGGCATTTTCTGTGAAATCAACAAAAAAACTCACTATTGGCCATAATGAAAAGGATTACTAATGTCCGCATAGTGATGACTGACCGAGCTAATGCTGTCCTCTAATAATAGTAAAAGCAGCAGCAAGATAAAATGCGGTATGTCACAACCAAACCACTAGTTAAGTAGATTCTCAGCGAAAACTTTGCATTGAATTCAGAATTACAAGGAAAGGGAAAACCATAGTCTGATTTATGCAAATATCTCTGAAAGAAATGCATCTCAGGGAGACTGTGGGATGCATCAATTTACAGAAAAAAAGGTTATCTGGGAGCTACCCTTTCTATCAGGAAAAGGATTGGGTCAACAATATAAAAAATCAGAGTTCCTTCTCCTGGGTTCACTATGAATCAGATCTCTTATTATTCATAGGGGTATTAACTAACGGCGCGAGGGGTTGCAGTGTTACATTAGTTACCAAATTTACACTTTGGTGCAAATGGTGCCTAAGAGTATCAACAATGACATGAAACAGTGGTGTTTTGTATAAAAATATTGATCAATCATTTATTATAAAACAGACTAAAAACAAATTAGAATAAATTGCGACATGTACAGGATGCCCAATTTATCACAAGATTTTCAAACACAAACAAAAACATACATCATATTTAAAAGATTGCTATTAAATCACTATACCATCATTTATACAATAAATTTACCGCAGGGGGCATCTTGTATCAGTCTCTGCTCGCATGTTTTTCTCGAGTTACATTTGTTCATGCTATGGGCGGGGCTCAATGCCATCGGAGAAACGCTGCTGGGTTTATTAAAAATCAGACATTGACCGCACATTTCTCGAGCAGTGGCCAGAATGGGTTGAGGAATCAGAATCTCAATGAGTCCTCCAGCAGTATGGCGCACTGTAGACCACAGAGCATGATATATTGTTTTTTTAAATACATTCTGCTAGTCCTTGCAAGACCTACAGACTGAAGTTAAGTGGTATATCAGGTCAGTGATTGAGATTTGCAGATGGACATTTCAGGAAGTAGTGCTGCTGAGCTTTTGGGTCTTGTTCAATGTATAAAGATCAACTTGCGTGCTCAGGGTTTTCCCCAGGACTCCTAAATACACAATAAAGCGACTGTACCACAATCATAATCACACCCAGTGGCTCGATGCTGCCTCCTTCTTCTATTACCTTCTGGTCCTAGACTGCAGACATTTATTCATTTGGGGATTTGTCAGTCTGATCTCTATCAGTCAGGCCACCAGCAGGCCTTCTAGAGAGCAGTATGCTAAACGTCAACTGTTTAGGACTGGCCTTACATTTATTATATGAACACATTGGGTCCTATTCATAAAGCCATGTAAGGTTGTAAGCCTATGCATAAGACATCTCTAAGTGGCTCCATTCTTAAGGATTTCCAACCCATTCATATCTCACTTCGCTTCATTGTAGATATCTGCAAACTGGCTGTCCCCTGGCTCATCTTCTTCCTCTTCTCTAGAACCCAGGCAGGGCGGTGTCTGCAGCGTTCTTTCCTAAGCCCTGCACTATATAACATTTCTATATCCCAATTTGCGCTATTGATTAGATAAAAAGTGTCTTTTAAGCAGATGATAGATGGATCATCATATCAATCTCTATTGCCTTCTCTCATATAACAGCAGGGTTCTGCTCTCGCATGGCATTTATGGCCACGTGGACAAAGCCATCTGTTTTATATTAAACATTGATAAAACTGAGGTCATCACATTCAGAAAACTTTCTAGCTCATAGTCCTCCTTGTGGTGACTCTTAGCACTTGGCACCACCACTTCACCAGCGAACGGAGCAAGGAAATTTGGCTTCATTGTAGACAGCAATCTTTCTATCCCTCGCCAGGTTTTTGGAACAACAGACATCTGTTTTTCCATCAGTAAGATGTTTAACAAAATGTTTATTTTTCTTCTACTATTGTCCCGTTACAAAATAGTGCAGGCACTCATCAAGTCACAAATGGATTATGGTCAATAGATCTCATTCATTTCATAAGGCTTTATTCGGAACTAAAACAATGTCCATAAAAGCACATTAAAAAACATTTCAGACAGTTTCCAGGGTTAAAAAACAGAACAAAGAAATACAGGCAAGGGATTAATAAATAATTAAAAACACATACTTTTCCTTACATTGATTGCTTTAAGGAGGAAGGTAGCCGTATAAAAACAAACATCCCGGTGGTGCAAGTTAAAAAGCAGTTTCATGGAGTCATTAACAGTCCTCACCCCAAACTTTACAAAGATGGGTTTTAGATAAGCTATTCGTAAATACCTATACATTTGGCATAAAAAAAGAAAGTGCATAGTGCTTTGTGCTGACGAATTATCACACGGGCATGGTCCAACCGGGTGACTGTTAAGAGTAGGAAAAGCCACCAAATTGTGGACAATCCCCACTCTCAATCTGGTTAATACAAACCTGTGCGATAATCTAGTCACTTGGGTCAGATATGGTTGATAACCTTCAAATTCACTCAAACCAATATATGAAACACAGGTGGATAGGTTGCCACTCTTACTAATCCGTCTCTCAGAAAGAAGATTCTAAAAAGACTTCTTCATTTCAAGTTTAGATAAATCAGAGGCCCCGTGATTGTCTACTTTAATGTCGAGGCCAAAGATCTCCTGGAAACTATTTTGATTATATTTAATCCATGGGATCTTGAGATAATTATCCATTGAGAGGCAGTCAGTGATAATGGCTCTACATAGAGATGTTTCTTCTTTAATCCAAATGGATCGCCACAACATAAGGGGTCTAAGGAGAATCAAATCGGTAAGATGGTGAATACCAAGTTCTCTATGTACTATTTCATTAGAGGCAGAATTAGGTAGACACAATAGTCTTTTTAAAAAGATGTTCTCCTCCACTTGTAAACTGCCTGCAGGGGCAAAGCCCCATATCCCTGCACCGTACAGTGCGGTCGAGAGACACCTAGACTGGAATATTTTAAGCATATCCCTAACCCGCCTATCCCCTAGTTTAGTGGCCATTGTAAACACTCCATGGGCGCTCTTCGCCATCTTGGCCCTCACATTTTTATACTCGCTTTTCCAGCTGTTATTATTAGTAAATGTGATACCCAGATATGAAAAGTTTCCAGTTTTTTTGATTTTTTCCCCATCGATAAAGTAAGAGGATACCTTTCCCTTACGCCCCTTCCCACATTCCATAATATAGGTCTTTGATTTATTAATCACGAGCTTTCTTCCTTTTATAAACTGTGAAAACCCATCTATTAGGCGTTGAAGGCCTATCGGGGTACGGGACAGTAAAACAGCGTCGTCCGCGTAAAGTAATACCGGGACGCTGATATCGCTAACTTTAGGGGCATCTGCTGCAATGGTTTTTAGGACGGAATCCACTTCATTAATGAAAAGGGTGAAGAGCAAGGGAGCAAGAACGCACCCTTGTCTGATACCCCGTCCAATCCTAAACTTAGTAGTACACTCACCATTGGTACCGTATCATACACTAGTACGTAATTTAGACTAAAGACAAGCTAAAAAATAAACGATACCTTCCGGTGCCCCCATTTCCAGCAGCTTGGCCCACAGAATAGCATGGTCCACCAAATCGAAGGCACTACTCAAATCTGCAAAGCAGAGATAGATAGTGCCCGACTTGGCCTGTGTATACTTTCCAGTCAACAGTTCAAGGTTTAAGCACTGTTCGATCGTCCCCCGCCCCCTTCTAAAACCATATTGACATTCTGCCAGGATACTATTGGCCTCAACCCATTCCTCCAACCTGGCCAGAAGCACCCTACTCATAACTTTTACAGAAGAATCTAATAGGGAGATCGGGCGGTAGTTCTTCACATCACTCCGGTCTCCTTTTTTATAAATTGGGATAATGATCGATTCTTCCCAGGTAGGGGGCATCACATTACAAACTGCTGCATTAAAAGTTTTGACTAAAATAGGGCCCCATAATTCTGGAACTAGTTTGTAAATATCTATAGGCACCCCGTCCGGGCCCTGTGCCTTCCCCCCTTTGCTCGCCCTAATACTATCTAGGACTTCCGTAACAGTAATGTCCAGGGGGACAATGGGCCAATGCTCTACTTCTTGCCCCGTAGCTTTATCCGTATCAAAGATATTAGAAAAATGAGAGACCCATGTTTCTCTGTTAACCTTCGATGTTAATTCAGGGACCTTCTCATCTTTAAGGAACGGACTGTTCACTGTGGCCCAAAACAGGGTTCAGTTATTGGTTTCAGCTGCCTGGGCCAAATTATCCCAGGCCTCTTGCTGAAGTTCCAGTTTCCTTTTATTTAATGTGGCCCTATAACTGACTCTAAGGTTGAAAACCAAGGGTCAATTGATCTATTTTGGTATGTCATCTTGTTTCATTGTCAAAATATAGTTGAAAAACCTGCTGCTGACCTAATTCTCAACCTTCTGCTCTACTCATACATATCTCCTCACTTTGAAGACCGACTCTAGTTATCAGTGCCCAAACACTCATGTTCAAAGCCCTACACTTTAGTTTCCATGTCTTGAATAATGAAGGTCCTACTTACTTGAGAACGAAATGTGTTGCTTACCATCCTTAGCTCAAGTTAAGATATTCAAGTCTCGTTTTGGTTATTATAGTAAGGGCAAACCACTGTAGAAATGGCAGCCGTTTTTGACATTTTTGGCAACTAGATACTGCAATTACCCTCCACTATCCATATGCCAGGCTTCTTATATTCCTAAGGTAAGATTAAACATCAAAACATGGCTCTTCCAGCAGACTTAACTTCTCCGTCTGTGATGGCTTTTAGTTGCAGAGCCAGGATCCCTAATTTAGGGTAACAATTACACTATATAAATATATATTTACATAACATAACAAGGATTTTCATAGTAATGGAGCATGAAGAGGGGAGAGTTCATGGCACAATCCATGCCCAGTTTTAAGTGTGGGAAGTGAAGTGTACAGTAGACTGATTTCTTGGCAGCGCTCAGAGTGATTAAGTCCTTCTGATTGAGGCTCACCCTGCGGATGATGTTAGGCCTTTAGTGGCCCCCATCATACAAGGATATGTACTTCTTGGAGTTGAGTGGCCAGAGAATCCAGCCCAAAGAGGGTGATAAACTCCATCCAAGGCCAAAAACAGTTGCAAGACAGATAACTGTAATGGAACACTGGAAAAACTTTGAAGAAAGAGTTGAAGAGGACATGAAACTGTTGAAAGGTAAACAGGTGGGTTCTGTACAGTGCACGCAGAGAAAACAACATGGCAGCAGGTTTAGGAACCTGAGAGGGTGTGTCCATCTCTGGGTAGGCTGTGAAGGCGTTGGGGTGTAAGTTGGCTCTCTGGTCTTATGGCGAGTGCTACAGACCCTGGCAGCACTTCCCTGCAACTTCCTCTGACAACTGCTGCAGAATTCTCAGGGGCTGCCACAATGGGGCCTCATGTTCCAGCGAAATCTAGTGACTGCTGTAGTCTGTTCCCAGTGGGCTCTGGTTAAACAAACAAGTGGTTCTGTTGGGTAGACCAAATTCCTTTGAGGATGCTAATCTATGCAAACAAAACAACAATGAAAGCTCTCTGATACATACGCACAACTGAGAAATCAATACTAGAGTGCAGAAAACAAATGATATAGCATGGTGCAGAATTCATATATATATTTGGAATTCAATTTAATTTTTGCTGAATTACTTCATTCAGTGTCAAAAACAATTAATACAAACTATGACCATCACATATATATACAGTTAAGTGACAATTAGTGAAAAAGGTGCTCAAGTGCTAAGATATATACACAACAAATAGTACAATTATATACACAATTCGTAAAAAGGCCAACAATTAATTGATCTCCAATGAATCCCGATGTTTTATAGAGGAGTCATGGAGCGTTCTGGACCTAAAATTGGTGTCGACGTTTCGACTCTGACGCGCCCCAGTTGGTGGTCACTGCGGGTCTTAATCAAGACGGGATATAGTCAGTGATAGTATGGTTCAGGGACGATCATTTGCCTGAAGAGTTGCCACACGAATGTTGGCCACATCGTGTGTCTAGGGGGCCGAGTGCAGTTCTGTGAAAGCTCACCCGTCGTGGAGAAGATCAAGATGCTGGTCCGCCGTAACTGGAAGTGAAGTCAGTCAAGCAATCCTGCTGTGTGGGGCTTACTGGGGGTACCTGGTGGGCTAGTTGGCCCCCAGGGACCCTCATGAGGGAAGGGGACTTCATCCCCGAACCAGGAGCGTGCCAGGAGGCGCGCTTGCAGAGTGGTGGAGAAAGGGGGCGTGGCCTGTGTCCACCTTTCAGCGATCCCTCCGTGTGTGGCTTACTGGAGATAAGAGGTAGGCTAGTTGGCCCCTAAGACCCCCAGCAGTGAAGGGGACTTCAATCCCCATTGAAGAGTGCGCCAGGGGCTGTGTTTGCGGAGTGGTGGGCAAAGGAGGCATGGCCTGTTATGAGAACTTCAAAAAGGGGGTGGTGATGGACAGAGTATCGGAGTTAATCAGAACACTCCTACCCAGTCAACAGATCAGGGCTTGATCCATCACCGTTTTTTAGCTCACTGCACCATCCCAGTTCAGAACCTGGCTATATGCAAATTAGTCTGTCCCTGGCCCAGTGCATCATGGGAACAGGGCAGACCAAACTACCAAGCCAATTCTTCACTGGAAAGGAAACAAGCTTCCGGGGACCAGTTTCTGGCATTACAGCCGTCTTCGGCCCGGCTTGCTTGAATCCTGATGGTGCAGTGAGCAAGGGACTCATGTCTGAGCATACCCTTCCACACTCATGGTGGCCAAAATAATTTCAAAAAGGGGGTGGTGATGGACAGAGTATCTGAGTTAATCAGAACACTCCTACCCAGTCAACAGATCAGGGCTTGATCATTCACCGTTTTTTAGCTCACTGCACCATCCCAGTTCAGAACCTGGCTATATGCAAATTAGTCTGTCCCTGGCCCAGTGCATCATGGGAACAGGGCAGACCAAACTACCAAGCCAATTCTTCACTGGAAAGGAAACAAGCTTCCGGGGACCGGTTTCTGGCATTACAGCCGTCTTCGGCCCGGCTTGCTTGAATCCTGATGGTGCAGTGAGCAAGGGACTCATGTCTGAGCATACCCTTCCACACTCATGGTGGCCAAAATAATTTCAAAAAGGGGGTGGTGATGGACAGAGTATCTGAGTTAATCAGAACACTCCTACCCAGTCAACAGATCAGGGCTTGATCCATCACCGTTTTTTAGCTCACTGCACCATCCCAGTTCAGAACCTGGCTATATGCAAATTAGTCTGTCCCTGGCCCAGTGCATCATGGGAACAGGGCAGACCAAACTACCAAGCCAATTCTTCACTGGAAAGGAAACAAGCTTCCGGGGACCGGTTTCTGGCATTATAGCCGTCTTCGGCCCGGCTTGCTTGAATCCTGATGGTGCAGTGAGCAAGGGACTCATGTCTGAGCATACCCTTCCACACTCATGGTGGCCAAAATTATTTCAAAAAGGGGGTGGTGATGGACAGAGTATCTGAGTTAATCAGAACACTCCTACCCAGTCAACAGATCAGGGCTTGATCCATCACCGTTTTTTAGCTCGCTGCACCATCCCAGTTCAGAACCTGGCTATATGCAAATTAGTCTGTCCCTGGCCCAGTGCATCATGGGAACAGGGCAGACCAAACTACCAAGCCAATTCTTCACTGGAAAGGAAACAAGCTTCCGGGGACCGGTTTCTGGCATTACAGCCGTCTTCGGCCCGGCTTGCTTGAATCCTGATGGTGCAGTGAGCAAGGGACTCATGTCTGAGCATACCCTTCCACACTCATGGTGGCCAAAATAATTTCAAAAAGGGGGTGGTGATGGACAGAGTATCTGAGTTAATCAGAACACTCCTACCCAGTCAACAGATAAGGGCTTGATCCATCACCGTTTTTTAGCTCACTGCACCATCCCAGTTCAGAACCTGGCTATATGCAAATTAGTCTGTCCCTGGCCCAGTGCATCATGGGAACAGGGCAGACCAAACCTCCAAGCCAATTCTTCACTGGAAAGGAAACAAGCTTCCGGGGACCGGTTTCTGGCATTACAGCCGTCTTCGGCCCGGCTTGCTTGAATCCTGATGGTGCAGTGAGCAAGGGATTCATGTCTGAGCATACCCTTCCACACTCATGGTGGCCAAAATAATTTCAAAAAGGGGGTGGTGATGGACAGAGTATCTGAGTTATTCAGAACACTCCTACCCAGTCAACAGATCAGGGCTTGATCCATCACCGTTTTTTAGCTCACTGCACCATCCCAGTTCAGAACCTGGCTATATGCAAATTAGTCTGTCCCTGGCCCAGTGCATCATGGGAACAGGGCAGACCAAACTACCAAGCCAATTCTTCACTGGAAAGGAAACAAGCTTCCAGGGACCGGTTTCTGGCATTACAGCCGTCTTCGGCCCGGCTTGCTTGAATCCTGATGGTGCAGTGAGCAAGGGACTCATGTCTGAGCATACCCTTCCACACTCATGGTGGCCAAAATAATTTCAAAAAGGGGGTGGTGATGGACAGAGTATCTGAGTTAATCAGAACACTCCTACCCAGTCAACAGATCAGGGCTTGATCCATCACCGTTTTTTAGCTCACTGCACCATCCCAGTTCAGAACCTGGCTATATGCAAATTAGTCTGTCCCTGGCCCAGTGCATCATGGGAACAGGGCAGACCAAACTACCAAGCCAATTCTTCACTGGAAAGGAAACAAGCTTCCGGGGACCGGTTTCTGGCATTACAGCCGTCTTCGGCCCGGCTTGCTTGAATCCTGATGGTGCAGTGAGCAAGGGACTCATGTCTGAGCATACCCTTCCACACTCATGGTGGCCAAAATAATTTCAAAAAGGGGGTGGTGATGGACAGAGTATCTGAGTTAATCAGAACACTCCTACCCAGTCAACAGATCAGGGCTTGATCCATCACCGTTTTTTAGCTCACTGCACCATCCCAGTTCAGAACCTGGCTATATGCAAATTAGTCTGTCCCTGGCCCAGTGCATCATGGGAACAGGGCAGACCAAACTACCAAGCCAATTCTTCACTGGAAAGGAAACAAGCTTCCGGGGACCGGTTTCTGGCATTACAGCCGTCTTCGACCCGGCTTGCTTGAATCCTGATGGTGCAGCGAGCAAGGGACTCATGTCTGAGCATACCCTTCCACACTCATGGTGGCCAAAATAATTTCAAAAAGGGGGTGGTGATGGACAGAGTATCTGAGTTAATCAGAACACTCCTACCCAGTCAACAGATCAGGGTTTGATCCATCACCGTTTTTAGCTCACTGCACCATCCCAGTTCAGAACCTGGCTATATGCAAATTAGTCTGTCCCTGGCCCAGTGCATCATGGGAACAGGGCAGACCAAACTACCAAGCCAATTCTTCACTGGAAAGGAAACAAGCTTCCGGGGACCGGTTTCTGGCATTACAGCCGTCTTCGGCCCGGCTTGCTTGAATCCTGATGGTGCAGTGAGCAAGGGACTCATGTCTGAGCATACCCTTCCACACTCATGGTGGCCAAAATAATTTCAAAAAGGGGGTGGTGATGGACAGAGTATCTGAGTTAATCAGAACACTCCTACCCAGTCAACAGATCAGGGCTTGATCCATCACCGTTTTTTAGCTCACTGCACCATCCCAGTTCAGAACCTGGCTATATGCAAATTAGTCTGTCCCTGGCCCAGTGCATCATGGGAACAGGGCAGACCAAACTACCAAGCCAATTCTTCACTGGAAAGGAAACAAGCTTCCAGGGACCGGTTTCTGGCATTACAGCCGTCTTCGGCCCGGCTTGCTTGAATCCTGATGGTGCAGTGAGCAAGGGACTCATGTCTGAGCATACCCTTCCACACTCATGGTGGCCAAAATAATTTCAAAAAGGGGGTGGTGATGGACAGAGTATCTGAGTTAATCAGAACACTCCTACCCAGTCAACAGATCAGGGCTTGATCCATCACCGTTTTTTAGCTCACTGCACCATCCCAGTTCAGAACCTGGCTATATGCAAATTAGTCTGTCCCTGGCCCAGTGCATCATGGGAACAGGGCAGACCAAACTACCAAGCCAACTCTTCACTGGAAAGGAAACAAGCTTCCGGGGACCGGTTTCTGGCATTACAGCCGTCTTCGGCCCGGCTTGCTTGAATCCTGATGGTGCAGTGAGCAAGGGATTCATGTCTGAGCATACCCTTCCACACTCATGGTGGCCAAAATAATTTCAAAAAGGGGGTGGTGATGGACAGAGTATCTGAGTTAATCAGAACACTCCTACCCAGTCAACAGATCAGGGCTTGATCCATCACCGTTTTTTAGCTCACTGCACCATCCCAGTTCAGAACCTGGCTATATGCAAATTAGTCTGTCCCTGGCCCAGTGCATCATGGGAACAGGGCAGACCAAACTACCAAGCCAATTCTTCACTGGAAAGGAAACAAGCTTCCGGGGACCGGTTTCTGGCATTACAGCCATCTTCGGCCCGGCTTGCTTGAATCCTGATGGTGCAGTGAGCAAGGGACTCATGTCTGAGCATACCCTTCCACACTCATGGTGGCCAAAATAATTTCAAAAAGGGGGTGGTGATGGACAGAGTATCTGAGTTAATCAGAACACTCCTACCCAGTCAACAGATCAGGGCTTGATCCATCACCGTTTTTTAGCTCACTGCACCATCCCAGTTCAGAACCTGGCTATATGCAAATTAGTCTGTCCCTGGCCCAGTGCATCATGGGAACAGGGCAGACCAAACTACCAAGCCAATTCTTCACTGGAAAGGAAACAAGCTTCCGGGGACCGGTTTCTGGCATTACAGCTGTCTTCGGCCCGGCTTGCTTGAATCCTGATGGTGCAGTGAGCAAGGGACTCATGTCTGAGCATACCCTTCCACACTCATGGTGGCCAAAATAATTTCAAAAAGGGGGTGGTGATGGACAGAGTATCTGAGTTAATCAGAACACTCCTACCCAGTCAACAGATCAGGGCTTGATCCATCACCGTTTTTTAGCTCACTGCACCATCCCAGTTCAGAACCTGGCTATATGCAAATTAGTCTGTCCCTGGCCCAGTGCATCATGGGAACAGGGCAGACCAAACTACCAAGCCAATTCTTCACTGGAAAGGAAACAAGCTTCCGGGGACCGGTTTCTGGCATTACAGCCGTCTTCGGCCCGGCTTGCTTGAATCCTGATGGTGCAGTGAGCAAGGGACTCATGTCTGAGCATACCCTTCCACACTCATGGTGGCCAAAATAATTTCAAAAAGGGGGTGGTGATGGACAGAGTATCTGAGTTAATCAGAACACTCCTACCCAGTCAACAGATCAGGGTTTGATCCATCACCGTTTTTAGCTCACTGCACCATCCCAGTTCAGAACCTGGCTATATGCAAATTAGTCTGTCCCTGGCCCAGTGCATCATGGGAACAGGGCAGACCAAACTACCAAGCCAATTCTTCACTGGAAAGGAAACAAGCTTCCGGGGACCGGTTTCTGGCATTACAGCCGTCTTCGGCCCGGCTTGCTTGAATCCTGATGGTGCAGTGAGCAAGGGACTCATGTCTGAGCATACCCTTCCACACTCATGGTGGCCAAAATAATTTCAAAAAGGGGGTGGTGATGGACAGAGTATCTGAGTTAATCAGAACACTCCTACCCAGTCAACAGATCAGGGCTTGATCCATCACCGTTTTTTAGCTCACTGCACCATCCCAGTTCAGAACCTGGCTATATGCAAATTAGTCTGTCCCTGGCCCAGTGCATCATGGGAACAGGGCAGACCAAACTACCAAGCCAATTCTTCACTGGAAAGGAAACAAGCTTCCGGGGACCGGTTTCTGGCATTACAGCCGTCTTCGGCCCGGCTTGCTTGAATCCTGATGGTGCAGTGAGCAAGGGACTCATGTCTGAGCATACCCTTCCACACTCATGGTGGCCAAAATAATTTCAAAAAGGGGGTGGTGATGGACAGAGTATCTGAGTTAATCAGAACACTCCTACCCAGTCAAAAGACACATGATGCCTAAAACATTCATAGGAGCAAGGAAAAACCACACAATTGCGCAAAACCTTAAATAAGCCACCACTTGTGGCAGTCCCTAGGCCACTGGCCTTGTTGGGGCTAGGACGCCCTGTAGTCCAAAAGTCAGGGGTCTAAACGGTGCAGGTGCCCACTACTTGCTGGGCACCTGTGGACAATCACAAGCGCCTAAACGGTGCAGCTGCCCACTAATTGCTGGGCAGCTGGGAAACAAACTGTGACAGGGTCCTCACTGACCCTTGGGCGCAAACTGCGCCCACTGCTGGAGCCACACAGGCTCTGAAAACACTTGTACACGCGTAGGAGCCACACAGGCTCTGAAAACCCTCTACACGCGTTGGAGCCACACAGGCTCTGAAAACACTCTGCACGCGATGGAGCCACACAGGCTCTGTCATAACACGTGCCCATCGTTGGAATCCCCCCTCTGGGGACTCGTGAACCAAAGACTGGCCCTCGTGCCTCTCAGGGCTCGTAAATCAATATGGCCGGTCGGGAGTCCCTCTCGGGGGACTCGCAATGTTAATGGCCTGGAGCCTCTCTGGGCTCCTTAATCCACCTTCCGGGTCTCTACGGGGCAAATGCCCCCAGGCATCTTGGGAGCCCCGCTCGGGGGCTCGACCACAAGCTATGCCACTGGAGCCCTCGCGCCTTCCCAACAACGAGCGCGAGATCGCGCTACTCGGGGGGCGGACACCGACAATGTGTCCCGGCGCCCCTCCCTTCTCCCCGCTGCCACACACTCACCGGGTCTGGCGGCTGACGTCGGCCCTCTCTCCTCTCTCGTGGGCCGCTGGACTCCTCGGGACAAGGCTCACCACACTCGGGGCAGGCGGCAACCCCCGCGATGTCCCCGCACCGGCAGGACGACTCTTCTCGGCAGCGGCATCTCTCAGCTAGGGACACGGGTGATCCACCAATGGATGCGCAGCTCCGCAGGCGAGCCCCCAGTGACACCGGAACTCAAGCCATTCACAGCGCGGCTTTCCCGATGACGCGGCGGCCCGGGAACCAATCCCAGCGCGGGGTTGCTGAGGGGGCTCACCGCTCTCAAACAATGAGGAAACAGCTGCTTCGATCTTGGTCTCCGCGGCCATTAAACACAGCTCGGGCCGCGGCGGTGAACAAAGGGGCATTACGAGGGGTGGGCACCCTTGCTATTAAAATAAAATAGAGAAGCGAGGTGGGCACTCGCAAAATAATCACATAAACGGGCAAAGTCGCAGGGTAGGCACCTGCCAATCCTCACGCAAAATGCGTGACGGCGACACGCTCGCCCTTCAGCAAAACGCTCTCAAGCGCTACGAGACCAAATAAAGCGCTTCCATCGCGCTGGGGGCACTGGTAGCACCCACAGGCCCCTAGAAATGACCCCTATAGCAAGAAGGGTCCACAGAAGTTCTTCAGGGGATGCAGCAAAGTCCTGGGGGGGATAGGAAGAAGGTCCACAGGATCCCAGGGCAAAGCAAAGTCCCCAATCAGCCTAGGCAAGGCAGAGGGGTCCCCCAGAAGTCCTCCAGGCATCCATCAGGTATCCAGGGGCTGGGCAGGGCCCAGGGATTCCCCTGGGCCCAAGCAGCAACACGCACCTGGCAGATTCAAGTCCAAAAACAAGAACATTTTGGAAGGGGACACAGCCCCTTCTTATACAGAGAAAAGTCTTTGAAGTCTTTGTGCATGCAGTGTGAGAACCAGCTAGAACTGGTTATAGGGAATTCCTTTCAGTATCAGGGACAGAGGTGACAGTCGCCCAGCGGGGAGATGGAGCCAGCATTGTGGCAGGCAGGCACAGCCTCATTTACTCCCAGGTGCTATCTCCTCCCACTTCCTTGGCAGCAGATGCAGCCTTTCATCCACGGGCTGACTCAGACAACCACCTGGGGCTCCCCAGCCCCTATCACCCTCAAACCAGACAGTCAATCCACAGGCAGGCCCAGGCACTCCTGGGCCAGGCTCACCAGCCAATCACACGCCAGCCACAGACTACACAACTATGCCAACTTCTAAAAGTGGCACTTCTAGACTAGACACAATCATGCCGCATACACCATTACGCAGCATTCAATCCCGCGAGTTCGCACATATCAAACTCGACCCTGCACTCCTCACACATCAGGAACTACCATGGGCATACATATTCCCCATTCATTCCTATGGGAGGGCTGGTCACTCACCACACATACACAGAGAGCTCACGCACTTTACACTGTACCACAGTGAAAAAGTGTGCCAAGGCCTAAAATCACCAACACCAGGTCCCAGAGACAGGCTAGGAAAAAGCAAAAAGTTTCGGGGTGAACCTGCCAAAAGGGCCAGGTCCAACAGTGTGCTTCCACGCTTTCTCCCTGGTAACCAGCGCTGCTATGTGGATTCTGCTTTGATTCTATTGTCTTTAGAACTACGCTTCCTGATGTGTATTGCTAGCATATATTGAAATCTAATGACGGCAAATTGTGACCTCTACGCATCATCACGAACAAAGTGATCTTAACGCGACCACGTGATACGTTTTGGCCACCATCTTTAGTTTCCTGCGCGATCCTCATTTTGTGAATGCAGACGATCGGGGATGTTTGCAGTCTACAATTTTGCATTTATAATTCATTTTAATGATGTGAACATACAGGCTGCAGAATAGGAACTATTGAAAACGTTGGTAAGATTGAGGTTCCTTCATTTGATTCTGCACATATTTTCTCTTTGTTGTTGAAACTATTTCCTTCAAGTTACGAGACTGTTTCTTATACCTGCACATTACTTCCTGAAGAAACATTACCTCTTCGTGTACAACGCTACTAAGACACTATACTTCAGTGGATTTTTTTTCTTTTTCCTTCTTTCTTTTTCATAATAGGAAATGGTTATTATATAATATAGTGCAAGACTCTCATATATTAAGAAAAGGGAATAGTGTTTTTTTAATGTGGAATATTATTATACCGATATTTTACCATGCAATTTGAACCTCCTACAAAATGTTTACAAACCAAAGGTGATCCTCCTATTCCTTGGTCTAGGTGGAAGGAGGAATTCTTGACCTACATGAAAGCTATTGATGGTGACAGAATGGGCAATGAGAGAAAGAAAAGTATACTGCTTCGTTGTTTGGGGTCCGAGAGCCAAGCAGTTTTCAGGACTCTACCTGTAGTACCAGGGGAATTGGGTACTTTTGATGAAGCTTTGTTACGAATAGAGAAACGTTTCAAACCCATTGCTAGTATAGCTTTGAACAGATACAAATTTTATACTAGGTCTCAAAGAGAATCTGAATCGTTTGATGATTTCTTAACTGCACTTAGAAGAACTCTGGTTGTTTCTTGTAATTTTGGAGTCATAGGGGACGAAATGTTAAGAGATCAAATAATTATGAATGTTAGAAGTAAAAAAAAACAGGAACAGCTGTGGATTTTAGGTAACCCTGGGCGAAGAACTACACTCCGTTCGCGGAGTTTACGAAGTAGCGGCAACTTCGCACTCTGCGGTGAACGCAAAGATGGTGACTACTCCGCAATCTGCAGTGTAGCGTTGTAGTGTTTCTTTCTCGCGCGCTCAATAGCGTTCTCGCGCGCGCAGCAATAGCGTTCTCGCGCGCGCAGTAATGTCTTACCGTGGTTCTGCGTTCGCTTTCTCAATTTTCTATCCCGGTCGCGTGCGGCACGATGTTTGGAAATCCGGCCGCACAATCCCGCGCGACTGTGCGAACACGATCACGTCATTAGGACGCGCGAGGATCATTGCCGGTAAGATCGCGTTTCCGAACACGCAGAAACTGCAATCTGGCACAGAATATCTCGCGAGCATGTTAAAACCTTATTAAAAATGACCATTTTGCTCTGGAAAACCCCTTAAAGTTGTAATTTGGCTGTATTTTTTTGTGCAAGGAGTTCAAGTTCAAGTTTAAAATTTGTATAGCGCACTATTCACCCAGAGGGTCTCAAGGCGCTTGAGGGAGGGGGGGTACTTTACTTATCGAATATCCAAGTTTTTAGTTGTTTTCTGAAGGAGAGGTGGTTCTGTGTAAGGCGGAGGTGGGTGGGGAGAGAATTCCAGGTCTTGGCCGCTAAGTAGGAGAAGGATCTTCCCCCCATGGTGGATCTTTGGATGCGTGGAATTGCGGCGAGGGCTTGATTGGACGATCAAAGTTGGCGGGTGGGGGTGTAAAAGGACAGGCGCGTGTTGAGGTATTCGGGTCCTAGGTCGTAGAGGGCTTTGTGTGCGTAGGTGAGGAGACGGAACGTTATTCTCTTGTTGACGGGGAGCCAGTGGAGGTCTTTCAGGTGAACGGAAATGTGAGCTTGGCGGGGGACGTCTAGGATGAGTCTGGCTGAGGCGTTTTGGATGCGTTGGAGTTTTTTCTGTAGTTTGGTTGTGATTCCGGCGTAAAGGGTGTTTCCGTAGTCCAGTCGGCTTGTGACCAGTGCATGGGTGACCGTCTTTCTTGTTTCGGTGGGGATCCAGCGGAAGATTTTTTTGAGCATACGTAGGATGTTGAAGCATGATGATGATACGGCGTTGACTTGTCTGGTCATCGAGAGGGAGGAGTCCAGGATGAAGCCCAGGTTACGTGCGTGATCCGTTGGTATGGGTGCGGTTCCCAGGGCCGATGGCCACCATGAGTCGTCCCAGGCGGAGGGTGATGATCCTAAGATGAGGACTTCCGTTTTGTCCAAGTTCAGTTTTAAACGGCTGTTCTTCATCCACTCGGCTACTTCTTTCATCCCTTCGTGTAGGTTGGTTTTGGCGGTGTTTGGGTCTTTGGTGAGGGAGAGGATCAGCTGGGTGTCGTCTGCATAGGAGATGATGTTGAGGTTGTGTTGGCGCGCGATGGATGCGAGGGGACTCATGTATACGTTGAAGAGGGTGGGGCTGAGTGATGATCCTTGTGGTACGCCGCAGATGACTTCGGTGGCCTCTGATCTAAAAGGGGGGAGGCGGACTCTCTGGGTTCTTCCGGCGAGGAAAGAGATGATCCAGTCCAGTGCTTTTCCTTGTATTCCGACGTTGCTGATGCGTTGAATAAGGGTGCTGTGACAGACTGTGTCGAAGGCTGCGGAGAGGTCAAGTAGGATGAGGGCAGCTGTTTCTCCGTTGTCCAGTAGAGTTCAAATGTCGTCTGTTGCTGCGATGAGGCCGGTCTCGGTGCTGTGTTTGGCTCGGAAGCCAGACTGTGAAGGGTCGAGGGATTTGTTGGAAGGCGGCGAGTTGACTGCTGACGGCTTTCTCAATGACTTTGGCAGGGAATGGGAGGAGCGAAATGGGGCGGTAGTTCTTAAGTTCAGTGGGGTCTGCTGTGGGTTTCTTCAGGAGGGCGCTGAGTTCGGCATGTTTCCAGCTTTCCGGGAAGGTAGCGGAGTTGAGGGAGCAGTTGATGACTTCGCGGAGATGGGGTGCGATAATGGAGTCTGCTTTGTTGAAAATGTGGTGGGGACATGGGTCGGTTGGCGATCCTGAGTGGATGGTGTTCATCAGGCGGATGGTGTCTTCAGTGGTGATTGGGTTCCAGGCGTAAAGGTTGTTGGAGGGGGTTTTTAGTTCAGAGGTGGGTGGGGTGGATTGGTCTCCAAAGCTGTTATGTATGTCAGCGATTTTGTTGTGGAGGAACGAGGCTAGAGAGTCGCAGAGGTCTTGGGAGGGAGTGATGTCGATGGTGCCGGCGGTGGGGTTGGTAAACTCTTTGACGATGTTGAATAGTTCCTTGCTGTTGTGGGCGTTGTTGTCGAGTCGATCCTTGAATGCTGATTTCTTGGTGGATCGGATCAGTAGGTGGTGTTTGCGGATGGCGTTCTTGAAGGTGGCTAGGTTGTCAGTGGTTGGGTTTTTTCGCCAGGCTTTTTCAAGGGTGCGACAGATCTTCTTGGTTTTCTTAAGGTCATCATTGAACCAGGGGGCTTTTTTGCTGCCTTGCTTGATTTGATGGTTTTTCATGGGTGCTAATTCGTCCGCGCTGTGGGTGATCCATTGTGTGAGGTTGGTGGCTGCTTGGTTTGGGTCCGAGGATTTGGCAGGAGGGTTTTGGTGGAGCGATGTGAAGAGCTGGTCGGTGGTAATTTTGTTCCAGTTTCTGCGGGGAATTGGTTGTGGGTGGTTGTGGGTCGTAGTCTTTTTGTAGTTGAAGTGAACGCAGCTGTGGTCCGTCCAATGGAGAGCTGTGGTGTGATTGATGGAGATGTGCTTGCTGGAGGTGAAGATAGGGTCGAGCGTGTGCCCGGCAAAGTGGGTGGGGCTGTCACCAAGTTGTTTGAGTCCGAGATTGGCGAGGTGGTCCAGAAGGGTGGTGGTGTTGCTGTCGTTGCCCTTTTCCAGGTGGAAGTTGAAGTCTCCCAGTAGAATGTAGTCCTCGGAGGGGAGGGCGTGTGGGCTGATGAAGTCAGTGATGTCTTCGCTGAATTGTGTGCGGGGTCCTGGTGACCTGTAGATGAGGGTGCCTCTGAGTGTGGTCTTGGGGTCGGTGTGGATCTGGAAGTGAAGGTGTTCGGCGGCTGCGAGGTTATCGTCGGAACTGGTCGTGATGTGGATGGTGTTCTTATGGACGATGGCGATGCCTCCTCCTGTTTGGTTGATGCGGTCCTTTCGGATGATCTTTTAGCCGTCCGGGATGGCTATGGCGATGTCGGGTGCTGATGAGGCGTTCATCCAGGTTTCTGTAAGAAAGGCGACGTCCGGCGAAGTGGTGTCGAGTAGGTTCCATAGTTCAATGGCGTGTCTGTGGACCGAACGGGTGTTGAGCAGGATGCACTTCAGGTGGTTAGTGTCGGAGTTCTGTTTGGAGTTTGTGGATTTGGTGTGGGTCCTGATGCAGTCGAACTTGCAGGAGTGGCAGGTGAAGGGTCCATGGGTGTGTCCTGGGGCGGCTTGGTAGCAGTCTGGGAGGCGGCCGGGGTTAAGTGCTGAGAGGGTGGCGGCGTCGTACGTTATGCGGGTGGAGTGGGTTTTACGGGGGGCAGGGGGTATGGCGCTGGGCGCGGTCCAGGCTCGGACAGGCGTAGACGGGCTTACCTTTGGCGCACCTTCGGCGCGCATGGGGCGCGTTCGCTGCGCGTGAACGCTGCGCGTAAGTGCATCTGTCATTAGTAGAAGGTGGAGGGGGGCGGAGCGAGGGAGGAGCAGCTGGGAGGCGGGAGCGGGGTGGAGGGCCGGGCTGGGAGGCACAACAACAAACAACAAAATGGCAGCAAGCCAAAAGCCAAACAGGACGAGACTGGGACCCCAACAATCGCTATGAAAAGGGAAGCGTCACCGGCACCATCAGGCACAAATAAATCAAGCAGGTAAAGGCAGCTATGCACACTCGAATACCAATTAATGCGTAGCTCAGCAGTATAACGTTACGATACAATTACAATCCGGCACAAATAATTGCAGGAGCAATGCGAGTAAAGCGCAACTGATTTCAGAGGCAAAGAGCAGTCTGGCAGTATAGCGCTACGATACCAGATTCAGAGCAGGGAGCAGCATGAGGAGCGACCGCTTCTGATGAGCTCAGGACGGTCACCTCTTTTTATTTGTACTCTTTTTTTCAAGAGTAAGGAGGAAGTGCCCCTGAGTTTCCAACTTCCTGTTCCTGTCCACCAGGCTCCTCCCAGTGCTTTGTCCATGTGCTGTTCACTTTCATTTGGATTTGGAGCTGGAAAGATCACTTTTTGTGTATGTCTGCTGCATTATAGCTTTTTATTGGATTTATTGAGGACTTTTGGATTTGGAATTCTCTTTTTCCAGTAAGTTGGAGTAATTATGTAGACTTGTTTGTTTGACTTGTGTTTTTTTTTAACTACAGTATTCTGGGCTTTTCAATCCTGGTTAAAAATTATTATTGATGGAGGCCTGTACTTTCATGAGGGCCCAACTTCTATTTCTTTTAAATTTCATCCAGTATAGACTAGAGGTACCCATGGGTCCAACCATGTTTCTGGGGTGTCTGTTAAACATCATGTATGGCATTGGATTCAATAGCAATGTCTGTTGTTGTGGAATTTCTGTTTAATTTTGTCTTTATTTTTCAGCCAATAGGTGACCCTAGTAGTTCATGTAGTTAGTATAGGCCTGCTTGAGTTGATTGTATTTACTTTCTGTGGGTGGCCTGGCCATGTGGAGGCGGCCATTTTGTGTTTCCAGCCACTGTGCTTTTGCCATAGGCCTCCAAGCTTGTGGCCTACTCTGCCAGTAGCCGAGAGGTACTACTGGATTCATCATAGGTGCATGAAAGTTAATCAACTGTTTTTGTGGTGTATCTTTAATTTGTACATCATGTATGGCATGGATGCCTTTGGTTTGATTTTAAATATGTAATTTTTTGTGTGTAATATCAGGTTTTGGGTGTGTGTAATTAATATGGCACTTCCTGCCAGTAGGTAACCCTAGGAATACTGCTCGCGTAGTTTTGGCAACTTTGCACAGTGTGACAACGCAGCCTTACAGTTTTTGTCTTCTTCACGCGCTCAATGTGCGTGCTCGGGAACGCGATAACGACGTTTTGTACAATTCACGCTGCCGAACACGCCGAATTTGCAATCTCGCGAGCAATATGTCCCGAGTTGCATAAACGTTTCTCGAAAATGTTGATTCTGTTTCTTTTGCTAAAAAAACTCCTCATGTTGTCATTTGGTTGTAGTTTTTGGAGCATGGACCACTTCCTGTTTCTGTCCTCTATGTAATTTCTTGTTTCTGGGTGGGCTGACCATGTGGGTGGCGGTGCGGCCATTTTATGAAGCGAAGCATTGTCACTTTGCCATAGGCACATATTGTCTGTCTTCTCTTTCTTTTCATGTTGTTGTGGGTGGCCAGGCCATGTGGTGGTGGCCATTTTGTGTGAACTTCCTTCTTGCTTTTGCCATAGGCCTCCAAACTTGTGGTCTATTCTGCCAGTAGGCCTAGAGTCCCAGAGGTAGACAGCGGGGGTGCTTGATGTAGCTGTTTCCATTTTGTCTGTTCAATTTAACATCATTTACCGCATGGATGGCATTGGATTGAATTTCCAAATGTGGTGTTTGTGGTGAGGTAACGTTTTGGGTGTGTGTTAACAAATGCCTTTGTATGTGTTGTTGTTGTGTAACTTTCATTTTCAAGCTTTTACCCATGGGGATTTCTTTTTTTGCATTAACATGTGATGTGTAACAGGCATTATTCTTTGTCTGGCCATATAGGGATATAAGCCTGCTTGAGTTTATATTGTATGTACTTTCTTGTTGGTGGGCTGACCATGGGGGTGGTGGCCATCAGGTGAAGCCAGGCATTGTGCTTTCCCCATAGGCCTGCTTTGTTTGTTTTTTATTCCTTTCCTATTTTTCTTCCTTTTATTTATTTTTTTGTTTTTTGTCAAGTGCCTGTCCATGTGGTGGCGGACATTTTGTGTGACCTTCCTTCGTGCTTTTGCCATAGGCCTCCAAGCTTGTGGTCTATTCTACCAGTAGGCCTAGAGTCCCAGAGGTAGTCATTGGGGTGCTTGATGTAGCTGTTTCCATTTTGTCTGTTTAATCTCACATCATTAGGGCATGGATGTCATTGGATTGAATTTCCAAATGTGGTGTTTGGGGTGTAGGTTACTTTTGTGGGTGTGTGTTAATAAATGCCTTTGTATGTGTTTTTGTTGTGTAAGTTTACAACCTCTTAGCCATTGGGAATTTTATTTCTTGCATTCACCTATGATGTGTAACAGGCATCCTCCTTTTTCTGTCCATATAGATATATATATATAGGCCTGCTTGAGTTTATTGGTTTCTCGGCTTGACCCATGTGGCTAGGAGCTGTGGTGGTGGTAATAGAAGTGTTCTGTTTTGTTTTTTACACATAGACCTGTGTGTCTTTCCATTGTTCCTGTTGGCTTACTGTTGGTTACATCACCATTGCAATTGCTATCTGCTGCAGGTCACTGATTCTGCATCCATCCCACATGATGCAAAAATTAAGGATAAACAAGTTCCACTTCCACTACATTTGTATTTTCATTCTTTGCTATTCTTCTTACTCTTACTGAGTGTACTAATACTAGTAATTAAAATTTAAGGTAAAAAAAATTCCAGATATGACTGATGTTCTTCTGCCTTCTTTGCTTGTAGGTGCACAAAAGACTGAGGAGGAGGTGGTGGCTGTGATCATTCATCGCCCGTTGTACTGCCAGACGGACGTCCTTCTGTTCTAAGCCACGTGTGGTGTGACTCACCTGACCAGACATCTCTGCAACTTGTGCAACTGAGTGCTGCTGCTGACATCTGAAGAAGATGGGCCCTAAGAAAGCAGGTACCAGGTCCTCCAAGACCAAGAAAGTTGCTCAGAAGAAAAGAAGAAGGTAGTGTCTCTTAAGTCTGGTGTGGACCCCAAAACATATTTTGGGAAAAAAAGTACGCCTGCAGCAGCGGTGTCCGGGGTGCAAGCTGGGGCCAGCACATCCGCCTCAGTGGGGCCAAGCCACCAACCCAGGCCCAAGCAGATGAGTGTGGAAGAGGTAGCCAGCCTAATGGTAGAAAGCAGTGATACTAAGCCTGACCTAAACTTATCGCTATCTCAAAGTAGTACACAATCCATGCAAGAGGGAACACAGCATAAAAGTGGTGAACAACAACCACCGCCCGCAATAGTAGATGTTGAACAACAACAACCACAACCACCGCTCGCAATAGTAGATGTTCAACAACAACAACCACCACCCGCAATAGTAGTTGTTCAACAACAACCACAACCACAGCCCGCAATAGTAGTTCTTCAAGAACAACAACCACAACCTCCGCCCGCAATAGTAGTTGTTGTTCCTCCTGAAGTCGGGGCAGTTCAGGAAATTGAGCCTCATTCTGAGCAAGAAGAAGAGGATGCCACTCCTGCAGGAAATCTATTGTCTTCCAAATCCCCACCAAGGAAAAGGAGGGTTAGTCCATCGAGTTCTTCGCCAAGCATCCCTTCTGATGATCTAGATCTCAATTGGGAGCCACAACAATCTGAGCGTGAGAGGGAGAGACATCCCAAGACAAGGCTAGGGAAAAGGAAGGTTCCAGCAAGCCTTACACTTATGGAGGTCGATGAAGATCAGCAGGATAATGATGATGATGATGATGACGAGTCAGACCCATTCATCACGAGCATTACTCCTGGTCCAGAGGACATGGAGACCAACACTTTCACCCTATCCAGAATGGCTGCGAGTAGGGATGTAGCACACATACCTCTTACACAGGCAACACCAAAAGTACCGCCAGCTTCCATTTTTACATTAGCAAATGACCCATTTGAAAAAACACCACTTAATCAGGTGGGAGGACCACCTTCATAGCATGAAAACTGGAACCACTGATGTTGGTGGGGATAAACTAGTACAAGGTCCACTCATGGTTGAACAGGAAGAAGAAGAGGGAGACATTCTATCTGGGAGTGGTACACAAATGACCCCTGTCACCAGCCCTGGAGTGGTACAGCCCACATCCTCCGCATCAGCAACTTCTCAGTGGCACCAGAGTAAGAGTCAGCCGGAGACACCAAGGAGTACTGCTGCGAAGTCTGCGATGCAAAGTGCTGCGTCGAACATAACTGAAAGAAATACCAAGCAGCGTACCATTACTAGCATGTTTAGGCAGGAGGGAAAGTACGAACGCAACCACCCAATAGCACATTTGTACAATGCTAAGCTTGCAAAAATGTTAGCACTGGACCTTCTCCCTTTTTCTTTTGTTGAAGGGGTGGGTTTTCTGGAATTTGTGACAACCATCTGCCCAAAATGGAATGTTCCCTGCCGCTACTATTTTGCCAGAGTTGCTGTTCCAGCACTACACCACGACGTGCTGGAATTGATTGGAAAAGCCTTACAACAGAGTGCTGTTCATTGTATCCACCTGACAACAGACATGTGGAGCAGTTGCCAAGCCACCGATTACATGTGCATCACTGCACACTGGATCTCTTTTTCAGGTGCTAGAGACAAGTTAAGTGCAGGCGTTGACGCTGTTGAGGTTTTTAATGATACTCACAGACATGCAACTGTAGCCATGTTTGCTATGGAGAAAACTCATACTGCTGAAAACATTTTGTCTGAGTTTGACAGCAAGGTCTTGGAATGGCTGCGACCAAGAGGCCTTAAGATTGGTTCTGTTGCCACCGACAATGGCAGTAATGTAGTGAGGGCAATGAAAGATGGTTGCTATTTCAGGGTCCCGTGTTTGGCACACTGCATTAACATAGTTGTGCAAGACTTCCTGAAAACTGAAAGCAAAACCAGCAACTTACTGACCACCTGCAGAAGAATATGCACGCATTTCAACCATTCTTTTAAAGCCCGGAAGCAGCTACGGGTCATTCAGCGTGAGCATAAAATGCCAGTGAAAGCACTCATCCAGGAGGTCCCAACACGTTGGAACTCTACTTATTACATGCTTGATCGTCTGTTTGAGCAGTACATACCACTTAATGCTTATGTCAGGACAACAAGATTAGGGGATCCTACTGTTAATGTTAAAGCCATGACCGTTGAGATGTGGCAATGGGACCTCATAAAATGCTTGACAGAGATGCTACTTTTGAGGTCTTCACACATGCAGTCAGCAGGGAGGACTGTACTATGGGCCAAGCTATCCCATTGTTGTACATGCTAGAGCAGCAGCTGAAGGAGGTGTCTGAAACATACGAAGGTGTGGAAGAAAAAAACTTGATGCATGTTATTTGGCGAACGCCTTAGCCACCCGCTTATCTCACAATACAAGGATTCAAAATATGATGGTGTCACATCAACATTACATTACTGCTACAATTTTGGATCCACGGTACAAATTATTTCTGAAAAGTAACGCAGTAATTCCTTTTTCAGAAGGGGATGTTGCCAAGTACAAAACTTTAATAGCTGAGGAAGCCACTGATTTAGAAAATGAACGGCTCTAAGTTAGAGGCCTGCCAGTGCCAGCCCCGGACAGTGCAAGTACTACAGGGCATTCTCCAGAGTCAAGTTCTTCAGGGCATGAGTGCAGGGCGTTTGCTTCCCAGCAGTCACCAACACTACCAATAACAACAGCACCAACAGGATCTGATTCAGCAGACACAACCAAAAAAATAGCTGCTTGGTTTCTACAGAAAGGGATGGGTAATTCCGTTACTGTCGCAAAGGGAAAAGACTCAGAGGGCAAGCAAAGTGGAGCACCAATAAACATTGAGCGGATGGTTCAGGCCTATCTGGATGACACAACAGAGGTGTTCATGGAGCAAAGCCCATTGGTCTATTGGTATGAGAAAAGAAGACACTGGCCAGTACTCAGCAGGCTGGCGATAAAGTATCTGGCTTGTCCTGTTGCAAGTGTCTCGTTTGAGCGTGTTTTCAGTGCTGCTGGTGCCATTGTAACTGTGAAAAGGACCAGTCTCTCCCCCAAAAGCGTGGAGAGGTTAACGATGATCAAAATGAATCAACACTTCATACCACCAGACTACAAAGTACGTGAATCACAGTAGGAAGAGGAGAGCGAGTCCGAAGACATAACTACTGGGTTACATGACATACTTGGTTCCGAACCCCCAGAGTTTGAGGACGAGCTCCTCTTCCCTGACAACTAGCCTTTCAAATTGTTACTTTCTCCCTTCTTTTATTTGTGTGTATAATAATGTCTTTCTGGTGCAAATCAAACAACAAACAAATCCATCACCACTGTATCTTTTTATTTACCTATTGGAGTTGCACGTCTGTGCATTTAACTGTCCACTCCACTCCTCAGAGTCCTGCTCCATCTTCCTGACTCGCACTCAATACAATTCCATCTTGCCATACATTGGATGGAGATGGAGAATAGTACAATCATGTAGCCTCTAACAGTCCCTCCATAACAAGTGAACCATACGTGACTATAGCCATATTCTGTTTTCTTTGCAATCTGAAACTTATCAGTGTCTTAAGGCTACCACCTCTGTCTGCAGGCAATCATACACAACTCTTGACTGTCAGAACTTGAGCAGGCATCCAAAACTAAAGTAAACTGTGAATCGTCATCACTTTCAGAAGGCTCGGCAGCATCTGTGATCATCTGACAGCCAAAGAGAAGATCAAGACAGTATATGAAATGAATGATGCCATGCATTGCATTGGATGCTTGCTGACTCTGAGCAAATGTGCATGGAGTAGAAGTATAGTAGTAGTTTAATCATTATTAACCAAGTACTTGTGTTGTAACTCAAGTGAGAGTCAATTTTTCCATGTTGTTTACTAATATATATTAACCAATTGTACTCCTACTACTGCAGGTGTAGTCTGGACTTACTTAATTGTAGTTACTCACTACAGACTGAGTTGCTGTTGGTCTGTTGGACAACACGTACACGTGCCACACCTGATGATGATGACCACCATAGTATCTTTGCACGCTGTCAGGCAGTTGGATCTGAGATGATTGAAGGAAGATGTTTCAGGGAGTGGAATAGAAGGTAAACACAACCAATTAACAACAAGCACAGCAGACCAAGGCTACTGCATGTGTGTGCAGTGGTAGAGTAAAATAGTGGTAAGATTGATGACTGACAATGGTGCATTGATTTAGTTGCTTAATTTGGAAAATGCTACGTTGCTTTTTTATGCCTTTTGTCTGGCTCCGTGAAAAATTAAGGTAAATGCAGTTTCGGTCACAGGTGACCCTGTGTCGTGGGCCTGTTCTGTGCTGGCTCCTATCTTGTTGTCCTTCTAGATTAATGCTGTGCAAATAGTAGAGTTAGACACAATGTATCCAAGCCGCCTCAGTCTGAAAGTCTTCTCGCTCACGACGAGTCTTGTATTTGTTTGCACTTCACTGTATTAGCATTTTTTTTTTCATCCACTTTATTTTGTTATCCCCTTTTCTTTTTCCATCAACACTTACAGGCTGGCCTTTTACCCAGTGCTATTATACTATGAGCAACAACTCACACTTACCTTACCAATCCTCATCATCAAGCAAGTGGAGCCCAAGAATGATATTCAGCATGTCCATGGATGAGAGGACCAAGAAGATGAATGACGAGATACAAATTTTGGACTGGATAATATAGTAACTTTAGTATCATTTCCGTTTATTTTATTCCTTTTTCCTCCTCATTAATTTAACGCTTGTGTGACTATGTTTGGTAATTGCTACCTAAAACTATTTCTTAATTTTCTTTTTCTTAGCTTTCTGCCCGCTACAGCAGGTATTAGGGTTTCTCTGAGGGCATACTGCCTAGGCAAATGTCATATATAATAAATACTTCCTTGTACTGTTTAATCGTGTAGTAGTAGTTTAAGTAATACTCATTATTATTAACCAGCAAGTTATAAAATTTCTCTTCATCATGCATGCATTTCCTTTTCTTACCTTTATTTTAGATTCATTGGGTACTGGATCATTATCATCGATCATCGTCTTCATTGTTTTGCTTTTTTTGTCTCAGTGCGTACTGTTTTTCTTTGTCAAACCTTTCCCCAAACCCCTGTTCCCATCCATTCATCAAACCCTAACCCTCTTGCCCCGGGCTGTGTGGTTTTATATTGAGGTGTGATGTTACATTAAATGTACACCAACAATTTGATCACACGCTTGCTGGGGCAGATGTGGTGAAAGCAACACTAATTAAATGTCAACAAGGCTTGGCCAGGATCTTCTACTGCTTGCCCACCCAAGCTCTGTGTATGTTGTACAAGCCAAATAATTGTCCAATGGGACCCACCGATAACATCTAATTAATTGCCGGCATTGTTTGGGTTTAAGTTTACAGCATTAAAGTTTATGAATTAGGATTGTGTTTAAGTGACTCCTTCAACACAACTACAGTTGAACGTCTTATCTTCTCTTGTACTTGGCAGTCCCCGACACCATTGTTTTCTTTTAGTTTAGCAGTTGCAATATTGTTTTTGGTTAGTCTTGTTAATGTACTGTACTTTTATACTACCCCCACATTGTCTCTCACGCAAATGACTGCCTCTTTCTTTTTGTTTGCAAATGCTAGTGCCAGTGTCTACTACTACCATCACACAACCACAGAATCTTCTCCATTGTCTTGGGAAACAATGCAGCCCTTGCGGTGCTGAACTTCATCATCAGCAATCACAGGTAAGATAAATTTGCTGTGAGGTATAACGGAGGAGAGACTGCTAGTTCTTCTAATACGACAAATATAACTCGGTGAGGGGTACCACATCTATCTGTCTGCATGTTACAGATGTGGGCAAGTAATACATTATTTTAATCAAAAGCACTGTCCGCTGACCTGCCTCTCCAATTAAACCTTGCGACGTACATTAATTGGTGAAACAGTACCCCCCCACAAATTGACATCATATGTGTACATTGAAAATAAATAACATTTATTCATGAACAGAACTTGAAGAATACATAAAAAAATAGCAATTCCTATCCCACACCTCACCCACCCTTCTCCCTAACACCAACCAAATGTCCAAGCCCAAGGAATGTCCCACAAAACCCCTAACACCCAATTCCCACCCACCAACAAAAGTATTAAAAAAGGGGCAAATTAACAGGGTCCATTACAATCGGCGGGCTTTAAGGTGTTTGTCCACCAATATCTTGACACGCTCCTCTAATTGATCCTCCACTTTGACACCAGGAGGAGAATCTGTTGCCGAAATGCACGGCACCTACATTTGCATCCATGTGGGGGGGCGGCCGATGTTGAGAAAGGCCGCCAGTGGGCGGCTGCCTGACCACGGCGCCGTACTCCTGCAGGTGGGGCATGGCTGGGGGCCGGGGCATTGGAAAAGGCAGCAGCTGCTGCCGCCGCCTTCTCCTCCTCCTCGGCCTAAGCCATCAGCCGGCGATAAGCGTCCATGATGGCCTGCAGTTTCCTTTTCCGGGCCCTGGCTGCCAACTCCTTCCGGGATGGTTTTTGGGAAGGAGTAGCTATAAAGAAAGAAACCTAATTGTTGTAATCCAAACTCACAGCAAATCAGTAACACAAAATGAACTCAACTCGTAGTGGCACAGTAGCACTAGCAAGCTCTGTAGAAAAATTGGTGGTAAGTTTAAGTATCTATCCTGCAGATTGTATGGCCTGTAACATTTGTTGGACTTTTTGCCGGGCATTATACTTGCCCTAGTACTATGGGTGGACTTCAGTACACATAAGAACACCAGTCTTTTTCGTATTTCCTTTTATATTATAGACTCTGCTTCCGGTGACAGTCTCCACCGAAGATTAATACAATACATCCAGGGGGCATCCATGAATTAACAGTAAATGTCTATCACTCTTTATTATCACTCGACAAACCTTAGCTGGTTTCACTTTCACCAACAACGATCCATGCATCCACTCCTTCCTTGCCTGCCTTTCGGTTTGACACAAACACCGCTGCAGATTCTTCCTATCCACTACCCACCCATATTGTGTCTCCCACCCAGGCAGGCATCTTCTTTCACCTTCCACCCATCCTTCACCACCCCATGCATCGGATTCCTATCAGCCACCTGCAAGCTGCTTCCAAAGTATCCTTCCATGATAGTTGACTCGTTTGTCCTTCCTCCTTCCATTCTAATTCACTTATTTCACATTTTGTAAAAACACATCCATCAAGGTCATCTGATCTGACTTTTAGTCTTCTCCATAACTTTCACAGCTAAGTTGGAGTCTGATAGAAGAGGCCTTGTTTAATCAACTCACGCTGGTGGTAAGGTAATGCTATTGCTAATGCATTGGCCATGCCAAGTAAAGGTGGTGTCATTCAACCGTTGTATATTGTCCAGTACAACTTCAAGTTCATACTTACTTAATAAGTCTCAGAGTACAGAGAGGGAAATGTTCCCCTTCCACCTAGTAATGCGGATAAGTAATTAATAAAACTTACCACCGCCCACCGCTAATGTTTCCTCCCCCACTGGTGCTTCTGTAGATGCCGCAGCTCCTGTCCCCTCCGGGATGGCTACAGTTGCATCTCCGCTGGCCCCGTCGGCACTGGTGGGTGGGAGTGGTTGTACACCTATAAAAACAAGTACACCTTTTTAGATGCATGCACACCTCCCCCTATTGCACTTGTTTTTTCACCAGGAAGGAAGTTTGGCAAAACGGTAAAGTACAAGATAAATCATCAGTAGTACAAATTGCGTACTACAGCTGAGTCACTAGACAGACATTAGTATTAATTTATTATGTTATATGGTCCCTAAGCTCATCTCATCCCTACTGCTACTCTAGTACTTGGAAAGTTAGCCTGAGCCATGTAACCATTTTAGATCCATGTCTACTGTTTTGGGCATGTTACCTCACATGTTGTTGCGCAGTAAGACGCCTTTGAGGCCACATGAGTGTTGCAATGCATACAACTGAAGAGGTTGAAAAAAACCAAGGCACGTTTTTGTATGTACTATGGAGTTTGGTCAGTCCCTATTGCTTATCCATAATGTTACACCTTTTCGCATGACTGCAAAAAGCTTGCATGATTGTATTTCATACTGTCTAGCGTGCACCACTTTTGTCATTATTTTTAGGCAGATGAGAAGATTTCCTTCTACGAACCAGAGATTTCCAGAGCTTACTAAAGATGCATGTGTAACCACCAGTATACGTTCAATGGTGAGGGATCTCCCACATTTTCCACAATTCCCTATCGTGCACTAGTAGTTTTACAAATGTATAGTTTTAATATTCTTTTTTTTTCCTGGTGGACCTGGATGTATTTCACTCAAAAACTTACAAATATTGTTATTATTTAAAAAAAATAAAGCTTTTGAACTACCACATTGACTCTGGAGTATATTTTGAGTGTCTGTGGTGTTGTAGATTAACACGAGTGAGTGAGCTACAGGGTGTTACTTATTTTTTTTTTTTTTGTGAAATATATTTTTATTGCAGGAATCAGCAAACTGTTACATATATGACCAGCCACAAAAATCCACTGAAATCAATTAACTGCACCCCGCCCACCCCCCGCAGCACGTTATCATACATAATCATTCAGCCCACAATCCAAAGGTCGGGCTATAAAATCCAGTGGGGGCTCAGCAGTAGAGCAAGGCTGGTCCGGATGATCCACAGTCCGTCATCTGCATTTCCAAACAAGCCCCAAAACCCAAAAGAAAGTCCCACCCATAAAACTCTAAATTACAAAGAAATCCCTCCCCAACCCACCCCCGCCATCTACAGGGTGTTACTTATGTTATGGGTTGTGTAATAAAACCATTGGGTATCTTCGTGTGGGGGGTCGGGAGTGGGATGACTAATGACTGAGACACTATAGGTAGTCGGTCAGTGAATTGTGGGTTCTTCTGAGTTCTGTGACTGAGGTGTAAGTAAGGTCCAACCTCCCTATCACCGACATCCAATTTTCTGGTGCATAGTTCTGTATGTGGCTGTGCATAGAGAATACCCACAAGAGTAGTAGTAGTTGTATACTAACATTTACAAAATACTAGACAAACATCTGGTTGCGCATTTTGTTGGTGGCAATTGACAAAGCCTAGAGATTACAGAGGAAAACGCAAAAGACAGGAGTGGACCCAGTGGCTACAGCTATTCTATCACAGATTTATTGAAAGAATACCTTAACTAAAGAGTGGCCAAGAGGTCAAGCTTAGCTACAGACAGTCTAATAGTACTAGCACAGAGAGAGTCATAGCAGAGGCAGTTTGAAGGAACTGAAAGGCAGGGACAGATACCCAAAATTTGGAAAACATAATGAAGATCAAAGAAGCTTTTGTTAAAATTGAATTCAGAAGGAAACGTAATTAATCGGTTGGGAAAAAAAGGTGTGTTAAAAAGATGGGGAAATATAATTGTTCATAAGAAAAGCACTTTAGGACTTACTGGGGCCAGCAGCAGAATCCTCAGTAGAGGAGCGCTCTGGTGGTTGACCCGCCGACTCGGACCCCTGGGTTCTGCGGATCATGTAAGAAATAATAAAGAAAGAGAAAAACATTGAGTGCTGTGAAACAAATACATCATTAGAAAAAAATGCTCAAACATTTTAGGAAACAACAATTGCAGTAAAATTGACCTATCAAATGACTACTGGCGTGCAGGATTCACAGACTGTATACTTATAGAACAGTAATCAAATGTTCCATAATCATTCTGATTGCAGAATACTAGGTAACGGAGCCAGTACCACCTGACCTACACGACCTATTCCAGATGAGCCAATTGTTCTGTAAGTAGGCATTTCCATTTTATTTTTGCCAGCCAAAATGCATAGATGAGATGGAGGACACATGCATAAATTTGTGCATACACGAAATTGTTGGTTGGTTGCGTCATATTTTGTTCTGCTACTGACTGACAATGCTATTGCTGCTAAGCCTACCACTCACTAAACAAACTACAAAAAGGTTCTATGGAGGGCTGGGGTAAGAAGAAACTAAGCATTTATTGACAGAGGAGGCTTCATGCAGACCGTAAAAAAAATGAACTAATACTAAGTAAACATATTATATCCATCCACCACTATTTCACTGACGGACAATGGAAGGACTGGACTCTAGCAATAGCATTACCTAACTTCAGTTCTCTACAATAAACTCTAACATTAATAATCAGCCAAAGCTAGCGCAAAGTTACAAACAAGTAAGAGAAGTGACGAGCAGCACCTGTGTCATACAATCACAGAAGATTTTGAAACGGAATTGATCTGCAACGTAACTAAGCGCACCAGTAATCGTGTTACTTATTCGCCCAAGAATAAGAAAGACACAATACTTATACTACTATATATATATATATATTACTAGCTACTCACCAAGCCCCACGACCTCGACACCTAGCAGGTCCAACAGGTCCTGCTCTCGGTCCAGAACGTCTGCCCAACGGTGGGACAGCTGATAGTGGGTGCGCCGGATACCGGAGCAGCGGGAGACTGCCCGGCGCACCTTCGCCCACCGCCGGTGACGATCCTCTGAGGCGTAACCGGAGCCGGGCCTGCTGCCAAGGTCAAGAGTAGGTGGCGCTGGATAAAAAAAACGAGGGAGGCCACCTCCTCCTCCCCGAAAAGTTGCCGGAACTTCACCCCTGCAGGTCTCATTCTGCCGCAAGGCAGCAGCTCTTGGGCACAGGTGCCTTGACCTTCGAGCCGGTGGTGCTGCTGCCCTTTGCCATGGTTCTGGGGTGGAGCAGAAGACAAAAGTTAGAGAAAAAAAGTTAGGGGAAAGAAGTAGCAAGGTAAAAGAAGGAAGTAAAATAAAACAGTAGAAAAGTGGAATAAAAGTTGTAAAAGTAGAAATAAAATGCAAAATATAAACTTAGGGACAGAGAGAGATAGATAATAAGTGAAAAAAGTGAGAAAAACTGAAAAAAATAAGGATTGCAAAGATTAAAGGTGGATAGAAAACTAGGCCCAAAACCATAGCATACAGTGTGAAAAACAAGATGGCCGCGCCCATCGCGACCACGTGGGTAAGTTCGCGCGATATTTCTCGCTAACACGCACTTTGTCCGCGTGAACAAGTAGGTGCGTTCCCGAACATGACTTGCACAACGCGAACACGTTATGAGCGACCCGGAACAGGAAATAAGGAAACGCGAGCGGGCGGGACAATTGAAAAAACAAGATGGCCACGCCCATAGCCCACCTCATGGGTAAGTTCGCACGCTACACATCCCGAGCACGCAGGCAGCGCCCCGAACACGCTTACCGCACTCCGGAGCAAGGAAACCGGCTCACGAACGCGTCGAACAAGGTACTACGCTTGCTTGCGGAGCTACGCGAAGCTCGAGGATTGCAAGAGCGTCTTCGCGTAGCTTTGCGGAGCGTGACTACGCGTACTACGCCCACCCTTAATTTTAGGGAATCCAAATTTACATGACACTATAGCCACAGCTAAAGCATTTGAACAATCAGATAAATGGATGAAAACCATTGATGATGTTAATGCTAAAGGAGATAGTAGCAATAAATGCGTCAATTGGGTTTGTGCTGTGAATAATGTTGCTAAGAATGTCTATCAAGGTACCAAGAATGACAAATCTATTGTGTGTTTTAAGTGTGGTAGTACCAACCATGTGGCTTCATTTAAGTTTTGTCCTGACATAGGGAAAGAGTGCATTAGATGTGGGAGAGTTGGACATTTTGCCAGGGCTTGTAAGGATGACCGCAAAACGACGATCAATAGAGGGAAAAGTATTTTGAGTAGTTCTAGTGGAATTTCCACTGTAATGGATGTTCAGGCAAGAGAACAGATTTCTGTGAATGAAAGAGGAATTGTTGTTTCTGTAATAGATGTGTGTTCTCTCGAAAAACCTTAAGCTCTCCTAAGTGTGTTGTCAATTTTCTTAATGGAGATTTAGAGTTGATGGCGGACTCAGGATCTCCTTGGTCTATTATTATGGAAGAATATTTTGGTGAAAAGTTTTCTAACATGGTATCTGTGAAGGATCTATCTCCTGATATTATAGCTCGAAGTTTTGGTGGTTCCGTCATTGAGATGTTAGTTTACATGGTGTCTGATCTTTATTTCAAAGGAAGGTCTGCGTTCATCAAAGTGTATGTAGCAAAAAAAGGTGTTAATGTTTTAGGTTGGAGGGACCAGTGGAGGTTAGGGATTATACTTAATCCACGCTGTGAGGAACCGGTGATGGTAGTAGAAGATGTTTAAACTTGTGGCATTGAGGGAGAGTTCCATGAAGTGTTTTCAGATGATTTAGGAAAACATAAGGGTTTTACACATGCCATTAAACTTAAACAAGGGGCAGTTCCTGTCAGGCAGAAACTTAGGAATGTGCCAATCAATGTAGGAGAAGAACTGGGTGAAGTTCTAAAGGGAATGTTGAATGAACGAGTAATTGAGGAAGTATAGTCGTCTGAATGGGTGTCTCCGATTGTTTTGGCACGGAAAGCTGACAAGTCTTTGAGGTTGTTTGTTGCTCTCAGGGCTCTAAATGCAAATATTTTAATCGATTGCCATCCGTTACCTAACATAAATGAAGTTGGGAGCATGTTGGGTGGTGCCACTGTTTTCTCCACCTTGGACCTTAGGTCGGCTTATCATCAGATCGAGTTAGCTGAAGAGTCACGTCACATGACTGCATTTATTACACAACAAAGGTTTATTCCAATTCAAAAGGATGCCTTTTGGATTGGCGTCAGCAGCCTCTGTTTTCCAGAGATATATGTGCCACATGTTCAAGGACATGCAGTCGTTTGTAAAATGTTTTCAGGATGATATCCTTATTTATTCTTCTGACAAAGGTAGTCATACTAAGCATTTAAGAGAAGTTTGTTCTATACTGAAGGCATATGGACTAACTCTTAAGAAAAATAGAAGTAGGAGAAGGAGTTGTTCCTAAGAAATCATTGGTTGACGCTATTCTAAAAGCTTCTGTCCCGGATTCTAAAGAGAAGTGCTGTCATTCTCAGGTCTCTGTGAATATTATAGCAAATTCATTGTGAATTTTGCTTCAAAGATGGAACCGTTGAGAGAGTTGATGAGGAAAAATGTTGAATTTGTCTGGGGTGAGAAGCAACAAGAGCGTTTGATATAATCAAATCAGAGATGGTAACTGCTCCTACTTTAAGACCATATAGCATAGGAAAAACTTGTGTGCTCACAGTGGATGCCAGTCTATATGGTCTAGGATATGTATTTTCTCAGTATGCAGGAAAAGAGGAATGGAATGATGTGTTTGCCTCACGCACACTTAATTTGACTGAAAGACGGTATGCTGTAATAGAGAGAGAATTGTTGGCGCGTGTGTGGGGGGGTGGAACATTTTAGAAACTATATATGGGAAGCGAGATTTGTTTTAAGAACGTATCATAAACCTTTAGTCTCTATATTATATTCCGGGGGTGGTTTCAAGGTCACTGCACGCATAGCCAGACTAATGTCTCGTCGGCAAGAATATTCTTTCACTGTTGAGTATGTCCCAGGAAAATCCAATGTTACAGCAGACTGTCTGTCCAGACTTCCATGTGAAGCAAAGGCAGTGTGTGAAGATGTGGAGGAAGTAGTTGCTGACATTTCTGAAGTTATGTCAGAGAAGTTGTGTTCCATATCTCAAGAAGAGTGGAAATATTATAAGGGGAAGGATGTGTTACATTATGTATATATGCGTTCTCCTGTTTCTTTAAAATATTCTCTGTCTCTTTGTATTGCTATGTATATTTTCAAATGTGCACATGTTTTGCTGTTAGTTGTGACTTCATTTGGAATCGTACTGATCTCTTTCTGCTTTGGATTCCTGAGCAAGGAGTACTGTGTCCAGCATATTAACCTGCTCATCTCTACTTGGATTTATTGGAGTTTTTTCCTAAAAAAAGGTTTTTACAACACATCTACTCATTCACCCGTACAGTCACTCATACATGCAGTCACTCATCTATACAGCATTGTTGGACTTGGCCCTTTTGGCAGGGTCACCCCGAAACTTTTTGCATTCTCCTAGCCTTTGTCTACAACTTGTTGGTGATTTTAGGCCTCTGAGCACTTTAGCACTGTGGTCCAGTGTAAAGTGTGTGCGCTTTCTGAGTATATGTGGTGAGACTGGCCTGCCCTCCCATAGGAATGCATGGGGGGTATGTGTGTCCATGGTAATTCCTGGTATGAGAGGAGTGCAGGGGCGAACTTGTGAGGATAAATTCGGTGTGCTCAGATTCATGGTGACTGGTGGAGAAATGCCGCTTTTAGAAGTTGGCATTTCTGTGTACTGTGTGTCTGCCTGCCTGATGTGAATTGCATGTCTGGATTGTGATTGACAGGATCTGAGAGGTTTGGGTGGCTCCAGGAGACAGGGGGGAGTCTGCCCAGTGGTGAATAAAGATCTGCCTGCAGATGGGAGGAAGGAGTTGCACCTGGGACCTGAATAGGACTGTGCCTTCCCTCCACAATGCTGGCGCCGCCCCCTGTGGTGCATCTGAGCACTGAGCCCCCACCTGACAAAGGAGAGAGGAGCTGAGCAAAACAAATTGCTCCAAAGCTCCCCTGAACCAGTTGCATCTGGTTCCCCCATGCCCTGTACTATTACACAAAGCGAGAAAATGTAGTATAAAAGTTCAGTTCTTGGTTGCTGTTCCTGCTGGGGCGTGCTGCTGCTGGGGTCCAAGGGGGTCTGCTATGAAGGCCTGCAGTCCCCCTTTATGCCTGAAAGGACTTTTTGGGACCCTTGTGCTTCTCTGGCTAGAGGCCAGGACTTTGACCCTGCTTCTTGCGCCTTGGGAGCGCCACATTTGAATTATTGCCCCAGAAGAGAGCGAGGAGCTGACGGCGTTCAGCGCGCTGCTGCCATGAACCGAGGGAATACTGACGTAGGGATTCCCCCGAAATTACTGGGATTGCGGGTGCCCACCCCGCCTATTGATTTTAAATTTTCAGAGGGAGCCTACACCTCATTGTGCCTTTTTGATTTTCTAACTGAAGTGGGAGCCCACCCCGTGTTTCACTGCCGCGGCCCAATCGCCTGAGTGGAAGCCCGGTGCCTGCCTGACTGTGGGCAGAGCGCCAGGTGGAAATGTGGCTGGAAGCGAGGAAGAAGCCGGGCGGTATGCAGGAAGGAGGACTGGAGCCTACCCCGCCTCCTCGAGTGCCCATGACAAGTCCCGGGTCCCAGGGGGGGGCTGGGTGAAGGAAAACATAGACTCCAGGCGGGAGCCCACCTCGCGCTGGACATCGCATAGAAATGTGGGGAGAATTCGGGCAGGGCTCCTGAGTGGAAGACGGAGCCTCTTGTGTGCCTGCCCCCGCCGCATTGGAACAAGAGAGGCTGCCAAGGGCAGCGCAGGGCTCCCATGAGTGAGGGAAGCCCTGCGTGCTTCCACAAGTACCAGAACCAGCAGCCGGAGACCGCCGTCATAGGAGAGCAGAGTTTCCCTGCAACCAGTGGAGCCTGCCGCCAACAACGCGTGAGTGGGGCTGAGGAGGATCTCCTTTGTGTTGTGGGCACGCACAAAGCACCCGGGCAGTCTGGTGTGGTCTGGGTGATCCCGAGAGAGAGCAGGCCGCCCCGCAGATGTGGCATAATTGTTTTTAGATCCTAGGTGGCTCAACGATGGTGTAATTAATTTAAGAGGGCCCAGTGGGGTCCATACTGTTCCCCTGTTGTGTGGCCACTCTTCATAGCTGCCCCGCTTGTGAGAGAGCAGCTGCAACGTTCTTGGGCACATGGGTTTGAAGGGCACAGTGAGTGCCAGTGCCCACATCTTGATTTAACAGCTGCGCAGCACTTAGTGCCAGCTGCTACGTTTAGGCTGCAATTCTTTGGAGGCATGTTGCATGTTAGAAGTGAGATGCACTTCTTTGCCCCATACTTTCCCAGCTGCCCAGCAAGTAGTGGGCAGCTGCTACATTTAGGTTTGCGCAGTAGCGCACCCTTGACTGTCGCTGCATTGGCAGCATGACCTGACATTTTGGACGCACGGCGTTTGAGCCCTTTTTTGAGATGGCCAGTAGGCCAGGGGGGCTGTGAGGTTTGTAGGGTGATTGTGGTGCTAGGAAATGTAATGTATGTAGTATGATTTACACACCCTGTTTCACAACTCTAACAGTGTTTTTCTGATTATGAGGTTGTTTTGCATATTATGGTTTATGCTAGTGGGATTATGTTTCACTGTGTGATTTATGCCCCTAAGGTGAGTTATACTTACGAGGTTAGGGTCTAATGTGTTTAGACTTATGAGAGGATTGCATAATGTGTTTATGCTGGTGAGGTTGGTGCAGAATGTAATTCGCGCCTGATGTGATGCTGTGCATAATGTAGTTTATGTTACAGGCTGATACTAAGTACATTGGTTACTGGTTGTGCGTTTATGATCTGTTTTGCTTTTACTAAGTTCGCTTTGTGATGGTTCTGACAGTGGTCTAGTGAGCAATGTCAGGTGTATATCATCCCTTGTAGATATGACCCAGTGCCAGGTGGCACCATGTATATTATGTGTTTACTATTCTAGTGTGTTTTGAGAATACAAAGGCTATTTTTGATATAACCTTGCGTGGAGTTCCTTGTAAAGTGTGCCTGGGATGTTGTTGCTGTGTGTGTGCGCAAATGCTTTACACATGGCCTCCGGGATAATCCTGACTGCTCGTGCCAAGCTACCAAGTGGGTGAGCAGGGGTTATCTTTGGTGTGTAACTCCCTTGCCCTGACTAGAGTGGTGGTTTCTGTCTGGCTTTGGCGCAAGCCTTAGCCAACCAGAAATCTCATTTCTAACATTGGTGGCAGCGGTGAGGATAGGACTTGCGTTTGCTCAGTACCACAGTGACAACTGGCTGCACTACAAAACTCTGCATTTTAGATAGTCACATGTCGGGGATTATTGTTTCTGATTTTTTTTTCTCCTCAACAGTGTCATTTTTAAATGGTGTTTTCTGTGCTTTTATGTTTAGTGTCAGAAGATAGAAAATGACAGGGGGACGCCAGTATGTGGAAGGGTTCCCATAGATAGGGAGTCCCTCGCTGGGTCCAGTACCCCATCTCTTTTCCTGTTCCCAGAGGTGTGTGTGGATAGGAGGGAAGAGAGAGAGTGTGGAGAAGAAACAGCTAGCTCAGGAGGGTGGGTGTCCCCTGAGTGTAGTGTGGCTGTCTGGATTCACCAGTAGAGTGGGATCCAGTGGTGGCAGCAGAAGTGTGTCCAATGCATGAAGTCCCTCCCGGTCCCGTTCCCAGAGTATGGTACATGGTGCTCAGTAAGAAGCGTACAGGTTGATATTCGGAGGCCGTGAGGTACTGTCTCATCAGTCTGGGTGGGTGTGTATGGATGAGTGGTGTGTTGCACTGGACGAGTGGGTGTGAGTTCTTTTAGTGATAAGGAGCCTGCATGGGAGGTGGACGTCTGGCTGTGTGCTAGAGGCCCTGCAGAGGCATTGGGGAGCGATCCCAAAAGTAGTGGCTTGGGCATCTTCCTGTCCTGTGTGGTAGAAGAGGTTAAGTGTAGCCCAGCTAGGTCCCAGTGGAATGGGAGGGGTGTAGGGGCACACGTCCTGTCTCAGTGGAGACGGAGTGAGTGTAGGACGGTGTGTCCCACGGTGTCCCACGGTGGCCCGAAACACCATCTCAGGACCTGGAGGGTTACCTAAGGGAGCACCCGGTCGGGTCCTAGGCTGTACTTGTAGGCCAATTGAGGAGGATCTTCCAGTGTCTAGAGGACGTGGAGTCTCTGTAACCAGAGCTCCAGCTGTCCTGGTGCTGGGCAGTACCGCTCCTAGGTGGAGGGTGCAGAAGTCCTGGTTGAGGGGTGAGATGGGGAAAGAGTCCCCAGTGGAAGCTCCATTGGGTCAGGGGCCAGCCAGAAGGGCTGAGCCACCAATGAGTGACCATGGTGATGCCACTTCTGTCCTGGAGGATCTCTGCGCCCTGTCAGGTGGACATGAGGTCACGTGATTAGAACCAGGCAGACTGTCACACGACCCATTAGTTATGTGTCACCCTCAAAGGGGGGGCATGCGGCTCCTCCAGAAGTCCTGGTTCTTTGGGCAAGACCGGTTTTGGCTTCCAGAGGTACCGCTCCAAGTTGGGAGGGTGCAGAACTCTGGAAGGGGGTACAGAGGGAGGGCGTCCTCGCCTCTGACCCTGATGCAACTTGAGGGTTTAGACACTATGTTTAGTGAGAAGGAAACTCTCAGGCCAAGAAGGAATCTCTGCTGAAGTAGATCAGCTGAAGAAACTGAGGAGGCTGCAATTGCTGTGTGTTCTGGGGCTCACCTGCAGTTTGTTGTTTCCACTGAGGAAGAGGAAAGGGGATTTTGCTGTGTGCTTTGTCCCTCACCTGCTTGAAGAGGGACTGTGCTGTGTGCTTTGTACCTCCAAAGTGAAATGGTCTCCAGATACGAGGTGGTAGATCAGTGGATGGAGAGAGGTCCTGAACTGGTGGGAGAGTTGTGTTCTGGTGGGTGATTCCCATGGGAGGGTGCAAACCCCAAAAGTAGAGGTAGGGTGAGGCAACTCTTGCCTGTGACCCCTGGTCAGCCTGAGGGTACGAACCCAAGGTTGAAGGATCAGTGGTAGTTTGGAACTACACTGAGAGGGAGAGTGGAGAATGGCTATTATATGTCAGGGGTTACTGCCCCCCCACTCTGTGGATTGGCAAGGACCTGTGACGTCTGGATGGCCTGGGGCCTGGTCCTGGCCGTGGACAACTAGGGAGTACCAGTGGGATATCCTAGTTGGGCCGGAGAGTTTTTGTTCAGAGGGAACCACGTGGGTTCAGAGAGGGAGAACCGGAGCGTGTCCCTGCAATTGTGGGCCTGTGTCCATTTTCTATCGCCCAAAGCAGGGAAGCCCATTAAGGGAGTGATTGGTCTGCCCTGCATTTTGGCTGGAAGGGAGTTGTGTTGGACTTGGCCCTTTTGGCTGGTTCACCTCAAAACTTTTTGCGTTCTCCTAGCTTTTTTCTGTAACTTGGTGTTGATGATTTTAGGCCTCTGAGCACTTTAGCACTGTGGTTCAGTGTAAAAAGTGTGCGCTCTCTTTGTATGTGTGGTGAGACAGACCTGCACTCGCATAGGAATGCATGGGGGATATGTGTGTCCATGGTAATTCCTGGTATGAGAGGAGTGCAGGGGCGAGTCTGGTATGTATGAACTCATGAGGATAAATGCTGGGCAATGGTGTCTGCTGATTTATGGTGACTGGTGGAGAAATGCCACTTTTAGAAGTTGGCATTTCTGTGTACTGTATGTCTGCCTGCCTGATGTGAATTGCATGTCTGGATTGTGATTGACAGGAGATTAGAGGTGTGGGTGGCTCCAGGAGACAGGGGGGAGTCTTCCCAGTGGTGAATAGAGAGATCTGCCTGCAGATGGGAGGGAGAAGTAGCACATGTGACCTGAATAGGACTGTGCCTTCCCTCCACAATGCTGGCGCCGCCCCCTGTGGTGCATCTGAGCACCAAGCCCCCTCCTGACAAAGGAGAGAGGAGCTGAGCAAAACAAAGTGCTCTAAAGCTCCCCTGAACCAGTTGCATCTGGTTCGCCCATGCCCTGCACTTTTACACAAAGCAAGAAAATGTAGTATAAATATAGGGGCTGTGACCCCACGTAAATTTTCAGTTCTTGGTTGCTGTTCCTGTTGGGGCGTGCTGCTGCTGGGGCCCAGGGGGGGGGGGGGTTGCCATGAGGGCTTGCCTCCGTGGGCCCGGCATTCCCCCTTTATGCCTGAAAGGAATTTTTGAGACCCATGTGCTTCTCTAGCTAGAGGCCAGGACTTTGTCCCTGCTTCTTGTGCCTTGGGAGCACCACATTTGAATTATTACCCCAGAAGAGAGCGAGGAGCTGACAGCGTTCAGCGCGCTGCTGCCGTGAACCGAGGGATATCCTGACGTAGGGATTCCCCCGAAATTACTGGGATTGCGGTTGCCCACCCCGCCTATTGATTTTTACTTTTCCGAGGGAGCCTACACCTCATTTTGCCTTTTTGATTTTCTAACTGAAGTGGGAGCCTACCCCGTGTTTAACTGCCGCGGCACGATCGCCTGAGTGGAAGCCTGGTGCCTGCCTGACTGTAGGCGGAGCGCCAGGTGGAAGTGTGGCTGGAAGCGAGGAAGAAGCCGGGTGGTATGCAGGAAGGAGGACTGGAGCCTACCCCGCCTCCTCGAGTGCCCATGACAAGTCCCGGGTCCCAGGAGGGGGCTGGGTAATGAAAAACATAGACTCCAGGCGGGAGCCCACCCCGCGCTGGACATCGCATAGAAAGGTGGGGAGAATTCGGGCAGGGCTCCTGAGTGGAAGACGGAGCCTCTTGTGTGCCTGCCCCCGCCGCATTGGAACAAGAGAGGCCGCCAAGGGCAGCGCGGGGCTCCCATGAGTGAGGGAAGCCCTGCGTGCTTCCACAAGTACCAGAACCAGCAGCCGGAGACCGCCGTCATAGGAGAGCAGAGTTTCCCTGCAACCAGTGGAGCCTGCCGCCAACAACCCGTGAGTGGGGCGGAGGAGGATCTCCTTTGTGTTGTGGGCACGCACAAAGCACCCAGGCAGTCTGGTGTGGTCTGGGTGGTCCCGAGAGAGAGCAGGCCGCCCCGCAGATGTGGCATAATTGTTTTTAGATCCTAGGTGGCTCAACGATGGCGTAAATAATTTAAGAGGGCCCAGTGGGGTCCATACTGTTCCCCTGTTGTGTGGCCACTCTTCATAGCTGCCCCTCTTGTGAGAGAGCAGCTGCAATGTTCTTGGGCACATGGGTTTGAAGGGCACAGTGAGTGCCAGTGCCCACATCTTGATTTAACCGCTGCGCAGCACTTAGTGCCAGCTGCTACGTTTATGCTGCAATTCTTTGGGGGCATGTTGCATGTTAGAAGTGAGATGCACTTCTTTGCCTCATACTTTCCCAGCTGCCCAGCAAGAAGTGGGCAGCTGCTACATTTAGGTGTGCGCAGTAGCGCACCCTTGACTGTCGCTGCATTGGCAGCATGACCTGACATTTTGGACACACGGCGTTTGAGCCCTCTTTTTGAGATGGCCAGTTGGCCAGGGGGGCTGTGAGGTTTGTAGGGTGCCAGGCCCTAATGTGATTGTGGTGCTAGGAAATGTAATGTATGTAGTATGATTTACACACCCTGTTTTACAACTCTAACAGTGTTTTTCTGATTATGAGGTTGTTTTGCATATTATGGTTTATGCTAGTGGCATTATGTTTCACTGTGTGATTTATGCCCCTAAGGTGAGTTATACTTACGAGGTTAGGGTCTAATGTGTTTAGATTTATGAGAGGATTGCATAATGTGTTTATGCTGGTGATGTTGGTGCAGAATGTAATTCGCGCCTGATGTGATGCTGTGCATAATGTAGTTTATGTTACAGGCTGATGCTAAGTACATTGGTTACTGGTTGTGCGTTTATGATCTGTTTTCTTTTACTAAGTTCGCTTTGTGATGGTTCTGACAGTGGTCTAGTGAGCAATGTCAGGTGTATATCATCCCTTGTAGATATGACCCAGTGCCAGGTGGCACCATGTATATCATGTGTTTACTGTTCTAGTGTGTTTTGAGAATACAAAGGCTATTTTTGACATAACCTTGTGTGGAGTTCCTTGTAAAGTGTGCCTGGGATGTTGTTGCTGTGTGTGTGTGCAAATGCTTTACACATGGCCTCCGGATAAGCCTGACTGCTCGTGCAAAGCTACCAAGTGGGTGAGCAGGGGTTATCTTTGGTGTGTAACTCCCTTGCCCTGACTAGAGTGGTGGTTTCTGTCTGGCTTTGGCGCAAGCCTTAGCAAACCAGAAATCTCATTTCTAACATTGGTGGCAGCGGTGAGGATAGGACTTGCGTTTGCTCAGTACCACAGTGACAACTGGCTGCACTACAAAACTCTGCATTTTAGATAGTCACGTGTTGGGGATTATTGTTTCTGATTTTGTTTTCTCCTCAAGAGTGTCATTTTTAAATGGTGTTTTCTGTGCTTTTATGTTTAGTGTCAGAAGAGAGAAAATGACAGGGGGACGCCAGTAGGTGGAAGGGTTCCCATAGATAGGGAGTCCCTCGCTGGGTCCAGTGCCCCATCTCTTTTCCTGTTCCCAGAGGTGTGTGTGGATAGGAGGGAAGAGAGAGAGAGTGTGGAGGAGAAACAGCTGGCTCAGGAGGGTGGGTATCCCCTGAGTGTAGTGTGGGTGTCTGGATTCACCAGTAGAGTGGGATCCAGTGGTGGCAGCAGAAGTGTGTCCAATGCATGAAGTCCAGGTCCCGTTCCCAGAGTATGGTACATGGTGCTCAGTAAGAAGCGTACAGGTTGAGATTCGGAGGCAGTGAGGAACTGTCTCATCAGTCTGGGCGGGTGTGTATAGATGAGTGGTGTGTTGCACTGGACGAGTGGGTGTGAGTTCTTTTAGTGATAAGGAGCCTGCACGGGAGGTGGACGTCTGGCTGTGTGCTAGAGGCCCTGCAGAGGCATTGGGGAGTGATCCCAAAAGTAGTGGCTTGGGCATCTTCCTGTCCTGTGTGATAGAAGAGGTTCAGTGTAGCCCAGCTAGGTCCCAGTGGAATGGGAGGGGTGTAGGGGCACACGTCCTGTCTCAGTGGAGACGGAGCGAGTGTAGGACGATGTGTCCCACGGTGGCCCGAAACACCATCTCAGGACCTGGAGGGTTACCTAAGGGAGCACCCGGTCGGGTCCTAGGCTGTACTTGTAGGCCAATTGAAGAGGATCTTCCAGTGTCTAGAGGACGTGGAGTCTCTGTAACCAGAGCTCCAGCGGTCCTGGTGTTGGGCAGTACCGCTCCTAGGTGGAGGGTGCAGAAGTCCTGGTTGAGGGGTGAGATGGGGAAAGAGTCCCCAGTGGAAGCTCCATTGGGTCAGGGGCCAGCCAGATGGGCTGAGCCACCAATGAGTGACCATGGTGATGCCTCTTCTGTCCTGGAGGATCTCTGAGCCCTGTCAGGTGGACATGAGGTCACGTGATTAGAACCAGGCAGACTGTCACACGACCCATTAGTTATGTGTCACCCCCAAAGGGGGGGCATGCGGCTCCTCCAGAAGTCCTGGTTCTCTGGGAAAGACCGGTTTTGGCTTCCAGAGGTACCGCTCCAAGTTGGGAGGGTGCAGAACTCTGGAAAGGGGTATAGAGGGAGGGCGTCCTCGCCTCTGACCCTGATGCAACTTTAGGGTTTAGACACTATGTTGGGTGAGAAGGAAACTTTCAGGTCAAGAAGGAATCTCTGCTGAAGTAGATCAGCTGAAGAGACTGAGGAGGCTGCCCTTGCTGTGTGTTCTGGGGCTCACCTGCAGTTTGTTGTTTCCACTGAGGAAGAGGAAAGGGGATTTTGCTGTGTGCTGTGTCCCTCACCTGCTTGAAGAGGGACTGTGCGGTGTGCCTTGTACCTCCAAAGTGAAATGGTCTCCAGATCCGAGGTGGTAGACCAGTGGATGGAGAGAGGTCCTGAACTGGTGGGAGAGTTGTGTTCTGGTGGGTGCTTCCCCTGGGAGGGTGCGAACCCCAGAAGTAGAGGTAGGGTGAGGCAACTCTTGCATGTGACCCCTGGTCAGCCTGAGGGTACGAACCCTAGGTTGAAGGATCAGTGGTAGTTTGGAACTACACTGAGAGGGAGAGTGGAGAATGGCTATTATATGTCAGGGGTTACTGCCCCCCCACTGTGTGGATTGGCAAGGACCTGTGACATCTGGATGGCCTGGGGCCTGGTCCTGGCCGTGGACAACTAGGGAGTACTAGTGGGGTATCCTAGTTGGGCCGGAGAGTTTTTGTTCAGAGGGAACCACGTGGGTTCAGAGAGGGAGAACCGGAGCGTGACCCTGCAATTGTGGGCCTGTGTACATTTTCTATCGCCCAAAGCAGGGAAGCCCATCAAGGGAGTGATTGGTCTGCCCTGCATTTTGGCTGGAAGGGAGTTGTGTTGGACTTGGCCCTTTTGGCAGGTTCACCTCAAAAGTTTTTGCGTTCTCCTAGCTTTTTTCTGTAACTTGGTGTTGATGATTTTAGGCCTCTGAGCACTTTAGCACTGTGGTTCAGTGTAAAAAGTGTGCGCTCTCTTTGTATGTGTGGTGAGACTGACCTGCCCTCGCATAGGAATGCATGGGGGATATGTGTGTCCATGGTAATTCCTGGTATGAGAGGAGTGCAGGGGTGAGTCTGGTATGTATGAGCTCATGAGGATAAATGCTGCGCAATGGTGTCTGCTGATTTATGGTGACTGGTGGAGAAATGCCACTTTTAGAAGTTGGCATTTCTGTGTACTGTATGTCTGCCTGCCTGGTGTGAATTGCATGTCTGGATTGTGATTGACAGGAGATTAGAGGTGTGGGTGGCTCCAGGAGACAGGGGGAGTCTGCCCAGTGGTGAATAGAGAGATCTGCCTGCCGATGGGAGGGAGGAGTAGCACATGGGACCTGAATAGGACTGTGCCTTCCCTCCACAATGCTGGCGCCGCCCCCTGTGGTGCATCTGAGCACCGAGCCCCCTCCTGACAAAGGAGAGAGGAGCTGAGCAAAACAAAGTGCTCTAAAGCTCCCCTGAACCAGTTGCATCTGGTTCTCCCATGCCCTGCACTCTTACACAAAGCAAGAAAATGTAGTATAAATATAGGGGCTGTGACCCCACGTAAATTTTCAGTTCTTGGTTGCTGTTCCTGTTGGGGCGTGCTGCTGCTGGGGCCCGGGGGGGTTGCCATGAGGGCTTGCCTCCCTGGGCCCGGCATTCCCCCTTTATGCCTGAAAGGAATTTTTGAGACCCATGTGCTTCTCTAGCTAGAGGCCAGGACTTTGTCCCTGCTTCTTGTGCCTTGGGAGCACCACATTTGAATTATTACCCCAGAAGAGAGCAAGGAGCTGACAGTGTGCATCGCGCTGCTGCCATGAACCGAGGGAATCCCAATGTATTGATTCCCCCGAAATTACTGGGATTGCGAGTGCCCACCCCGCTTAATGATTTTTGCTTTTCAGAGGGAGCCTACCCCTCATTGCGCCTTTTTGATTTTCTAACTGAAGCGGTAGCCCGCCCCGCTTTTCACCGCCGTGGCCAGATTGCCTGAGTGAAAGCCCGGCGCCTGCCTGACTGTGGGTGGGCATCAGGCGGAAGTATGGCCGGAAGTGAGGAAGAAGCTGGGCGGTACGCAGGGAAGAGGACAGGAGCCTAACCCGCCTCCTTGAGGGCCCAAGACGAGTCCCGGGTCCCAGGAGGGAGCCCGGGTGAAGAAAAACATAGATTCCAGGCGGGAGCCTACCCTACACTGGACATCGCACAGAAATGCGGGGAGAATTCGGTCGGGCTCCTGAGTAGAAGACGGAGCCCCGCATGTGCCTGACCCCGCCGCATTGGAACAAGAGAGGCCACTGAGGGCAGTGTGGGGCTCCCATGAGTGAGGGAAGCCCCACGTGCTGCCACAAGTACCAGAACTGGTGGCCGGAGACCGCCGCCAGAGGAGAGCAGAGTTTCCCAGCAACCAGTGGAGCCTGCCACCAGCAACCCGGTGAGTGGGGCTGAGGAGGGTCTTCTTTGTGTTGTGAGCATGCACAAAGCGCCTGGGCGGTCTGGTGTGGTCTGGGCGGTCCCGAGAGAGAGCGGGCTGCCCCAACGATGTGGCATAATTGTTTTTAGAGCCTAGGTGGCTTTAACGATGGCAGTGGCGCACGCTTGACTGTCACTGCATAGGCAGCGTGCCCTGACATTTAGGACACAGGACATTTGAGCCCCCTTTTTGAGATGGCCAGTTGGCCAAGGGGACTGTGAGGTTTGTAGGGTACCAGGCCCTAATGTGATTGTGGTGCTAGGAAATGTAATGTATGTAGTATGATTTAGGCACCCTGTTTTACACCTCTAAATGTGTTTTTTTCTGATTATGAAGTTGTTTTGCATATTATGGTTTATGCTAGTGAGATTATGTTTCACTGAGTGGTTTATGCCCCTAATGTGAGTTATGCTTAGGAGGTTATGGTCTAATGTGTTTAGACTTATGGCAGGATTGCATAATGTGTTTATGCTGGTGAGGTTGGCGCAGAATGTAATTCGCGCCTGATGTGATGCTGTGCATAATGCAGTTTATGTTACAGGCTGATGCTAAGTACATTGGTTACTGGTTGTGCGTTTATGATCTGTTTTACTTTTACTAAGTTCGCTTTGGGATGGTTCTGACATTTGTCTAGTGGGCCCTGTCAGGTGTATATAATCCCTTGTAGATATAACTAGAGTGGTGGTTTCTGTCTGGCTTTGGCGCAAGCCTTAGCCAACCAGAAATCCAATTTCTAACAAGTACTATCATATTGCACTCATACACCTATAAAGACACTCACACACTGCCACTCATCCATAAATTTACTCACACACCTCATCAGATATGCAAATAATCAATCACACTCCCATTTACTCACCTATACAGATATACACACACACCACCTCACTTATTCATACAGATACTAACACATACTAGGGGCCAGATGTAGGAGCCCTAATACCGGTCGGAAACGGCTGATTTGGGCCGTTTCCGACCGGTATTAGGGTTTTCAGATGTAGGGGGCTGAATATTACAGAATCGGTATATTTACCGATTCGGTAATTCCAAATGTAGGTGGCACAGTTTACAGTGCCACTGGCCCTTAAGAGTCGGTATTTTACCACACAATCCTATTGTGTGGTAAAATACCGAATTCAGGTGTGCATGCACATCTGTGCAATGTGACACACAGACATGCCCTTAGAGCATGTATGTGTGCCACATGTCACACAAGCCTGTACATGGGGTGCTAGAGGGTGTCAAAGTGACACCCCTGCACCCTTGCAGGATTCGGTATTTACCGATTCGTTAAACACCGAATCTGTATTGCCCATTGATTCCTATGGGCTTCAAGGCCCATAGGAATCAATGGGCAATACCGATTCGGTATTTACCGAATCGGTAAATACCGAATCTTACAGATTCGGTATTCCTGAAATCGGAATTACCTACATCTGCCACTTCCCATTTACAGACTCTTAAATACCGAATCAGTAAAATTCGGTATTTAAGAGTCTCTAAATGGGAATTACCTACATCTAGCCCTTAGTCTCTTATACAATCACTGAGACAAGCACACACTCATCCATACATTCACTCTCACGATCACTCACTCTCACATATAGTCATTTAAATACTCCAACACTCACATACACTGCCTTTCCCATATGTATTTACTCACACATGTACCACTGAGACATCCATTCACTTACCAACACACCCATACACACACTCACCCACCCATACAGCCATTTACAGATGCACTTTTGAACCCACACACCCAGTGAATCACTCATACATCTATGCACAGAGTCACACACTCTCCTCCCACCCGCACAGACACTCAGGCACCCATACAGTTATTCAGACAACCAATCAATAACCCATATAGACACTCATTTAGCTACTCACCAACCCATGCAGCCGCCTGCACACCAACAGACTGATAAAGATATTCACACAGTTTAGTCACTAACCCATGCATTCAGTAAGACACATTTAATCACTCTCTTATACAGTCAGTCATGCACCTACTAAATCATTCATTCAGACACTCAAACACTCATTCATTCTGCAATACACCTTGGCATATTTAAAATTTACAGAAACCCACAGTCACTGGATGTCAGTGATGTCATCAGTGATGTCATTTGAGATGTCATCAGTGATGACATGCTCACCTTCTTCCTCGTGTCCGGGGGCTCCATTTGGCTGCAGGGGGCGGTGTCTCCGAGCTTGCCGCCCGCTCTCCGCAGTGAGTGCTGGCTCATTCCCACACCGGTGCATACCGCAGCCAGAGACATGCTCACGTTCTTCCTCATGTCTGGGGGCTCCATTTGGCTGCTGATGGGTGAGTTCGCCATCGGGGCGCGTCTTGCTATTTCTAAGCATTCCCGGACTTTTGGAGGAGCATCTTTTTCATTTTGTTGCTGGGATACTTATGTGATAAGAGCAGCGAGTGGGCGTGTGGATTTGTGCGCAGCATCCTGTGTGCAGAGGGATATTATTGAAATAACCTTTGGAAAAGGTGTGCAGCAATTCAGCATATTCCACTGCAGCACAGCCTCCATAGCCTCGTCGGGGAAGCAAAGCTGTGTTGCACATTCACGTTTCCCAATCTCTGTAGTGGTTTGCAACGGGGGCAGAAGAGAGGCATTTACACACATAAGAGGCCGAGCAAAGTATGTGCACGCGTCCCCCCACTCCTGTATATTAGATACGGTGCTGCAGCAGTTCACAGTATTTGTACTGATGTGTATCTAGTAAGTCACATCTGATTATTTTTTTGGACATCGTTTTTGCTGTTAATAATTCATAAATAATGGATTCGTATAACCGTGAAAACCAGCATCACCGAATTACAAATACAGGGGCAGATTTATGATAACTGGCGCATCCCCAGGGATGCGCCAGTTATTTTGCACCGCTGCTCTGCCACCCATGGTGCGCCGCATTTACAATGCGGCGCACCATGGGGCAAAAACAGCACAGATGCGTGACGCATCTGTGCCGTAAAGGTGGCGCATTGCTGGAGTTGCGTCGCAAGCGCGACGCAGCTCCAGCAAGGCTCGGGGGTGCCCCATCTTTACAATGCTGTGTCAAGACCTACGCCTGCTTCAAGCAGGCGCAGGGTTTTGACGTTGCATTGGCCTGAAAGTGACTGAGTGAAATCTTATAGATTTCACTCAGCCACTTTTGCGAGGCGCACCTGCCCCGGAACGCCCACCCTGCGCCGGAACGCCCACAAGTGGCGCAGGGCTTTACAAAGTGGCGCATCTGCCTAGATGCGTCACGTTGTAAATGGGTCGTAGGGATGCACCACGTTTACGCCGCAGTTGCGTGACGCAAACGTGGTGCATTCCCAACATAAATCTGCCCCAACGTGTCCTGCAATGACAGGAGACATGAATCCCGAATTACTAAATTGTTCTGTCACGAGAAGAAGCACCTTATGTACTCGGTGTGCTCAATTCCCCATTGCGATGCGCTGTTCCTGCTGCCAGGGAAATTGGAGAATAACTTTCACATACGCAGAGGTCTCTCGCTGCCTAGGATGACCCTAACCATAGGGAAAGTACGCCGAACTGGGGAGCCCGGTTCAAATGCCGGCCTCGACTGAACATCCTGGGATTCAGGGCGCATCACTTAACCTCCTTGTTGCCTGAAACATGTGCGTAATGTAATCAGATTCTTGCGCAAAACGCTCTGATGCCCTCGGGCCATTTCTCGCTATATAAAACTGGAAAAAATAAATAAACTAATCCTAGTTCATCAAACCATATGGAGTGAATTCAACATCGTAGAATCCACTCAGAGTGGTGGTGATCCCTAAAGTGATGGGGAACACACAGTGTTGTTTAAATGCCCCTCACACACCAACATGCCCCTTGGTGTCATGCTTCATCATCGGGGCCTTGGCACCCCTCTGCGGGATGCGGCGTGCTACGACTCGCGACTATGCAGGAGCACTAAGTAGTGAACTATGTGAGGGGGTGTGTTTATTAAAGGAGTGAGTGAGGTGAGGTGAAAGTGAGTGGTTAAAAAATACCTGGCACGTAGGTAAAAAAATGTATTAAATCCTCGGCTGGTATTAGTAAAAGAAGTGCAAAGTGGGGTTGTAAAAATACATGTTAGGGTATTACAACCGCCTCAAAGTGTCAACATGTTTCGGAGCGCAGGGGCTCCTTCTTCAGGACAAGGATAAGCACAGATCCTCCCCTTACTCACATGTAAATGTAAAAGTGTATAAAAAAATTATTACAACAACGTGTAATGTACCTAACAATGTTTATATATAGGTAGGTTCAGTTGCGCCCAATTGGCGTTTGATGAAAACCTGCAAAAAGAAAGCACAATAAACACACTGGTCTATAGTACACAAACTAAGAGAGAAAAGCTGGTTCTCTTAGTGTAAGAGGGTAAGCCCCAAGTGAGGGTCGCAAAACCCTGTAAGGATAAAAATGGACAAACACAGCAACATACAGACATACAATCACAGTGTGGAAATACTCTCTACTCAGGTGGAAAGAGAGAGAAAAAAAAAAAAAACAGGTTTATAAGAGGCTTACTTATAGTTCTCAAAATCAAAACCTCATGAGCCTATGCGTGTTATTGGGGGATCCTTCCTTACTGCTCAGTAAAGTAACCTAAAAGACATTAATACGTGGGATTTAGTTTGTTGTACACACAAACTCCCTTAAGCATCAGGGTAGTACTTAATGTCATGGCCCAACTCACGGTTACTGCAAAAGCTAGTTGCCTGCCTTCCCTCAACGCGGCTCCGATGAAGTGAGCGTGGGAACGCTGGTGTCCTTTTTATACTCTCCTAATTAGCAATTAGTTGGTTGTGGATTGAATGATAGGACCCGGGAAATGCCCAAATACGGGGACTGTTATAATGTAGATCCGGAACTGCGCGCCCGGTTAAGCGTTTGGAGACGCGCATGCGTGCATAGACCTAAGCTTAGTTGCGTGTGCGCATGCGTCGAGGCGAGTGAAGCCGCGCATGCGCGTACCATTAACACTAATGGGAAATGCGGTGTAAACGCGCATCTGTATAATTAAAGTACTGATCAGAAGCGGTATTAATGTACCCAGGATCGGCCAAGCGCTCTTTAGGAATGGATGTCTAAGCAAGGGGAATGCCCGATGGAGTCAAAATATGTATATCTGGACCCAGGAGGTTAAGAGAGAGTGAGCCTAAAAGTAGTGTGGTCAATTTGGCAATGTTAATAGAGATATATCTTGGGGAGCAGTTTAACCATTACGGAACCTCCGTGATTACCCCATTGACTATGGCCATCACATACCGAGATGAGATGCAGAGTTCAAAAAAGCTGGCCTGATATAGCTTAACTTGAGAAGCCCTGTTTAACAATTATTCCTAGTGATTAACATAACTCCATGGCCCCTGAATGAGTTGCAACAAAAGGTACTCAACAAAGGCCTGGGATATGTCCCCACCAACAAACCTGACATTTTTCTACTGCATAAGGAAATGCAGGACTTTATGAGAACCATCAAGTTGAGGGCTTTTTTCAAAGATAAGGAACCCTTTTTGGAGACCTCGGACACAGGGCTAAAACCTAGGTCAACTTTCACGCCACTGGATAACCAACTCCCGGTGGAGGTGCTGGCTTTTGAAAAAGCAGTGATGCAGGAACTGAAATGTTTGGAAACCGAGCACAGGGTGTTCCAAAATATGAGCAGAATGGAGAATGAGGCAATAAATGAGTTGAGAATGAACAAAAACATTACCATAAAACCTGCAGATAAGGGTGGAGCAGTGGTTATTCAAACTACCACGGCTTACGACAGAGAGTGTAGAAGACTTCTCTCGGACAGTAGGAATTACCAGATCCTAGCTGAAGACCCGACTGAGTCCTTACGAGTGCAAATAGGTGGTATGATTGAGGAGGCTCTCGCACATGACTGGGTAACCAAAAAAGAGTCAGAATTCTTGGTTCAAAAAAATCCGCGCATTCCGTATTTTTATACTATACCGAAAGTGCACAAGAACCTCGAGAATCCACCAGGACGGCCGATTGTGTCCGGTATTTCATCTATCTTGGAACCACTGTCCAAGTTTGCCGATGCCTTCCTGAGACCTCTCGTACAGGCCACTGATACCTATCTGAGAGACACGAAAGCAGTACTTCAACTGTTACAAAATCAGACTTTCGATCCCACCTCTCAGATGCTTCTAAGCCTTGATGTGGAGAGTCTCTACACGAGCCTCCCACATGATGAGACTTTACAGATTATTGAAGAAGTACTACACTCGACCAATTGGAAGTATCATACCCCTCGCAGTGTAGTGATGGAATGTATCTCACTGGCGCTCACTAAGAACTTTTTTGAATATGAGGGCACTCTATTTTGGCAGAGTCACGGGACCAGCATGGGCAGCACTTTTGCCCCTAGTCTGGCGGGACTCTATGTCCATCATCTGGAATCCTCTAAGATCCTACATTCAAACAACCCCTACAGGGCGAGGATTCTTACATGACGAAGATATATTGACGACATTTTGGTTATCTGGGAAGGAGATGTGAACTCAATTTCTGAGTTCATGCATTGGCTTAACAACCAGAATGCATTCCTCAAATTCACCTACCAAATGTCAAGCAGTACCATGGTTTTTCTGGACTTGAACATTTATCATGAGGCAGGCGTCTTGAAGACGGAGACCCATTTCAAACCGACGGCCAAGAACTGTCTCCTCAGATTTGACAGCTTTCATCCGCGTCATCTGAGGGAGAACTTACCATATGGACAGTTTCTTCGCCTACGTCGGAACTGTAGTGACATTGCGAAATATAAAACTCAGGCCAAGGATCTCAGCATGAAACTGAGACAGAGAAAGTATCCTGACCAGGTGATCCAGAAGGCTATGAAAAGAGCCAGAAATAACATCCGAGAGGCCCTCCTGGAGGATAACCCTCAGAGAGACAACCAAGCGGATAGAACAGTCTGTGTTACCACATACAGTCCAGTAACCAATCAGGTTACGAAACTGGTCAATAAACATTGGCGTATATTAACAAGTGGTACTCTAAAACTGGAGAAACCTCTGTTTGCACACAGAAGGGGTAGGAACCTGAGAGACATGCTTGTCCACACAAGACCCCGTCCTATCAAAGAAAAACAGCCAAGATTGCAGGGGGTACAGGGCCACAATCCATGTGGCAACTGCAATAATTGTCACCTCACCAAAAAAAGCCAAACTCTTACTTTTTCCAATGGAACTAATTGCGAACAACGTGCATTTACGAACTGCAACAGCAAGAATGTTGTATATTTGATCACATGTCCATGCGGGAAAGAATATGTGGGAATGACAACAAGACCAGTGAAAGTAAGACTCAACGAGCACAAAAGTAACATTAGGTGCAAAAAACTTACAACAAAAATGTCAGCCCACTTTATTGAACATCAACACTGTGTCAATGAGTTACAGTGGACAGTGATCGAGCAATTACAGTCTGAGGCAGGTCTTCTGGAAAAGGAACAACGGTGGGTGTTCCGTCTTGGGACCGATACTACCGGCCTCAATGACTCCATTCCTTGGAATCTGCTAAGATAAATTATATCAGGACTCCTTTAGTGAACTGTGCATCTCAGCCTGATATGTGATGTTCCGCGATGGTCAATCTGTCCCCCTTGATGTGTCCCTAAATTACCACACCATTATGAGACTCTCGAGGGTCCAGATTCACCCATTTTTTGAGTCTATCAGGCATCCCCCTTGTTTACACTATCTGCCCAACTTGGGAATGATTGTTAAACAGGGCTTCTCAAGTTAAGCTATATCAGGCCAGCTTTTTAGAACTCTGCATCTCATCTCGGTATGTGATGGCCATAGTCAATGGGGTAATCACGGAGGTTCCGTAATGGTTAAACTGCTCCCCAAGATATATCTCTATTAACATTGCCAAATTGACCACACTACTTTTAGGCTCACTCTCTCTTAACCTCCTGGGTCCAGATATACATATTTTGACTCCATCGGGCATTCCCCTTGCTTAGACATCCATTCCTAAACAGCGCTTGGCCGATCCTGGGTACATTAATACCGCTTCTGATCAGTACTTTAATTATACAGATGCGCGTTTACACCGCATTTCCCATTAGTGTTAATGGTACGCGCATGCGCGGCTTCACTTGCCTCGACGCATGCGCACACGCAACTAAGCTTAGGTCTATGCACGCATGCGCGTCTCCAAACGCTTAACCGGGCGCGCAGTTCCGGATCTACATTATAACAGTCCCCGTATTTGGGCATTTCCCGGGTCCTATCATTCAATCCACAACCAACTAATTGCTAATTAGGAGAGTATAAAAAGGACACCAGCGTTCCCACGCTCACTTCATCGGAGACGCGTTGCGGAAGGCAGGCAACTAGCTTTTGCAGTAACCGTGAGTTGGGCCATGACATTAAGTACTACCTTGATGCTTAAGGGAGTTTGTGTGTACAACAAACTAAATCCCACGTATTAATGTCTTTTAGGCTACTTTACTGAGCAGTAAGGAAGGATCCCCCAATAACACGCATAGGCTCATGAGGTTTTGATTTTGAGAACTATAAGTAAGCCTCTTATAAACCTGTTTGTTTTTTTCTCTCTCTTTCCACCTGAGTAGAGAGTATTTCCACACTGTGATTGTATGTCTGTATGTTGCTGTGTTTGTCCATTTTTATCCTTACAGGGTTTTGCGACCCTCACTTGGGGCTTACCCTTTTACACTAAGAGAACCAGCTTTTCTCTCTTAGTTTGTGTACTTTAGACCAGTGTGTTTATTGTGCTTTCTTTTTGCAGGTTTTCATCAAACGCCAATTGGGCGCAACTGAACCTACCTATATATAAACATTGTTAGGTACATTACACATTGTTGTAATAAATTTTTTTATACACTTTTACATTTACATGTGAGTAAGGGGAGGATCTGTGCTTATCCTTGTCCTGAAGAAGGAGCCCCTGCGCTCCGAAACATGTTGACACTTTGAGGCGGTTGTAATACCCTAACATGTATTTTTACAACCCCACTTTGCACTTCTTTTACTAATACCAGCCGAGGATTTAATAAAAAAATTTTACCTACGTGCCAGGTATTTTTTAACCACTCACTTTCACCTCACCTCACTCACTCCTTTAATAAACACACCCCCTCACATAGTTCACTACTTAGTGCTCCTGCGTAGTCGCGAGTCGTAGCACGCCGCATCCCGCAGAGGGGTGCGAAGGCCCCGATGATGAAGCATGACACCAAGGGGCCTGTTGGTGTGTGAGGGGCATTTAAACAACACTGTGTGTTCCCCATCACTTTAGGGATCACCACCACTCTGAGTGGATTCTACTTTGTTTATTCGCATGACCAGGGAGACTGAATCCACTGACTCTCTCTCTCCCCCTTCTGTTTGCAACTTTGTGAATTCAACATCACCACATTTCACATTTCTTTAACATAATTTTAGTGTGACAGTCAGTCACCCACTCTGCTCATATTTGTTTCCAAAAGCGTCTTTGTTGCATGTGTTGCTGTTGGTTGTCTACTTGGAAGCAGGGAATAGAGAATGTTATTTTATTAAGGTGTATTTGATATTACAATGCCATTCATTTGTGACCTCTGCATCATTTCTCCCCACTGGTTTGGTGGTTGGTGCACTCAGCATCATTACCAGGTTGCCAGCTATTAGGCCTCAGAATTGGTAGAGCCCCCTTCTATGGCATTCTTAGCCACTGGATCTAGGGCTGCGCACACAGGCCTTGAAGTTACACTGGAGCTGGAAATGGTCCAGGACAATGTCAGGGATGTTGTAGTGTACAGGACCCTCGCAGGCCTCTCTGGCGCTGACTAGCCTTGTAAATTGAATCATCACTTAATTTCAGTGCAGACAGCGTGACAAGAGCTACTGTCCCTTGTTTGATTAATTTGGTGGTATTCTTTATTTCTGGAGGCTTTTGATTGCATGGCCTACCTACCACTTGGGTCCCAAAAGAACTCAGAAAAATAAATCGAAGAACGTTTGTTTGCTTTGGATAGATATCTATAATCAAATATCCATGATATTGTAATCTTTACCCTTCCCAAGTTTTAATAATTCATATAAAGTTTTGAGACTTGTAAACTTCGTCTAACTATTATCTGTAAAAAGATATGCGCTCTAGCCTCAGGTTCCAGGATTCTGCTGACAGATACAGAGTCTGGTATACAAACAGAAGGAAACTGAGGTGGGTAGTTCAATAAGACACAAAGATGTTGGAGGGTGGGAAGGGGCAAGTAGGAAGACAAATGCAGTAATGTGTTGTATTGCAGCATTTCTCTTGCGCTTACTACCTTTGTGTGAAGCGCTGAAGCACTCGTCTACAGGGGTAGCACACTATACCCTGTAGGGTGTGTGGTTGGAGGGATGATGTCTTTGCTTTGTTCCTATGTGGGAAGTGTGCGTGATGACCACTTAGGTGCGGTTCTCATGTTATGGGACGCAGCCCGTAGTGTTGTGTTGGAGAATGAATTGTGAGAGACAGACGCACAGTTTGAGATTTTCACTACCTGCTAAGTTTGCACAGCAATGCAGGTCCCTTTATGATGTTCCTTATGATATAGACTGCTTAGCTGGTTGTTGCAATGGATGGTCCAATCTGAGATTTTGTGTTTACTTGTGGTCCTGAACTTGCATGGTTGGAGGGAGAGAGAATTATATCGATCTGTTAGAATGGGCATTTTTATTATCATCCCATATCCAAGTGTCTTTCTGAGATGTAAGGAAGAGGACACAATATATATAAATATCAAAAACTCCAAAAGGAAAATACCGGGCACTCTAGGGGCATGCACTGGATGCAAAATTCACTTTTTTATTCAATAGAAACGTTTCTGCAACATGCCTTTATCAGTGCTTTCAATAGGTGTTATGAACATGGTGATACAGCTGCTTTTAAAAGGTATCCAAAGGGGGCTCCCTTTAGCGGGTTACTTAAGGACATCAGGAGAGCACTACGCCATCCTACTGCCAAATACAATTGTTTTGGTCGCCATCTTACATGTAACATTGCGATGTGTATCAAACAGCAGTACTGGCATTTTTCATGATGATGGATTTTTATATACACCAATAAAAGTTCAGCCTTTAATAGGCATGTAACGAAAAAGGTCAGCGTGCATTATCAAAGTTTCACAAGTATTTGGCTCAAATACTCCAGTCTTCTCTAAAATAAATACGCTCTAAATGAGCTGTCCTTCATCCCTCTCAAGAACAGTCACTTGCTGTAAACAGGGCATCGCACTCTTTCCAGCTCACCCAGACCAACCACTTAACATGTCTCTTCACAGGTGATTAGTTATTTGGAAAGTGTGCCCCTCACCACAGCAGAAGATACAATTTCACAGACTTTTAATGACACATCTCCGTAAAAGTCAGTTCAATGACAGTACACCACTCTGATTCGATAATCTCCGACATTTAAGTTGACGGACAATGGTGCATTTTATCAAGTCTCGGCGATAAAATTATTGCCGCTTTATCGGCAGGAAACTGCCGATAAAGTGGCGATAATGGGCTTGATAATATGCTCTATGGAATTCCAATTGAAGCTCATGTTAAATGTCCTTCACATCTACCGTGATCAAAGCCTTGTCTGGCTGAAACGCGTTGGTGGGGTGAAACGGTGAATTAAAGGCTTCTAAAAGTATCCTGTTGTGCCGCCTCTTTTGTCTACAGATATATATAAATATATATATATATATATATATTTAACTTACAACAACAATACTTTGCTATACATAACATCATGTCTAAACATTGTTCACTCATTAGAAATGATCTTGTCTTAAACATGGCAAATTGTGTATCTCCAACCATCACATACGGAATAGCGACCTCTATGCATAACAGCCTTGTTAGCAGCAGCCCTGAAGTCTTGACTAACATGAATTGGCTTAGTTCACGCACAGGATTTTTTAGAGTTACATCGTGTAAGGCTTGTAAATATGGAACAAATACATCAACATACATTACACCTTTTAAAGACAAAGCCATTCCAATATCGAAATATTTAACTTGCAAAACAGAGTATGCCATATATGTGCTGGAGTGCCCTTGTGGACTGAGATATGTAGGGAGTGCAAATCTACAGGTCCACAAAAAGGTGCTCCAGCACATGAGAGCCATTACCAACTGCGACGAGGCATATCCAGTCGCCAGACACTTTAATGACTGTCATCAACGAGATCTTAAACATTTGAGGTTCTTTGTGATAGATGCAGTCATGCCTCTCCGAAGAGGAGGCAATAGAGAAGCTATTCTTCGCAAACTGGAAACCCAATATATTTTAGACCTTGACAGTAAATATGCAACAGGACTAAATTACAGTGAAGATTTCTTAACGTATCTATAAATATGTTTTACCCGTACTATTGCTGCTAAATGAATCCTGAGTCTAAGTGTCATTTACTTCCTTGGTACACTATATTATGATTAGCTGCTAAATTGTTATTTTAACAATTTTTCTCCATTTAAATATTGTCTGTATTTTATAGGCAATAATATGTATATTTTTTTGCACATAATTGTACATTTGCACAGTTCGTTAAGCACTGTAATTGTTTGCACTTTTTGCACTTTATAATGTCATCTATTCATTGCCCAGTTGCGCTTAATTGTCGGTAATTGTAGCGTATTTTTACATCTTTTACCTAAATTGACTAAATATTTTATTTATGTCTGGGTAATACTGAGCCAAATTCACAATCGATTGAATCATTACACATGAGATACAACAACATGATTACATCATGTGGATATAATAAATTATGTTCACTATACTATGTATGATGAGATTTCCCAGCCTTAGCAATTATGAAAGCAAGATAGGGATGAGATTGATAAATGGTTCTTCCTTTTAAACAAAATACAGTTTTTAAGAAAAATGATGTAATGCTATGTATACAAAATTTGCAGACTCTTTTATGTCTATGATGACGCACAAAACGTAACTTGCACAATTTAGCACTGTCACTTTGAATACTTTGTCAGCACTACATAGCGTGTCATGTGATCAAGGGCCGGGGAGGCCCGAAACGCGTCATGGCGGAGGTGCAGGGTCGAAAATAAACTTCAATGCACTTAAAATTGGGTCTGCTTTCGTCTTTTACAAGTTCTACAGCATTGGGAACGACAAGTCTGTTGCAGCCATATATATATATAGTGAGTGGAATGTCACCACCCTGAAATACAGAATATCAAGAAAAAAGTGCATGCTTCTATAAAAACGAGAGACAGTGCCGAAACCAGGAGATATTACAGGAGAAAGGGAGGCGGCGGCGAATGCCATGTTTATGTCAGTAACTGACAGACCGGCTAACACAATAGATACTACCCCACCGACGACAGCAACTAGTAATCTGAAAAGTCTGTTTCAGAAACTAGAAAAGCTACAAGAACGCGAGGTCAGAAAATGGTGGGAAGCCACCTCCCTAGAAAGATATATAGACTGCAATAGAATCCCCAGGGGTCTCCGCATATACACTATACCGTCCTACGAGAATCCCGACCCAGCCCTTTTAAAGGACTGGTCAGAATACACGGCAGAGTCAGCCAAGGGGATGGTCCGGATGCTCGTAAAATATGCATGTAGCGACAGAGAAAAATGTATTAAAGACATTGCGGACCTGGAGGAAATTATTGTGAAAGAGACAGACAAGAAAGCCAGCGATGAGTTAAGAACCACCATGGCAAAGAGATTAAAGGAATATGAAATGAGTATACGGAAGAGGAAACAAACGAAGTTTCAAAGGGATGAACAAGATTATCTATCTGGCTTGATTTTAACTTATGCACGGAAGTTCGATGCCACAAGAAAGAGACTTGCACAAGGCAATAGTGAAACGACTGCTGTGGAAACTGAGGAGTCGGAGGTGGAGACATCAGATGGGGAACAACCTGCGGTCTCCTCAATAAAAGGAAAAGATACAGCGAAACAACCTTTTTTCGACGAGTACCAGATAATGAAAGAAACCCACCAGCGACCACCACTAAGGAATCATCCCCCCCAACAAAATCAAAGAGGAGGACGAGGCGGGGGAAGAGGCACAAGGGGAGATTCTCAGGCAACAACTACGCCAATGGTAACACGGAGTGTCTTCAACCGAAAGAAAAGATAATCCCAATGGAAGATAATAATATCATCAATCTGTCAAAAAGAACTCTGACAAAGGATGAAGCCAAGGTACTGAAAAAAGGCTTAAGCTTTTGCCCTGCAAGCAAATTCAATCTTGTGGACACGAAAATAGACTTGTTTAGATACATAAGAAAATTTAAAAACAAAAAGATTTTCCTCCAACATCCAAAAAATGTGATAGTGGGAACACATGTGGATTCAACCACGGTGGAGTCTATGGATGCAATGACAGAGGACACTCTCCTGAATATACTGTTGACTCCTACTCAAGCACTTCAAGATCAGGAGCCGCATGTGGAGGATGACAATCACGTATCTACAACACAAGTGAGGGACCCGAGCAATTTGAAAAAGAAATCTAAAAAACTGCCAAATGCATCCCATGATGCTATTGATGTTTTCAATGAAGCAGTAATGACAGACCTGGAGAACATGGCAAGTAAAAAAATGGATATAAGAACTTCGAACATCACGAGGAGGGAATGGGAGGCAATTAAATCCCAGAAAAATGATAAAACAATTGAGATAAAGCCCTCGGACAAAGGTGGGAATATCGTTATTTTCAGTAAGGAGAATTATGAACAAGAATCACTAAGACAATTAAAAGACACTGAGTGCTATATCACTGTAAAGAGTGAACAATATGTAAAAAGTACCATAGAATATCAGACACTACTGAAAGGGTGGAAAGAAGATGGTATGCTAAGTACAGATGAATACACTTTTCTCCACTGTGAATTTCCGGTATTGCCCACCTTTTACCACTTGCCAAAAATCCATAAAAATGCCAAGAAACCACCAGGGCGGCCGATTGTCTTGGCAATCGGGAGTATGTTGGAGAACACCTCGCGCTTCAATTACTCTTACCTTGCGCCCATTGTGAAGGACTTACCCTCTTATGTGAGGGACACGCAAGATTTCCTTCGCATAATGGACAGTATCTCCTGGGAACCAAACATGCTACTAATAACATTAGATGTTGTCAATCTGTATACATGTATAGATCATGAAAATGGTCTGAGAGCGACAAAGTGGTTCCTAGATAGAAAACATGACAAATTCCAGGCGCATAGTGGCATGTTATGGGGCATGATTAGATTCTGTCTGTATAACAACTTTTTCCTTTTTTCGGGCCAACTGTACAGACAAACACGTGGCATGTCTATGGGCTCGTGCTTCTCCCCCAGCTACGCGAACTTGTTTGTGGGCTGGTGGGAGAGCCACGAGGCATGGGGGGGCACCAATGAAATGTGGAGTGAAAGTATTTTAATGTGGACAAGATATATAGACAATCTTTTTATTGTTTGGCGTGGCGATAGGACCTCGGCGGAGGAATACATCGCCTCACTGAACAATAATGATCTTAATCTGCGATTCACCAGTAATATCAGTGAAAAGAGTGTATGTTATCTTGACCTGGAGGTATTTGTGGAGAATGACAGTCTCCAGACCCGACTCTATAGGAAACCAACGGCGGGCAATGCCGTGTTACAAGCGGCAAGCCACCATCCTAGAAGTCTGATCAAGAACGTACCATATGGTGAATATTTGCGCCTCAAAAGAAACTGTACAGCTGAGAAAGATTTCCTAAATGCAAAGCAAGATGCGAGGAATAGGTTCCTAGCTAGGGGCTACTCGAAATGTATTTTGCAACAGGCAGATGTAAAAGCATCAGCAATTAATAGGAGGGATCTCCTAGTGGTGCGAGAGGCACAAACAGAAAATGATCAAGTGAGAATGATCACCACTTTTAATAATAAATCAGGTGATCTAGTCCACACCTTCAAGAAAAACTGGCACATTTTACACACAGACAACATCTTAAAGAAACACCTGTCAGATAGGCCAATGATAACGTACCGTCGATGCCAGTCCCTATCTGACCACTTAATCCACAGCCACTTCTCCTCTCAAACAGAGTCCCCGGCCACGAGCAGTATAAAGGGGTTCTTTCCGTGCTTGCACTGCAAAGCCTGCAGGTACAGCAAGAAAGTCAAAGAATATCCAGGAAGAACAGGAGATGAGAAACAGAATAGAAGGATCACCAAACATCTCAATTGCAACTCTGATTATACAATCTATTGTCTAGAATGCCCTTGTAAGAAACGCTACATAGGTAGCACCATCAACCCCACAAAACTGAGGATCCTAGAACATATGAGAGCTATCGCGAATAAGGATAAATCCTATCCGGTAGCTCGTCATTTTGCTGAATTTCATGGAAGCGATAGGAATCTTCTCAGTTTCTATTGTATAGACCAAATCAGGCGCTTTGAGCGCGGTGGGGATAGGGAAAAGACACTACGCATCGCAGAATCTCGATACATCATTGACCTCAAAACAATGACACCGTGGGTCTTAACAATGATGAGGAGATGTGGGTACACCTGTAGACACAGCAGAGTTGCTCTCCCTCTGTTCCTAACTGTAAAACAGTAACAGAAAACTTCTAGACTGTACTTTTTAAAAAAAACAAAAAAAAACTCCTGAGTATTTAGCATTTTATAGATTTAGACATGTATCTTTCTCAAGTTGAATCAGAAAAAAAAGCCCATACAGGGCGAGACAACTAGTCCCAGAATAACATCATGTTGACATTGTGGTTTGAAAAGGACAATTAAGGGGATACACCCCATGATAGTATGAACAGTGATTTAAAAAACATAAAAGTTGAATGCAATGATGGGACCATCTGAAGACTTGATGAATTTAATCCAATGAAGTATGCACATTAATAATGATATGTTTGTTGCTGTCATTGTTTTTAAATTTGCACTAGAGCACTTTATATTCGCCATTATAACCATTGAAATATATGTGTAAAACTACATTCTAAAATGGCCACCACGTTTACCAAGTCTACCATCATCTATGTTGTTGAAAAAATGCAATGCTAGGTGGGGGTTAAAAATGGCGATCATTGTGATGCACAAACTGACACTGACGAAGCTTATAGCGAAACGCGTCTGTCAAGGGTGAGGGGGGTTTGAAATAAATATTTTGCAACTGGATAACCGTGTGCTTGCCGTTTATCGACCAAGATTGGCTGATTGTGCTACTATATACATATATTTATATATATAGATTATATTCACTGAAAAAAACACAGGTGTTAGGGAAAGTTATAGTTAGTTGGACATTTCACTCATACAAAACCAGAGAAAATCCCCCGTTATAGTTAGTTCAGCTAACTATAACTCGCGCCCCGGCAATGCACTGCTGATGACGTCACATATTACATCACTCATGACATGGTCAGTGACATCACTCATGACATCGCTGATGCCATCATCCAGTGACTGTGTTTCTGTAAAGTTTAAATATGTTTAATATATATAGGGAAAGGCGTATTGAAGAATGAGCGGGTGTGTAAGTGCCTGAATGGATGATTTAGTAGGTGCGTGACCGACTCTATAAGGGAGTGATTAAACGTATCTTATTGAATGCATGGGTAAGTGACTAAACTGTGTGAATGTCAGTAACCATCTGTCTGTTGGTGTGTAAGCGGCTGCATGGATTTGTGAATAGCTACATGAGTGTCTATATGAGTTATTGATTGGTTGTCTGAGTATCTGTATGGGTGCCTGAGTGTTTGTATGGGTGGGGTGTGTGTGACTCAGTGTATAGATGTGTGAGTGGGTGATTCACTGGGTGTATGGGTTCAAGAGTGCATCAGTGATGGACTGTATGGGTGGGTGACTGTGTGTATCTGAGTGTTAGTGAGTGAATGTATATCTCAGTGAGACATGTGTGAGTAACTACATATGTGAAAGGCAGTATATATGTGTGATAGAATATGTAAATTGCAGTTTGCACACCCCGTACGGGTATGTGCAGAAAGTCTGGATCACATTATAAACTATGCAGCTATTACTCCGTTAGTGTTTAGCCGGAGAGACATCGAACATGCTTTAAATACAATTCCCAGAGGAAGAGCCCCGGGTCCAGACATGATTCCAGCAGATCTTTTTCTTCATAGCAAAGAGGTATGGGTGCCGTATTTAGAGCTGTTGGCTAATTCCATTTCCAGGGGCTCCCCAATACCAGAGGTCTGGAGGGGAGCGCAAATAATTCCTATTTTTAAAAAAGGGGACCGTGCCGATCCTGCAAATTATAGGCCAATCAGCCTAATTGCATGTATCCAGGCTCGTGCTCCTTAGGATTCAGCAATGGATAGACGACTCCGGGGTCATGTCCATGCTACAAGCAGGCTTTCGTCCGTTTACGAGTACTGTGGATCAAGTTTTTAGATTCTCTACCATATATCGGAAATGGTTAATCCTTGGAGGGGGCACTCTCTATGCTGCCTTTGTCGATTTGAAATCGGCTTTTGATCTCGTGCCGCGCACTAGGCTGTGGCGAGTGCTTCACGAGCAAGGTATGCCACATGAAATCCTTGCCTTCCTGATCAAATTTCATGAAAATAATTATGCTCAGGTTAGGTGGGGAGACCAGGGCCAGGTTACCGACAAGTTTGTAACGGAAAGAGGAGTCAGACAAGGTGCGTTTTGGCACCAACATTGTTTACGCTATACATAAATAGGGTTACCGAATATTACAGGGAGGTACATACAGATGCACCTAAACAAAATGGCATCCCAATACCCCTGCTAATGTTTGCGGACGACACCCTTCTAATCTCCAAAACGCAAGAAGGGCTTCAAAAAGCAATTGGTTGTTTTGAGGCTTTTTGCAATGACCATGGATTAATTATCAATGTGTCTAAAACTAAATTTATGGCAATGCATAGACACAAGAAGGTGAGGGGCACAGTCTTTATGAACGGAGAGCTCTTAGAACAGACCGATTGCTTCAGCTATTTCGGTATTACATTGGGATCTCGGCTGGAGTAGAAGCACACATGACTTATCTAACCACAAAACATTCACAGCTGGCAGGCGTCCTTTTGAGAGAAGTAAGATCCTCAGTTACACAACCAATAGCCCCAGCCCTAAAAATATATGAGACGAAAGTTAGGGCATCAATGTTATATGGGGCTGAATTGTGGGGGACTTCTGATGTTTCAGCGCTGACACACGCACAAAATAAATTTTTGCGGTGCCTAACAAGGCTTCCACCATCAACACCACTGATACCTTTGTATATGGATCTGGGATGTCAGAAAATTCAGGACATAGCTAGCTTTAGATCAGTTGCATACCGGAGGAGGCTATGGGTTGTGCCTGAACTTTTTCACTATGCTCTAGCGATACTGGAAACCAGAAATATGGATACTGGGGTAAAATACCATGGTTTAGACAGGTCAAGTTGCTATATAAAGCCTTAGGAATGTTGGAATTATGGTAAAATCCATCTGAAAACATCTTTCCCTCATGAAAGACCCTAAAAGAGATGTACTAGGCAATGATAGCTCAAAGGGAGTTTCAGAAACACACTGATCCATCATTAACTAGGACTTTTTTGGAACAAAAACATACTCCTGCCTACGAACGTTACTGGGACCTCATTACTATCCCTGCCGATAGGAAACTTTTCCATTAATACAGGGTGGGAACTCTTCCTATCAATACATTTACAAGCAAATGGTCAACTAACAAAGATCAGTATTTGTGTTCTTTTAGTGTTGCCCAATCTGAAAGTTTAGCCCATGTTCTGTTTATATGCCCAGCATATAAAGCCCCCCGCCTTAAATGGATTACACCAATTTGCATACAGAAAGGCATCCAAAGCGGCACTAAAGCACTAAGGATTGTAAAAACAGACTGTACGGATAGCATGGTAATTGCACTTGCAAAATTTTTAAAATGAATGTGGTCAATACGCAGGGATAAACTGAAATTATTGTAGACTGCATTGTTTTAATCTGGCCCTAAAAACTAAAATGTCTGAATTATAAAACTGGTAATACATTTTTTAAATTTTTATATTCATAAATATTTATTATTTTAAATTGTTATGTTTGGGACACCCTGTACATGGTATCAATTGGATGGACTAACTAATGAATCTTCTTAGCTCAATATGAATAATGGATGTAATAAGTATGAAATGTCTAGCTTCTTTTATTGCTTTTACTGTGTTGTCTTTTATGACTTGTAGTCGAAATAAAGACTTATTTGACTTGATTTGACTTGAATATTTAAATGGCTATAAGTGAGAGTGTTTATATTGTGGGAGTGGCTGTATGGATGAGTGTGTGCTTGTATCAGTGATTGTATAAGAGCGTAAGATTGAGCTAGTATTTGTATGAGTAAGTGAGATGGTGTGTGAATAACTGTATAGGTGAGTAAATGGGAGTGTGATTAATTATTTACATGACTGACTAGGTGTGTGAGTACCTCTGTGGATGAATGGCGGTGTGTGAGTGACGTGTCTATATAGGTGTGTGAGTGCATATGATAGTCCTGTACTGAGTGACCGTAAGTATGAGTTACTGTACGGATGAGTGAGTGGATGTGTGTGTAAACCTAAGAATCAGTGAGTGGGTATGTCGTTATTGGTTTTCGAGTGTCGATGGTTTTGAGAATGGCAGTCTGTAATTTAGAGTGGGTGTATCAAAGGTTATATTAGGGTGTGAGAAGATGCATCAAATTATCACATGGATGATGTCATCAGTGATGTCATGAGTGATGTCATTTGAGATGTCATCAGTGATGTCACTGACCATGTCATGAGTGATGTAATATGTGACGTCATCAGCAGTGCATTGCGGGGGCGCGAGTTATAGTTAGCTGAACTAACTATTACGGGGGAATTTCTCTGGTTTTGTACGAGTGAAATGTCCAACTAACTATAACTTTCCCTAAAACCTATGGTTTTTTCAGTGAATTTCTAAGGTTTTTTAAATGCTAATTTCTAACTATAACGTGCCTGAACCCTATGGTTGTTTCAGTGAATTTCAAAGTTTTTTTAAATGCTAATTTCTAACTAAAACGTGCCTGAAACCTATGTTTTTTTAAGTGAATTTCAAATGTTTTTTAAATGCTAGTTTCAGAGTTCGTGCCAAAACAGGTACGGAACGGCCCCCCCGGGTACGGTGCCTTCCCCCCATGATCACAGGGGTACGGTGCGTACCCCTGCGATCATGGGGTGTACGCACCGTACCCCATGTACGATGGGTATATCCACCGTACCCCATGTACGCTGGGTGTACGCATCGTACATGGGGTACGGTGTGTACACCCATCGTACATGGTGTACGGTGCGTTCACCCCATGATCATAGGGGTACGCACCGTACCCCTGCGATCATGGGGTGTACGGACCGTACGGTATGTATGTGTTTGTGTGCTTTTCCGTACGACTCGCCCTTACCTGACGTGGAACGTACGAATCGTGTCCTCATACCCCGGTCCGAATCGTACTCGTCAGGTCGTACGGCATGTGTACGAGTCGTACGGCATGTGTACGAGTCATACGGTTCACGGTTTCAGCCTTGCAATACGTACGGATCGCGACGATTCGGACGGATTCACAAAATACGGATCGTACTACGTGACTCTGACGGACGGGTACGATTCGTACGGAGAGGGCTCCGGATACAAATCGTACGGACGTTTTTTTTCCTGAATCGGAATCGACCCCTATGCGTTGGAGTACCCCTGTGATTAGCATGACCTCCTCTGTAAGGCCCTAGTACATAATAGGGCAGGGGGATTAAAACTAGCTCTAAGTCAGAGGTGCAGAAATATGCTACTTTAACTAGTAGTCACATTTGCAGAGTGGTGGAGAAATGGTGCTGGGCGTCGTACCAGCGCTCAGGAAATCTGCTGCGTAGGACGTACAGGAGGGATTCTTGGCCCCCAAACTCCCTCAGGACTAAATTGGACTTCATCCGCCTTCCCGTAGTCTGCCACGAGGCACATTTGCAGAGGGGTAGAGAAAGGGGGCCATGGCCTCCGAAGATGTCTTAGCAATCCCACTGTGTGGGACTTACTGGAGGTAACAAGAGGGGGAGTTGGCCCCCAAGGACATACTTGGGGGCCAACTTCCCAAACTATTACCTCCAGTCAGTTCCACACAGCAGCACTCATAAGTACTCGTACTAGGCCACGACCACTTTGCCCACCACTCTACACACCCGCTCTGGCGCGCTCTTCGATCCAGTGCTCCAGTAAGCCCCACGCAGGTGAGCAGTCTAAATATAGAGAATTTTTTTTTCGACCTACACTAATATCGATGACACAATATCGAAGGGACAGAATATCGATGGACAGAATATCGACCCTAAGGTAAGTAATATCAATGTTTTTTTATATCGATGTAAGTAATATCAAAGTTAGTAATATCGATATCAAATATATCAATGTTACTAACATCGATATTTACATTATTGTTATGTATTTTATTATGTATTTAATATGTATGTGTCATATGTGTGCTGTTAAGTTTTCTACTTGTTTTAAAATATATGTATACAATTTATATATGTTAATAATGTTTTTTTAAGTTCTTTTTGTTTTTTAGTACCGTAGCCGGTTGTGGGTTTATAGGGAATAGGGTGGGAAGTGATTTAATTATACTAAATTAATTATTAATTTTTAGGAATTATAAACTCATTTTAATTAATTTTTGCGTTTAAGTTCTGTAGTGGGTTGTGGGTTTATATGGGAATAGGATGGGAAGTAATTTTATTAATTGGTATTGATAATTATATCATTGCTAATTAATTAATAATTGGTAATTAATTTTTATTAATTGGTAATTATTTTTATTAATTGATTAATTGATAATTATGTTGGGTGTAATATTTTATTATTGAAGTCTGGTATGTGTTTATAGGGGAATAGTTTTTGAAGTAATTGAAGTGTAATTAAATAATTATACATTTTATTTTGGGTATTGATAATTAATTTATTGGACATTATTTATTAATTGGTAATTATTATAATTTATAATTTGTTGGTTATGAAAAGTAATTTATTGTTGTGTTATCGTTAATTGGTAATTAAATATTATTAAATATTATTTATTGATAACGTTAATTCATATATTCATAAGTAATAAATTGATGATTAATGTTCAATAATTATTATTTTTTTTGTCATTATAAATATTTTATTTATCAATATTTATTATTTGGTAATTAATATTTATTCATTATTCTTTATTGGTATTTATTATTATTGTATTGTTAATTAATTATTCATTGGTAATTATGTTTTTATTAATTATTTATTGGTTTGTAAATAGTTTAGAGTTTTTTTCCCTCTGGTATATAATATTTTTTGTAATATTTAAGTTAATGTAGTATATAAATATTTTAAAATTATTGAAAAGTAAATTAATTGTTTTAAATGTGTTGTACATAATTATTTAATTTGTATTTATGTTATTGTTTTATGTGTATAATTGTATTTGTAATTTATAATATTTTAGAATATTTTATAAGGTATTAAAATAATTATTAAAACTGATTATTAAGTAAGTTTATATAATATTTATTATATGTATATGTTTAATTAATGTTTCATAAAATGTGATATATTACGTATTAATTTTAAACATGAAATATTTGTAATTTTTTATTTTATTTATAAGTATTATTTAGTTTATTTTACATATTTTCTTTAACTAAAAAAAACAATATTTTTAATAACTATATTTTTGACATCGATATTTCTTTTCCCTATATTTTTGTACTTACCATGTTGTAGATATGATGTCGATATTCTTGATATCGATATTTTTGCTTCGATTTTTTTGTAGGTCGATTTTTTGTCCTTCCATACTTTGTCAGTGATCCCCCCACACAGTAGGATTGGTGAGAGGTAGACAAAGTCCATGCCCCCTTTCTCCACCACTCTTAAGTTGGGGAATTAAGTCCCCTTAAATCCTGAGGGTCCCTGCTATCCAACTAGCCCTCCAGGTAACTCCAGTAAGTGCCGCAAAGCTGCATTGTAGAGAGGTGTAAAAAGGGACATGGCCAGGACCACCTCTCTGCAACGCAGTGCAGTGGCGCTTACTGGAAGCACCTGGTGGGCTAGTTGGCCCCCAGGGGCCCTGAGGATTGAAAGGGAATTAATTCCCCAACTTTAAACATGCCACGAGGCATGTGTGCACAGATGTCACCTCAGGCCCCACCCCCTCCCTTCACCACTGTGCAAATGCGCCCGTAGGATGTTTTAAGTTGGGGGATTAAGTCCCCTTGAATCCTGAGGGTCCCTGGGGTCCAACTAGCCAACTAGGTACCTCCAGTAAGCACCAAAGAGCTGCGTTGCAGAGAAGTGTAAAAAGGGGCATGGCCTGGACCACCTCTCTGCAACGCAGGCCTGTGGCACTTACTGGAGGTACCTGGTGGGCTTGTGGCCCCCAGAGGCCCTCAGGATTGAAGGGGAATACATTCCCCAACTTAAAACGTGCCACAGGGTGTGTTTGCACACATATCACCTCCGGCCCGCCCCCTCCCTTCACCACTGCGCAAACTCGCCCGTGGCGCGTTTTAACTTGGGGGTTAAAGTCCCCTTGAATCCTGAGGGTCCCTGGGTACCAACTAGCCCACGAGGTACCTCCAGTAAGCACCACAGAGCTGCGTTGCAGAGAGGTGTAAAAAGGGGCATGGTCCCCCTTCTTTTTAATTTTTTTGGGCGCTGGGGACCCCATACCCCAGGGCCTGAACCCCATGGCCAAATTCAACCCCAGGGACCCCATCCCCCGGGGCATGGCCACATATTAATTTTGTTTTATGGAGAGGGGCTGTGTGGCCCCCCTCCTGTGGCCTGTATTGGCCCCGGGGACCCCATCTCCCTGGAGCCGGCCTTTATTTATTTTTATTTTTTTTGGGGGGGGGAGAGGCCGCGTGGCCCCTCTCCCGGGCTACTTCTAGGCCTGGGGATCCCATACCCTGTGGCAGGCACTCTGCTGGGAGCCGTTGGGGGAGCCCCAATGCCCCCACCGTCCCGCCGGCTCCCCGCGTCCTGCAGGAGCCGACATTGCTTTTCCACATGAGGAGCTGCTGACATGCAGCTCCACATGTGGAAAAGCAATTCTGCTTTGCGTCATTGAAGCAAAAGCAGGTTTCCTGCTCTCGCTTCAATGAAGCAAAGCAGTTTGCAATGACATGGCGGGAGCCGCGCTGCTCCTGCCCTGTCATGGCAAACAGCAGTGTCCCGGGGATGGAACCCCGGGACACTGTGGGAGCCAGCTCTGGGGGTGGCGGTCCCCAGGGCCATCAAGGGCTCCAGGAGGGGGGCCGCGCTGCCACCCTCCCACATAATGCACAGCCGGGGAGGTGGCGGTTCCTGGGACTCAGGGTTCGGTTACGGACCCCCGCATTTGAATATTAGTGCCCTGGGGAGGTGGCGGTCCCCGGGGCATGTGGGGGGAGGCGAGCACCCCAGACAGGTGTATTATTATTTTTAAAAAGCCTCAGGGGTGGCGGTCCTTGAGGCAGCAGTGGGTCAGGTGTCCCGCAAAGAAATTTATAAAAGCCCCGGAGGTGGCTGTCCCTGGGGATTGGGGGGCTTGGAGGCCCCCCACACACATTAAAAAAGAAGCCCCAGGGGTGGCGGTCCCCAGGGCTGTGGGGAAGCTGCATGCCCGCCGCAACTCATTAATCTTGCGCCGGGGAGGTGGCAATCCCTGGGTTAGCGTGGGGGGATTGGGGACCCCACACTTTTTTTCACTGCCCCGGGGACTGGGCCCACCCGGGGGCTTCAATACAATGAAGCGTGGGAGCCTGTGCTTCATTTTTTTTTTTTTCTTGTCGCGCACCATTAGCAAATTCAGCCATTTTTTTAAATGCTTTTTTGGACCCTGGGGATCCTTGTAGACCCCCTGGGAAGGCCTCTGGGGTCAGGGTGTTTCTACCCTACCCCCTTTTCTTGTTTTTGTTTTTGTTTTCTTTTTTCCTGTGACTCGGCTCTACTGAGTCACAAAGTGTCTGCCAACACTTCCTGGTTTGGAGTGCTGACAGCCAATTAGAATAAAGCTCGTGGTCAGGAGGGTCCGTGTATCCACAGCGCCTCTATATATCAAAACTTTTATTTTTTTATTTTCTCAGCAACTACTGAACGGATTTACAGCATTTTTAAAAAAGGGCGCTTTGTAAACCAAGGACTACCTTTCTGCCAAATTTGGTGTAATTCCGTTCAGCAGTAGCCGTGTCTAAAGTTTCCTATCGGAAATTCATTTTTCGACTTCTTGTTTTTTAATTTCTCAGGAACTACTGAAAAGATTTACACCATTTAACAAGAAGAGTTCTTTCTGAAATGAGGGCTACCTTTTTGACAAATTTGGTGTAATTCCATTCAGTAGTTCGGGCTGTAGCCGTGTGTCTAAAGTTTCCTATGGAAAATATGATGGAAAAACACGTTTTAGGTTCCCCCTTTTTTCTCAGCCCCCGCTTGGGCTTGCTGAATCACCCTGAAACTTTCGGGGTAGGAGCTGACCAGAACGCCCCACAAGTTTTGAAAATTTCACCAAGATTTGTCAACCGGCGCCAAAGTTATTGGGAAAACAAAAAACACTTTTCCTATGGAAACTAGGTCCTAACTATATATAAATATATATGTTGCTAATGCACATGGTGTTTGTGGAAAAATAAAAGAAACTTGAACTTATCTGCTGCTGTGGTGCAGTGACTTCTGTGGAAACTACGTGAACCCAGGGGATTCGAAGTGATATATATATTCTCCGTCGTGGTGCTGTGCATTGTTTGGCTACCCCCGCATTATTTGTCTCTCAAGCCACGCGGCTGTCACAGTCTGAGGGGACTCGAGGAGGCGCTTTGGACCAGGGCAGCGAGGGAAGGAGTCGAGTCATCTATGCCTGGTAAAATCGCTGGAGCCGGTAACATCTTGCTTTGCCCCCCATACCACCGACCCAGATGTATGAACATGATGCACTCTGGGGGTTGGAGTTTGTTCAATGATTCACGAGCACCAACAGGTGAGCCGATGTCTTTAGGGGAGGAGCCCAGTGATGTCAGTATAACTTTCGGCGGAACAGAACTAATTGACTATCATTAAGATTCTGGTAGGTGCAGGGCACTGAGGAAGGCAATTGGAGCCGAAATGCATTCGCCGCCACCTACCTGCGCAACCTTTGAATAAAGTGCCTCCAAAGATTCCCCCTCTGGCCTCCGCGCTTTTCTTTCAAGGGAAGTGGTCGTGGAATACTTTTTGCGTGATACCAGGAACGCAATACGGATGGCCCTGTGACACAAGCAGGCCCGGACTGAACCGTTAATACATTGCTCTGCATTGTTTCACTTACTTGAGGAATCAAAAGTTCTGGAGCCCGCCGCTAGGATTGTGGGATATATGCGGTATGAGGTATTTTACCTCCGTCGTGGTGCTGTGCATTGAATGGCTACCCCCGCATTATTTGTCTCTCAAGCCACGCGGCTGTCACAGTCTGAGGGGACTCGAGGAGGCGCTTTGGACCAGGGCGGCATGGGAAGGAGTCGAGTCATCTATGCCTGGTAAAATCGCTGGAGCCGGTAACATCTTGGTTTGCCCCCCATACCACTGACCCAGATATATGAACATGATGCACTCTGGGAGTTGGGGTTTGTTCAATGATTCACGAGCACCAACAAGTGAGCCGATGTCTTTAGGGGAGGAGCCCAGTGATGTCAGTATAACTTTAGGCGGAGCAGAACTAATTGACTATCATTAAGACTCTAGTGGGTGCAGGGCGCTGAGGAAGGCAATTGGAGCCGAAATGCATTCGCCGCCACCTACCTACGCAACCTTTGAATAAAGTGCCTCCAAAGATTCCCCCTCTGGCCTCCGTGCTTTTATTTCAAGGGAAGTGGTCGTGGAATATATATATATATATATATATATATATATATATATATATATATATATATATATATATATATATATATATATATATATATATAAACAGCACACCCCTCCGATAGGAAAAGGAAAGAGGCCACACAGGGAAACCTTCGGGAGCCGTTTAATGAAGACAGCAAAGCATAATGCATTTCGGTACTAATAACCTTCCTCAGATGCTGCTGTTACCGTGATAAAATTCCACCCACGCCTTATGAGTGTCCTGCATTGCCCTCCTTGGAAGGTAAGTTCCGACCCCTAATCACCAGAGATATAGCCATAGTGGCACTTCATGTCCCAGCAAGCATTGCGCCCAAGTGGATGCTGCGTGGAAAAGGGGTCACTGTTCAGGGACATGGCGCGGCAAATTCAAATGGAGTGTCCCGGTAAAAATGAAAGTCTCAGGCTCCCTTGGGTTCCCTTATTATTCCAACCTCCTGTAATGGCGTCCGCTCGGCCTTGAGTCAACAATGCAGTGAGTGTAGCTCCTCGTGCAGTCACGAGCTGCACCTGGCAGTGGTCCATAGCTTCTTCCACACTTGAGGTGGGCAGGAGTAAATCGATACCTCGAAAAAAAATAATATATATATATATATATATTCACTGAAAAAAACACAGTTTCATGGACATTATAGTTAGAAATTAGCATTTAAAAAACCTTTGAAACTCACTGAAAAAACCATAGGTTTTGGGGAATTTCTAGTCCGGGGCATTGTGAAATTTGATTGCAGGGGCTCAAGGGGACCCCCGCAGCCCCGGGGACCACCACCCCCGGGGCTTTGCTGAAATATTTGTCGGGGCCACGCGGCCCAACGCAGCCCCCCAGAGCATCTTTTATTAATGTTTCATTTTAAAACCTGTGTGGGGGGGACTTGAGCCCCCACACACCCTGGTGACCACTACCTTCCCCGGGGACCGAGCACCACCCCAGCTGATGGTGACGATGGTTGCTGGGCCGGGGTGCCGATTAATCCCCAATTTATGCTGGGTAAAGGCCGAGCAGAAGGCCAGGACATCAGGAATTCTAACTGCTTCTCCGCCAGGCCATCGGATCATCATCAGGACATTCCAATGAGAGGAAAACAGCTGTGCTTCCACTTTGAAACGTAGCAAGTAACAAGATTTTCCCCAATGAAAAAAGAACCATCTTTGTTGGTTTTGGACGACTGAGGGACATAGGAGCTACAGACCCCACTCAGAGGGCCACCAGGCTGGGCGGAGAGACAGAGAGGTGTAGGAGAGGAGCAGAGTGGCGTGGAGTGGTGCGAGGCTGCTGCGAGGTTGCAGCTGAGCTGACGCGGAGGCCGCAAGTGCCTGCATGTGACCATGAGAAACCTGCGGAGGCAAAGGCAAAAGTCGTCCGCCCCCGTGCTCAGCTAATAGCCCCAGCAAGCCCCCCCCCTTCTGACTTCTGACTTTTGGTCCTGACTCTTGGTTCCAGTCTCTCCAGTTCCTGGTCTGCCCTAGTCCCAGCCTACCCCCACGGCAAGCCCCACAAGGACCTGCGCTTGATTCCGAGGGTGCATGCTACTTTCTTCACACAGCCAGCATCCTTCCAGTGTCTCTCCAGCACGGCAGGAGCCACTTCTTAGAGCATTCTCCCCACGAGCCTACCACTATTTGCCTCCATTGCCTCCATTGCTTTTACTGCCTCTATTGCAAGGAGCCGAGAGCTATCCCAGCGCAGCTGAGTGTCAGGAGCAATTCCCACCACAGCCAGGGGCCATGTGAAGCCTTGGGGGGGGGCAGGAGTGGAATACAATTTTTGGGGAGGCAAAGCCACAATAAAACATCTCAAGTGGCCAGAACCACTTTTATACTTGCCTGTGAGCCACAACGTAAGGACAGGAATCATTCCCTAACACAGGCAGAGTTACTTCCACTGCAGCGGGTGTCGGAATCAGCTAAAATACATCTTATTCAACACAGCAGGTGAGACAAGTGTTTTCTTACCTCTGACAGTGGAAAAGTGAAACAGTGAAACTTGACACTTAAAGCTGCCTATGGACTCTGAATACTTTAAATACACTCTAAATATAAGGTCAGGCAGAAAAAGGGGGCAGCCAGAGGCTGTCGTCTGTAAGGCTAAGCAAAAGGAAAAAGCAAAACCAATCCTGATAACAGCTGAGGAGGAGGGCCACGAAGCAGGGGCCACCAACAATTCAGCACTAAACCTAGGAAGCGGCCGCCCCCACCTATACCAACCAAAAAAACGTTCAAAATTCTAATTTTTAAAAGATCCAGCTTCATCCATATTTTCCACAAGTAGCAAAATCCAGGGCCTTCAATAACCACTCCTTCCCCTTTTCCCACAACAAACACCGACTATACCAGTCATAGAACAAGTCACAGTGGAAACTTTAGCAGCTCAACCTGTGGATATCACGCCATCTCCAGAAAACACTTGCAAACATAAAACAAAAGAAACCGATATCCCACTGCCCTCCAAGAAGGGGAGGTGGAATGGCGAGCCAAGGACCACACTACTTGGCGACTTCAGTCCACTCCCTCCCCAACGAGCAATGCCATAACTGATTTAATCAATCCTAAAACATGGAAAAAAGCACAAAACGCACAAGAGTCTACAACCAAGACTGGCAAAGTCATAAACCCAGAGCAGGAGGTCTCAAGCGGACACAAACCAAACATATCACCAGAATTTGATCACCACTCGAAAGACCCCCACAAATCCCCCTATAATCCTTTATTACAACAGGAGGCCACAAAAACGGCCAGACGGCCATCTGGCATTGAAACAGGGAGCGCCCAGGGCATTCTCAAAGAGTCCTCTGCAACCACATTGGATTCCCCGTATTCTTGGGGAGGTGGGCTGGACCCTCTCTCCTATCTGGGATTACAGGAGTGGGCGAACCTATTAGAATCCTATGCACAGGAAACTCCCAAAAAACAGCCACCACCCTCAGCCAGTATCAGTACAAATCATGATATGAATCAATGAAACGTCAAAGAAACCGTGTCCAGCATCTCTACTCCAAGCAAAAACTCTCCAATATCCTCTCTTACCACATCTTCTTCAAATCAACGAGGGAAAAAGGTATCGAACACGTGGGACATTCTATTAAATACAATGCAACGGACTGTCGACGTGCTACACTACCAGTCAGGCAAAATGGACCTGCAGTTGTCACTACTAGACACTTTGGCCCTTTTTGTGGGGGGAATAGATGAAAAACTAGGCCAACTAAACCTCCTAATTAGCAGAGCCCAGCAGGAAGCTAAACTAATCGGCAGCTGCGGACCCATTATTGACAAACTATCAACACTTCCCTCAAACTTCTCTACTCTCATAGATGGCCTGCCAAATGGCCCAATGACAGTGAAACCAAAGGCAATTTAAAAAGAAGCAGCATCCAATGAACCATTGAAAAGGGATTCCATCGTTGAAAACAAAACTGACTCCTACCTCTTGACTTGTCAGGAAGGCAGTCAGCATCCTAGGACCAATCCGCTACCTAAAGTGCAAATACCAAAGCAGAACGCCAAGCATCACTGTCAACGCAGGAGAAGAGGTCGGAACAAAATACCTTCGCCCAGCCTTACGAAAGTGCACCCGCTTTTCACAGCAAAATGACCACTGCAGCAAATGCAAGAACAAACAACAACAATAGTTCAAGCCCCCGAAGCTGAGGGAATGTCAAACCGGCATTGGGAATTCCACCCGACGGGGAACAACGAAAATGCGTATAGGGCCAAAGTGGAAACACCGCTGTTGGGGGCTGCATGGTCTTCAATCAGCAGTCAAACTGTCTCCAAAGGGAACAGCTCAACTAAAGCCAAATTGGAAAAGGACGACAGCATCGATAGCAGAACACCACAACCAATCGGGGCACGGGAGACTACTCCGTACCATTGTTCAACCCAGGAGTCAAATTCAACTGCTACACTGCACTTACCATTCAAATTGGGGAGCGATCCTAGTAACCCTACCATGCAAATTGAAGAGTCAGTTCATACGCATAATCACAGTCAAGTTAAGGCACCAGGAGAGGTAAACCAACCAAACGAAAACATATTCAGATTGCGCAACAAAACACAGAGAGCCCCCAACGTGTTGAGGTCTGTTTCAACTGGGCACCTGGGTCTCTCGTTAAACTCATATCAAGGCCCAGGAGGCTCTACATGCCCTAGGCATCAAGTGCCATTAATTCCCGATATCCCCATGGTATCATCTCAGCACTTCACAAGCAGCTATATAGAAAAACATTTGGGGCAGAAGTCAGCAAACAAAGCAGGGAACTCTTCCATAATTATCCTCTCCCCAGAATACGAATCAAAAGCATCATTCGATATCCTAAACAGAGGGAATATTCTCCAACTTCTAATCTCAATACCAGCACTGAAACGCTTATGGTCTGCGGATCTGCTTTCAATAGAATTTACAAGGTTGGATAAAACACAAAGAACAGAATCCACCAAAGCTCCCTGGAGGACCACCCAAATAGCAAACTAAATTTTGGAAGAACAGGAAATCTTTAAAACCTAGGGGATTCAAGTCACAATGTTCCATAAGCCTGGATACCCATTCCCTTTACTCAACATAGCAAGAGAAGGAACAACCCATAAAAACCATAAAACTTTGTCCATACTTAGGGGAGCCCGAGGAAGGTCACCACAAAATGAACATGCATTGAACACACAAATGAGCATAGTGTCGTAAATTGGCAGCAATGGGTTAGCATTAGCAGAAGCCATCTTGTATTTAGAAGTTATCTTATCTGCTTTGTGAAAGCCATTTTGTTTTTCTGGCAGCCATCTTGTCTGCCATGTGCTGCCATGTGCTCACCATGTGCTTTGTCCTACCTTCTTGTTAACTGCGCCTGAAATCTGCCTAGCACCAGGCTATATTTAGTATCCTCCACTTTGACGCATGCCCAGATATGCTCAGTGGCGTCTGCAGCTGTTACTGATTAGTTTCAGATAGGAATGTGTTTACTACTTTCTGAAAACTGTTAGCTCCTCCCACTTGGCTGAGCAAGCTGATCTTGCATGTCCATATTAGGTATTTTTGTATGCTCAAATGAGCCAGGACTGCCCCTTATATTTATGTTTTCTATGTAACTCTAAAACATATATAAAGCCCCAGCTTTCTGAATTCCTCAGACTGCCTCATTCAGTTGCTACGGCTTCTGTGTGACGTAGCCTCAACTCATTTGAGTTACATAAAGATGTTTTTGATCTTCCAGATTTCTGTGCCAACCTCTTTGCTGCTTTTAAAGGACAAAGTATTAATGAGACCCCTGAGAGGAGTTTTTGATTTCTAAAAATGGCGCGCCAACGTGAGCAAATCAGAGAGGTGGCTGTCTGAGGAAGTGATCTTTTCAGGAGACAGAAATCCTACTGAGGAGTACAAGACAGGCTTCTACCAAGGAGGTACTCTGTGCACGGCGCTTCTGGGGACTCTTCGTCTCTGCAGCCCAGTATATTTCTGATCTTCCTGATTTTTAACCTCCACATAATGTCACCCCTGACTGAGAACATTTTTGGCGTGAGTATTCTAAAAAAGACCGTTAGGTCATTCTGAACTTGGCAGTTAGAATTTGGACACCCTTCTGATTGGTAAGATTCGTTCTACGGCTCTTGATATGGGTTTTGATGCCTGTGAGTGGTAAGGTAGTATAGTAACGCTTACTGTAGGCTTTGGAAATATGAATTTGTGTTGGCCAACTTTGTATTTGTATTTGTATGGGATTGATATGCAAATTGCAATTTGTGTAGGCAGGTAATGAGGAGACTTTTCTCTACTTTGTATAAGACTTGAACGGTGCACGTACAGAGAGTACCTTAAGCACTACTTTGATTTTAATACTTGCATATTCTGCAGTATTTTTGGCATGCCTGTTTCAAAGCTCACACCAAAGAGTGTGTTGCTTTTTTGGAAGGTACCATAGTGAGATGTGAATTAAATTAGCCGGCTCACTTAGAGGGAATACCTAAATAGGTTTAGGTATAAAAACATATTTCTTCCTTGGTGATTTTGTATCCCCAGGGAATTAAAATATGGACATAATACAAACAAGGATCCTTTGTTCTGCGCAATTTTATAAATGGAGATATGCAGGGCGATTTTTTTAGTGTTCTGCCAGCCAAAGCTAGTAAATTGAGTGTATTTTGGCTTCTTGGACATACAGCAGTCTGTTGGACTGTTTTTGCAGTCTTTTGGAACACTATTGAGAAGCGTTTCTAGTGAATATGACTTACAACTAGTATTTAAAAATGGTTTGGTTTAAGTACAGTCTGTGGGCTGTCCTTTGTTTCTGTTCTGAGTGTTGATCTGTGGGTTAAATGTGTGTTTAAATGTTTATGTGGTTTTCCCATTAGTGCAACTTCTGTACGTGAATAGCGATGGCGCTATTTATGAAACAAATGGTTAAGCGCTGTATTGTGTGCCCTGAGTGTTTGACCCCTTTCTGTTTATGTTTAAAATGAGCTCAATGTGTGTTTGTGGTCTTTCTTGTTGTCTTCACCCTGTTATGCAAAATTTTAGTTAATTAATATTAATTAGAAATTAAATAACATTCAGAAATGAGCCATATCATATGCTACCATAGCTATATGTTGCTATTTCATTTATAGAGTAGCAATTACGCATATGTACAAAACTGTTCAATGCTAAATAATAATAAGTTAGAATTCACATTCACTAGGAATGAAAGGCCTCAAAAAGGATATTGTGTGTTTTGTAGAAAAACGAACTTATAGCATTTTTTTACTTACATACATTGTATTAGATGTTAACAGGCAAACACTTCAGCTGAAGTGAATTTTTGCTGAACTTAAATGTATATTATTGCACACGCATTTTAAAACTTGAAATGTCTGTTTTAAATAAGACTGCCATCGTGCTCAAGTTTCAACACTGAGAAGGGCGTTTATTGCCGTTAAGGATGCAGTTGTTGTTTTTTGTAAGCCACGACTAAGATAGGAATGTTTATTTAACCAGGGCCTCGCTTCTCCATCAGTTAAACACGGGTGGAACTTTGCATTTCAGAATGCTGTTTTGAAAAATGTTACAAAAATAAGGTTAATTATTTTGTATCACAGGAAGACATTTGAAGTGCGGTTTTCTTCTCTTTAAGCATTTTCTTTAAGCATATTCTTGGTTTTAATGTTAAAATAATTGTCCTTTTAAAAAAAAGTGGCACCATGTTTTAAGTTAGGCTTCTGTGCTTAGGCTTGTGAATGAATGCGTCTAAAAATGATAGGCAAGGGATGCAGCTTGCTTTTCATGTGGAATTATCAAAAATGATTGGTTTTTATTGAAGAAGAAGAAATTATTATTAATTATGAAAACAATATTTTAAAAAATATATATATGTATAAGTGCTTCTAAATTCGTTTTTTAATATTCATAAAGCTTAATACTCATACTATGACCTCCTAGCATTAAAATTTAATTTAAGTTGCGTTGAACTGCAAAAATGAGAACTTTTGCACATGGAATTTCACTTCCATTTTTCTAAGGATGTACATGAGATATGTCCAATGTCCAATCTCTGCAATGCGTAAAGAACATTCTGAGGATGATTAATATGTAACACAATCCTAGGATATTCAATTTTAAGTGCCCCAAATACCAAAGCCGAGAATGGGTAAAATAGACTATTTAAACAGCATTCTTGCCATTTAGAGTAGCTTTTAAAGTGCCTTAGGCTTCAGTAAATGCATACATTTAGGTATAATACAAATTTGCAGGTTGTTCTTATTTGGGGTTGCTTTTAATGACTCAGTGAGACAATGTGCCCGGTGCAGAGGTTTGAGTTTAATATCAGGGCTGAAGGTTCTAACTCTAGCAGGACCTACTGAAACGTTCATCCATTTAAGGTTGATGAAATGAGTATCATTGCATAGGGTGGTAACAAACATTTGTTCTAAAGCTGGTATGTTGTGTTGTTGTGCTCTGCGAATTCTTCACAGTAAATGTTTTAATAATCTAAGAATAAATAAATTGTAGCCCCTAACAGAAGTAATATATATAACATGTGTTTTTAAATAGGGTTGATTATTGCAGGTTAGAAAGAGTTGGGAAGGCTTTTTGTCTTTGTCAGCTTCAGAGAAAGGGAGAGACAGAGGGGGGCTGAGGAGCGCGGAGCTCGCAAGGCAGATTTTTACCTTAAGGTCTGTATGGTGGGGGTTTAGGAGTAAGTGAAACCAGATGTTCTGCTGAGGTGTTATTCTTTGCTCTTGAAGGACTGTGTGAGGCTTTCACATCGATATCTGCAGCCTATTAAATTAAGGCTTTGTCTCCGAGAAGTGCATTCTTGACCGGTCTTGTAAAAAAAAAGCAGGGCCTAAAAGGTGGTTGGCGCACGGGACACGCAGAGTGTCTGTGAATGAGTTTTACTTTTGGAAGGTTAAAATTAAGGTAGTTTAGCATGTTTACAAAAGATGGTTGGTTACAGTTGATATTTTGTGTGTTATGTGCAGTGTTAGCAGTATGTTGAAAACAGATGTGTTTTTTATTATGACTTCTTTGAAAAAACATGTTTGTGCGTTTTTCATGTTTTTGCATTTTGTCCTTTATGAATCGTTCCTGCTGGTCCTGTGTGTCAGAAGCGACACAGTAAGTTGTATTTGACAGCCGATCTCCACTGACTGGTGATCTGCTGTCAAAAGCAGGGTGAAAGTAAAAGAAAGTGTAATTTTGGTGTCATTTTGATTTTGATTTTAAGCCTGACAAATTAAGCAGGCCTGGATATCGGGTTTTGGGCTGCATGAAGTGCATGCGTCACCGCTCATTTACATGTGCTATTGTAATTTGTCTATGCTTTTTGTGCTTGGTATGCAGCACGTATATCTGATGGCTTGACATGTGTTTTTTTTTATTTTATGTTTGTTTTTGTTTTATGTTGCTGCTTTTGATACTATTACAAGTTCACCTGTGTTGTGAAGGGACTTGTATGACGATGCATATCGCTGCACAACAGTTGGGTGAATTTGCTCTGATACTAAATTTCACAGATATGATATTTTCATGCTGTGAACAAGACAGACAACACTTCACCAGTGTATGTCAATTTGGCCACATAAGTATTGAAGTAAAATAAAAGAGATATACAGGATCAAAGTGTGTCACCTGCAATTAGTCACGATACTGCCCCTTCCCTCAAGGTACAGGCAGCCCTAGATTTATGTTTCCTTGATTGGACCTAAGGATGAAATTATAGATTTGTGGCTCTTGTTAAAGGTGACCTAAACTTTTCATTTTTCCCTGAAGAAGGAACTGGAATATTAGCTGAGATTACCGTATATGGTGTAGCAGCCAGCGGTAGATCTAACATTTGTGAACTATTTTGATTTTTGTGTATCACCCCTACTTTTGGTGTTGTGTCACATGCCTGACTATCACCCGAGTATTTCTTGTTCTTCCTATAGATTTTTCTTTTGTCGCTTCTCCCCTGACCAATGTTGCCTTGTGTCTAGTTATTGGGGATTTTAGCTGTGTCCTAGTCCCATTTTCCTTTTCCATATTCCTTTCACTAGTCAGCCCACTTATTATTGTTGATGTATTGTTCAGGTTCACACTTCCAGTCTGCAGTGATGTAGCAGGGACCCCCATATTATGTATAATTCCCTTTGGCATGACCAGACTGGTTTTCACGAATTTTCTTTAGGGCTGCTTCGATGTTTTCCAGTCTGACTGTCAGGGTAGTGATAGACTGGTTAACCGACTCAATACTATAGTAAGACAAGTTTTCCACCTCAATAGGAGACACCTCACGTTTATTTTTTGAATATGACAAATTCAATGCCTATTCTAATTTGGTTTTTAGTTCCTTTTTTCTGCTGCTTTAACTTTTGGTGGATCAGATGTGTTCTAATCATGGAAATACCAGGACTCTCTAGTTCTTGTCTTCTGTTTCCACATTTTTGATCATTAGCTTTTGTATTGCGTAGTCCACCTGATGCACAATTATTAAAGGGATGTATCTACATGTCCCTGATAATCTGTATTATGTGATTTCTCTTTTGAGGTGTTCTAGATAAGGAATTTAGGAACACCTATATGTAATCATTGAGAGAAAAAATTTGTTCACCCCATTAGACGATGCCATTATGTGTGAGGACATCCATTCAGATAGAATTCTCATGTAGCTATCTACCCTTAGATGGTGGAGGATATGCTCTCACATGGAAACCCAATTGAAGAGGCTAGAGGCACTGTTTTGCCTACTGCCTTTGTCTTTGTATTCTATGAGAATGACAGTGTATTTTAGATCAGGATAGTCCCATGGCGTATGGCCACTCCTTTGAAGATTGCAGGCCACCTGCTTGCAGTCCCCTTGTTAAATACAATGATTAAATTTAAGGAAACTAACAACTGTGTTACATTTTCTATGTCACTAGGTTCTGCGGGATCGAGTCATGACCTGCAGAACGCTGAATAAGCCTAATTCACATCAGTGACAGCTACAGATGAATGGCAGACGTCTTGGCCCTACAGTCCCAGCACCCAGAAAGTAGCAAGGCTGGACAGCGATCGCCAGCGTGCCATCAATGGTATCTCCAAAGTATTGTGTTTGCTTCATCAGAAGGCGTTGAACATCAGAAAAGAAGGAGGAGCTGGTTTTGCCACAGAACCAGAGTTTCAGTGCAAAAGAGCGAAAGAGAAGGATCCCTGTTGTTGATGGCAGGGTTAGTTGAGGCTTGAGTCTTCTACCTGTCATGTGCTGGTAACCTCTGACAGTGTGCAGTCCCTTGAGCCCCTTGGCCTGAGTTTTGGCCACACCCCACGCCCCCCCTTTTTCTTTTCTCCAACGGAAGGGCAGTGCACCGGAGGATCCAAGATTTGAAAAAAGGCATTACATTATGGTGCCCATGAAAGAACAGCCTGAGCGTCCTCCGACACTGAATAATGAGTGTTGGAGCTTGAGAATGTAGACCCGGGTCTGCACGAGATGATCTGTGCCCATGATCAATGAAGAGCACACTATCTGTAGTGCCTGCCGCAGAGGAGAGATATTGGTGCACTGCCTTGAGACATTGAGACTTTCAAGAGAGCTGTGAGTGTTTGCCAGGAGGGCACTCCAACGGATACTGAGAAGCACTATTTTCATGGAAGGCCTGAATCAAGAGGCCCAATAAGACAATGGAAGCAGATTTGATGGACAATAGAAGTCTGCCAGAGAGGCTTGGAACGGACTCTGGGCATAAGTTGCGGTTGTACAAGCGGTTCCCGTGCGATTGCATAGAATGGGTGTTAGGAAACTGATTCTTATTGTTTTGCTGGCATTGTTTTTGAGTAGTATTCTGTTTAGTAAAAGCAGAATAAAGTCCATACTCTGTGGAAGAGTATCCCCATTTTACCTGAGAGCATTGATAAGGATCGCCATTGTTTCACCTGAATATATAGTGGTTACTGAAAGGCATGGGAGCTGTGAGGGTGTTTACTGGATGATTTTAGGATTTGCTTTTGCTTAGGGTTGTGAAAAATGTTAATTTTGTTTGTAATAGTGGTCATTATTTTCTCCTATTGTCTGTATGTTAATTACCCAATGCCCTATTCTCTTTGTATTCCTGCTCATACCCTTGATGAAATGTTTAGAATGGAAATTGCCCACCTCGCAATGAATTAGGATATTGATAAATCTATGCAAATTATTGAGCACATATGTTCTATGTTTCTACTGGATCATACTAATGTCTTCAGCTAATGCTAAAACGCCCGTCTGTCGTAAATTGGCAGCAATGGGTTAGCATTAGCAGAAGCCATCTTGTATTTAGAAGTTATCTTATCTGCTTTGTGAAAGCCATTTTGTTTTTCTGGCAGCCATCTTGTCTGCCATGTGCTGCCATGTGCTCACCATGTGCTTTGTCCTACCTTCTTGTTAACTGCGCCTGAAATCTGCCTAGCACCAGGCTATATTTAGTATCTTCCACTTTGACGCATGCCCAGATATGCTCAGTGGGGTCTGCAGCTGTTACTGATTAGTTTCAGATAGGAATGTGTTTACTACTTTCTGAAAACTGTTAGCTCCTTCCGCTTGGCTGAGCAAGCAGATCTTACATGTCCATATTAGGTATTTTTGTATGCTCACATGATCCTGGACTGCCCCTTGCATTTATGTTTTCTATGTAACTCTAAAACATATATAAAGCCCCAGCTTTCTGAATTCCTCAGACTGCCTCATTCAGTTGCTACGGCTTCTGTGTGACGTAGCCTCAACTCATTTAGGTTTAATAAAGATGTTTTTGATATTCCAGATTTCTGTGCCGACTTCTTTGCTGCTTTTAAAGGACTAAGTATTAGTGAGACCCCTGAGAGGAGTTTTTGATTTCTACAATAGCAGATAATAGCGTAGCTGCCCCATCTCTTTTTAGGATCACTAGAACTATCAACATATCCGGTCATTTACACTGACTTAAGAATTTACCCCTCCCATGCTCATGACGAGCTCAGCTTGTCATGAGCCACGGTGGCCGTGTGCTCATGACGAGCTGAGCTCGTCATAACGGTCAGAACGCTCGCACGCGGGGCTAATTCCCCTGCTGTGCTGAACGTTCTGAAGAAACAGGTGTGGCCTTGACGAGCTCAGCTCGTCATGAGCACACGGCCACCGTGGCTCATGATGACCTGAGCTCGTCATGAGCACCGGGGCGCTGTGCGCGCCCCTCTCCCCCAGCACAGCAGGGGAATTACCCCCGCGGGCAACAGGTTAATAAGGCATGGCAACTCGAGCATACCGCCTCTGAGGATATGCTCATGGAACATCAACGGGCAAAAACAACAATGCGACCGAGGGTGAATTCCTTGGTTACATAAAAACATTTGACATTATCCTATTGCAGGAAATATGGCAAAGGAGCCTCTGCAAATAGTGGGATACACCTGTTTCCACACTCCTGCCCTAAGGAAAAGCAGCTATGGTCGTCTATCAGGTGGCCTGGCAACCTATATCAAAATAACAGAAATTCATAGTGTGAAGGAATTATCGCCTCTACTCCCATCTGTAAACACCACAAGGATTCAATTAGACCTCTGTGGGAAAAAGGAGAAGGTTCTGCTGATTAACACATACATCAACCCAAATAAGAAAAAACAGGATTCAAATACACTTCATCAATTGATGAGTACACACACTACCCCAAATTTTATTCTGTCAGCTGATTTCAATTAACACTTATTTGGAATCTTCCCAAATGAAGACATCCAAGCACAATCCTTCTATTGGAACAATCCAACTCAACAGCACAGCTCTCAAGGAAGAAAAGCTAAGGGTGTGTCAGAGTTGCTAAATGATCTAGAGAACATTGGCATACGTGTGCTAAATGGCAGATTTGTGGATAACTCTTCACGGTCCTCCTCCTTTCACTCTGGCAACGCAATATCCACAATTGACTACACCCTAGTGGCTCTCTCACTTTTTTAAATATAAAAGGCTACCATCTAGGAGACAAAGGGGACAGTGACCACTGGCCTCAGGAAATCTCACTTTACGTTACACCGGACACATCAATCCCAAACCCATTTGGAACGCACGCATGTCACTCAATAAATCTCAAGAGAATTACGTCATCAATAGCAAATTCCAGAGAAGTTCTCATGGCAGCAAAACAGCAATTAAATTAGCTTAATCAAACCATGGTAAAATCAAATTCATATCTGGGAAACTTTTACGGCCACGTTTTGGAATTCCTACTCATCTGTAGTCTGGCACACCCTGCCCAACGACCAAACAATCACTGGGATGGCCACAAGTGGGCAAAGGGCGGCCCTGAAAAGCCTTAAAAAAGCCATAAATAAAACACTAAGGTCACTGAGGGGACAGCCGGGGGGCAATGCTCTACACAAAAAGCTTTGCAAAAAAAAGGCCAAACTTAGGAAACTGAAATGGTATATAAGAAAATCACAAGAAAACGAACTTTGTGCTAAACTCCATCATTACTCCAAAGGGAATAACGAGGTACCATTCTGGGCAACGATAAACAAAATGTTACAACCCGCATATGGTTGTCTAATATCGTACATAACAGAAAACAAATGGACATCCTTTTTAGAACATCACTTTAATCAACAGGTTCTTGGATTAAACACTAGCATGGACAAACAACTTGTACTTCAAACCATGACAACCGACGAGGCAAAAGAAATTGAGATCGATGCCGACCAGATCGAGGAGCAAATACGTAAAGGGAGGAAGGATAGTGCACCTGGGCCAAACGGGATCCCAACAGGTCTTTTCAAGCAAGACCTAGAATATTGGTCAGAATCCCTAGCTCCCATCTTCAGCTCAGTCTGCTGAGGTGTTATTCTTTGCTCTTGAAGGACTGTGTGAGGCTTTCACATCGATATCTGCAGCCTATTAAATTAAGGCTTTGTCTCCGAGAAGTGCATTCTTGACCGGTCTTGTAAAAAAAAAGCAGGGCCTAAAAGGTGGTTGGCGCACGGGACACACAGAGTGTCTGTGAATGAGTTTTACTTTTGGAAGGTTAAAATTAAGGTGGTTTAGCATGTTTACAAAAGATGGTTGGTTACAGTTGATATTTTGTGTGTTATGTGCAGTGTTAGCAGTATGTTGAAAACAGATGTGTTTTTTATTATGACTTCTTTGAAAAAACATGTTTGTGCGTTTTTCATGTTTTTGCATTTTGTCCTTTATGAATCGTTCCTGCTGGTCCTGTGTGTCAGAAGCGACACAGTAAGTTGTATTTGACAGCCGATCTCCACTGACTGGTGATCTGCTGTCAAAAGCAGGGTGAAAGTAAAAGAAAGTGTAATTTTGGTGTAATTTTGATTTTGATTTTAAGCCTGACAAATTAAGCAGGCCTGGATATCGGGTTTTGGGCTGCATGAAGTGCATGCGTCACCGCTCATTTACATGTGCTATTGTAATTTGTCTATGCTTTTTGTGCTTGGTATGCAGCACGTATATCTGATGGCTTGACATGTGTTTTTTTTTATTTTATGTTTGTTTTTGTTTTATGTTGCTGCTTTTGATACTATTACAAGTTCACCTGTGTTGTGAAGGGACTTGTATGACGATGCATATCGCTGCACAACAGTTGGGTGAATTTGCTCTGATACTAAATTTCACAGATATGATATTTTCATGCTGTGAACAAGACAGACAACACTTCACCAGTGTATGTCAATTTGGCCACATAAGTATTGAAGTAAAATAAAAGAGATATACAGGATCAAAGTGTGTCACCTGCAATTAGTCACGATACTGCCCCTTCCCTCAAGGTACAGGCAGCCCTAGATTTATGTTTCCTTGATTGGACCTAAGGATGAAATTATAGATTTGTGGCTCTTGTTAAAGGTGACCTAAACTTTTCATTTTTCCCTGAAGAAGGAACTGGAATATTAGCTGAGATTACCGTATATGGTGTAGCAGCCAGCGGTAGATCTAACATTTGTGAACTATTTTGATTTTTGTGTATCACCCCTACTTTTGGTGTTGTGTCACATGCCTGACTATCACCCGAGTATTTCTTGTTCTTCCTATAGATTTTTCTTTTGTCGCTTCTCCCCTGACCAATGTTGCCTTGTGTCTAGTTATTGGGGATTTTAGCTGTGTCCTAGTCCCATTTTCCTTTTCCATATTCCTTTCACTAGTCAGCCCACTTATTATTGTTGATGTATTGTTCAGGTTCACACTTCCAGTCTGCAGTGATGTAGCAGGGACCCCCATATTATGTATAATTCCCTTTGGCATGACCAGACTGGTTTTCACGAATTTTCTTTAGGGCTGCTTCGATGTTTTCCAGTCTGACTGTCAGGGTAGTGATAGACTGGTTAACCGACTCAATACTATAGTAAGACAAGTTTTCCACCTCAATAGGAGACACCTCACGTTTATTTTTTGAATATGACAAATTCAATGCCTATTCTAATTTGGTTTTTAGTTCCTTTTTTCTGCTGCTTTAACTTTTGGTGGATCAGATGTGTTCTAATCATGGAAATACCAGGACTCTCTAGTTCTTGTCTTCTGTTTCCACATTTTTGATCATTAGCTTTTGTATTGCGTAGTCCACCTGATGCACAATTATTAAAGGGATGTATCTACATGTCCCTGATAATCTGTATTATGTGATTTCTCTTTTGAGGTGTTCTAGATAAGGAATTTAGGAACACCTATATGTAATCATTGAGAGAAAAAATTTGTTCACCCCATTAGACGATGCCATTATGTGTGAGGACATCCATTCAGATAGAATTCTCATGTAGCTATCTACCCTTAGATGGTGGAGGATATGCTCTCACATGGAAACCCAATTGAAGAGGCTAGAGGCACTGTTTTGCCTACTGCCTTTGTCTTTGTATTCTATGAGAATGACAGTGTATTTTAGATCAGGATAGTCCCATGGCGTATGGCCACTCCTTTGAAGATTGCAGGCCACCTGCTTGCAGTCCCCTTGTTAAATACAATGATTAAATTTAAGGAAACTAACAACTGTGTTACATTTTCTATGTCACTAGGTTCTGCGGGATCGAGTCATGACCTGCAGAACGCTGAATAAGCCTAATTCACATCAGTGACAGCTACAGATGAATGGCAGACGTCTTGGCCCTACAGTCCCAGCACCCAGAAAGTAGCAAGGCTGGACAGCGATCGCCAGCGTGCCATCAATGGTATCTCCAAAGTATTGTGTTTGCTTCATCAGAAGGCGTTGAACATCAGAAAAGAAGGAGGAGCTGGTTTTGCCACAGAACCAGAGTTTCAGTGCAAAAGAGCGAAAGAGAAGGATCCCTGTTGTTGATGGCAGGGTTAGTTGAGGCTTGAGTCTTCTACCTGTCATGTGCTGGTAACCTCTGACAGTGTGCAGTCCCTTGAGCCCCTTGGCCTGAGTTTTGGCCACACCCCACGCCCCCCCTTTTTCTTTTCTCCAACGGAAGGGCAGTGCACCGGAGGATCCAAGATTTGAAAAAAGGCATTACATTATGGTGCCCATGAAAGAACAGCCTGAGCGTCCTCCGACACTGAATAATGAGTGTTGGAGCTTGAGAATGTAGACCCGGGTCTGCACGAGATGATCTGTGCCCATGATCAATGAAGAGCACACTATCTGTAGTGCCTGCCGCAGAGGAGAGATATTGGTGCACTGCCTTGAGACATTGAGACTTTCAAGAGAGCTGTGAGTGTTTGCCAGGAGGGCACTCCAACGGATACTGAGAAGCACTATTTTCATGGAAGGCCTGAATCAAGAGGCCCAATAAGACAATGGAAGCAGATTTGATGGACAATAGAAGTCTGCCAGAGAGGCTTGGAACGGACTCTGGGCATAAGTTGCGGTTGTACAAGCGGTTCCCGTGCGATTGCATAGAATGGGTGTTAGGAAACTGATTCTTATTGTTTTGCTGGCATTGTTTTTGAGTAGTATTCTGTTTAGTAAAAGCAGAATAAAGTCCATACTCTGTGGAAGAGTATCCCCATTTTACCTGAGAGCATTGATAAGGATCGCCATTGTTTCACCTGAATATATAGTGGTTACTGAAAGGCATGGGAGCTGTGAGGGTGTTTACTGGATGATTTTAGGATTTGCTTTTGCTTAGGGTTGTGAAAAATGTTAATTTTGTTTGTAATAGTGGTCATTATTTTCTCCTATTGTCTGTATGTTAATTACCCAATGCCCTATTCTCTTTGTATTCCTGCTCATACCCTTGATGAAATGTTTAGAATGGAAATTGCCCACCTCGCAATGAATTAGGATATTGATAAATCTATGCAAATTATTGAGCACATATGTTCTATGTTTCTACTGGATCATACTAATGTCTTCAGCTAATGCTAAAACGCCCGTCTGTCGTAAATTGGCAGCAATGGGTTAGCATTAGCAGAAGCCATCTTGTATTTAGAAGTTATCTTATCTGCTTTGTGAAAGCCATTTTGTTTTTCTGGCAGCCATCTTGTCTGCCATGTGCTGCCATGTGCTCACCATGTGCTTTGTCCTACCTTCTTGTTAACTGCGCCTGAAATCTGCCTAGCACCAGGCTATATTTAGTATCTTCCACTTTGACGCATGCCCAGATATGCTCAGTGGGGTCTGCAGCTGTTACTGATTAGTTTCAGATAGGAATGTGTTTACTACTTTCTGAAAACTGTTAGCTCCTTCCGCTTGGCTGAGCAAGCAGATCTTATATGTCCATATTAGGTATTTTTGTATGCTCACATGATCCTGGACTGCCCCTTGCATTTATGTTTTCTATGTAACTCTAAAACATATATAAAGCCCCAGCTTTCTGAATTCCTCAGACTGCCTCATTCAGTTGCTACGGCTTCTGTGTGACGTAGCCTCAACTCATTTAGGTTTAATAAAGATGTTTTTGATATTCCAGATTTCTGTGCCGACTTCTTTGCTGCTTTTAAAGGACTAAGTATTAGTGAGACCCCTGAGAGGAGTTTTTGATTTCTACAATAGCAGATAATAGCGTAGCTGCCCCATCTCTTTTTAGGATCACTAGAACTATCAACATATCCGGTCATTTACACTGACTTAAGAATTTACCCCTCCCATGCTCATGACGAGCTCAGCTTGTCATGAGCCACGGTGGCCGTGTGCTCATGACGAGCTGAGCTCGTCATAACGGTCAGAACGCTCGCACGCGGGGCTAATTCCCCTGCTGTGCTGAACGTTCTGAAGAAACAGGTGTGGCCTTGACGAGCTCAGCTCGTCATGAGCACACGGCCACCGTGGCTCATGATGACCTGAGCTCGTCATGAGCACCGGGGCGCTGTGCGCGCCCCTCTCCCCCAGCACAGCAGGGGAATTACCCCCGCGGGCAACAGGTTAATAAGGCATGGCAACTCGAGCATACCGCCTCTGAGGATATGCTCATGGAACATCAACGGGCAAAAACAACAATGCGACCGAGGGTGAATTCCTTGGTTACATAAAAACATTTGACATTATCCTATTGCAGGAAATATGGCAAAGGAGCCTCTGCAAATAGTGGGATACACCTGTTTCCACACTCCTGCCCTAAGGAAAAGCAGCTATGGTCGTCTATCAGGTGGCCTGGCAACCTATATCAAAATAACAAAAATTCATAGTGTGAAGGAATTATCGCCTCTACTCCCATCTGTAAACACCACAAGGATTCAATTAGACCTCTGTGGGAAAAAGGAGAAGGTTCTGCTGATTAACACATACATCAACCCAAATAAGAAAAAACAGGATTCAAATACACTTCATCAATTGATGAGTACACACACTACCCCAAATTTTATTCTGTCAGCTGATTTCAATCAACACTTATTTGGAATCTTCCCAAATGAAGACATCCAAGCACAATCCTTCTATTGGAACAATCCAACTCAACAGCACAGCTCTCAAGGAAGAAAAGCTAAGGGTGTGTCAGAGTTGCTAAATGATCTAGAGAACATTGGCATACGTGTGCTAAATGGCAGATTTGTGGATAACTCTTCACGGTCCTCCTCCTTTCACTCTGGCAACGCAATATCCACAATTGACTACACCCTAGTGGCTCTCTCACTTTTTTAAATATAAAAGGCTACCATCTAGGAGACAAAGGGGACAGTGACCACTGGCCTCAGGAAATCTCACTTTACGTTACACCGGACACATCAATCCCAAACCCATTTGGAACGCACGCATGTCACTCAATAAATCTCAAGAGAATTACGTCATCAATAGCAAATTCCAGAGAAGTTCTCATGGCAGCAAAACAGCAATTAAATTAGCTTAATCAAACCATGGTAAAATCAAATTCATATCTGGGAAACTTTTACGGCCACGTTTTGGAATTCCTACTCATCTGTAGTCTGGCACACCCTGCCCAACGACCAAACAATCACTGGGATGGCCACAAGTGGGCAAAGGGCGGCCCTGAAAAGCCTTAAAAAAGCCATAAATAAAACACTAAGGTCACTGAGGGGACAGCCGGGGGGCAATGCTCTACACAAAAAGCTTTGCAAAAAAAAGGCCAAACTTAGGAAACTGAAATGGTATATAAGAAAATCACAAGAAAACGAACTTTGTGCTAAACTCCATCATTACTCCAAAGGGAATAACGAGGTACCATTCTGGGCAACGATAAACAAAATGTTACAACCCGCATATGGTTGTCTAATATCGTACATAACAGAAAACAAATGGACATCCTTTTTAGAACATCACTTTAATCAACAGGTTCTTGGATTAAACACTAGCATGGACAAACAACTTGTACTTCAAACCATGACAACCGACGAGGCAAAAGAAATTGAGATCGATGCCGACCAGATCGAGGAGCAAATACGTAAAGGGAGGAAGGATAGTGCACCTGGGCCAAACGGGATCCCGACAGGTCTTTTCAAGCAAGACCTAGAATATTGGTCAGAATCCCTAGCTCCCATCTTCAGCTCAGTCAGGCAAATGGGGTGTATACCCGCATCATGGAAGGGCTCCATCATATCACCAATTTGCACTACTGGATGTAGAGGCAAAGTATTTTGTGGGGAAGCTACTAATTGAATTACAGGAATGGGCAACAGAGCAAAATATAATCCCCCCCAGCCAAACTGGGTTCTGTAGAGACACTGCCATGGCCATGTCACTACTCATTGACAAAGCGATTTTAAACAAACAGATTTTCCACTTCTGCTTTGTGCACTTAAAAGCAGCATTCGACAACGTTAACCAAGCTAACCATTGGAGGAAGTTGTCTCATTGGGGGATTCCTTCTTCCCTTTTGAACCTTCTTATAGAATTACATTCCAACACATGGTTACAGGTGGTCAAGCTTGGCAACGGCTCTCACCTAGCGAGGCGGATTCAAACAACTAAAGGCCTTAAACAGGGGTGTGTTCTCGCACCCTTTCTTTCTAAACTTTACACTGCAGATTTGACAACAGCACTTACTGCTTGCAATGCGCACGTGCCCCGAATAGTAGGAAAAGCCACTTTCGAGCATGTCTTACGCAGGCGATGTCGTTCTAACCAGCCAAACTCAAGTTGGCCTACAACGGCTACTCAACACATTGTATAGGTACGCTGGTGAGAATTATCTGGAAGTCAACATCGACAAAACTAAAACACTGACAATAAATGGGAAACGGTCCTACTCTTGGTCACTAGGTAAAACTGCAATCACTAACTGTGATGTGTATAAATACCTAGGTGTTATTATCGACAAGGGGGGTCATTTCACAAATCAACTCAAAGTCCTTAAGAGGAAAGGAATGGCGATTGCGAATATTTTGTAAGTTCGTTCTAGAGTGACTTCCTTCACAGCACACTTGCAGGTGTTATGTCTGATCCTAATCTGCTTAACGATCTTCATACTTGTGGGTGGAAAGCAGCTTTGACTGGCCACAAAGCTCTTCAATTTTGAATAATGGGTGAAGAGCTACAGTGATGGGTGCAGTTTGTGAGACGGGTCTTGCAATGGCGAGGTGTGCAGTGGTCATGTATGCCAACAGGACGGGCATTATTTTGGACGTTTGCAGACTTTCTTGAATATTTGGCTCTGGCCCATCAACTGGAAGCACACTTGATGTATAATATCTGCTTCCTCTTACTGGGGATGTCCATCGATACAGGCTTCTGCATTGCTGTAGCTATGTTGAAAAGCTTCCACACCAGATGGATTGCACTGGTGTTGAAGTCTCGACTGACCGTACAGGCATGGCAGAACCAACTGCTACATAGACTAGTTGGTTGATTTGACTGTCTAACTTGTTTGGCTTTTGATTATTTCTCTCGATCAAAGGTGGCATTCATCGGTGTGTAGTTCCACATGTACCATCTGAAGTATTCAACTTTAGCTTTGTCCCTCTAACTTCTCCTTGTCGTGCAGAACATGCCACCTATGCTGAAATACATGTCTAAAAGCAGACGATTTCAAAATGCACCCATCTGTACGTGTCTTGCATTGTGACTTCCTCAATTTAAATGTTCAATAAACCCTTCAATCCTGAGAGCCCCTGGGGGCCAACTAGCCCACCAGGTACCTCCAGTAAGTGCCACAGGCCTGTGTTGCAGAGAGGTGGCCCAGGCCACACCCTTTTTTACACCTTTACTGAAACACACAGTCACTGGATGATGTCATCAGTGATGTCATTTAAGATGTCATCAGTGATGTCCCTGACCATGTCATGAGTGATATGTGACATCATCATCAGTGCATTGTGGGGGTGCGAGTTATAGTTAGCTGAACTAACTATAACAGGGGAAATTCTCTGGTTTTGAATGAGGGAAATGTCCAACTAACTATAACTTTCCCTAAAACCTATGATTTTTCAGTGAATATATATATATATATATATATATATATATATATATATATATATATATATATATATATATATATATATATATATATATATATATATATATATATATATATATATATATATATATATATATATATATATATATATATTGGCAACTGAGTTGCAATATAATTTTTTGAGAAAATTGGTACTGCAAGGCTGCCTTAACAGTTGCTGGCAAGTTTGCAAAGAAATGAAAGCTTACGCGCCATTGTAATAAAAAGGGTACTTCGAAAAAAGGCATTATGCAAAGAAACAGCAGCACTATAAAAGCTTAAGTAGAAGATTTTTTAATAATACTGTTTATGAATTTCTGCCACTGTGCAGTTTGATGTTGATATTTGTTAACCTATGACATTTGGCATAAGACAGAGATTGTTTATGGGTTATTGGCTCAGAGATGCAGATAAGCTCATAGGTATTTACATACACTACTGGCAGTGCGATCATACAGGTCTACCTGTTTTTGGATAGATTCCCTGGGCCACAGGTCCACATGGTGCAAAATTCGTGAAAATGTCCCTACTGTCTAACGCAGAACTTTTATGAGTTGAATAACTGCCTGTGTTAATGCGTTGTGCCACTTTTCATTAATGGGGCATCACATGAATGGTACGTGGGCATCCCAGCGTAATCACCCATGTTTTTGACGCAAACCCCTATGTACTATAATTGTGAGACCAGATTTTTCAAAAGTCTTACTGAGGAAGATGCAAAGTTTGAGAAATGTGTTTATTTCTCAAAACGTTTCACACATTGCATATGCAACACATATACAATGTTAGAACTGTCTGAAAACTTGTCTAGATATAGGAATTTTTTTTATATTGATCTTTTTTATTGGGCAGGTATACTTCACACAAAAAAACACTACTAGACCACGCAGCAAAGGTGAATAAAGAACTAGCAGGCTATTTTTTTGTACATTTATCTCTGCGTTGCACTATATTTCAGTAAATCTTCCTCATTGTTTTAGTAACTGTTCACTGTTCGACATTGTGCTAGAACAGTTATATTTACTGTTCAGTGAAGTTCATGCAAAACACGTGGTAATTGAGTTACGGATGCACAACATGGTCAGACACAGGGATGTTTCAGGTTGGGCCTGTGGAGCCTCTCAGTTCACTGCTGCTCACTGAATATTCAGCCTAAATACTGCTGTAACTTCTGTATATCCATTCATGTACTCACTTACCCTTTTATGCAGCCTCCCATCCACTCATTACTCGAACATGCATGCATGCAGCCTTATAGCAATGTCTCTCACGCATTCATCTGTTCATCCATGCAGTTTCTCACCCCAACCACTGACTTATTTTCATATTAAACCAATAACACAGGAACACAACCAACACACACACACACTCACAAATCAATCATGAAGCAATCTTTCCTTTAAATAACCAGACTGATTCGTATTGTCAACGCTTGATAGTTCTGGCTTGAGGGTGTAGCTGCACTGTCAAATGATGGGGCTTTAGGACAGCCTCTTTAGTCATGACCTCTTTCTAATATTGTCACTATTCCAGCGTGAGGCATAAGATTGTAAAACTGTATTACCGTGACTGCTTCAGTCCATTCACCCTCCGACCCATTCATCTATCCACCATTCCATCCACTCATTATTCAACCATTCACGAGTGCACTTTCCTAGCCTCTCACCAATTAATGTATCCATCCATGCACTCACTCATCTCTCCAGCTATTGACTCATTCCCACATTCATCTGCTCATCCAACCACATAATTACACATAAACTCTCCAAACAATGAAAAAGTACTTCGATTTAGACAATCTCCAGACCTATGATTTTGCCAATGCTTGCTTTCTTGTTTGATGCCACATATTTCCTACTAAAATGTGGTGCTGCTATGGGCACCCTATTTTGATTGAAAAATATTGATCACCTTCTCACTAGGGAAGGAGGGATCAATGAACTAAGAAAATATATGAACAGTCTCTATAATGATGAATATATCTCATAGTTCACTTACAGCTATACTTTTGAGAAAATGTAATATCTTTATCAGTTGAACGTCTTCATGGTAAACTATTTCATAATGTCCCGCTTAGGTGCCCAATTTTAGCACTATGCCGAAGTTGCAAATTCATTTCTCAGTGTTCCCCGCTCAGCAGTGGAGCCTCTGGCGACTCCTATGTAATTATTCACTGCATTGAGTGGCCTCACAGGGTTCCAGCTAGGAAGATTTTAATTGATTTCTCAGTGTGTCCACACAGTAGCTGAGCCTCTTGTACCTTGTCTCATCATGGACACCTGGAACCACTCCGGCTCGACTGCTGACCCGTCACATTTATTTTATTTTTATTTTAGCGATTTGTAAAGTGCCTGGTGACCCGAGGGCATCCCCGCGCTATGATATTTATGGAGACCAGAGGACAAATAAGGAGGGACTTTATTTCGGGAACAACAGCGTTTTCAGTTGTTTCCTAAAAATCAGATGGTTGGGTTCAAGCCGAAGGGTGAGGGGGAGTGCATTCCATCTGGTGGATGCTTTAACCGAAAAGCGACGGCCGCCAGTACGTGTCTTCCTGTATCTGGGGACATTGGCCAGGTTCTCATTCTCCGAGCGAAGGGACCTGGGAGCCTTGTAAGGCGTAACCATGTCTCTCAGAATAGCAGGGCCAGATACATTAAGCAATTTGTGTGCAGTGCACAGGGCCTTAAATTCGACCCTTTGGCGTATTGGAAGCCAGTGGAGAGCCTGAATTGCTGGTTTGGCTGATACTCTGGAAGGGAGATTTAAAAGTAACCGGGCAGCAGCGTTCTGCGTGCGCTGGAGTTTAGCCATTGTAGCTTCAGGGGCTCCCAGGTATACCATGTTGCTGTAGTCCAGCCGCGCCAGCACCAAGCCCTGGACCAGGAGTTTCCTGGATAGGGGCGGAAGTAGAGGGAGGATCTTCCGAGTGGAGCGCATTAGGCCAAAGCAGGTCCCTGCTGTCTTGATAGCTTGAGTTTTCATCGACAGCTCGGGTTCTAGCCATACTCCTACGGTCTTAATTTCTTGTTTCGGGGCGGGGATTTCCCCGAATACATCTGGCCAGACCGATGTAGGGATGGTGGTCCATTGCTTGCCCAGAAGCATAACTTCAGTCTTTGAGCCATTTAATTTGAGTGATGACTCGCACATCCAATTGTGGATATTTTTAAGGCAGTTTTGCAAATTGTCCGGGTGTTTGTCCAGTTGGGAAAGTGAGACGACTAATTGGGTGTCGTCCGCATAACTTACTATTTTAATCCCAAAGGGGGTAACCACATCTTCAAGAGGGGCCATGTAAGCGTTAAATAGGGTTGGGCTTAGTGATGACCCCTGAGGGACCCCGCTCGTGAGGGGGAGGGTGGCAGAATGGAAATTGCCATCCCACACCTGGAACGAGCGCTCTGAGAGGAAGGCCTCTATCCAGCTGAGCGCCGAACCTGTAATCCCTGCAGCAGCCAGCCGATGAAGTAAGACACGATGGTTGACTGTGTCGAAGGCTGCGCTTAGATCCAGGAGGATCACTGCCACTGATCCTCCTGAATCCAGGATGCACCTCGCCTCCTCGATGACGGCGAGAAGGGCGGAGTCCGTGCCATGGCCCGGGCGAAACCCGGTCTGGGACTGCCGTAAGATGTTGTTGGCTTCTAGGTACTGTGATAGCTGGCCATTGACCAATTTCTCTGCCATTTTACTAAAACAGGGGAGGAGTGAGATTGGCCGATAGTTCGCCATGTCGGCTGGGTCCAGCTGGGGTTTCTTTAGGAGTGCTCTAACAACTGCACTTTTCCAGCTGGGGGGGACCGAACCTTGCGAGAGCGATATGTTTATGAGCTCTGTGATTGTGGGCACGATGACCGGTGCTACAGTTTTAAGGAATCTGATGGGGGCGGGATCTAGAGGAGAGCCGCTTTTCATTTTGGCCATAGTAGTGTCTACCTCGTTCCTTGTTACTACCTTGAAGCTAGTGAGCTGGGGAAGCGGGCTGCTTCCTGAGTGATTGGTGGATGCCTCCTTGTCCAGGTGGTTTGATAGGCCGGGAGGGGGCAAAGAATTTAAGATGCGGGCGATTTTGTCATTAAAATAGTTTGCCATCTCGTTACTTCTGTCCGCCAGGGGTGTGTTGGATGAGGGTGGGACAGGTCTTTTCAATAACTCTTTTATGATGAGAAAAGATTCCCTAGCTGAGTTAGTGGAGTTTTTAATTCTTGTGTCATAATGGGAGGCTTTCACATGCTTCAGGGTAGATTTGTATATTCTTACCGACCGCTGATAGGCATCTTTGCTGGCGTGTTGCCAGTCTTTCCTCCATAGCCGTTCTGCTTTCTTGCAGTGTTTACGGAGAGTCCGGAGTTCCGGAGTGAACCAAGGGGCAGATCCTAGTTTCCCATTCTTATCCTCGCGGGTTTTTATTGGGAGGATGGAGTCCAGAGACGTGGTAATCCACTCCCTGAATTTACTATCTGCAGTATTCGGATCTTCCAAGGGGGTCGGGGTAGTCAAGTTCAAGGTTCTGGCCCAATCCTCTGTGGATATTCTGGCCCATGCTCTGTCCCTAGTGTAGGTGGTGGGTTTATGGAGTTTCTTAAATGCTCCTGAAAGGCTGAAAGGGACCATGAAGTGGTCAGTCCATGGGAGGGGGAGGGACTCTGTGACTTTAAGGGTGAGGATATTAGTGAACATCGGGTCAAGCAGATGGCCTTTGGTGTGCGTAGCTCCGGAGTTTGAGAGGTGAAGGCCATATGCCGCCAGTTCTCCAATCAGATCGGCCGCCCCTGAATCTAGGGGGTCGTCGAAATGAATGTTAAGGTCCCCTAGTATCGAAAAGTTGGTGGTGGAGTGGGCCTGAGATGCAATAATATCCAGGAGTGCTCTAGAGAAAATGCCCGGATGGCCAGGGGGACGATAAATTAGGAGTCCTGATAGAGAGTAGGTCGGTCCTACCTGGATGGTGAATTGAAGGCTTTCGGAATTGATGATATGGGCGTCGTTAATTATGCAGGTAAGATGGTCTCGGTGAATGATCGCCAAGCCTCCTCCTCTGCCCGAAGGGCGGGGCTGGGACTGAACGAGGAAGCCTGGGGGAGTAGCTAGGACAACATCAGAGTCCGAGTGGTCTGTAAGCCATGTTTCCGAGAGGAACAGGATGTCCAGCTCATGGTCTTCTATTAGATGATTAATTAGCAATGCATGTCTAGGGAGTGAGCGACAGTTCAAAGTGGCCAATTTAAGAGCTGAGGGCAGAGCAGGTCGACTAGAGAGTTTGAGTTGGGCTGGGCGGCAGCTAGTACAGCAAGTATATGGTCCTTCGAGATTGTGCACATACTTGCATGTGATATCGATATTGGGTCTGAGACTGAGGAGGTCCCGGCGTGAATAGCTTACCATGGGGGCAGCCTGGTCCAGCAGGGGTTCTGGCCCTGGGCCCGGCCGTGCGCGGACGGGCGCAGAAGGGCTTGCCTTAGGCGCGCCTTCGGCGCGCAAACTGCGCTCGTCCGCTGCGCTGGTATGGCCGACACATTTTGTATGGTAAAGGATGGGCGTGGCCTCGAGATGGGCGTGGCTTCGCCTTCGAGCCGCGATGGAGGTTAGGGTGTTTCCCCTGTGTCAGCGCTCGAATCCGCTGTGTCAGGGGGGGGTCAGGAGGGCTGCTCAATGCGCAAGGCAGGCGCTGCTGAATTAAGGTGAGAACAACTTTAAAAGCAGTGCGAGTGAAAATGACAAGTTTTAAAAGTTCCCAAAGCAAAATACAATCCTCCGGCTTTCCACCTCAGAGGTCAAATAAACAATAATACACAGCGCTTTCAATCAGCGTTTATATACTGTTTCAAGTGGGCGTGGCCTCGAGATGGGCGTGGCTTCGCCTTCGAGCCGCGATGGAGGTTAGGGTGTTTCCCCTGTGTCAGCGCTCGAATCCGCTGTGTCAGGGGGGGGTCAGGAGGGCTGCTCAATGCGCAAGGCAGGCGCTGCTGAATTAAGGTGAGAACAACTTTAAAAGCAGTGCGAGTGAAAATGAGAAGTTTTAAAAGTTCCCAAAGCAAAATACAATCCTCCGGCTTTCCGCCTCAGAGGTCAAATAAACAATAATACACGGCGCTTTCAATCAGCGTTTATATACTGTTTCAAGTGGGCGTGGCCTCGAGATGGGCGTGGCTTCGCCTTCGAGCCACGATGGAGGTTAGGGTGTTTCCCCTGTGTCAGCGCTCAAATCCGCTGTGTCGGGGGGGGTCAGGAGGGCTGCTCAATGCGCAAGGCAGGCGCTGCTGAATTAAGGTGAGAACAACTTTAAAAGCAGTGCATACTCACAATAGCGGTCTGAATATTTGGGATCACGAACTCATGGGCCATCCTGGTTGCCCTTCCAAGGTCACTATTCAATGACAGACTGCTACACATAATTCATTCCTTCTCACCAGATACTGGGTGCTCTAGCTCCCGTACTGATGATGACCTCACAGTCATGGAGGTCGAAACGCCACTGACAGCAGACTTATATAGACTCCAATATTAATGAAATAATTGTACAGATGGGAGTCCCATTTCTTTTTAAAAGTGATGCACATTGTTTTGTTCTGTCTCGCACTTTGCACAGCACCATCCATGTCACTTAGAGCTTGAGCACCGGGGGGCAGATTTACAAGCCCTTTGCGTCACTTTTGCATCACTTTTACCATGTTAAAAGTGACGCAAAAGTGGCGCAAGGGGCTTGTAAATCTTCCCCTGGATCTTTCTCTTTGCTGATAAATACGTTTATATAAGTGTTATAAATAATGTAATTGCAAGAGATTTTGTGTTTTGGTCATTTAAATTCAAATATGTGCCTTGATACAAGTTATATTGTTTAGTCGTCTTCATACACAGAAGGCTTTTTCACGTGTTAAATTGAGTAACACCCAAGTGAACCATTGTTCTTCTAAAACATGGTCCCACCCCAGGTTCTCCAAAGTAATGGGGTTACCCTTGTTTATAAGGATCCATTGTGGCGATTGACACATTGTGCGCTGGAGGTCACACAAAACTTCAGGTCCTTTTATAAATGAATTGTTGCCCAAGATATTCCTTAAGCTGGTGTGTTGTATCATGCATAGACAATGACTAAGGGCACAAAGAAGAGGAAAGTTGTGATTGCATGTTTACAAATCTAGGATGCTGTTCTTGTGAGATCGGTGACTGCAAATAAATGGAAAGTATTATTCAGTTGATTGAAGGTAACAAGATATCTTGGTTATTGGAGGTGTGAGGTCAATAAAAATACTATAGGGAGTTGGTTGACCTTCTGTACTAAGATTTCCTTTACTATGATTTTTAGAGTTGTAACTATGGGCCATATGTAGGTAGCTTAATACCGGTCGGTAACGGCCAAAAATCGGTAAATTTCCCGTTACCGACCGGTATTTAGCTGTTTCTAATGTAGGTGGCTGAATTTAAGGATTTAGTAATTTACCGAATCGGTAATTTAAGGAATCAGTAAATTACCGAATTCTTAAAATACCGAATCAGTAAATTACTGAATCCTTAAACCCTATGTAGGGAGCACTGAAGTGAGTGCATTTTTCATTTAAGGATTCGTTATTTACCACCAACTACAAGTTGGTGGTAAATATTGAATACCTTTAAAAAAGCTATTTTGTGCTTTTTTAAAAGTGCCATGTGGCAGAAATACATGCCCTTAGGGCATGTATGTGCGCCACATGTGCACAAATGCACGATTCAGGGGTGCAACAGGGTGTCAATGTGACACCCTGCCACCCTTGAATATGCTCCCCCTATTACCGATTCGGTATTTACCGAATCGGTAATAGTGAATGGCTTCCCATTCATTCCTTGGGGCCTCCAGGCCCATAGGAATGAATGGGAATTATTGAATCGGTAAATACCGAATCAGTAAAATTCGGTATTTAAGAATCGGTAAATAGAGATTACCTACATATGGCCCTATATCTCTTAAAGCTTCAAAGAACATTCAAATGCCTTTCACTGTGACTCTGTCCATCACCACCCCTTGTTGTAAATATTTTTGTCCACCCTAAGCGTGGAAGGGTATACTCAGATGTGAGTCCCTTGCTCATTGCACCATCAGGATTCAAGCAAGCCGGGCCGAAGACGGCTGAAATGCCAGAAACCGGTCCCCGGAAGCTTGTTTCCTTCCCAGTGTAAGAATTGGCTTTTGTAGTCTGGTCTGCCCTGTTCCCATGATGCACTGGGCCAGGGACAGACTAATTTGCATATAGCCAGGTTCTGAAACTGGGATGGTGCAATGAGCTAAAAAACGGTGTTGGATCTAGCCCTGATCTCTTGACTGGGTGAGAGTATTCTGCTTAATTCAGAGACTCTGTCCATCACCACCCCTTGTTGTAAATATTTCACTGTGAATTGGCACTGAAGTTGGCAGGAGCGGTATACACTTTTCGTCTGGACATTAATACCTGCTTTTTTAATTTAATTTAGCTTTGTATTCTTTTTCTAGTAACTCAGTGCCACGTTATCATTCTTTGTTCTCTACACTCAATGTGCTTCCCCTCCTGGATATCCATGACTTCATTTTATGTTATCAATTTACTCCAAACTTCTTGGAAAACCATTACATCATCACCCTTTTCACTATATCAAGCATACTTATGTCACCTTTTTTATTTCATCCCCTGGTAAGCCACCAGTGTATTGGAATGTAGATACTCTGGAGCAGATTTACCTTTCCTGGCGCTTCCCTGCAAATCAGCAGGGATGCGGCAGGAAAGATGCGTTACACAAGTTTACCCTTGCGCCACCACAGATGCGCTCATTTACAATGCTCCTGCATTCACTGCGAGCGAAATTAGATCCTGAGAGCCCTAATCGCCCACCGCCGCCCTGATTTACACAGGTGCCGCCCGTCCCCGCTGACCAGATTCTACCAAACGAACGATCAGCCGTGGACTCCTGAGCGACCGCTTGGACCTTAGCCACCCACGCGCCTCCGCTTGGGTGATTATCACTGTCTTCATCGACAACCCTGTCCTGATGACGATCCCGACTCACGGGGATCGAAACGCCGTCGACTTCACAGCCTAACTTTATGGCGCATATTATGTTTTGTGCTCCTGTTAAAATTCATTTAATCATGTTCTAAGTGACTACAACTTGATCCTCTGGAGCCATTACTGTTTTATAATTTGTCACTATGCGCCGACCACGCTGTTCACCTTAGCACTTGCACTTTCACCATCACCAATTGTATATATCGCTATTCACCAAGTGCCACCGGGTTATCACATGATTTGTTCTGTTCAGTGCTGTCCAACTGTATTACCATGTGAAAGAAACCCCCCCCTTTACTCAATTGGTGAATAATACCCCTTTTAAAAAAAAACTTAGAGACTCCTTGTTGTTTATTCATGTAATGCGAATTGCATACATTGTTGAAATTGCCTTTTAATGATACCTATTGGGAATTGTTCTTTTTTTATAGCATTTACAATGCGGCGCATCATGGCGCAAGGATAAACAGACATGTGTCGCATTTGCTGGCGTACGGTTGGCGCAGTGCTGGAGTTGTGTCGCGGGCGCGAGGCAACTCCAGCACTGTTCCAACCTGGCCTATCCTCAACATGGTGCATCACGCCTTTTAGATTTCACTCAGGTACTTTTCTGAGGCATTCCTGCGACGGAACGCCCCCCCACCCGTGCCGTAACGCCCACATGAAACCTGTCGCAGGTGTCATGTGGCGCAGGGCTTTACAACGTGACGCATCTCCCTAGATGCGTCACGTTGTAAATAGGGCGCAACGTGGTGCATGGTTTACGCTGCTGCTGAGTCACAGAAGTGACGCAACAGCGGCGCAAATGTGGTGCACGGGGCACGTATATCTGCCCCTGAATATTCTTGTCTTATGTTGAGGTGTTAGAAGTGAAGGATTTTACATCGCTAAGGAAATTTTCTTTACTTAAGAAATGTTTGGTTGGTGAATGACTCAGTGATTTTAAACTAAGTCTGGCACTATAGAATGGCAATAATTTGTATATGTTTGGTTATGCCTTAAGGTAGTAACCAAGTATGGCCAGAAGATTAACACAGATCTGTTCCAGGATGTAAGTGATAGGTGAATCCATTGAGAACTATGTGGCGGCTCTAAAGTCTCCCCCAGTCAATTATGAAAATATTTTTTATGATTAGGTATTAATGAAGGCAAATAGTAAGGAAGTTGAAAAGAGGTTATGGATTGGGTCAAAGTTCATACTTATTTTCTACTTATTATCACCATTGAAATAGCAAAACGAGCCTCCCCATGCACCTCTGGACCATCACCTCACTTCCAGAATTCCGAATGGCCCTCAAGACCTGCCTGTTAAAATGAGCCTCGAGGCCTGTAAGCACCTGGATACCCTATTGTGTGATTAGCTGCGCTTTACAAATCTAGATTGATTGATTGACAGAAGTTTTAGGAGGAGTTATGAAATCCCACAACATAGAGGTCAATACCATTACAAAGGAAACTTTTAGAGCAAGCCTAAAAATAAATGTTAAACATTACCTAAGTCCAAGAGAAAACTCCTTAATCACCTGATATTGCTGTGGCTGTCACAGCCATAAAGGCAATTTTAAGAATGGTATGACTGTTCACAAATATAGTAATGAGTGCAAACAGGTGTCCTTTTAGCAGACTATGCAAGAGTGCTAAGGTTCATACAGTTCAGAGGTGAAAATGAGGAATCTATCAAATTGAACAAATTGAATCCCAATGCTGATCTATGTGTTCGTGATGACAGAAAGAGTAAGCCACTTCAAAGTTGTATTATTCAGATTTATGGCAAGGTTGAGGTTATGGTTGAATTGTGGTTGTGGCTTACTATCCTGGGTGCGGCTTTGTTCCAAACGATATGGAAAGGCAGGGAGCTGCTAGCTGCAAACATTCATCCAAAGGGTTACACTGGACTTAAGATTAATATTTGAAGACATTTCTCGGGGGGTTAGCACTTCAAAGGATGCTGAGTTGGTGGTAAGATTTATGCTGCTCACAAGGTAACAAAGGGAACCATTTTGCATTTCTCACAGTAGGAGGAGATGGGGGTCAAGGTGGATCCTAGAGCGACCTACCAATTTATGCAATGGAATAAAGGCAAAAGGAGAAAAGTGTTTAGGATATGAAGCGCACATATGTAGAGAATCATGGGAAAAACTTCAGTGATGTTTTATGTAAATACAAGGAATTCAAAAATCATGTTCGAATGAAAAAATCACTTATAGAGGGAAATTCGAGCAGACTATCAGCTTTATAGAAAAGACTTAATAACACACATCCAGTCTTCTTTTTGGGGCGCACATATGATCATTTCTTTCATCTGTTCTGGAGAACTATGCTTGTGCATTGATCTTTAGAGCATTAACAATGTTCTGCTATCCTCACAAACCTGCATAAAATGAGTCCTACAATGGTTGGCGAAGCGTAGTTTATCAGCATAAAACTTGCAGGTGCCTGCCATCAGGTTGTGCTGGAGGTTGGATCGAGGTACTTAGCAGCATTTCTAAACTCAAAGGATATGTTCCGGGACAAAAAGAATGCCTTTTGTCCAGGACCTAATCGCATTAGTGTCTCAACGCATTATTAAAGAGTCACAGGGGGTCGAGGCAGTGGTGTCCCCGCCTTCCAGCATAACATACTTGTTTTGGCACAGATCAAGCTCAATATGATAGGAACTATGAGCAATTTCTACAACCGCTCTTCAAACAGGGCTTGACTTTACAACTCAAAAAATTTCACTTCAGTGTTAGAAGTGCTGAGTGCTTGAGTCGCGCGATCTTAACCGATGGCGTTCTTCCAAAATCTTGTTATGTTGATGTCTCTGGCATCATATGCAAGTAAAAGTTGGTATTCTTTTCAGACTACATGCAAACGAATGCAAACAGTGTTGAGGATAATTTCTCAAGAGCAGACAGAACCTTTAGGTTTTCTACTTTAGAAAAATGCCAGGTTCCTTTGGGGTGCCGAAGAAAGAGAGAATTTAACTTGTTGAAGGAATTCATTAACTGTACACTTTCTTTGAAAGCATTTGTCTTAGGGAAACAATGCATTATGGCAATAACTGCTAGTAGGTCTGGCTTAGGAGTGGTGTTGCAATAATATGATGGACAGAGACAGTGGGTTGTTACAGGTCAAAGATGTAAATGTAAATGTAAATTGATACTTGTATAGCGCACTACTCACCGGCAAGGGTCTCAAGGCGCTTGTACGAATACCGCTGTGGAACCCATCCTGGCTCTCCCTGTGAGGTGTCCACTCCTGGGCACCCCCAAAGTGGAGGCCAGGCATCCTTAGCGTTGTGGGGGCTGTTGTGGAGATTAAGCAAGCTATTGCCCAGAGTTGCAGAGTGGGACTCCATGATTGGAATAGGCACCGAGGCGAGAATTATCAGGTCCATGGAATTTTTTAGCCCAAGACCCGCCGAGGCGGGGAATTGAACGCTGGTCCCGGGCTAGACCTCTGCATCAGGGTCTGCCACTCTAACCATTGAGCCACACTTCTCCACTTCTCCAAAGAACGCTGTCTGAGTCAGAGAGAAACTACTCAGTTATACTGAATCATTTATTGGCATGCATGTAGGTAGCTGAAGATTTTCCGATGTTCTTTTCTGGAAGTGTATTATCCATACTGACTGCAAATCCCTCATGACCAGGTTATTGAACAGGGCAGATCATTTTCAACACAAGACTAGCCACATTAGTTGCTAAAAGCTTTCCCGTTCAAAATGGATCCGTGGATCATGTCCACGGAAAAATAAGATACAAAGCTAATAGTATATTCCTGCTCTCTTCCACTCGACAACTAGAGACGCCATTTTCGCTCAGTGCGCACTCTAGTTGTCCGTGTGGCTTCCCCATAAGAATGCGCGCTGCGCGAGCGCCAGTGCCTTGAGGGGTTGCTCTTGCTATCACTTGCTATTTTGCACATTATCGCCGCTATTCCTTTTAAAGCAATTTTACTGTATGTTTTGATGATTTTACCTTAGGGAACTTGCACTGTATGAATTTGATGTTCAGCTCAATATTTAGGGGCTTTGGCTGATACGCTACTTCATTTACCTGGGACAGGGGAGTCCGGGCCGCCAGCCACTTCCTGCTCTCTTCCACTAAACAACTATAGTAACATCATGGCAACAGGCCCCCCCACCCCGCAACACAAACATGCACCCCGCAAATAACACACTAGACACAAGTGTTATTAGTTTGGGAAAAGCTGCTGCAGGTTTATTTACATACACGTTATGTAATTATAGTGGGTTAGCTTACGGGCGATCCAAGGGCAGGCCGCATTCTCGCCACCTGCCCACCTGATGAGCCAGGCAGCACCGTGGCGAACCACCTACGTGCTGCCCCTTGTGGTAATGATTATACTCCGCCCCACGCGGGGCGGAGCGTAGCTAGGCAAGCCCCCGGTTGCACAGGCCCACAACCGCCCGAAGGACTACTGGGGCGCCGACACAGGTTTCAGGCACCTCCCCTGAGGCCCTTGGTCTTAGACTCTGGCACCCCTATGTGCCCGCTGAGGTACTGTGCTGCACCTCTCTGCTTCCGGATCGCCCTGTAACTCCGCCTGCAACAAAAATTAACACATTAAAAGGTTCAACTGTCCCCCCTTAACCGGACACACAGGGTGAGCGGTCGGGAGGGAAAATGTGTGTCCTCAACGCCAAGATCACCGCGAAGCGTCCGGTGCAGCAAAGAGGCAGAGAAAATGGCGAGGGGGGCTTAAATACCCCTCGCTCTGCCTGCTGCACCGGACGCGACATCACAACCTGCCCCCTCCCCAGCTGCTTGCTTGGGACTCCTCCTGCCCGAGGGAGGAGTGGCGACCAAGATGGGGGGGAAGGGGTCAGAGGGGGAAGCCCTCTGTTACTAGAGGGCTGCCCTCTTGAGTGGCCACCGGGCAGCCGCATAGTAACATCATGGCAACAGGCCCCCCCCACCCCGCAACACAAACATGCATCCCATAAATAACACACTAGACACGAGTGTTATTAGTTTGGGAAAAGCTGCTGCAGGTTTATTTACATACACGTTATGTAATCATTGTGGGTTAGCTTACGGGCGATCCAAGGGCAGGCCGCATTCTCGCCACCTGCCCGTCTGATGAGCCAGGCAGCACCGTGGCGAACCACCTACGTGCTGCCCCTTGTGGTAAAGATTATACTCCGCCCCACGCTGGGGGGAGCGTAGCTAGGCAAGCCCCCGGTTGCACAGGCCCACAACCGCCCGAAGCACTACTGGGGCGCCGACACGGGTTTCAGGAACCTCCCCTGAGGCCCCTGGTCTTAGGCTCTGGCACCCCTATGTGCCCGCTGAGGTACCGTGCTGCACCTCTCTGCTACCGGATCGCCCTGTAACTCCACCACAGCCCAGGCAGCGGCAACCATCGCGGCCCGGGCCCCCAACTACATAGCTTCCTGTCTTTACCTGCAACCCTTCAACTGCAGTGCTTCCTGTAAGTCCAAGAGTAAAAGGTCCAACCCTACAGGTGAGAGGTGGACCCCGTCCGCCTCAAAATAGCCCTTGGTCCTCTCCTGAATCATTTTGGGCACATGTAGGAGAGGAAATACCAGTCGGTAACGGCCGAATTCGGCCGTTACCGACCGGTATTTAGGATTCGGCATGTAGGGGCCAGCATTTTACAGAATCGGTAAATTTACCGATTCGGTAAATTTACCGATTCTGTCAAATACCGAATCGGTAATTTTACCGATTCGGTAATTCCACATGTAGGTAACACTCCTGAGAGTGCCACAGGCCCTTAAGAGTCGGTATTTTACCACCCAATCCTATTGGGTGGTAAAATACCGAATTCAGGTGTGCATGCACATCTTTGCATGCACACCTGTGCCATGTGACACACAGACATGCCCTTAGGGCATGTCTGTGTGCCACATGGCACACATGCCTGTATTCGGGGTGCTAGAGGGTGTCAAAGTGACACCCCCTGCACCCTTGCAGGATTCGGTATTTACCGATTCGGTAAATACCGAATCGGTATTGCCCATTGATTCCTATGGGCTTCAAGGCCCATAGGAATCAATGGGCAATACCGATTCGGTATTTACCGAATCGGTAAATACCGAATGTTACCGATTCGGTAAATGGAACTTAAAATTTACCTACATCTCCCACCCTCTAATTTACCGATTCATAAATACCGAATCGGTAAAATTCTGCATTTAAGAATCAGTAAATTAGAATTACCTACATCTGGCCCTTTGTGCCTGACAAATCCCTATCCCCTCTGCTCGGTAAACTTGCGCATGGCACTGTTGACTCTTCTCCTAGACCTCTCAATTGCTTACCAGGATTTAGCACCGAGCCACATCCTGCGTGGCACGATCTCTGACCACCATACCTCACATTGACCCATGCGTTTACAGACCTCCCCCAAGTCACACTTCATCTTGTGGAGTAAAACAGTTCGTCCTAGGTTGGTGAGATCGTTGCCCCCCAAGTGAATGACCAAGTGGTTGGGAGGGGCTGCTAGTGAGGCTAGAGCTAGTTCGAGTTTATCCCAGAGGCAGTTCCAACGCATGCCAGGAAACCCTAACCACACAAACTCTGTGTTTAGGAATCCATGTGTCCAGTTCCTGATCGCTGCCTACCGTGCTAACCTGGAGATGGTGGAGTGCCCCATGACCCACACTCTCGACCCTGCCAAGACAAAGGACACGGTTCAAAATGTTGTTGTTTTATAAAACTCTTCATCTGAATTATTACAACACATCACAGCACACTGTACACAAAGCAACGGTGGAACACAAAACACTGCAAACTAACGCCACCAATACTCAGGGGCAGATATACCGCTTGTAACATGGAGACTCCCGGCGCCCCAATTTCTGCACGCTTGCAGGCTGCAAGCCTGCTTTGAAAGCTTCGGTGGCTGCCCCTATTCTGAACGAGTGGCTGGAGAACTTCTTGCCCTGGCTAAGTTGGCCTGCTCTTGAAAGACATGCAATCATGATTTTATCCAACTGGTACTTGGTGAGTTGGACGAGGTCTGCGTGGATAAGAAGGTACCTGGACGCTGGGGGGCGAAGCGCGAGGTAGGTCCTGACTAGTGAAACAGGGCAGTACCTAGGATCACCCAGCGGGCCTAACTCGATCACTACCCCCTTTCCTGCCTGGTCTGTCTTGGACTTCCTTAGGTGTATGGACAGGCTGAGGTCCAATCTGATGTCTGCCACCCCCAAGGCGTCCCCTGAACTGTCACTTTTGGAGCGAGCCACTAACTCGCTGATGCGGAAAGCCCCGAAGAAGGCTAGGCTGAACGCCGCTGAGAACAGGGAAGCCTCAAAGGGAGAGTGGGTTATTTTGGCTAGCTCATCTAGCATGGCCCTGAGGATGGGGAAATCGATGGGGGATATGCCGTCCGGGACCCTCGGCTCCTCCCGAGAACAACCCTTCAATGCTGCCCTGATGGCGAAGTACTTCGCTGGGTCCTGACCCCCTCTCAGCTTGGCATCGTGGCTGACTGCGGCCAGGTGACCACACGCCCAGGAATGGGATTTACCTTGTCTCTTGGCCCAAACTACAAAAGCCTACACTTTATCCTCCGGTGATAACCCTTGAAGTCCCATGTCCTCCTCTACTAAATGTAGACAGGTGGCTACCATAGCGTTTCCTCGTACCTGGGGCCAAAGATCTCTCCCCCATGGCTCTCAACTCCTGTTCCACTCCAAGATTCGCAAGAGGGTTGGTGGGAAGGGGGTCATCTCTGCTCTCGCCCTCGGCCAGGCCGCCCGGAAACGGTCCCACTGAAAACGAGAGAGAGCATCAGCTGCCACGTTCTTGACTCCCTCTATATGTCTAGCCCTAAACTGGATATTGCAGCGCAGGCTTCCTCTGGCAAGCTCCCTCAGTAAGCATAGCACCAACGGGCATTTGGCTGATTGTCCATTTACGGCATGAACCACCGCCATGTTGTCGGACCAGAATAGGACCTTCGTGTTAGACAAGGCCACAGGCCAAAGGTGGAGAGCGATGACAATAGGAAAGAGCTCCAGGACCGTGATGTTGGACGTGATGCCGCACTTGCGCCACGCGTTGGGCCACTCCTGCGCGCGCCATTGTTCGCCCAGGATTGCCCCAAAGCCCTCTCTGCCTGAGGCGTCCGTGAAAATTCTGATTTCCGGCCTGTCTACCCACAGAGCCCTCCAGATCATCGTCCCGTTGAAGTCGGACAGAAACTCGACCCACATGGCCAAGTCCTTCTTCAGGCCCGAGGACAACTTGACAAAGTGGTGTCGCTTGACAACCTTCGCGGTAGCTTTCGCCAGTCTCCTGTCAAAGACCCTGCCCATCGGAATGACTCTTGCCGCAAAGTTGAGTTTGCCTAGCAGGCTCTGGATGACCCCTAAAGGCGCCTTGTCTCTCCCCAGCAGATACTGAATGTCCTGTTGCAAGGCCTGCACCTTCCCAGCAGGGAGCCTAGACACGCCCTTAACCGTGTTCAACTCGATGCCCAGGAAAGTGAGAACCTGCACAGGGTGTTCAGTCTTGCCAGGTGCCAAGGGCACCCCCAGTCGTCTGGCCAGATCAATAAAGCATTGGAGCCCCTCGCTGCATTCCTGTGTGAAATCCCTCCCAATGAATAAGAAGTCGTCCAAGTAGTGGGTCACTGCTTTGACCTTGCATTTCATCGAGAGTAACCACTGCAGGAAAGAGCTGAAGGCCTCAAAAAAGGCGCAGGAAACTGTGCAGCCCATGGGCATGCATTTATCAAAATAGCAGTCCCTTTGCCACTTGAAGCCTAACAGGTGTTGGCTCTCCAGGTGGACCGGCAGTGATCTAAATGCTGATTCAATGTCGGCTTTAGCCAACCATGCCCCAACCCCGGCCCTCCTAACGATGTCTATAGCCATGTCCAGTGAGCAGTAGGACACCGAGCAAGAGCCCTCCTGCAGCCATGAATTTACCAAGTCGCCATCAGGGAAGCAAAGGTGTTGAATCAACCTGAAAGACCCTGGCTCCTTCTTGGGGACCACACCCAAGGGTGAGACCACAAAATCTGGGAGGGGAGGCAGCCTGAAAAGGCCCGCCACCCTCCCCAGCGCCAGCTTTCTAGCAATTTTATCCCCGGTAACCTCGGGGTGATCCCTTGCTGACTTAAGGTTTTCTGAATCCCTGCTGACCCTGGGTCCCAGGTACGGGATTCTGAAACCTTCCAGGAAGCCCTCAGCTAACGCGGCCCTATCCCTGGCATTAGGATAGTCCCGCAGAAGAGGCAGTAGGCTTGAAATGGCGATGGGGGACGGGCCTTTGGACATCTGAGTTCCTGCAAGCCTAGTGGGGGCAGGCTTGCTGACATGGTTATGGTTGCTGGAAGGCGGGGGAAGAAAAGGCAGGGACGCTGAAGGGGGGTGTAAAGGACTGTCTGGAGCTGTGCTATCAAGGCAGCTACTTGTCCTGCCTAGCGGGGCCAGAGGAGGAGTCCCGCTTATCGCATGTGGTGGCAGGGTGGGAGGCGCGGCACTTGCTGCAGGTGTGGGTGAATCTACAGGCCTACCCCCATGTGCAGTTTCCCCCATTGAATAGCCTGTGTGTCCCAGAGAAGCTCCCTCTGTTACCTTGCTTTAGGCCGCCACCACCTCTGCCCCCTTGAAAGGACTGCCTGGTCTGGCCCCTCTTCTCCTTGTTCTGTCCCTTACTGGTTTCCCCTTTCTTGTCGTTGGAGCTAGTCTTCTCTGCGACTTCTACCTTTCCCTTGCCCATGTACTGAATCCATAGCCACACCTCAATCTGGTCCCACCCAAATCCGGACACACAGCTATCTTTTTCCGGAATTCGCAATCATACTTGTACCAGGCCATGCCCCCATTGGTTTCTGCCTCAGTGGTTATGAGGCTAGCGTATTGGAAAAGGCCAGGACCCTGTTCTGGAAATCGCTCCATGATGACAGCAGCCAGGATAGCGAAGGCCTGTCTCCAAGACTTAATGGAATTTTCTGGCCAAGCCTGAAAACGCACCTTCTTATCTTCCTCCTTGCCCCCCATCTTCCTGGTATCCACCCCTTCAACGTCGTGCAGAAGCAAAGAGAATATGTCAATGAACACCCTACGCCATATTCCTTCTTTGGCTGCCTGCGGCATTTCCTAGGCTAGAGAGCACCTGCCCGACAGCAGTGGGGCCATGGTTACTTGAGGAAGTGGCACAGGTGACACCAACTGTGTAGCTGTGCTGGGGGAGGAGGTGGACGCTGTAGGCTGCGGTGGCGTGACTGGGGCAGTCGGGAGCTGGGGGGGCTGGGCTGGGAATGGCGATGCGACTGGTGCAACCCTGTCCTGCTGGCAGCCAGCGTTCCTCTGTTGCTCCCCAACAGCTGGTGCCCCAACTGAGTCCATGCATGTGCTGGCTCTTCCCTGGGAACCATCAGAAATGTCCACCTGTCTACCCCAGACCTGGGTAACAGAAATCCCTGTTGTCGCCTGAGGTGTTGTTGCTGGCGCCGCTCCCACAACCCCTGACTCACTGCGGCCGCCCCATCTGGGTTGCTCACGGCCCGTAGGCCCACCCTAACCTTTGCCATGAAATCCGCCAGGGAGTTAGTGAGCTTACCCAGGTCCTCACGTGGGGCAAAGATGGTCGGAAGGGGTGACACCGCCGGTGGGGTCGCTGCCCTGTCAGCAGGGGGTGGAGAGGAGGCTGCATGCACCAGTACGGTTCCGATTTCACGTGCTCTGGCCGGCAGCGGTTCTGCTGGAAAGTCCCTGACCGTGGGTTTACGAACCCTCTTGGACCTGGTGGGCCCAGCTTCTTCGACTATCTCCTGCCCCGCCGGGGGGGGCAACATGGCGACTCCAGAATCCCCTGGACTATTGCACCCAAAAGCTCGCTGGCCCATGCCACGCCTTTAGCCCATATCATGTCCATAATGGCCGCCATCTGCGCATCGTGAGAGCTTCCGGGCAGGGAATCCTCCACCTGGGGCGTCTGCGAAAAGAGCGGGGGGGATCCCTGGCTAGTCATGGCGGCACTTGACTGACTGGAATCCTGAAAAAGAAATGTAACTGTGAGCCAGCGAACATTCAGGTCGGTGAGTGTCCCCGGTGAAACCCATCATCTCCCACGCTGGCCTTAGACCCCTTCCTAGTCCCCGTGACAAGACTCTGCATCCTCCCTAACTCCATCTTCCGCCTGACCCATCGCCCCTGTATATTACCTTGGGACTTTGATCCCGGACGTAGCTGTTGTCTGCACTTGAACGGAGGTCCGTTAGGCCTCACCTGGCGACAGAGATTCGGGCACGAGGGCGCCCTGAAAGGGAAATACACACATGAATGCTGTACTTGGGCCAGGACCGGGGGGGGAACCTTGAGGAACCGCCAAGCTGGCCAATCGCTTGAACACCTGCGTCACAACACATTTACGTTGACTCCATCATTGGCGGAGCCCCGATCCCTTAACGGCCACCTTGCGTGCCTACCCCTTTACATTCACCCCCAAATTACCTGGACCCTGTAATTCGGTGCTGGTCCTTGTGCACACGTGGATGGACCTATGCTTGATCTGAAAAAAAATGATAGGGTGAGTGCACACATAACACACCCCGTCATGACCCCACCCAGCCAGTAGGCCCTGTTGTACACTACCCATCGGTTGTGACTCCCTTCTATTAGGAGTGGGGGTGGGGTGTGGGGGGTGCCTGCCCCCTTCCCTGCTGCCCCCAGGTCCAAGTGGCGACCTCCCTCTACATTCTAGTCTGGGCCTCCCCAGCCACCCTGCTGGTTGGCGCCTGTAAATGTTTATTAACACAATTGCCAATACTGAGACCAACTAAACCACTATTTGTGATCCTTTCATGAAAGAAAACATGAAATTCTGCTTTACAGATTGCAACTTAGTCAAATGTACATTATTCAATATTCATTTTAATTTGTTCAAATATTTTTTCAAAATTTTTTTTCTCAAAAAAAATGGCATAATATAGAAATGCATTTCAATACATAAACAAACAACACATTTAAGAATAGACTAGTGAAAGCACATTAACACATTTTCAACACCATGCATTTGGCCAATTCCACATTCATATCACATTCATCCAAGCATCCATCTTAAAATGAAAAAGAGAGAGAAAAAATGAAAAGGTGAAATAACGGTCCCTTCATCACAACTAAGTGTGTAATTAAACATCTAATGCATCACATGTCACAAATTTCAAATTAATTAGAACTGTAACCAAGGAACTGTTTCCTTATATATACAAAAAACTTTTTGTGTTCAGGGACCAGGTTGGTCGACGCGTTTCGAACCCCAGCTGTTTACTGGGTTCTCCTCAGGACCAATAACTATCTACAAGTAACAAAACAACATGAGTTTAGACTGACTAAACTTGACATGACCTCTGTCCTTAGGTCAAACACTGTGTACCCCTAGCCGCTACCATACCTTAAGATCTCCAGCTCGTGATTATCATCCAGTTATGCCATAATCCAAGTGTCACACAAAGACAACACTGAAAGAAGGAAAGTTTGAAAATACTTAGGAAACAAATTACAGGAAGTGGTGACCAGCTGAGAGAAGCTTCATGCTCCGTTAGGATGGCTTATCAAAAAATTCCACTGTTTTACTGTGAAAAAATCGTTCCATATGTGGGTGGTGCCTCTTTAATTCAATCACCCGTAGCCACTCGTGTCCTCTCCCCCTAATGTTAAAAATAGGATCCAAAAGTCCCATTTAGAATCAGCTCAATAAAGAAACCGGCTTCTTATAATACATTTGGCTCCTTTGATCGCTTACCGTAGGTAGATGTGTTGGAGCGTCTCAATGAATCTCAGGCGCGTCCTTCTTCACTTGTAAGTTTTTATCTCACCTAATGGAAGCATAAATCGAGCGGGATGTTAGGTTCATGGAACTCATATCTGCTGAAACCATCGCCGGCAATTTTGTAGCACAGCTAGCTTACCGAGCGGACAAGGGTTCCGGGCACCGATGCATTCACTCGCTGTTTGTCATGCAAGCAAGTTGCTCCGGGCAAGCCGTTTTACTTCCTGTTTCCTCGCGGGACTGCCGCAAAGGATGCTGCATGTGGTAGTTTGATCACGATTCGGGAGCTTTTGATGAATTGCTGGAATGGGGTGATTAATGAAATGATTAGTGTGGCGCCACAGGCAGGCAACCTCAAAAAGGCTTCAGCCAAAGGCTCGCAGAATTAGAACACGTGGTTCACCCGTATTTACAACGGTTTAAATATTTCGGAAATTTCATTGAGCCCATTTGTGGCAGTATTGAACTTCATAATAAGCAGGGCTTCTCTTTGACTTAGGCGTGCCTCAAGATCCCCCCCTCGTGGATCTTTCTCGATTTTAGAAAGGACAGTCTACTGGAATTCATTTTCCTTGTGATCTTTAATAATCCAGTGGTTGACAAGTGGCGCATTCTCGACTTTTCTCCTAATGCGAGATTTGTGTTGTGTAATGCGCTGTCTAATTTCCTGGGTCGTTTTACCAATGTTTAAGCTTGGACAGGGGCACATAACCCCATACACCACGTTCCTGGTTTTACAATTGGAGAACGGCTCATGTTTCCAATGTATATTTTGAAATGTAAAAGTTGAGCTCTCAATGGTTTGCGAAACAAAGAGTTGTTGCCAGTTGTCCGTCCGATGCTACCACCTTGACATCCAAAAAATTAATGGTTGTACTTGATGCAACACAGCATCGGACGGACAACTGGCAACAACTTTGTTTCGCAAAGAAACCGATAGAAACAAAGCTCTTCATTTTAATAGCAACCACCCACGCAGCCTTAAACAGAACTTGGCGTACGGGCAGTTTCTTCGGATTCGTAGAAACTGCTCAAATAAGGAAAACTATTTCATCCATGCCAATCAATTAAAAGATCGCTTGATCCAAAGAGGATACCCCAAAAAATTACTAAAGCAGTCAATCAAGAGAGCATGGTGGACGCCTCGAGAGGCTTTACTAGAGAAGAAAAACAAACCGGTTCTCGAAAGAGCTGTATGCGTGACTACGTTCTGCCCAAATGCCCATCAACTTAAAAAACTAATCACATCAAACTGGCATTTGATCAAGAATTTACATAAAGATTTTGAAGTACCACCCCTATTTGCATTTCGCAAAGAAAAAAGTGTTGCTAATCATATTGTCCGTGCTGCATTACCTGTGAACCCAGCACCTACATTGAGAAGTATGCTGGGCATGAAACCCGTAATTGGACACCACAAATGTGGAACTTGCACTTGCTGCGATCAAACCATTGAGAGCTCAACTTTTACATTTCAAAATATACATTGGAAACATGAGTCGTTCTCCAATTGTAAAACCAGGAACGTGGTGTATGGGGTTATGTGCCCCTGTCCAAGCTTATACATTGGTAAAACGACCCAGGAAATTAGACAGCGCATTACACAACACAAATCTTGCATTAGGAGAAAAGTTTAGAATGCGCCACTTGTCAACCACTGGATTATTAAAGATCACAAGGAAAATGAATTCCAGTGGACTGTCCTTTCTAAAATCGAGAAAGATTCACGAGGGGGGGATCTTGAGGCACGCCTAAGTCAAAGAGAAGCCCTGCTTATTATGAAGTTCAATACTGCCACAAATGGGCTCAATGAAATTTCCGAAATATTTAAACCGTTGTAAATACGGGTGAACCACGTGTTCTAATTCTGCGAGCCTTTGGCTGAAGCCTTTTTGAGGTTGCCTGCCTGTGGCGCCACACTAATCATTTCATTAATCACCCCATTCCAGCAATTCATCAAAAGCTCCCGAATCGTGATCAAACTACCACATCCAGCATCCTTTGTGGCAGTCCCGCGAGGAAACAGGAAGTAAAACGGCTTGCCCGGAGCAACTTGCTTGCATGTCAAACAGCGAGTGAATGCATCGGTGCCCGGAACCCTTGTCCGCTCGGTAAGCTAGCTGTGCTACAAAATTGCCGGCGATGGTTTCAGCAGATATGAGTTCCATGAACCTAACATCCTGCTCGATTTATGCTTCCATTAGGTGAGATAAAAACTTACAAGTGAAGAAGGACGCGCCTGAGATTCATTGAGACGCTCCAACACATCTACCTACGGTAAGCGATCAAAGGAGCCAAATGTATTATAAGAAGCCGGTTTCTTTATTGAGCTGATACTAAATGGGACTTTTGGATCCTATTTTTTACATTAGGGGAAGAGGACACGAGTGGCTACGGGTGATTGAATTAAAGAGGCACCACCCACATATGGAACAATTTTTTCACAAGTAAAACAGTGGAATTTTTTGGTAAGCCATCCTAACGGAGCATGAAGCTTCTTTCAGCTGGTCACCACTTCCTGTAATTTGTTTCCTAAGTATTTTCAAACTTTCCTTCTTTCAGTGTTGTCTTTGTGTGACACTTGGATTATGGCATAACTGGATGATAACCACGAGCTGGAGATCTTAAGGTATGGTAGCGGCTAGGGGTACACAGTGTTTGACCTAAGGACAGAGGTCATGTCAAGTTTAGTCAGTCTAAACTCATGTTGTTTTGTTTCTTGTAGATAGTTATTGGTCCTGAGGAGAACCCAGTAAACAGCTGGGGTTCGAAACGCGTCGACCAACCTGGTCCCTGAACACAAAAAGTTTTTTGTATATATAAGGAAACAGTTCCTTGGTTACAGTTCTAATTAATTTGAAATTTGTGACATGTGATGCATTAGATGTTTAATTACACACTTAGTTGTGATGAAGGGACCGTTGTTTCACCTTTTCATTTTTTCTCTCTCTTTTTCATTTTAAGATGGATGCTTGGATGAATGTGATATGAATGTGGAATTGGCCAAATGCATGGTGTTGAAAATGTGTTAATGTGCTTTCACTAGTCTATTCTTAAATGTGTTGTTTGTTTATGTATTGAAATGCATATCTATATTATGCCATTTTTTTGAGGAAAAAAAATTTGAAAAAATATTTGAACAAATTAAAATGAATATTGAATAATGTACATTTGACTAAGTTGCAATCTATAAAGCAGAATTTCATGTTTTCTTTCATGAAAGGATCACAAATAGTGGTTTAGTTGGTCTCAGTATTGGCAATTGTGTTGTTCTATTATAGTACGGGCTCAGCCTTGCTGAGTGAGAGCCAAGACCCATTACAGTTTTTTGTAAATGTTTATTAAGCATGGGCGGATTTTGCGAATTGGCAATCCGCGAAATTGCGTATTTACGGATTCGCAATCCGCAAAATCCGCGAACTCGCGTGAATTTTGCGGATACCTTTTTTTTGTGTGTTCGCAAGTGTTTCTGCCATTTCGCGAGGGTTTTTTACCAGTTCGCAAACGCGAACTTACTTGTCGGGTAGCAACGGTCACGACCATGTTGTTTCTACATCTGGTTCATCACAGCACCCTCTGTTTCACCACTGCCACCCTCTGTTTCACCACTGCCACCCTCTGGCTCGCCCATGCCACCCTCTGGCTCAACCATGCCACCCTTTTGTTCATCACTGTAGATTTATGGGGGGAAAGCACACCTGCCCTGCCTCAACTGACATGAGTGAATTAGGGGCTGATTAATGTGTCACTGAATTAGAACTTCCAGGATGGCACCTGCTTCCTTATCTGTAATTGCTTTCTGTTGCAGTGTAATTTTTTTAACAGGACCTTTGTTGTATACTTGTAGCTATTCTCTGAGCCTGCTGTGAGGGTCAGAGCAGGGTCATAGAATAGTTGCAAGTAGGCAACTGAACTCTGAAGGGGCCCTTCAGGATGCACTACAGGGAATGGTTACTAATGATAAGATTGAACTTTTGCACCTGCTGAGTGCTTTCAGTTTTGCAAAAGTCCAAATATCCAGCAGCATCCACAAAAAGTTATCCTTCCAGGCACTACAGGGAATGGTTACTAATGATAAGATTGAACTTTTGCACCTGCTGAGTGCTTTCAGTTTTGCAAAAATCCAAATATCTAGCAGCATCCACAAAAAGTAATCCTTCCAGGTCAAGATCCAAATCAAAGTGACCAGCACATGAAGAAAGCACTGGGAGGAGCCTGCTGGACAGGAACAGCAAGTTGGAGACTGTGGGGCACTTCTTTCCTCCCACCCCCCCCCCCAAAATGGACTCCTTGCAAAAAAAAAGTGTAGGCAAATGTCAACCTGAGGAGTTATTCTGATAAAAATCATAATTTTCAAGGTTTATGCTGCCTGCTGGTGGATTTCTTGTGCGAAATTGCTAATTTTGCAATCTTGCAATTGCGAGATTGTCGCTGCCCGCCGCATCTACCTGTTCGCAAGTGTTTACTCCCGCGAAATTGTAGAGTATTCTAGTTGGCAAGTGCGGTCAAGCAAAAAATCCGCTTCGCACGGATTTACGAATTTTCGGCAAGTTCGCGGATTGCGAATTTGCTGAAAATCCGCAAAATCCACGAGCGGAACGGATTTTACGCCCATGCTTAATGTTTATTCATTTATTACCTTGATGTATTTGTGTAAAAGCGCGGGCTGTGCCCGGAGTGGCAGAGCAAGTGCAATCTACCAGGAACGTGCAAGAGAGAACAGCTGCATGCATCTAGCGACAAACTAGGCATGCACGGGTGTGGCTGCTTGGGAGGGTCAGTGGCTCCATTCCCTCCTTCCTAAACAATCCGCATACAGCCCGCACACGTTCCCCCACGCTTGATGTGCATCTTCCCACAATGCGGCCCAGCATCAACACAATCTGCCGCTCTAGGAGAAGCCCAAACCCAGCTCCTCGGTATTGCTAGAATCAAGAGCTGCTGTGTATTCACCGGCCGCACTCCCATCGCGACACCGGAGCGCCTCCCCCCACAGAAACTGACCCCAGCACGGCTTCCCAGCCCCCACGACAGCCGACCATGGAAACCGATGTCCACCATGGAGACCGGGAAGCCGGGGCCCGCACGTGCAGGGCTGTGCAGCCGTCTGCAGAGGGCACGCGCGCGCCACGCACAAAGCGCTCCCGCCAGCCTCGCTCGATATAAGGGGTGAGAGGGGTCGGGCCAACCCATCCATGTTGCTCTTTAGTGCTGCAAGCTGGCACCCCACTCCCTTCCATCGCACGGGCAGCCGCCGCCCATGGCGTAAGCCCTGGCTGTCTGACAGATTCATATTTCTGGTGCTTAGCAAGGGAGGAGGGTGGGATAGTACACTCGCGCCGCCCCGCCGCCGGACTCCGAACACCGTAGCCCGGGCTGAATGGGCACGATCGGATTCTAAAATGGCAGATCGGTGGGAGGCCGGATAGCTTGTGCTCGGCGGCTCGTTTAATTAAAAATGGCGGACCAGGAGGGGGCGGGAGGTAGAGTGTTGCGGTGTTCCCGGCCCCCTCCCCAACCTGCCGTCCCAATCGAATGTGCATGCCTACCTCCAGAAAGAGGAGGACCCTAACACAATACCTCCGAATGCACCCAGGTAAGCGGGGAGGGAGAGCAGGTGTTGGGGGGGGGAGTGGACTTTCAGTAGACAGGGCCAGACTCGCTAACCCTGCCGCTGCTCCCCGCGCCAATTGCTCCGCTCCCTTATATCAATAGCCGGCATCGCGGCATAAGTGGCGGCCGCGACCACCAACCCGGTGCTGTGCCGGGGACCTAGGCCTGATAACCCTACCACGGGCACCAAGGCTGGCCGCCCGTCCCAGACCCCCTCCCCCTGTCGCGGGGGGGAGCGAGCCTTGAGGCGATTTTAAATGGGAATAGGGGGGGAGAGTCACTAACTTACCCAAGTTGGGGCCCTCCCCGCCGTCCCCAACTGCCGTCGATCGCTCGAACGTCCGGCAGGCTCTCCTTCTGATGCTCTCGGACCCCTGCCCCCTCAGCGGCCCATCACTAAACAGGCCGCCCAGCCCGCTCGACCTCCATAGTGGAGGAAATAGGCAGAGGGGGAGGGAGGGGGACGCCCACGGCGGGCCTCACTCACCGCGAGTTCGGGGATGAGGGCCTGAGACTGGGTGTCCTCAAAAATGTGTGTCCTCAACGCCGAGGTCACCGCGACGCGTCCGGTGCAGCAAAGAGGCAGAGAAAATGGCGAGGGGGGCTTAAATACCCCTTGCCCTGCCTGCTGCACCAGACGTGACATCACAACCTGCCCCCTCACAAGTCAAGTCAAGTCAAGTCATAAAATTTATATAGCGCACTACATACCCAGAGGGTTTCAAGGCGCTCACCAGCTGCTTGCTTCGGACTCCTCCTGCCCGAGGGAGGAGTGGCGACCAAGGTGGGGGGGGAGGGGCGGGAGGGGGAAGCCCTCTGTTACTAGAGGGATGCCCTCTTGAGTGGCCACCAGGTGGCCTCGGGCAGCCACAGAGATGCCATTTTCGCTCAGTGCAGACTCTATTTGTCAGAGCGGCTTTCCCATAAGAATGTGCGCTGAGTCAAAGTACAGAGCGGGTGCGCTGAAGGTTGCCTAAGGCGAGACATTCTATGCCCGTCAGCGTCACGGATGCGGCAGCGCCAGCCACACTGCCCGTTTCCCATCGTGCAATATTGCTCCTGGGGCTTACAGCCGCAATGAACTTCTCATGCTGCGCCCACACCCTTGCCTCAAGTCTAGCAGGTAGGTAGTTTTGAAGCTCCCTGCTCTATCTGTGATAGATGCAAGTTCTGTCTGCACCCAGGTACAGGTGTTTCCCAGCATTCTGGTACCGTTTCTAGTGGCAGCAAGAAAGGGCCTATGTTTAAAGGAGCAATGATTAATACTCGCTCATTAGTCAGACACCATCAGGATATTTTTGACCTCCTTTCTGACAAACAGCTTGATCTTTTATTCATTACCGAGAGTTGGCTCAATGAATTCTCAAATCCCATTATTGAAATGGCTATACCCGTTGGATATAAGATTTCCCAGGCAGACCGCAAAGTTGGGAGGGGCAGTGGAGTTGCAGTTATCTGTAGGGATAACTGGGCCTTCCACCAAGGGGAGTCCTTACAGCTATGCGAGGGGGAAGTACTTGATTTCAGTATCATTATTTGCCCTCACATCACCCTGGGTGAAACATTGGTTTATAGGCCCCCTGGGCCTGCAGGGCCTTTTCTTAAAAATTTGGTGGATGTTATTATTTCACGCACTTTGCGTTTTATGCACTATCTCTTTCTGGGGGAACTCAATATTCATTTGGACCAGGCAGATGTAGGGGATACTAGGGAACTTTTATACTCTTTAAACCTTGCCCAGCTTACTCAATGGGTTAGCTCACCGACTCCTTCAGGCGGTCATATTCTTTGTCCTATGTGCTCTAACTTCCCCATTATGGTGGAGGAACCTCTTCCGGTGCCATGGTCCGATCATATTTTGTCATACTTCTCCTGGCTCCCGAAAGGCAAGATTCATCCAGGCCGAGCCAGTCAAAGCCCAGCCTTTGCCAAAATTGACCCGATGACTTTTAGCCACGTTTTGGCTAAGTCAAGATCAGCCCCTTCTGACGATTAGGAGGGTGCTCTTGAAAGCTTCTCTAGCTGGATCAAGAGGGCGGTGGATCTTCTTTCTCCTACGTCCCTTTGCAAAAGGTCCAGGGAATCTCCTTCTAAGCCGTGGTTTTCGCCTGAGCTTAAATGGAGAAGCAACACTGCAAAAAACTAGCACGCTGTTAGCGGCAGGATTACTGCCCCTCGGCGAAGCTGTCTCTTAGGAAAGCCCAGAAAATGTATTATTCCTCTAAAGCTCAAGCCAAAAGTCTTTACTATGCGGATCGTATTCATCTAGCCAGAAATAATTCTAAAGACATTTTTTCTGTTGTCCAGAGCTTTATGGCCCCCAGAGCTGAATCCAACTGTCTTCCTTCATCAAATGCTTGGTGTGAGGAGCTCTTAAATTTTTTCGTTGATAAAATTCACTCCATCCAGGCATCTTTACCCTGGGTAATGTCTCCATTGTTAGGCCGTTGCCCATAGAGGAGCTGCATATTGAATCTCCCTCCCTGACGGCTTTTTCATCTTTTGACCTGCTTGAGTCACTGAGGGTCTCAAGGCTCTGAAATCAAGCTCCCTGTCTGATCCCTGTGCAGCCAGGCTTCTGGTCTCGGTTGCAGAGCTAGTGAACCCCAAAGTTAACAGACTCATCAATCTTTCCCTCCTGAAGGCCTATGTTTCTCCAATGTGGAAACAGGCTAAGATCTTGCCACATTTAAAAAAAAACTTCACTGAATCCATTGAACCCAGTCAGTTATCGCCCTATTTCTCTCCTTCCAAGCTTGGCGAAAGTCTGCAAAAAAGTTGTCAGTAAACAACTTACCGACTTCGTCGAGGGATTTGATCTACTTCACCCTGCTCAATCCGGGTTCAGAGCCTCTTATAGTACTGTATCAGCCCTGGTGGAAGTCTCGGAAGCTATTCGGGAGTGCTTGGATAAGGGCGGTATGGCTGCCCTCATTTTGTTAGACCTCTTGGCAGCATTTGATACTGTCTCTCATTCTCTGCTGCTTGCCCGCCTTTCAGACATGGGAATTTCAAGTGCTGCCCTGAGTTGGCTGTAATCTTTTCTGGAGGGGCGTACTCAACAAGTCTGGCTCCCCCGTTCTCCTCCTCACCTCAGGTAGTGACCACTGGGGTGCCTCAGGGGTCTTTTTTGAGCCCCCTGCTGTTTAATTTATATGTCACCCCTCTGAATCACTTGGTTGAAGAGTTGGCAGCCAAAATTATAGCCTACGCTGATGACACTCAGCTTCTGTTTACCTGGGGAAAATCCGAGTGTTGCACGTCCGTGGCCAGAAACTGTTTGTCAGCAGTCTTTCAATGGCTTTCCTCGGCACAGCTTAAATGTAACAAGGACAAATCAGATATTCTCCTTTACAGGACCTTTCCCCCCAGTTCAGGGAAATATTATGGCCAGCCGAATTCCCCATGCCAGCCTCATCTGGGCAACCCGCTAAGAATCTTGGAGTCTGGTTCGAAGAGAATCTTTCTTTTTCTACCCAGATTAAGAAACTAGAGGGGAACTGCTTTGGCGTACCTAAAACCTTTATGAAGTTTCTCCCACTTCTTCCCAGGGCAGCTAAGGAAACGGTGACTTGAGCCCTGATACTTTCACGGATTGACTACGCCTTGTATGTTGGCCTTCCTGGTTACCTACTCAATAGACTACAGGTTGTCCAAAATGCTGCAGCGAGACTTCTTTTTAACATCCCTATGAGAAGCAGCATTAGACAGCTTCTGCGTTCACTTCATTGGCTGCCTGTGGCTGAACGAGTAACGTTTAAAATCCTGACCCTGGCCCATCGAACACTGCATACCTGCGGTCCCACATAATTAAGGAGGCGTTTCCGGTTCTACACCCCCACCAAACACCTTCGTTCATCATCTCAGCTTTTGGCTCATATCCCTCGCTTCTGTCTTGCGAGAGTAGGGGTCAGTTGTATTGCTGTCAGAGTGGCCACAGCTTGGAACTCGTTTCCTATGGCTCTTCGCAGGATTTAAGACTTTTGTCTTTTCCCCAAAAAACTGAAGACACATCTCTTTTTTAATTCTGTCTCTCTTCCCCTTGCACCGGGACACTCCTTGGACTATCTGGGCACGCTATAAGCGTATATAACATAACATAACATATATCAAGACTTCTTCTCCCTGGGTCTGTTCAGGAATTGTAGGAATATGAATTGCACTATCGGTGATATTGAACTTTAAATGAGTGGTTGTTCATAAAGGTCTTTTCCTGGACAGAAACAGGAACGTGCCATGCACAAAGATTCTAGTTTTTGAGAGGTTGAGACATGTATCTCCCATGTTTGGCCTGAGGAATTGAAGTTGAGCTCTTTGGTCAAAGTCTAGAAAGAGCCAGAAAAGTGATCCTCATGAGAGCTGGTGGTGTGGTACTTCCAACTAACCTGAGAAGGGGAGTAATGAGCCAGGCTCACCAAGGACTCCTGATGATTACCAGTGGATTTCCCCACGGTTCCTTGAGAGAAGTTGGGAATAGACATTGTTGGTCTTATCAGTGTTCCTTCGAGAAGGGTTGTTTATGATGAGAGAAACCTATTTATGTAATACTACAGGGCAGAACTTGGGGACAGATGAATGAAAATTTAACGATTTGGTTCAAGGCACAAACTGGTGAGCAACAGCTGAAATGTGCTTCTCGTATGTGCAAAACAGCAAATGGCCACTCTGACTGACATTTCTGAGTACCACACACATTTTAATTCCTTAACTCATCGATTGCGAATAGCGATTTTCTATTTATAATTTCCTAATAAGGATGCGCTTTTTGTATGTACTAAGAATTCAAAATTAGTGAATAGTTGCAGAATGGGTTGCAATTTATCTCTAAGTAGAAGCAGGATGTAATAAGGTGCATAATGAACCATATCGGCTATGTAGGCTATGGTGAGGAGAATGCATTTTAAGGAGTCCAACAAAGGAGAAGGTGGAGAAAGGAAATAGCATTTAGACAATATGCCACACATTGAACAAACTGAGGAGGAAATATACACAAAGAATAGGTGGTGTTATTGGAGTTAATAGATTATGTAAATTCTAATTTGGCTGGCAACACCCAGAAAAGTCAGGCAATATCTACTCACGCACACGTCATATGTTCCTTACTTTTGGTTGTCTCAGGGAGCTATCAGGGCAACATTTTTGGAGCAGGAGGAATAGCACAAAGTGCACTTCGTGTGTGTTTAGATTTCCCTTGTGATCCAGAACACTTGTTGAAATTGCTTTCTCAATTTTACTAAAGCCACAGAAATTCAAAAAAAGAAAACTTATAACTGCTCCTTCTCCAGCCTTGCCCCTAGAATTTAGAACACGCCACCTCTGGAAATTAAGACAAACCCCTCGTCTGCCTACTTCAAAAAAGAAGCAAAAGATCTCTTGATGCTTAGATTCCTTCACCAGGATCGATGAACCTTCTTCAGTCTGTCTAGCATTGGGTGGACTCTTCGAATGATAAGTTCAATGATACACTGTATAGGGGGCGTGGCTTGCAGGCGGTGGAAGATGGCGGGTTCCTAATCGAGCTGTGTAGCAGTCCGGGATTAAACCCATACATTCGGCATAATCCTTACACATCCGATGTGGCCGAGGTCACCAATTGCAACCGGAGTGTAGCGGCGATCCGAGGCCGGGAGAGGCGGCCAAGAAATGCGGCTGTAAGCGCTGAAATATCGAGCGGTGTTCTGGGGCGATGGAAAGCTAAAATGGCGCCGGCAGTGCACCCGTGATCGGAGATCGCCGGTCCCTTCCTGATCGCCCACAGCTAGCAGTGGAGTTGGAGCGGACTCCCCATGGGACATTACGAGAGCTACTGCTGCTGAGGGCAAGACACCCGAGGCACTCTGGCCTGCAATGGGTAGGGGAGCCAGCAGAGCAGCGCTGATTTGGCTGATAGATCACTTCGGCCAGTGTCCTTGGTTTAAGGTCAGGCAACCAGTGCCCAGAGTCCCGCGTTGGAGCTAGTCATAGGGCCCCTTCTAAGCAGGCCACTTATGCCAGGTACTCACAGTGAAGCTCCTGGGAGGATGAGTCAGTCCCCGTTGCTCCTCTGCTTCTCGGCGCTGCAGGGCTCAAGCTGTGATCACAGTGGCCATTTTAAATCCAGGTGCCTCGTGGTTTAGGGTGCTAAATGAGCCCTGTTAATCCTCTCCATGGCCTCCTCCGCAGAGGCGATTTCAAGTCACCCAAGAGGCCCCTCTGCCAATGTGAGCCCCCACATTACGAAGAAGAAGATGGACAGCATCCCAGGGGCCCCACACAACCCCCGGCTTCTCTCAGTGTCCCCACTAGAGCCTCCGATCTCCCGCTTTGGCTCCCAGTTTGCTGACAGATCCCGTATGCTTCGCTCACTCAGTGGTCTCGGGGGAGACCGGGGGCATCGCTTTCAGGACCTCCGCAGCCCGCCCGGAAAGGTCACACAGTTGTCAGCGGCCTGGAATCCAGAGGGATCGTGGGGACCTCCCGCTGGCTGTCCTCCGGTCCTCCTTCCTTCTGTACCAAGCAGGAGCGCTCAGAGGGCCATCAATGGCACTTGCAGCTTTCTAGGAACCTCCCTTGAACCACCGTGGCTCAACTTTGTGGCGAAACTGCCCTTCTGATGGGAAGGGTCGCCATTTTGGTCAGATCGCTCCGGGGCAGCCTCGGTCCGTTGTCGGGCAGTCGCTGTCCTCCTTGGGCTCCTCTGGATGCAAAACCAATGCACTGCGGTTACCCCATTCCTGGATGCTTCGTGGGGATGTCAGAGTGCGCAGTAAAACGCCTCAGGCCATATAGGTTTTAGGGCTTGGCACGGAACCAATCGGCCATGATGGCTGGCCACGCCCCCTTGGTGTCATTTTAAAGATAAAAATATTTCCTATTTTTATAAATTGGTGATGGAGTTTTATTGTGTGTTGTGTGTTACTTATTTAATATACTGGTGTTTTGAATTGCTTTACATACCTGTATCCTAAGTTAAGTCTGCCTGCTCGTTGCCAGCTACTGAGGCTCGAGCAAAGGAATAATTTATTAAGAACCTAGCTGAACCTTTTTTGTGTTGGTGGCCTTATTGCTAGTGGTAGGTGTATACTCACCTCTACTAATAAGCCACCTTCCAACATTTCGTGTTCAGCCGTGAGGATACGTACTTGTGTTTGAATTGCTCAATACAGTAAATTAAGTTAAGATCGTTAAAAATCTGCTAAATTGACTTAGAACAAATCTTTTGATTGTTGAAATGCATAAATTTGAACTATACTATTTTCAATCAAGTTTTTGTTTTTTCTAAATTCTTCTATTCCGGATTTGAGGAGTTTTTTTACCCAAAACTAGGGATACCATGGAGTTGTATCTGGCTATGCTAACTAATCTCACAGTGTCTAAGCTTAGGGTAGAGTGTAGTGCCAGGGGGCTACATGATGCTAATAAAATGAGAAAGGCAGAGAGGGTTAGGTCCTTTAAGGCCTATTCAGGGTCAGTTTCAGAGAATGAAGGGGAGTGGGAGGAGGACCCTCCTACCACCTCCAGGAGGAGGGAGATGATGGACTGTCCTTTTGCCTCTAGTTCCAGGTCCTGACACTACAAATGGAGGGAGGGGAGGCTCCCCCACAGTTGACCCGTATAGGGCCCACAGAAGGCAAAAGAATGAGGCTCAGTTAGTTTCCTTAGCTCTGGAAGAGAGGAAGCTTGCCCTAGCTGAGAAGAAGTGGGCAAGGGAGGAAGAGAGAGGAAATGTTGGCAGCGACAATGAAGAAGGTACTGAGATGTCCATAGATGGTGGGGTTGACCCCAAGCTTCCCAAACGGATAGTTACCCATATGTTGAGAGGGATGACATAGACAAATGGCTGACTCCATTTGAAAGGGCCCTTAAGATGAGAAGGGTCCACACCAAATACTGGGGTACACTACTAGGGGAGTTGATCCCAGTAGTTGGGAGGGTTAGACTCCTGACCCTAGAGGGTGCAGATGCAGAATCCTACCCACACATGAGGAAATGTCTAGTCAGGAAATTTGGTATCACCCCAGAGCAGTAAAGAATGAAGATCAGGGGCACCTAGTAGGTAAATACACAGTCCTGGGTGGACTTTGTGGACATTTCAGTGAAGGCACTAGAGGGCAGGATTCAAGGTAACCATGTGACTAATTTTGTGGGGCTGTACAATTTATTCCTTAACGAGGTCATCTGGACTGATTGTTTACAAGAGAAGGTACACAAGACCTTAGTGAACTCTAAGCTGCCTAGTCTCAGGGAACTGGGGGAGACTGCTGATGAGTAAGTGAGAACTCAGGTTTCTAATCAACTCCAGGGGGTGATCAGAAGAAAGGAGGGCCGGTCCCCCCCCCCCGGGAGAAAGCCCTGGGAAAAGATGATAAAAAAGCAAAAGAGTCCTCACATGACCAACAACTACCTGCGCAAGGAGGGGTGCCGAGAGCCACTCCAACTTCAAGGAGAGGGGGTATCAAGGAAAGTATTAGGACCCTCTGAAGTCAGGAAAGTTCTTTGATCCAACAAAGCTGGGTAGATGTTTTGACTATTATCAGCTAGGACACAAAAGAGAAGGTGGTGTCTGCACAAAGAAGCCCCCCACTGGTGGGCTGTCCACAGGCATTGCAATGTAGATGTGGGTGTGGAAGTTGTTATAGAGATGGGGGAAGGATTTGCAGAAGCAACCATAGTTTCCCTAGGTGGAAGTGGAAATTGTAGCCCTGTCAGACTTGCCTCCCAGCATGGAGAGGAATAGGCAGCAGCCTCTAAATCAATGGGACAGAAGTGGAAGCTCTGAGAGATACAGGAGCCAGCGTGACTATGGTTACAGAGAAACTGGTTCCTCTAGAGTAGATCTTATCTGGTGTGTTGCACTATGTAACCTTTACAGACAGCAGAACAGAACTCCATCCCATTGCAATGGGGAGTTTGGAATGGGGATTTGTGATGGGCCTTAAGAAGGTAGGTGTGTCTCCTGCACTCCCAGAAGTGTGCCTATTGGGAAAGGATCTTGAAGCGCCTGATTGGTTATGGGTGGAGAGAAGGGTCCATGCAATGATGCTGGATCTTCCTGAGTCGGTGACTGGGTGACAGATTGCACAAAACGGAAATGCTGGTAACTTGAACGCTGGAACAATAGGCCAAGGGAAAAAGAAGAAAGGCTGGGTCCTGTCTCTGACCGGCCGGACCACTCTTATAGACTAAACAAACCAGATTGCCGGGCAGTGTTAGTTAAATGACAAGTACACACCTAGTATAATTAATTGCTAGGCTGACAAACCATCTGTGTTTTGGTCACTTGTATTTTATAAAGAAAGATTTTGAAAAAAAGTTTATGGCAGCAACAAGGATTCACATCACATTTACAAAGGTTCACAGGTGCATTGAAAAAACCATAAAGAATACATTAAATCAAAAACATACACATATAACAATTGTGTTAACATAAATAACGACAACTATAGAATGCCTCAAAAAAATATTTTTCTTTGTAGAGGCACCAATCCTGAATGCAATTAAACAAGCGGTCAACTAGGATAACACACTAGCCTACTTGTTATGACCACCACTAGATACACATAAAGCGGTTCAACATATGATGCACAACATAGGAAGACACAAAACTATGCAACAGTGTAGAGTTGTGTATGGGTTATATTCCTATTGTGCCCTAACAATTCAGTATCTGGGTGGAACAGGACGCCGACGCGTTTCGAACCCGTTGAGTAGTTCTAAGGGTTCTCCTCAGGACAAGGATTGGGGAGGTCGTTGTCACTTATTCAGGAAATATCAGGATGCTACCTTGATGTTTAGTGTGCAAAGCACACGTGAGGGATGCTGATATGACTAAGGTCAGGAGTTGCGCCTTTCTGTGCCAGTGATTGATTTATAACGCGAACACAAGCGGCAGCCGCCGCGGGTTCGGCAAGTTTGGAGACGAATGAATCGGCAATGTGCTGTGGGCTGCAGACGGCAAGGGACTGACAACGCGACAATAGGCCAAGCATCCAATGACAAAAGAAAAGGCACATATCTGGAGAGCCAGCTCAAAAAACTCCAGAGATGCAGAGAAATCTAACCCTGAGGGGGAATATCTGACCTCTTAGGTAGGGATTTCACCCCTGCAAGATCTGTTTGGCTTGGCATAATTGCTAGGGCCTGATGGACTCTCCAGAGATGAGTTGTGCCAGGGACAGAGAGAGTGTCCCACTCTTGGGGGCCCGAGCCAGACTGCCTCCATTCAAGAGAAGGGTGACATCAATGGCTTTCACAAAGTCTATTGGGAAGATGGATTCTCTACACTAAGACTAGAGACATCAAAGAAGCAGCTACCAGGAGGGTGGTGGTCCCCCAGAAGTACCAATATTTTCTCCTGTTGGTAAGCCATGAAATCCCCTTGGCATGTCATTTGGGTCAGAGTAAGACATGGAAAAGGTTAGTTAAGCATTTCTATTGCCCTTATATGACTACCAAAGTAAAGGAGTTTTGCAGCTCCTGTGCAACCTGTCATGCCAGTGGCAAGACAGGGGGTAGGGCAAAGTCTCAGTTGATAGCACTGCCAGGGGTTGGGACTCCCTTTGAGATGGTGGGAGTGGACATTGTAAGTCCCTTTGACCCTCCCACAACTTCAGTGAACAGATACATCTCGGTGGTAGTGGATCATGCCACAAGGTATCCTGAGGCTCTACCACTCACAACAGTCGCAGCTAATTAAGTGGCTAGGGCTCAACTTGATGTGTTCACCAGAGTAGGTTTCATAAAGAAGGTTGTTTCAGGCAAAGTACATGTATAAAGCATTGCAGAAAACTGGAGGTTAGTCAAGAGCTCATGAAGCTCTGGTATAACCAACAACTACTATGCCTGAGTACACTCTCGGACAATTGGTGTGGGTGTTGGAGCTTGTAGCTCCTAGAGCACTCCAGGACAAGTAGACTGGGACCTATCCAATCCTAGGTAAAAAAGGGTGTGGTTACCTTCCTGGTAGACATTAACACCCCAGGAACCCCCATAACTTGTCAATAGTTTGAAACCCCACCTTGACACAGCAGACATGACCATGCTGATGGTCACTGATGAAGGAGGGGAGGAGGAGAATGAGCCGCTGCCAGACCTCCTCTCCCATGATGAGAAAGATGGGTCAGGGAGGAGGTGATACTCTCCCTCAAATTGACAGACAAACAGCACCGAGACTGCAAGCAAAGGCTGGAGCAATTTGCTGATTTGTTTTCTCCGACCCAGGTATCCCAAGCTGGTCTATACATGACATTGTCACTGGTGGCAGCCTAACTTACAAGAATAAGTTGCACAAGTTATCTGACCAGGTAAGAGCCAGTATCACAGCTGAAGTAGCTCAGATGCTGGAATTGGAGATAATCAAACCCTCAGACATGTCATAGGCCAGAATAGTGGTGCTGGTAACCAAACCTAATTGCCAGGGGAGAAAAAAGGAGTTCCGGTTTTGTGTGCCCCATGGCTTATAGAATGCACTTCTCACCTTCCAAATGTTGGTGAACACCGTCCTGCCTGGATTGGAACAGTTCAGTGCAGCTTATCTGGGGGATATAGCTGTGTACAATTCTACCTGGGAGGATCATCTGGACCACCTGAAGGTAGTGCTTCAGGCCCTACAACAGGCAGGCCCAACTATCAAAGCCGTAAGTGCCAGATAGGGCAGAGTTCAGTGGTGTATCTGAGTCACCTGATAGGTGGAAGGCATGCAAACCTCTTCAACCCCCCCTCACCCCTAAAAAACTATTATGGATGGAGTAGCTCCCACCTTGGTCTGACTGAGTAGTATAGATGGTCTGTTGAGAACTATAGGACCATGGTGGCCCCCTGACCAGACTCACAGCTACAAAGCAGCCAAAGAAAGTAATTTGACTGCAGAGTGTCAGAAGGCCTTTGAACTCTGAAAGAGACTTTGTGTTCAGCACCAGTGATACTGGCCCATGACCACAGAAAGGAATTTATGGTTCAGACAGATTCTTCAAAACAAGGGATCGGGGCAGTGTTGGCACAAGTAAATGAGGAGGGCCTTGATCAGCCAGCTGCCATCATTAGCAGGTGGCTTCTCCCCATAGAAAAATATGGAGTACAATTGAGAAGGAAGCCTTCGCTGTGGTTTGGTTCATGAAAAAGATGAGACCATACCTGTTTGGTACTCACTTCCATGTTTAAACTGACCACACCCTTCTCAGATGGTTCATGCAGATGAGAGGGGAGAATCCAAAGTATTTGAGGTGGTCCATTTCTCTACAAGGGATGGACTTCACAGTGGAACACAGACCTGGGACTGCCCATGCCAATGTGGATGGACTTTCCAAGTTTCTCAACTTAGGTGATGAGGGCTACCAGGGTGCAGGTTAGTTGCCCATCACCTTTCATTTAAGAGGGGGTTGTGTGAGAAAGTCATACTGTTTGGCCCTAATCATCCCCACTTTTTGACTGATACTGGTGGTAACTGACTCCGATTGTGCCCTGGGTCCTGCTAACCAGGCCCAGGGCCAGTGCCCTGATTAAAAGGTATATGGTAATTAGGTATAATTGTAATTGGTACTGAGAGGCCCCTGTAAGTCCATAGTATATAATAAGGTGAGGGACATTAAAACTACCTGTAAGTCCCTAGTATGTAATAGAGCAGGAGTGTTTAGAGGCCCAGTAGATTTCCTGCACTGGAGTGTGCACTGTGGTGTTGCCTGCTGTCATTTTAAAAAAACAGCCCTGCTTTGCAAGCTGCTTTACCTCTGAAACTTAATGTAAATTAGTAATCTTCCTCATTTCTATATATAATTCACTCCGAAGGTCTCCCATAGGTGCCCCAGAGGTAGGGTGTCTTGTAACTATATGCAGGGACATTATAAAAGATGTTCTATAAGCCCTGGTGAGGGAAAAACTGCCAATTTCGTTTTTCCCACATAGTAGAAAATGGCTCCGTAGGCTAACATTGGAATATGTTATTTCAGTATAAATATTTACAGGAGCTAGTTGAAAATCTCATTCAAGGTATCAAAATGCTAGCAAAGATAAATCCAAAAACTTAACACAGTAAGGTTTATCAAAACTAACACAGAAAATAATGTTTTAAACTTTCTTTTCTGTAAGCCAAAATCTAGCCTTCTAGCAACCTCTCTTGACTGGACAGACTTGATGGCTGAGCCAAACTGCTTTGAGAGGTGACAAGTGGCATGCATTGAAGCAGAGGTTATCTGGTGGGGGAGATCTGCTGCTGCAGCGAGTGGGCCAGGAAAAGGACTTAGTAAACAAACTGGTCTTCAAAGAGAGAAGGACAGTAAGGAATGCCAGCCAGGCCAACTTCCTGTACCCCACCCTCATCCAGATGGGAGCCCCAGGACTGAAAATTGCAGGAGGTCTGGAAGAGGATTGTTATTGTAAATGAGCCTCACCAGTAGGTTGGCTTAGCGAGATCCTAACCCCAAGAAAGATTCTCCATCTTGAATTTTAAAGTACAGTGCTTTGTAGGACAACAATATGCCACACTTTGGAGAAAGCTGCAATACTTTTAAGCTGCACCCTATTGGTGAGAGGGGGGGGGTGCTCCGCTTGTCTCCCCCAGAACATTTGATAAATATGCATGGTCTCTAAGATCTGCAGCCTGAAACTACAAGAAGAAAAAGGACTGCCCTGCTGGAACACTGGCCTGCTCAAGAGCACTGCACCTGCTGCACACTAAGGAACTACAGTCCTAAGAGCTTTGCCTTGCTTCAAAAAAGTGGAGTATACTCCCTGAAAGCAACAGGTTAATAGACCACCACCAGCATCATCTCCAGAAAGCAGAACCCATCAGCTGCCTTCAGCTGGACTTTAAAGGATGTGGCTAGGTGCATTGATGGAACCACAGTCCCAACTTACGAGGAGCAACTCAGAGACTCTGGAACCTTGGGTTTTGTGTTTGGACACGTTGAACACTCATGAGGGACTTCAGGAAGAAGTTCCAAATGTTTGAAGAACTTCTGAGAACTTTTGTGAAAAAGCTTCAAATTGTGACCGACCCGATGTCGAGAGTACAGATGGCTACCTTCATCCGCGACCTGGCCTGGATTTCAGGTTCATCCCACTGAAAGCTCTGGGGATCCAGACCTCCAGGATTTCACCGGGCCTCGCAGGAAATAAAGCTGACAAACCTGCTCTGAATCCGGCCTGATGAAGTGCCTTGCTCGACGTTGAGAGAAAAAGTTCGAGAAACCCAACTAAGGGGCCCATTACGATGATGGGCGGAAGGCCATATGTGCTGGTGGAGGTGGCAGAAAACCATCATGTTTTCCACCCCAGGTGCGGTCATTGCGACCAACAAATCACAATGGACCCACAGAGGCCATTCACCATGCACCGCCCCCTGTCAGCCTCTGCATGTTTTTTGTGCACGCAAGGCTGGCTGACGGAGCCAACAGGGCAGGACTGGCGTGCAGAAACACATTCCGTCCGCCAAACAAAATCACGATGTTGTAGACATCCCTTTCCACTGCAGTGTAAAAACCACCATGCTGCGGATGGCAGAAATACAACATCGGAGAGGAAGAGCTGACACAGTACCCATCTAAACCCCCAGACCCGCCATGAATCATGCGACACAGGCCTCCCCGCTGCACTACCGGCAACCGTGGCAGCACCACAACGAATATGGCAACCTGCCAGAAGAAAAGTGCGAGGCCCACTCAATCCCCATGAGTGACCCTCATGCCCCAGAAGGCAAAAGGAGCCAATGACACGCCTCACAGTTGCAGAGCACACACCTGGCAACATCTAAACATGGACTCCTAAGCCACCCATTGAATGATGGCTCATCCGCATTGTGTGTGCCACACCCTGGCAGCACGGAAGCTGAAACCGCAAACCTGCAACTCTTAAGTGTGGCCAATGCATGTCATTGTTGCGAATGCCAGTTAACGCGCATGCGAACACATACTGCATTTGCATCTGGCCCCTGAATATTACATCACACATCACAACTCATTTGCCAAAAGTGATTGGTTCACCCCATGTGTAATGTTGTGTGGCACAAGGCCCACATGCATATCGAGTAACCACACAAACACCGTACATGCATAGGAGAACTGGCCCAGGGGACGTGCGTCCGGACCATTTGTTGGCAGGGCCACATGTGCAGTGAGTCCTGTGCTGGGTGGCTACAGCTGCATCATGGAAGCCGGGCTCATGCCAGACAACAATGTCCATGATGGGCAACTGACAGCCTCCTCTTGCTCTGGTCTGTGGTACCAAGATAAACAGACTGCAGAGCACAGTCCAAGCCAATGCAGACAGGGCCAGAGTCAGAAAGCTGGTTGCCAATTCCTGTCAGGAGGCATGAAGAAAGGGAAACAATGATTGCATCAGTCACCTATAGTTCCTCTTGCTGTGAAGTAGTTACGAATTCAAGAAGGCTCAGGCAGCTTCGAAGGCAATCAGTACCAAGAGACTATCCAGTTCATCTTCAGCGAAGAGGACCGCCATCCAATCCAGCAGTATGATGGAACAGATGTGCTCCTCGCACCACGAGGTTGCAAGGGACATCCCATTGCAACCTTGGTGAGGTTCGATGATGTAGTCATTGCACAGGAGCCATTGCGCAAACACACAGGCGCAGCTGTCAGCCTGTCTGACACATTGTAAGGTATCCCATAAACGTGTCTCACCGAAGCAGTCTTGCACGTGTCGTGGACCACCAATGGAGTCACCCACCGCTCATGATCCAGGTCAGCATTGGATGTGTTTGAAAGGCAGTCATCCATGGCCCACTCAAACAGACATCTTCTGCAGGAAAAGACGGGTTGCACGCAGGTGAAATAGGCATGGCAGAACATAAGACCACAACTAATGCCCAGCACAGCCAGTGGGACACATCCAAAGAGAAGCTGCATGCAGTCACAGTATAGTTGCAAGTGACCGGGCTTGGCATGGCCCACTAGATGGTCAGGCATGACATGAGTGCAAAATTCAGAACCAGCGCTCAGCTGTACAGCCAAACTTATGATCCGAAAGCACGAAATGCAGTGTGCTAATTGGAGGACTAACACCCGGAGGTACTCCCGGTAAAGCATGGAAGGAAGGGACAAAAGCAGAGCCCCAAAGGCTGATAAAAGTGTGCAACGGCCCTCAGTATCAGACGCTAACAATACTCTGTGTCTCAGTTCACCGTGAAAATAGTGAGCGAGCCGTGTTCAGCACTGGCTGAATCATGCGGAACGGTGAAGACACCTGGTATCCGAAGGTCTTTGGGCTGGTATGGGAGCGACTAATTGTCCAATCAGAGGCCCGTTGTGCATGCACACTGATGGTAGTATGCTTTCGCTGTGGGAATGTGAGGCCACGATTGACTATCCACAATCACTTATGGGGAGTTACCAGAACATTGGCACAGAAATAATACATTGTGCAACTGTTACCATATGCGTAATGCCTGGACTGTGCACGCAGGAGGGGCCATGTAGGTCCTCCTCATCTGGACAGACCAGGGACTATTTATCCAAGTCTTCACCTTACGGGGGGTTGGCTGGCTTTGTCCATGGCACGGTTTCCTTCTGTTGCTATCGACTTTTGGAGTTAGGTCACTTTTGTCAGCATGTTCTGCACACAGCACAACTGAGCTGTTCATGTTTGTCACATTTGAGGTGAGATGACATGACTTTTGCCTTGGCCTTACAGGTTATTCATTTCAGAATGTCATCAGTCGCACATGGTGTTGATGCACACACAGGGTATTCAGTGGGCTGGTTCTCGCTGGTGGTGTGAACCGTCCCTTTTTCTGAGTGGGCCTCGGTACGGGTCTCTTTCGTGCTCTGTTTTGTACCCTAGATACAGGCGGGCCTTCCTTTCTGCTGGAATGCATAGCCAGCAGGCACATCGATGTGCACATGGTCACACTCCTCACTTCTCACTGGTGTAGTAGTTACGGCATGACGTCATGACAGGTGAGCGTTGTGGGGAAGTGAAATCCTTTGTGCATTTATTTTGTCTCTGGAAATCACTCCTTTGAAGACTCATGAGGTGTGTCATCATTGTGGTGTCATCGGGGTTTTGAGTGGGATATTTTCCAGCATTAGATGCAAGCCATAGTTGCAGATTCCTTATCTTATGCAACTGACAGACATTGCCAAGGCCAGTAGTCCGGAGTTGTGGTAGGTATCATGTTCCTTGTCTCATGTATCTGGGGACAATGGCAGAGACAGGGAAATGCTGGTGTGGTAGCCCAATCTGCTAACACCAAATAATGTCTGCGGTTTTTGGGCCATGACCTTAATTTTATTGTTCAGGCTCCTTTGAGGGACACCCCCAGTTTTTTCATCTCATCCTCAGTTGCCCACATTGGAGTTTTGTCATTTTTGTGTCATTTTAAAGATATAAATATTTCCCATTTTTATAAATTACCTGCATTGCTTGTTAGCAATGTGACATGGCTACAGGGCCAATTTCATATGTGCCGATGTCAAATTTCCGAGGACATGTTCTATGGTACTGGCTTGTTGTTCATCCGATTCAGTTAATGCTTGGACATTTGTGTCTTTTCCATGTGTATCTGACTACTCTGTCCCACTTGATGCTTTGTATTGTGCTTTTTATGCTTGCCTCCTGTGTTTTTCTGATGTTTGACAGAGTTTCCATGCATGTGTTGTGCTGTCCCGAGTTTGTCTGCTTTGAGGCAATGGGACTTACACACAGGCTTTTCCTGGTCGCTTTCTTGTGTCCTGCTTTCAGTTGCATGTTCCTTCTTCACTGTCACTGTGAATCATGTGGCCTCTGGATGGATTGCTCTGTATGTGCACAGCCTAGTAACTGATGGGGGTTTCCGGAGTTGGCTACGAAGAGCGGGATGTAGGGTTCATTTGGCTCCATGCTCTTTGTGAGGGGGACAGAGGGCCATGTGGGAGTTGTGATGTTGCTGTCTGGGCTGTCTGGGCTCGACATCCCTCTCCCCAGTTAGATGCCTGGCTACCTGTTGGGAGGCACAGTCGACGGTGTTAGGTGCCACATGGTTGTGGGGTGGGGAGGGTGAGCCATGCTGTTCGGGAGGGCGGCCAGGGTGCATGAGCTGGCCACCTACCTGTGAGGTTGAACTGATTGAGGAAATGTTGTCCTTGTGACTAATTCATATTGTTAGCCTGAATTCCACATGAGTTTTATGTGGGCGGGCAATTGGGGCTTACTTGTCGTGCCAAACGGTGTATTGTAGTGTGATGTGGTCATTTTGTTGGGACTTATCAGCCTCCAGACCCCCCTCGATCCTTGTATGCATTATGGCAGGCAACTTCTAATCCCATTCAGGGAAGGTTGGTAGTAGAATGGGAAGGCCGCCACCAGTTCTCTGGGCCACCGCTTGGTTCTTCTGGGCCAGATGCTGGTCCCTGCCCCTGGGGTCACCCCACCACTTCCTGTTATCATGCACTGTGCATAAGAGGGTCACCATGGACTTGACTTTGCTGTGGATCCTGGACCACATATGATTCTTGCGCGCAGGTGAGGTGTGTTGGACCAGGTGCACAGACAAATCTGTTTCGGCCCTGATTATCTTGTCTAACATCACTTTCAACTCTGAGTCGGGAAAGTTGGGCATTTTCGGTGGGGGCATGGTTCAAATGGGTGGGTGTAAGTGGTGTTGTGTGGAGATGAGTGGATGTGATGTTGTGCAGAGTGAGTCAATGATGTACTGTCTCTCTTTCTCGGCTTGTGGTGTGTAGAGGCTAGTGGTCCAGGTAGGGGTTAAAAAAATGTATTGTCATCTGTGGTATATGGGTCTGTCCACATGGGTGATGACCTCCAGATGTCTCTTCCATGCTACACATGGCTTTCTCTACCAGGAGCAAGTTGGGATGTGTCATTGTGGCATGTGTGTTGTGATTGAGTGTGGCAGGGAGTACAGGCACATTTTGGCGTTATTGTGGGGTTGGTTACGCCCACCATTCATTTGGCCTGTGTACGTGCGAGGCTGTCGGATGGCAGCACTCAGTCCTCCAGCTCCACATTCTCATCGTAATTGGCCGTGCGGTCATGCCGTGGCAGGAGTGGCCTTTTCAAGCTGTTGTACAGCTTTACCCATCCACCGCAATTGTATTTGCAGCTTATCCGACCGTGGTGACGGTATTTTGTGATATCCATCCGCCGTGGTCTGATTTTGCATAAGTTGCATCGTAATTTGACCGACGGACATGCCGCGGCCCATGGTGGGGGATTTCTTCCGACACCATGACGGTCGGAGGGCTTTTCCGTCAGGCATCGTAATGGGCTCCTAAGTGAGAGGTAAAATTTTGACCAGCGCCTCCTGGTTAGTGCATCCGACCAGGGCTCTATTGCGGCCAGCCTTAAAGTTTGACTTTGTCCCGGTCAAGCGCGACCAGATGTCCTAATTTGGCACTGTGGGTTTTTAAGCGCTAGATAGTGTTTATTCTTTCAAAAAAATCATATCTTCAGTTGCCCACATTGGAGTTTTGTTATTTTGGTGTCATTTTAAAGATGTAAATATTTCCCATTTTTATAAATTGCCGTTGGATTTTGATTGTGCGCTGTGTCTTTCTTATTTATTGTATTGGTGTTTTTAAATACTTTACACATCTGACTCTTAAGTTAAGCATGCCTGCTCATTGCCAGGTACCAAGGGTTGAGCAAGTGAATAATTTATTAAAACCCTAGCTGCACCTTGTATTGTGTTGGTGGCCTTATTGCTAATTATATGTTTATACTGACCCCTAATAATAATCCACCTTCCAACAGGTCTCACCGTGATACAGAAATTCCTTTGGGGCTCACAGGATCTATTAATGTACTCACCTCTCTCTCCCAGTTCTCCAGTTTCAATTAGGATTCATGTCCTCCACCAGTGGCCACAGTCTCTGCTGTGTTGGCCTGCAGTTCCCTCACTCTCCTCTTGTAAGTGTAGAGGAGTGCCTAATATATTAGGTGGATTGAGAGTGACTGAAATCCACATATTTTAAACAGGATGCAAGCAGCAAAGTACAGTGCACACAATCCTCTCCTTTTATTTATTTTAGAGCTTTCAGTCTGCACATGTGCTAAGGCGTATATAAAGAACGTGTCATATTTATTTATTGCGTACAATTGATGTATTTCCTCTTCCTGTCCCTGTTGTGGGCAATTTTGCTCAAACACTTGACCACGCATCCTATCTATCTATCTTTGCTGTAGCTGATGGTGCATCTGGTGTTGCAAAAGTGTCATATATGTTTACACACAAAAATTATGTATTTCCTTTTCCTGCATCCTTTCTGTGCATGTGCTTTAACTTCAGGTGTGGTAATTCCAGGTGCAATGCTCATAGAGGAAATAGCTCATGAGCCAACTATGTTCTTGTTAGATGTGGGGGTCTCTAGTTGGCAGAGGTAAGTACATTTGTCCAAATAGGGACCCTTACTTCTAGTCAGGGTTGGGGGTATACACTGTTGATAACCCCTGCTCTCCCCCTTGGTAGCTTGGCACGAGCAGACAGGCTTATCCCCAAGGCAATGTGTAAAGTATTTGCACCCACACTCACAGTAACACAGTGAAGCACCACACATGTACACCACAAAGGTTATTATAAAAATATCACCATCTTTATATAGCTTAGGTCAGATCAAAAATGTAGGGAAAAAATGCACATACATATAACTAAGGTTTCTCTGTCTTTGAAAAATGGTTCCTTGTTATCTTTCTAGCAAAAACAAACTGGTAGATTTCTGTTGCTAAAAGCTCACCTCTGTAATGTTCCTTGTGCTCAGACAGTTCAACTTTGTAACGCTCTTTTGGGCTCACACAGTTCACTTTTGTAATGCTCTTTTGGGCTCACACAGTTCACTTTTGTAATGCTCTTTTGGGCTCACACAGTTCACTTTCGTGGTAATGAAAAGCGGCGCTTTCGCTGTAGGGGGACGTGCGTGCGGGGACTGCTTGCTCGAGAAAGCGGGAATCAGCAAATCACCCCTGTGTTCCCCCAATGCACGCAAGCTTGCTACCATGTTAGCAATGCAGTAACACTGCCGGTTACTTTAAGACAATCACCCCGTGGTTGCCAGGCGTGCGTGCGCGCCGGTACTGCTCAGCTCCTGTTACCTTTGTGCAATGCGCCGGGGGTTCAGCCGTCCGAGCGATTTTCCTCAAAGGCAGCTTTCCCTCGGTCGTGCTTTAGGAGCTCAGCGCGGCTCCAACGGTGACGGGCCCCTTGTTGCCAGGCAACACTTGACGTGGCTGCCAATCCTGGCGCGGCTGCAATGGGTTGAGCCTCCTGGTTGCTGGGTGACGTACTGCACCTCCACCAATCCCAGCGCGGAGTGGAGCGTTACCTCGAGGGCTGATCTGGCGCTGCAGCTCGTACTCGGGCTCGGCTAACTCTTGGCGGCTCACGGTTGAGCACAGGCACACCTCTCAGCATCTGGGGGATCAGGGCAGAGGCAGGCTTCACAGAGGGCACACGCTGAGCCTCGGCACACACACACAGTGTTCTCATGGTCCGAAGCACTTCTTGAATACAGCAGGCTTCACAAAGTATTTTCAGCTGCATGCAGACACAAGCACCCAACGTTAGCAGATGGTCCTGGACATTTTTATCTCCCTGTATTTCCACAACAGGAGGCCAGCTCTCCTCAGGCCCTTGGAGACTCTTGGACACAGCACACAGCAAAGCCCTTTCTGAAAGCAGGACAGAACACAGCACACAGCAAAGTTCCTCAGATCTCTTCCTTAGTAATCACAGCAAACTGCAAGTCAGCCCCAGACCGCACAGCAAGGTCAGTCCTCTTCCTCAGTCTCTTCAGCTGATCTTCCTTGGCGGAGAGTCCTCTTGATTGCAGAAGTAGTCTAATTTTATTGGGATTTCAGCACAGCTACTTATACCCCAAAAGTCTTTGTTCTTACATGTGTGAGGGGTCCAGGATCCAGGCTAAACCAGTTCTAGGTGCCCTCTGCCAGGGCATGTCTTCTTTCTTTGTGAGGGGAGGCCAGGGCCATCAGACACACCGCAGGAGGTGGAGGCAGCATTGTGGAAGGCAGGCACAGCTCTATTCTTTCACAGGTGCAGCTCATCCCACCACTCTAAGTGCAGATAGGTCTATTCAGCCCAGTGCTGACTCATCCAGCCTCCTGCAGCCACCCCGAGCCCCTGTCACTCACAAACCAGACAGTCAATACAGAAACAGGCAGAGAGGCACACAGAAAGGATGAATAGGAAAATAGCCACTTTCTAAAAAGTGCTATTTTCCAACACGAAATTTAAAAACCATCTTTCCTAAAAGATGCGTTATCATATTCTGAGTTTAGGGATACCACACTCCATATGTCTATCTTGCCGCTATGGGAAGATATGCAGGTAAATATGATACACAGCATTCCCCATGTTAGACTGTGGGCAGGATAGCCTTTCAATAGTGAAAAACAAATGTGGCAGTATTTCACTATCAGGACATGTTACCCACACTAGTACATGTCCTACCTTTCACATACACTGCACACTGCCCAGGTGGGTACCGTGGGCCTACGACAGGGGTGTCCAATGTGTAAGAAAAGGGAAGGGTCAGGCCTGGTCAGTGTTGACACTGGCCAGGACAACATGGCAGTTCACAGACTGCGCACAGGCACTGCGGTGGCAGGACTGAGACACCATTTTAGAGCTACTCATGTGGGTGGCACAATCAGTGCTGCAGGCCCACTAGTAGCATTTGAATCACCCACCCTGGCACACTCAGTGCACTTTACTAGGGACCTACTGGTAAAACAAATATGCCAATCATGGATAACTAATCATAGTAATAATTTAACCAGGGAGCATTTGCACTTTGGCATTGATCAACCGTGGCAAATTGTCCAAAGCATCTAAACCAGCAAAACAAAATCCGTCACAGTGTCAAAAATGTAGGAAGTAAAGGCAAAAAGTTAGGGAACACAACACCAAGAATGCCAGGTCTAACAGTTCTCATGTAGACTCCAGATGTGATTTTTCTGAACCTGAAATTATTACTGTGTATATCAGGTGGTAAATCTGGATACAGTAAATCCGAGACAGCGTACACCCATGAAAGAAATAGGAATGTTGTGCAAAACGCACTGAATTACCACCCAGTGTTAAATTTATCGGACATGGATGTACCGTCCTCATTTACTGCTTAACTCAGAATGAGGAACTGCGAGGGAGAGCTCCTAAACTTGTAGGTACCCATCACTAAGAGTGATTTGAGGCAAAGTTGTTCAGAAATGGGTTGCGGAGGATCTTGGTGGCTTGGGGAATACAGCTCCTAATTGTTGCACGTGGGGCCTACCAGTACTTTTGTAGGGGGCCTGGACTAATTTTTTCTCATCTGAATTTGAGCCACAACAAAAGAGACACCCAAAGGCAGCACAGGGGGGAGAGAGAGGAAAAGAAGGATGGAAAAATTGTGAAAACGGTAAAAGAAAGCATGAAAAAGAACCTGCACGAGTGAAATAAAGTAGCAGGGAGAGTGTGTTGGTTGATGAAAGAAGCATAAGGTTGCGTCAAAGCTATACCAGCTTGGTATTCGACAACATCAGCAATCGGCAGTGGTGCCAGCGGACTTCTGAAAAAACTTCAGGCCCCGGGAATTCATTATTTTAAAAATGAAGCACCGGAGAAGTAAGAGCACCCTGTTAAAGCCTTCTAAGCCAGAAATAGTTCATTCAAAAACTCTAATACTGCATGGTCTGACGAATTACATAGAACTATACAATGCAAATATCATGCAAATCAATATTTTCTTAGTTAAAGAATTCAAGATATCAGTCAGGAATGTAAACTGAGGTGGAGTGGTGGTCTGGGAAATATGGTCTAAGGCAGGCTTGGCTTTAGCACTGGTGGCGCCTGGTGCAATAATCTTTTTTGGCATCTCCAACTATAACCCCCTTCTGCATGGATTCCCTCACTAAACCCCTTCCACAGTTCTCCTTTTCTCTCCATTGCCTCTCTCTCATTGCTACCGAAAAAGAGAGAGGATTATAAGGTAAAGGAATCACATGTCGTCCATATTTGTAGGGATTATATTTTAAGAGAGCCTAATCTGGAGAAGCACAAACTCAGGAATTTAAAAGTATCACAGTGGTTGGGTTTACTTTACTAATAGGAATTAATTTCTACCCAAACTAACCGATTTAGCAACATTAGAATAATGAAAGACTGGGTAAATGACATAACATTCTAGCCTATACAATAATAAATAATAATAAATCCACATTTGTAAAGCGCACAATCACCCGCAAGGGTCTCTAGGCGCTGGGGGCCGTCGGGAAGATTAAGCAAGCTATTGCCCAGAGTCACATGGTGCTGGGCTAACCTGCCACCGGCGCCGAGGATCGATCCGTGATCCCCAGATTGCAGCGTCAGTCGCCCTGGCCGCGGCGCCACACCTCTTCCCAATAGCTCTTTAACCTTTTCAGCGTGACCGCGATTCCCCCTCCGGTGCTGGGCCCTAATAAAAACGGGCGTGGTCATGACGGAACGGTTCCGTCATGAGCACAGCTCAACCGTAGCTCATGACGGAACCGTTCCGTCATGAGCATCGAAGGGGTTAAAGATCGTTCATCGGTCACTGTGCTATATTAGGGTTGTTATTTATAAACTGCAGGCAACAAAAGAATCTCTGTCACAAAAGCACTAACCCAATGAGCTTTCCACATAAAATACAGGGGTATACTTACAACGAAGTGACGGAGTGCGGAGTTAGCGTTCCTGGGTTAACGCTGTACTACATCACTTCAGAAAGGTAAAGCTACACAATATTTACAACAATATGGTGCAGCTCTGCATTTCCCTATGCACTGGCACTAAACCTAGCAGCCTAGCCCCAATGCAGCAAGGGTGTCTGAGTTGGGGGAAGAGTGTTTATGTGTAGGTAGGTCTCCCTTACTGCACATAAACAATCTTTACATGACGCTTTGTAACTTCCAATTGTGCTGCTTAATGCAACACACATAGAAGTTGCAAAATGTCATTTTGTTTTTTATTGTTTATGTGCAGGATGGGTCACCTTCCTGCACATAAACAATCAATGGCCTTTTGCTGTTTCTATGTGTGCCGCATTGTGCAGCACACATGGAAACAGCAAAAACGAGAAGAAACAAAACATTTCTCCTCGTTTCACCTGTTTAAGACCAGGTTTTCCCTGGTCTTCATTTTGGCGTCGCCTACTATTTACGCCACCTTTGTAAATTGTGGGCAATGTCAAAATCAATGGGTGTCGCGTTGGAACACCCACCACAACACCCATTGCCCTCCCCTTTCACAGTAAGTACAGCGTGAAAGGGTGCCTTATTCACAAGGCATTGTTAAACCACGTTAAGTGGCATAACGCTGGCTTGTAAATAAGGGGATGCCCCTACCGCCATCACAGCATCACTGAAAGTGATGTTGTGATGGTGACACAAAGGTATTGAAGTGCTTGCAAACATGACCCACAGTTCTTTCATCTGGCCGTACATGTTCTTTGCAGATGGCACATTAACCTTCTGGGCTACTTCATAGTTTGTCAAAAAGGCCACTAGAAAAAAACTCTGATCTAAGATATCCTACATGTGTAAACAAATCAGCATAGACTGTTGGTTTTCGTATATGATGTTACCTTTAACAGTGTTTTTTGCTCCACTGCCGATCTTCCATTATGGCTATTTGCCCAAGCTTTGGCATCTTCTATAATGAACCATTGCTTTGAAGACCAATTCAAATCTGGTAATCTAAAAATATTTTTTCTAGTGAACAAGAGAATAAAGTTATTATAAAGATATTCAGAAATAAAACATTCTTAAAAATAGCAAGGAAAGCATGAGAGCCAGAAAGAGATACAAGCAAATATTATATTCACATTGTAACTTCAGAGTTAACGTTCACAATACGCCTAATTTTGGTAGTTTTTGACACAAAGGTATTGAAGTGCTTTACATGAGCACCAGTTTCATCACGCAAGGTCACATTCATTTATTGGAGGCAGGGGAGACTAAGGCCCAGATGTAGGTAAATCATATTTACCGACTCTTAAATACCGAATTTTACCGATTCTGTATTTAAGAGTCGGTAAATATGAAGGGGGGACATGTAGGACAATCCAGATGTTTTTTTTCTGAATCGGAAAAAATCGGTATTTACCGGTTCGGTAAATACCGACCGGTAATGCCCATTCATTCCTATGGGCTTTGAAGCCCATAGGAATGAATGGGCATTACCGATTCGGTATTTACCGAATCGGTAAATACCGACTTTCACAAGGGTGCAGGGGGTGTCACTTTGACACCCTCTGGCACCCTCAAAAGAGGCTCTGGTGCCATGTGGCAGGCATACATGCCCTAAGGGCAGGTCTGCCTGTCATATGGCATAGGTGTGCATGCACACATGTGCATGCACACCGGAATCAGTATTTTACCATCAAATGGATTTGATGGTAAAATTCCGATTCGGTAAGGCTTGTGGGACTCAGAAGAGTCCCACCTACATATCAAATTTACCGAATCGGTAAATATACCGATTCAGTATTTTACAGAATCGGTAAATTTACTGATCGGTAAATTTACCGATTCTGTAAAATAGAGTGCCCTACATCTCAAATTCCAATTACCGGTCGGTAACGGCCGAATTCGGCCGTTACCGACCGGTAATTGGCCACCTACATCTGGCCCTGAGTGATTTTCCCATAATCAAAGGTTGTTGAGCCTAACACCAACACTTGAACCTCGTTGCCCAGTTCCAAAATCAGCATCTCAGGTCATAACACCATATACTCTTCTAGCACTACATAATTTAGAGAGGAGACACTGTCTATCAGTCCCATGTCCCTCCAGTTTTCATCTCTTTCAGTACTTATGGAGATGGCCATCTCACCAACAGAAAAAAAAATGGAGAAATGCTTGGACCGCTAACCCTAACTCCGACTGGAAGTACTTAACCAATACTTACCCAGCATTCCGCCTGTTCTTTTTTCTGTCTGTCGAGAGGAATAGGACGCGGTGCTGTGTGCTGCCCTGCTCCCCGTCTGGCTGCTGGGCTGTTCTGGACAGGGTTGATTTTGGGTGACCCCTGGCCCACTGGGCTTGCCGGGAGGTGCCGATGTTGCCTTTGTGGCTGGTGCACCGTTCCTCTCGAATGGTTTTGGCTTGCAGAGAATGCATCTTACTTGTGACTGGGCCAAGAGGAGGACACGCTGAGGAGGCTGGATGGCAGCTCTGGGGCTGTGCTGATTGTGCCCCTGGAGTGCCTGGCAGCCCGTGTGGTACTGGATGGTCTGCTGTCCAGGTGTTGTGGCTGGTGGGGCACGCCGGCTGGGGTTGGCTGATGGGGGCGATGCTGGGCCAGGTGGTGTGGTCTTGTGTCTGCCTACTGCCGAGTGCCGCGTAGCAGTTTTCCTCCTATTTTTCATTGCTTTTGGGAACATATAAATAAAGCAAACACGATGGACGACTTTGCCAATTTTTATTGCATGTTTGTGGACCCTTTGTATACTCTTTCACAGTACTTGGCCTATGCTGTGGCCTTGCACGGTGGCTGCCCTTGAGTGGCTGACAGCTCAGGTGCTGTGCTTGTAGTGCTCCTGGGGTGTCTGACATCCAGTGTGGTCGCTTGTCTGCTGCCCTGGTGCTGTGGGTGGTGGTGCATGCCTGGACTGGCTGGTGGGGGCATTGGTGTGTCAGATAGTGTGGTCAGGAGTCTGCTGGCCCTGGGGGTGAGTATCTCGTCGCGGTTTTCCCCTGGTTATTTTTGATGCTTTTCATGGCTTTCATTCGCTCTTGTGGCCCCCATTTGTTTCCCTTTGCTGTACTGTGCCTCTTCTCTGGCCTTGCATTGTGGCTGCCCTTGGTTGGTGGGCGGCTCGGGTTGCCCCTGATGTGACTGGGTGTTGGGCCAGTTTTGGCTTTGCCCTGGCACTCTAGCATTGGGCCATGCTTGAGCTGGCTGGTGGGGCTGTAATCGTGGCGGCAATGCTGTCAGGAGTCTGCAGGCCCATGGTTGTGTACCGTGTAGCAGTTTTTCTTCACCCTTCTTTCTGCTGTCGGCTGCTTTGGGTCCATGGCTATTGTGAATGTGGTATGTAGTACCTGGCTTCCTTTGCACAACTTCGGTTTTCAGTGGCAGGTCTCTGCCTCCTATGTCACTAGTGCCTCTGTGACCAGGTTCGGGTCCCTGCTGTGGTGGTGGGGTACTGTTTAATTTCTGCCTGGGGCTGGTCTAGCCATTTGGGCTTGGTCAGTTGGGGTTCCTGCCCGTCTTCCTGCTGGTTTCCTCCGTGTGGGATTTATGGCATTGTGGCTCGGTGGGTTGGTGTCTCCGATCCCTGCTCTTCATGGACTTTTGGTTGCCTTGCTGTTACTGGGTCTGCATGAGTCCAGCCTCTGACCTGTCCTTGTTCCTGACTCTGCTCCCACCGTGGGTTGTGAGTCTCTGTGACCCCCCCAGGCTCATTCTTTCTTGGGTTATGGTGTCACCATTGCCTTCCTGTCTGGTTGAGGGCTTTGGTTCTGCTTCTGTTTGTTGTGGCCTCGCTGTTCCTTTTTTGGACCCTCGTTTGCCTGTGCCGGTTGGTTTGGAGGTGCGATCTCTGCCCTTGCCTCCTGGATGGGGGCTTTGTGGTTTTGTGGGGGGTGAGGGGGTGGGGGGCTTGCCTCCTGGAGGTGTCCCCCTTGGGCTGTTGGGGCCTTGGTGTCTTGAGGTTTGCCTATTTGGTGTCTGCCTCTGGGCCTTTCTGACTTCCCTATCTTTAGGCACCTTTCTTGGAAATGGGTTTTTCGGACCCCTGGTGGTCTGGTAGTTCTGTGCCTGGCATGGCTGGGAACCAGGCCAGCCTCCCTGCCCTTTACTTGGAATCTATTCTGCATCGCCTTCCCTGGGTGCAGGCTAAGCCGTAATGTTGGTGTGCCATTGTGGGTTACTTGGCTACATCCCTGGATTCCTGGATTGGTGCTTTTTGTTCCCTCTTTGGGGATTGTGGTTGTTTGGCTTGTTCCGGGGCTGAGGGGGTGCCGTGTTGGTGGCCTCCTGTCTTTGCTGGCAGGTTTGTGGTTCTGTCGACGGGGTTCTCGGGTACCTGTGGGGAAGTCGGCGGGGTTGGGCTTTGGCCACCCTGTTTGTCTTTCCTGTTCTTGTGGTCCTGGCATGGTACTTGTTTCTTGTCTTTTTTGCCCGGGAGTTCTGGGGCCGATGGCTGTATGCATCTCCGTATGCTTTGGGGCTGTCATGGAATTTTGTCTTGGCCCTTCTATGGCTGGTGTTGGGACTCTCTTGGGGTAGTTCCTTGGCATCCTTTGCCCTCGGTGCTGGTTGGTTGGCTGGTTGTTCTGTTAGGGATTTTCTCCCTCTCTGTTTCCTCGGTGACTCAGTGTCCCATGGCCCTTGACTGTCCCGTGGCCCTTGACCTGACTGTTGGGTCTGGCATATGTGGTGGCTGTGTGCTGTTTCTGTTGTTTGGTGTCTGGCCCTGTTTTTTCCACCTACTGTTGACCACTGGGATTGTGGTTGGGGTGTTGTCCTTGGTGTGTGTTGTTTGGAATGGGGTATTTCTTGTGGGACCTGTTCGGTCTTTTGTTTTCCCTGGTCTCGGTGGCCTTGGGGGTTTGTCTTGCCCGCTCTTGGCCTGGTCTTGTTCGGGTTCTGGTGGTGTCTGTCCCATGGTGTTCCTTGGGCGGGGTCCTGTTGGGGAAACATCGTTTACAATGCGGGGATTACATCGCGATGCTATTACATCGCGGTTTTCACAACACAAGTCATTACAACGAATTGCGCTAGATGGCGCTCTAGGACAAGGAATCGTATAATTTACTATGCAACACCTTTCCTACTGTACGTAGACTGGAGTTGGAATAGTAAATTGTACTACTCCTAAGTCTAGTGCCCTCCAACGCAAGTCGTTGTAACGACTTGCGTTGTCAAAACCGCAATGTAATGGACCGCGATGTAAATGTATGCGTTGTACAGTTGTACATCCTCCTGTTGTTGGCCTTGTTCTTGGAGGGGGATTGTGCTTAGCTAGGTTCTGGTCTCTGGTTCTTCCCTTGCCATTTCCTGTCCAGGTGGGGTCTTTGTTTCTGGCTGCCTGGTCCCTCTGGGTATTGTTCAGGTGACTGGTGTTCTGGTGCCTACTGGGCCAGCCTCTTCAGGCCGCAGCAGTGCCTTGTTGGTGGGGTTCCCGGGGTTGTGTCCCTGTGTCCCTTACGCACTTTGTGTGTGCCTTGGTCTTGTCCTGTTGGCCTGTCTCTGTGTCCCAGCTCTTCCTCCCGGTATGGGTGCTTTGCATCCTGTGTCGGCACTGGTGGTTCGTGCTGGACGTTAGTGCCATGGGGCCTGGTCTTCCTCTGGCAATCCTGTGGGCTCTCTGGTGGCTGGGTTGGTCAGGTTGGTGGGGCTGGCTCTTGGTCGGTGCTTCCTCCGATCCTGGTTTGTTCTGTGTGGCCCTGCCCTTGGTTGTTCCTCAGGGTATGTGCCTTGGCCCTGTTGGCTTCCCCTGTCCTCTTTTTTTGGGTTGGTCTGCTGTTGGTTTCCCGGTGATGTTGGGCTTCGTCCTGTTGTTGGCCCTGCCGTACTTTGTTTCCTGACACGGGCTGAACCTGTTGAGTTTTTCCTTGCTTCTCCTCGACTCTCTCTTGTGGTTGGTTGTGTTTGTTTTCAGCATTTTTGGGCATTATTTTCATTGTCTGCTTGGGCACGCTCTTTGTTGGTTCTGCTGCCCTGACTGTGGAGCAGCATGGTGGTGCTGGGTAAGTGTTGGGGTTCAAGGGGGCCTGGTTCCTTCTGTCTAGTTCCCCGTTAGCGGCTTTTCTTAAAAGTGCCAAGTGCATATGCGAATTTATGGACGCTCCCTAGAGCTCGCTTTAAAAGGGGGCTGCCAACAGGAAACAGGTGCTTGGTTTCTTTATTGGTCCCTTGCCGTGTGTTTCCTGTTCCTGTGGTTCTACCTTGTTTCCCTTCCTTCGAGCTCCGTTCCAGCGGTCTTTTCTAGTGCTGGGTTTTGATCCCCTTTTTCCCCTGCTCCCTTGTTTTCCTATTCCCTTGGGCATTTCAGAACCCTTTATTGGGGACCTGTTTTTGATCTTCTGTGACGTTCTGGGATTTGCGGCTGCGTTTCCTTTGAGTTTTAAAGTCCCGTTATTATCCCTTTTTTGTATCCTAACCATCTTGTTATATGCTGTGTTTGGGTTGTTTCACGAAGGAGCTGAATAACGGCCGTTTTTGTGCTACCTTCGTGTTCTTTTTTAGATTCCAGGTTTTTTTTGGGTGTCTTTCATATTCCCTTTGATACCATTTTTCCCCTGTCCTTTTTTTTGTCCTAAGAATTGTGAATTCCACCCCCTTTGTCATTCTCGGTGTTTTCCGAGGGGGCGTGGTTGGTCTGGGGTTACGCAAGAAACAACCAATACGATTGCAGTGGAAGAATTCCTGTTTCGTATCAAGCCACTCCCGTTTGTTATCTGGAGTAAGCAGAGAGGTCGGTGGTTCGTGTGTGTACTTGGCACTGGTAATAGTAGTAGGGGTGTGTTTAATCTTGTCTCCTTCTTTCATTTTAGCGTTCTCATCTGTGTCAAGCTGTCAGCTGCCAAGAAGCCAGAGGAGACGAGTTGTGTTCCCCAAGACCTTGGATTCCCTTGTTGTGTTACCCACATTCTCCCGGTGTCGTGTTCTCCACCATCCGTTTTGATTGCGGGTGTTAGGGGTCACGGTGAAGGTAGAGGATTGGGATGTTCTTCACTCCTGTGGTGTTGGGCCGGTCGGCATCGGAACAGAAAACCAAGCCCACGAATTAACACACCGCCCGAGTGAAGAATGGTTGAGGAGGCAGCAGGGGGGGCTTCTTCGATGCAGGAAATCATGCAGGCTTTAGCGCACATACAGGGTGAAGTCCAATCCCTGCGTCAGGAGAATCAGGAGTTATGGGGGACACTGAGTGAGGTGAAGGAAAGCACTAAAAGAAGAGGGAGGGATCCCTCAGTTAAGGCTAAGCCCCCATTGATTCAACCAGCCATATTTCAATATGAGAGGAGTGGGGGGCAGAGTGGGTCTCCTTCTCCTTTGTCCGTTACAGTGAACACTCCCGTGCAGGTGCCTTTAGCAGCTCCAGAGAAGTTTTCCGGGGATAGTAGCGATATGCTATATTTATGAACCAGTGCCATTTGCACTTCATGTGTCGACCAACCGCTTTTCCTGACGACACTACTAAAGTAGCGTTTGTGATCTCATATCTTTCGGGTACTGCAGCTAGTTGGGTGGTCCCCTTAGTGGAAAACAATGACGCTGTGTTGAATAGTTTCCCGGCCTTCAAGAACCAGATGCATAGTCTGTTTGCTAAGCATGCTTTTATGCAGGCAAGCGATGTTGAATTGTTAAAGCTCCGGCAGGGTAAGCAGGATCTTTTGGGTTATGTGGCTACTTTCAATCGCCTAGTAGCGGAGACACAATGGCCCATGGCAAAAAGAACCTCTATGTTTTATCAGGGCTTGTGCGAGGACTTAAAGGATATAGTCTCTCAGGTTGTAGACCCCCCTGAAGATTGTGTTGAGTTCATCGATTTGGTTGTCAACCTCAACTATCGTATGAGTGAAAAAAAAGGGGAAAAGATCAGGTTTCAACCCCCAAGGACAACTGTAACCAAGAGAGAAACATCTGAGAATGGGGGCGTGAAAACAGATCCTGAACCTATGCCTTTGGGTGGGGTGCGGGGTCCCTTATCCAAGGAGGAAAAGGAGCGAAGGCGCTTGTTGCAGTTGTGTTTGTATTGTGGGAGGGGTGGACACTTTGCTCGAGAGTGTCCAGTGAAACCGTCCCGGATCCCGGAGAATAAGGCTGTGGCTTTCATGGGAAGGGATTGCGAGAGTCCTTTAGTCCATGAAAGAGGTTTTTGTAACCCATATGACGTACAAGGGGCGGTTCAAAGAGTCCCGCATCATTTCACGGTATCGGCTTGCTTCGCTTACTCATCTTGTGGTAGAGCTTCCTTGTCGGTATTATTGGATTGTGGGGCCACAGGGAACTTTATGGACATTGGGTTGGCCGAGTCGTTGATGGTTCCCTGTGTGATGAAGAAACAACCTGAACCCGTGAGGGCTATTGACGGCACGGAGCTAACCTCTGGGTCGATTGTACGACAAACCGAACCTTTGTTGATGACATTTGATAATGGGCATTCTGAGACGGTCTGTTTCGATCTGATTGCCGCACCAGCATTTGGGGTGGTACTCGGGGTACCCTGGTTACAGGCCCATAATCCCAGAATCGATTGGGCGCGGAGGCTGGTTACGCTTGATTCGGAGTATTGTCTTCTTCACTGTTATTGTGAGGTGACTGATAGGGTGTCTCCGTTGTCTTGTGCAGCGAGTGGTTGCAATCAGAACGGTTTGCCTCCTTCGTTTGTGGCATATAAGGAGGTGTTTGATAAGGATCAGGCGTGTGTATTGCCACCACACAGGGCTTTTGATTGCCGTATTGATTTGGTTCCAGGGGCCATTTTGCCCTGTAGTAGGGTTTATGCGTTGTCGGAGCCGGAGGAGAAACATCTACGGCAGTATTTGGATGAGATGTTAAAGAATGGGTTTATTCCGCCTTCTTCTTCGCCTGTGTCCTCTTCCATATTTTTTATACCGAAGAAGGAGGGTTATCTTCGCGCTTGTGTGGACTACAGAGCGTTGAATAAGGTCACAATAAAGAACAAGTACCTATTACCTCTTATACCGGTGTTGTTAGACCAGCTGCGACATGCCAAGGTGTTCACGAAGCTTGATTTAAGAGGCGCTTACCATCTCGTTCGCGTCCGCGAGGGCGACGAATGGAAAACGGCGTTCCGTACTAAGTTTGGTTTGTTTGAATATTGTGTTATGCCTTTTGGTTTGTGTAACGCCCCTGCCGCTTTTCAGTTTTTTATAAATGAGGTTTTGCGTGAGTTTTTGGATGTCAGTGTGATTGTTTACATTGATGATATTTTGGTTTTTTCCCCGTCCTTTGAGGAACATGATGCTCATGTTTCGCAGGTTTTGTCTAAGTTGTTGGAACACCGTTTATTTGTCAAGCTGGATAAATGCACTTTCGGTGCGACACATGTTGAGTTTTTGGGATTCCTGATATCTGCGGATGGTATAAAGATGGATCCCCGGAAGATCGAAGCTATAGTTAACTGGCCCATACCCGCATGTGTTAAGGATATACAGGTGCTACTTGGTTTTGCCAACTTCTACAGGCGTTTTATCAGTCATTTCTCTGACGTTGTTTCGCCTATGACTTCATTGTTGAAGAAGGGAGTGGTGTTTGAGTGGACGCCTGCGGCACAGTTGGCTTTGGAAAGATTGATTGGGCTTTTTACATCTGCTCCTGTGTAGATGCATCCTGATCCTGCTCTTCCGTTTTATGTACAGGCAGATGCATCCCAGCTAGCCGTTGGGGGCGTGTTGTCTCAGCGTGCCAATGAATCTGGGTTGATGCATCCAATTGCGTACTTTTCAAAGAAACTACTACCAGCTGAGCAGAATTATACGATTGCCGAAAGGGAACTATTGGCCATAAAGCTGTCTTTTGAGGAATGGCGCCATTACCTTTGGGGGGCTTGTCACCCCATTACCATCTATACGGATCACAAGAACTTGGAGTTTTTCCGGTCCGCTAGGGCTTTAACTCCCAGACAGATGAGATGGGTGCTATTCTTCAATGAATATGATTTTACCATCACGTATAGGCCAGCTGCTCAACAGGGGAAATCTGACGCATTATCTCGGATTTATGCGGATCCGTCACAAGGAAACAAGACGAGGAGTCCTGTTTTATGATTCCTGGTGATAAGATAGTTGGTTGTGCGTCCATGGACGATTTCATGGTTAAAGTGCAGGATGAAATGAAGCAGTTAGATCTGGCCCCGTGGCTGTCGGAACCTGGAATCACGTTAAAGGATGGGTTAGTGTATCAGGCAAAGAAGTTCTTTGTGCCCCCCGAATTGCGTACACTGGTTTTTACATATTGCCATTCATTTTCCTTGGTTGGGCATCCGGGGGTCAATAAGACCAAAGAGCTGTGTATGCGTTGGTTTTGGTGGAAGTCTCTGGCCCATGATGTACAGGTATTTGTGGCCTCATGCCCGGTGTGTGCTGTTAGTAAGTCCTCGCACATGTCTCCGTCTGGGTTGTTGCACCCATTGCCAGTGCCTCCTTCTCCCTGGCATACGGTCAGTATGGACTTTGTGACCGATTTGCCGCTTGATTCAGGGTTTACGGCCATTTTAGTTGTTGTGGATTTATTCACAAAAATGGCTCACTTCGTTCCTTTGCCAGGGTTACCTACATCTAGAGAATTGGCTGATGTGTTTATGGCCCAAGTGATCCGACTGCATGGGGTTCCTACTGCCATCGTTTCAGATAGAGGGGCACAGTTTGTTTCACATTTTTGGACTGCCCTGTGTCGATCATTAAAGATGGAAGTACGTTTGTCAACAGCTTACCATCCACAAAGCGACGGGCAAACAGAACGTACCATTCAAACCACGGAGCAGTATTTGCGCTGTTTGCTTACGTCACTGACGGGTAGTTGGGTACAAGCCCTTCCTGTGGCTGAGTTTGCATATAATAACAGCATGCACTCAGCTTTAGGCATGTCACCGTTTTATTGTTCAATGGGGTTCCATCCCAAGACCATTCCTATTCAGCCATCTGAGAGGGTACCAGCAGTGGATTCCCTGAGTAGGGGTTTGATTGACATCTGGAAGAAAGCCCAACAGCATTTATTTGAGTCCAAGAAAGCCATGAAAGTACAGGCAGATAGGCATAGACGGCCCACTCCTCTGTATGCAGTTGGGGTTAGGGTTTGGCTATCAACGAAGAATCTGAAGTTGCCAGGACCAAGAAAATTACAGCCTCGGTTTGTAGGTCCCTTTCCTGTCCAGAAGGTGGTGAATCCAGTTGCGATCAGGTTGGCTTTACCGGCTGAGTATGGTTTTCATCCTGTATTCCACACCTCTTTGTTGAAGCCATACGTCACCACTTCCCAAGAGTTGCCACCTCCTCCTCCCATTTTAATAGATGATAACGTGGAGTATGAGGTTAAAACTGTTATGAATTCCAAGCGGATGAAGGGACGGCTGTATTACCTAATTGACTGGAAGGGTTATCCCCCAGAGGACCGTTCTTGGGTTCCGGCAAGTAGGGTTCATGCTGCCCGGTTAGTTCGTCTGTTTCATCGCCTGCACCCTGGGAAGCCAAGGCCTGTAGGGAGGCTTTCCGGAGGGGGTACTGTTGGGTTTCAAGGGGGCCTGGTTCCTTCTGTCTAGTTCACCGTTAGCGGCTTTTCTTAAAAGTGCCAAGTGCATATGCGAATTTATGGACGCTCCCTAGAGCTCGCTTTAAAAGGGGGCTGCCAACAGGAAACAGGTGCTTGGTTTCTTTATTGGTCCCTTGCAGTGTGTTTCCTGTTCTTGTGGTTCTACCTTGTTTCCCTTCCTTTGAGTTCCGTTCCAGCGGTCTTTTCTAGTGCTGGGTTTTGATCCCCTTTTTCCCCTGCTCCCTTGTTTTCCTATTCCCTTGGCCATTTTCGAACCCTTTATTGGGGACCTGTTTTTGATCTTTGGTGACGTTCTGGGATTCGCGGCTGCGTTTCCTTTGAGTTTTAACGTCCCGTTATTATCCCTTTTTTGTATCCTAACCATCTTGTTATATGCTGTGTTTGGGTGGTTTCACGAAGGAGCTGAATAACGGCCATTTTTGTGCTACCTTCGTGTTCTTTTTTAGATAACAGGGGTTTTTTGGGTGTCTTTCATATTCCCTTTGATACCATTTTTCCCCTGTCCTTTTTTTTGTCCTAAGAATTGTGAATTCCACCCCCTTTGTCATTCTCGGTGTTTTCCGAGGGGGCGTGGTTGGTCTGGGGTTACGCAAGAAACAACCAATACGATTGCAGTGGAAGAATTCCTGTTTCGTATCAAGCCACTCCCGTTTGTTATCTGGGGTAAGCAGGGAGGTCGGTGGTTCGTGTGTGTACTTGGCACTGGTAATAGTAGTAGGGGTGTGTTTAATCTTGTCTCCTTCTTTCATTTTAGCGTTCTCATCTGCGTCAAGCTGTCAGCTGCCAAGAAGCCAGAGGAGACGAGTTGTGTTCCCCAAGACCTTGGGTTCCCTTGTTTTGCTACCCACCTTCTCCCGGTGTCGTGTTCTCCACCATCCGTTTTGATTGCGGGTGTTGGGGGGTCACGGTGAGGGTAGAGGATTGGGACGTTCTTCACACCTGCGGTGTTGGGCCGGTCGGCATCGGAACAGTAAGGCAGCCTTTAGGCCCGGTGGGTGTCCTTCCTGACTTTTCATGCCCTGTGGAGTGCTCCATCTGTTCTGCTCCTCCTTGTGCAGGTTGTTTCTGGTGGTGTTGTTGCTTCGCCCCCCGACTCCCTGCTGAGCCACAGCCTTTGGGCTTGGGGTCTCTGTTGTGTGCCTCCTTTCCGGCTTTAGTTTTGTTTGTCCTGGCCTTGTTGCCTTCATGGCTGGCTACCTTCCGTTTGGCGTTTAAGGTTGTTTGGACCTGGGTGCTCTGCTTGTCCTTTTTTCTGTCGTTGGCTGCCTCCTTGGTGCCGATGGTGCCCTCTGCTTTCCAGAGTACTGGTTCTTCCGCACATTGGTTGTGTCCCTGTTGGCCCGTAGCTGGATTGCTTGTATGTCTGGATTCCTTGGGTCTTCTTCTGTCTGTGGCCTGCTTGCTGTCCTTCTGTTGTTGGCAGTCTCTGGTGTTTCCTTGGCAGGTGCTCCTCCTTCATTGTGGGTTCAGGGGTGTTCCCGGTTTGGGTTGGCCGCCCTCTGCATGGGAGGGCGTGGGTTTGTTGCTTTTTTGTTCGCCTTGGTCATATCCTGCTTGTTCTGGGTGTGGGGTTGTTGCGGGCATGTTGTTTAGTGGGGAGCTTTGCGGGCTGTGTGCTCCTGCCGGCTTCTTGCTGTAGTTGTCCCCTCTGTTTCGCTTGGGATGCTGCTTTCGGTGTGGTGTGTGTCCTGGGTGTTCTTTGGTGGTTCAAAGGCTGTGTTTCGAGCGTTTGTATGCTCCATAATTACTGAAAGGAACGAGGAGTGGAGGGGTCTTGGGGTAATGTCCTATTACTTACCGGCAATCTTCATTACTCCTGGTCCTGTTGTCCTCATCCCATTCATTATGCCCCTCCCTCTCGGACACCCGACCTTCCAGTTGGTGGCTTGGTCGTTCAGAAGAAATTCTGGCTAAGAACTCGTTAAGTGCTCCCAGTGAGAAGGGGGAGGTTTAGGGGGTCCTAGCATTCCTCTGTTCTTTTTTCTGTCTGGGAGATGGTCATCGTCAACCGGACCAGGAGTAATGAAGATTACCGGTAAGTAATAGGACATTAACTCGTGCAGACTCCCACACTTTCCACATTGTCTCTCTAATATCTTCTTCTAACACACCACTACTCCAATAACACTCTGCCCTTCAGCGACAGCTCTTTATACCACAGAAACACCATGGGGGCACTGCTGAGATATTTGTGCGAGTCCCGGCTTCCTTCCTCTCACTGTGCATAAGTAGCTCGTGCACAGTAATATCTTCCTGTATCTTCAGTGTTCATGGTGGTTATTCGTAAATAAACCTCACTTTTGGCAACATCTCTGGAGATGGTCAATCGACTTTTCAGAGTCTGAGAGTAATAAATGTCATTATTGTAATATATTCCTGCCAACCACTCCAGCCCCTTCCCAGGTGGTTGGCGGACCCAGTTCACTCCATACATTTTGCTGCTGTCACTCAGGGACGCGCCGGTCACTTTGCAGGTTCCAGTGAATGTCTGTGAGGGCTGAAGAACACTGGGGCCCGAATTGCTAATGGAAATTTGTGAAAATACACCTGTGGCGAAAGTTAAATAACGAATATATTACTGTGTGTGTAAAATATCTAACAACAAAATATTATGAGTGGTAAAAAAAGAAAAAACTGTTCATCACCTAAAAAAAGTAGATTATATTCTAAGCAAATAGATTATATTAACCCTATTAAAGCGTAAGGGTAGTTTAAAAACACACAAAATAACTGGGGAGGGAGGGAAGTGAATCAACAGAGGGTGCAGAATTTGACCGTTGGATTTGAAAACTTACATTTGTTCAGGAAAAATAGGAAACCCAGGATCCGCAATGAAAACATTGTTCTCAGAAAGAAGACTCCAAAAGCGCGGACACCTTTAAGCAAAGCCACAACCTTGCAGAGCTTCCTTCCTGCGTCAGCTTCCTTCTTCGTATTATAGAGATTGACAGGCGTGAGCATTTGCATCATGCAAATATCAGTCAGAACAAAGACATAAATTGTTGAAACAGCACAGAAGATTGCCAGATATAAAGATGTTTGAAGTTTTACCGGCGCATTTACGTATAGGAACAAAGTCTTATTTTCGACCTTTAACAGCGAATATTCAACACGTTAAGAAGGCATATAAAGAGTGTTTGATGTCCGGATTAATTTTTCTCGATTTCAGGCCTTTCTTTTGTAAATATATATACTACCATAGCGAATTCTAAAAATGTATAAATATATGATATAAATTATAATATAACATATCTACTGTATGGCACAATATACATTGAAGTTTAGGGTGTGCACAGCCTGTAGTTTAACAACTTTATCCGTGCCTCCTAGGGTATCACTCTCCTCCCAGAGTGTAATCGAATAATCAAATGGTCGGAGGACTATTGCCTCATAGCCCTCTCACCCTGGGCACAAGAAGATTGCTGGATATCCAGCTATTGCAATTCAAACGTGACTTCGTTGTATGTTCATGTACTTGAATTTATTTTTCATCATAATCAAATATTTTCATGTTGGTTCACATGTTAGTTATCTCCTTTTACATCGTTTGTCTGTTTTTCCCAAATAAATCACATCCAATGCATTTCGGTGCATATAGCACCTTCATCAGGGAAACCTGTTGGTTAATAAAACAAAACTTGCTTTAGCCTGCCCTATTTTATATCAATCACATTATAAGTGTACATAGCAGCTGGATATAATAACAGTATTATTACACTAATGCGTAGTTTAGCGTGTTACGTGCTCACATATTAAAGAAAAAACTCTGCGTAATGTATAGGGAAGTTCAAGTGGTCTACTAAATGTCTGTGACATTAATTCGTACTGGTGGTTCGCTGTAGTTCTGAAGCGCGCTAGCTGGTGGCTTGCCTGAATGTTACCATGATGGTTTTTGTGGCCGCTCTATCGCTTGCATATGCTTAGGTGTTCTCGAACCCCGCCGAGTTTTTAGGATACAACTGGCGTTTACCGCTCAGTCATACATTAAGCGCTCACCTTTTAAATGTCGTAAACAGCTAGGTTACTCCGCGTTGCCTCTCCTAGTGACGCCGGGGTCAAATGTGTGCGTTTTTCTACCGGTGAATAAGCGCATGCGCACTCCTGCGCGAGCCGTATTTTTCAATGAACTTTGTTGACACAATCTGTGCGATACGCTAACAATCTAAGGAATACTGTCTGATACTGGCTGCCCGCCCTTAACATGTCATGCACCCATGCCTAATCTGTTGTAGGAGTAAAGCGCTGTATCTAACGTGTTGGTAACATTGTACATTCCACAAAGATGCATATAAGTTCATAAATAGCACAAGAATTCTGTCCGATCGTTTAGCCCGTTGGGCTTCAAGCTGTTCAAGTGGTAAATCCAGTGATTCTCTCTTCTGAGTAAGTAGTTCTTGTTTCTTGAACCCTCAATTTTGGGCACTATTTCCAAAATGCAAGCCCGCAATTGGCTTATATGATGGTGTTTCTCTTTGAAATGGACCGCCACCGTTGATTTCACAGATTCTGTTCTTATATTGCTTTTATGTTCTGTGAGGCGAGTCTTTAGTTTGCGTTCAGTGTGACCTACATACACTGAACCGCAGGGGCATTTCAACATGTATATTATATTCGTTGTGTCGCATGTCCCACTGACTCTTAACGGTATTTTAAACCCTTTCATTGGATGGGTTATCTTATTCCCCTTCATGATGTTGTGGCAGCTGCTGCAATTGTGGAATGTACAATGTTACCAACACGTTAGATACAGCGCTTTACTCCTACAACAGATTAGGCATGGGTGCATGACATGGTAAGGGCGGGCAGCCAGTATCAGACAGTATTCCTTAGATTGTTAGCGTATCGCACAGATTGTGTCAACAAAGTTCATTGAAAAATACGGCTCGCGCAGGAGTGCGCATGCGCTTATCCACCGGTAGAAAAACGCACACATTTGACCCCGGCATCACTAGGAGAGGCAACGCGGAGTAACCTAGCTGTTTACGACGTTTAAAAGGTGAGCGCTTAATGTATGAGTGAGCGGTAAACGCCAGTCGTATCCTAAAAACTCGGCGGGGTTCGAGAACACCTAAGCATATGCCAGCGATAGAGCGGCCACAAAAACCATTGTGGTAACATTCAGGCAAGCCACCAGCTAGCGCGCTTCAGAACTACAGCGAACCACCAGTACGAATTAATATCACAGACATTTAGTAGACCACTTGAACTTCGCTATACATTACGCAGAGTTTTTTCTTTAATATGTGAGCACGTAACACGCTAAACTACGCATTAGTGTAATAATACTGTTATTATATCCAGCTGCTATGTACACTTATAATGTGATTGATATAAAATAGGGCAGGCTAAAGCAAGTTTTGTTTTATTAACCAACAGGTTTCCCTGATGAAGGTGCTATATGCACCGAAATGCATTGGATGTGATTTATTTGCGAAAAACAGACAAACGATGTAAAAGGAGATAACTAACATGTGAACCAACATGAAAATATTTGATTATGATGAAAAATAAATTCAAGTACATGAACATACAACGAAGTCACGTTTGAATTGCAATAGCTGGATATCCAGCAATCTTCTTGTGCCCAGGGTGAGAGGGCTATGAGACAATAGTCCTGCGACCATTTGACAATATACATTAAAACACTTTTCTTTTTGATGTAGATCTAAAGAATCCGAAAAATTAGACTGAACTATGTCAGTCAACAATCACATAACCCACGCAGCCCAGAGGTGTCTCTCTGTGTTTCCTAATTCAATTAATATCTGCTATGAAGTTTCTAGGTTGAACATTTCATTAATCCATTCTTATATTTTAGGTGCTTTTGTCAATTTATATTTTCTTACAATAAGTCTCTCTCCTGTGGCTGCTGTGTTTTTGCTACAGAGCTTGGTCTTGCATGGAATGTTGTCTTTAATACTGAGATTAATACATCCACAGTTTGCTCTTGTGAAAGTTAGTCTTCGATCATCTGGAGTCTCACATACAATTTTAACTCAAATAAACAGATGAACGAGAGACTCTGTCCTATTTGTGATACAAACAGTTGTCTTCAGCTGACATTTTGGGTTTATGCATACCCGTTGGTGTGCAGTATGCTTCTAAACATGAAATGAGGCACAATTTTCAAGCTAATTTTATAAACGTCAGCAAGCATGCTATTCCATAGAGGTAATAATCGTCATATCTAGGTCTTCGTTCCATCCAGTCTGTATTTCTCAAGTATGTGTATATTATCATCTTGATTAACTTAACTCACCTTTTCTCTCTGTGTGGGCTTTAATAACAATTGGACTTTCAGGTTCTCCAATTTAGGAAGTTAATTTGTTTAAACCAGGACGACAAGCTTTAGGAAAGTTCCCCTTTTTGCATGGTTGCCTCCCACCTTTTGCCTGATGTTTGATGCTCCTTAACTAAGTGTACCCTGGGTTCCTGCTAGCCAGGTACCCAGAGCCTATATTCTTTCCCTAAATCTGTACGTTTGCTCCCAAATTGGCACACCTCTGACCTACGTATAAGTCCCAAGTAAAAGGTACAATATATTATGCCACCCTCAGACACTACTCCCCTGACCAATACACACTGTGAGTGCAGTCTGTGGGCCAGGGGGCCCGTAGAGCTACAAGTCGACATGGCACACATCACTGTGTGCCATGCCCATCAAAACACTACCGGTGGCCTAGGTTAATCATCCCTCTAGCAGGTCTTCCAGCCCTAAGGTAGGGTGCACTATGCCACAGATGAGGGCCCAGAGGCCTGAGCCCCGGGCACCTACAATAATTGTACCATTCACAGGTATTGTAAATGCAGTAAAAGCCATTTTTAAACCATGGGTCTGGGAGTTTGGCACCCTGAACTGTACAGCGCCATGATGGCTTTACTGAAGACTGAGAAGTTTGGTATCAAACTTTTCTCCGCCCATTAAAACGACACAGATGCCATTGTTGGATTAAATGCCAAATGTACTCAGAGGGCATCTTAGAGATGCCCCCTGAAAAACGACCTAACTCTAGTGTCCTGCCTAAGTGGCTTCTCACCAGCTGGCACCCCAGACATGTTTCTGAACCTCTGGGTCGAGAGCCTCCCACTCTCTGGGTCCTGAAATAAAGCACATCATGGGCAGAGATGCCAAGCCTCCTCTCCCAGGATGGGCAGGGTCCACGAAGGGGAAGCTTCAAAGGTTTGGCGCCTTAGTGAGCTGACCCAGCCATTTGCTACTCCCATCAACTGATCCCGACCGGTTCTAACCCCCACTTTGGGAGTGAGAATCAGCAGGACAACCAAGGTAGGAGGAGAGGTGTGCCCACCTTTGCCAACTCCACCCCTCAGGTGAAGGAGGCTAGGTGGCAAGGTGAAGCACAACTCTCAGTCCCCACCAACCAGAGAGAGGCTTATGCCCACCTCTCACTGGAGGGTGGCATAAAATGGGGTGTACCCAGCCCAAAGAAGGGACCCATTGGTCTCGAACTGTACCTACCTGAAGCACTAATAAATTTAGCATTTAGGGGTGCTCCCGAACCTTGCCTCCTCAGACAAGCAAGAAGAAGATAAAGGACCGAAGAGCCCTGCTAAAGGAAAAAAGGAGGACACCAACTGCCTGGACACCAGCCCCACTGGCCTGTCCAGACCTCGACCTGCTCCTGCGGAATCCAGGCTTGTCCTTTAGCGAGCAGCAACCCAGAAACTAGAGGACCTGTCCGGCCTTCCCTGGAAAGACTCTCTCTCCCGTGAGCACCAGATGTGCTCAAGGAACAGGCTCTGGATCTGGCCAACTCCGTGAGCCTGCACCACTCGGCACCTGACACCCACGACCCAAGGAGGTCCCCCCGGTGAACCTGACATGGGATCTGGTGATCTCTGACCTATCTCAAGCCTCCTGACGATGCCTGCAGCCTCAATCTGGAGGATCCCCCTGACAGATACCAGAGCTAGTAAGAAAACCCGGTGCCTCAAGACACCCCTGCACCCGACGTCCAACGTGCTTAGGTGGCCCAACCGACAGTGTCTAGGCCTCCCCCTACATCCCAACTTATCTCTCAAACTGGTGGTCACCTACAGAAAACCTCCTTGTCTGAGCCTGAAGTCTTTGTTCAGACTGGAGATCTTCCATTGAAAACAACAGGGAACCCGATGCCAATCCAGCAACCTGCACCCAGCGGCCCCTGTGCCACTGTGGGTGCACAGTGTGTGCTAACTCAGATCCTTCTTTGCCCTGAGCTTAACCCTAGGAGCTTTGCCCCCTCAACTCCGTGGCTTGCCCGAGAGCAGCCACAAACTGACAGCCCCCTAGCCTCTTAGGCTAACATTGGGCCTCAGAACTCTGCATACAGATGCCCTAGTACCGCTTTCAGTGCATCCTTGACCCTGGGGGAACCCGTGTTCTAACCCCAGAAACCTAACTCTGAAAAACGATTGCTTACTTGCAAACTGATAACCACATTTTCCTCCATAAGACTGCATTGACTGTTTTCCTCTGAAAAGTTCTAAGTGTAGAGTTATCCTTGTATTGAAAACCAAGAAACAGTTTTTTTAATGAAAAAGTGTTTTACTTACTTTGTCTAGGAAATGTCCCTTTGTGATATTTATGCATATGACACTAAGTAAAATAAGTAATCTAAAAAGGTAACAAAAAGTATTCACAAATTAATTTACAACTGTTTTCAAACGTTTTACCAACCTGTAACAAAGTACATTACATTCAGCTTGCATATCCTTATCAACATATCTTGAAAAGTACAACTTTACTTACCTGTACCAAGTCCTGCTTGGTTCTCAAAATAAAATACAACTAAAGAAATATTTTTTATACAAACAATTGGTCTGAGTTCAGTCTTTGAGTGAGTGACATCATTTCTTACCTGAGTGAGAACAATAAATGAAACACTAACCTCTTATAAAGCCTTACTGCTCGCCCACACTATCACAAATAGAGAGTAAGGTATTTGGGGATACACTGGACTCTGCACACTATACCTTGCTTTGGTATACTATATACAGAGCCAGCTTCCTCCAAGAGCATAACTCGTTGGTTATCTGTATAACATGCTCTGATCTCAATCTACCTAAGTTATTCTTCTTCTTTCATCAATCGAGGACTGTATAATGACACGGAGTGCCAGACTGACATCAGCGTGAAGATAGATTTGCAGATTTACGAGGCCACCATTATTCATTTACAGGTCAGCTTAATCAATCAATTAATCAATCAATCAATCAATCATTAGATTTGTAGAGCAAAACTTGTCACCCATGTGGGTATCCAGGAGCTGGCAGGGTCCAGTTGATTAGCTGAATATCCAGGTCTTCAAGGACTTTTTGAACTCTAAAGGAGATGAAGAGTTCTGGGGATGAAAGAGTAGCTTGTTCCATGTCTTCGCTACTAGGTAGAAGAAGGAGGGACCTTCTGCAGAGGGAACCATTTGCAAATAAATTCAACCAATGGTTGCACGGCTTTACTGTGAGGTGAGTTCTCACGCTCTGCACTCACCCCTCCTTTACAATATTACCTCAGCTACACATTTGCTGCCTCGAGCAATCCGAGCGCAGCTCTGTGTGACGTTAATGCAGCACCTGCGACTGACCACTCCTCTGCAAGGTAATACGACAACTCAATTTTTTTTCAATTTAAATGCACATTTCATTAATTAACAACATAAAAACATTCACTACTGTGCCTGATTGACTAAATTCAAAGAAAAGGCAATGTATTTCACTGCGAGTAAAACCCTTCCATTTACTCTTCACACACTACGAGTAAAACCTCTTTCGCTTATTCTTCACTCAAGCATCAAAGAACCTGTTACTCCTTCGGACTTACCCTTTCTAGGTGATATAAGACCAAAGTTTCACCAGCGAACACCTTTGCTATCAATTATTCTCACTTTTATACCAGAAAAATAATCCCTAACCAGTGCTTCAAATTCTACCTAACTTTACGCACTTACTTCATCAGGCAAATAACCTCACTGCAGTGTGGCTTCCATTTACCACCCACCATTCAGTATCCCAGGGTAATTCTAGATACCATATTACCTACTGGCAGTCGCCAGTAGGTATATATAGTTAGGATTTTTTCTCTATGGGATTTTTGAAAATTCTATGTCTAATAACTTTGGCGTTTGTGGACGGAATTGGCTGAAATTTTCAGGAAAATGGAACATTTTGTTTCTGAGCAGCCCCTGAAAATTTTGGGGGGGGGTTCGTCAAGGGGGGGCCGAGAAAAAAGGGGGGTCCCAAAACGCGTTTTTCCCATGTTAATTTCCATAGGGCGGTTGGACTCACTTTTAGCTCGAACGGCTGAATGGATTTGCACGAAACTTGGCAAAATTGTAGGGACTGGTAGCCCGATGTGCCTTTGCTAGGTCTCAATATATGTGCTCCAGTGGATTTTGAGAAATTAACGTTCAAAAAAAGATATATATCTGTGACAGCGCTCCGGGCAGCGCTCCGCTTCGCTTACTTTTCGCGTTACGGAGCTTTGCGAAGCGAAGCTGATTGATTCTCCGGCGTCTGTAAACATTCCAAACAGTCCGTAGCGGCCGCCATCTTGTCTCTCGGTAGGATCGAGAGACAAGAGGAGGCCAAAGCGAAGGGGCACATGACCATAAGGGGGCATAGTAGATCCTCCCTGACCCCCTAGGTTTGATGTGGAGGTTTTAAAAGGGCCCCGCGGGGCAAAAAAAAAAAAAAAAAAATCGAACGGGTGAATGGATTTGCATGAAACTTGGCAAAATTGTAGGGACCGGTAGCCCGATGTGCCTTTGCTGGGTCTCAATATATGTGCTGCAGTGGATTTTGAGAAATTAACGTTCAAAAAAAGATATATATCTGTGACAGCGTCCCGGGTAGCGCTCCGTTTCACGTACTTTTCGCGTTACGGAGCTTTGCGAAGCGAAGCTGATTGGCTCTCCGGTGTCTGTAAACATTCCAAACAGTACGGAGCGGCCGCCATCTTGTCTCTCGGTAGGATCGAGAGACAAGAGGAGGCCAAAGCGAAAGGGCAAATGACCATAAGGGGGCATAGTAGATCCTCCCTGACCCCATAGGTTTGATGTGGAGGCTTTAAAAGGGCTCCGCGGGGCAAAAAAAAAAAAAAAAACATCGTTTTTTTTGGTGGGGTGCGCCTGGTTAGCGTAACGGGAAGCGGACTGGGGAGCGTACTACAAGGAAACAAGAATGATTGACTTTTAACTTATTGTATGTTTATAGACTTTTTTTTACTTTTTTTTCTGCCGAGTGACGTCTCGGCCTATCTCCACGGGATGCAGTCCCTACCATCTCGGCGTTTAAGCCCAGGGGGACCGGTAGTGTGGGAGAGATAACGTCTGTTAACGTTCGATTCGAAGGAAATCAGGAAGTGTTGAAAAACATTGTCTGCGCCATCTTGCCTTTTTTCAAATGCCACACTTTTGTCGTGCACGGCAGCCATTTTAGATGCCTTGACCAGACCCACTCTCTGCACGCTGTCGATCCTTAGCATGGCTCCCCACCCTCGCAAGCATCTCCCCCAGGCACTGGTCACCCCCGCTCTCTGTCTTATGCATGGGCAATAAACCTCCCCCCATCTGCGCTGCTCTTCCCTGAGAATCACACTCTGTGCCCGCCCGACACCTCCCTTTAGCACTATTCACTACCGCACCCTCTGACACTCCTCTTCCTCTGTGTCCGATTGTCCAGGCCGGTCCCAGGCTATCAGGTAGCCCTGCAGATGTACTTTATGGCCCCAGCTGTAAAGAATCACCCCTCTTCAAAGGAGTTACAGTAGATCAAGGCCCCCACCCGATGAGATCCGTCACACCACACGCGTTCCTACTATCTGAAAACCATCCTGTATTGTGATTGGGGAGGGGACCGAGCCTGAAGCGGAAGATTCCAGGGATGCCTCTTTGTACATCAAAGTTTTTACAATTATGTGTCACATTAAAAATATATAGCACTCCAACAAAGTAGTAGGATTATAAAACTTTAATAACTTATAAATATAAACAACGCAACAAAAACAGTAAAAACATTTAAACATTTTTAGGAAAAAAGAACGAACAATGGTCAGTAGCGGTCGGTTGTGCGAATAGTCCCAAGGCAGCACAACGTCCTGAGTTCTGGACGGCACCCAGGTGATGTTGCCTGGGTGCCGCACTGGTTTTGGGTATCCTACAATGCTGCTCTGAATAACGGCGTGGGGCGTCCCGGGGGGTGGCTCGTCAGTAGCGGTCTGTTGTGCGAATAGTCCCAAGGCAGCAGAACGCGCTGAGATGTGGATGGCACCCAGGTGATGTCAAGTAAGTTGCCGCACTGGTTTTGGTATCCCACAATGCTGCTCCGAATAACGGCGTGGGGCGCCCCGGGGGGGGGGGTGAGGCGGCGTGAACGGGCCTCCCCAGGTGGAGGCTCGTCTGCTGTAGTGGGGCGCCCCTTTACCGTTTCAGTTGCCATTCCGTGGGGCGTCCCGGGGGGTGCGGGGGGAGGCCTCGTCAGTAGCGGTCTGTTGTGCGAATAGTCCCAAGGCAGCAGAACGCGCTGAGATGTGGATGGCACCCAGGTGATGTCCAGTAAGTTGCCGCACTGGTTTTGGTATCCTACAATGCTGCTCCGAATAATGGCGTGGGGCGCCCCGGGGGGGGGGGTGAGGCGGCGTGAACGGGCCTCCCCAGGTGGAGGCTCGTCTGCTGTAGTGGGGCGCCCCTTTACCGTTTCAATTGCCATTCCGCCCGCTTTTGGTACACTGTGCCAAAATCCGCCATTCAGCTGAGTTGCGCCCACTCTTGCGGTGCAGCGATAGGCGGCTGCCACAGGACTCTCAAAATGGCGGCAGGCTCTTTCCTTTTTGGGCCTGGTCCACTGAAATGGCCCTGGGACACTTTGGAACTCGGACGCTTGTCTACTAGGTCTTGGACCCCATTCTCGAAAGCGTCCCCTCAGCCTTGAGGATTCTACAAAAGTCTTGGGGGCCCCCGACTCCTGCAGGCTTCCGGTGGGGAGTGGCTGCCATGATTGCTCGCGGAATGACCACGACGGAGCCACGAGATGGTGGTGCTCTCATGCTGACGCCAGCTTCAGTCTGAAACATCCAGAAACAAGGTGGGGCTTTCATCGTTTGGGAAAAAAAAAAAGTTTTCATCCAATGAAAAGTGTTATTTTTAGGTCATATGATCAAGCCTTCCATCATTAGGAAACCAAAAGTAAAATGAACCAATGAAAAGTTTTATAAACAAGTCACATGACCTGTTATGCGGCATAGGGTATAAAAAGCGTAGAAAATCCGTTGGCACGTGAGGCGGCGTCAGTAGCGGACCGATGTGCGAATAGGCCGAAGGCAGCACAACGCGCCAAGATCCGGATGGCACCGAGGTGGTGTCTAGCAAGTTGCCGCACTGGTGTGGCCATCCTACAATGCTGAAAGTCGGCGTGGGGTGCCCCGTTGGCCTGTGAGATGGCGTCAGTAGCGGACCGATGTGCGAATAGGCCGAAGGCAGCACAACGCGCCAAGATCCGGATGGCACCGAGGTGGTGTCTAGCAAGTTGCCGCACTGGTGTGGCCATCCTACAATGCTGAAAGTCGGCGTGGGGCGCCCCGTTGGCCTGTGAGATGGCGTCAGTAGCGGACCGATGTGCGAATAGGGCCAAAGGCAGCGCAACGCGCCAAGATCCGGATGGCAACGAGGTGGTGTCTAGCAAGTTGCCGCACTGGTGTGGCCATCCTACAATGCTGCGCCGAAAGTCGGCGTGGGGCGCTCCGTTGGCCTGTGAGTTCGCGTCAGTCAGTGGGGGTTGTTTGAGGATCTGACTGCATTGGAAAGCAATGTGATGCTGTGCGTCGCCCCCAAGATGAAGGTTCCTCGGCTGCAGTGGGGCGCCCCTTGGTGTTTCACTCGCTATGCAGCTGAGTTGCGTGCGCACTTGCGGCGAATAGGCCGAAGGCAGCACAACAATGTTTTCAGAATGGAAGACACCACAAGGTGCTGAGATTCGGTTGGCACCGAGGTGGTGTCTAGCAAGTTGCCGCACTGGTGTGGCCATTCTACAATGCTGCTCCGAATAACGGCGTGGGGTGCCCGAAGGGGGGGGGGAGGCGGCGTGAACGGGCCTTCCCAGGTGGAGGCTCGTCTGCTGTAGTGGGGCGCCCCCTTACCGTTTCAGTTGCCATTCAGCTGAGTTTCGGCCGCTCTTGATGCTACAGCGACAGGCGGCTGCAACAGGACTCTCAAAATGGCGGCCTGTTCTTTGGATTTGGGCCTGGTCCACTAAAATGGCCCTGGGACACCTTAGAACTCGGACGCTCGAATTTTTTTTCCTTTCCTCTACATGCAAAAAAGGTAAATGCCCGGTACGTTACCTGCCTCATCTGCCACAATGTACTCTCCAGAGGAACCGAAAAAAAATATAGTTATGGTAACTATACCATGCATCGTCATATGGAGAGGTGGCACCGATTAATTATAGTGCTGCACAAAAGAGAGATTTGGAGGAGAACCCCCGACCTGCCAGTACATTCACCAAAGAAGTGGCACTGACAGCATCAGAGGCAAGGGAAACGGTCCCAAATATTTAGAAGACCTTTGGAAAGATTAAAATGACATGTTTAGATTGTTACAGAAAAGGGGGTGGTGATGAACAGAGTGTCTGAATTAAGCAGACCACTCTTACTCAGTCCAAAGATCAGGGCTTGATCCATCACCGTTATTTATCTCACTGCCCCATCCCAGCTCAGAACCTGGCTATATGCAAATTAGTCTGTCCCTGGCCCAGTGCATCATGGGAACAGGGCAGACCAAACTACCAAGCCAATTCTTCACCAGAAAGGAGACAAGCTACCGGGGACCGGTTTCTGGCATTTCAGCCTCTTCGGCCCGGCTTGCTTGAATCCTGATGGAGCAGTGAGAAAGGGACTCATGTCTGAGTATACCCTGCCACACCTATAGTGGCCAAAACCGATACAGAAAAGGGGGTGGTGATGAACAGAGTGTCTGAATTAAGCAGACCACTCTTACCCAGTCCAAAGATCAGGGCTTGATCCATCACCGTTATTTATCTCACTGCCCCATCCCAGCTCAGAACCTGGCTATATGCAAATTGGTCTGTCCCTGGCCCAGTGCATCATGGGAACAGGGCAGACCAAACTACCAAGCCAATTCTTCACCAGAAAGGCGACAAGCTACCGGGGACCGGTTTCTGGCATTTCAGCCTCTTCGGCCCGGCTTGCTTGAATCCTGATGGAGCAGTGAGAAAGGGACTCATGTCTGAGTATACCCTGCCACACCTATAGTGGCCAAAACCGATACAGAAAAGGGGGTGGTGATGAACAGAGTGTCTGAATTAAGCAGACCACTCTTACCCAGTCCAAAGATCAGGGCTTGATCCATCACCGTTATTTATCTCACTGCCCCATCCCAGCTCAGAACCTGGCTATATGCAAATTAGTCTGTCATTGGCCCAGTGCATCATGGGAACAGGGCAGACCAAACTACCAAGCCAATTCTTCACCAGAAAGGAGACAAGCTACCGGGGACCGGTTTCTGGCATTTCAGCCTCTTCGGCCCGGCTTGCTTGAATCCTGATGGAGCAGTGAGAAAGGGACTCATGTCTGAGTATACCCTGCCACACCTATAGTGGCCAAAACCGATACAGAAAAGGGGGTGGTGATGAACAGAGTGTCTGAATTAAGCAGACCACTCTTACCCAGTCCAAAGATCAGGGCTTGATCCATCACCGTTATTTATCTCACTGCCCCATCCCAGCTCAGAACCTGGCTATATGCAAATTAGTCTGTCCCTGGCCCAGTGCATCATGGGAACAGGGCAGACCAAACTACCAAGCCAATTCTTCACCAGAAAGGAGACAAGCTACCGGGGACCGGTTTCTGGCATTTCAGCCTCTTCGGCCCGGCTTGCTTGAATCCTGATGGAGCAGTGAGAAAGGGACTCATGTCTGAGTATACCCTGCCACACCTATAGTGGCCAAAACCGATACAGAAAAGGGGGTGGTGATGAACAGAGTGTCTGAATTAAGCAGACCACTCTTACCCAGTCCAAAGATCAGGGCTTGATCCATCACCGTTATTTATCTCACTGCCCCATCCCAGCTCAGAACCTGGCTATATGCAAATTCGTCTGTCCCTGGCCCAGTGCATCATGGGAACAGGGCAGACCAAACTACCAAGCCAATTCTGCACCAGAAAGGAGACAAGCTACCGGGGACCGGTTTCTGGCATTTCAGCCTCTTCGGCCCGGCTTGCTTGAATCCTGATGGAGCAGTGAGAAAGGGACTCATGTCTGAGTATACCCTGCCACACCTATAGTGGCCAAAACCGATACAGAAAAGGGGGTGGTGATGAACAGAGTGTCTGAATTAAGCAGACCACTCTTACCCAGTCCAAAGATCAGGGCTTGATCCATCACCGTTATTTATCTCACTGCCCCATCCCAGCTCAGAACCTGGCTATATGCAAATTGGCCCTTTTCTGAATCATGTTTAGATTGTGGCAAATTAATTTCATGTGGACAGATGAGTGTTACTCTAATAAATACAGCATATGAACATCATCATAGTCGATGGTTGGTAGAGACATTTTGACTATATCCTGGACCTGCCCGTCCTCGCCCAAAATGGCGCCGGAATAAATGGGACTCGTAACTCCTTGTTGTGTACTGGTTGCTGAACCTTGAAATCACGAGATACGTATGCAGTTTTGAAGCACATGGCGGGCGGGGACGAGAATTGATTGAATATTTCGACATCCCTATTGATATTAAGTTCTGATGTGTTATTGATTACTGTACTATTGAAAGTTCGAATTAACGTCACCCATGGTACTTGCCCGCAAATGTATATCTAGATAATTTTATTGTAACTGGCTCTGTCGTATTTTAATTATAAAATGTACGTCCACCGATTCCGCAACTGTTAGACACCTTTGTTCTTGCAACCTTATGGCCCGCCCGTTACGTTCCTCTACAGTGTAAATGTCTACTCATCATATACGATTACAGTTTGCTCCGTGGCCGGCCCACGTGGTTATAGGCCCGTATTTGTATACTGACATTTTCACAATAAAGGTTTTTAAAAGAAAACATGGTAGTAGTATTTACATTGGTAAAGTTTTTAATAATAGTCACTGTTTTAGAATCAGTAAAAGGCAAGTGAAATAAAGCAGTCCAATTTCATGAAGGGTAAAAGGTATAATACGCAGGAACGCAGTAAAGATAAATGGTCAAGGGCTGTTGTGTTTCTACTTCTGCAACATAAAGTGATCGATAAGAATCTGATATTCAGGCGTATCGGCGACTAAGACAGCAGGCCGAGCCTCTTTTGCTCAACGGCTCCGTCATGGGACGAAGAAAAAGGAATATATTTTACTTGCAGGACAGTTGTAAATTTTCCGGGAAAGTACATTAGCCTGGAACATTATAACATATGTTTAAGAAAAAATAATGTTCGAAAGTAATAAAAAGCGTAATTTTTAGGTCATATGACCAAGCCTTTCATCATTAGAATAAGAAAAGTAAAATGAACCAATGAGAAGTTTTATTAACAAGTCACATGACCTGTTAAGCTTACGTTACGCGCTGCGCGCCGCGCCCCAGATCGCTTCTGGGAAGCTGCGCTTTGCGCACCGGAGCACTTCCGGATGCGCTAACGCGGCGCGTCATATGACGCATTACGCGACAACGCAGGTCCAGAATATAGTCAAAATGTCTCCACCAACCAGCGGTCGGAACACAACCCCTTTCAGCAGGCTAAATAGTTCTGTTAAATGACAATCGTTGAGTGATTGTATGTATGAATGATTGTATGGGTAAATGAGTGAATGTGTGTGTAAACATAGGAATCACTGAGTGCGTATGTAGTAACTAGTATTGGTGTGTCAATGGTTTCAAAAATTATACTCTGTATTTAACACTGGGTGTAACAGAGGTTATATTAAAGTGTGAGGAGATGCATTGTATTGTCACATGAATGATATCATCAGTGATGTGGTCATTGATGTCAAATGAGATGTCATCAGTGATGTCATCAGTGATGTCATTTGAGATGTCATCAGTGATGTCATTTGAGATGTTATCAGTGATGTCATTTGAGATGTCATCAGTGATGTCATTTGAGATGTCATCAGTGATGTCATTTGAGATGTCATCAGTGATGTCATCAGTGATGTCACTGACCATGTCATGAATGATGTAATATGTGACATCATCAGCAGTGGATTGCGGGTGCGCGATATATAGTTAGTGCAACTAACTATATATGGAATTTCAATGGTTTTGTGTGAGTAAAATAAGGTTTTTTAAATGCTAATCCCTAACTATATATGGTCTATAACCTATGGTTTTTTCAGTGAATTTTCAAGGTTTTTTAAATGCTAATTCCTAACTATATATGGTCTCTAACCTATGGTTTTTTCAGTGAATATATATATATATATTCCCTCGCTCTTTGCCTCGTCGCAGGGGGAGCTCGGTTCTACTGGTGCCATCAACGGGATCAAGGCAGTCTCCCGATCTCAATTGTTACAATAAAATATCTTGAAAAACTATCCCTGAGTGGAGTGCCATCAACATTTGGAACTTTTGTGTTGAATATATATATATATTCACTGAAAAAACCATAGGTTATAGACCATATATAGTTAGGAATTAGCATTTACAAAACCTTGAAAATTCACTGAAAAAACCATAGGTTATAGACCATATATAGTTAGGAATTAGCACTTAAAAACCTTTTTTTACTGACACAAAACCATTGAAATTCCATATATAGTTAGTTGTACTAACTATATATCTCGCACCCGCAATCCACTGCTGATCATGTCACATATTACATCATTCATGACATGGTCAGTGACATCACTGATGACATCACTGATGACATCTCAAATGACATCACTGATGACATCACTGATGACATCTCAAATGACATCACTGATGACATCACTGATGACATTACTGATGACATCTCAAATGACATCACTGATGACATCACTGATGACATCACTGATGACATCTCAATTGACATGACTGATGACATCACTGATGACATCTCATTTGACATGACTGATCACATCACTGATGACATCATTCATGTGATAATACGATGAACTTCTTCAGACTCTAATATAACCTTATATACACTCAGTGTAAATAGACACTCACAGACTGTCACTCATCCATGGAGTTACTCACACACCTAGTCAGTCATGCAAAGAATCAATCACACCTCCATTTCCTCAACTATGCAGTTATACACACCTTACGTATTCAAACAGATACTAACACATATTTACTCTCTTATACAATCCCTGATACAATTTCATAATGATCCATACAGCCACTCACACATTCACTGCCTCTTATGCACAGTTATTTATATATGTCAACTCTCACATGTACTGTGTTTTACATATGTACTTACTTTGACATGTAGCACTGAGATATACATTCACTCACCAATACACTCATGCACACAGTCAACCACCCATAGAGCTGTTTCCACATGCACTTTTGAACTCATACATCTAGTGAAGCAACTGCTCACACATCTATGCACAGAGTCATACACCTCTCAACCATCAACACACACACTCAATCTCCCATACAAATACTTGGGCAACCAATCAATAACCCATATAGTTACTCATATAGCTACTGATCAACACATGCGGCAGTTTACTGAACAACAGACATAATGATGCACAAATTAAGACAGTTTAGTCACTAACCCATGCACTCAGTGAGCCATATTTAATCACTCACTCATACAGTCAGTCATGCACCTACTAAATCCTTCATCCAGACACTTATACATCCACTCATTCTCAATATGTAAGACATATTTAAACTTTACAGAAACATAAAATCACTGCATGTTGTTATCAGTGATGTCATCAGTGATGTCATTTGAGATGTCATCAGTGATGTCATCAGTGATGTCACTGACCATGTCATGAATGATGTAATATGTGACATGATCAGCAGTGGATTGCGGGTGCGAGATATATAGTTAGTACAACTAACTATATATGGAATTTCAATGGTTTTGTGTCAGTAAAAAAAGGTTTTTTAAATGCTAATTCCTAACTATATATGGTCTATAACCTATGGTTTTTTCAGTGAATAACAATACAAGTACATAGAATTATTACAAGATCAATAAAAAAATCAATCTACAACCAACTAACTATCTTTAACTAAACCCTAACCACTACTCTGCTACCAAAGAAATACTGATGGCATGGGATTACCAGCTCAGTTTACCATACTCACCTGGGCCCATAAACATTCACACATTGAACCGGTAATCCAGCTTAACTTCCTGCTTATCAGAATTGCATTCACCTTTTGGGACTTATACCTGCACACCATGACTTACCAAATCTTTGTCACTTGTGCTCTAAGTCCTAAATCTAAGGATCAAGGGAGTTTGAATAATAGGTAGAAAATAACTTTTACCTTCAGTGAACTAACCACAGACTCGGGAAAGTTTTAAACACTTTATCTATGCAATATTTTGTAAGTCAAGGGCCACAGTAGTGAAATAAGGAACTTTGCAACTAAGAAAATAATTATTAAAGCATAAATTCTGCAAGACTTTATGGTAAAACCTTTAGACATTGGTACCAGGGAAGGGTGAGAAAGGGAAACAGTACAAAGACGTACCTTATGGATTGATATTTACCTAGAATGGTGCGAGGACCAACCCTGGCCACGGGCTGCGACAAGAAGGGCTACTGACTAATCAGGTGCCAACCTGACAGGACAGGTGCAAGACAGGACAGGTATCCTCAGCTAAGTGCAACGCCAGCTTCACACCCCTCTCTGCGGCTACACTCGGACCTCGGCTGGGTAGATCGATTCTTCTCCCTCAATAAAACTCTGATTCTTCTGTCAGAGTGCTTGACCAGCCATCTGCTTCTCAATTCTCCTTCAGCATACGTTGGGTCAGTGACAGGTCTGTGACAAGTTAAACAATCTAACTAACTGAACCTACCTTAGTTATAGCATTTCCAGGGCAATGCACCACCCCTCAGTGTTGCAGATTTGTTTATTCCCTTCATTTGATTGGTCAAAAAGGTGAGGAGAGGTCATCACACCAATCCAGTATGAGATTATTTCTATTCGAAGTAATTGATCAATGTTCCCGCCCATGATTTACTTTACCATGCATTTTTATTCCTCCCAGCAATATTATTTTATTTAGTATACAATGTTTAACAAATTTATAACAGCAGAGCGCCTGACAGTGGATCCCTGTAAGCTACAGCACCTAACATACTATCCCTCCATTATTTTGACCTCATCAGTAATCATGAGGAAATGCGTGCACACTGTATCTACACCCACTGTAACAATGTATTCCTACTGGAACTAACAATTCAAATCAAAAAGCTCAGGTGCACCACTTCTCATTAAATAGGGAAGAACAATATACAATCAATTTCCCGATAACAATATTATTCAAAAAGTCTCCTTATATTCCAATAATGCACGGGTTCTATAAAAACACACTTGTTGAAAGTGGCACAGCCAACGCGTTTCGTCCTTGAGACGGACTTCTACAGGACAGAAATTTCAACCCTTACTTCATAGGGTAAAACGATGTCTGAGTCCAAAAGTAAGGTTCAAATCCACAAATTCCCATATGCTGGTAGTCCACAAAAAATGATTAGTACACGTAATATTGTATGTCCATATTTACCGGTGGTGTCTCAGCCAACGAGTGCTCCCTTTCAGGAATTATAATACTTTTTCAAACTTTTTCAATGGTATTTAAAAATATTTGAGCGACATCTCCATGTATACATAGCTATGGGAGCAACAAAATATCAAGGGCACCAGACCACGTCCTTCATACAATTAAAGGTTAAACGTCATCAATAAGTAGTTTATGCCCTAAGAGTTGCTATCCGGTAAATCTGCGGGTGATCAACAAAGTGCCAGGCACGGTCACCAGGAAACACGGGCCCATGATTGACTTTCCCATGCATTTGTAATCCTTCCAGCAATATTATTTCATTTAGTATACAATGTTTAACAAATTTGCAAGTTGTCTTCCTCTCTCTGGGTCATAAGGTGAGATTCCCAGGTGCATCGCTGGCAAGACGAGCTCTGGCAAGTTTTCAATTCCAGGGCTTCAAGAGTCCCTGGGTTTGAGTGCGCCTGTACAGCAATGTTAAAATAGAGTTTCCAGACATTCTTCAGGCCCAAATATGAGCTAATAATAAAGTCAAAGAGAGACATGTTAGAATACGAAAATAAATGAATGCACTGTATACCACTTATTTCTGCTCTAACCCCATTAGTTTATTTGAACTATAGCATTAATAGTTAAGCAGAACATACAAAGTTTAGTGCCAGCAGGAGCATATGCTTTAGCATGTGAAACATGAAGCGGCCATTTTTGGCACTAGTGCGCAGCTGCAAGAATTACCACCAAAAGCAGATATATGTCACACCAGGTAGATGTGGCAGACGCATGCGCAGAAGAGTTCCCGCGTTTATGGCGGCCATATTAGGACAATCGAGTTACTGTTAGTAAAAGCACATTGACAAGCTTCCCCTTGATACTAGAAATGTCATGAAATACAGGTTTAGTATTCACAAAACATGTTGGTTAGTAAGTTACATGTTATTTCGATAGGATTGAATACAAGCAAGTTTCTTCACACGTGAAACCTTGCTCCTTCACACTGTATGGTCTAATGAAATACATAGGACTATACGAAGCAAATATCATGCAAATAATTATTTCCTTAGTAAAGAATTGAAGATATCAGTCAGGAATGTAAACGGAGGTGCAGTGGTGGTCTGAAAAATATGTTCTAAGTCAGGGTTGACTTTAGCATTGGTGGCACCTGGTGCAATAATCTTTTTTGGCATCTCCAACTATAACCCCCTTCTGTGTGGATTCCATCACTTCAACCCTTCCACAGTTCCCCTTATCTCTTATAAAACAGCTGCCTACAACTAAACACCAACAAAACAGAAGTACTCATCATGGGCCCAAACACCTGGAACGACACCTGGTGGCACCCTGCCCTCGGAAGCCCCCTCACCCCCACTGACCATGCACGCAACCTAGGAATCATCCTGGACTCATAGCTCAAAATGGACCGCCAGATCAACTCCGTCTCCTACTCCTGCTTCCACACCCTCCACCTCCTACATAAGAACTTCAAATGGATCCCCTTTGAACACAGAAAGACCATCACTCACGCCCTGGTCACCAGCGGGCTCGAATATGGCAACGCACTCTATGCCGGAATCAACAAAAACCTCACCTGCAAGCTACAGAACATTCAAAACTCCGCCGCAAGACTGGTCCTCAACCTGCCAGAACACTGCCACATCTCCCAGCACCTGCACACACTCCACTGGCTCCCCATCAAAGCTACAGTCACCTTCAAGATGCTATCCCACGCCCACAAGGCCCTCCATGACACAGGACCAGCATACCTGAACAGCCGACTCAAATTCCACGCACCCCAAAGGACCCTACGATCAGAGCAGAGCAGCCTGTCACAGCAAGCTTCTTCCTAGCGCCCAGAGGGGCCAAGCTGTTCCCTGAAGGGTGGGCGCTGCCCAGGTTTCTCTTACTGCCGGTACAAAGGCCGGCAAAGTGCCTCGGCCTGTGTGCGCTGCTGTCTAACAGCTATATAATATTGGTGCCTGAAAGGGTCTGTGCATGGAGCCTGTGCGCAGGAGCAGGGGGGTGATATTCATTGGCAAAAGCGGTATTCAAATCTGCCGTATTGGACCAGCTGACATTTAATAAAAGACCGGGAGGCCAGCTGCCTTTTCCTGCACTCCTAACATGCAGTTCAGGCACACAGTAGGCGGCAAACTTTGTCACTGTTGTGATATTGATATATTATTTGCAACGGATGCTTAATTTAGGCAACCGCCTCATAACTGTGCCAATCCCCACTGCTCCCTCTCCACCGCTTCACTCTTCACTCCACTCACTCTTTACCTCTGAGGGCACTAATACCATCTAATCATCAGTCCACTCACTCCTTCACAAGTCGAGATAACCCGGCACCACAGACATTTCCACCTGCTGGTTTATTCTTCTCAGCCTCACAGCAGCTCTCGAGCCAACAAGATAGATCTCACTTTCACTGACTGAGCTCCTCTTCATTCACTCATCCTAACCTGCCATCGGTCCCATCTTTCTCTCAGTGCCCCTCCACCCCCCACAATGAGCAAGAGTCTAATTCACATAACTAGATAAGGATTATTCTGGCTTCTCTTTAAAGTTCAAATCCTTCACCATTACTACTCCCCTCGTTAGCATCTTTTCTTCTCTTCTGCTGAGTCTTCAGTTCTCCCCTTTTGACTCACACAACCTTTGTCAGCCTCTCTCGTTTCCCTACAATCTCTAATCCTCCTGAGATGCGAGTCCTACATAGCAGCAATGCAGAGTTTCACTCAATCATCCACTCTGCCAAAGCCTTACCTTGAGACACAGATAGTCCCCACCCTACATAATAAAGCAAGCATTGGCAAAGCCAGTGGGTGTTGCTTGCATTTTGAAACCTTGCTGATGTATTTTTAAAATGCCTATAGTAGTGCAAAACAAAAATAAAACGATTGTTTTTCTTTTACAATGCATTTAGGAGAAAAATAATTTAATACGACATGATTCAGAGATGTGAAATAGCCCCTTATGCATTGCCAAGCAAACATGACATAGAAGGGGAAAGGATACAGCCAATAGCATGAGTTGAGAGAAAGACTTCTCTGACTGAAGCTTACTGTATGGGTAATTTAAAGAATGACTATCAATGGTTGTAGAGACAGCTGTGTCGACAAGCCAGAACTAAACACGGACCCCCTGGTCATTATTTTATTGTCACCGTCCTATTTCCCCCAAAGTTAGTGGTCAGATTTTAAAAGTCTGATCCTATCTCTCATCGAATCACATTTGTCGGCCTCTAGTTGCATTTGCCATGAATGTTTGCTACAGAAGGGGTGCTCGCACACACCTCCTGCCCCCTAACCACAGCCCACCACGGCCATCTCTGCCTATGTCCTGCCTCCTTGGCCTGTGTTCTGGGTTTCATATCTACCCCATACCTTTCCTGAGTGTCCCTGACTGTTACCCCATCAGTTCGCCTCTTACTTATTTACCTGTTTCTTTTTGTTTTCTACTGCCCACCTATTCCACACACATAGACACCCACAATGCCCTCAGCATAACTCCCAGCCCTCATACACACATCCTTAGCTATCAGATACTACAAACCATGCTTAAAATGACATGCTTAATCAACACTCCAGACAAGAATGTTTGTTTACCTTTGTCACATTACGAAGCAGAAATGCTTACTTTGGTCGCCGAGGAAACCTTTGCACATTCTTACAGAAGGAATATTGTGCCCTTCGTTTTTTAACTCTCTTTAGTAATAGAATTCCAGTTCTCTACAGGACTCCTGCTACATTAAAACCTGAGTTACTTCCAACATTAATACATGACGTTCTGTAATATGTAATTACATTCTTTATCATCTGTAAAATACCACCAATCCTTTAGAGTCAGTGAACTTTAACTGTAACCTTTTATGTAGGAGCCTCGTGTATGTTTCAGACAGAGACATGTTTTGCTTCCTACTGTTGTTCTTTCAGATAGGGTAGGGCTGTCAAAAAGCACAGTGCCCGTCACGTGGAGTGCGCTTTGTGTGATCTGGGCCCAGTCTGTGGGCCGAGGAGGAGGGAGGGAGTTGGGCTAGTGAAAGCACGCCTGTGAGATGTGGCTTCGGATGTTGTAGGTACATGCACTCTTTGCCACCTAAGCTGACGACTGCAAAAAGAGCAGAAGATGGACGGAATGCTGAGCCAATCAAACATTGCCCCAGTCAGTCACAGATCTGGGTTAAATCCATCGTTTTTTTGCATGCCACGCCATTCCACTTTAGACACAGCCACATACAAATCAGTCTTGACCCTGTGCCTCATGGGAACAGTCCAGCTCGAAGTGTCTGGCCAGGTGCTCCCTGGACCAGAAACAAGCATCCAGGCACCTGTTCCGGGGCATCACCCCATATTAGCCAGGATAGCTTGAATCTGATGGCGTAGCGAGCATGCGACCCAAATGCGACGCAGTGCGCGCAACAAAATTCTTTTTTTAATTTTTATGTTTACTTACCTGTTAAGGTCCATATTCCTTACATTACTACCCCCCACCCTACTCCTCCCCACGTCACCGCCTGGCCGGTACTCCCACTACCGGCCATGGCTGGTTCTGTAGCAGTCCCAGCCCTCTTAGAGCCCCCGTCCTCTAGCAGCCTCAGTCCTCACAGAGCTCCAGTCCCGAGCTCCCAGGCCATCTTCAGCTCTGCTTCAATTCATTTTCACCCCAAAATATGCTGTTTAAATATTTACTTTTATATTGAAAAGCCTGGATGACAGGGAGAGAAAGTGATGGTAGTAAAAGGGAGGGGGCGACATTTTTCGATTCTCGCCTAGGGCGGCAAAACACTTAGAAATGGCCCTGAGAGCTGCGCCGTATTTACAAAAATATGGTGCAGCCCTGCATTTCCCCATGCACTGGCACTAAACTTAGCAGCCTTGACGCAATGCAGCAAGGGTGTCTGCGTTGAGGGGAAGATTGTTGATGTGTAGGAAGGTATCCCTTCCTGCACATTAACAATCTTTAAATAACATTTTGTAACTTTCTTGTGTGCTGCGTAATGCAACACACATAGAAGTTGCAAAATGTCATTTTGTTTTCTATTGTTTATGTGCAGGAAGGGTCACCTTCCTGCACATAAACAATCAATGGCCTTTTGCTGTCTCTCTGTGTGCTGCGTTGTGAAGCACACATGGAAACAGCAAAAATGAGGAGAAGCAAAGAATTTCTTCTCGTTTCACCTGTTTAAGACCACGTCTTCCCTAGTCTTAATTTTGGCACCGCCTACTATTTACGCCACCTTTGCAAATAAAGAGCAACACCAAAATCAATCGGTGTCGCGTTGGAATGCCCACCACAACACCCATTGCCCTCCCCTTTCACACTAAGTACAGTGTGAAAGGTAGCCCTATTTACAAGGCAGCGTTAAGCCACGTTAACTGGCATAAGGCTGGCTTGTACATAAGGGGAAGCCCCTATCGCCATCACAGCATCACTGAAAGTGATGTTGTGATGGCGATAGGGGCTTGTAAACATGCCCAACAGTTCTTTGATCTGCCTGTACATTTTATTTGCAAATGGCACATTAACCCTCTGGGCTACTTCATGATTACTCAAAAAGGCCACTAGAACATAACTCCGATCTAAGATATCCTACATGTGTAAACAAATGATCATAGACTGTTAGTTTTCATATTTGATGTTACCTTTAACAGTGTTCTTTGCTCCACTGCCCATCTTCCATTATGGCTATTTACCCAAGCTTTGGCATCTTCTATAATGAACCATTGCTTTGAAGACCAATTCAAATCTGGTAATCTAAAAATAATTTTTGTAGTGAACAAGAGAATAAAGTTAGAGTTTTTGTTAAGAGTCTCAGAAATAGAACAGTCAGAAAATTAGCAAGGAAAGCATGAGAGACAGAAAGAGATACAAGCAAATATTATGCTCACATAGTAACGTCAGATTTAACGTACACAATAAGCCTAATTTTGGTAGTTTTGACATGAAGCACCAGTTACATTACACAAGGTCACATTCATTTTTTCGAGGCAGGGTAGATTAAATGATTTTTCCATAACCAAAGTTTGTTGAGCCTAACACCAAGACTCAAACCTTGTTGCCCAGTTCCAAAATCATCATCTCAGGTCATAACACCATATATTCTTTTAGCACTACATAATTTCGAAAGGAGACACTTTATATTACTCCCATGTCCCTCCAGTCCTCATCTCTTTCAGTATTTATGGAGAAGGCCATCTCACTGACAGAAAAATTAAACGAGGAATGCTGGGACCGCTAACCCTAAATCCTCCGACTGGGAGTACTTAGTCAATACTTAACCAGCATTCCGCCTTTTCTTTTTCCTGTCTGTCAAGAGGAATGGGGCGAGGTGCTGTGTGCTGCTCCTGGTCCCCGTCTGGCTGCTGGGCTGTCCTGGATGGGGTTGGTCTCAGGTGCCCCCTGGCCCACTGGGCTTGCCGGGAGGTGCTAATGTTGCCTTTGTGGTTGGTGCACCGTTCCCCTCGAACGGTTTTGGTTTGCAGAGGATGCATCTTCCTTGTGACTGGGCTGGGAGGGAGATATGCAGAGGAGGCTGGATTGCAGCTCTGGGGATGTGCTGATTGTGCCCCTGGAGTGCCTGGCAGCCTGTGTGGTACTGGATGTCCTGCTGTCTAGGTGTTGTGGCTGGTGGGGCACGCCGGGGCTGGCTGATGGGGGCAATGCTGGGCCAAGTGGTGTGGTCTTGTGTCTGCCGAGTACTGCAGAGCGGTTTCCCTCTTATCTTATTTGTCATTGCTTTTGGGAACAGTAAATCAAAATATAAATAAAGCAAACACGATGGACAACTCTGCCAATTTTCATTGCATGTTTGTGGGCCCTTTGTATACACTTTCACAGTACTTGGCCTCTGTTCTGGCCTTGTATGGTGGCTGACAGATCTGGGGCTGTGCTTGTGGTGCTCCTGGGGTGTCTGACAGCCAGTGTGGTCACTTGTCTGCTGCCCTGGTGCTGTAGGTGTCGGTGCAAGCCTGGGTTGGCTGCTGTGGGCATTGATGTGGCAGATAGTGTGGTCAGGATTCTGCTGGCCCTGGGGGTGAGTATCTTGTTGCGGTTTCCCCCTGGTTATTTTTGCTGCTTTACATGGCTTTCATTCACACTTGTGGGCCCTATTTGTTTCCCTTTGCTGTGCTGTGCCTCTTTTCTGGCCTTGCTTTGTGGTTGTCCTTGGGTGTGACTGGGTGTTGGGCCAGTTTTGACTTTGTCCTGGCGCTCTGACATTGGGGCATGCTTGAGCTGGCTGGTGGGGTTGTTATTGTGGCAGCAGTGCTGTCAGCAGTCTGCTGGGCCATGGTTGAGTACCGTGTAGCAGTTTTTCTTCACCCTTCTTTCTGTTGGGGACTGCTTTGTGTCCGTGGCAATTGTGCATGGTGTGGCATGTAGTCCCTGGCTTCCATTGCACGGCTTCTGCTTTCAGTGGCAGGTCTCTGCCTGCTGTGTCACTAGTGCCTCTGTGACGAGATTCGGGTCCCTGTGGTGGTGGTGGGGTACGGTTTCATTTCTGCCTCGGGCTGGTCTTGCCATTTGGGCTTGGTCAGTTGGGTTCCTGGCCGCCTTCCTGCTGGTTTCCTCCGGGTGGGCATTATGGCATTGTGGCTCGGGTGGGGGGGGGTTGGGGTCTCTGGTCCCTGCTCTTCATGGACTTTTGGTTGCTTTGCTGTTGCTGGGTCTGCATGAGTCCGGCTTCTGACCTGTCCTTATTCCTGCCTCTGCTCCCTCCATGGGTTGTGAGTCTGTGTGTCCTCCAGGCTCATTTTTCCTTGGGTTATGGTGTCACCATGGTCTTCCTGTCTGGTTGAGGGCTTGCCACCATGGTCTTCCTGTCTGGTTGAGGGCTTTGCTTCTACTTCTGTTTGTTGTGGCCTCGCTGTTCCTTTTTACGACCATAGTTTGCCTTCGCCAGTTGGTTTGGTGACGCGTTCTCTGCCCTTGCCTCCTGGATGGGGCTTTGTGGTTTTGTGGGGGATGGGGGGCTTGCCTCCTGGAGGTGTCCAGCTTGGGCTGTTGGGGCCTTGGTGTCTGGTGGTTTGCCTATTTTCTGTCTGCCTCTGGGCCTTTCTGACTTCCCTTTCTCTAGGTGCCTTGCTTGGGTGTGGGTCAATCGGGCCCCCTGGTGGTCTGGTGGTTCTGTGCCTGGCATGTCTGGGAACCAGGCCGGCCTCCCTGCCCTTTACTTGGAATCTATTCTACATCGACGTCCCTGGGTGTGGGCTAAGCTGTGGTGTTGGTGTGCGATTGTGGGTTGCTAGGCTTCATCCCTGGATTCCTGGTGCTTTTTTTCGCTTCTGTAGCAGGTTGTGGCTGGTTCCAGTGGCTTTCTCTCCGACCTCGGTGGTTGGAGAGTTTCAGGATTCTTGTTGTTTGGCCCTGTGCCACTCGTTCTGGATCTGTGGGGGTGTCATGTTGATTGCCTCCTGTCTTTGCTGGCAGGTTTGTGGTTTTGAAGACGGGGTTCTCGGGTACCTGTGTGGATGTCAGCGGGGTTGGGCTTTAGCCACCCTGCTTGTCTTACCTGTTCTTGGGGTCCTGGCATGGTACTTGTTTCTTGTCATTTTTTCCCTGGGGCTCTGGGGCCGATGTCTGTCTGCATCTCCGTTTGCTCTGGGGCTGTCATGGGGTCTTGTCTTGGCCATTCTATGGATGTGTTGGGACTCACTTTGGGTGGTTCCTTTGCATCCTTTGCCCTCCACGCCAGTTGGTCAGCGGGTTTTCTCCCTCTCTGTTTTCCTGGGTGGCTAAGTGTCCCTTGGCCCTTGACTGTCCTGTGGCCCATGATCCGACAGTTGGGTCTGGGGTACACAGTGACTGTTTGCTAGTGGTGTTGTTTGGTGTCTGGTTCCTCTTCGGGGGCTGAGGACTTGGTCTTCTCTGGCCCTGCTTTTTCCACCTACTGTTGATTGTGGTTGGGGTGTTGTCCTTGGTGTGTGGTGTTTGGGGTGGGGTCTTTCCTGTGGGACCTGTTTGGTCTTTGGGTTTCCCTGGTCTCGGTGGCCTTGGGGATTTTTCTCGCCCCGCTCTTGGCCTGGTCTGATTCTGGTGGTGTCTGTCCCATGGTTTTCCTTGGTAGGGGTCCTGATGTTGGCCTTGTTCTTGGAGGGGGATTGTGCTTATCTGGGTTCTGGCCTCTGGTGCTTCCCTTTCCATTTCCTGTCGAGGTGGGGTCTGTGTTTCTGGCTGCCTGGTCCTTCTGGTTAGTGTTCAGGTGACTGGTGTTCTGGCGCTCGTCGGGCCAGCCTCCTTCAGGCCACAGCAGTGCCTTGTTGAGTGGGGTTCCAGCTGTTGTGTCCCAGTGTTCCTTGCGTGCCTTGTGGGTGCCATGTTCTTGGCCTGTTGGCCTGTCTCTGTACCCCAGCTCCTTCCCCTGTATGGGTGCTTTGTATCCTGTGTCAGCACTGATGGTTGGTGCTGGACGTTCCTGCTATAGGGCGTTGTCTTCCTCCAGCAGTCCTGTGGGCTCTCTGTTGGCTGGGTTGGTCAGGTTGGTGAGGCTAGTTCTTGTTCGGTGCTACCTACCTTCCTGATTTGGTCTGTGTGGCCCTGCCCTTAGTTGATCCTCATGGTATGTGCCTTGGCTCTGTTGGCTTGCCCTGTCCTCTTTTTTGGGATCGTCTGCTGTGGGTTTCCCTGGTGATGTTGTGGTTGCTCCTGTTGTTGGCCATGACGTTGTTTGTTTCCTGATTGGGGCTGGGCCTGTTGGTTCTGTCCTTGCTTCCCCTCGGCTCTCTCTTGGGGTTTGTTGTGTGTGTTTTTGGCATTGTTGGGCATTCTTTTCATTGTCTGCTTGGGCGCGCTCTTTGTTGGTTCTGCTGCCCGGTCTGTTGAGAGGCTTAGTAGTGCTAGGTGTGGCAGCCTTCTGGCCCATTGGGCACCCTTCCAAGCTTTTCCTGCCCTGTGGGGTGCTCTGGCTGTTCTGCTTCTCCGTGTGCAGGTTGTTTCTGGTGGTGTGGTTGTTTCGACACCCATTTCAATGCTGGGCCTTAGACTTTGGGCTTGGGGCCTCTGTGGTGTGCATCCTTTCCGGCTTTGGTTTTGTTTGTCCTTGCCTTGTCGCCTTCGTGGCTGGCTACCTTTCGCTTGGCTATTGGGGTTGTTTGGACTTGGGTGCTCTGCTTGTCCTTTTTTCTGTCGTTGGCTGCCTCCTTGGTGCCGATGGTGCCTTCTGCTTTCCGGCGTACTGCTTATTCTGCACCTTGGTTGTGTCCCTGTTTGCCTGTCCCTGGCTTGCTGGTATGTCTGGATACCTTGGGTCTTCTTCTGTGTGTGGTCTCCGATGCTGTCCTTCTGTTGTTGTAGATCTCTGGTGTTTCCTTTGCAGGTGCTCCTCCTTCATTGTGAGTGCAGTGGTGTTCCCGGTGTGGGTTGTCTGCCCTCTGGGAGAGGGCGCTGTGGGTTTGTGGATTTTTTTGTTCATCATGGTCATCCCCAGCTTGTTCTAGGGGGTGAGGCACTGTTGTTTAGTTGGGAGCTTTGCAAGATGTGTGCTCCTGCCTGTTTCTTCCTGTAGTTGTCCCCACTGCTTCGCTTGGGGTGCTGCTTTTGGTGTGGTGTGTGTCCTGGGGGTTCTTGGGGGTTCGAAGGCTGCGTTTCTAGCTTTTGTATGCTCCATAATCACTGAAAGGAATGAGGAGTGTAGGGACCTCGGGGTAATGTCCTATTATTTACCGGTAATCTTCATTACTCCTGGTCCCATTGTCCTCATTCCATTTATTATGCCCCTACCTCTCAGACGCCCGGCCTTCCTTTTGGTAGTTCAAGAGTTTTGCTGGGTGATTACTGATTAAGTACTCCCAGTGTGAGGGGGAGGGTTAGGGGGTCCTAGCATTCCTCTGTTCTTTTTTTCTGTGGGAGGTGGTCATCTCCATAAGTACTGAATGGGACGAGGACAACTGTACCAGGAGTAATGAAGATTACCAGTAAGTAATAGGACATTAACTCGTGCAGACTCAAATCCTTTTTACATTGTCTCTCTAATATCTTCCTCTAGCACAGCACTACTCAAATAACACTCCGCTTTCCAGCAACAGCGCTTTACACCACAGAAACACCCTGGGGCACTGCCAAGTTATTTGTGTGAGTCCTTTCTCTCACTGTGCAGAAGCAGGTCGTGCACAGTAATATCTTTCTGTATCTTCAGTTTTCATGGTGGTTATTTGTAAATAAACCTCACTTTTGGCAACGTCTCTGGAGATGGTCAATCAACTTTTCAGAGTCTGAGAGTAATAAATGTCATTATTGTGATAAATTCCTGCCAACCACTCCAGCCCTTTCCCAGGTGGTTGGGGGACCCAGCTCGCTCCGTACATGTTGATGGATGCCTGTGGTCTTCTTCTGTGTGAGGCCTACTTGCTGTCCTTCTGTTGTTGGTGGTCTCTGGTATTTCCTTGGCAGGTGCTCCTACTTCATTGTTGGTTCAGGGGTGTTCCCGGTGAGGGTTGGCTGCCCTCTGGGTGAGGGTGCCATGGGTTTGTTGCTTTTTTGTTTGCCTTGGTCGTCTCCTGCTTGTTCAGGGAGGGGGGAGAGGGGGGGCAGAAGGAGAAGGGTGCAGCCCTGTTGTTTAGTTGGGAGCTTTGTGGGCTGTGTGCTCCTGCCTGTTTATTCCTGTAGTTGTCCCCCCTGCTTCGCTTGGGATGCTGCTTTCAGTGTGGTGTGTGTCCTGGGGGTTCTTTGGGGGTTTGAAGGCTGTGCTTCTAGCTTTTGTATGCTCCATATTCACTGAAAGGAACGAGGAGTGTAGGGACCTCGGGGTAATGTCCTATTACTTACCAGTAATCTTCATTACTCCTGGTCCCGTTATCCTCATTCCATTCATTATGCCCCTCCCTCTCAGACGCCCGGCCTTCCTTTTGGCAGTTCAAGAGTTTTGCTGGGTGATTACTGATTAAGTACTCCCAGTGTGAGGGGGAGGGTTAGGGGGTCCTAGCATTCCTCTGTTCTTTTTCTGTCAGGGAGATGGACATCTTCATAAGTACTGAATGGAAAGAGGACAACGGGAACAGGAGTAATGAAGATTACCGGTAAGTAATAGGACATTAACTCCTGCAGACTCCCACCCTTTTCACATTGACACTCTAATTTCTTCCTCTAAAACAGCACTACTCCAATAACACTCCTCCTGCCAGCGACAGCTCTTTACACCACAGAAACACCCTGGGGGCACTGCCGAGATATTTGAGCGAGTCCCAGCTTCCTTCCTCTCACTGTGCATAAGTAGCTCGTGCACAGTAACATCGTCCTGTATCTTCTGCTTTCATGGTGGTTATTTGTAAATAAACCTCACTTTTGGCAACATCTCTGGAGATGGTCAATCGACTTTTAAGGGACTGAGAGTAATAAATGGCATTATTGTGATAAATTCCTGCCAACCACTCCAGCCCCTTCCCAGGTGGTTGGCGGACCCAGTTCACTCCATACATTTTGCTGCTGTCAGTCAAGGACGCGCCGGACACCTTGCAGATGCCAGAGAATGTCTCTGAGGGCTGCAGGACTCTGGGGCCGGACTCCAACAAGGAAATTTGCGAAAATACACCTGTGGCGAAAGTTAAATAACAAATAAATTACAGTGTATGGAAAATGCATAGTTGTAATACAACAAATGTTACGTGCGGTAAAAAAAGAAACCTGTCCATCACCTAAAAAAGAAGAATATATTCTAAGCAAATAGATCATACACCCTATAAAACCGTAGGGGTAGTTTAAAAATACAACTCCGAAACACAAAACAACTGGGTAGGAAAGTGAATCTAATAGGGTGCTGGTTTTTACCGTTGGATTTGAAAACTTACATTTGGGCAGGAAAAATACGAAACCCAGCATCCGCAATGAAAACATTGTTCTCAGAAAGAAGACTCCAAAAGCGCGGACACCTTTAAGCAAAGCCTCCAAAGCTGCAGAGTTTCCTTCCCGCGTCAGCTTCCTTCATCATATTATAGAGAGTGCCAGGCGTGGGCATTTGCATCATGTAAATATCAGAGTCTGAACAAAGACATAAATTGTTGAAATAGCACAGAAGATTGCTCGATATAAAGTTGTTTGAAGTTTTACCGTCGCATTTACGTATAGGAACAAACAGGTAGATGCATCAAGCATTTTTGCGAGCACAAACGGTGCGAATCGTAAAATTGGGCCGTTGCCGCCCGCAAAAATGGCATTTGAGATGCATCAAGGGTTCATGCACTCGCAATTTAAGAATTCGCAAATAATTGCGAGTTCTCAAATTGCAATTGCATTTAAGGAATCGCAATTTGCGATTCCTTAAATGCAATGCATGAACCATTCCATGATTGCGAATTCGCAATCTGGGGCCGCTATTTACCGCGAAGTCAAACTATGTGGTAAATGGCAAAAAAATTGAAATATGCACTTTAGTGCATTTTTCTAAATTGTATATTACGCACACACATGTCCATGGGTTATGTGTGTGCGCAACACCAGTGAACATTACCATTTCAGGGGTGCAACAGGGTGTCCTTTAGACACCCTGGCACCCTTGAAATTGTGGCACATTTGCGATTCGCTAATTGCTAATCGCAAATAAGGAATGACTCCCCATTCATAAGCCATTCCTTATTTGCGATTAGCAAATAAGGAATCAGGAGGAATCGCAAATAACATTGCGATTCCTACATGTATCCCGTTTTGCGAGTCTTTAATAACGAATCCTTAAAATTCGCTATTAAGGACTCACAAAACATAACTTTGATGAATCTGGGGGTTAGTCTCATTTTCGACCTTTAAAAGCGAATATTCAACACGTTAAGAAGGCATATAAAGAGTGTTTGATGTCCGGATTAATTTTTCTCGATTTCATGCCTTTCTGTTGTAAATATATATACTACCATAGCGAATTCTAAAAATGTATACATATATGATATAAAATATAATATAACATATCTACTGTATGGTACAATATACATTGAAACACTTTTCTTTTTGATGTAGATCTAAAGAATCTGAAAAATTAGACTGAACTATGTCGCTCAACAATCACATAACCCACGCAGCCCAGAGGTGTCTCTCTATGTTTCCTAATTCAATTAATATCTACTTTGAAGTTTCTAGGTTGAACATTTCATTAATCGCGAGAGCTTGCTAGAAATATGTCCACCTAAGGAGAAAGAAGATCGATTAACCTGTGTCAACACATTTTCTACGCAATCTAACAAGGTTCAGCAAATTGTGAGAAAGCACTGGGCAATCCTTAATACTGGGACTGATAAGCTTCGTCCACCTTTGTTTGCCTGGAAAAGGGGTCAGAACATGAAGGACCAATTAGTCCATACGAGACCAAAAACGGTACAGCCCCGAGCAGTGGGAACATTATGGGACATGCCGGCAGTCAAGGGTCATCATCCCTTTGGGAACTGCGCTGCCTGCCCTCAAACGTCTAAAACCACGAGCATTGATATAGGCACTGATCATCCTTGGTTGCAGCTAAAGTTCACTAACTGTAATAGTACCAATCTAGTGTACCTTATCACATGTCCCTGCAATATGAGGTACGTAGGGATGACCACGAGGAAAATAAAGACTTGCATTTCAGAGCATAAAAGCTCAATTAGATGCCAGCGACAAGCAACAAAGATGACAAATCACTTTCTAGAAGTGGGTCATGGTCCTACTGATCTTAAGTGGACTGTGATTGAGCAGCCATTGATCCCAAATCATGTATCCGATGTAACCAAGTTTCTGTTCAGGCTTGAGCAGAAATGGGTGTATAAGCTGAATTCGGATAAAGTGGGATTAAACGAGGACATCCCTTGGATGTCATTATGAGGATTGTGTCCTGTCAGTGAGATAACCCTTGTTTTTAATCTGTTCTGGTGAAGGAGGCAAGGTGGTAAGGTTAAGCACAACTCTCAGTCCCCACCAACCAAAGAGAGGCTTTTGCCTACCTCCCACTGGAGGGAGGCATAAAATGGGGTGTACCCAGCCCAAGGAAGGGACCCATTGGTCTCGAACTGTACCTACCTGAAGCACTCCTAAATTTAGCATTTAGGGGTGCTCCGAACCTTGCCTCCTCAGACAAGCAAGAAGAAGATAAAGGACCAAAGAGCCCTGCTGAAGGAAAAAGAGGAGGACACCAACTGCCTTGACCCCAGCCCTACCGGCCTGTCCATACCGCGACCTGCTCCTGCAGAATCCACACTTGTCTTTCAGCAAGCAGCAACCCAGAAACTGGAGGACCTGCCCTGCCTTCCCTGGAAAGACTCTGTCTCCCGTGAGCACCAGACGTGCTCAAGGAACAGGCTCTGGATCTGGCCAACTCCGTGAGCCTGCACCACTCAGCACCTGACACCCACAATCCAAGGATGTCCCCCCAGTGAACCTGACATGGGATTTGGTAATCTCTGGCCTATCTCAAGCCTTCTGATGATGCCGGCAGCCTCTATCTGGAGGGTCCCCCTAACAGATACTGGAGCTAATAAGGAAACCCGATGCCTCGAGACACCCCTGCACCCGACATCCAACGTGCTTAGGTGGCCCAACCGACAATGTCTAGGCATCCCCCTACATCCCAACTTACCTCTCCTACTGGTGGTCACCTTCAGAAAACCTCCTTGTCTGAGCCTGAAGTCTCAGACTGGAGATCTTCCATTGAAAACAACAGGGAACCCGATGCCAATCCAGCAACCTGCACCCAGCGGCCCCTGTGCCACTGTCGGTGCACATTGTGTGCTAACTCAGATCCTTCTTTGCCCTGAGCTTAACCCTAGGAACTTTGCTCCCTCGACTCCGTGGCTTGCTCGAGAGCAGCCACAGACTGATAGCCCCCTAGCCACATAGGCTAACATTGGGCCTCAGAACTCTGCATACAGATTATTATTATTATTATTATATCTGATTTTATAGAGCGCACAGCTACCCGTAGGTTTCCCGGCGCTTCGGACCACAAAATGCTGAAAGACAGACGGAGATGTAAGGAACAGATTATCGAGAAAACAACCAGGTTTTCACTCCTTTGCGGAATTTAAGGTAACACGTTTCAGTCCGCAAAGGGATGGGGAGTGAGTTCCAAAGCGTGGGTGCCAGGTAAGAAAAAGAGCGCCCTCCAACTCTGGCACGCTTGAAACGGGGTACAGAAAATCTGCAGTGGGTGGACGATCTAAGAGTGCGCGAGGGACAGTATTGTTGAACTAAAGTGGATAAATAGTGAGGGGATTTTCCAGCTTTGATACGGTGCATGAAGCATAATGCTTTGAATTTGGATCTAGACTGCAGGCTACGCAGGGAGGAAGAAGCAGAGGAGGATCTAGGCAAATTACAAAGGAGACGGACGGCCATGTTCTGAACCACTTGGAGCTTCCGGGTGACCTCTTTGCAGGCACCCAGAAGAAGTACGTTACCGTAGTCCAGGCGAGATGTAACCAAGGCCTGGACCACTGACTTCTGGGTGTCTGGGGGAAGCATTCATGTGATTTTCCTCAACCACCTGATGATGGTAGTACAGGTGGCTGAGACTTTGACCACATGGTGTTTCATAGATAGCTGACTATCAAAGAGGACCCCGAGGTTACGTACTGTATTTGCCGGAGTCGGCAGTGGTCCCATTTGCTGAGGCCAGTGTTGCGGGCCCCATAGAGCAGAGTCCGGCCCAAACAGAAGAAGCTCTGTTTTATCGCCGTTTAGCTTTAGTTTGTTTGTCAGCATCCAATTGGCGATATCAGTGAGTCCAGAACGAAGAGAAGAGGAGGGGGAGTGCTGATCAGAAGAAAGGGAAAAAATAATTTGAGTATCGTCAGCATACGAAAAAATAGAAAGTCCAGCTTGCTCAGCAAGAAAAGCAAGAGGTCTAACGTAAAGGTTGAAAAATAGCGGACTAAGAATAGAACCTTGGGGAACCCCATGTGGAGAATTGTGAACAGTGGAGACAGAGGAGGAAGAAAAAACCTGAAAAGTACGATTAGAAAGGAAGTTGGAGATCCAGGCAAGAGCGGAGCCGCAGATACCCACGGACCTTAGGGCAGAGAGAAGGATGTTATGAGAGACAGTGTCAAAAGCGGCACTCAAATCCAAAAGGATGAGTGCCACTGTCTCCCCTCTATCTACCTGGCGCCTTACTGTCTCCGAGACTCCCAGAAGGGTGGACTCCGTAGAGAAGCCCGCCCGGAAACCTGATTGGGAAGGGTGGAGAACATTCGCTGACTCAATATAGCTGGTAAGGTGACGATTTATATGCTTCTCCAACACCTTTGAGAGGCAGGGAAGCAAAGAAATGGGCCGAAAGTTGGCAGGATTGCAAACATCCGCGTTAGCTTTCTTCAAGAGTGGAACCACCATTGCATGTTTCCAGATGTTAGGAACAATTGCCTCCATAAGAGAGGCATTTAAGAGAGCTAGAATACAGTCCAAAGGAGCGGTGGCTAAAGTACAAAGAATCTGGGGGGGCATAGGATCCAAAGGAGAGCCAGATTTGATCTCAGCCAGCAGTTTCTGAAAAACTGGCATAGAAATACATTCCCATTTATCTAGTAAAGGAAGAGAGGAACGTACCGGATCATCCTGTGTACATGAATGATCATATTGCTGAATGGGTGAAATAGATGAAACAGGTGGTACAGCTGTAAAACCCGCGTAGATGCTATCAATTTTCGCTGTAAAGAAGTCCGCCAAGGAGTTACATTGAGTGCTATCCAGACAAGGCGCTTTGGGGGCACATGACATGCCGGATAGTTCCTGAACTGCCTTAAAGAGAGCTTTGGGTCGGTTCTGAGCTTTCAGTATTGTGATGTTAACATAATTAGCCCTGGCAGTATTACATGAAATGTGATATTTGTGCAGTGCTATTTTATAATTTTCTTTATCTGTCGAATGATAGTGGGATCTCCAGATACGCTCCAATCTTTTGCAGCGGGATTTTTCCATTTTGAGTTCTTCATTGAACCAAGGGGCAGGTGGGTGCCGATACTTTTGCGTGTATTTACGCTTCGGAAGGCAAGAATCAAGCGCAGAGGTAAGCCACGTGTTAATATTACTCGCGTCATCTGAAGAGATATTAGCAAGACAAGGTAAGGTTTTCTCTTAAGAATTGTTAAGATGTTCCAAGTTAAGTCTTTGCCAATTTCTAGAGGTTCTGGGAGAGAGTGGGCTGCCCGAGGGGCAGGGCGCATCCGTAGTTTTAATGTGAAACTCTACAATAAAGTGATCTGACCAAGTAATAGGTCTGGACGGAAGACAAGTAACAGTGTTTAGGTTAGTAAAAATTGGGTCTAGTAAGTTACCGCCTTTGTGAGTAGGACCAAAATTTAAAAGACTTAAGTCAAGGGCGGCAAGGTCCTGTATAAAATGAGTATTGATGGGGCATAAAGTGTCGTTAAGGTGTATATTCATATCACCTAACAACAGGAAATTGTTAGATTCTAGTAGGAGGGGGGCAATGAATCCCAGAAGGGCAGCTGCCCATGCGCCGGGCGCGCCAGGCGGGCGATACAAAAGAACACCAGACAGTGTAAAATTAGGGGACAATGACAATTTAAAACTGCCAGCTTCACAATTAGGGATATCGAGGTCATCCCACTTACAGGAGTAGATCCTTTTAAAAATGATGGCAATGCCGCCTCCATCCCTGAGGGGTCTATTTCGCCCCACGAAAGTGTATTCATCAGGGAGGGCGGTGGCAATATCCGGACCAGAGCAGTCCTTAAGCCAAGTTTCAGTTAGAAACAGGGCCGCCGGACTAGATGAAGTGAGGAGATCAAATATGTCCCTCTTGTGTTTGGGCAATGAGCGGCAATTTAAACTAATAAAACTAACAACAGGAGAGGGATTGGACAGAAGAGATTTTACTGGGTGAAAAGTTACAGTCGCAGGAGGGGGAGGGGAAATACACAACTCCAGAAATACACAACTACAGATGCCCTAGTACCGCTTTCAGTGCATCCTTGACCCTGGGGGAACCCTTGTTCTAACCCCAGAAACCTAACTCTGAAAAACGATTGCTTACTTGCAAACTGATAACCACATTTTCCTCCAAAGGCCTGCATTGACTGTTTTCCTCTGAAAAGTTCTAAGTGTTGAGTTATCTTTGTAATGAAAACCAAGTAACAGTTTTCTTTATGAAAAAGTGTTTTACTTACCTTTGTCTAGGAAATGTCCCAGTGGGATGTACGGCATTACGACGTGTACTTTTACAACGCGTGCCGTTATAACGCGGTTTTTTCAACGCAAGTCGTTACCACGACTTGCGTTGGAGGGGGTGCGGACTTAGGAATTTTTTAATGTACTATTGCAACACCAGCCTACGTACAGTAGGGAAGGTGTTGGATAGTAAATTAAAAAAATTCCTTGTCCTGCAGCGCCCTCCAGCGCAAGTCATGGTAACGACTTGCGTTGAAAAGACCGCGTTGTAACGGCACGGCGGTGTAACAGCCGCGTCGTAAAGGCTGTTCACCGTCCCAGTGTGATATCTATGCATATGACACTAAGTAAAATAAGTAATCTAAAAAGTTAACACAAAGTATTCACAAATGAATTTACAACTGTTTTCAAACGTTTTTCCAACCTGTAACAAAGTACATTACATTCAGCTTGCATATCCTTATCAACATATCTTGAAAAGTACAACTTTACTTACCTGTACCAAGTCCTGCTTGGTTCTCAAAATGAAATACAACTAAAGAAATATTTTTGTATACAAACAATTTGTCTGAGTTCAGTCTTTGAGTGAGTGACATAATGTCTTACCTGAGTGAGAACAAGAAATGAAACCCTACCCTCTTATAAAGCCTTACTGCTCGCCCACACTATCACAAATAGAGAGTAAGGTATTGTCTACCTTTACCTCTGAAAGCCTTTGGGGATCCACTGGACTCTGCACACTAAACTTTGCTTTGGTATAGTATATACAGAGCCAGCTTCCTCCAAGAGCATAACTATTTGGTTATCTGTATAACATGCTCTGATCTCAATCCACCTAAGTTATTCTTCTTCTTTCATCAATCGAGGACTGAATAATGACACTGAGTGCCAGATTGACATCAGCATGAAGATAGATTTGCAGATTTTCGAGGCCACCATTATTCATTTACAGGTCAGCTTGATCAATCAATTAATCAATCAATCAATCACTAGATTTGTAGAGCGAAACTTGTCACCAATGTGGGTATCCAGGAGCTGGCAGGGTCCAGTTGATTAGCTGGATATCAAGGTCTTCAGGGACTTTTTGAACTCTAAAGGAGATGAAGAGGTCTGGGGATGAAAGAGTAGCTTGTTCCATGTCTTCGATACTAGTTAGAAGAAGGAGGGACCTGTGCACCTTCTACACCGGATTCAGCGTGTGAGGGTTAGAATGAGGGAAGCAAAGCAAAGGTGTCTTATAGATGATGGAAGTTCAGGTGGCTGAATTTTTCAAGAAAGGTACCCACTATGAATACTTTTCAGGTCTGGGGAAAAAAACCCTAAACTGCATCAAAAGTGCTCCGGCGAAACCTATATTTCTTATTTGGTGTGGCCTACAACAGGCTCAAACCAGGCTGTCCTGAAATAATCAATCTTGCCATACACCAGAGTACAAACTATGGTTATTTTTATTCATCATTTTTTTTTTATATAAGATCTCTCTTTATAAAAATGTATACAAACTTGTGGTAGACATTTAATTTTCTGTCTTCATTGATTAACATGTACAAAACATTTTAATTACAAATAAAATACATTGAAAAACATGCGCATTCACCCTTATTATGCATATATGGTACCCCCAAACCATTCAACCTCACACCAACCAATCTCACCTAACAAACCAAACTCTCACAATCAATACATTCACACCCAAAAAAGGAATCCCTCTACTCCAAATAAGACATACACCGATGACAGGGTAGTGGACTGAACATATTACAATGTAATCCACTGTGGTGTTGTTCTTTTAGGGTTCCTAGCAATCTTGTCAACGTACGTTTCGGTGGGTATAATAACCTCCACCTTCTTCAGGACCACTCTTTTGGCAAATTTCAGGTGAGTGGGCGGGGGTTTCTGCTATTTGCCATGAGTTAAGCAGGGAATTTGTTGAATTCAGTAGGAAAGTCAGCTCTGACTGTGATTCCTCAAAGGTGGTGCAGCAAGACCCTTATTGGCACAATGCTGTTGCTTATTTTTTGCTGCTTAGGTTCTTTTGATGCAAGTTGCCTGGGTGTCTCCCTCCTGCCTGAAAAGAACTTATCCGGGCAATAAATACAGAGGCTATCCGCTCAAAAAATAAGTGCATAACCGAGCATATTTACCAAAGGACGAATGCACATATACATATCTTGGCCTGCTCCAGATAAATGCAAAAATAATTTTCTACCATGACAACATGTGAACACAGAGGAACATTGTGCCAAGTCCAAGAATTCAAAGCGAATATCTGCACCAGAGCAGCACACTTGGCATGGACTTAAGAAACGTACCAGCTGTCCTCATTTGGGGTTGCATGCACAATGAGTCTCCGGCTTGACTGCGAAGGCTTGCAAATCCTCTTACAGCACAGGGGTGGGTGTTACAACGAAATCCTCATGGAGCTGACGAGTGGATGTCTACCCATCACAATTCAGCTCACAGCTGAGCGAGGTTTCCCTCTGCGTGTGGATTCATGTCACTTCAATGGAACTGGGCAGCTACACATGGAATGGGTGGCCAGGCCAAATCAGAGGATTAAAAAACAAGCATTTGCAATGCAATAGGACCTGCATTTAAGCGAGACCTATTGCATTGAAGACGGGTGTGTGGGGGGCAGAGGGGCGCGAAGGCACGAACAACAGGAGTGGTGGGAGGGGCGAGAAGGCACGGAGGGCGAGAGAGGGTGTAGAAAATAGTACTTGAAGTAAAGGGTCCAGTATTCATGTAAGGATGCAAATGACGACATGGCCATCATAGGGAGGGACTAACAGGCCTATCAACCAATGTAAGGCAGCATTCAGTAAAGGACAAAGACACAAGCCAATGAAAAAGATGGGCGGGGAAGTGGGCGTGGCTTCTCTCCCGCACTCAACTTCCCCAAATCAACCCCAAAGCAGCGATTGCACGCTGGCTCAGGGCTCGAGCTAAAAAGGAGGCAAAAGTATCAGAATAAAGCAGTAAAAGTAGCAGAAACAAGGTGGCAGACCGAGCAGAAAAAGTGACAAGAAGAGAAAAACTTGGCAGATATGGAGGGGACACAGAGATGATGAGGAGAGGAGGAGGAGAGTGGAGGCAACAGTTGCTGGTCAAGTGGAGTGATGTGGCTGAAAGGGCCTTAACTGGTCGCAGGACCAGTACAGGTAGGTGGCGAGCCTGGGCACCTGCTCAACAGGGTCATGCTGTGGCCACCATTAAGTAGGTCCTGAGAGGTAGGAGGGGTGTGGTAGGTATGAAGATGAGGCAGAAAGACTTGCAGGAGGGCCAGCAAGGAGTGGTGGGAGGTTTGAGGGGGGAATGGTTGAACAGTGGAGGGTACTAGGGGGCGAGAGTGGGTTAAAGAGAGCAGCAAAGGTGGCAAAATTAAGCAGCAAAAGTACACAGAGTAAGGTGGAAACAATAATTAGAAATAGGAGGCAAAGTTAGCAGAAAAAAGGTTGCAAAAATAACAGAAAAAAAGGATGTAAAAGTGTCAGAATAAAAGTGGCAAAAGTAGAGGAAAAATGGAGACAAAGGTATCAGAAAAAGGTGGCAAAGGCAATCAGAAAAAGTAGGCAAAAGTCGCAGAATAAAAGCGGCAAAAGTAGTGGAAAATAGGAGACAAAAGTATCACAAAAAGGTGGCAAAAGAAATCAGAAAAAGGAGGCAAAAGTAGCAGAAAGGCTGTGGCAAAAGTGGCAGAAAAGAAAGGCAAAAGTGGCAGAAAAAGGTGGCAAAGTGAGCCAAAAAATGTGGCAGAGTGAGTAGAAATGGTGACAAAAAGAGCAAAAGCTGGAAGGTGGGAAACAACTACAGAGGTGAAGAGGAACAGAAGAGAGAAAGAGAGAGGAGGAAGCAGTTGCTGGTGCAGTAGAGCGCTTGGTCCATAAGGGCCTTGACTGGTTGGAGGACCAGTCCAGGTAGGTGGGAGCCTGGGCACCTGCTCATCGGGGGTCGTGCTGCGGCCGCCATTAAGTAAGTCCTGGGAGGTGGAAAAGGCACAGTGGGTGGGGATTCCAGAGGAGGGAAGAAGAGATGGAAAGATGCTCAAGAGAGCTGTTAAGCAGTGGGGGTAGGTGGGAGGTGGGAGGAGGGAGACGGGAGAGAGGTGGTGGGGTTTGGGGGCGAGAGAGTATTAGGAGAGATCAACAGAGGTGGCAAAAGTGAGTAGAGAAATTATGCAGAGCAAAGTGGCAACAGTAAACAGAAAAAAAGAAGCAAAAATGATAAACACAAGGAGGTGAATGCGGCAGAAACATGGAGGTAAAACTAGCAGTAAAAGGAGGCAAAAGTATCAGGAAAATATGGCAAAATTAGCAGGAAACAGTGGCAAAAGCAGCAGAAAGATGCAGTAAAAGTAGATAAAAAAGGAGGCAAAAGTGGCAGACACTAATGGTAGAGTGAGCAGAAATGGCAGCAAAAAGAGCAAATGTTGGAGGCAGGAAGCAGACACAGGGGTAAAAAGGAGTGGATGAGGCAACAGAAGGCAGTGGATTCTAGTGCAGTGGAGTATTGGGTCCAAAAGGGATTTCCCTGGTTGGAGGACCAGTACAGGTAAGTGGGGAGCCAGGGCACCTGCTCATTGGGGGTCATGCTGCGGCCGCCATTAAGTAAGTCCTGGGAGGTGGAAAAGGCACAGTGGGTGGGGCTTCCAGAGGAGGGAAGAAGAGATGGAAAGACGCTCAAGAGAGCAGTTAAGCAGTGGGGGGAGGTGGGAGTTGGGAGGAGGGAGACGGGAGAGAGGTGGTGGGGTTTGGGGGCGAGAGAGTATTAAGAGAGATCAACAGAGGTGGCAAAAGTGAGCAGAGAAATTATGCAGAGCAAAGTGGCAACAGTAAACAGAAAAAAAGAAGCAAAAATGATAAACACAAGGAGGCGAATGCGGCAGAAACATGATGGTAAAACTAGCAGTAAAAGGAGGCAAAAGTATCAGGAAAAGGTGGCAAAATTAGCAGGAAACAGTGGCAAAAGCAACAGAAAGATGCAGTAAAAGTAGATGAAAAAAGGAGGCAAAAGTGTCAGACACTAATGGTAGAGTGAGCAGAAATGGCAGCAAAAAGAGCAAATGTTGGAGGCAGGAAGCAGACACAGGGGGTAAAAAGGAGTGGATGAGGCAACAGGAGGCAGTGGATTCTAGTGCAGTGGAGTATTGGGTCCAAAAGGGCCTTCCCTGGTTGGAGGACCAGTAGAGGTAAGTGGGGAGCCAGGGCACCTGCTCAATGGGGTCACGCTGCCTACCCTATTGAGTTGGTACTGGAAGGTGGGAGGGGCATGGTGGGTGGGGCTTCTGGAGGCAGGAAGGAGAGGTGGAAAGACTTGCAGGAGAGTAGGCAAAAGTAGCAAAGAAAGGAGGAAAAATTGGCAGACAAAGGAGGCAAATGTAGCCGGTAAAGATGGCAAAAGTATTCAGAAAAAGGAGGGGAAAGAAGGAACAAGACAGTTGCAAAAGTAGCATAAAAAAAGAGGCAAAAGTGGTAAAAAAAAAAGACGGCAAATTGAGCTGAAAAAGTTGACAGCGTGAGCAGAAAAGGTAACAAAAAGAGCAAAAACCTGATGGTGAGAAGGAACCACAGAGGTGAAGAAGACCAGAGGAGGGGAGAGGAGGCAGCAGTTTTTGGTGCAGCAGAGCGCATGATCTGATAGAAGCCTTGACTGGTCGGAGGACCAGTCTGGGTAAGTGGGGAGCCTGGACACCTGCTCAATAGGGTTTGGTCTGCGGCCAACAGAAAGCAGGTTTGGGTGGTCAGAGACAATGGGTGGGGCTTCTGGAGCCGGTAAGATGAGCTGGAGAGTAGGCAAGGAGCTGGGGGAGGGGGAAACAGGGGAACCATGGAGGGGGCTGCAGGCAAGTGGGGGTCAAGAGAGAGAAACAACGGTAGCAAATTAAGCAGCGAAAGAATGGAGAGAAAGGTGGCAACAGTAATCAGAAAAAGGAGGCACAAATATCAGAAAAGGCTGCAAAAGTAGCAGAAACAATAAGGTAAAAGTAGCACAAATAAAGAGGCAAAAGTAGCAGGCAGAGCTGCTAAAAGTAGCAGGAAAACATTTATCCAAAACATGAGACAAAGGTAGCAGAAAACAGGAGGCAAAAGTAGGAGAAACAGTGGCAAAGTGAGCCGAAAAAGTTGTCAGAGTGTGAAGTAAAGATTGCAAAAAGAGCAAAAGCAGAAAGGTGGGAAGTGGGCACAGAGGTGAAGAGGATCACAGGAGGAGAGAGGAGGCAGCGATCTGGTACAGCGGAAAGTTGGGTCCGCAAAGAGCCTTGACTGGTCTGATTGATTGGTGTATGCATTCATCAAGAATGTGCTTGTCAGGTGTTCCCTTCAATACAAAAAAAGGCCTCAATGTATTTAAACCAAATTTGACAAGTAAATAGACATTCACTCAAGGAAGTGACTTAGCTTGACTTGGTGTAAATTCACTCAGTATTTTTTGAGAAATTAGAGTTTTATTAGTTTTTAGTCTGAGCACAAAGAGGATAACTTACAGACATATCTGGAACATTATTTCATGGATCCGCAGTGGATTGGTGAATCCAGCAAGGGTTTTTTAAACCAAATTAAAAAATAAAGGCATATCATTGCACAAAAGAGCCTGTCTTCTCAACATCCATTGTTTATAGGCAATTCCAGCTGCAGATTTGAAAATCCACCTTACTCTGATTGGCTGACAATCGCATAATATAATTGCTGTGGCCGTCATTACCCATGATGGTGTACCTAGCATTGTGTTGGAAAAAATAAAAATAAAAAGTACATAAGGTGGCAGGGTGAATCTACAATGACATTAAGCACAAGTGGTGGGGTGGCAACAGAATATCCAGGAATTAAAAAATTATCAAGCAAATAATTTTATCATGGTTTCCTGGAGGAGGTCAGGATGGCCATTTGCAGACGTTTGGGTGCAGGGCCTGGCTAGGGGTGCTAGGACTCACTTGGGGTGGTTTCTTGGTGTTATCCATGCCCTCCGGGCAGATTGGTTGGCTGATTGTTCGGTTGGGGGTTTCCTCCCTCTCTGTTTCCTGGGTGCCTCAGTGTCCCGTGGCCCTTGACCTGACAGTTGGGTTAGGGGTATGTGGTGGCTGTTTGTTGTTTATGTTGTTCGGTATCAGTTTTCTCTACGGAGGCCAATGGCTTGGTCTTCTCCAGGCCCCATTTTTTCCACCTTCTGTCGACTGCCGTGAATATGGTTGGGGTATTATCCTCTGTGTGAGTTGTTTGGGGTAGGGATTTTACTGTGGGGCCTGTTTGGTCTTTGGGTTCCCCTGGCTTCTGTGACCTTGGGGGATTGCCTCGCCCCACTCTTAGCATAGTCTGGTTCTGGGTCTGGTAGTGTCCGCCCCTTGGTTTTTATGGGGTGGGGTCCTGTTGTTGGCCTTGACCTTGTTTGGAAGTTGTACTTACGCAGGCCTGGCCTCTGTTTCTCCTCGTGCCGTGTCCTGTCCAGGTGGTATCTGTGTTTCTGGTGTTGCAGGGATTCTGCACATACACAGAACTATGCACAGGGAAACAGGACCTTGGTGTATAGGGGTTGTACCTTCTTACCACCTTAGTACCCAAAACCCCAAAACCGACTAGCTATAGTGTCTCATTTGTTTTCCTACATAATCACAAAGCTAAAAATTATTAGACACCCAGAACACAACACTCCTGACTCTCTCAGGAATTGCGGTGGCAAGACATACCCTTTCGCTCACTCACTCGTACCTATCCACAATAAGGATTGGCAAAGTCACTGTGATAGTTCCTAATGTTTATTTTAAGTCTATAATGCAGTATACGAGCCACTACCAGCAGCAAAAGCATAAACCTAGCACAGTTAACATTGTTACAATACCATAGAATATAAAGGGGGATTTCAATATATACAGACAGTGGAAAAAGGACTATAAGGCCTAACCACCTTCCCCTTGGTATGTTGAAATTTATTATATAAAGGAAGATCTCTGGGCTATGTCAGCAGACCCCATACCTTACAGCCTAGGTGAAAGGTTTACATCATAGGAACAGCGTAGCTCTTCTCCATGGAAAGGGCTCTCTCCAAGTATGTGTGAACAACATGCAGCTGCGTGATATCAAAGCACGAGTCTCCAGCAATGCAGCTGTGTTTAGCATGTTTTGTCTAGGTGCTAGTGACTGACCACAACAGAATAACAAGGGGCATGTTTATCGACCTTGAACATCGTGTTCAGACTAAACTCCAGGAACTAGGAGAATGCGAAAAGTATACAGTTCTCATGTAAAAGTTATTATAAACACAATCTTGCAAAATAAAGTCATGTTGTAACGTGTGCAAAAGCAGAATCATGGCAGTAAAGCTCATTCTAACTTAGCAATGATTAAAACAGAGTTCAAAGTTAGGCAGAGTCCAAAAGCACTTTGAAAAAAACAGAACGAGGGAAAAAAATTGTTAAATAATGTTTTTCTTTTATGGTGATTAACATTATTTTGTTTAGATTATTTAAGAAGGAGGTGGAAAATCCATAAAATATTCTGAGCTCCAGAATGCAATTCATTCCAAAAGGCCATCCCTATCATTAGTAGAAAAAAGGGATGCCATCCAATTAGGTATGTCGAAGGAACAGACATGCTCTTCATATTGTGATGCCTCCGAGAGCATATCTTGTGTGATACTTAATGAAACTTCGTTGCAGGAGTTTGTGCGCAGCCGCGCAGATATCCCACTCAGCCAAGATCCCAAGTGCAGCAGCACGCGCCATGTCTCCATTCCCAGAACAAGCCTGCTCATGGGCCTCTAAGGGACCCATTAACTGATGAAAATCTGGGACTGCACATGAAGTATTAGAGAGGCATAAATCTGAAGCCCAATAGAAAGGGCAGCAATGACAGTAGAAAACAGGTTGCACATAAGTGAAGTAGGCAAAGCAAAAAGTCAATTCATAACTCACGCTAAGTGTCGCTAATGGAAAGTATCCAAAAAGTTGTTGCATTCGGTCATGGTACAGTTGCAATTGGCCTGGTCTGTGCATTACCACAAGATGAGCAGCCATTGCGTAGTAGAAGTAGAAGGTTTAGTATTCCACCTGCAAGCACCAGTAACAAAGGAAACTCTCTGAAGATGCTAGAAAATATAGAATGAATAAAAGCCAGTATTACTCCAAATATCATCTGAAAAGAAGTCACAAGGCCGGATCCCACATTCTTAAAAACATTTGCACGGCCTTTGGTGTCAGATGCTTTGAATATGTGATGTATTAGCTGTCTGAAGTGAAGTGGCAGGTTAGTGTTCTTAAGTGATTGAATCTTGCTAGTTGTCCTAGCCATCTGCAACTCAAAGGTCTCTCGAGTGGAAGTGTGGCCCTCTTCTTGTTGAAACAATATCTCTTTGAGCCTGCACAGTTTGTTGAAATCTTTTTTCAAAGTAGGAATGCAAGGCCAAATTAAACTATCTACTTTCCCATGCGGGGTGGTAAAAACACATTGCTACAACAAGTAACACGTTTTGAAACTGTTACTAAATAAGGGGATCCCTGCCCGTAAACCCCAGCAGTCGTGGTTATTCAGAATTAAGATAACTGCTGTTTTTAATCAAGGTAAGAGCGGGAATTATTGATGGGACGGGAGTTCCTTTAAAAAAACAAGCAAGATTAGGCGCAGATACATTACAAGTGCTGTGCAACTTAACGTGTTTACATTCCAGGGAATGTCCTACTGTGGAATCGCAATCCTTCCCTGTTAGAAAAACTTCCTTATAGGCCTGTTGGCATCTGTAAGTGGATAAAAGGGACCATAATTCATGGAGAAATTCACTACCCAGGGGCTCAAAGCGGAATAGGAAAATGTTACATACATGATTTAAATTGAAACAACGAGTATGCGAGAGATATAACACAATGTAGTACCTAGACAGCTGAGCCTGTCTCTGCCACAGAGAATGGCAAGGGCTCCAACTGTTCAATGTGTAACTGTTGGACTTGGCCCTTCTGGCAGGTTCACTCCTGAACTTTTTAGCCTTGTAAGGTTACCTCATTATAATGATTTCTGGTCTTTGCGCACTTTAGTTCTGTGGCGCAGTGTAAAGTGCCTGCGCTCTCTGAGTGCGTGTGTGAGATTGGCCTGCCCTCCCCTAGGAATGCATTGGGAATATGTGTGTCCATGGTAATTCCTGATGCATGGGGAGTGCAAGTGCAGGTTTGATATGTGCGGACTCGTGTGATTAAATGCTGCGCGATGATGTGTGTGGCATAATTGTGTCTAGTGTGGAAGTGCCACTTCTAGAAGTTGGTGTGTCTGTGAAGTGAATGTGCTGTCTTGTGATTGGCTGGAGCTGGCTGGTGTGTCAGGCTTCTGGAGTCTGGATGGGTCTGGCCCGGTGGTGAATGGGAGATCTGCATGTTGATGCCTGGGGAGGAGTGCACCTGGGATCTGAATAGGGCTGGGCTTCCCCCCCACAATGCTGGCTCCACCCCCTGTGGTGTGTCTGATGTCCCTGACCCATCCTGTAAATAAAGAGAAGGGTTGAGCAAAAACAAAGTGCGCAGGAACCAGTTGTATCTGGTTCGCCCCTTGCCTGCACCTTTAGACAAAGGAATTGTGTGTATTGAAAGAGGCTGTGACCTCTTGTAAAATGTTCTTGTTTCCTGACTTGAATCTATCAGGGGCGTGCTGCTGCTGGGGCCCAGGGGAAGGCTTGCCTCCCTGGGCCCTGCCCAGCCCCTGGATGCCATGCCCAGCCCCTGGATGCCCTGCCCCTGGACGCTGGAGGATTTCTGGGGACCCTGCTACTGGCTTAATGAGTCCCTGGACCTTGGAGAGACTTTGGGGCTGCCCCAGCACCTTGTGAGTGCTGGCTATAGTTCTTTTTGAGGCCCCTAGTTCTTCCTTCGCTGCATTCCGCTCTGGGAGCACTGTTTAATTCTTGCAGCACTGTCCTGGGCGCTGTTGCTACATTATGCCGACTTATTTTATGATTTACCGGCAGAAGCCTACCCTGCATATTGCCCGCAAATTAATTATTTTATTACGGGTGCCACCCCGTTTATTTAATTATTTCACGGGTGCCCACCCCGTTTCTACTATTATTTTATCTTGCGAGGGTGCTCACCCCTCGTAATTGCCCCTGCAAGATCACCGCTGCGGCCGGGCCGCAAACAGGAAGTCACGCGGCATCGCGCCTGGCTGTAGGCGGGACTTCCGGGTTGCCGAAGGAAGTCCCGCCCGCCGCCAAGACAAGACAGGAAGCTGCACGGGTGGAGGTCTCCTGCGGCCCGGGGCTCCCATGAGCTGAGGAGAGCCCCGGGGCCGCCAGCAGCGAGAGAGGAGCGGAGGGGCTCAAGGCACATTGCCGGTGCCTGCCCCGCCGCCTTGGAAAGAGAGAATGCAGCGCGACGCTGCTACCCCATCCCGGGAGCCCGGTAAGCGAGGGCTTGGGGTGTTGCCCTTTTAGTTATCTAGTGCGGTCCCGCCGTTGCGGGCCACTCCCCTGATGGCCCCATTTGGTTCACGGGCCCCGTGGGAGGTCCCGGGGATCCGTGTTTGTACCCTGAGCGGACCCGCCGTTGAGGTCTGCCCCACCGCCCCCACGTTTCCTTAATAAGTTACAGAGCCCATGCGGGGCTCCAGTGATGGGGGCCCTCATTATCTCAAGAGCTGGCGGGTTCCCACGAACAGGGCATTATTGATTGAGTGGCCCCCTCCTGCAGCGGGCCGCTACAACGAGGCCCACAGTTATATTAGAGCCTCCCTGAGGGGCATGGGGCACATTTAATGTAGAGCCCGTTTTTGGTCCAACCTGTGTCACTCCAGAGCCTAGAGGGCTCCAACATGTGTAGTAGGCTCCCACGGGCACAATATTGATTTGAAGGGCTCGAGGAGCCCGTGCTGAGCCCCGTGGCCCCAACGATGGGGGGCCTTTCTTTCCGTAAGGAGCCAGAGTTCTCCCAGGTGCACAGGGTGTGCAGAGCCTAGAGGGCTCCAACAGTTGGCGCAGTTTTGCTCCAATGGGCCGGTGAGGGCCCTGTCGCAGTTTTGTCCTCAGCTGCCCAGCAAGTAGTGGGCAGCTGCACCATTTAGGTTTTTGTGTCCTAGGGACATGTCTCTGGACTTAGGAGTGGGTTGCACTCCTTCATCTCTAACCTTGGCCTTCCCCAGCTGCGCAGCACTTAGTGCCAGCTGCAGCTTTTTAGGTCTTGCTATTGTCCCCAGCTGCCCAGCAAGTAGTGGGCAGCTGCTACGTTTAGGTCTTGGCGCAGTGGGGCAACCTGGACTCTGGTGTGAGTTATGTGCTACATGGGAGTTCTGCACTAAATGTGATTTATGTGCTTCCTAGGGTGCTAGGAAATGTACTATGTGTAGAATGTTCTGCGCACCCTGTTCTGACACCCGCTGAATGTGTTTTATGCGTCATGTGTCTTACCTACACCTCTGAATGTGTTTCCATGCATCATGTGTAATGCTCCTGACCTATACCCCTAAATGTATTTTTATGCTTAGGTGGTTGTGTTTAATAGTACAGTTAGGCTAGTGAGTTCATGGTTCCCTGCGTAATATTTTCCTAAGGTGGTTAGGGTTGCGTAGGTGGTACTTACCTTTTACTAGTGGTTACTGGTTGAGTGCTACATTTGCTATTTCGTGTTTAAAACTATCTCCAAGGGCTTGATACTGAGCTTGCCCCCTGACCAGAGTCCCAGGACCAGTGGACTCTGTTGTGCCTTCCCTGACAAATTGCTGGGACTTGTCTGATCTCCTTGGGCCGCTGGGGCCTCGCCTGAAGTGTGCCTTGCTCACTCCCCTCTGCAGGTCGTGCCTGGCCACCCCGCCTAGAGCCGCACCGCTTCTTGTGAAGCCGTGCTCTGCTGCGCCTGGGCCGCCCACACCCTGCACCTTGGCAGCTCGTGCCTGGCCGCCCTCATGCCTTGAGACACGCCGCTCTCCTCTGAGCCGCGTCCGCTTCGCTGGGCCGCCTGCACCCTGCCCCCCCCCCTCCTCTGAGCCTCACACCTTGGTCACCCCAGCCAAACGTTTGTAGCACGCCGGCCGCCCGCTCAGGCCTACTGAGGAGATCACTTGCATTATCCCGCGCAACTAGAACGGAAGGTACGGTCGGTATCCGCCGCCAGTTATTTTATGTTCTATATTCTAAAAGTGTTACTTCTACAAAGTGCTAATTCTACCAACAGCAAGTTCTAAAAGTGCTTATTCCTGACAGTGGTCCAGGTGGGCCTGTCCTATGTACATAATCCCCTGTAAATTCTGCCCATGCCTCTGGCACATTGTAAAGTGTGTGTTTACTATCTAATGTGTTTTGTAATACAAAGGCTATTTTTACATATACCTTGTGTGGAGTTCCTTTTGTGGGGGGCCTGGGATGTTGTTGCTGGTGGGTGTGTGCGCAAATACTTAACTTACATTGCCCCGGGGATCAGCCTTACTGCTCGTGTCACATTGCCTAGAGGGTGAGCAGGGGTTATCTTTGGCGTGTAACTCCCTTGCCCTAACTAGAGTGGTGGTTCCTGCCTGGCTTTGGCGCAAGCCTCAGCCAACCAGAAATCCCATTTCTAACAGTTACAGCATGCATGCAGCAATTTTTCATGGACACCAACCTTTGTTTATCAGTCAAATTAAAAGGTGAAAATAAAGCAGTAGTATTTAAATAATCCCACAGGACTTTTCCCATTTTAAGAGTCTCTAATGTCCTTGCAAACTGTATTACTGATTGTAATTGATTTTGACCATGATACAACACAGATACATCATTCTGAACAATATCAATAACAGACGAAACAATATTATCCAAGGTGTAAATGTGTGAAGACACTGTACTGATGCTATTCTCAACCACAGAAAGAACTTTTTCTAAATTTGTCTGATCTTTTTGATGCAGACGTAAAGCTGCTTCTGCCTGTAATAGTTTCCAAATTTCATTGTAAGCTGCATTGAGAAATCTCCTAGTTCTAGGGGATCTAGGACCTATGATAAAATCAGCCAAGTTAATATCACTTGACAATTGTGATAAGTGTTGTTTTACTGACGACAAAGTGTATTGTTCCAACCATTTTTGCCACAATTTACCCACTAAGTATTTGATAACTATATTTGAATTTGAAAAACGAGGATCTGGTCTAGTCTGTGTGAAACAAGGTGTTAAATTATAAAAACGTAGTTGACATGCATTTCAACTTGTTGGTCAGACCAACCAACTGGATTGATCAATTTCAGAAATATTAAAAGTGTCATTACGAAACAAAGCTTGTAATAAGTCGATCGTATAATTAGTTTGTGCATGCCAATTGTCATATTCCGCTAAGGAGGGGATGGATGGGATATTCAAGGTTTTAGCATTTGCCAAGCCAAAAACAAGTGGTCTGGTGTACTGTATCATTTAAAAATAAAATATGAGTCGGAATCAGGCAGGCACGTTGCAGAGCTTCAGTGGCCTGAACCTACCAAGCTTTACTGCCCCAAATTGATTTTAAACAAATTGTATCTTTCCAGTGATCATAACCTTTTTTGTCCAATTCAGTTCTAAAGGAAGTGGAATAGATCAATTTAGTATGGGTAAGAATACATTTTGGCCCAGATGAAGAATGCAATAATAAAAATAGGATTCTGGATTTGACGTGTTATAATAGACAAAATAAGCAAACTTATCCCAAAGTGTTTTATAACTCCCTAGGATGGGAGTTGGACAATGTTCCCATTGAGTGTAACCAAAGACAGGTCTGTGCTTGTTTTGTGTAAGTAGTGCTGCTCATAATGTTGATAACAGAATAAATCAGCATAATTGGCAGAATTGAAATCTTTAGCATCAAAAGCAGCATAGTATTTCAAATCAGAAAACAATGAATGTACAGCTTGCTCATCCCAATCATCAGAATGTATGTGCTGAATTACCACATCTCCTGAGGAGTCGCAAAACAAGTATGGTATCTTAAGGAGCTCCGTCGGGCTGTGGATTTCAAAAGCTACTTTATCCCATACGATGCCATCTGCAACTGGGAAAGCTGAAATGTTAACAAGAGTTTGATCACTCTTCGTGATATGGGACAATGTATGAGGTGCCAGAACTCCATCAACCAAAAACAGCAGAGCGTTTTGGCAAATAATGACCATTGATTAGAAAGGAAAACACGGTAACAAATCCAATCAACATGAAAAGAAAAATCAGGATAAGCACCAACCAGATGTAGGTCCCTGGTGGGACCAGGTAAGTCTTTTTGAACCAAAAGATTGAAATACACAATTTTGTTGCTGGAAGGTTCAAAGTGGAAGACAAGGAGGATGAGTCAGAAGAGAAGCTGGCATGATCTCCAAAGTAACAGCTTGCAGTTCTGGGTATGAGAGGTGGTTGTGCCTGATCAGCGTGATGTTGTTGAGGATTGTTCAGCACCCCACTATTAGACTCATCTGTACTGTAAGTATACTTGATGTCTGTATCGGAACAGGATGAAAGCAGAACAGGTGAAAGGTAAATAGAAGTGTCCATCACTCCCTTACCCATGCAGGCATCAGTGGATGAAGATGAAGCCAGCGAATTCAATGAAATTGCTTTGAACCAAACTGCAGGCGTGACACTATTCAGAATCGGCCAGACGGTGTAACTTGACATTGTCCACTGAGATGTATCTATTGCCTTTGTTACCAGGTAAAGGTGGTAAAATGAGTGTATGAGTACCCTTCAATCCAAGTACTGGAACCGGTGCATGATAAGAGAGACAAAATTCTTTTTTGTTCTCCAGCTTTTCTTGTACCAGATCTTCAATCTTAGGAAGCCAGCTGGCAACTGGAATTAGCAGTGCTGCATCATTGGAAGAGGGTAAATGTTCAGGTGTGTAGCTGTCACTGGTCTTCTGTGGGTCCTGCAACATAGTAGAATGATTATCTATGTCAAAGGTTGCAGCAGCAGCCACAACGTCTAGACCATCAAGGTCAGGCACAAACATGTAAATGCCAAAGAGCATTTTGTATGGGGTCTGCCCACCCAGAGGTCTTCTAGGGAGATTATTTAGTGCACATTGAACCCCATATAAGTGGGCAAGACAGTTCCTGCCAGTACATAAGACTCTAGCTGTCAAAGATTGCTTTAAGTCATGGTTCATTTGCTCCATTATGGAGTTCCCCTCCGGCCTATATGGAGACGAAAACTGTACCTGCACCCCCAATTACATCATTACGTCCTTGTATGCCTTAGAGGCGAACCCTGGACCCTGGTCAGAATGGAAGGAGCCACAGGCAAACATACTGATAAAGACATGCAAATCTCTAGTGAAATTTCGAGCGTCAGCACTGCATTGTGGCCAAATCCAAAGGAATCTAGTGCACAAATCAACTGCAACAAAGATATATTTATATGCAGTATCAGAGGAGAATGGACCGTAGTGATCAAGATACACACAGCCAAAAGGCTGATTGGATATACACAGCTGTGTTTGTGGTGGGCGTGAGACTGTGGATGGCTTAATTTGCTGACAAATGTCACATGAAAGTACATAATTAAGGGTCTGTTTATATAAACCATGCCACCAGTAATGTAGCTGTAAAATGTGGACTGTCGCAGACACACCGGCATGTGCAGAAGGCATGTCTTTGTGTGCGGCAATGATCAAAGAAGGTCTGCGATCCCCAACTTTTGGAATAGTAGCATAAGGAACTTGTTCAGGAGATACATTTTAAGAATATTTAGAAGGGAAGCCCTGCGAAGGAGCAGTTCCATCCTTCATAGCAGCAATAGCTTCCAAAATGTCATTATCAATCTTAGTCATGGACTTTGTAACTGCTGCTGTAGAACACGCGGCTACTGCTGATTTGGCCGCTTGATCAACCAAAGAATTACCAACAGCATCTGCTCCCACACGCTGACGGCAAGAGTATGGATAACCTGTGTGAGTGTGAGATGTTTTTAAATTCCACCACTCGAACCCAAAGCATTTTATGCTTTAATGCGCTGTCTTTAAAGTCTTATAGTCATTTTATGACCAAAAGAATAAGATGTCATTAAAAGACTGAACACACTAGTAAGAATCACATACAATGAGACTATTCACATTAGGATCCGCAAACTCAAGTGCAAGAACAAGTGCATGCAGCTCTGCCAATTGTGCTGTTAAGTCCCCAAGTGCCTGCATATGCACTATGGAAGAATTAAATTCACCATTGACAATGGTACCGGCCATAATAGCGCAAGCCGCTGAATAAGCATGTTTGGAACCAACGGCCGGTTGAGCCAATCCATTGGTGTAGATGATACATTTGTATTCATTAAAAGGTAGCAACGATAGTGGAGGAGGGTGAAAATGTTCATTCTGCAAAAAATCCTGTGTCTGAAGAGCAGGATCAAAGATAAACATGACATCAGCCGCTGTCAAATATGTAGCCCATTGAATCCAACAGGATGTAAAGCCTTAGAGCTTGGTACACTTGCCTTAGTCACTGCTTCTAAAGCTGGGAGAGGCGTGACCATTAGAATGTGTTTTCCCTTTTCCAGAGAGCCTTCTTTCAGAATCGGCATCTGTACCGCTGTCAAGACTTTCAGTATTGGAAAATCGCATTTAAGCCGATGTGTATAAATGTGATTTGTAAGCAGTAGGTACAGTGTCACCCTCATTGAACATTAAGTAAGTGAAAATCACTGTTAGAAATGAGATTTCTGGTTGGCTAAGGCTTGTGCCAAAGCCAGGCAGAAACCACCACTCTAGTCGGAGCAAGAGAGTTACACGCTGAAGATAACCCCTGCTCACCTCCATGATAGCTTGGCACGAGCAGTCAGACTGATCTCAGAGGCAATGTGTAAAGCGTTTGCGCAACACACAAATACAGCAGCAACACACTAGGCCCACCACAAAAAATAATTCCACACAAGGTTATATCAAAAAAGCATTTGTATTACCATAAACACATTAGAAACATAATCACACTTTGCCAACTGGCTCTAGACAATATTCACAGGGGATTATATACAGGAGCAGGCCAATTGGGCCACAGTCCCAACCATCAGAACAGGTAGGTAAATGCAAAACACAAGAAACTACTGGTACCATAATGACCTAAGCATTATCACATTAGCATTAGACACCATCCTAAAATATCATAGCATGACATTAGGCAATTAATCACATTAGGCCCAAACCTCCTTAGCATAAAACATTACGCATCAACAGCATAAACACACTATGTATTATGGCACCACAAGCATAAATCACATTACGCCATGCGCCTTGCGCCCTACCAACATAGAACTGATACCCTGGCTGCCTGCTCTGGTGTGGGGCAGCTGTGAATAAGGTAAAAAGGCAAAGGCACGACTGTGCCCTCAGGCCCCCAATGGGACACTCTCAATCAAAACTGCCCCCAACGTTGGAGCGGCCCTCTATCAGGTGGGACTGCTCAGGAAATGGACATCGGCACTGTGCCTATATTGTGCTCCCCCCCAGCCATCCCCACTCATCGGGCCCTCTGGTGGGGCAAGTCTCTGTGGCAGTATGATCAGGAGAGCCCACACTCCTCTGGGGCTCTCTCTCCTTCTCTGGCTGAAGGTAGGCCGGCACACGTAGGGAGAGCCTCGAATCCTCGGGGTCTCTCTCTTCCTTGGCAGTGCGCACAGGGCTTCCCTCAGCTCACAGGAGCCCCGCCTGGCATTTCTGGACTACCGCCTTCCGGCCGCAGCTCCACCCAGAGTCAGGCAGCTTGCCTAGCTTCCTGGTCACACTGAGGCTGGCAGTACCTTCTCTCTGTGACGGCACAATGCGGGGGGCACCCACTCGATAAACACAATAAGCAGGGTGGGCACCCGCCATTATCAAAATCAAATCACCAATGTGGGGTGGGCACCCGCCTTAAAGGTGCTGATGCGGAGTGGGCTCCCGCTTGGCTTTAAATTCAAATGTGGCGAAATGCGGGGGAATCTCCACGTCAGGGTAACCTCTAAAAGGGTTGCAACTCAGCGCCGAGAAGCACACACACTCCTCTTCATGGGCCAAATTAAAATAAAAGTGATCACAGGGCGCAAGAGGTCCCAAAAAGTCCTTAAGTTCCTGGAATATTAAAAGAAAAACGCTCACAGGGTGCAGGAGTCTTTCAGGATTCATGGGGCATAGCTGTGCCCAGGGAGGCCAGCACACAGGGCCCTCCAGCAGGGAGGCAAGCACTCATGGTGGTTCCTCCTGTTTCTCAGCAGCAAGCCCCAGCAAATAAAAGTGCTCACAGGGGGCAAGAGGTCCCAAAAAGTCCTGAAGGTCCTGGAATATTAAAGTAAAGCGCTCACATGGCGCAGGAGTCTTCGAAGATTCATGGGGCATTGCTGGGCCCAGTGAGGCCAGCACACAGGGCCCTCCAACAGGGAGGCAAGCCTCCATGACGGTTCCCCCTGCGCCCTAGCAGCAAGCCCCAGCAAGTCAGGAACAGCACACCTACATGGGGTCACAGCCCCTACATTTATACTAACATTTCCTTTGTCTGCAGTACAGGTCTTTAGGGGAACCAGATGCAACTGGTTTGGGGGTGAATTGGAGCACTTTGTTCACAAGGTTCCTCTTCCCCTTTGTCAGGTGGGGGCTCGTCATCAGACACACCACAGGGGACGGAGCCAGCATTGTACAGGCTAGGCACAGGCAAATTCAGGGACCGGGGCTACTTCACCCACTACTCCAAATTCAGATGTCCCATTCAGCCTAGTGTTGACTCACCCTGCCCCTCTTGGAGCCACACACACCTCACCAGCCCCTGTCACTCAAAAGCCAGACATGCCATTCACATCAGGCCGGCAGACAGATAGAACACAGTAATGCCAACTTCTATAAGTGGCATTTAAAAATTATATAATAATAAATCTGCGCACACCATTGCGTAGCATTTATTATTACTATTTCAAACATACCAAACTTAACCAGCTGTTCCTCTCATATCAGGAATTACCACTGAAACACTTATCAGGGAATCCCCAATGCATTCCTATGGGAGGGCAGCCCCCAGTAGTGAGAAAACAAAATGTCACTATCAAGACATGTCACACACTTAAGGTTCATGTCCTATCTTTTACCTACAATGCACCCTGCCCATAGGGCTAGCTAGGGCCTACCTTAGGGGTGACTGACATGTAGTAAAAGGGGGGCCACGGACATAGCACACATTTTAGGTGCCACGTCACAGTGGCAGTAACACTGCTCGCACAGGCCCTGCAATGGCAGAGGCCTGAGATAGGTTATATTACATTGCATACTAATACCATGCATGCCATTACAACGCGGGTATTACTACGCAATGTCAATGACAACAACAAGCTATTACATCGCAAACTTTAACCACGACTATGCCTTAACCAGGCATGCCATTAAAACACAAAGACATGCATGGTAAAGCTATACTCGTGGTTAAAGATTACCAGGTAGGTGACTCTACTCTACCCTACTCTAAACACTAATATGGTACCCCTGCACAACCCTCCCCCGACCCCCAGTGCAATCCCTACAATAACACTACACTACCCTGCACAATCCCCCCACAGTTCCCTAAAACACTACACTACACAGCAACACTACCCTAAACCCTAAAACACTACACTACAATACCCAAAACCCTAAAACACTACACAAACACTACAACACTACCCTAAACTCTAAAACACTACACTACAACAATACCCTAAACCCTAAAACACTACACTACCCTAGACCTTACACAATACACTACAAACACTACAACACTATCCTAAACCCTAAAACACTTCACACACTACAACACTACCCTACACCCTAGAACACTACACTACTACCCTAAACCCTAAAACACTACACTACAACACTACCCTAAACCTTAAAACACTACTCTACACAAACACTACAACACTACCCTAAACCCTAAAACACTACACTACAGCAGTACCCTAAACCCTAAAACACTACACTACGACTACAACACTACCCTAAACCCTAAAACACTACACAAACAGTACACTACCCTAAACCCTAAAACACTATACTACACAAATACTACAACACTACCCCCGACCCTAAAACACTACAACACTACAATACTACACTAAACCACCAACTACCCACACTACTCCCACCCCTACACCACCCCTAACCCTAAAACACTACGACACTACAACACTACCCTAAACCACCCACTACCCACACTACTCCCACCCCTACACTTCCCCAACCCTGAAACACTACAACACCACACTACCCTAAACCACCAACTACCCACACTACCCCCACCCCTAAACTATCCCAACCCTAATCCACACTACTCCCACCCCAAGCACAATGACCCTTACCTCTTTCATCATGGTTCCAGGGTCGCCGTCTCTGCTCCCAGGTCCTGCTTCCTGCTTCACGGTGGTGCACGTCTTTGTGAGGAAACGTAAAAGTCCCAGTTTCCTCACAACAAGGTGGATCGGCATTACATCGCATGCCTTGTAACAGCGCATGCAATGTAATAGTACGCGTAGTAATGGCTACGCGTAGTTACATCGCATGCATTGTAACGCATTCAATGTAATGGCAATGCGGAGTAAAATCCGCAATGTGATTGCTGTTTCCCCTGGGGAATCTCCATCCCAGCCCACCCGATTATTGTACACCACCAGAAGCCCACTCAGCTGCAAAAAGCCTTTGCATGTTCCTTAGGGACATAACGTGAAAAACTCTGAAGTTTCACGTCTTCCCATTTGGAAGCGGCTATGGAGGTGGCCAATCTGCCTCTGCTAACAAAATGTCATATGTAGAGGTATGATTTTCCCATAAAACCACTGTGATTGTATGCTGTATATCACCTTCAATTTGGAAGACTATGTCATAGAGTCTATCCGGGGGCAAGTTGTGTATTTGCTGTTTCTACTGTAATGAATGTGTCAGTTGCTCTCGCCTCCAGACAGGGACGCAGTGCCTCCCGCACTATGGTAACCTCCACCGCACTGTAGAGCAGAGTCACCGCCTATGTCCAATCTAGAAGTCGTGTTCTCACCGTTTGAGGCATATTTCGCTGTCAAAGCTGCAACTTTCTTCTTCTGATATGGGGGTCTAAAATGGGGCAGATCCTCTTGTTTGGCTTTAATGCTGAACTGTCATGGTTGATCTCATGCCTGTTGTGTGGTCTGACCTTTGCCACAATCCTGGCGTTCTCCACCACCGACTTGAGGAGAGCACTGATCACAGACCTGAAATGTATCTGGAGTCTTAATTTTTGCGCAGTCACGCATGTCATAAGTATGCTCAGAAGACTCGAATGTCAGTGAACCACCAGTACGCGAACCCTGCTTCTGTTGTTGCTCCCCCTGTTTCTTATTTTTCCAGTTCTTTTTAGGAAAGAACAGGTACCCATCTTTTTCAGTCTGGGACTTTTTCTGCGTTAATTTTATGGTTGGATCTGTGGTTGAGTGAAAAATTTGATTTCCACATATTGCGCCCTGTGGTTTTATAACCTTTTGCAATAATCTTTGGAAATTCGCGTTGCTTGTCTGCTTCTGCCACAGCCTCCAAACGCTGCACCATTTGTAAGCTAAAAGCATCACCCTTAACATTTGCATGGATCATATCACAAACAATGTCGAACACCCCCACCAATCTCATTCCCAATTCCAGGGCCACCTTGACTCCATGTTCCTCCAAAACACGTTTGATCACGCGGGATAATGGTCATTCAGGGGGTGCCGAAACACATCGAATACACCACTTCAAACACTTTGCCCCAAGTGTTACAATCAGCTAATTCGGGAACCAGGATTTTCAGCAAACTTATTTTTTAAATCCTGTGTTTCTCCACAGGTGTGGTATTATGAAAAACAGACTTGAGTTGCCCAAATTTCTCTGCAAGCTAGTAAGGAGGTTTATCCTTATTCAGGGGATTTTTGCCCAATACGGAGTTGACGATCAAAGGACTGAGGGTCACACCACCAGGTGCAGGTGGTTATGCAGCACCGCCAGCTGATCCCACCTGAAAGTTGCATGACATGAACTTAATAACAGCTCTATGTATACGTATTAATGAAGTATGTAATATGCGTAGTTCTATGCATTCTCCTTTTCTCATTCCTTTTCCCTTTTCCCCCTGTCTCTTTGCCCTCCCTTGCTTGGAACATGGACTCTGTACCTGGGTTGTACAACTGCTGTTCCATGTTCCAGAGTTCACTAGGGTTCAGTTACTGCCTTTTCCTTGCCTGGTTAAGTTTAGCTGTGCCTCTTCCTGATTAAACAAGGAATTTTACTTACTACTTGGATAAATATCACTTTTCAAATGGCAACGAGCTGCTGAAGACTTCACCAGCTACAATTCCCTCTGAGGCAGAGGTGCTGCGACGTCTTCCGGACCCATTTTCTGTTCTGTTTGTTTTCATCCATTGGAGCCTTTCTATGTGCTACTGGCATATATTTCACGCTTATCACTGAAACAGCGCTGCTTTCGGTGGATTTTCATCCAAGTTGTGAAGTGTTTGCGAGTCAACAGACATCTTTGGCTCTGACAATAATTGCAGTTGCCTGGATAACGGCTGTGACTTTTGTTCTATCATCATTTCCCGTCAGTACAGCGGTTGCCTGGATACTGGATCTGACGTATGTTGCCTGGTTACTATCCCAAGAGTCTCTTGTCTACAGATTCTTCTGTTCTCACGTTAGTCGCGCTGTGCATCATCGTGCCGGTGGCCATTTTGGAGCGGGTTTGAGGCTGTTTCTGTGGGTTTAGTTTCATTGCCAAAAAGTCCGTTTACAGTTTCAAAGGTCTAGTGTCTCTGCTCATCCTGTCAAGAGGATTAGACACCTTGATATTTGCTTCCAACGATCTCCACGCACGGTGATGAGCACACCTTCCTGAATGCTCTCCCATATTTCTTATCACGGTGATGAGCACACCTTCTCATCTTCTACAGGTAGGAAAAGCCTGTATCTTTCGGTGACAGGCACATATTGACTTTCACATTTTACAATTTATAACCTGTTATTTTTCGGTGACTGGCACACCTTGGGCTTTATTTATGCTTTGTTTTCATTACAACAGGGACAGGTATCCTCTTATTTTTACTCATTACATTTATTGCACAAACTTACTTGTATCTATATAAGCTATACAACCTGTCTACTGTTATCATCATTTGATACATTCTACGTTGGTGTGGTTCATCATACATTTTTACCCATTATATTAGTTTGATAATATTTTTTTCTGTTTCATCACAATGCAGTTTGAGCCACCCTCTACATTTTTACAAACAAAAGGAGAACTACCTATCCCATGGACAAGATGGAAAGAGAAATGTATCATTTATCTCAAGGCCATCGATGGAGAACAAATGTCAGTTGAGAGGAAAAAGAGCATCTTCCTTCACTGCTTAGGTTCTGAGGGACAGTTAGTTTACATGACTTTTCCTTCTGTCCGGTCGGGAGGTGATCACAATGTGTATGATGAGGCCATTTTGCGCATAGAGAGTAGATTTAAGCCAACGACAAGTGTTGCTCTTAATAGGTTTACATTTTACACTAGACCTCAAGATGATGGAGAACGTTTTGATGAGTTTCTCACTGCTCTCCATGCTTTATCTTTACATTGCAACTTTGGTTTGATTACTGATGAAATGATCAGGGACCAAATCTTCGTGCTCGTGAGAAGCAAGAAGGTACAGGAGCAACTGTGGATAATGGCCGACCCTAATTTGGAGACTGCCATTAGTACAGCCAAAGCTCTAGAGCAGTCTGACAAGTGGATCAAGTCTCTCAACAAAGAAACCAAATCTCCTACGTCTAGTGAGATTAATACTGTCAACCCTAGCACATCAAAAAGTTACTCCAATTACAAATGGGGAATATAATACCAAACAGTTGTACTGTTATAGATGTGGTAATCCAGATCATCTAGCTTCATTTCCATGTTGTCCTGCTATTGGTAAAGAATGTAGCAAATTTGGACGTTAAGGACATTTCTCAAAAATGTGTAAAAATATGACTAAGGGTACTTTGGATTCTAAGAATTCCTAAATGTATTTTATGCATCTTGGGAAGGGATTTGGAACTCATGGAAGACTCGGGATCGCCTTGGACTATAATCACAAAAGATTATTGTTTACAATCCATAGAATTCATTGATTTTATTTGGTATGCAAACCTGATATTGTGGTGTTAAATTTTGATGGCTCCAACATTGATTTTACGGGTTTCAAGGAAGTGCTTATTGAATTCAAGGGTAATTCTGCCACTATCAAATTATATGTAGCGTTCAAAGGTGTCAATATTTTAGGCTGCAGTGACCAGGCCAAGTTGGGTATTGTGTTGAATCCCAGGAACAAAGAACCTGTTTCTGTCCTTGCTCTATCGCAAGCTAGTATTGATTTCACTAATTTGTTTCCTCATGTATTCTCTGAGGATCTTGGCAAACTTATTAGTTTCAGTCACAGGATCAAAGTCAAGGAAGGTTCTGTCCCTGTGAAACAAAAGTTGAGGGGAGTTCCCATCAGCATTAGGGCAGGGTTAAAGAACATGTTGGACATGATGGTGGAGAATGACATTATTGAGGAAATTGAGTCTTCTGAGTGGGTTTCTCTCATCGTTTTAGCCCAAAAACCTGATAAAAGTATTAGGTTGTGTGTTGATTTTAGTGCGTTGAATGCCAATTTGGTTGCTGATTGCAATCCTCTTCCTAATATTAACAAGGTGGTATGCATGTTGGATGGTGCCTGCATTTTTTCCACTTTTGATCTTCGGTCGGCCTACCACCAAGTTGAACTCACTGGGGATTACAAACACTATACTGCTTTTATCATGCCTCATGGCCTTTTTCAATTTAAGAGGATGCCTTTTGGCCTGGCTTCGGCTGCATCTGTATTTCAGAGGGCCATGTACCACATTTTTAAAGATGCGAGCACCTTTGCTAAATGCTTCCAGGATGATATCCTTATATTCTCAAAAATTCAGGAAGACCACTCTCATCATGTAAAGAAAGTTTGCTTTTGGTTAGGAAAGTGTGGTTTGACACTTAAAGCTGGCAAGTGTACATTTTTTTGTAAATCGGTGGAATATCTAGGCTATACGCTCTCCGATGATGGTGTAGTGCCCAAGAAATCTTTGGTCGATGCCATCATCAATGAACCAGCTCCTGACAATATAATGAAACTCCTCTATTTTGCGGGTCCATGTGAATACTATAGTAAATTTATACAGAACTTTGCCACCAAGATGGATCCTCTCAGAGGGTTGACCGGAAAGTCTATTGAGTTTGTCTGGTCAGATAAACAAGAGACAGCTTTCAGACAAATCAAAAATGAGATTGTTAATGTCCCCACCCTGAAGTCTTTCTGCCTTAATAGGAGATGCATTATCACTGTGGATGCTAGTCTTTATGGGCTTAGAGAAGTTCTTAGCCAGTGTTCGGGAAAGGAAGAGTGGTGTGTGGCTTTTGCTTATAGGACCCTTTCTGTGACTGTGAGGAGATATGCTGTGATGGAGAGAGAGCTGTTGGCTTGCATCTGGGCCATCAAACACTTTCGTAACTATGTGTGGGGAAGCAGATTTATGCTTAGGACTGATCATAAGCCCCTGGTTGGCATATTATCTCCAGAGGGAGTTTGGAATTCTACTGGCCCTATAGCCCGCATCACATCTCGTCTACAGGTGTACGATTTTGAGGTGATGTATGTCCCTGGCAGCAGCAATGTCACAGCTGATTTTCTTTCTAGATTGCCTTGCGCTGACGAATTTGTTTCTCCTGTTGAACATGAAGTGGATTTGGTTGCTACCATAAAGGATTTTGTCTGACATGAATTTCTGTGTTTGTCTGAAACTGACTGGACAACAGAGATGTATAATGATGTATTGTGTCAACGGATTTTTGAATGTGTGAAAAATGGCTGGCTTAAAGAAAGATCTGTTACTGCTGATATTGCCCCTTTTTGTCGTGTATCTGGTGAGATTGAAGACCATGGTGGTTTGCTTTTCAAAGGAGGTAAGATTATCCCTCCTGTCTCTATGCAGAACAAGAATATGTTACCTGCCCACCAAGGACATTTAGGTATGTCCTCTATGAAACGGCTTATCAGGGCTAATTTATTGTGGCCTGGGCTCGACTAAATGGTCGATAGGGCTTTTAGAGAGTGTTCTGAATGCACCATCAGTGATAAAATGCTTCAAGTTTCGTCTGCACCTCTTAAACCGGTCTCTTGGCCTAAGTGTCCTTGGCAAAAGGTGGCTCATGACATTTCAGGCCCCTTTAACCCCTTGGGCGCGGCAAGTGTTTAAACACTTGCCTTTGAATGCCCGTTTGGCGCTTGTCATGGTGGACTATCACTCTAAGTGGCCGGAGGGTAAGTTTGTTGCAAATGCATCGACTTAAGTCATTATCACTTTTTCAAAAGAGGTTTTAGCACGTGAGGGGTCCCCCAAGATTATTGTAATGGACAATGGGGTACAACTCTCTTCACACGAGATGGAAAGTTTTTTTTCATATGTGTAATATCAAACATGTGACCACATTGCTATATGAACCAAGGGAAAATGGCCAAGTGGAACAGTTTCATCAAGTTCTTAAGGATGGTATTCAATCAGCCAGCATGTCTAGTGAGCCTTGGAAGGATGTTGTAAGAAAGAAGTTGTGGATGTATTGCATCACTCCACACTCGGTAACCGAAGTAAGTCCTTTCAGGCTTTTGAAGGGCAGAGAACCAATTTCGGAGATTTGTCCATGGTGGATAAAAGTGTTGATGTGAATCTTGTTGCCAAACAAGTGGAAAGCAAGCAAGACAAGATGAAAGTGATATTTGACTCCAAAATGAATGTCAAAGTTCCCGACTTTACTGTAGGAGACTGGGTTAGGATACAAAAACTGGTTTCTTGGCGAAAGGTTTTTCCAAGTTCTCCCATCCAATTAAGATTGTTAAAGTTCGTAAGGACAGTGTCATTATTCAGGATGGTAGAGTATGGAATGTAAGAAGGGTTGCTAAATGCAAGACTTCACCTAGGGATGTAGTTTCACTGTTACATGATTTCCCTAATTCCAGTTGTAACTCTTCTCATTCTACCCTATCTGTGGCATCCAGAGGCAAGAGTAATGATCGACCCAGATTTTTACCTGTAAGGTGCATGTCTTGATTTTGTTCTTTTATTCTTTGTAAAGGGTGACGTGTTGCATTTTCCTTTTCTCATTCCTTTTCCCTTTCACCCCTGTCCCTTTGCCCTCCCTTGCTTGGAACATAGAACTCTTTACCTGCGTTGTACAACTGCTGCTCCATTTTCCAGAGTTCGCTAGGATTCAGTTACATCCTTTGCTTTGCCTAGTTAAGTTGTATTGTGCCTCTTCCTGATTAAACTTGGAATTTTACTTACTTCTTGGATCAATTTTACTTTACACGGGAGCAGTGAGATAAATTGGGTGCGGGGTGTACCCAGCCAAAATGGGCCAAGTGGCCCCATCTATTTATAAGGGGCCTAAACAGACTGGTGTCATTGGGTGAGGAAGGGTGCCATTGAACCATATTTGGTGTTGCTAAGCTGTGAGCGGAACCTCAAGAGTTCTATATGGTCTATATTCCTGTGGAGTCGCAGTGGCAGTATACGGGTGGAACAAAGTGTCTGTCCCATTGACTCCTGGAAAGGTGAACCCAGAATAAAATACATCAAACAGGAATGCTGGATCCGCTTCCACAACAAATTTAAGCGCTACACCTGCATAAGGTACTCCATATTGAGTCAAATATGCCCTTAGCGGTGCACGGTTAGGACGATCAATATCAACCGCCATAATGAAAAACAGAGAATAACAACTTATGCGTGGCAGCACAACAAAGGGTTAAAAGAAAGAGAAAGAGCTTTTAAAACTTAGCTTGAAAAACCTATAACATATCACAATAAAGGAGGTTTCACCATCACAGCTGTCTCCGAAACAGAAGTGAGGGGTTTGTGGACACGCACAAGCACTTCTCAGGAGTCTCACAGATAAGAACCAGACCAAACATTGTCAATGCCATATTGCAGTGATACTGCATATACAAAGAACTATGCACAGGCAAAGGGGACCTCTGTGTATAGGGGTTGTACCTTCCTACCACCTTAGTACCCAAAATCCCAAATCGACTAGCTATAGTGTCTCATTCGTCCTCCTACATAATCACAAAGGTAGAAATGATTTGACAACCCAGAACACAACCCTTCCTACTCTCACAGGAATCGTGGTAGCAAAACATACCCTTTTGCTCACTCACTCATAGTTGTCCATAATAAGGATTGGCAGAGTCACTGTAATAGTTCAAAATGTTTATTTTAACTATCGTGCTCTATAACACAGTATATGTAAATGTGGGTGTATTTGTAAAGCGCACTGCGACTCCATGGAGTATCCTGGCACTGAAGACCGCTGGTGAACCCGTCCTGGTTTGCCCTGTGAGATGGTCCCTTTCTGGGTATCTCCAAGTTGAAACCAGGCATCCCCAGCATCTGTGGGGGGCCGTTGTAGAGATGAGGCAAGCTTAATGCCCAGAGTTGCCGAGTGTGTTCCCTGGTTAGAGTAGGCACCGAGGCGAGAATTATCAAGTCCGTTTTGACCCTGGTCCACGACCCTGCCGCGTTGGGAATTGAACCCTGATCCCGGGCCATTCTCTGCTTACGGGTCTGCCGCCTCTAACCAGTGAGCCACACCACTCCACAGTATACGAGCCACTACCAGCTGCAAAATGCCTTAACCTAGCACAGTTAGCATTGTTGCAATACCATAAAATATGAAGGGGGATGTAATTATATACAGTCAGTGGAAAAATTACTATAAGGCCTAACCATCCTCCCCTTGGTAAGTTGAGGTTTCTTTTTATAAAGGAAGATCTCTGGGCTTTGTCAGCAGTCTCCATACCTTGAAGCCTAGATAAAAAGGTTTACATCGTAGGAACAGCGTTGCTCTTCTCTATGTAATGGGCTCTCTCCAAGTGTGTGTTAACAACATGCATCCCGGTACTATCAAAGCATGAGTCTACAGTAATGCAGCTGTGTTTAGCATGTTTTGTCTAGGTGCTTGAGACTGATCTGGACAGAATAACAAGGGTCATGTTTATCAGCCTTGCACATTATGTGAAGACTAAACTCCAGAAACTAGGAGAACACAAAAAGGCATAAACAGAGTTTTGTAAAATAAAGTCATGTAGTAACATGTGCAAAAGCAGCATCATGGCAGCAAAGCTCATGCTAACTTAGCAATGACAAGACTGACGCTAACAGCCATACAACACAGGCTGCCTGGTTTTTCTGGTTAATGTTCAGGTGGGTGGTGTTCTTTTGCTGGTGCGGCCTTTCTTCTTCTGGGTGTAGTAGAGCCTGGTTGGGTGGCGTTCCAGGGGTTGTGTCCCAGTGCCCCCTGCGTTCTTTGTGGGTGCCTCGTCTTGGCCTGTTTCAGTGCCCCGGCTTGGGCTCCTTCTCCTGGTATGGCTGCTTTGGCAGTCGTCCTGTGTCAGCACTGATGGTTGATGCTGGACATTCCTGCCCTGGGGACTGGTCCTCCTCTGGCATTCCTGTGAGCTCTCCGGTGGTGTCAGGTTCGGGGGTCTGGCTCTAGGTCGTTGCTTGTTCCCTACCTGGTTGGGTTTGGGTGGCCCTGTCCTTGGTTGATCCTGTGGGTATGTGCCTTGATCCTGTTGGCAGGCCCTGTCCTCTTTTTTTGGGCTGGCCTGCTGTGGGTCTCCCTGGCGATGTTGGGGTTGGTTCTGTTTTGAGCCCTGACTCCCTTCATTTCCTGGTTTTGGCTGGACCTGTTGGGTATTTCCTTGCTTCCTCTCGGCTCTCTCTTGGACTTGGTTGTATGTCTTTACTGCATTATTGGGCATTATTTACATAGTCTGCTTGGGCATTGGGAATTCGAGTAAGTTAAATTTGCTGTAATGGCACGGCGACCCGATGCGTTTCTGATGAATGTGGCTGTGTGGCCTCAAAAATATTAAGTGGGGCAACGCCCAAGCACCTTAATGGACTCACCGTCATTGACTCCCAGTATTTCATCTCTCTCCTGTCTTTCAAGCTGCTCTTCACCTCCACCATTGATGTTGAGCATTTCGTGCTTTCAACTTAAATCACTTTTAAATAAGCAATCCCAAGCCACTTTCATATCTAAAAAAAAAGAAGTTGGCTGAAGTCCATGAGTCCCCATGATTGACAGTCACAGAAACCCCCTATAAAGCAACAAGTATGACCCTGAATTGTGTTGAATGCTTATTCCTCATTTGTCATTATTTGCCAAATAATGTTTGCTTTTACATTCGCTCGCACTCTTCGTCTGTGTTTGGTTGACTACATTGTTATATTTTTATTTTCAGCACCTGATACAGCCTGACAAGCATTACCTAATTTTTGGGAAATTGCGGGCGAAGAACATGAGGCCCCAACCTCCTTTGCTGCTCTTTCACCCCTACAACCCAGCAAACACCTGTGTTAAAGGTAATGAAACTGATGCTATATTTTTTACATTGGAGTTAGGGCTATGTATGTGGCACACTACATGGTGGGTGGCGTGGGTGCACATTTTGAACATTGTACCCTCAGTGCATGGAATTTACTAACAGCCTTAGCTCTGTGCTTTGGGCTATAATAGTTGTTAAAGGCACTATCTACCCCTTGCCTTGTTAAAGGCCCTCAAGCAGTGTCTATGAGAGTGCCTTCAGCAACCAGTATGGCACACAGAGGTAGCAGGCAGTAAGGCTGTATTTTTAGCAGTCATGTTGTGCAAAGGGGAGCTGTTGGAGATATATTGGATAGTTCACAAGATTTGTATTTATACTGAAATTTGATATTATTGCACCAAACCTTCTACATTGTACTTCGATTATTCTTTATGGTCAGCATTAGCATGAATACAGTAGAACAGCTACTTGCAAGGGCATTCTTTGGACAGAGACTTGAAGAGAAATGAAATATAAAGTAATTGGGACCTGAGCGGCCTGACATAAAACTACAACTAATTTCCCTGGACAGAGGGAAGACTTACAAATGTACATTCTCAAACACCTGGTACACAAAGGTTGATTTTCTTACATGGTGCGCGTCAATAAATTCTCTCTTCTGCTTCCCCTGCTTGCTGTTTGGTGGTGACATTCCTTGGACTAAAAAAAGAGGAACAAACTTGAAGCATTTGTCAGACAAAATAAAGAAGCATGCACACACAAGAATCATTACGGAAAACGTGACGAGACTGTGAATGTTGGGGGACACAACAATTGATCAAAGCATAAACAGCACATACCGCAAAACAATACAGAAACACAATTAAGCAGTTGATGGGATTAGACACATATTATAAAAAACAATTGATTGCATTCGTTTCTAGGGTGCTTTCGAACTGGCATTGCTAGCCCATGATGAATCTGAAAGTTCCTCAAATCCTGGAATATTCAGAGGCTGTGTGTATTAAATAGCAAGCATGGACAATGAAATGGAAGTATATTTAGCAAGTGCTACAGTCTTTAAGGGCACCTCTAAAATGATACAAAATGAACTCCTTGAGTGTATGCTAGTAATTATGAGAAGCCATATTGTCCAACAGGTGCAAAACACAGACTTTGTGGCTATTCAGGCTGATGACACCACTGATGTGGCCACAAAAAATCTAGTCCGTATTAGTCATTCGGTACCTTGACAATGACAATAAAGTTGTGGAGAGGTTCTATGGTTTCACACATTTAAGAGACTCTAATGCAGAAACCAATATTTCAGCTATACTATGTGAACTGAACCTGATTTTTCCAGAGCTGCCTCAAAAATAAAAAGTATTGTACAAAGCTATGATGGTGCATCCATAAGGAGTGGAAGCCTTGGTGGAGTACAGAAAAGAATTGGAAATGTGTACTCTAATGCTTAGTATGTGCCCTGTTACGCCCACCATCTTAATCTTAATATGCAACAGACAGTATCAAAGATCTCCAAAGCACAAATTTTCTTTTTTGATGTAGGAGGCATAACAGCATTCTTCTCACGTTCCTCCAAAAGAGTGGAAGTACTTCAGGAGATTGTGTCCTAAAGGCTTCCGAGGAGACCCTCAACTCATTGGAACTTTAACATAAGTACAATCAACCTACTATATCAACATAGGGATGAACTTGAGAAATGTTTTGACACCATAGAAGCCAATCTAGACTTTGAATTCAACAGTCGGAATGAAGCCTGTGGCTTTGCTAGAACACTACAAGACAGAGGGCCATATGTATGAAACGTAGGTTTTGCGATTCTCAAATAGCGTTTTTTAAAGAATCACTTTTTGAGAATCGCAAAGCTATGTATTTAGGATTTACAAATAATTTTGCGAATCCTACATATTCTTTAATTGTGAATCGCAAATTTCAATTCGTAAGTAAGGAATACCTCCCCATTCATTCCTATATGTCTAGAGGCCCATAGGAATGAAGGGGAAGACATTCTCAATTTGCGATTCTCAATTAGACAATGCAATTTCAAGGGTGCCAGGGTGTCAAATGGACACCCAGTTGCACCCCTGAAATGTGCAAGTGTGCACACGTGGCACACGTACATGTCCTAAGGGCATGTATGTGCGCCACATGGCACTTTGAAAAATGAAAAAAACATGCATTTTTCAAAGAAATTGCAAATTACCATCAACTTGAAGTTGGTGGTAATTTGCGATACCTTAAGGCCAAATTGCACTTTATCTGTGCTTCTTACATTGCATTTAAGGAATAGCAATTTGCGATTACTTAAATGCAATCACAAAATAAGGAAATGCTAATTTTGCGATTCCTTATTTTACAAGGCAGTTTTGCTTTCAAATATAGCACTGAGAAATTCGTCATTTGCCATCGCCATTTGGAATGATACATATGGCCCAGAGTGTTTCAGTTCTTACTTTTTTTATTTCACTACATAATGACTCATGTCGACAATTTGTACAACCATTTACAAAAACAAGAAATAGATACTGTCTTTGTGCAAAATGGTACCAGTCTGTTTGTCACCAGCTTGAGCAAAGTGAGAGATGGGATTGACAATTTAGACAGCAAACTGCCAAAGGATTCTACTTTTTCAAACTGCAGGAAAAACATCAGTAGTCTGGTCCGAATTGCAAAGGAGATATGTGACATTATAATTGTGCATGCACAAGAATGTTTTTCTATTACAAAACATTCAGTGAGTGCCGCAGTGAAGACTTTTCAACATATGATCAATCTTTGTTATGTTATGGTATGGTATGCTATGTTATGTTATATCCACTTTTATAGCGCACAACTCACCCAGGGGCATCTCAGCGCTTACCTAGTGAAGGAGGGGGGGGGCAAAACAATAGATGTATAGAATTCAAAACTGAAAGGTTTTTAATTGTTACCTCAAAGCAGTATATGAGGAACATTCACGCAGTGCAATGGGCAGTTTGTTCCAGTACCGTACCGTACCGCGGGCCAAGGTACGAGAAGGCTTTACCTCCTGTGCGTAAGCTGTAATAACAGGGCTGGTGGTGGCCGAGATGTGATCTTTCATTGATAGTGTCTGGTCCAATTTTAGACCAAGATTTTTCACGGATTGTGTAGGAATAGGGGCAACTCCCAGCTGGCCAGATGGTTGAGGTTTTCCCCATTAGCATAACCTCAGTTTTGCTGGGATTCAACTGAAGGCAGTTCTCCGTCATCCAATTTGAGATGGCGAGCATACTTGCTGAGAATCAGATTTTCTCAACTTCTATATTGGGGCCAATTGGGAACATCAGCTGAGTATCGTCAGCAAAGGAGATTATCTTAAACCTTAATGTTTCTAAATTTTTTGCCAAAGGGGCCATATATTCATTAAATAATGTTGGACTTAAACAGGAGCACTGGGGTATGCCCTTATCGAGACAAGAATTCTGAGAGAGGTAGGGTCCAAGCATTATCGTTTGCCATCTGTCCGACAAAAATTTCTGCAGCCATTTCAAGGCTGTGCCTCAGATACCACATGAATATAGTCTCTCCACGAGCAAAGAATGTGAGATGGTATCAAATGCCGCAGAGAGATCTAGGAGGATCAGGACTACTGATCCTTCTGCATCCATTACTTGCCTTAGGGAATCTGTCACTCCCAGGATAGCGGTTTCAGTGCTAAAACCCGGACGGAACCCAGATTGTGAGCGGTCTCGAATTTTATTAGACTCAAGGTAACAACTAAACTGCCTATTTATTATGGTTTCTGTTGTACATGGACTTTGTCTCCTTTCCCAGGTTTGTACTTCCTTGTTAATCACTTGATGTCACTGTGAGTTTACCCAGTGACATCATAGAATGTTAGGGGTTTTGCCTTAGCCTACAGACAGTTGGAACAAGGGGTGGTGATGGACAGAGTCTCTGAATTAAGCAGAGTACTCTCACCCAGTCAAAAGATCAGGGCTAGATCCAACACGTTTTTTTTTAGCTCATTGCACCATCCCAGTTTCAGAACCTGGCTGTATGCAAATTAGTCTGTCCCTGGCCCAGTGCATCATGGGAACAGGGCAGACCAGACTACAAAAGCCAATTCTTACGCTGGGAAGGAAACAAGCTTCCGGGGACCGGTTTCTGCCATTTCAGGCGTCTTCGGCCCGGCTTGCTTGAATCCTGATGGTGCAATGAGCAAGGGACTCACATCTGAGTATACCCTTCCACGCTTAGGGTGGACAAAATTATTTACAACAAGGGGTGGTGATGGACAGAGTCTCTGAATTAAGCAGAGTACTCTCACCCAGTCAAAGGATCAGGGCTAGATCCAACACCGTTTTTTAGCTCATTGCACCATCCCAGTTTCAGAACCTGGCTGTATGCAAATTAGTCTGTCCCTGGCCCAGTGCATCATGGGAACAGGGCAGGGCAGACCAGACTACAAAAGCCAATTCTTACACTGGGAAGGAAACAAGCTTCCGGGGACCGGTTTCTGCCATTTCAGGCGTCTTCGGCCCGGCTTGCTTGAATCCTGATGGTGCAATGAGCAAGGGACTCACATCTGAGTATACCCTTCCACGCTTAGGGTGGACAAAATTATTTACAACAAGAGGTGGTGATGGACAGAGTCTCTGAATTAAGCAGAGTACTCTCACCCAGTCAAAAGATCAGGGCTAGATCCAACACCGTTTTTTAGCTCATTGCACCATCCCAGTTTCAGAACCTGGCTGTATGCAAATTAGTCTGTACCTGGCCCAGTGCATCATGGGAACAGGGCAGACCAGACTACAAAAGCCAATTCTTACACTGGGAAGGAAACAAGCTTCCGGGGACCGGTTTCTGCCATTTCAGGCGTCTTCGGCCCGGCTTGCTTGAATCCTGATGGTGCAATGAGCAAGGGACTCACATCTGAGTATACCCTTCCACGCTTAGGGTGGACAAAATTATTTACAACAAGGGGTGGTGATGGACAGAGTCTCTGAATTAAGCAGAGTACTCTCACCCAGTCAAAAGATCAGGGCTAGATCCAACACCGTTTTTTAGCTCATTGCACCATCCCAGTTTCAGAACCTGGCTGTATGCAAATTAGTCTGTCCCTGGCCCAGTGCATCATGGGAACAGGGCAGACCAGACTACAAAAGCCAATTCTTACACTGGGAAGGAAACAAGCTTCCGGGGACCGGTTTCTGCCATTTCCCATCATGCACTGGGACAGGATCAGACTAATTTGCATACAGCCAGGTTCTGAAACTGGGATGGTGCAGTGAGCTAAAAAACGGTGTTGGATCTAGCCCTGATCTCTTGACAGGGTGAGAGTATTCTGCTTAATTCAGAGACTCTGTCCCTCACCACCCCTTGTAAATATTTTTGTCCACCCTAAGCGTGGAAGGGTATACTCAGACATGAGTCCCTTGCTCATTGCACCATCAGGATTCAAGCAAGCCGGGCCGAAGACGGCTGTAATGCCAGAAACCGGTCCCTGGAAGCTTGTTTCCTTCCCAGTGTAAGAATTGGCTTTTGTAGTTTGGTTTGCCCTGTTCCCATCATGCACTGGGACAGGAACAGACTAATTTGCATACAGCCAGGTTCTGAAACTGGGATGGTGCAGTGAGCTAAAAAACGGTGTTGGATCTAGCTCTGATCTCTTGACAGGGTGCGAGTATTCTGCTTAATTCAGAGACTCTGTCCCTCACCACCCCTTGTTGTAAATATTTTTGTCCACCCTAAGCGTGGAAGGGTATACTCAGACATGAGTCCCTTGCTCATTGCACCATCAGGATTCAAGCAAGCCGGGCCGAAGACGGCTGTAATGCCAGAAACCGGTCCCCGGAAGCTTGTTTCCTTCCCAGTGTAAGAATTGGCTTTTGTAGTTTGGTTTGCCCTGTTCCCATCATGCACTGGGACAGGAACAGACTAATTTGCATACAGCCAGGTTCTGAAACTGGGATGGTGCAGTGAGCTAAAAAACGGTGTTGGATCTAGCCCTGATCTCTTGACAGGGTGAGAGTATTCTGCTCAATTCAGAGACTCTGTCCCTCACCACCCCTTGTTGTAAATACAGACAGTTGGAGGCAGGCTGAGTGACAAGGCAGTCACTCCTGGTGGGGTCTCTTAATTACCATCATAAGAACTGGATCTGTAACTACCTTGAATAAAGCAACTATAAATATATCCATGACTCAAGAACATCTTTTTTATACAACATTTTCCAATAGTTTGCCCAGCAGGGGTAACAGAGATATTGGTCGATAGTTACTGAGTACCTGGGGGTCGGCTGTTGGTTTTTTCAAGATAGGTTGTAAGTGTGCTTCTTTCCAAGAGGTGGGAATAATGCATGATTGAATTGAGCAATTAAAGATTTTGTGGATTTCCGGAGCACAACTGGTGGATAGCAGGGCCATAAATTTGGGAGGGCAAAGGTCACAAGGCGAACCAGATTTAGCAAAGGATAGTGAGTTAATGATTTCCTCTAACGTAGTTGATTCAAACTGATCGAGAGTGGTGGCTGTCGGTATCTTGGGTTCTCCTAGTCCTATAAGAGTTTCCAGCTTCAGAGGCTTGGTGGTTAGAAAATTGACATAAATAAGTGCAATTATTTCCTGAAAGTAGACTGCTAATGAGTCACATAGTTCCTGAGATTCAACAGGAGATTGCCTACAAGGTTGGGGTGCTACAAAGTCCTTAACTATGTTAAATAGGGCTTTGGATGAGTTACAGGACTGGTCAATTTGGTTCATGATAAAAGTACGCCTGCCAATTTTTTATATTCTGATGATAGCTGGACAGAGCTAGTTTGTACACCTGTCTGTCCATCGGATCTTTACTGAGTCTCCATCGTCTCTCTAACGTCTTGCACTTAGATTTATCAATTTTTAGCTCTGCAGTGTGCCAGGGAGCTGCTTGCCATTGCTGGACTGAGCTGTATTTACTTTGAGGAAATACGGAGTCCAGTGATGTCACTAAGGCCAAGTTGAAGGCTTCTAACATTCCGGAAACGTCGGAGTCATCCGAGCCATGCTCCGATGATTCGGGGTGGAATACCTCATTGAAAGATTCAAGAGATAGATTATGCCAGGGCCTACATAACTCCTTCTTCTTCCCTGAGCAAGCTCTGAGTGAAGCTGTGTAAGTTTATTCAATGCTCAACAAAGAGGACCTGGAAACTGAGTTGACTGTACTGTACGGAATGAGTTTATACTGGCAAGCCACTGGTGCCATTTCTTTACTGGCTTTAATTCAGAAACTTAATATGTAAAAGTCACATAGAGACAGTGGCTTTACTAAAAATAGTCATTACCACTCCTATGACACCAGCAGAGTCAGAACTAAGTTTTTCAACTTTAAACAGAATAAAGACATTCCTGAGGAACATCATGATTCAGGAGAGACTGAATGCTTTAGTGATGCTCTCTATAGAGAGAGACTTAGTTAAAAGAATCCCAGACCTTAACTTTCAAGTTATTGAGAAGTTCACGTGCTGATTTTGTCTACAAAAAGTGAACAATTTGTTAATCCTAACATGTTTGTGGCAATTTCTTGAATGCTGCTGGTTTGTGACCTGCTCAGTTGTTTATTATCTGCTGTACAGATATTGAAGACACTGAAATGTTATGTTAAATCAACTTAATATAGCGCACAACTCACCCTAGGACATCTCGGCGCAGTGTGCGGATCAGAGACAGAAATACGCGCAGGTGTTATTAGAACAGATGCGCTTTCAGTTGTTTCCTGATTTTACAGTAACTGGGACAGGAACGTACGTGGAGAGGGAGCTTGTTCCAGTACATGGGAGCGAGATAGGAGAAAGCCTTACAGACACTGCGTGTTAAACTAATGTGGGGGGCCACAGCAGGGCTTTCGAGATGGATCTTAGAATGCGGCAGGGGACATACACTTTTATTCTTTTTTGCAGAAGAAGTTGCCCTTTTCCATTTAAGGCATTTAAAGTAAGGCAACAGATTTTGTAATAAGCTTGTTTCCTCACTGGCAGCCAGTGGAGTTCCTTCAGCTACGGCGCTGAGGAGGTGCCCCCCGGGCAGTTGAGCACAAGCCTTGTAGCAGTGTTTTGAACAACTTGGAGTTTAGAAACAAGTGTTTCACTGACATTGGCCAACAGGGCATTGCCATAGTCCAGTCTACTTATTACTAAGGCCTGAACCAGCGTTCTTCAGTCGGTGGTAGGAAGGTAACAGAAGATTCTATGCAGAAGGTGTAGATAGCGGTAGCAAGAACCAGTGGTGGCCAGGATATGATGACTCATGGTTAGTGCTTGGTCCAGTTTTATCCCCAGAATATTTACTGCATGATTGGGTACAGGGGAAGCGCTGAGTTGCTGCGGCCACTAGTTATCAGTCCAGATGGCATGGGCGTTACCTAACATCGTAATCTTCGTCTTGTTAGCATTCAGCTGGAGATAGTTCTTATTCATGCAATCTGAGATGGCTAACATGCCTGAGGAGAACCGTTCTTTTTCCTCCTTCAGGTCTTGGCCAGGGGTGAACAACAGCTGAGTATTGTCCGCGTAAGAGATTATAACAAAGCCAAAACGCTTGGCCATCTCTGCCAGTGGGGTCAAGTAAACATTGAACAAAGTAGGACTCAGACATGAGCCCTGCGACACACCCGTGTCTAGGATTGTTTTAGGTGAGGAATAAGGGCCCATGACGACAGTTTGGTATCTGTCATTCAAAAAATGTTGAAGTCATTTTTGTTCCAGACCTTGAAAGCCAATTTATTGTAGCCCCTCTATCAGGCTCCTATGCGAGAGGGTATCAAAGGCTGAGGAGAGGTCCAATAACACAAGTTTCATAAGATGTCCGGCGTCCACTCCCAAGCGTAGGGGATCAGTCACTGCCAACAGTGATGTCTTTGTTCTATGGCTCTGGTGGATGCCAAATTGGGAGGGTCAAGGATCTGGTTAGTTTCCAGATATGAGCTAAGTTGCTTATTGACCAGACTCTCAAGCTGCTTGCCCAAAAGAGGTAGTGAAGATATAGGGTGATAGTTGCCTAGCACTTTATAGTCCTGAGAAGGTTTTGTTTTAATGGGATGTACACAGGCCGTCTTACATTCTGACGGGATGGTACCTGTTTTAATTGAGTGATTAAAGATCTCTAAGATTCCTTGAGTACAGAGTGTGGCCAGCAGGGTCATTGTTTTAGGTGGACAGGTACCGAACGGAGTACCTGACTTTGCAGATACAAAGAGCTATGGATTTCTTCCAGTGAGAAAGGTTCAAAACTCTCTAAAATATAAGGGATGAATGTTGGCCTCTTAGGTTTGAGAGTAGAAAGTTCAGGGTCTTGATTAGGAACGTTAAGTAATTTTGAGTAAAAGTTGGAGATTTTATCATGGAAAAAATCAGTCAGGGAGTCGCAGAAATACTGGGAATCTGCCAAAGCTTGAGAGCACGCTGTAGGAGTGATAAAATCATGGGCTATGTTGAAAAGGGCTTTGGACGAGTTACCCGCCTGATCAATTTGGTTAACGATATTGCTACGCCTAGCTAATTTGATGTTGTGGTGGTAACAGGTCAGCACTTGTCTGTATAAGTCCTTGACTTGGGGACATTTGCTCTTTCGCCAGTGTTGCTCCAAGTTCTTTCATTTTGCTTTTTCAGTTTTTAACTTTGCCGTAGTAAAGGCAGAGTTAATAGACTCCAGCAACTGAGAGACCATTTGATTATTTTGAGGTGTGTTCAGATAAAACACTTCTTGAAAGGATTCTGCAGGAAATGTATGCTAAGTTCTGTAGGTATCATCTACTTGTCTGCCATTCCAGATGTTAGAACGGGGAAATGCTGACTGTTCCTCGAAGGGAATTAAATGATGATCTGTCCATGTGAGGGGAATTGCGGCCTCACTACAGCCCCTGCAGTCCGCAATAGAGAATAGAAGGTCAAGTGTGTGGCCTGCAGTGTGAGTGGGAACTCTAATTCTTTGGGAGAATCCCAGGGTCTCCAACTCAGTTAATAATTTTGAAACCTCCATGTTGGCGGGGTATTCTCCATGGAAATTAAAATCACAGAGGAGAAGGAATTTTTTTTGAAGCTAGTACATAGGTGGCGATGGTTTCCGCCAGCTGTTTGCTGAATTCAGTCTTGTGGCCAGGTGGGCGATATAGTAAGGCTCCATTCCAACTATCTGTTGCAGAGAATTTTAGTTTGAAAACAACCAGTTCCATAGAATCGAAAAGAAAGGTAGTAATCCAAGTGACATTAATAGTGTTTTTAAAAACTACACCCATTTTAGGGCCTCAATCAAGTTTAATTAGTTTGTAGTTGTCTGGTATTGCTAGGGCAGTAGCTGAGAGATTGGAGGAATTTAGCCATGTTTCTTTTAGGAAACATATGTCCAGTGACAATTAATGGTGTTTAACGTATTATGGCTAAACTTGATCCGTTTAATGTTCACTTTGAAGTTGTTTGCTCTCAATGAGACATACAGTTCCTTGTAGGGTTCTCTACTACTTGTTAATGTTTATTGCTTACTGTCTCAACATGTTCAGTCCAATAAATCACAGTAGATTGTATTTCCTCAATATACGTAATTTCTAAAGATAGCAAAAATCTGTGAGGTACTCATTGTTGTTTATCCCAAAGTCTGTAATGAAGATCTGTGGTTATATTGATAAGCAGCAACCTACATTATATTATCATACAAAATATCTATATTGATGTAATTGCTACACTTTCCAAACTGCTTTATTAACATTCTTGCTTTCTGAAATATACTTGAAAATACACCATTTGAACGCTCTTTTTTCAAAATGGCCTCGGGGGGAGAACCCCCCCCCGAACCCACCTTGATATGTTCAGGCTCACTCGCTACACTCGCTCCCCACTGTGCCATGCCCACAACTTTTATGCCCTATCACTTTCAAATTTCACCAGCCACCACTGCTGCAAGCATCAGCCAAAGGAAGATATAGATGTAAGGAAAATATTTTGGGATTATTAGTGATTAGACCGCACCTGCCTCGCTGTAGCTGATGAAACTGACTGCAACTAATCATCAAACAACTTTCCTTTTATTCTCAGACATTTTTAGTGGGCATTGGTTGCCAGCAGAAGCTGCCACCGTACTTCGTTGCCATCAAGAGGCTTCATTCAGCAAGTTAAGTCTCACTGCAAACATCTGATGGTTCCTGCTGGTTGTAAATCCTGACAGGCCCAACATTGTAGTTGATCCCTCCAAAAAGTCAATGTTAGTCACTGTTAAATAATTAACAGCAAACCCAGGTATCTACACTGCTTACCGAATGTATATAGAAATAAAAGAATGCCAAATAAAACGTATACACCATTTTTTACTGTGATATCTTTGTCTGATTGCAACTTATATTAAACAATCGCCGATGTTCCAAGAGCCTTGTTCAAGGTGACTCCATGGAAAGTTAGTATCACACCTTGTAAATTAAAATGTGTGTTTTATTGAGAAAAAAATTATGAGGCATTCATTATACTGTGGAGTATGAGTCTAATCCTGTGAAAGTGATGGAAAAAGGATTCATTCACTTTTAACATTCATGTGATCTAATCCCGGATTTCCATTGGCGAGGATTACATAGGTTTTCCGCAAGCAGAGTGTGCTTTTGGCTCCATTTGAAATGACTGCTGCACTAAGGCACAGAGCTGCACCTGAGAGCACACACTGAAATCTGTAATTGGTGTGGAACGTCGACATGCAAGGAATATATCTTACAGGGTAAAAGAAATGGCGACGACTTCACTTGCTACCGGTGAATATTTTTATTTTTATTGATATGATTTTGTGAAGACCAGACCTTCTTTGCAGATAGCCGCAAGACAGTCATGCCTTACCATGTATCATACGAGGACAGAAGGAACACATGGAAAATAGATGAGTGTCCTTTGTCCTATTTTAAAACTGTTCACTTTATTCTTGTCATGAAACAAACCACTTTGTCTAACACTGACCTAAATCTACTTGTTTATTTTCCTAAAACGCAACACTGAAGCATAGCTCTTTTGAGTCTATGTAAACCCTATATTTTACGATCTTCACAAGGTCCTCATTTATTGACCTACATAGATAATAATAAATTAAGGTCTCATCCAGCACACTGATGAAACATATTTTACTCTACTTTTAAATACACAATTTCCACCCCGAAAAGAACACTGCCTCATTAGCCATTATCATTTCTACATAAGACATGGTCTGATAAATCCGGTTCAGTTCTACTGCTCAGCATCTATTATGGAGACTAACTGAATACTTTTTTGAGCTGACATCCAGGGTGAAATTATACATGACGTCTAGCTCATCCACCAACGAGTCCCAACAGCGTCGACATCCATCATTTAATATTTGAAGCAGCAGTAACTCTGCCCTGGTCTACAAGTGAGCAAGGCCGCAGAAAAAACATTTACTCTGATAGTAAAGCCATTTTTCACTTCGCATGGGAATGGCAGGTGATTGGTATGTGTTGTGATGTAATATTCTTGTCCACGTGCTTCACTGCTCCTCGTGGATGACATGGCACGCTTGGAATGCTGCTGCTGCGTTCCGAGTGGGTCAGGTCATTCTAGGAGAGGCGGTTACCTGAGTCCGAAGCAGAAGCAGGGAAAGTATGGTGAAGAAACCTGAATAAACTTACCTGCTGAAACCACTCTGGAGTCCGATTCATCTTGAACATTTCGGCGACAAGGGTGGGATGTATTACAAACAGATCTGGGTAAACTAATAGGTTATGTTCATGAAATTAAATGAAAGGATAGGGCACATCCTGTCAAACATTTTCTGAGCAGAATACCTATTTCTATTCGACACGAAGTTAAGGATATGCTTGAGGACATGCAGAGGCAAGATATCATCGAACCGATGGAGGTCTCGGAGTGGCTTTCTCCAGTCATAGTCACCAAAAAAAAGGATGGTAAACTTCGCTTCTGTGTGGAGCTCAGGTCCCTTAACCAGAATATTATCATAGATAATTTTCCTCTTCCTAACATTTCCGAGATGGTGCTCTTGATGGATAAAGCGAATGTTTTTAGCAAACTCTATTTGAGATCGGCATATTATCAGGTAGCTTTACACCCCGATTCTCATAAACTTACAGCTTTCTTAACCATGAAGGTGCTTTTCAATCTAAAAGGCTTCCCTTCGGATTAGCCTCAGCAGCCAGCGTCTTTCAGCGCATGAGGCACTTTTTTTTTTGAAGATTTAGAGCATGTACATTATTTTCAAGATGATATTTTGATTACTGGGAAAGATGTATTTAAACACAATAGCAACTTAGTTAATGTGCTTCAAATTTTACTCAATGCAGGTCTTATGTTAAAAAAGACAAATGTAAATTCTTGATGGAAGTGGTAGATTATTTAGGCTACACCATCTCAGAGAATGGAGTTAAACCCAAAGAAGATTTATTGAAGGCAATCAGACTAGCACCTGTCCCCTCCAATAAGGATCAACTCAAATCTTTCATGTGATTAAAAGATTATTATTCCAAATTTGACAGCAACTTTGCACATAATACTGAGGCAATACGCCTTTTACTTAAGAAAGGTATCAATTTCGCTTGACAAGCACCACAAGCTAAATCCTTTCAAAGTAATAAGGAAGAGATCATTAATGCAGGTATTCTCAACCCATTTGAACCTAGTAAGAGTACCTTTGTTACTGTTGATGCGAGTGTCCATGGACTCGGTGCTGTTCTTTCTCAAATAAAGAATGGCATTGAGAAAGCAGTTGCATTTGCTTCACATACGCTCAGTATTTCTGAACGTAATTATGCTGTCATTGAGTGTGAGGAATTGGCTGCTGCTTGGGGCGTTCAGCATTTTTGCGACTATGTATGGGGAACACATTTTACTCTCAGGACCGATCATAAGCCCCTCATAAGAATGTTACGCCCAGGTGGTGCCCACAATGGTTCGCCTCGTTTAATGAGGTTTGCTTCTAAGTTGCAAGAGTTTGCCTATGATCTTGAGTTTATATCTGGTTGGAAGAACATTCAGGCCGATTGTTTATCAAGGTTACCAATTCAGAACAAACTATGTGAGGAACCTGATGATGACGAAGTTGTGTGTGTTGGGGCCAGTGTGGAGGATGCATGTTCTGAGGAATTCAAATCTATTTCCAAGGATGAATGGCATCAAGCTGTGGTTGATGACCCAGACTATTTTGAACTTGTTAACTCTATCAGTTTGGATTGGAGACGTGAGGGAGATGTCAAGCATTCTTTATGCAGTTTTGACAAGTTACAAGATGAACTTAGCATTGGTCTTACTGATGATTTGGTTATGAAAGGGGAGAAATTTGTACCTCCTCGGTCATTAAGGAAAATACTTTTTCTTTTAGTCCACAAAGGTCACCTCGGACAAACCATCACTGTTAAGCGTCTTAAGAACATTTTTGGGAGGCCTGGTCTTGATGATGATGTGCACAGTTGAGTGGAAAATTGTACTTTATGTAAGGATAGTGAGAAAAGGCTCAATCTCAGTTTACCAAACTGATCTCCTGTAGGAGAAGGTCTGTTTAAACTTTATTGGTCACATGGATTCTCTATCGTGTAAGTATAACTTTGCTATGGTCCTGGTGGATGTGTGTTCACGATGGGTCACTGTTCATTTTTTGAGAAACATCACTACTAGTACTGTTATCAAACATTTAACATCAATTATTTTGAAGGAAGGCTTTCCTCGCATTTTAGTCACAGATAACGGTACTCAACTTACATCGTTGGCCATGCGTAATTTTTTGTTGGGTAATGGGATCAAGCAAATGTACACCTCACTATATAACCCGCAAGGAAATGGCATAGTCGACCGTGTGACTAGAGTTGTCAAAGGTACCATTCAATTAGCGGTTCAGGGAGGTCGTGATATTCAAAGATGTGTGGATGATATGTATTGGTCTTATAATACCACGGTGCATAGTGTTACGAATCAGATCCCTTTTGAAAAAATGAGAGGGAGAATACCCAAAACTAAACTCACTCCTCAGTGGATGCTTGACAATTGTGTGCCTAATGTCTCTGATTCTCATCTCAGCAGTAGTAACAAAATTCAAGTTGGTGACATTATCAAAGTTAAACTTGGGCAAGGTATGAATACGTTTTCTGATACTTTTAAAGTAAAAGAGGTACACAGGTGGCATGTCGTTTTAGGAAATGGACAGAAGTGGCACTTCCGGAGGATTGTTATTTATTTCGCCTCTTTATGATAATGTAGGTTTGCGGCAACCGAATGTTGGTAAAATGCAAATACAAAATGTTTGCAAAAAATGTCCTGTGGTTAGGAAGTCACGTGATGTGTGCCTTCCAGAAAAATTTAAGGATTTTTAATTGTATTGATTTTTTTAGGCTGTTCACTTTTTCTTTCCTGTTAGTTATTTTTAGTGATAAGATTTTCACTTCATTCAAAGTTCTTTGTATTTTTTTCTATTCACTGCTTTACAGTATATTATTCATTTGCATGATCTGTTTCACAGCCTATTGATTTTTATCCATCTTGTTAGCTCCACTTTTTCCATTCTCTTATTGTTGCTGTTTATCTTTCTAATTTTGTTGTAAGAGAAGTAGATGTGTTGTGATGTTATCTTATTTTCCTCACGCTTCGCTGCTCCTCGTGGATGACATGGCACGCTTGGAATGCTCCTGCGTTCCGAGTGGTCAGGTCATTCTAGGAGCGGCGGTGACCTGAGGCAGGAGCAGAAGCAGGGAACTCTGTATGGTGAAGGAATCTGAATAAACTTACCTGCTGAAACCACTCTGGAGTCCGATTCGTCTTGAACACTATCTGATAGCAATCACATTCCATTTCCATACGAAGTGAAAAATGGCTTTAATTACGGCACACTCTAGATTGCGCGCCATCGCTGAAAAGTGCGAAATGTCTCTCAAGTCTGCACAGGCAGATTTGAAAGATACTATTCAGAACAGGTAGGAAATAAGGACATATTTTTCTGTTAGCGTGTGGAAGATCAAAACTATTTTGTAACAATAACCGGAGCAGTCTGAAAGAAGCATCTTTTTTTTAATTAGGAACAACACTGAAATGCTTCTGCAAATTAGCTCGATTTAGAAAGATGTTCTGTGTATTATCATGAATTGTGAGCAGAAAAAAGAAAATTACTCATACTTAATGTTTATTAAATTCCCAAAGCTCATTTATATACATGGTGATGCTGTTGTTGTGTGAAGGTCTCGTATAATTGGTATGTATGCGACTGCGCAGTCTATTCACAAGAATTTAGACACTCCAGGCAACAGGCCTAATGAGTAGAGGCTGCCCGGCAGCCTTCTGAATTTTGTATGTCATTAGGCCTGCGGCCTGGGGTGTCTAAATTGTTGTGAATAGACTGCGCGCGTTGATAGGTGGAGGTAAGGAGATTTCTTTTTACAGGAAATAAGATGGACAGTGTATCCCCGAGGCGCCATTTACCAAGAGCCTCCATGACCATGTACGTACTCATAACTCATTGAAGTTGTTAGAATAGACTCCAGCAGCTTCCAAGTGCCACGCCCAATCAACGCGTCGCCGACCAAACCTCAATTTATAAGTTGTTTATTTTCAGCAAGAACAGACTTACTATCATAGATGATCTTTGCAAACCGCATCCAGTTCGTCAACATCCTGACTGATTGACTGATGAGCGATTGATTAAATAAATAAATCAAATCAAGGCTGAGGTGACCCGAGCAAGGTCATTAGGCACAGTCTCAGCACTGAACACAAGGTGTGTGTGGCGGTCTGCTCTGACGTCACGATCCTAATCATCAACCGTAGAAATCGGTCCAATCACTGTCTGCATGGCTTCACATAAGCCACAGTGATTGGTCATACTAACACCACAGTGTGCCACCCTTACGTGGACTGCGCCGGGGAGGCCTGGCATATGCGTGCCTCTTAGCCAATCCAGATGCTGCTGCAGCAGCACCAGGATTGGCTTGCGCAGGGAAACTTCCCGCTCATTAGGAGACCGGGGCTGCAGCCTGAAGCAACCCTCACTCTCCTAATGTGCAGGCCAGTACGCATGTTCGGGCTGGTCGGCAAAATTACCAGCCCAAAACCAAACATGTGCACTCTTGCTGCTGCGCTAGACCACCCTTGCATTGCAAGGCATGTTGTCAAACGTGTCGATCAAACCCTGCTTCCGCATCCACTTCAGAGCGTCCTGACTGCCTCGGGTGTTGCCCGGTGATCAGCCGGCCCGGAATTCGAGTAAGTTAAGTTTTCTGTAATGGCACGGCGCTCTGATGAGACTCGAATGAATAAGGCCTCAAAAATATTAAGTGGGGCAATGCCCAAGCACCCTAATGGATGCAGCGCTACTGTAACAAGGCCATGTGGGCCCTTATGCAATCATGGAACAGAATAAAACAAAACATTCATTTGAGTGAAGTAGGTCCTTACACCCCTGGACTCTGGTTCCACTGCACCTGCTGTACTACTGACAACTATGCACGTGGAGTCAGTGAAGTGGGCCCCTACATCCCTGGTCTGGTGGCACTGCACCTGCTGCACTACTGATAGCTATGCATCTGGAATTAGTGAAGTGGGCCCTGGACTCTGGTGCCACACTTACTGCACTACTGAACGCTACACACCTGAACTAGGGTTGCCACCTTTCTTAGGAAAAAATACTGGTAATTTCTTTTTTTTGCTATTTTGGGAACTAATACATGTGAAAAATTATTTTTGAAAAATTGCCAAGATGCTTTTGTAACACGCAAATTGTCCCGCTTTTTGTTGCAACACTCATTCTGACACGATTTAGGCATCTTTCAAATGATTTTTAAACTGATTTCTGTCTGTATTTGCTGTTTTAAGCGTGAGTTTCGGAAGGAAAAATATTGGATTTTACTATTTTTCCAAAAGTTGTATCGACCTGAACTTTCAAATACAGGTCAGACCGGTAAAAAAAAAAACAGGACAGGTGGCAAACCTTAGCCTCGACTCATTGAAACCTATTAAACAGAGCCAAACCTTTCCCTACAAAATCCACTTACTTCCCCTTGCACTGCTTACCCTAATCATTAGGCGACCTGTGGAGCGTAGCCTCTTTTACCCATAGGGTGACCTGCCTTGTACCTCTCCACTGCATCCCCATATACCCACCTCTTCTCTGTAACCCACATCGAAAACTTTATGGTGCATGCTGCGCTGTAATGTGCAGATCAGTGCATGGGGGGTCTAGAAGGGCTTGACCTGGAAACAAATATGCTTCTTGCTTGTTGGCATATGGTGCATGCCCCCATGTAGTAATCGCTCTTTAGGGGAATTATTTATGACCCCTTGTGTCACTTTTGTGCTGCTGGTGCGTCAATTTGTGTGACGCACCAACAGCATAAAAAATTAGCCTTGTTGCACCATATTTACAAAGCAATGCATCTAACTAGATGCGCCACTTTTAAACCCCTGCACCATGTTATACATGCGCTAGCTATAATGTATGCAGGGTGGGCATTTTGACGCAAGTAAGCCTCATAGAAGTGACGCAGTGAAATCTACGAGATTTCATTGTGTCACTTTTGGGACGCAAATGCGTCAGTATCTTACGCCTGCCTCATGGCAGGCGTAAGACTGACGCAGGCACATTTCACATAGGACTTGCCCATGTGTAATGACCCATTGATGGAGTTGCATCACTTATGTGCAATACTCCAGCAATGCGTCATTTTTGCGCCTACAGATACGCCAGAAATACTGACGTATCTGTAACTCCTTGCGACATGATGAGTTGTACTGTAAATATGACGCATCATTGATGTCGCAAGGAGGGTGCAATGAGAAGTGAGGCATCGCTGTTTTCTTGCAGCGATGCGTCACTTTTCATAAATGAGGCCCTAGGTATCTATTGCACTGATCTTTTATGCATGTATGACACCATTGAGGGTCCGCTGCAAACAATGTGTAGAGAGGGACAGATGCTTAATGGAGCAAGAGCCTGGCATACCCTAAAATTGTCAACATATATCAGCAATTTAAAAATACACAACTAAATTACACACAGCAAACAAATTACTCTCCAAAACATATTGTGAATATGTTCTCTTGAGTTCAGGCGTAATACCTGAGATGTAAATACCTATCATATGATATGGGATTGCCCTTAGATTAAGACTTTTTGGTCGCGGTTGCCTGGTCAGATTAGTGGTATCTGGGGAAGACCAGTGCTGCAAGACCAATTGGTGTACCTTTGTGCTTTGTACCACGCCCCTAGAAGTCTAAAAGGGTTAATCGTTTTGTGAATCCTTCCGTGGTTCTCCGTAGAAGGAATATTCTGATGGGTTGAAAGGTGAGTGAGACTCCGGAATGTGATAAAACGACCTAAGAACGTGCAGAAATGGATGCAAGCTGAGTTCTGTGTCTCACTGGTGACAAGTAGGCACAGACCTGCTGCTGAATTAATAAACATCGGAGACGTCCTGCTGCAGAAGGTCGAGTCAACATCTCCATGGACAGTTGTCTGTGCATGAAGATTAGCACATTAACATGTAAAGTAGGAAGGGAATTTTTCCTATAGTTTGATAAGTCTTCTGAAACACTGAAGTTTGATGTTGGTCCCACTAATTTTGTAAGTTTAAATGGGTCTGTCCACGCAACCTTCTGAATATGTAATTAGCATTATTGTTCTGACATACTACTGCCAAGGTACGGAAGTTAGATCCTCATATTAGCATCTTGAGCTTCATAGGGGTGATTTTTACTGTCAGCTATATGGGCTCCTCTCGAGTAGAAACATCGACAATGAAACTAGCGAAGAAACTGCAGTATGTACTTGGTTAATGAATTCTGGAATGTTTTAAATGTTGCAAACATCTTTGACGGATTGGTACACAACATATGTTTTCATTTATAAAATCCATAAAGAGCAATCCTCAGTGTATAACCAACATACCAAGGCCAACCCAAAAGAGAGCAACAAGTCTTCAGTTGCATAAACACTTCCCTATTGACAGTCCAAAACTCCAACTCATGTGTCGCCACACAATATCCACATCTAATGCCAACAACCTATTCTAAATTACACGTTTCTGTATGATCATGAGAATACCCAGTTCTAAGAAAATCACACAAAGGAAAGCTGAACCCTCTAGCGCATCGGACTGCATGTAACATGCTTTTAACTTATGACATCTGCCAAAGTAAAGTTTTATACCAACACCACTAATGAAGCTAGCAACAAAAACAGAACTATCTTCAACCCAAATAAAACACTGCATTTCAACCTGATCATGAGCGGGCGAGGTTCGACCCTGGCTGCATGTTGTCAAGCACTGGTTGCTCTAACAGCCTTCTGCTTCCTCAGCCCTTTCATAAACTGGCACCAGGCCTTTGCTATTGCATGTGCACACATTAATACAATCTTTGTTTCTTCATTTAAATTCAGTACCAAAATCATTTCTTGGTCAGATCAAATAAATAACCCTATCTAATAATTTTTTCACTGCATCGGAGAGTGCTGAGTAAACCGATCCCTCTTCTTAACTCCTGAGTTCCGTGATGGCTAGGATTAAACCGTATTGTTTTCAGTCTTGTGTTGGACAATAATAGCATCTCGTCAAGAAAGTCAGTAACTACTATATTTAAACCTAACTCAAGAGCACCGGCTACACAAAGGTGAGCCGTCCCATGACTGCCATCCACCTTGGCATTCCTAGGGCAACCCTCAAAGGTTTGCCGCTTTGCCCGCCTCCTCAAACAGCAGCAGTGCCAGGATGCCCAGCACCCATTAGTCCCTGTGACACTTGAGGTATGTAGAGGGAAAATGTCACACCTTCACCATGTGAGTGTCCCTCTTCTATCACTGCCAGGCGAGCTTCAGCTGAGGCCACAGAGGTCTAAGGGCAGGCTCCGCTTGTCATGAGTGAACTCTCTACCCACTACCATGCTTCTTGTCGCTATTTGTGTGAAGGGAGTAAGGTACGTTGAAAGATTCGTACCATGCAGGTCTCGTGAAATATCTGTGCCAAGTGATCGATGCATGAAGAGGGATTCCTGTCTGTACATTGCTACAGCGATACCAGTCGCGCAGAAGTCCTAGGTGTGCCACATATGCCTTTGAAAGCTAATTCCATTTGTGGGCGGTGACAGTGAAGCTGGGCCACCAAGGGACATTCTATGGAGACGTCATGGTCAGATGTGTGATGTATGATAAGGGTGGAGGAAGGCAGAGAACTTCCGGGTATGCTCAGCTTTGGGAGCAGTTTAACTGTTTAGAATCTGTACTGCTCTTGGGAGGAGAAGGGCTACGCCCCTGATGCTACCATGGGGAAGACCCTACTCACTGTCTACATTGCAGGTACTTTAAAGGGGCAATGGCAAGCCCAGTGCTACTCACGTCACAATGTTGTATCGCAGTGTAGAAAACTCCTGCCTTCAGTTTTACTTCCCCTTTAGAAAGGGATGCGTAATTTTAAAAAACAGCTGAAGAATCTAGCTGTGTCTGTATAGAGAGCCATGTGACACGGACAAGGTAAAGGTGATGATTTATGAAAGTTTCCCTGGTAGGATATATCAATGCATTGGGCATTGGTTGCGGGGACCTTTCTGCATGAGAGTGAGACAGTGCATGGGGTAGTGGGGCTGAATGCAGCTGGTGAGGATGGAGTTTATGTCTCAGTGAACAACACAACACAGACAATGGAGGCAATGCGCTAGGTGTGAAAACACAGAGCGCCACCAGCAAGACAGGAAACATAGTCACACGTAATCCTGTGAAACCTAGTACATGGCCCAGGTATACACAGGCAATAGAAGTTATACTAGAAGCATGCAGTGGTTGAATACGTAGTTCATCATCAGGCATACAACCACTGCAACACTTTACGGCTGCACCTGTGTCAACACCGCACTTGAGTGAGCCAGGCTGTGGGCTACTCATATGTGCCTTTTACAATACTCTTGTCACTCATTAGGCACAGATCAAATCTGGTGAGTTTGCCAAGCCACTGTGCAAGCATTCTAAAACTGCATCTCCTCTCAACTGGATTAGAACAAGCAAAAGCACGATAATTCTTTTAAATATTGTGCCCTGTTTCATAGCGGACAACGGCCGAATTTAAAGATGTAACTTTAATAGGAGCTATAATTACTTCTCTGGGGCCCTGTCAGGAATGGATTTCTACAACTTATGTTTCATCATTCCCTCAGGCCTTCATATTTGTCACATGTCTTACAGCAGGAAGCCTTTTTCAGCGCTATGTAGGAAATAGAATAAAGCATGCCGGAAAACTCAGCTCTGCCAGGGGAGCAGAGTTTTGCAGACCTTCGTGCTCAAAGTGGAGTGTAGAGTGTCAAAAGTTCCATTAACTACGCTGGCGGAGCAGAGTTCACTGCCCACCCTTAAAAAATTCCACCTACCCATTGCCGGAGATCGACCGATATGTGGCCAGTCAAAGCAATGGGTATATGGTACAAAAAGCACTTACCGGTAGAACACATAAAGAGGGTTGGCACTTTGGGATGAAGATGCTGCTGTGAAGGGTGAAGGAAGTGGCTCTTAGGGGCCACACAGGTTACTTATACCACCTGCTATGCCTTCACAAGAATGAAGAGTTGGTCAGACAGTAGAGGATACAAACAAGCTTTTATTAGCAATACTCTGCAGAGGAGTCCAATCTGACCTGCACCCTAAGATGTCTGCCGAAGGACTGACCCCCCAATAGCCCACAACACATAATCATTCCTCTCAGAAACCTCCAACCACACCCGGAGTGGAAAGATACGGGACGAACAAGAACAAAGGAGGCACAGAAGGATGGGCTACCATCTGCCAGATGGGTACATGCTATCTGCAACTCAAGGTTACCACATGGCTGACTTCAAGGTGACACACTTCTAATCATGACAATTTATCCAAACAGTACTTTTTTATAGCCAGTTAGACGTGCTCTGGTGAGGTGCTGTGTCTCTTTTTATTCAAGGGCATGTTCACAGCATGGAGTACCCTACCTGTGAAATTAGTGGCTACAGCAAGTCCAATCGATTGTCTTATTGAGACAGCCACTGTCATGACAGTTCTTAGACCATTCAGGAGGGCTCCTGTGATAGCGTCAAATTCAGAAAGAGCGCACTATAAACCGTCTTGTGTACTTACAACACAAAACAGCACACAACAATATATGTACCAAGCACAGAAGCCAAAGAAAAATGCACAGCCGTCTTGAGCACTTACAACACAAAACAGCACACAACTATATATATACCAAGCACAGAAGCCAAAGAAAAACGCACAGCCGTCTTGTGCACTTACAACACAAAACAGCACACAACAATATATGTACCAAGCACAGAAGCCAAAGAGAAACGCAGTTTGTTAGTTGCCCAAAATACTTTTTCATGCACCTCATTTACTGTGTTAGTTCGTCAAGGAGCTAATCTCCTACCCCCTTGGCAGTAGTTGACCTAAGCAGGTGACCTCCTGTCGACAATACTTACCCCTTTTAAAAAGCAGACTCCGTAGCTATTTAGAGCTAAACACAAGAAAATGTGTTTGAAATGGGGTTCTCTAGTTGGCAGAGGTAGGTACATCTGTCCAAACAGAGACCCTTCCCTCCAGTCAGGGTAAGGGGAATACACACTTTAGATAACCCTTACTTACCTCCCTTAGTAGCTTGGCACGAGCAGACAAGCTCATCCAAAAGGCAATGTGCAAAGCATTTGTACCAACACTCACAGTAACACAGTGAAGACACCACAAAAGGACATTACACCAAATGCCCATCCTCTTCCTCTGTCACACTGAAACAAGACAATCAATCCACAAAAAGACAGAAGCACACAGAAAAGTTTGACAAGATAATATCTCCTTCCCAAAAGTGCTGTGTTCAAACACAGACTTTAAAAACCATACTTACTAAAAGATGTATTATCAAATTCTGAGCTCATTCCTATTTTCTATCTTATCCCCATGAAGGACATACTTGTTAAATGTTAGAAAAATTCCCCATTCCGTCCTATCAGCAGGACAGCCCTTCAACAGTGAAAAGGGAAAATTGTATCTTTTCACCACCAGGACAAGCCACACACACCAGCACACATCAGCATATATCCCACTCCTCACGTATACAGCGCCCCATCCAAGAGGGGGCCCTGGGCCCACCATAGGGGTGCCCTATGGACAAACCGCGCAGGCACTACGGTGGCAGGCCCGAGACGTGTTTTCCGGGCCACTCATGAGGATGACACAATCAGCGCTGCAATCCTACTAGTAGGTATTTATTTTCCATCCCTGGCACAATCAGTGCACTTCACTTGCGATCTACTAGTAAAACCAATATGCCAATCATGGAGAACCAAGCACAATATCAATTTACACAGAAAACACTCGCACTGTGACATGAATCAGCAGTGGCTAAATACCCAAAGCATCTAAGCTAGCAAAAACCAAAACCAGCACAGCATCAAAACATAGAAGGTAGAGGCAAAAAGTCAGGGGAAACCACGCCAAGGATGCCATATTTAACACCATGCAACTGTACTGCCCTGCAACTTTGCTGTGTCTAAAACGATGACAAGGACCTATTATATATTTTCTAAAAGTAATGCTGCCAAAGAATTTGCTTTAGATCAGCGACAGAAAAATATTTAACAGCAGAAAAAGCATATTATTAGCCAAAGCAGCAGACAACTAGAGGGCCACATTTTTATTTTTCCTTTGAACTGCACACAGCTCAGACACAAATTGTAAACACAATCAAAATAGTGGGACTATTACAATGTACCAGCCTTCTCCTCACCAACACCATTCTCAACAAAATCTGGGATCATACACAACAAGGCTCGTGAAATCTGTTTTTACTTTGACTGTACCTATATTAATTGTATTACCACTGTTGGTGGTTTTTTATTGTTTTTTATTATGTTTTAGATTGTAACCCTAGAGGGAGGAAGAGAATAAATTGATCCATTTGAACTTTTCCTTGTATCTACTAAGTTGTTTTACTTTAGTTACCTGCTCTTGTTTGTTATTAAATTCACTAAGGAAGTGGAATATTTCCACCATCCTATCAAGACCCCCCTCAAAAAAGTTTGATTCCAGTGATCCTAGCCTGCCACGTCTATGACAGGGACTTTAAAAAAACATTTCCCCAGCTCTACATCACCTGTTGCCCACAATGTGGGTGGCACACCCGCAAAACTCGGTGGGGAGGGAACAAACACTACTCTCTACTTACAATAGGGCCAATCATCTGACATTCACCTGACTGAGAGCAGTGATAATAGGATGCCAAACCCATCACATGCTCACCGCAACTAGGCATTAACTGAAATGAAAGATGCACAGTAAAAAAAACAATAATCTGAGCAAGAGAGCGCAAAACATGTGCTATATCTAATGCTTCAGAATCACCCACCAATACACGCATAGCACTGTACTATGTTAAATACATGACAGAAATAAACAATCTAAACCAATTACTTCCCAATATCTACAGCCAAGTCGCTATTGCAAAAAACACAGAAAAAACGATTCTACAAATAAACAATCAAATTCCTCTTTTAAGACACAAATCCTGTCCACTAAATTCTTTTTTTTTATGATAAATTTTTATTATTGCAGGAAGAACATCTTCATCAAATTCAAATACAAAAAGAGAAAAAAAAAAGTACAATTCCTCCTTTAACAGCTAAGGCAGAGAATAGACATATATAGTTTCAAAAGTACTTTTTAACAAAGCATAGTTACAACATCAAATTTAACACTGGTCTCTAAACATATTTACAGTTCAAAAAAAGTTCCCCAAATTTTGTATTTCTTTTCAAGGCATTGGGTCCTCTAAGTCTTGCTAAAGAGAGCTCCATAACATTAATTTGATTTATCAAGCTTCACCATTTCATTACGCTAGGAGGATCTTTTAAAATCCAGGATCTAGCTATGACTAGCCTAGCACAAGCATATACTATTGTTAATAGATCCCTATGCTGACTAAGATTGTCTTGAAGGTCAAGTAGGATCAGCTGTGGCGATATCGGCGGAGTATTGATTTGTTTCCTCGACAGAACATCAGTTATCCCATTCCAAAATATAGATAACTTCGGACATAAAACCAACATATGCTCGATACCTGCTGCTTCCATATCGCATTTCGGACACTTGGTACGATTATTAGTCTGGTTGCCACGTGTCCAGCTAAATATTCTTTGTGGAGTATAGTATAGCTGAGTAACTGTTCGATATAGCTGGAGCCTCAAATTTGAGGATTAAACCACCCGGTTTATTTGACATAATGAGGCTGAGATCTGTTTAGGGTTAATGTTAACTCCTAATCTGGATGACCATTTAGCCGCTAGATTCCCACTATCGTCCTTTTTACTTACAATCAAATAACCATAGCTTAGGCTTATAAGTGATTTAACTTTATCAGAATAGAGACATGCTAAAGAGTCCAAATGTGATACTTCTACAATCCTCATCTTACGGAGTAGAAAATCCCTGACTTGGATATATTTAAAATACATATCCTCATTTAATTCAAATGTAAGTCTAAGTATACCAAAATCTAGAAAACCATTCGGGCCATAAAGGTCTCCCAGAGTGGTAATACCATGCCTAGCCCATATCTTCCCTAAACCGTCTGAAAAAATACCAGGCAGCCCAGGATTACCCCACAGTCTAAGCTCAGCATTGTAGTAAGAAATTTTTCCTAAAGTCATAATTTGGTCTCAGATTTTCTTAATATGTCTTGCCGTCTTAAATTTAACTCTTTTGAAGTAGTTAGGATCATGTACACGAAATAAGAATTGGTTGCAGTCAGGTCCCAGCATGTAGTGGTGGTAAAATAAAGAACTATGATTATTTAGCAAGCTTCGTATACGTAGAAAAAAGGTAGCAAAATAATATAGTCTAAAATCAGGAAACATCAGGCCTCCCTTTTCGATAGGTAGCTTCAATAATTTGATAGATCTACGTGCTTTTTTATAGCCCCACACAAAGTTGCTACAAATGCCTTCTAGTTTCTTAAAAAAAAGTTTATTAATTTGCAAGGGGATTGATCTAAATAAATACAATAGTTTGGGCAGAATCTTCATTTTAAATAAATTAATACGCCCCACTAGGCTGAGCGGAATGGTGTGCCATTTTTTTAGAAGTGACGTAATTTCCTTTACCATGGAGTCATAGTTCATAGTTATCACCTTGTCAATATTAGCTGCCAACTTGATTCCAAGATAAGTCGCGCTTTGACATAAGCCCAGAATTGGTTCCGATGGTTTATAGTTAGCAATAACTTGTGTCTTACTTACATTAAGTTTGTAGCCGGACACATCTCCAAAATTTCCAGCCTCCTGTATTATTGCCGGAATTGTTGTAACCAAGTCAGTAGTGTATATCGCTATATCATCTGCAAAAGCAGTTATCTTCAGACTTTTACCACCGTGTTGTGCAGGTATAATACTATCCTGAGCTGTCAATGCATTTAGAAAAGGCTCCAGAGATAGCGCAAAAAGTAGAAGGGACAGGGGGCAACCTTGCCTTGTTCCCCTCTCTATCAAAAACGTAGATGACTCCTTCCCCCATAACTGATCTTCGCCCGTGGTGTATCATAAAGCGAACGTACCCAATCAAGATAGGGGCTCTCGATACCAATTTTCTTCAAAACCTCCCACAAATACTCCCACCCCACCCGGTCGAATGCCTTTTCAGCATCTAACATTACCATCCCGAGTGGGGTGAGAGTAGTTGAGGCGACATCAAAGGCTGTAATTGCCATGTTTGCATGGGCTGTGGTATCTCTCCCAGTCACAAAACCATGTTGCTAGAAGTTAACTAAAACTGGCATTATAGGGGCTAAGCGTTTGGCCAAAATTTTGGCAAAGATTTTTACGTCGGAGTTGATCAAAGAAATCGGCCGATAAGAGACGCATTCTTCCGGGGGCTTGTTTTTCTTTAAAAAGAAAGCTATTTTGGCAATTTTCCAAGACATAGGAGCCATTCTAGACTCCGTTATAGAGTCCATCACTGTTTCCAAAAGAGGGAGTAGTTCTTGTGCGCATACTTTATATAGCTCTATAGGCAAGCTATCCTCTCCTGCCGCTTTACCAGAGGGTAAGGCGAGGGTTGCCTCATTTATTTCAGACATTGTTATTTTTGAGTTAAGCTGCAGCACAGCTTGAGTATCTATAGGTGTAGGCATATTTTCATCAAGATACTGAAGTATTTTGACTGTAGTGGGGACATTGTCGGGTGTGTATAGTTTACGCTAGTATTTAGTAAATTGGTCAAGAATCTGATCTGTTTGTTCATAATGGCATACATTTGAGCCTTTAATTTGTTTAATCTTAGTTCTGGCTTTCTTATCAGCAACTTTGTATGCAAGTACTTTGCCAATTCTGTCCCTTCCCTCATACTGAGCCAATTTATATTTATGGATTTTAGCACTGTACCTTTCTCTTAGTGACTTTTTGATGGAAGATTGTAGTTTTAACAGCTCCATTCTTAGTAGTTCAATATTTGGTGTTTTTTGAGTGGCAGCTTCTACTAATTGTTACTCTACCCGCAAAATATTATAGATGGTTAACTTAGTTTCTCTACGACTTTCAGCATTTTTCCTAAAAATATACTGTTGGGCAAAGCCCCTAATGCTGTACTTACAAGCATCCCAAACTGTATTTATCGGAGCAGTATTGCTGTTTAAGTCTATATATTCTTTAATATGTTCCTTTTAAAGTAAAACAAATTGTGAGTCATTAAACAAATACCTTGGGAATGTAAAAAGTCGTGCAGTCGGACTTTGCTCAGTAATTTTAAGTTCCATTAATATCGGGTTATGATCCGAGGTCACCCTCGGACATAGTTCTATAGTGCAATTTTCTATTATAAAATCAGAAGCCCACACCATATCAATTCTAGAACAAGATCGATGAGGAGCAGAATAATAAGTGAAACCAGCTAGTTTTGGGTGTTTTGAGTGCCATATATCTTTTAAATTATGAATTCTACCCAACTCCGTAATAGCAGCCCATACCTTACGCATCCTCTTAGCACTGCCTAAACCAGTGGTGTCTATTTTATTATCCATAGCGCAGTTAATATCTCCCATTACCAAAACTTCCCCCTCCCACTCCAGTAGCTCGATGTTTAGCTGCTCATACAAGTTCGGGTCATCAATATTAGGCCCATAAACCAAACACAGTACAAATTTCTTAGTTTCCAGTTGAATTTGCGCAATCGCCCATCTACCCCGTACATCAGAAGCGGTTTTAATAATTTCCATCGGTAGTCTTTTCTGTTTAAGTATAGCAACCCCACGGATCGAAGCTCCTAAAGACGAGCAAACAACTAAATCATAACCCATTTGAGACAGTAGCTTTCTGTCTTGGTAGCTAATGTGTGTTTCAGACATAAGTGCTAAATGAGGCTTGTACATATCCATTTCCTTTTGTACTAATTTCCTTTTCTGTTTGTTATTGAGACCAGCAACATTCCAAGCTAAAAATCTAATTTTAGAGATTTCCTATAGTCATACAATGGTCTATCCTCTGCACACAAAATTTTAATGATACAAACGAATATAATGTAAATGTAAATGTAGTTGAGCTTATATAGCGCACAGCTACCCGCAGTGGGTTTCCCGGCGCTTGCTTAGGGAACCCTTCCTGGTATTCCCCTGTGAGATAGCAGGGTATCCACAAGGTGAAAGTCAGGCATCCCGCCGCGAGGGGACGTTGTGGAGATTAAGCAAGCTATTGCCCAGAGTCGCAGAGTGTGAACCCATGAGACGAGGAGGGACCGGGGTGAGAATTATCGAGTACGTGGAATTTTTAGCCCAAGACCTCGCCGAGGCGGGGAATTGAACCCTGGTCCAGGACCGATCTCAGCTTCCGGGTCTGCTGCCTCTAACCCCTGAGCCGCACTTCTCCACAATTTGCAAACACCTAAACAATCCTGCCTTCCTGCAATAAAAAATGTTCCCCCTTTTTTTACCCCACCCCAAGCCAGGACTCCACCCACCCCTCCACCTTTCCCCTCCCCTCCCTTCCACTCTCCCACCCAACCTAGCCCAAGCCGCACTGAATCCCTCCCCCCTGTACCTACCCGGAAGCCTCCCTCTATCTTCTGCTGCCGCTTGAGGGGCAGCCAGCCAGAGAGGATTCCCCAGGAACCCCAACCCTCTGTATTGCTCTCATACAGAAAGACCAATGGCCCAAAAATAAAGAACGAAAATAAGAAGAGAAGGAAAATTGCCCTAGTCAGTTATAAACAACCATAGCAAGTTAATCTAATGTATCTTGTTTGTTTCCGTCTCCTTCTATCCCATTATTTTCTTAGTTACGTTTTTAGTTCCATTTTTGAAAGAAAGTGCTCAGCCTCTTTAACATCATGAAAGAAGTAACTGTGTCCGGACTTAATAACTTTGAGGCGAGCAGGTTCCTGTAGATAGGCCATTGCGACATAAGACTTAAAAGCGTCAATCAATTTACGTAGCCCCCATCTTTTATCCATAGTAACCTTACTGAGATCGGATTTTACAAAGAAGGTTACATTATCAATAGTCACTGGAGTGTTTGGTCTGGCTTTCATTGAGACTGCTTGTCGCAGCAGGTAGTTGCCAAAGTAAATTAGGAAGGGCCGTGGATATTTACTCTCCTGGGTTCTGGGAATAATGGGGAGTCTATGTACCTGCTGGAGCTGAGAATCCCAGTCCCAGTCAGACAGATCCGGGAATGCCCTCTGTAGAATTTGACCACTAAATTCTAAATAACACCTTCACTCTCTCATCTTTTCTCTGACAGCAAAAACCATAACAGCCTGAACATCACAGCAGGACTAGAAACAGTAGAAAGAAAATAACAGCTGAATGTTTAAAGCAATAAAATCAGAGGGATATTTGCAAATTGACATTTCTGAAAACAATGCTATGGCTGTCTCCTTCTGGGCCCCTCTAAACTGTACATACTCATCTGAGCAGACCCTCTCTGTAACATTATATTCTTAAACTCATTTTACTTCCTTCTTTGTCCAGCACTATAGCACCCTTCATCCTTCAGAATACCATATATCAACTTTCCTTGAAAACTAACCAATACTTACTATACGTGCACCGTAATCTGATAAGAGAACATCAATCCAATAACCAACCGAGTGCACCCCAAATGCCAAATTTAAAAAAACAACCGCAGATCTGTCAAGCAGATCTTGACATTCCAGTAGGATCTGACACTGTGATGTCAACGAAAGGCCCCGTGGATGGAGAGTGGTCTGGCTGAGGAGACAACAGAAGGGTGCAGGCCTGAGTGTTACATACATCTGCCTGTGAGAGGGTAGGCTTCTTAGAAGTTAATCAAGTCTTTGGGCCCAACGCCCTCCCCATCCTTTCAAGAGCACAAAAACACCTTCCTTCAGCCAAATCTCTTAACTCTGTCCTAGGAACAAGTTCACACCTCATTTATGTTCATTGGACTGATAATTGCTTGCTGCAGAAGAGAGAGAAAATAATGCAGATTTGGCTTTCAGGAACTTCAGGCAGGGCGCAAGGTGACTTTCTAAAAGGCATATTTCCAAAATATTCATACAAATCCGACTTTACCAGTGAATTGGGCTTGTAAGCCATGTTTCAAAATGTCCAAATATAAAATTTGCAGCTATTTCCTATGAGGAGATAACGTTTATTCAACTTAATATTGTATCTAAGAGCCTTTCTGAAACAGCCAACCCTGCTACAGTGAAAATAGTTTTGACTGCATTTTCCACTGTAAGGGCATATTTAACATTAACTTTTACATGCCCTACTTTTGAATACAATGCACCCTGCCCTTTTGGCAATATATATCCTAATTAAGGATGACATAAATATTTAAAAGGAAGGGTAGAACTGTCAAAAAGGGGTTATTTTGACAGGTAGAATTTGCAATTAAAACTTGCTCAGCCAGACTACTGGTGGGCCTGGAACATGTTTTACAGTGCCAATGCAGTGAATTGTACAATGAGTGCTGAAGTCTACTGGTAGTATTTAATTTACTGTCCCTGGGTACGTTTGCTACCATATATTAGGGACTTGGGGGCAGATTTACAAGCCTCCTGCACCTCTTTTACGTTGCGTCTCTTTTGGGACTCAGCGGCGGCGCAAGAGGTGCGCCATGGTGTGGGGTATTTACAATGTGATGCATCTCCCAGATGTGTCACGTTGTAAAGCCCTGCGCCATGATGCATCTGTGCCGTTTTTGCCCCATGGTGCGCCGCATTGTAAATGCGGCGCATACAGGGTGGCGGAGCTGCGGCGCACAATAACTGGCACATCCCTGCTGATATGCAGGGATGCGCCAGTTATTGTAAATCTGCCCCCCAGAGACAAATTAAATACATCAATCAGTTGTTTACCAATTTCACACACTGAAAGGAGGAACACAAGCACTTTACCACTGGCTAACAGAGATAAGTACACAGAGTTATATAGCCAACAAAATAGAGTTCAGCAAAAAGGCAAAAAAATCTGGGGTGACCTTGCAGAAAGGGCAAAGTTCATTCATATAGCTACTATGAATTAGTTCTGTTCTTTCTCATCCAGCTCTAGCACTGTTTAATATGCTTTGAGCCAACACACCACCATTTCACCAAAGTACAAGGTTGTGTACGTTCTTTGAAGCATAGGTTTTGGACTGGAATGGGACTCTTCCAGTACATGAACTATGCTTAAATCATATTCCCACTTTTCATGTGTGCTGTATAGTGCTACAAAGTTGCTCCACTCTTACGCCTGCTTTGAGGAGGCATATTTATTTTGTGCAAATCTATGTCTGCAACTGTGTGTAGCTTGGGATTTGCACCAAAATCCATGAGTGGTTGCCTGCCAATGCCCATTTATCACCAATGGTGCTCTCCCTTGATGCAAAGTAGTGCAAAGGACGTCATATCACTACTTTAGGCAACTTTCCAACGTAAACCATGAGTTACGTTTGAAATTAAAACCCACATTGCACTTTGCACTGGATCTCTGGCAGTTTTGTAAATCTGGGCCACTGTCACAGCAGCAGTGTTGGGCATGGCAAGAGATGCTTGCCAATATATCATGCCTAATGTTGTCACTATGGCCTTACACAGTCTTTTCATAAATAATGTGGCTTGGCATTTAGGAGATTGCTAAATGGGTGGAGTTCTTTGTAAGTGGTATTTGGCATTTGTAGAATAGCAGCCAACTCAAAGAGCCCTTTTCCTGGGTGCGGGAGGGGGACGGGGGGAGGCTGGCTTAGTCAAAGATGACAACACTATAAAATGATGATGATCAGAGGCATCGCCATAGGTCATTTCTAGGTGGAGCATACAATGGGCCACAGATATAACTAGTGTAACTACCTACAACAGTTGATTGTGAAAAATCTGTGAACACTTGCATGTCTGTCTAAATATCCGCATGCGCGCTAGCGGTTTTCCCGCTGCGCGCTGCGTTTTTTGAAAAGCTGCGTTACATGACTAGCTCAGCTCGTCATCAGCGTGCGAGCACCGTAACTCATGACGAGCTGAGCTCATCATGAGCGCCAAAGTGGTTACGTTTCTATCTACATATGTATATCTACAAATGCATAGAAGGTTATATTCAAATATGTTAGGCCTATTAAACATGTAGGCTTGTGTATTGCTTTGAACTCTCCTGGGTATGGAATAAAACTCACATGGAAATATGAATGTCTCTGATATGTTAATGTTAATGTTATCGACATTTCTAAAGACCAAACTAATACCCGAAGGTGTCCTGGCGCTGCATATGTTGTCCTCAAGAAATAACTGACGGAGGTCTTGGGATACAATGTTAAACAGCAAAAAGCCACGTTTTATGGGATTTCCTAAAGTCAAGATGGCTAGTCAGACCCCTAAGCTGCAGAGGAAGAGCATTCCATGCCTTGGACGCTCCCACCACAAAACTGCTGCCTCCCCAATTGGCCCTATTGACAAAGGGCACTAATATCAATTTGGCTGTAGAGGAGCGCAATGGTCTGCCTGGAACATATGGCTGAAATTGAAGTTTGAGATAAAGGGGTCCATTGCCTTGAAGGGATTTATGGACCATGCAGAGAGCTTTGAATATGACACGTTTTTTAACAGGCATGCATGCATATGGTGCAGTCTTTTTTTCCCAATAGCTATGGTGGTGGAGCACAAGGGTAGACACGAACAATGGAGATGGGGCATGGGCTCGACAGACCCCTCCATCCCAGGGGGACTTCCACATATACAATACTTCATAGGGCAAAGTGGGTTCAGGCGAGCTGAGTTAAGAGAAGCCCTTCCCACAGATCCTGTGGGAATGTAAATAATGCAGTCTAAACACATGGCACTAACACTTAGGTATTTTGCGGAAGGCCTGGTGTCAGTGATTTGGGGTATAGCACGGGCAGGGCATTGTAGGCTGGTTGGATCCCGTGGGACAGAGCTACAGGACCCTGGGAGGCCGGATTTGGATTTCTTGTGTATTCGGCAGGGTTGGGGAGGTTAACAACTCTCGGAGATCGAAGGTCAACAGCTTTAGGGTGCCTTCAGAGCCCAGGGCTGTTGACTCATAGGCTTAGGAACCAAGCCTGCATGAAAGCTTGAAGAATATTTAAAGATGGGAATTTTGAGGATGCAAACGAAGCAATGTCTTTGCAAGTAGGCTTTTGGACTAGGGATTCAAATAAGTGAATTATTATATCATTTATGTACTTGTAAAATGGCTAGAGTTACTTTGCATTCTCTAGTATGCTGACTTGGACCCCAGTGGCTGCAGGACTGTGAAGGCTCAGCCGGTCTACATGTCTAGGGTTGTCAGAGCTGCTGTGCCATGTAGGGGCATTTCTTGTGGTACCTTGGGCTACAAATCTTCGTTCCATATTTCTCTGTGCTCTGAGGGTTGGTTGCACAACTTTGGGATGATGATGCTTTGGGCCGGATAAAGTCTGGGCAGCTCGCTATCTCTTCCCAAGGGCCTTTCTCACCCATCCCGCGCTTTGTAGTTCAGTTTCAGTTTCTTGTGCTCTTGGGGTCTCTGTGGCTGATGCTGGGAGCTTTCGTGCAGGGGCCTGGAGAACAAGAAAACAAAGCTGCGAGTGAGAGCAGGAGCTCTTCTGCCTCAGTCATGGTAGAGACCAAGTGACAGCTTTACAAGCCCCATGCGCCACTTGTGCGTCCGTTTTAATAGGGAAAAGTGACGCAAAAGTGGCGCAAGGGGCTTGTAAATCTGCCCCTCAGGGTGGGGATTTTTATACATGTCAACTAGAAATACCTTAAGCCACAAGGAATGTAAGGCGTGCATTCCGTATAAAAAGAAACATTGGTCTGTGTTTACTCAAGAAAGGAGGAGAGCTGTGAAGTCCTTGTAAGCTGAATGTTGTGTTTAAAGTAAACTCAGTTATCAGCCCGACCCTTTGCTCTTAGCTCGTAAAGTGTATGTAGATATTTGTTATTAATAAGTGCTGCTTATGTTTTGTCTCCTCGTACTGTCAGGCTCTGCTCAAACCTCTGGTGAGAGTGGCGCGTCATCCCACAGAAAAAAACTTGGGGCCCTTCAGAGACATCTGTCACTGCACCATTGAGAGTTGCATGGCCACAAACCCGAGACATTCAATGTGCAGTATCTGTACGAGCTCTGACTTCCTTCCTCTCACTGTGTCTCGTGCGCAGTAAAACGTGGCCGTGTCCTCGGCTCTCATGTCACTCATCTGCAGAGAGTATTCATTCACAGAGGTGTCTCTGGTGACTGACAGCCGGCTCTTGAGAGACTCGGGGTAGACTGTGTCACCTCCAGAACAGATCCTTGCCATCCACTCCAGCCCCTTCCCGGGAGGCTGCCGGACCCAGTTCCAGCAACAACAGCTGTCAGTGAGGGAGACACCGGTGACTTTACAGGTCAGTCTGAGGGTCTCCGAGGGCTTCACAGTCCCAGGGCCGGACTCCAGCAGCGTCACCTGGCACAGGACACCTGGAGATGGGAAGGAATAGAATTAAAGACACTAGACAGCCACAATCAAACCTCCTTCTCCCACTATTAGTTCCATACCCGAGGCAGAGAGGAGAACACACAGACACAGGCGCACAGGACTCATGATCTTCTGAAGTGATCTCAGTCCCTTGTATCCTGTCTCAGCCCCTGAGCTGTCAGCTTCAGAGAGATCCTCTCACCCGACATTTAAACAGGAAGCAGAGGACCCATTTGCATAAAGTGTACACTACATGGACACAGAAAGGCGCAGAAGAGAAACTCCTGCCCCGCAATAAACACCGATAAGCGATAAAGGATAGTAGGCATATCACGTGCTATTCGGCCCCAACACTTTGTCCCCCCCCTTTTTCCCCACAACAAAAACACCATACAAGTATCTGGTCTTCACTGTGTAGTCTTTATTAATTCTCAGATAACGCCATCCTTTATGCTGATAACAAACATCATTAGACCAACTTTTATTACAACCCAACCAACACACATTGATAAACATAGGGTTGTGCAGTATTCATTTTTCCATTGTATTTACAACTCTGGATCTCCAGAGTCACACTTGATGCGGGTTGCACCAGCAGGCCACATCGCCACACTGGATTCGGGCTGTACCAGTAGGCCACAACCCATCTCCATTGCTTCCAATGTGAGGTAACTACCCGTCATCTACATCTAGCAACGGCCACCAGGGCACTGCGTTGTGCCTTTCTTGCGCACCGGTTCTCACCAATTTGCTTCCTACCAAGCACCGGCATCTCGGGTAGGGCCGGAAAGTCCAGGACCACCAGCAGGCCGGCCCCCTCTCCCGCCAGCCCGGAGCCCCATTGACTGCCCTCCCTGCTCCAGGATCAGACAGTCCCCGCCAAAAAGGAGTCCCCGACATTTTCTTGTTCGGGACCATGCCACACGGCGAGGAGCTTTCTGGCGCTCTCGCCCTCCCCCCAAACATCCCAAATGGAAAACCATGGCCCCCAAAAACATTTGAATGAATAACTGCAACCCTGCATTGGACAGGTGCACCCCATCCGCCAGATACAATTCCGATTTTGATACTTAAATCAAGGAATGCCTAATGGAGCGTATGGAAGAACCCGCCAACAGATTTGCCACCTCCCAATTCAATCTTCTCACAGACTTGCTCACTGCTCTTGATGGAGCATTGTCCCCCCAAACTTGCGTCGGGATCACTTCTGACCAACACATTCGTGTCCCCAAGACTTTTTTGAACCTTTACTTATAACCAAATGTACAAAACTGTAATCACGGTATGCCGCTGCCAGAGATAGTAGCAGATCATAGCCAACAAATCAGGTGCAGTGCTATCCCAGTAATAAACTATAAAACAGGTTTGATATTCATCAGATTTATTAAGCCAAACCTTGCTCCACTGGCCTCTCCCTGTCTGCAATCGGAAACCGCGGTGTGAGTTAGCAGCCAAGCATAAAAGCAAAACCTGCGGTGATGCCACCCCCCGGGCTAGCTGAATGTGCTCCTGTCATTCCCGATATGATTACCCTGCAGCACTCCTACTCCACTCAATGGCTTGCCCCCCTTCCATGTAGGTTGTTCTGGCTTTTACTCCACTACTATGCAATACCCACGGGAGGACCATACAACCGTTAGACTGGTACCACCCGGGGACCCAGATTCCTTCACCTATATGTGCTGGCATTGGTATGTATGCCCTCCTTGAGTTCCTACCCGCTGTCATCCGGAGACCAAGATCTTGCAATGTCGGCACGGTGCGAGACCCTCCAGCATATATAAAGGAGCAGAAACAAGCAATTAGTGTTTGGTGGTCTCCACTTTGAGGGCATAATGCTGACAGAGCAGAAAGTATCTTTATGAAACCATAAGCAATTCCTGGTACTACAGCTGTAGTTCCCGAGATTACTGAGGGTGCTCATCCAACTGCATGAGGTATGTGAGCGCACCCTGCATCCCACTCGCCAAGACTTAAATCTCAACGATAAAATGTCACCCAGCCAATTTAGAATGCCTTTCCTCTGTTGTGGCGACAATCCTTTAATATGATTTCATACCCATCCCACATGCAGCTTTTAAGAGCCTTAGTCGCCAACCAGGATAGCCGCGGTGTCTTTCCAGAACACTCGGTGCTATGTACGGGCACCGGGTATAAAGTTATATGCTCAGGATCACCAGGATATTACACACTGCATTGGCGCCGCCTGCTAACATTGCTTCATGGAAAATACTGGCATAGCATTTTGGGCATATGTATTTGCCAAGTGCTCGCTCACTCCAAGGCATCTAGATGCTGAATATTAGACATTTATTGCTACCCAACCTAATGAAGGTCATTTTTCCTCCAGCATCTTAAAGGATCCAATAAGCTATTCAGATCTCAATTTACCGTTCTTCCCAATTCCTTTCGCACCTTCCGTACCTTTTGCCCATTTGTTCTTGCTGTCTTGTACCAACCTATGCAAAAACATTTCTTCATGCTCTGTGTCTGCGTCCAACATTTTGGGTGGTACAAGATCCAACAAATCGCTACATAGCGGCATACCTGCTGACTTGTCAATCCTGGTTGACTTGGAATGCTAGGCCTTGATGACACTGAAATGCTGCATTAATGCTATCCAAGGCCAGGTACCCAGTTTCCTGTTATTCCATTAAAATGAACCCCCTGCAGCTCCTTCCTTCTCTAGCTCCACACAAATTCATGCTGTCGTATAAAGGCAGAGCCCAGCCCCAAATACTATGTACAATAATGCCTTGGGGCTCGAAACTGAAGCATGATCAATGCCATCAAGAGGGGCTGAATATGGGAGCAGTGTGTTTACCAGTGCAGTATAAAGTTTGCCGTAGGTCACTGGCTTCACCATTTAAACCACCTGGCACTCTGTGTGCCACACAGCCCGATGCTGGCCTCCAACCCCAAACATGGGTAGAGCACAATGTAAAGACAATACAACTGCCCCATAGTACCCACATCCTAGAGTGCGACCTCAGCCAGAACCACGTTGCAGCACACTTTATATAGCAGCCTGGCTGCACCCCGTACCAACTGCCAATGAAATATTGTAATACAGCCTTCGGGACAATGGGACGACCTTTGAGCTTTACAACATCATCTTGTAGATGCAAATTCCCCACCATGCTTGTACCCAGCACACCGAAGTACCTCTTACCAAATCACAGTACACTGTGTCTGATTCCACCGGGCCAACCACAGTGAATAATCCTCAATATTAAACGCCACTCCGAGAAACACGAAAAAAGGGGGGGTACCAAAGCTAGCTAAGATCTAACACATCAACATCATAAATGATTATTTTTCCCCTGCAAAGCTTAATTTCCATTCTACCGAAAGTCAAAACCAGAGCAGTTGACATTACAGAATGCGCGTGTGCGAATATAAACGGAGCATTATCCTGCCACAGAACACCGGCCACCGGCCGTGCCAAGAGTTAATGTTTGCCCTTCACCCCCAATATGCCCGCAATAAAATACCTTTTTTTTTTTGGGGGGGGGGAGCCTAACAATCACAACAGCATTTGAGATATCAACTTAAATGCCTAATGTACCACTAAGCACTCCACCAACATCTCCTCAGATACTTGGAAAATTCCCATACCTCTTCCACTTCACCACGCCGGGCCCCCTAAACCCAGTGAGCTGTCTGCGCCGGAGCAGTACGTTCTTAAATCATTAAGCCATCACAATGCACCTAGTACATGTCAAAAGGCTTCACAAGAACCCGCCTGCATGGAGGGGACGGGTTCGCTGAAGCTTGCTGCGTGTTGTTGCCAGGGCCTTGTGACCCCAGGCACTTGTTGGGACAGACGTTAAATTACTGTTAACTGTTGGTGCCAACATCCCTGGCAGCCCCCTCCTTCGCACCTCAAGCCTACCGTTTGTGGCCCTCTTGCTGTGCGGGAAGGCCTGCATGCTCCCGCCATCGTGACTGACATCATGGGTTGCCCCTCCCGGCATCACCTCTTGTTTTTGCTACCGTTGCCACGCAACTCTCTCCTCACATGTTGCACCTTAAACCCTCGCCCGGTGAACATTCCTTCCACATCCTTATTAGGTCTCGCCTGTCGATGCGCATGCGCATCGAGCAAGCGAGACTATAGGGGCTCATCCACTCTTTATCCACACTGCAAGGAATCGTGGCGATTCCTTGCAGTGCCCGTGACTTTTAAGGTCAATGCGCATGCGCATTAAGCTTATGCGCATGCGCATTGACCTTAAAAGTCACGGGCGCGTGCATGTCCGTCTTTGTTTACCCGCTCCGCCCCCTCCCGCCGTGTCGCCTTGCCTACTCTCTTCCACAGCCTCCCCCAGCTCCGCCCCCTCACTACTTGATTGCACGGCCGCTAGGCCGTGCCTCCCCTACTCTCCTCCCCCCTCCTCCTCTCCTCCCCTGCCTGCCTGCCGCTAGCCTTGCCTACTCTCTCTCGCACCCTCCCCCAGCTCCGCCCCCTCACTACTTGATTGCACGGCCGCTAGGCCGTGCCTCCCCTACTCTCCTCCCCCCTCCTCCTCTCCTCCCCTGCCTGCCTGCCGCTAGAAAGCAAACAAAATGTTAGCGGTAGCAAATAAAAGACAATATTACTGGGAAACACACAAAAAACCAGGCGCGCGTGATCGTGAGTTGTTGCTATTTTTCCTGATAGCACTCTGCAACTTGTATGAGGGATACAGTGCTCAAATTACTGTGCGGCTCGGATAGGATTACCGGGACTCTGCCATAAGCGCTTTCCTGCAAGCTGCAGCTCTCTGAAAGCTCGTCCAGGAAACCAGCACAGCAACCTTACATGACTTATTGCCAGGGGAGGGGGAAGGAAGGCAGTGCTTCCAACCGCGCTGCACTACTGCCACCTTCTGGCGCGCCGTCGCCCATCCCCCACCCCACGGCGGCAGACGCCAGCCCTCCCTGCCTCTTCACAGCCCTCCAGACAGCGGCGGCGACCGAACATGGAAATAAATCACTGATCTCTGAAAACCGGCGACAAGCGCGAAACCTTAGAAAGCGATAGGAAGGCAAGTAGCTACGCCACCCCCTAAAATTACATAAAGTGTAAAAGAGTAAATACAATCGTGTTATGTAATTAAAAATAAAAAAATAACGCTTTCTTTGTGTTGGATTCTGGACGGTAAATGAAACGGCGTAGGGCTCTCACATATGCATCACATGTTCGTTTCGCCACATAAAACGCCACTGAACTGACTGACTAAGAAAGAAGCGGGGGTTTTAGACGAGCACCGACCGTTCTCATTGGATGACAGGCATCTCTTCTGTAAATTATTAAAAAGAAAACAAAAAACCTCCCCAAAAAAAAAGGCTGCTCAGAAATTTTTTGACAGGTTCCTATTCCGTTCACGTCTTCACTGGACAGGCTCACCTTCAGATCTGCGGCTCCCAGAATATGTGTTCATTCGTTTAGGAGCCGTCATATTTCAATCAGAAATGTTGTCCTCACACACATCTTACCATATTGTGCCTCCTCATTCCAAATCTTTTTTTTGTGTGCAAAATATTTACTTTCTGTTCTGGTTTTATGTTTGTTAGCAATTTAAATATTGTTAACTAATGTTTGTCGCACGTGTACATCTGTACATTTGTAAGACTTTCTTCACAGGCTCATGATGGTAGCCTCTAGACTACCCGTGATTTCTCTATGCCCAGTGTCTTCTCTTTTTCGACTTTTTCCACAACTTTCCGTCTCACCCTCACTCACCCTCAACCCCTCACCCTCACACAGTGCAATAGGTCTCGGAGCATTTGAGTTAGAGCTTTTAGAAATGTTTATGGCTTTTTTTTTTAATTCTTTAGCATTGGCTACAGGAAACAAAAATGCTAAAGATTTACACAAAAACCCATAAACAATTCTAAAAGCACTAACTCTAATGCTGCGAGACCCATTGCATTTCCAATGCTTGTTTTTAAACTCAGCATTTATTCTAAACCAAAGAGCCTGCCCTTGAAGGGACTTGATCCTGCAACCATCCGATTCACATAGGGGCTCACAAGTCGTACGCATTAACCATCCGGCTACCCGGGCCACCCTAATTGGCTTCTCCACCTATGTAAGTGGCCCCGCTACTACGGTAAGGCAAACCAGCCGTGCCACATGCAGTTCTTAAAAAACCTAAAGCATAATTATATTGCGCCATTTTAGCGCTGTCGCTCGTCTTAGCTATCTGTTGTGGTGCGACCATAAAATAGTTGCCTAAAGTCGCTTTAAAGGAACACTATCGCTAACTGCACATTTTGACAAACTCCAAATAATAATACCCAACTCCAACCGTGGAACGTGGCGCTAAACCAGCTTCACAATCCTGCTACCATATAGGTAACCTACCGCCCGCCTATTGCGATACAAACCGCAACTGAATCCTTGATCCCGGAGCCTTCCACCATGACTGCTGGCACCTAGATGGTGTTACGAAAGTTCGAAACCCTGCTTCACGCCACAGCTATCGACGTGTGGATACCATGCTTCCACCCTCGGAGCGTGGTGCACCTCCCCGGCATCGCCAACATGAAAGTAAAAAGAAAAACAAAACAGCCATTAATATATGATTCTCTACATCATTGTATTGTAAACCCCCCCAAATTATTTACTGCACTATTGTAGCATTACTGCAGCATTGTCGCAGGCTACGTCAATGGCACCCCCCCCCCCCCCCCACGGGGGCATTTTACAAAGGTATACTGGCTGGTGCGCGAGCCGCCATTACCTCCGCCATGTATTTAATAGTATTGCCCATGCCCCTAGCATACGGGGCGGCCTCCTAAACTGATAGAGTTCCACCTTACATTTTTGCAAACTGTTGTGCGCCACCATTAGGGTGACCCACCGTCTGTAAATTTCACGGACCGTCCGTAATTGGGACCTCACGTCTGTTGTCCATGAGGATCCCGTTTACGGACGCATTTGGATCATAATTTTGGCCATCACAGTGAGAGGCATTAGCCCCCCTTGATGGGTGCGCCTCGCGCTCCTTCTGGAGAACAAGAGCAGACCCACCCGCCCAATGTCATTCTGTATGCTAGGTAATTGCCACATACAGAAGGTCAATGGGGCAGTCTGGGGTGTTAAATATTGTGGCGGCCTCCCCCTGCCTCAGTGTACAGCAGGGCATTCTGTTAGAAAAAAGGTAAAACGACAATGATGCAACGTGAAAAAACAGTTTATTAAAAGAAGCCTGAAAAACAAGTTAAAAAGAACGGGTTATCGTTCTTTTACTGTCCCATCAATTTAGAACTGAAGTATTTTCAATATTATATTCAATAAAGTCCTGGTAACAGCTTTTTTAGGTCTCGCATAGCGAATGCAGCGCATCTACTTCGCTTCGGAGGCTCTATTGCTGCGGCTTTGGTGCGCGAAGGGAGACAGGAGGTGGCACGCATGGACAGGAGATGTGCACTCCGTACGCATGCACATCTCCTGTCCCCGGAGGCTGGCAGCGTGCACATCGCGTGCTTTCAGTCCCTCCCCTGTCGGCTCCACGGAGCCAGCTTGTTATTCTGGGTGAAGGTCTCTAATCCCGCTCAAAAATATGTATAAATCACTATCAAACACTATCGCGTTAAGCTTAGACCTGCATTTAAAAAGAAGGCATGAATTTACATTATCGCTAGAAAGTGTTTTCTTTGTCCACAAGACAGGAAAACAGCAATCTCTTCAGATAGTAATAGCTTGCAGGCTGCAGTCACTAAATTCAACTCTGACAAAAGTAACAACTAAGGTAAAAGGCTCGAAAAAATATCAAATAAGTGTCTTGTGGTCGTCCACTGGGTTTCTGTGCACTCTGGCGAGCGAGCTGTCATGCACGCGATCATCTGACAATAGTCACACGCACATGTGGGGTGGTGGCCCCTTCTACAAAGCTAGCAGAAATCCCCGCGGGCTTATTAATGTCCCAGGCCTCCCCCACCCCCGATGCTGGCGTAGTTGCTTCTTGTAATCCAGTTTCAACAACCAACATTTATGCCTTGTGTGATGCGCCCTGTCTCTAGTTCTTTTATAGCCACAACCTGCAATCCCCTCCCAGCCTGCTCCTCCTACACCCTGCCCTTTTCTACAGGCCCCACCCATCCCCTTCTGACGTGCCGAGGAGCTCGGTGTAACTGCTCATCTACTGGCAAGTACGGGGCATATTATCAACAACTAGCGATATTTATCTCAAAATAAGCTTAGCGACAATTTTTTTATCGCCGTGCATCGCCGGATTTTATCGCAGAGATAACGTGCTATTAGCAACGTTTATCTCAAAAGCGATAAAATTTCCAGCGATAGCGGCCTAATGCGTGAATATCGCTGGAAATCCAGTGATATTCAGGCATTAACCCCAATAGGGTCTTAACCTGAATATCCAACTCCCATTGGATATACAGATTAAGAAGTCATCTGAGCAGGTGTTAGTTTTCAGCGATATTCGCGCTTAGCGCAAATTTTTTCATTGCTACGCCTACGTTGATAATAGGCGATTGCGATGTTAGCGACTGCTTTCAGTCGCTAACAGGTTGGGTACGCCCACTTTGCATGTCATTAGCGATAAATATCGCTGACATGCAAAGCGGGCCCCAAACCGCTCGCTATCACCTAAAAGCTGTCGCTAACTGATTTTAGCGACAGCTTGCTAATAGGGCGAAGAAAATATTGCCGCTTTGCGGACGAAAACGGCTGCAAAAGCGGCAATAATTTCATATCGCCTGTCTTGGTAATATGCCCCCATATTCTTCCTAGGCGAAACTGACAAGTTAAATTCTGCATCAGTGTCTGCGATTCTTAAGGGAATGAACTTTCTGGGTAGGCAATAGAGCTTACAAAACAGAAGATTCTATCAAATGAACGAGCAGGCCAACACAGGCCAGAGCTGTTAGCAAGTTTAACAGCATGGTCGTATTTTATATGAAGGGCAATTAAAATAAAAAGGACAAAAGCTTCCATTTTCACATACAAAAAATAAGCATAACAGCAAAACAAGAAGATAGTCTGTTGGTCCTTCCATAATCTCAAAATTATAAACGGAATGGTATTTTACTTTTAGTCAGGTGGAACCCCATGAGCCCACACTGCTGTGATCCATGCACCTAAAGGTCACATCGAATAATTGCATTAATGCATCATTTCTTTCGAAAGAGGTCGATAATTCATGCACCATTCAGTTGGGGGATCATAAATGTTGCTATCTACAGCACTATTTCACAAAAAACAATACGGAAGTGACAACTATAGTATAATATAAATGGTATCGGCCACTAAAATGGTATTTATTGTAATCACGTATCTTTACAATGTACACTTCCTATAAATTCCAGACACACAAATAAAAAAAACCATTCTAGATTGTCAATATTTTACTGCATGGAAACATTTCAAAGAACAAAGACGAAATTAGATGGCAAATTGGTTTCTCTACTGCTACATGCATACAAGTGCTGGAAGGAGTAACACAAAGCACTTTACATCATTTTGTAAAGAGCTAACATCAGGGTGAAGAGACAATAAAAGCAGGCCAGAGAGTAGCAGTGGCAACCGCAGTGGATAATAGGTTTTGAAAATCCTCAGATGCCCGTGGACAATTCACCCCTCTAAAAACCTCAATCACGTCACATCCTGGCACTGTGCATCATGCACGACTCATGACTTCTACGTTTTCAGATTGCCTATGTGCAGTGGCATAGTGAACTCTCCCCCACCCCTTGCTTTAGGAACTACAGCGAGGTGAAGTTCTTGATGGGCCTCTTCTGTCTGCGACTCTGCAAACAAAGACTCAGCTCATAATGTGAAAAGGTGGGTGAGTAAATAAGTAAAGGAATGTGTGAATGGCTGAATGGATTACTGAAAGGATGAATGGATGAATGAATCAATAGATAATGAAAGAAAAGATGAAAGGATGAGTGAATGAGTGGAAGTATGGATGAGAGAAAAGGTAAAAAGATATATGTATGGATGCAAGGGTAGATGATGGGCAAGTGAATGGGTGGATGGATGAATGAAAAGATGGATGGATTGATGAATTGATAAGTGAAAGGGTGAATGGATGGATGGATGAGTGAAAAGGTGGATGTAAGGATTGATGAGTGAGTGGATGTAAGGATTGCTGAGTGAGTGAAAGGTGATAGATGGTCGAAAGGATGGATAGATGATGAAGAAGTGAAATGGTGGATGGATGAGAGAACAGAAGGATGGATGAGTAATAGGATCAATGGATGGATTCATGGATAGATGAGTAGATGGGTGGGTAGATGGATGGATAAGTGAAAGGTGGGTGGAGAGAGAAAGGAAGGATGAATGACTGAAAGGGTGAATGAGTGGAAGGCTAAGTGACTGGATGGATGAGTAAGTGAATGGATGGGTAAAAGAGTACATGGCTGGATGGGTGAGTGAATAGACGGATGGGTGGAAGAATGAATGGATGACTACAGATGGATGGAGTGAAAGGGTGGGTAGATGAATAATGGATGGATGAGTGAAAGGGTGGATGAAGGGATGGATGAGTGAAATGATGGATGGAAGGATATACGATGGATAGGTTTGCAAATGGTTGAATGTGTTTGGATATAGATGGGCACACAGATGGAAGGACAGAATGAATGGTGAAAGACTTAATGATGAATGAAAGAATGATTACACCTTGTAGCATCCATTATCTTAGTAACATTTTCTGTACATGGACGTTCACGTTAATATGGGGCATTGTCTCTATATAATGTGTGTGTGATGTAACGTACTCCGACACCCTGCCCTACATACTTTGGATGAGTAACACTATAAAGGAAATTAAATACACATGAGGGACGATCTAAGTGAAGATGAGGGGCACCAATGGAGGGCGGGAGCAAGGCTGGACTGGACAGACCGGTCATCGGATCGATCCCCGGAAGGCTGGAAGGGTGGGGGGAGCAGTTTTTTTTACTGGGGGCTGGCACTGCAAAGTTCCTTTTATATCCAGTAGTTTTCAATCACCATTGTCTGGTGACTAATGTACCTGCTGGAGCGAGATGCAAATTTTGAATCGTCTAAGGTAGCAAGCTGCGGCCATACTGAAAAACTGTGATGTGCATGATTGTCTCAACCTAATATAAACTTATTTTGACTTGTACTTAGGTGGTTGTCTATTTACTTACTTATATACTATTGCGCAACCACCTCTGACGTGTCTGTAAAACTTACCTTTTGTCCCGAAGTTTTGTCCTGAATTTTGAGCTTTTGTCCTGAATTTTTGTCTTGAATTTTGTCCCTTTGTCCTGAATTTTTACAATCACCGTCCTGAATTTTCACCTATGCCAGTTGGTCACCCTAGCCACCATACCGCCACTCTGAAAAAGAGGTGCGCCCCCGCATATCACAACAGCCTCCATATATATCTTCTCTACCAATGTGCCCATCGCATTTCATTACTGCGATGCTAGCTCCGAAAAGCCTGCAGCGGCCTCAATGTTAATCTTATTTTTTTTTTTTTTAGCAAAACTGACTGCATTTTTATTTTAGCAAATGTGCGTTTACCAAATCATCTGTCACCTTTGATGTACAAAACCTTTGTTAAGCGACGAAGCTCGCAGCGCTGTAGCGCTGCGAGCCCCACCTTCTCTCTTAAGAGCGGACGCGTCGCTTCTTTACCCACTCTAATTCCCCTCTATAAAGCTGAAAGATAATAAGCAATTAGTTTAAAACGATTGAAAATGCCGAAAATAACCCGTGAACTGAGCTTCTGCCACTCCAAACTACGCGTGAGGCCCCCTCACCTGGATAGCCCAGCTGCACAACTCGTTACTGGCTGCCACACGCTGGGAACCCGAGGTGGGAGGACAAAGAGGGCTTCACCCTCGTGTCCTGTGTTTTTTATCTCTTTTTCTGGAGGGGCCGCCTTACGCATCCTAATGACGCGCTAGGTGCCTCCCTGAGTCCTCAAATTTCCTAGGAATCCCTCCTACTCCTGATGGAGCGGGATTGAAAACAGAATTCTGTTTAAACTCGCAAAGTCACATTTCCATAACATGAATAATAAAATTAATGATTTGTGATGTGTTGTGCTAACTCAATCTAGATTAAACTTTATACATGGGGGGACTAACATATGTGCTCATAAACGTGCATAAGTGTTGCATCTTTTGTTCGTACAAAATAATAAAATAATTTGTTATTTTCGTTTTTGTCATTACTAACTGCAGCAAACCTAAAAGAGGCATGTGCTTGTTTTTGCTTTCCTTGTCTATGTGGTGTCATTTCTACTATTCTAGGTGCATATAAGGTTTCATGGATTTCATGAAGACTGGTAGATATAAAATGCTGCTTTATTTGTTTGCAATTGCTAGGTAATATTAGACTAATTGGGAGGGTTAATCATTTAGAAAACAAAGGGTGGTTACAGGATCAACATTATTTCTTACATTAATACTTTTCTTGTGTTTGTTTTATACTAGAAAATTAAGTTGCCTGCTTTTGGGCCTAGTTTGCTCGAGTTTGCTAAAAGCTGAATTTTACTTCTACAAGAATCACGAGATGCCCATTTTGAAAAAGTGTTCACTAAAGCTGCTATTCACTGAGCAAATCTGACGCGTTGTCATCATTTTGTTGGACGTGGGCAAGGTCAGAAACCGGTAGAAAAGAACAATTTGTCAGCTCTAACTTGGCACCCGCGGAAGTGTAATGGACGCAGCGAGAACAGTGATTTACAATTGTTGCAAATCAAGGAAGCTCCAGATCACGTTTGGAAAAGACAATGGTCCTAAAGAAATGTGACCTAATGGAAGTTTTGAAATGTGGGTGACATGTCACTTGTCACTCTGAGCCAATGGGACATCGTCGTTTTCAGAAAACTTTCCTTTACTTAGATTAGCTAGCATAGAAAGGTATAAAAAGTCATGTCCTTAGGGAAGGGCTGGCTGCTGCTTTCTGACTTTCCGATGAGGGTGAAGTGCTGTTGGACTTTGCGTGGAGCACGTAAGAATCCTCAAAGAACTTTACTATATTTTCCTTTTATTTAGCTTAGCTAGGGACTTAGGTTTTAGAAATGTTAAACTTCTAATTTTTACTCAAATTATGATTCTCTTGCTTAAAACTGTATTCTTCTCATGAATCTTTTCAATCATGCTTACTTTAATGCTAATAAAATTGCTTTTATAAAACTATATTTTGAAATATCATAAATTAGTTAATAAAATCTTACTTTTGACAAACAAGCTGGTCTTGATTATTCAGAAGTGCAGGTTGCTATTAGCTAGATGCCATCGCCAATGGTGGTCAATTAAAATTTTAAAATTTATTCAAATGATAGTTTTACTGCATAATGTATATAGATGTATATAATTTGTAAATAAAGTATATTTAGGTTTAATCTGACCACCTGATTCAGTAGGCCCAAATATGTCATATTAGTAAATGGGTCCATGAGTTAGTGTAGAAATTTATTTTGTATATTATAGAGTTGGGTAGCGTTGCTTATGGCATATTTTCTATAGGCCGCTGGATCAATTCTCTGGTAGCAGAAATTGATGGTTGCTAAGGGTAACCAAGGTAATATGTTGGTTGCTAAGGGTTACTAAAGTATAATGGTATGGAAATAGGATCGATGTTTTAACACATGTTGAGTTTGTTTTTCGTGCTATCTGTAAGCTATACCGGTATAGATTGTGTGACGAGAAGTTAGTCACGCAAGTCATCTGTTCTGTTTGCAGTGATATCGCCGAGTATCACAAGTGGTATCGCCGTGTACCACAGGTGTTGTCGCCGTGCAACACAGTGTTAGGGCTAGGTGCGAATCTTGTATAGTGAGGATTGCCTAGGAAATTAGAGCAGCATGAGAATAGGGACAAAGCGCCTTCCATAAAACTCACTGTGATAAGAGTATTAGGTATATTCGAGCTTGAATGAAGGGTAGAGTAATGTCGGTGCATGATTACCTATAAACAGGTTAGAGTCCTGTAAGGGTACATGTTTTATATCTATAAACAGGTTAGAGTCCTGTACGGATAACGTCGTTATTTTGCTAACGGTGCATGATTTCTATAAACAGGTGAGAGTCCTGTACGGATTTCATGTGTGTTTGAATTTAGGGAATTCTCCGTGTGAAAGTGCGAGTTTGATTTGTAATTTATGTTCAAGTGGAACTTTCGAACTGTCACTTCGCGGTGCGTTCAGAGGAAAACAAGTTCATAATTTTACGTGTTAGAAGGGTGGGGTAAGAGTTGCTCTACTGACAATTGAAAATTATCCTTAGTGAGAATAGCGCCGACTATTCCGAAGTGTGGATACTTGTATGTATGAAAACTATCCTAAATAGTGAAACAAACAGATGAGTCCTTATTGTCATTGTTTAAAGAATTAATTTACACTGAAAAGTGTTCTTAAAATGGCGCTGTGAAAAGATTTTGTGAAGGAGGGGTAAGCGCTAGGAGTGAGAAACGAGAAACTGCAGCTGCTGTGTACGTCACAGAGCCGCGCTGGGATTGGGTGACCTACGTCACAAACTGTACTCTGATTGGTTCTTGAGTGTCTGACGACCTGTAAGCTGATTGGTCCATCAGAAAAACTCCAATTTTATTAGTTGAGCAAAAAAGTGACGTAGCTCAACTGTCATTGGATGGTTGGTGTGTTTCGCGCACGGATTGGTTGGTTTTGCGGAATATCCCGGAAATATTTTACGAACAATTTTGTGAATTAATTTTAACTCTTAAAAATGAGTTATCATTTTAAACATGTTGAGAAAAAGCCAACATTGTTTCAGAAACTTAAAAATTTAATTTCGCCTGACAAGAAAATAGAAACGCGAGGTGGTAAATTACTTCATAAGTACAAAACACCTGCAGCGTACATGGAAGGTGAATATGGATATCATACTGTTTTATGGTTTGATAGCTGGAAACACTATACAAAGAATGATGGTGTTCTGACTTGGCCTGATGATGGTTCATTTAATGTAAAAGTTCTGAGAAATTTGCGAGAGAAAATGAATGCTCTTAGTCCAAAACCTAGACCAACTCAATTTGAAGCTTTAGTTGAGTGGTAGGATGAGATGTATCAGTTACAAAGGGAAGCTAGCGGAATTAAAAGACCTTCTAAAACTCCAGTTTGGAGAAGAGAAACTCATGAAGACAGGTTGCGAATGTGGAGACAGGGAAACATGAGTGAAGGATTGTATTTAATTCAAGAAATGGTTTTAGGTACTCCTGCTGGAAAAGCTATCGAAAAAAGAAATAGTGCTCCTTTAGAAAGCGAATCTGAAGATGCAGTCATGGAAGAAATATACACTACAGCTAGAAAAAATCAACCTTTGAGACCTCCTAGATCATGGTCAACTCCGGTGGTTTCTACAGAAACTTCACGGAGTGCACCTCCAATTAATGAAGCTCCAAAACTTTATCCAAATAATTGTGAAATTATTGAAACTCCAAGAAGACCAGAATTTGATAATGTTCGGAATGAAGGTAGACATTTTTCAATGACTCCAAGGGCAAGGGAAGCTCCAAAAGAATATACAAGAGATACTAGAAATGTTGAGGCTGTTGATTCTTCTGAATATTTAAGATCTAAGGAAGAATTAATTCGACAAATAACAAAAGGCATGGAAGCTGTGACAGTTCCAGTAACAATTGGTCCTGTTCAGCCTGTTTTTGAACAAAGAGAAACAAATAAGACAGGGTTGACTATTCCTTTAAATGCAGAAATTCAGAAAGTTGCTGAAACATTTTATTCAGATATATCTGAAATTAACTCTTCAAGATCGAGAATGCCAGATTTAACTTTTAATGAAGATTTATCTCCTAAAACACCGATGGGTGCAGAATCTGATGTAGGAAGTTCTGAAGTCAGGGTGAACACACCGAAACTTGATGTGGCTAAATTAAAAGCAAATATTGAGGAATTAATAATTGGAACCATTGGTCCTGATAGTTTAAATTACTATCGAGATGATGAACTACTTTTCATTTGTAAAAGTATTCAGTGGAAAACGAAAAATAAATATGATCAGTTAGAAGAACTAGCAGCTGAACTTGAAATTGATGTAAGTAAACAAAAGAATTTTGCAAAACATTACAGATTAGACTTTTCAGAAAATGATATTGAGAGTTTGAACTCAATGGGAAGAATACTGCACATAAAAGATTTGATTGTTTACATTAAAAAACTGGGAGAACTGAATAAGTGGAGAGTGAAATGGACGAAAAAGAAGGAAGAGGAGAAATTGGAAAAACTGTCAAAACAATTTCCAATGAGAGAGATTGCAGGGGGAGGATATGTTCATGTCCCATGGTCAAGACAGGACATATTACTGTTCACAAATGATTTTCCGAAATTAAGGGAGAAGCCAGTAGAATGGTATAGGCAAGTAGATAGGTTTATCAAAGTTTCAAAAGTTTTGTGGATTGATCTGGATGGATTTTTCGACATTGTCGTCTCATCAGATCTTTGGACAGAATGCAAAATATCAATAAGTTGGCCAAAAACAGAACCTGAACGAAACAAAGAAACAGGTGCTCCAAATCCCCTTGTAATGGATTTTTACGAAAAAGTAATTTACTGGTTGAAAAATAAAATTCCACCCAAAGAAGTTGATTGGGTTAAAATAGAAAGGACAAGTCAGGAAACAAAAGAATCAGTTCATTCTTTTTACGAGAGGTTACTGTTAATTTTTAAACAATACAGTGGCTACGAAAAACTGGATGAAAAAGATATGAGTCATTTTGTCTATAGATTCGTTTATGGCCTGAAACCTGAAATTGCAGACATGATCAGGAATAGCATTGTTGGATGGCAAGCACTTTCTGTTGATGATATATTAAGAAAGGCTAAGTATTGTAGCGATGAGTTAGAAGTGAGACAAAAGAAGCTCAAAGAAAAAGCCATGTGGGCTCAGGTAAAAGTGGCTGAGCAACAAATTGCCAGCATGGGTAACAAAAACACAAATTTTGTTCAAACTGGAAATACGAACCAGATACAAGGAAAGTTTAAAGGTAATAATTTTGTGAGAAAATTTAGTCCAAAAATTGAGGAGATGAAACAAAGATTACCTTGTTTTAATTGTGGCGAAATTGGACATTGGAGAGACGAGTGTCCTAAACCTCCTAAAAATTTAAAGAATCCATTATTAAATCCACAGATGCAGAATGATGTTGACCTGCAGCAACAGCTACAGATGCAACAGGGGTTAAACGAGTTAAACATTCAGCGACAGTTGCAGCAACAGGTGAATAACCGTCAGAATCAATTGCCACAGCCATCATTTCCGAATTGTGGGGGAGTTCAAAAATATAATTCTGGTGTGGGATTTCAAGGAAATGAACAGGTAATAAAACCACAAAAGCAGCAAAGGGTGCAAATGCAAAATGCTTCACAACAATTTTTGTTAACAGAAAGCCAAGATAGTGATTTTGATGATTATTGCTGACGGTGCCCGAGAGAGGAGGAAGAGTGTGTTGTTGGAGCCACTCTTGAGGTTGACCAGTCTGGTCCATTTGTAAATGGGAAAGTTAATGATGTAGACATCACTTTTCTAGTGGACACTGGTGCTACCCGTTCTACTGTTAGATCAGTGGAAATTGAAAACCTACCTCTCTCTGAGGATACCATCCAAGTTGAGTAAGCAATCAACAAATTAAAACTGACTTGACTGATCCAGTTCCAGTTGAAATTGGAAATTTCAAAGACAAACACAGGTTTGTGATTTGTAACAGTAGTCCAGTGAATTTATTGGGCAGAGACATACTGTGCAAAATGAATTGTAGAATATATTGTTCTCCTGATGGGGTTGAGTTACAAACAATGGAGGAAGATGGTTTGTACAGGATGACAATGATGATGATGGAAACAGAAGAAACAAAATTGTTTCCTGCATTTGAAAAGAAAGATTTGCCTGAAGAGCTTAAGGAAACAGTGAAATCTGAAATATGGGATTTTACTGGAAATGAGATGGGTCTGATGAAAAATGTCGATCCAGTCAAAATTGCATTGAAGCAGGGAATAGAATTTCCTAACATTCCACAGTATAAAATGAAAGCAGAAACAATTGAGGGTGTTATACCTGTGATTGAAAAATTCATCAAACAAGGTGTCCTAAGAGAAATGGAGAGTAGTCCTTGTAATTCACCGATTATGGGAATTAAAAAGTCAAATGGAACATATAGGATTGTACAAGATTTGAGAAAGGTTAATCAGATTGTTGTTCCATGTTGTCCTGTAGTTCCAAATCCAGCAGTTATTTTGTATCTGATTCCACATGATGCGGAATGGTACACTGTCATTGATCTTTGCAATGCATTCTTTACTGTTCCTTTACATCCAGACAGTCATGAAATCTTCGCTTTCAGATTTCAAGGTAGGACCCTCGGATGGTGTAGAATCCCTCAGGGCTATACAGAAAGTCCTTCAATATTTAATGAGTTGTTAAAAAGATCTTTGGAAAACCTAGACTTACCTGGTAGGTCTACGTTGGTGCAGTATATCGATGATTTGTTGATAGCTGCTAAAACAAGAGAAAATTGTGTGACAGACACAATAATATTGTTGAATCATCTTGCAGATGAGGGACATAAAGTGTCTCCAGCAAAATTACAGTTTTGCAAACAAGAAGTGAAATATCTTGGTCACAGAATTGCAATGGGAAAAAGGCAAGTGACAATTGAGAGAATTAAAATGATTCAGGCAATGCAACCTCCAAGGACACAGAGACAGGTCAGAATGTTCTTGGGAATGGTTGGTTACTGTCGACAATGGATAAGTGGATTTTCAGTAATTGCGAAACCATTACAGAGATTGACAAAATCTGATGTAAAAGATCCAATTATTCTCAATGAAGTTGAGATGGAATCCTTTGAGAACTTGAAAAAGAGTTTATGTCAAGCTCCTGCTTTGGGTATGCCGAATTATGAGAAAGATTTTGAGCTGTATTGCAGTGAGAGAGAAGGATGTGCATTGTCTGTGTTGATTCAGAGACATGGAAATCTAAAGAAACCTATTGCATACTTTTCTGCAGTTCTTGATCCTATTGCAAAAGCATTACCCGGTTGTTTGAAAGCAGTTGCAGCTACAAGTGTCAGTCTTGAACAAAGTGAGGGAATCATTATGGGATTTCCTGTGAAAGTTTTTGTACCTCATTCAGTTGAAATATTACTGACAAGAGGTAAAACTCAGCATTTAACAAGCAGCAGATTGACAAAATATGAGAAAATCATATTAGGAGCAGATAATGTTTCGATTTCAAGATGTTTAAATCTGAATCCTTCTACATTACTGCCTGATTCTGAAATTATCGATGATACTGAAATTGAACATGAGTGTTTGGATGTTATGGAATTTTGCACCAAACCAAGGCAGGACATTAAAGATGTACCTTTACCTGAATCAGATGTTGTCTACTTTGTGGATGGCTCCTGTCTGAGGACAGAGGGAGGTGTTTTAAAAGCATCATATTCTGTCTGTACAGTTGCAGATGTTGAAGAAGCATCATGTCTTGAAGGAATTCGTTCAGCACAGGTGGCTGAATTGATTGCTTTGATTCGTGCATGTGAAATATCAAAAGATATAAGAGTTACCATCATTACTGATAGTCAGTATGGGTATGGAGTTGTGCATGATTATGGACAACTCTGGTCTCAGAGAGGCTATATGACATCAGCAGGGTCGCCAATTAAAAATGCAGTTTTCATTAAAAGATTAATTGAAGCAATACAGTTGCCGAAAGAAATCGCAATTGTAAAGTGTGCTGCGTACACTAAAGGAGTGGATTATATCTCAAAAGGAAATGCCTATGCAGATGAAACAGCAAAATACAGTGCAAGAAAAGGATGTGCATATAATCGGGAAAAGAGTAAAGAATCTGATTCAAATTCATTAATGCTAACTACAGTTGTAGAAACATGGCATGAGATTAGAGACTTACAGAATGAAGCAGATGATGAGGAAAAAGATCTGTGGTTAAGATCAGATTGTAGACCACGTGATGAAGATGGAGTGTGGGTTTACAAAGATGGCAGAGTAGTCTTACCAAATTGCTTGATTGCTGACATGGCCAGATTATATCATGGTCCAGCTCATCTTGGAAGAGATTCTATGATCAGACTTTTCCGAGAGACTTGGTTCAATACTAAATTTAGAACGATTGCAGAATCTTTTTGTCAAAGGTGTTTATCATGCCAACAAATGAATCCAAACAGAAAATCAGTGGTGGGGACAGGAATAATTGGTCGAGAGGGTGGTCCTTTTACCAGGTTACAAATGGATTTCATTGAAATGCCCTTACACAATTGCTTAAAATATGTTCTTGTGATTGTTTGTTTATTTTCAAGATGGGTAGAAGCATTTCCTACACGACATTGTGATTCAATTACAGTAGCAAAACTGCTGCTCAGAGAAATTATCCCAAGGTACGGTTTTCCAGTCACTATTGAGAGTGATGGAGGAAGCCATTTTGATAACAAATTGATGAAATTAATATGTGAAGCTTTGAGCATTGAGCAGAAGATACACTGTGCATACAGACCAGAGGCATCTGGGGTAGTGGAACAGATTAATGGAACAATTAAAAACAGAATTGGAAAAATGTGTCTTGAAACAGGTGTAAAGTGGACAGATGCTCTTCCACTTGTTCTAATGTCATTGAGAAGTACACCAGATAAGAAGACAGGTTTGAGTCCTCATGAAATTTTGATGGGAAGAGTTATGAGGCAAGCTTTTGTACCTGTAGGCAAATTATTGAGCATAAATGACAGTGCTATTTTGGATTACTGTAAAAGGTTATCTGATATAGTGACTTCTGTGTCTAATCAGGTGGGATCTGAAGCACAATCAAATGAAAAAGTTTTGACACATGATCTGAGGCCTGGTGATTGGGTCAGAACAAAAGTACATCGGAGAAGAAATTGTCTGGCTCCTAGGTGGCAGCAGCCTAGGCAAATAATTCTGATCACTACTAATGCAGTGAAATGCAAGGGATTGAAACGTTGGATTCATCCTAGTCATACTATTCCAGTACCAACTCCTGAAAGTTCTGATGTTGAAAGTGATACTACAGATGATTCTGATTCTGAAGTAGAAGGTGAAACAAATCCAGATTCTGAAGATCGACAGGAAGGTCGACATCTGGAAACTGTGCCTGTGAATGGAAAACTGACAAGAAAAGACTTGGAAATTATTGAAATAGATTCTGAAGGTGAAGAGAATCTGTTAAAAGGAAAGATAACTGAGGATTTAGTTAGTTCTGTTGGAAACAGAGAAGCGGAACAGAAAGAAGTTTCAGACCAGGAGAGTATCGAAAAGCAGAAATCAAGCTCTGAAGTAAGGAACGGAAATCCAAAATCTGGGAAGTTGGAGGTAATTGAAGAAGAAGACGAAGACGAATTACCAAGTACCAGTATTGGAAAACAAAGTGGTGTTCCTGAAGGAGTGAAACTGCCGAATAGAGAAGTTCCTGAGTCGATTGAAATTTCAGACTACGAAACTGAAGAAAGTGACGTGGATGGTGAAAGTGAAAGCAAAAGGAAAAGGGCTTGGAAGTCAGAATCAAATGCTTCTGAACCAAGAAAGAAATTTGTGAGAAAAACAGACTACTGGCCTGGTGGAAGATTGAGAGTCAGATTGATCAAGAAACCAAAAGAGCAAGTTGAAGAAATCAGTAGTCAAAAGAGTCCTGGAAAAGAAGTTGGAGTTAGAAGGAAAATTGAAGTAGTGTCGAGAAAAGGAAAAAGGATAATAAGGCCAAACCAGAAATACAAATCTCCTGAGTGGACTTATTTAGTAATTCCACCTGTCATTGACATTTATGATAGTAGTCAAGAAGAAGACGAAATCGAGGAAATTAGTGACAATGATTGAAGCACATAATTGTTAATTTGGCAAAAGGCTGAAGAAATCTTGTTAGCTGACACAAGGTCGAAGAAAAACTGTTTAGTTGAAGAAAACTTATTTGTGACATAAGGTCGAAGAAATCTTGTTTAGGGTTTAAAAAAAATATATATATATTTTAAAAGGGGGGTATAAATAAATAATTAGTTTTCTTAGATTTTTAAAATACATTTTTGTTTTTCTTTTTGAGGCAAAATTAACCAAAAATGCCTTATATTAAGGAGAGCACTTCAAGGTGTTCTGTTTTCAAAAGATGTTGTAAGATGACTCTGGTGTGTCTGCTCATTTTAATTCTGCTCTGGTTAGTTTTAGCTGTGATTATCCCTTTAGAGATGAACAGAGAATTACACAAAGTTAACATGACAAGTAAAGCTTCAGTTAGTCAATTTAAACATAGTGCATCTGAAATAATTATTGATCATCAACCTAGCATTCATCAAGATAAATATATTAGTGATTTTTCCAGCAATACATTCACAAAGCTTTTGAGTGAATATGTCAAGGTAATGGACGCAAAAGATTGTTATGAGTGCGTAAAATTACCTGCTTCTGTTTCGGAGGGAGTGACATACAATATGCTTCCTCTTACATATGGTGTAACATGTAGTGTGTTAACAAGCTTATTTTATCAAACTGGACGCTTAGAATATTATTATTCAGATTTTGACGAGATTTTTGCGAATATAAAAATTGAGGGTGCTTTAAATAAGCATAAGAAAGCCAAACAGATGAGGGAATTTTTCCTTGTTACTAATGAACTCACTTATGAGTATGCTTACAAAAATAATCTAACCTGCAAATTAAGTGCTGAGGGAAAGAAATTTTTGAACCTGGTTGAGGAAAGAAGAGCAATTTATAAAAGAAATGAATTAGTCAAGCAGACTAAGTCCAGGTTCTGGCAGAAAGAGGATGAGAAACTAAATGGCAAAATGCTTGAAAATGTTGCAATTCACATAGACAAACCAGTTAGTGGAAAGCTTTGCATTAGAAGAGATAATACACTTTTTGATAATTACTTTGTAGGTGCAAGTAACTGTGAAGATACTTACCAGATTTTGGGAGGTTGGGGATTCAAAGGTGGAAAAGATCCAATCTTTCCTGGGATTTATTTTGTTTGTGGTGACAAAGCCTACTACAACCTTCCAGACCATTGGTATGGAACTTGTTATGTGGGAATTGTTTTTCCTAAAGTGTTTCATGTTGACAGAGATTCAGAAGGATTGTTCAAAATTCATAATTATGTAAATAGAGTCAAAAGAGAAACTTTCACAGAAGTTCTAGGAGACATTTTTCAAGCAGTGATACCTTTTGTTGGTATAACCCTAAATGCAGGGAGAATCAGAAAATTGTCCACAATTGTTGACAGATTATCAACAGACACAGCTGATGGATTTCAATTAGTGAATGTTGAGGTAATTGCAATCAGATCCATGGTGATTCAAGATCGCCTTGCTTTAGACATACTCCTAGCAAAAGAGGGAGGAGTCTGTGGTATTTTGCATGTGCAACATTGTTGCACATATATACCTGATGAAAGTAAGAACATTGAGATGTACATTAAGAACATCACACAAATGCATTCCGAGATTATTCCTTTAGAAGAAAATGATTTTACAGAAAAACTTTCAAAAAGATTCCAAGCAATTAAAAATTGGTTCCATGACATTGGAAGTTCAATTCTTGGCAAGATTTTGGCACCTTTGATTATAATAATATTCATTTTTATTTTGACAAAAATTGGTTGTTTACTGCATAAAAGAAAGAAGCAAATGAAAGAAAAGAGAAGGATTTATAAACTCAAAAAGGAAGAAGAAAGGGAGATTGAGTTACAAGAGTTGCACAGAGAACGCTATGCCAATTCCGAGGATTTTGCAGACACAGGTTTTTAGGATTACTGACTCAAATGAATTTGAATCATTTTCTCGGAAGTTTAAATTACCAAATTTTGGGTGGTGGTGTGGTGATTTGTTAATCACCAGATGAGGGAGTTGATGGAGCGGGATTGAAAACAGAATTCTGTTTAAACTCGCAAAGTCACATTTCCATAACATGAATAATAAAATTAATGATTTGTGATGTGTTGTGCTAACTCAATCTAGATTAAACTTTATACATGGGGGGACTAACATATGTGCTCATAAACGTGCATAAGTGTTGCATCTTTTGTTCGTACAAAATAATAAAATAATTTGTTATTTTCGTTTTTGTCATTACTAACTGCAGCAAACCTAAAAGAGGCATGTGCTTGTTTTTGCTTTCCTTGTCTATGTGGTGTCATTTCTACTATTCTAGGTGCATATAAGGTTTCATGGATTTCATGAAGACTGGTAGATATAAAATGCTGCTTTATTTGTTTGCAATTGCTAGGTAATATTAGACTAATTGGGAGGGTTAATCATTTAGAAAACAAAGGGTGGTTACAGAATCAACATTATTGCTTACATTAATACTTTTCTTGTGTTTGTTTTATACTAGAAAATTAAGTTGCCTGCTTTTGGGCCTAGTTTGCTCGAGTTTGCTAAAAGCTGAATTTTACTTCTACAAGAATCACGAGATGCCCATTTTGAAAAAGTGTTCACTAAAGCTGCCATTCACTGAGCAAATCTGACGCGTTGTCATCATTTTGTCGGACGTGGCCAAGGTCAGAAACCGGTAGAAAAGAACAATTTGTCAGCTCTAACTTGGCACCCGCGGAAGTGTAATGGACGCAGCGAGAACAGTGATTTACAATTGTTGCAAATCAAGGAAGCTCCAGATCACGTTTGGAAAAGACAATGGTCCTAAAGAAATGTGACCTAATGGAAGTTTTGAAATGTGGGTGACATGTCACTTGTCACTCTGAGCCAATGGGACATCGTCGTTTTCAGAAAACTTTCCTTTACTTAGATTAGCTAGCATAGAAAGGTATAAAAAGTCATGTCCTTAGGGAAGGGCTGGCTGCTGCTTTCTGACTTTCCGATGAGGGTGAAGTGCTGTTGGACTTTGCGTGGAGCACGTAAGAATCCTCAAAGAACTTTACTATATTTTCCTTTTATTTAGCTTAGCTAGGGACTTAGGTTTTAGAAATGTTAAACTTCTAATTTTTACTCAAATTATGATTCTCTTGCTTAAAACTGTATTCTTCTCATGAATCTTTTCAATCATGCTTACTTTAATGCTAATAAAATTGCTTTTATAAAACTATATTTTGAAATATCATAAATTAGTTAATAAAATCTTACTTTTGACAAACAAGCTGGTCTTGATTATTCAGAAGTGCAGGTTGCTATTAGCTAGATGCCATCGCCAATGGTGGTCAATTAAAATTTTAAAATTTATTCAAATGATAGTTTTACTGCATAATGTATATAGATGTATATAATTTGTAAATAAAGTATATTTAGGTTTAATCTGACCACCTGATTCAGTAGGCCCAAATATGTCATATTAGTAAATGGGTCCATGAGTTAGTGTAGAAATTTATTTTGTAGATTATAGAGTTGGGTAGCGTTGCTTATGGCATATTTTCTATAGGCCGCTGGATCACTCCCCATGCTTGACTCTCGCACAAGAATGCCACTAAAGGCGCCCGCCCCCTAGACGTGGGGGGCACCTCTCATTGAACATGGTCAGGATTTGTCAACATTGAACCAACGAGCCGAAGGGTAAAAACAGCTGAAGTTATAAGTATTGGAGGTGGGCAACATGCTTGGGTCTGGCTCAGATGTGTCTTGGACGTTGGAGACAGGGTCGGACTGGCACAGAAAACAGGCCCAGGCAGAAAAGTAAAAGTAAAAGTAGCTCCATTGGTGAATTAAATAGTTCAAAAAGTAGTGCACGTGGGAAAATCGGGGCAGTTTTTGACTTGTAAAGGCATTTTGCATAGGTGTTTTGTTAGAAAGGGGAGAGTACATGAACATGTGCTTGCTGCAGGGAATATTAGTGCCAACTCCAGGCAATTAGCCATTCAGAGATTCAGCCCTACCCTCAGTGGGTAATGAAAAAATGTAAAACCCACACCCCGTGGCAGTGTGAGTTGTTTGTGAACTTCTCATGCAACACATAGATTGTAACTACATGGGCTCTCCCCTGCTTTTGTTATTATTAGTGCGCTTTATTGCTTTCACTGAAGTTGTCGAACCTTTCCTGAAATTTCCTGCATTTGGTCTCTGTTAAATTCAAGAAAGCCAAAGATAAGATTAATTCTGATTACCGTACCTTACTTTAACTGTACTTTAGAAATGTTTCTTAATAGACTTCTTGTGTCAATTTGTTTTAAAAAATAATATATGTATTCATTGCACACAATGTGTGCTGATGTAGATCCTCAAAAAATTAAACACAATGCATCATCCTTTGATATAAATCGGAGGAAAGAAAGGGATACTCATCCTGTGGCTGAAATGTACAATGTGAAATGAGGAAACCAAGAATATATTCCATCTTTCCACTTGTTCAAACTGTGTGCTCCTAGGCAATTACTTATTTCACAGTGCCTCCTTTTCCTTCATCATCAGGTTGTTATTATGGATGGAGCAACATTTTATTCTTTTAAAACATATAGGGTTGTTTGGGCAAATATACTATTTTTTTCATGCAGTGCAGCAAAAGTAAAAAAAGTTGCTGAGCTACGTTGAAAGACAGAGACCAGGACAGCGCCATATCACCTTTGGTATGGTGCTACTGCTCTCTTCCCAAGCACCGCAACAGGTTTTGGTGGTCCAATGCCCCCCCGCCCACACACACCCCTCCGAAACATAGTGTGACAGTTGCTGCTTGATTGTGACATACATTTTAAATTGGGAGAGGATCCTTCCAGTACAAAATATGATACCTAGACGCCTAGACTTACTTTTGTATTTGGGTTGCATCGTACAACACATGTGCAAAGTTACAACACTTTGGAGAAAAGAAAACCATTCTTCTTCTATGTGCCTACCTGAGGAGGTGCAATTATTTTTAGCAAAGTCCTGTCTACAAATGTTAGTAGCTGGCATTGCAACAAAAACCATGTGAGGTTGCATGGGAACACCATGTACCACCCATGGGAAGCCACATTGTTGCAAGGATCCTGCCCATACACAGAACTGTGCACAGAGACCTAGGATATCAGTTAATTGTAGTGTACCAGAAACTCACCTCAGCACCTAGATAAACCCCAACCAGCTAGCATCAGTGTCCCATTAGCTCTTCGTGCTGTAGCAAAGTAAACTATGATTAGACAACCTAGAACATGCGACTTAGGACCATCTCAGGAAGTGAGAACACTCTTTTGTTATACTCTCATACCAGTCCACAACAGGAGAAATAAGAGACACAGTAAAGTTAAAATATTTATTTTAAGGACGTGATCTCATGTGCAGTTTTTTAGCCAACATAAGCAGACATATGATTAAAAATAATATGGTCAGCATGGTTACAATTTCATAAAATACAAAAGAAGAAATCATATTACAATGATGTTGAAAACAGGGCCTATAGCGCCTAGTTTTAACACCCTCCCTATATAGGAACTATGTATTATAAACTGAAGAAGGTCTCTTAGGCTTGGTTTGGGGACCCCATTACCTTTCCGCTCAGTAAAGAGTAAATACATCTGTATCAGCATAAGCTCTCTGCATCCCTTCTGGGTAGTTGGGTTCTTATATGATTATCCTAGCTGGAAAATACAAGGTGGCGGAGTGGAACGGATACATGTCTGCTGTACTGTTGTGAGAAAATTATAACAATTATATACAGATAACAGATGTGTCTATATTCCTGGATGTAAGTTCCTTAAATGCCAATAAAGACATTTAAACAAAGCTCTCTGCATCCCTGGAAATGGAAATCTTACAAATGTGTGGAATCATTGCAAGTGTAGAATAATAAAGGCGCCAGAATCTTACTTGGCTCACAGCTGCCAAAAGGTTGTGTCTAGAAAGCATCACACGGACATGTCGAAAAACAGCTAACATGTTTTGATAACCTTGACAGCTTTAGCACTCACTGTTCAGACTAGGGGCATGATGTAAGTCTAGAGATGCAGAAAACAAACCTTTTCTCATGTGTAGACCTTCTTGAAGGCTAACGTGCAAAAACAGCCATGCAGTATCGCGTGCAAAAGCAGCAAAAGGTAAAATGGTGTTTAAACTTCTAATAAGCCTTGCTAACATATCATGCACACAAAAGCAGGCCTTAAACCATAGTACACCCTCCCTTGTTCAGGAAACGCACAATATAGGGGGCAAGATTCATAGAATGCAGAGTTCAAGTTCAAATGAGACAGAACCAAGTTCAGGAATTTTGCCAAACCTGAGAATTAGGAGTAAAAATCTGAATTAAAAAGTAACCAAGTCAGCGAAAACAATCATGGGTGGCCATGGTGTGAAAAAAAACCTCAAAAATTAAGAAAAACATTAAGGCATTAGAGAAAAAAATATTCACAAGTTCAGTACGTGTTTATGAAGCAGAAAAAAATCAGACTTCAATCCAACAGCGTATAAGCACCATACGTTGCAACTGCCTCCAATAGGAAGTCGTTATCATTATCCATGAACATTTCAGCCATCCGATTAAGTAAGTGAAATGAACATCCATGTTCTTCAATTGCTGGAGCCTCTAGCACCATCAGAGGACAACTCAGGCTTACTTCAAGATAACTGCGCTCCAGAAAGTCATTGGCCGCAGTCCAAATGTTCCAATTGCCTGGAACCCCATGAGCCGCTGCGCAGGCCATAATCCAGAAACGAGAACAATCTATTTCATGAGCAACTAAGGGACTCATTAGTAGATTAAAATCCAGGTCAGGAGACACCATGTTGCAGAGGCACAAATTCAGGGCCAATTCAAATCCACAATCCAGGCAATGGAAAACAGGCTGCACGCAAGTGAAGAATGAGAACCAGAAAGATATACCATACGCCACACTCAGTGTCGCCAGAGGCAGCGATCCATAGTATTCTAGCATCCGGTTACGAAGCTGGAGCAGCCAGGGCAGATTGTCGTGGGGCACAGACTGTGCATCCATTTTGGAGTAAACAAATTAACAGCAGTATGCCCGCTCCCAATGCGAGAATTAACGGGAAACTGCTGAAGACACTCGAAAACATTGAATGAAAAAAATGCAGTAATCACACCAAATATAGTTTGGAATGAGGTAACAACAAGGCCAGAACTTACTACTTTAAAAAAGTGTGCCAGGCCCGTGGTTGACGAGGCATTAAAGATTGTGTGAATCAAAGCACCGAAATGCAGGGGCAGGACTCCGTTTAACAATGCATTTACCTCAGTACTAGTATTTGCAAATTGAAGCACGAATGTCCCACGCACAGATGTAATGGGGACTTCCTTCTAGGACAAAAGAGCTCTTATTCGACTCATCTTGTTGAACTCAGCTTTCAAGGTCAGGATAGAAGGCCAGATGGAAACATCGAACCTCCCATGTGGAGGAGGAAATAAGACATTCCTACAGCAAACAACACACTGGGAAACCGTAATGATATAAGGAATACCAGCAAGCATACCACAGCAATCATCATTATTTAATAACAAATAACTACCAATTGCAAGCAATGTGAAAGTTGGTGTAATAGCCGGGGTAGGAGTGTCCTTCAAAACACAGGCAAAGTTTGGTGCAAGTACATTACAAGAACCGTGCAATTTCGGATTTCTAAAGACTAAAGAGTGATCTGGGGTGGTTGTGCAATCGTCACCTTTCAAATAAACTTCCTTTCCTTCCCTCAAGCACCTATATGTGAACGGGAGATTCCAAACTTCATGAAGATAAGCACTACCTAAAGGTTCATATCTACTATGGCATAGTGTTTCATGCAGGACTCAAATTTAATAAGGGGGAAATGTAGAGTTATCAACCCATGGATGAGCCAAACCGCAGAATTCGACTCGGCCACTGAAAATGGTAACGGTTTCAGCTTTTCAATATGCAGCAGTGAAAACGTGGCATCCTTCATTGACATAAATTGTTGTCTAGCAGTCAAATTAAAAGGCAAAAATAAAAAGTTGTGTTCATGTAATCCCAAGGCACCATTCCATTTTTCAACATTTGAAGAGTTGAAGCAAACTGCATAACAGAACGCAATTGATTCTGCCCATGGTACAATACCACAACGTCTTCATGCACAATATCAATCACAGATGAAACAATATTATCTAATGTGTAAATACGTGAAGAAAGGGTTTAAATGCTATTATCTACAACTGCAAGCACTTTTTCTAAAATGGCCTGATCTATAGCTCCGAGCCTAGAAGCAGCTTCAATCTAGGACAGTGTCCAAACCTCGTTGTAAGCAACATATATCCATCTTTTCGATCTGCCTGCTGCAGGACCTTTCACAAAATCATTTAAGTCAACGGCGTCAGTGAGTTTGGATAAGTGCAGCTTAACAGACGCCAAGGTTGAATGTCTGAGCCAACTCTGGCAATAGGTGGTGACTGAATGTTGAGCATGAAAACGGGGATCTACTCTAACCTCTGTATAGCCAGGGGTCAGACCCAGAAAACGGTGCTGGCAGAAATCTGCACTTTTTTGCCATAGCAACCAGCCTACGGGATTAATGCTGGAAACATTAAGTGAGGAATTTCTCAACAGGGCTTTTAAGTCACTTAGGGAAGTAATAGTGTAATTATTCCAATGGGAACATTCACTCAAATTAGGAAATGAAGGAGTATTTAATTTTAGAAGTAGCCAATCAAAAGCAGGTGGTTTGTGAAATAGTGGCATTCAGAAACAACATATGGTTTGGGATGAGACATGCATGATGCAAAGCCTCAGTGCCTTGCACTTGCCAACTTTTAGAACCCCAAACAGATTTAAGATCAATGATATCTTTCCACAGTTCATAGCCCCCAACAGCCAAATGGTCAATAAAGGACTTCGAATACAGTAATTTTGTGTGGGCACGTCTAACCTTGGAAGAGGACTTCTCAGTCATCTTAAAATAAAATGCATTAGGGTTTGATTGACTAAAATCAGTAAAATAAGAAAACTTTTTCAAAAGCGTTTTTGAGCTGCCTTCCACAGGTGCGGGACAGTGTTCTCATTGTGTGTAGTAAACCACATTTCTAAATGAATTTGTCTTATGCATAAAGTGATTGCCAAAATGCTGGTAACAGTTCAAATCACCATAGTTTGCAGACTCTAGATATAAATCCTCAGCATCGAAAGCAGCATAGTATTTCAAATTAGAAAATAAAGCCTCTATGGCCTGGACGTCCCAATCATCAGAGCTAATATTTTGTTTAACCACATCCCTCATAGAAACACGTTGTACATTGGGAACAATAATAACCTCTGTGGACCCGTGAATCTGGAACTTGACTGCATCCCATACAATCTCATCTAAAATGGGCCAAGCAGCTATATTAATAAATGTCTGGTCCCTCTTCATAATGTGCGAAGAGGAGTGGGGAGCCAAAGTTCCATCAATCAGTCTAATGGAAGTTCTTTCTTGAACGTAGTGTCCATATATAAAATGAAAAGAATACACCACAAATCCGAAGGACATGAAATAAAACAAATGCAAATAGTACCAGCCAAATGTAAGTCCAAGGGAGAATCAAAAAATGTTTAAACCTGGTAGCAAAAATTGAAACTTTTGAAGAGGACTTAGATGCGGATGAGCCAGTGTCAAATGAAAAACGGGACTGATTAGCCATACGGGTCTCCAAATCAGGAATAGACAAGTTAGTTGGGTAAGTATATTCAGTGTCATTAAGAGGATCACCAGCAGGAAGATTCAATAAAGGATTTATTTCAATGACAACATCAGGCCCGATGGCAGGATCCGGGGCCAAAACAGAGTGTTGCACCATTGCTGGACGCAAAACTGCAGGCGTCATACTATAAAGAATCGGCCACTCTATGTGGTTTGACATTTTCAATGGAAATGTACCTGTTCCCCTTTTGCCCAGGAAGAGGAGGTAAAATGGCTGTTCTTGTACCCTGCACGCCAAGCACGGCAACTGGAGCTCGATACGAAGGACCAAATTATATTCTTTCTTGTTGTCGATCTTCTCTTTGACCAGTTCTCCAACTTGGGGTAGCCAGCCTACTACCGGAATCTGCAACGCAGCATCAGATGTGGAGGGCAAGTGTTCCTTTGCAAGACTGTCTCTGGTCTTTTGTAGGTTCTGCAAAACATTAGAATGTTCATCTACGTCAAAGGATGCGGCGGCCGCTGCCATGTCTAGACCTTCAAGGTCCGGGACAAACATTTTGATGCCAAAGAGCATTTCGTATGGGGTCCGCCCACCCAGAGACCTTCTAGGGAGATTATTTAGTGCACGCTGAACGCTATTGAGGTGGGTTAGCCAGTGTCTGCCAGCACCCAATAGCTTCGCTGTGAAAGATTGCTTTAAGTATTGGTTCATCTTCTCCAAAACACTATTATACTCAGGTCGGTATGGTGACAAAAATTTGACCTGGACCCCCAATGAAGCAATGGCATCCTTGTACGCCTTAGAGGCGTATGCTGGACCCTGGTCCGAATGCAGGGTGCCACAAGCAAAAATTCCCACAAAGACACGCAAATCCCTTACAACAGTTCTGGAATCAGCACTCCTTTGAGGCCACACCCACACAAAGCACGTGCAAGAGTCAACTGCTACTAAGATGTACTTATACGCAGTATCAGAGGAGAATGGACCACAGTGATCTAAATAAACACACGCAAGTGGTTTATTAGATATGTACTACGATATTTGGGGCGGGCTTGTAGCAGGAGAAGGTTTAATTTGCTGACAAATGCCACATTGAAGGACATAATCACGCGTCTATACAAACCCCGCCACCAATACCTTTGCTGGAGTAGTGATACAGTAGCTGACATGCCGGCATGCGATGAAGCCAGCCCAGCGTGGGCTGCTGTAATCAAAGTCTGCCTACGGTCCGCGCTGGGTATCAACCTGTCACCAACGTCGTTAATTCTCATATGAGGAACTTTATCAGAACTTAAATGATGAGATTACTTAGAAGGAAAACGTTTAGGGTAATTACCTCCCTTCTCTGTTGCGGCAATAGCTGCCAAGATGCCATCATCAATCTTACTTTTGGAACGTGTAACCGCCGCTACTGCATATGATACAACTGCTGTCTTCGCAGCTTCATCCGCAAAACAGTTGCCAACAGCGTGAGCTACAACGCGCTGGTGACCCAGAGTATGAATTACAAAGACAAGTGGCAGCGGTTCTTTAAGCTCAGCCACTCGAACCCAGATCATTTTATGTTTTATTGTGCGACCCTTTGAGTCACGATAATCATTTTGAGACCAAAAGGGTAGATTGTCATTGTATCATTGAACACAGTAGTAAGAGTCACTTACAAAAAGGGTAGTCACACTGGGATCGGTGTACTCCAATGAAAGCATCAGAGCTCGAAGTTCTGCCAACTGGGCGGTACAGTCCCCTAATGTCTGTGTAGGGATGACATCGGACTTGAATTCACAATCCACCATAGGACCAACCACAATTGCGCAGGCCGAAGAATATGCGTGCTTTGAACCCGTAGCCGCTTGCGGCTTCCGTCAGTGTAAATAATACAGCAGAAATCCTCAAGTGGGCGCATAGTCAGAGGAGCAGGATGAACGAATTCATACTGCAAGAACTCATGAGTCTGCAAAGAGAAATCAAAAATAAACGTGACATCCGGGGATGTCAACGATGTGGCCCATTGTATCCACCGAGGGTGCAAAGCTTAGGAATTTGGTACACTGGCTTTCGTCACTGCCTCCAAGGCAGGATAAGGAGTAACAACCAAAATGCGTTTTCCCTGCGACAGTGCACGTTCTTTAAGAATCGCCATTTGCACTGCTGTCAAAACTTTTTCCACAGTGGAAAACGCAACTCAGCCGAACTGTACAAGTATGAATTGTAAGCGATAGGGACTGTGTCACCCTCATTAAAAGTGAGGTACGTGAACCCCAATGCCCCAGGCATGATTCTTATCACCAGGTTGGTGTGGTTATCACGAGTCAACAAGAATTTAGATTCTAGAAGATCAGCCTGCAAAGATTGCAAGATGGCTGAATGTTCAGGCAGCCAGCACGATTTGGAGAAAGAAGGGTGTATCAATGCCTAAAGTGCCTTGATACGCTGGGCATATTCGGGAATGTAGGTATGCCCGAAATTCAAAAAGCCCTGAAAAGATTGTAATTTCTTCATTGTTGTGGGAGCTCGCAAAAGTGCGCATTTCTCCAAGAAGTGAGGTGCTAAACCTCAACCCTCATTGTTAAGTTTGTAGCCCAGGAACAACACTGTGTACTCTGCAATGTGTGGTTTAGTAAAGGTAAATTTGTAGCCTATATCCGCAAAATGGCAAAATATGCGGTCTACACGGAACATATGTGGCCATATTTCGTCGTCTGTGAGATAAATGTCATCCACATACGAACATACATCTGCTTCGAGTCTCTCCGGGAGAGAGACAATGTGGTCGGCAAAGACGCCTGGGCTATTCTTGTAGCCCATAGCCAAACGGAGGAATTGGCGTTGTTTGCCACCACTGGTAAAAGTTGTCCATTGACTACTAAGAGGGGACAGATTGTGGGCAAAAAAACATTGGACATGTCAAGTGTGGTTTTGAACCTTTTACGCACAAGACTATCCACAAGAACCGAAATGTGAGTATTCTGCACCGCGCACGAACGACAATGTGAGTTTAAGTGGCAGTAATCCAACACCAAATGGTACGAGCCATCTGGATTGGTCACAGTAAAAAGAGGGTTATTCATTGGAGACACAGACGTTTCAATTACACCTTGATATTCCAATTGTTCAAGGATTTCCGTAATGGAAGCTTTCGCTTCTCGACGCATGGGGTGCTGGGGTTGAGGCTGTGGCATGGACCGCGAAGGAATCTCATGTCGAGGGGAAAGTTAGTCCCATCCACAATGAGTATGGTACAACGCCAGCGCATCAGCGCCCATGTCAGATTCCGAATCTGCGTTCTCACTATCTGTGGCATATCTCACTGTTACCGCAGCAACTTTCTACTTCTGAAACTGGGGCCTTTGACGCATGACTCGTCCTCCTTGCCTTTTCCGTCAGCCTAGCGTGGCTGCTCACGGCTCTGTTGGGCACCTTGTCCTCTGCCACCAACTCCTCCACCGGTGGGTGTTACCGATGTTTCCTTCAAAGAGCCAGAAGAACGTTGTTCAGGGTCCTGAAATCTATCAGGAGTGCGGTCGCCCAACTCATATGTATGCTCAGTAGAGGCAGGTGTAGGCGACGCAGGACGGGAAGCCTGTTTCTGTTGCTGTTTCCCCTGTTTTTTGTTCTTACTCCAATTTTGTTTCGGAACTTTCGTGCGGCCATCTTTATCAGATGTCGCCTGCTGAGTTTGCTGCTGTGTTTGTTTTTTAGCAAAAGGCTGAACACCCAAACTATTACGGCCAACGGTCTTATAAGCCTCCGTAATAATTCTCCGCAACTGACGGGGTTTCTCTGCCTCAGGAATATCGCGTAAAGCAGTATAGACCTGGAAACTTACTGCATCTCCCTTGACATTAGCAAGGACGAGATCGCGAAGCATGTCAAACGCTCCCACGAGTCGCATTCCCAATTCCACAGCCCTCTCCGGCCCATGTTCATTCTGAAAACACTTAATGCCGGAGGGCAGGACAGCCATTGACGGGGTGCCGAAGCACCTAGTATAGACTGCCACAAAAATCACACCCCAAGTGGTACAGTCATTTACGTCTGCAAACTAATGGTAAGTATTCGGGAATACTGCCTCCAGTTGGTAAAATTTCTCGACAAGCCAAAAAGGCATCTCATCATTATCTTGGGGACGCTTGCCCATGATCGCATTAACCCTAACAGGACTAAGCTTCAGTCTGTTTGGCTCAACTGTATTCACCACCCCACCCGGGGCCCCACCCGGGAGGTTGCAGGAAATGTAATGAACCAGACCCCTTATAACTGACACTGCAGAGGCCTAAAGGGGTCTTAGTTGCGAAGCTGTTAACTGCCCCGCCTGAGGATGCGGTGTGTAAGCAGCCAAAACAGGCCAGGTAGCGCCTGGGATTGACAATGACCCTTGTCTGACCACCGTTATAAAGTGTGGGAGGGCGCCATTAAACCAAGCGGCATGCTGCCAAGCAGAAATCAGAACTCCTTGTGTCCTGTATGGAGCGTAAACTGCAGACGCGGCAGCCGGAGTGTTAGTGTGAAATACACCAGACAAGGCATCTACCACAGGAAACGTGACCCGTGAGTAAAACAGCTCAAACGGGTACGTTTGAGAAAGCAAACTTTTCTCATGTGTAGACCTTCGTGAAGGCTAACGAACAAAAACAGCTATGCAGTATCGTGGGCAAAAGCAGCAAAAAGTAAAATGGTGTTTAAACTTTTAATAAGCCATGCTAACATAACATGCACGCAAAAGCAGGCCTTAAACCATTCTACAAAATGGTACCAAAAAATGAATAGTGCTCCAATAATGCTCTTGCTCTCGGTTTGGGGAAGGCCAGAAGCTGCACTGACACAGTTGTTGTTGTCTAATTGCCTGGGGCTAGCATGGATGTACAAAATATAATCTCACTATAGGGGTCTAAAAGGAGGAATTATTTCCATCAACAATACCACTCCATATAATCCACACTCATAAAATGTAACCAAATGGTGTCTCCGAGCAACTAAATAAAAAACTAGGGAGAAGATGAGAACCCTCACTCACCCTAGGGTAACATGCTTTAACATTGGGTTCCCTCTTGCACACTGGGACCTCAAGGTACCCAGTGTGAGCTACAACTCCTCCGTTGGAGAGGAACGTGAGATGTTTTGTGTCATCCAATGTAGGGCAGTGTGAGGGGCAGAGTGCAAACAAAAATAGAACTAAATGTGAGTTAACACTACCTTCTGGTGGACAAGATTAATCTTTATTAGTGTCCCCAGTGGATAGGCTAAAATAAGCTCAGTGAAAATAGGGATATGGATATTCCCTATTAGGATCAGGTTGACATATTTATGCCTTAATTGACTGGAAAGGTTCTTGGCATTCCTCAGGACCATTCGCTATGGCACTCTGCTTGTGGCTGGAGGTACAAAAGCAAGTGGCTTATGTATGCCAAAACACCTTATTGGAAATCAATAGATTTGAGCTCTTTACTATCCAAGAGAGTATTATACCCTGTGATAAAACAACTATCAGACAGGAACTCCTTAACCATCTCACGGCGAAGAGAGTGGAGGCTGCATCAGGTGGCATTTGCCTTCCATCATGCACCTCCTAATTTTGAGCCATACTTGCTAAGTGTGCCCAACCATCATAGGTATCTCCTGAGAAGGTTGAGGCTTGGCCTGGCCCATTTGTTGGTGGCTTACCACTCAAACAAGTAAAACGTGAAAAATCTGGTACCTTGCCCTTGCAACACTATCACTCTTTAATCACAACTTCACATGTTGTTAATTTGTGGCCTATCCTGGGATCAAAGACTAAATCAAAAAAAGTTTTCCAGTGAAAACCGACCATTTTTTAGCAATATGCCTAGCTGTGGATTTTGGACCCTAGTTCAGCTAGCACCTAGGAAAACCTAACAAACTTGTATATTTTTTCTAACTAGATATCCAGGGGAATCCAGAATGTGCTGACCTGTGTGGCTCGCACCAGGTTCTGTTACCCAGAATCCCTTGCAAACCTCAAACTTTGGCAAAAAAAACACACTTTCCTCACATTTCTGTGATGTAAAGTTCTGGAATCTGCAGGGAGCCACAAACTCCCAGCCACCCAGCTTTCCTCCCAGATCTCCCAATAAAATGGTACCTCACTTGTGTGGGTGGGCCAATTACCCGCGGCAGGCAAGGGCCCAAAACGTATTGTGGACACATCAAAATTACCTATCACAAAATGACATGGTTTTTCAAGGGGGAGACATGCACTTTTGGTTCCTGATCGGCAGCCATCTAGGGAAACCTACCAAACCTAGGCATTTATATAAACTAGCGAAGTCGAGGGTGGTATGGTTTGTGTGGATCCCTTAAAGTTTTCTGACCCAGAATCTCATGCAAATCTCGAATTTAGCTAAAAAAACAAATTTTCGCTACATTTCTGTGTGGGATCACGGAGCTGGCACACATGTCCTACCACCCAGCATCCCCCTGATATCCCAATAAAAGAATGATCCCTCATTTGTGTGGATGTCCAATGCAGAGGTAGCCTAAAAGCTCATACATTAAAAAACGTGTGCTTAGAGCTTGCTGTGCCCCTCATACCCTATGTTTTTGGCCCTTCCCAGTTGCAGACCCTTGGCCCACCCACACAAGTGAGGTATCATTTTACTCGGGAGACTGAGGAAACACTGGGTGATATGACCTTTGTGTCGGTGCGTTGGTACCTGACAGAAACGTGAGGAAAATGATTTTTTTTTGCTAAATCTGAGGTTTGCAGAGAATTCTGGGTAGGAAGACGTTGGGGGCGCAATGCAAGGTATACCTCCCTGGACAATAGTCCAGGGAGGTGTTGGTAGTGTTTTTTAGGTTTCTGTAGATGGCCGCCCACCTCGGGACCAAAAAGGCAGGACACTCCCTTGGAAAACCAGGTTGTTTTGTAATCGATAATTTTTATGTGTGAACAATACATTTTGGGTCCTTTCCTGCTGTGGGTACACAAGTGAGGTACCATTTTTATCAGAAGACCTTGGGGAATGATGCGTGGAAGTAAATTTGTGTCAACTTGGTGATCCCACAACTTTCCCACACAGAAATGTGAAAAACATGTGATTTCTTAATTTAAATGTTAGGTTTGCATAGGATTCTGGGTAGGAAAACATTGGGGGATCCATGCAAGCCATACCTCCCTCGACTCCCCTGGATGTCTAGTTCTCAGAAATGTCTGGGTTTGGTAGGTTTCCCTAGATTGGCCCAGGACCAAAAATGCAGATGACTCCTTTGCAAAACCAGGTCGTTTTGTGATAGATAATTTGGATGTCTCCACAATACATTTTGGGCCGTTCCCTGCCACAGGTACATCGCTCACCCACACAAGTGAGATACCATTTGTAAAGGGAGACTTGGGGGAACACTGGGTGGTAGGAAATTTGTGTCAGCCTGGTGATCTCACAACTTGCCCACACAGATATGTGAGAAAAATTAGATTTTTCTGCTAAATTTGAAGTTTGCAGGGGATTCTGGGTAGGGAAATGTTGGGGGGATCAATGCAAGCCACACATCACTGGACTCCCCTTAGTATCAACATTATCCGAATAATGACATTTTGGCAATGGGATTTATATTAAGATTGCCAGTCTTGGGGAATGATTGTCGCCTTTCCCTGAGCTAGACAACATAGGACTTTGTGATTTTACAACATGGCTGCCCATTTATTAGATGCTAGTGCAACAACGCGCTTGGGATGTCTTACTGTTTAATAAGGTCCATTACTAATATTGTAGAGTGGAATGCCACGTTGTGCTGGAGATTTCTCCGTGTTTAACTCGGCCAGTTACAAATAGTATAATAACATACCGATTTAAAACACCGCAATTCCCCTCTCTTAAATTTGAACGGTATGCAGCCCTTTACATCTTTGGTAGTTACAAATAGAAATAAATATAAAAACATCAATAAATTGATCCGTTTATGGTGATAGTTTTTCTTGCACTTTTTCTCATCTAGACTCCTGCTATATTGGGCAATCTGACCCGAAGGATCCTAACTTGCGATACCAATGTGTCAGTAACTTACCAAGAAAAGGTATGCTTGTAGCTTGTAACTTGTATGTGACCACGAAAAAACTACTACTTATATAAATATGCCAAAAATTAAATAAGGGCTTATTTTCTATTTTAGAATTATTATATAAAAAAACTACCTTTAGGCTGGAAGGAAGAATCCATGCATATTCAAGAAGAGTTCATTCTAATTGGTAAGCCAACTCTCAGGCGCTATTTATTAATTGAGAGCTAAACAACATAGTTACACATCTAACTAGTTTATATTAATATAATGCTCAACACCCACCAAGAAAAACTTTAGATAACAAAGTTGTTAGGCCCACACCTGCACATAAAATGTTTTTTTTTATGTTGAATTGAGATTCCTCTGAACAAAGATACGAAATAAGAGAAGAAAGTAGCAGAGTTCGGTTCAGGAAGTCAATATAGGATTCACCCTTACATAGAAGTGGTTTTTTTTGTAAAATATGTAATTTTTGTATAAAATGCAATATGGAAATAGTCTATAAATAGATGTGCACAAGTTTCTAGAGACCTTTATTTGGACCTTTTTTCTCACTTTTTTTAATATGTTAAAATGTAATGAAATGTGTTTTAAATTGTAAAATAGTGTATATATTGTACATATATTAATTGTGTGTATATATATATTATTTGTAGCCCTGAAGAAGTCCGTGGAGGACGAAACGCGTTGGCTACATTTGTGAAGAACCAAATAAAGATTGAACTTCTAAAAAAACATCCAAAGATTCTGCTATTGAATGATTTTACATTGTAATTCATGAATTGTGGTTACTATTGTACAGATTTTTAAAACAATAGTCCTGTGTGCTGGATCAGTATTGCTAAAAAATTGCATGTTAGAACAAATTCTTTTTTCTAGGAGATTTAGGGGTAAAGAATCTCCGATCCGTGTCACCATAAAGAACGACTGAGGCGATACATAGGATAGGTGCAATCGTGCTTAAAACCCCTTTCCCCATCTCTTGTTCTCAACATTTCAGAAATGTCTGGGTTTGGCAGGTTTCCCTAGATGGCCATGGAGCATGGGACCAAAAAGGCAGGTGACCCCCTTTCAAAACCAAGTGGTTTTATGATTGATAGTTTTGATGTCTCCGCATATTGTTTTGGGTCCTTTCCGGTAGCAGGCACTTGGCCCACCAATGCAAGGGAGGAAGCCTTTTTATCAGGAGTGCTGGGTGGTAGGAAATTTGTGCAGGCCTGATGATTCCACAGATTTTCCACACAGAAATATATGGAAAATGTACCTTTTTTTTTGCCGAGTTTGAGATTTGCAGAGTATTCTGGGCAGGAAAATGTTGGAGGATCAACACAAGCCACACCTCCCTTGACTTCCCCGGGTGTTTAGATTTCAGAAATATCTTAGTTAAGCAGGTTTCCTATGATTTCTGTTGAGCCTGGGACCAAAAACACTGGCGACCCCTTGAAAAAACAGGTCATTTTGTGATAGATAGTTGGGCACATGTGTTATTGGTACCAGGCTTGCAGCCATTTAGGGGAACTGTTAGAAATGTGGGTCTCTAGTTGGCAGAGTTAGTTATCTTTCACCAAGTAGGGGCCCTTGCTTCTAGCCAGGGTAAAGAGGCTACACTCCTAAAATAACCCCTGCTCACCCTCTTGGTAGCTTGGCACGAGCAGGCAGGCTTATCTCAGAGACAGTGAGTAAAGCATTTGTGAACACACACAGTAACACAGTGAAGATACTACAAATGGACACCACATAGTTTAGACAAATAAATAATCTTTCTCTAGACTTAACACAAGACCAAACAACAAAAATCCACACTACAGTATTCAAAAATATGACTTCAGATGGTAGAAATAGCTTAGTTCAATGTAGATGGTATGCAACACTTTACTCAAAGTTCCTTGGATGCATCATGCAAAATAAACAAAAGGGTCGCAGGGAAGGCGATGCGTCAGTTCCTTGCTTCGGGGGAGACGGCACACCTGTTCCTTACTGCAGTGCACGGGAGGCGATGCGTCTGTTCCTTACCGGAGAGAAGGCGAAGCATTGGTTTCCTACCGCGTTCCGGTAACGATGCGATAAGATGCGCCTCGATGTGATGCGATGATCTGGTGCCATGCAATAAAATGGCATCTTTGATGCGATGAGACAATGTGGATGTGATGCGTGCATGCCCAGGGGCCGTGCGGCAAAATCTATGGTTTCTTGAGCCGCGACATGCCCTGCGGCACACTTCTCCGGTGATGCGACACGCTTCTTCGGCGATGCGATGGCGATCAGCTGCGGTGGTGACACACTTCTTCCTTGTTGCGTCGCACTTCCAGCTCCCAGCGACACGCAGTTTCCAGAGGGCCCAAAACAACAGCAGGCACATCTCTGTAGGTAGAATTCAAGCCGAAAATTCAGGGGGAGCTGGTGGTGAAGTCTTTGTGTCCCTGAGACTTCAGAACAGGAGGCAAGCTCAACTTCAAGCCCTTGGAGATCTTCCTCAAAATAGTTAAAGTACACACAAAGTTCCTTTTCTCCTTTCCTTGGCAATAAGTAACCACTGAAGGCCAACCTCAAACAGCAAACAGCACAGGGTTAGTCTCCCCCTTCAGCTTCCTTGGTTTCTCTCCTTGGCAAAGGTTTGTCTTGATTCCCAGAAGTGATCTGAAATTCTTGGGTCTGGGACCCCAGATATATACTGCAAAATCCTTTGTTCTCTGAAGGCAGAGAGTGTCTGTACTCAGCCAAAACCAGTTCTGTCCTCTCTGGTGCAGCTTCCTGGCAGAAGGTGGAGACAGCATTGCTGAAAGCAGACCTGGTCCAGATAGCTGAAAGGAAATCTCCTCCTCCTACTCTCTATTCTATGAAGGCTCAGGCAAGTGAAAGGAAATCTCCTCCCCCTATTCTCTATTCAATGCAGGTCCTATTTAGCCCAGCCCTGACCCATCAGACTGCTGGAGCCAAGGCCCTCTCCAGCCCCCCGTCACTCACAAAGCAGAAAATGGACTACGCAAACCCAGCAGAGGCATGCTGGATGGTTAGGCAAGAAAATACCTACTTTCTAAAAGTGGTATTTTCAAACACAGAATGTAAAGATCGCCCACACTAAAAGATGTATTTTAACATTCTGAGTTCAAGCATAGTTAACTTTATTTTCCAATCTTGTTCCTAGGGTCAGTAAGGATTATACGATGTTATAATCAAACTGCCCATTCTGGCCTATGGGAACAGATAGCCTTGTAATAGTGAAAAAACGAAATTGGCTGTATTTCACTATTCGGACAGGCCACACACATCAGGGCATGTCTTACCTTTCCCATGCAATGCACCCTGCCCACAGGGCACTTTGGGCCCACCTTAGGAGTGACTAACATGTAGAAAAGGGAAGGTGTCGGGACTGGCAAGTGGGTGCACTTGCCAAGTCGACATGGCAGTCCCAGACTGCACACAAGCTCTGCAATGGCAGGCCTGAGCCACATTTTACAAGCTGATACTGTGGGTGGCACAATCAGTGCTGCAAGCCCACCAGCAGCATTTGATATAGAGGCCCTGGGCATTCATGGTGCACTGTACTAGGGTCTGACAAGTAAATCAAATAAGCCAATCATAGAGTCACAAATCCATTACAACAATTTATAAAAGGGAGCACTTGCACTTTGGCACTGAATAGCAGTGGCAAAGTGCCCAAAGCATCTAGACCAGCGAAAACATAGCAAACACATAGGAGGCAACCGCAAAAACTGGAAGGGAGACCGATGCCAATAGTGTCAGGTGTAACATGTGTCCCCTCCAGCTGAAATGTGGGGAGAACCACCGACCCTCCTGGGAGTTCTCTTCACTAAGGTGGAAACATCTAGACAGACTATCAGCATTGGCATGTTCTATACCAGGGCGGTGTTCCACCATGAAGTTCATCCTCTGTAGGGAAATGGACCACCTCAACAGCTTTGGATTCTCATCCCTCATTTCTCACTCCTCATCTGCATTAAACATCTTTGGCGCCTGTGGTCTGTATGTACCGGGAAGTGAGTCCCAAACAAGTATGGTCTCAACGTCTTCAGTGCCCAGATCACAGCAAATACTTCAAGCTCAATTGCACTCCACCTCTGTTCCTGAGGAAGTAACCTCCTACTATTGAAGGCTACAGGTTGGTATAGGCCCTCCTCATTCATCTGTGTCCACATAGAGAATTACCAACTCCTAGACCAGCATAAATCGGCTTTAGGAAGTGGCACAGCACTGAATCAGCTCTCACTTACGTTTTTGATGACAGTTTAATAATGCTTGATCAAAATTAATCCTACTTCCTGATCCTCCTCGACCTTTCCTCCGCATTTGACATGTTTAATCATGACAACCTCCTATCCATCCTGTAAAATAGAATGGGTTTTTCTGATCTGATGTTACAATGGTTCTCATCCTTCCTTCAACACAGAACTCAAAGAGTCAAGGCAAACCACTCTCTCTCCCAGCCCTCTCCCATACTCATGGGGGTCCCCAAGGATCCGCTCTATCTCCTATCCTCTTCAATCTTTTCTTGGAACCTCTTGCACATTCTATAAATTCCATGGACATTTTCTTCCACATGTATGCGGACGACACGCAACTATATGTGAAAATCTCATCCTCTGAAAACATCATCTCACTCAATACTACCCTAATGTTCACTCAAAACTGGTTAATGGAGAATCATCTACTGCTCAACACCTCTAAAATGGAATTCCTGATCATCTCCCCTCTGAATCTCATTCCCAAGCGAGACCTCTGGCTGAGTCACCTCACTGCTTTCAACTGTACGCCTCTCATCATAGACGCAGCCAAGTCTTTCGGTATCACCATGGACAAGCACCTGAACATGAAAGGTCACATCAGCAATGTATGCAAAGGACCTAACCACTTGATGAGATCCCTCAGAAATATCAAACCTTTCCTTCCTCTAAATGATTTCAAGCAAGTGGTCCAAGCGTTTGTCTTGCTGAGGTTAGATTACGGCAGTGCTACTCTCTGTGGCCTTCCAAAATACGCTCTGCCTCCACTAAGGGCTGCTCTTAATTTGGCTGCTAGACTGGTTACAGATATCAAGCGAAAAGATCATATATCCCCAGTTCTAAAATCCCTCAATTGGTTGCCCTTTAAAGCACAAATTCAATTAAAGATTGCTGTTCTCACACACAAAGCCCTTCACCTTAATACTCCTACGTACCTTGCGCAAAAACTTCAACTATCCTGTGGCATAAGAGCTTCAAGAAGCCCCTTTACCCTCCTCCTGAAACCACTCATCCTTAAGAAAAAGAGAAGTTGTCACAGAGCTTTCTCCGGTGATGCCCCTAAGATTTGAAACTCTCTCCCACCGGAATCTCCTCATTGACGGCGTTCAAAGTAGAAGCCAAAAGATTCCTAATGGACAAATTCATGCCCTAATAGGGTTAGGCTCACAGGCCCGTTGACATTGCACCTGCTGACTTTGTTCCTACTTATGTTCTTATTTTTGATACAGCTCCCCTTATTGTACACTGTGTTTCACCCTCGCTGCCTGCCTACAGCTGTTTTTATTGCATTACTCTCCTGGTTGTATTTTGCACTGTATTTTCTTTCTCTCCCTTCCTCATATGGATTTTGTTATACATATTGCTATTGTTCTTCCTCCCATCATATTGTAAAGTGCTCTGTTATCCCTCTGGATCTTGTTTGCGCTATATAAAACTTTATACATACATAAATAACTAAATCTGTGAAAGTACAGCACCCACACCATGCTCTGAAGCGTCTGTCTGCACAATGAATTCTTTTGAGAAGTTGGCAGCCTGAAGCACGGGCGCCATGCACATGGCAGTCTTCGTGGCATCAAAAGCTTTCAGTGTCAGTTCAGTTCACTTTCTTCGGCTGCTTCCTGGAAGTCAGCTCTGTCAAGGGTGCAACAATGCTGCCATACCACTTGACAAACCTCATGTAGTATCCAGTGAGTCCTAAAAAGGCTCTCACCTCTGGGTCTTGGAGGGTTCCTAAGCCAGGATGGTATTAATCTTGTGCTGTAGGGGCACCACCTGACCAGTCCCAACCTGGTGTCCCAAGTAAACCACAGAACCCTGCCCGATCTGGCACTTACTCGCCTTGATTGTGAGGCCTGCCCTCCGAAGCGTCATCAATACTTCTGCAGATGTTCTTCCCAACTGGCACTGACCACAGCGATGTGATCCAGGTAGGCGGTACTGAAATCTTCCAGTACAGCCTACACCTGGATGCCCAACTTCTGAAAGGTGGCAGGAGCATTCTTCATCCCAAAGGGCATAACCCGGAATTGGGAGTGCCCATCTGGTGTAGAGAAGGCTGACCTCTCTCTTGCCCCATCAGCTAAGGCGATCTACCAGTACCCAGACGTTAAATCAAATGTACTGAGGTAGCAGGCAGCCTCTAACTGATGAATGAGCTCATCAGCTCTGGGGATGGGTGTGCGTCATTCCTGGTGACTGAATTGAGCCCTCAGTAGTCCACACAGAACCAGAGTTCATGCATGGCACCCGGTGCGGCAGCCTTTGGGGCTAAGATCACTGGGCTGGCCCGAGGACTGTTAGAGGACTCAATCACGCCTAACGTAAGCATCTTGGAGACCTCCTCCTTGATACAAGCTCTCACCCTGTCAGTCACTCTATAAGTTTTGTACTTTACAGGAGGACTGTCCCCAGTGTCCACATTATGGACACACCGCTCAGTGACACTGGGAGTCGGAGAGAACAGATCAGGAAACTGTCTCAACAGTTGGCGACAGTCATCTTGCTGCTCAGTGGTCAGGGTGGAAGAGAGGTTTACACTGTCAACTGACCCATCTTGCTCTTTTGCAGACAGTAGGTCAGGAAGAGGCTCAGTCTCCTTCTCCATTCCATCATCTGTTGCTAGGAGCATGCCCACTTTGGACTTCTCCAAGTGGGTCTTCAGGCGGTTTACATGCAGGACCCGCAAAGGGTTCCTATGAGACCGTAAGTCCATCAAGTAGGTGACATCACTCTTGCACTCCACTACCTCAAATGGTCCGGTCCATTTATCCTGGAGCGCACAAGGCTCCACTGGGGCCATGACCCACACTTTCTGACCAGGTTGAAACTCAATCAAAGTGGCATTCTGATCATACCCCCGCTTCATCTCTTCCTGGTTGGCTTACCAGATTCGCCCGAGCGAGTTGTCTGAAATTCCTAGTTTCTGAAAGCCAGCATGTAGCTATATACATCCTGGAAGGTGTACTGGGAGCTTTCTCACAGCCTTCTTTTACCAAACTCAGAGGTCCTCTTACAGGGTGACCATACAGCAGTTAAAAGGGACTGACTCCTAAGGACTTCATTGGCACCTCTTTGTAAGCAAACAGAATGTATGTCAAGAGGATGTCCCACCTACTCCTCATAGGTTCCTCAAGACCCATAATCATGCCTTTGAAGGTCCAGTTGAATCTCTCAACCAGCCCATTACCTTGGGGATGGTAAGGAGTGGTGAACTCGTAGGTTACACTGCACTCCTTCACAGGGACTTCATATACGTAGATATGAAGTTGGCATCACGGTCTGACACCACTTCTCTGGGTAACCCCACACAGGAGAAAATCCTCATCAATGCACGTCCCACCACGGGGGCCGTCACAGTCCGGAGAGGGATGGCTTCCGGGTACCGGGTGGCATGGTCCACCAAGACCAGGATGAACCTGTTGCCCATGGCTGTATTGGGATCCTCACAGAACTCTTCCCTGGAGGGTTCTGCTGCCTGCTGCCAATGAGTCAGCTCAGACAGGTCCCCCAGTTCAGCGACTTGCTCCCCTGTAGGTTTACTTACTCCCATGTACGTTCCAGGATATCCCCCTCATGGTCAGCCACCTCCTGGACCGTGGGAACTTTGGGAACCGGTTTCCCATGCCCCCTGCCTCTTCTCTTTAAGGCAGGCACCTGGGTCACTCTTTCAGGCTACACGTCCTCTTAAATACCCTTACTGGCTGCCATGGACCGAATGGTCACACACTCCCACTCAGACAGACCCATCACCTCCAAATGAGCTCTTCACTCTACCTGAGCCCAAGGTGTGCTTTTCAGATAATTGCTAGCAGACAGTCAACCGGCACAGCTGCCCTCTTAGCTACTTGAAAGGTACCGGAGACCACCCCCCTACTCAAAGGGAACCTGGGCCACCTTGCAGTGGCTCTCTGAGTTGTCTACGGCAACTACAGGGTAAAATCGATGGGGGATCACCTGCTCCTCAGACACCAGCCGACAACTGAAAGCTGCACACTGGCTCCGGTGTCTCAGACCCTCCACCCTTTGGCCATTAATGGTCACCCACTGCCTGTATTTCTTAGTGTTATCAGGTAGCTGCATCCTGGGGACCATCTCACTGTCTCCTAAAGGAACATGTGACATCTCTGCAGGACCCCACTCACCTTGGGTACCCATCTCCTCTCCCAGGGCTACACTAGCCATCTTCTGGGTCAGTGCACCAGTGGGTGCTGTTTTACCTTTATTGGGACACTCTGGCTCCCAGAAGAAGTGGCCCACCTGACCACAACCAAAACACCTATTGGGACCCCTCTGAACAGGCTTATCTGTTGGCGCTCCTGACTTCTTTTAAAGGGGAGGCTGGGAACCCTTCCCTTGGTTCCCTTTGGGATTACTTTGGGGCACTTTCTGGAACTCCCTCTGTTTACCCTTGTCCCCCCCCACTCTTTTGTTGGGGACCCTGCCCACCTTTGGCAAAGTCTCCCACATGACAGCAAGCTTCCTATGGTTAGTCAGCTGACTTTCAATCAGGTGCTGGCGTAGCTCTGGAAAACAATTACTAGACAAGTGCTCCCATGCAATCAAATCATAGAGCACTTCAAAATCATTCACTTTGCTACCATTCACCCAACCATCCAATGCTCTGCAAAAAAAGACACACATTCCACCCAAGTACTTGACTCCAGTTTCTTACACTTTCTAAACTTTTGTCTATAAAGCTCTGGGGTTAACCTATACCTGGTCATTAAGGCTTCCTTCATGTGGACATAGGAATTCTGGTCCCCAGAGGGAAAGTCTAACAAGGTGTCCCCCCATCATCGAGAAACTGCCCCCACAACCCTGCTCCCAAAAACACCCAACCAGTTCTAAAAACTAGATACCCGGGGGAGTCCAAAGAACTGTGGATTACATGGAGGACCCAAGGTTTTCTTAACGAGAATCAGCAGCAAACCTCAAATTTAGCTAAAAAGTCAAATTTTCCTCTATTTTCTGTGTGGGAACTTGTGGGATAACCGCAAGGCACACGTTTTCTACCACTCAGCATTCCCCTCAGTCTCTCGATAAAGATGATACCTCACTAGTAAAGCTGGGCCAAGTGCCTGTGACATGGAAGGGCCAAAAATGTGGCGAGATTGAGGGGGACCCAAAGTGGGTCCAAAATGATAGTTTGTTTATAAGTGGTTTTTAGGCTGACGCTACTTTGGGCACCCACACAAGTGAGGTATAATTTATCTAGGGAGGCCTTTGGGAATGCTGAGTGGTAGGAAATTAGGGTCTGCACGGTGATCCTACAACTTTCCCACACAGAATTGTGAGGAAAATATAACTTTGTAAGTTAATTTGAGGTTTGCATGGAATTCCGGGTTAGAAAACACTGGGGGGTTAATGCAAGCTACACCAGCAGCAAAGCAACAGTCCACACACATGACCAGCCAAGAGTAAGTCTACACACACCACCATCTACACACACACTGCCAGCCAAGCGTCATGTACGCACACTGCCAGTCAAGCGCCATCCATGGACAGCGCCATCCACGTACACTGCCAACCAAGTGCCATCCAAGCAAACCACCAGCCATGCACCACACTCTGCCAGCCAAGCGCCAGTCTAGGTACACTGCAAGCCAAGCGCCACTACATGCACACCAATCAACACACACTGTCATCAAGCATAAGTCCACACAGCCCATTAGCAAAGTGAAAGTCCACACACACCACCACCAGCAAAATGCCAGCCAAAGGTCAGTACACGAAGACTTTCAGCCAAACTCCAGTTCACACACACACAAACTTTTCCTGGTTTCTAGTCGTTTTCTGCCCCCACTTTGGGGCATATGAGAGTAAAAATATCACTGAAACAGCCAAAATGTGTGCCTACAAAAGAAGAGGAGCAACCCTTGACTATGGGGCTTCTCCCTGATAAGCCCATAAACAAATCACTAGTGCCTAGTGTAATTTCTGATGAGGGGCTTTTACCTCGATCTGCCTCCCAGTGGGGCAGGAAGACCGTGTCAAATTTGTTTTGGGGTTGGGGGCATTAGCATTCCCATTCTGGGCAGCACCCCTCCCTAAGTATGTAAAAAAACACCATATCCTTGGTGCCTAGTGGGCTTTCTGCCGCCCTCAGAGGGAGATCAGGAGCTATTGCCCCATATTCCTCCCAGGGAGGCAGAAAGACAGTGGTTATTTTATTTGGTGTGTGGGGGCATTGACATGCCGATTGTGGGCAGCCCCCACCCCTGCTTATAATGAAAAACATAATCCCTGGTACCTAGTGGGCTTTCTGCCCCCCCGGGTGGGGCAGATAAGGGGCTATTGCCCCATCTGGCTCCTGGGGGGCAAAAAGACTATGTCAAATTGTTTAGGGGTGCAGGGGCATTGGCATGCCCATTTTGGGCAGCCCCACCTCTATATACATAAACAAAATGAATCCCTGATACCTAGTGTGCTTATGCCCCCCCAGAGGGGCAGATTGGGGGCCATCCGAGCAATGCATTAAGATGAGTGTGGTCGGAGGCAGCAGTCGAAGGGACAGACCAATGCCTTCCTGTCAGAAACACCTCATAATACCTTAGGGATGATGTTTCTGCCATCGGAGTGTCTCACCACAAGCCCTAGAGCTGAAAAATAAGATGGTAATAAGGTTTTTGTATTACCATTTTATTGTTCAGCAACTCGTCCCGAACTAAGGGGTATATTATCAAGGGGTTTTATCTCCGCTTTTTTGGCTTTATAAGCCAAGAAAGCGGAGATAAAATTATCTCCCTATTACCAAGCTGTCGCTAACACCAGTTAGCGACAGCTAATAGGAGATAGCGACCATCATGGGCCCCACTTTGCATGTCAGTGATATTTATCACTAATGATATGCAAAGTGGGCGTGCCAAGATGTTAGCGACTGAAAACAGTCGCTAACATCGCTATCTCCTATTACCAACTTTTGGAGATATTTGCGCTAAGGGCGAATATCTCCAAAAGCTAACACCTGCCCTGAGCAGTTCTTATACCAAGACAGGGTCTGGGCTCAATGGCAATAAGGACAAGCCTCATATATATAACTACAAACCAGCACGAGCACCATACCCTTTTCATTGTTCTTCTTAGCAATTTCTTGGGGTATCCTCTTTCGGCTAGGTTGTCCGTCAGGTTGGAGGCATGGAACATGTATTCGTCCTTGGAATGACAGTTTCTTTTGATCCGGAGGTACTGTCCGAACGGGAGGTTTTCTTTTAAATTGCGTGGGTGGTTACTCATGAAGTGTAGTGCCCTGTTTCTGTCTGTCTGTTTTTTGAAAAGTGTAGTCACCAAGCCACTATCTGTGGGATACACCTCGACATCGAGGAAAGCCATTTTTATTTTCGAGAAGCTCATACTAAATTTTATTTCTTCCGTTCTTGAGTTGAGCCACTCGTAAAATTTTTGTAGTTCTTCTTCATTCCCTCTCCAGGTGATGAAGACGTCATCAATATAACGGCTCCAGCTCGTTATATGATGGGCAAATGGATTATCCTGGTATACGAATTTCTCCTCATATAATGCCATATAAAGTACGGCTAGTTCGGGAGCAAAAGGGCAACCCATAGCTACTCCACTTATCTGGTAGAAGTATTCTCCATTAAAGTTAAAATAGTTCTTTTTGAGAGCTATAGATGCTAGTTGAATTATGAAATCAGTTGGTACTCTAGTTGGTCTAGGTCTTTGATCCAAATAGAATTGGATAGCGTCCAGGCCATCGCTCTGGGGGATCTGAGTATACAATGAACAAACGTCCATTGTGACCATCAAATCTTGGTTTTGTTCAAAGTCTATGGTAGGGAGTCTGTTGATGAAGTCAGATGTATCACGAAGAAAAGATTTGACTTCGGACATACAAGGTTTAAGGAAGAAATCCACGAATTTAGAAATAGGTTCAAAAAGCGACTCGCACCCGGAGACAATTGGTCTTCCGGGGGGGGGCATTTATGTCCTTATGGATTTTTGGTAGGACGTAAAATAAAGGTGTTCGGGGACACGTACATCTCAGGTATTCGAACTCTTTTTTGCCGATAATCCCATCTATTAGGCCTTTTTCCAACATGGGGTTTAGCTGTTGCTGTAATTCAATAGTGGGGTCTTTTTTTATTTTTCTGTAGCATCTTGGATTATTGAGTTGGCTCATAACTTCTGTTATATATTTTTCGGTGTCCCATACCACGATTGATCCTCCTTTATCCGCCTGTTTTATTATAACTGACGTATCATTTTTTAGGTCTTCCAGCGCACTTTTTTCTGCTTGCGAGATATTAAATTTGGTCCAACTGCATTTACCTTCCATTTTAGTTATGGCTGATAAGATTGTTTTTTCGAAAGTCAGGACTTCCTTTGCAATTTTGTTTCCTGGTGGGCAAAATGATGACTTTTTCCTCAGTCCTGTCACTTCTGCTGTTGGATTAAACGTGGTTAATGCAAAGAATGATTTTAATTTGATTTTGCGGCAGAATTCCAGTGCCTCTATTTTCATTTTCACAAAATTAGTGTGTCACGTTGGGACGAAAGAGAGCCCTTTCTCCAGAATACTGGTTTCTGCTGGTGTCAAGATTTTATTAGACAAATTGAAGATCGGAGACACTACCAGTTTTTGTAGTTCTGCCTCCGAGTCGACATTTCCCATGGTTGGTTGTAGCGTGGGCGTGCTCGGTTTTGTGGCTGGCCTCTTCCTAAAAAAGGCGCCGATGATGGACCTGATTGTTGTCCTCCTCTTTTATTAGCTCCTCTCCTCTGGTTGTCGCTATCACTCTCACTGCTGCTTGAGGCAGATGAGGTGTCTGAGAACGAGATGAATTTATTTGTTGATCTACCTTGGTATTCTCCTAAATATTTCCTTGAGTCCGGTCTGGAATAGAAATCAGTTTGCAAATATGGATATGTCTTTTCCAGATTGAAGTTCTTTTTGTCCTTTTGAAATTGATTTTCTTTATGATTTATAGTGTAATCCTTAAACTCTAAGATGTCCTTTGCAACTTTCTCAAGTAGAGTTTTTGCGTCCGTAATGAGCTGATTTTGCTCAATCTCTGTTTCCAAAGTTTTTATCTCCTCTAGTTGTTGAAGCGAAAGTCTTTGGGCTGTCTCCACCGTTAAGACCATGAGGTCTCGACTACACTTGGTCTCGATAAAGCTGTAGCCCTTTTTATATATCGGGTCGTCTGTAAATAACCCCGGGCTTCTCCTCCTTCCCCCCCCCCAGGCTGATCCATTTTTGTCCTTCACTTACAGGCACATGGTCCTGACGAGATTTCCCCACATTAAGGGGTTATCGAAACGCGTAGACCCCATCAACAAGCATTAGGAATATCGGATTGAATTCAAATCATACAAACATTGTATTTGTATTTTTCCAGTGCTACTCTTTACTTTGACCAGGAAATTGTAAATATTGTTGTAAAGTAAATATATGTTGTATATATTGATGTGTTGTGATGTACGAGTGTTTTGAGTGAAAGTGGTTATGTTGGATGATTATGTCTTTTTATATGTGATGTGGATTTGAAAAATAAGTTTTATGTTGTGTAAAAAATAGAAAAAACACTTACGACCATTGAATTGGTCACCTTAATGAAAAATTAAACTAAATTGATTTGATTCATTCTGGAAAAGGAATTCCACAAGAGTTACTGTTTTTCTTCTGTAATTCGAGTGACAAGTAAGGTTCACAGTAGAAATAGGTTGGCAATATTGGTGCTCGTGCTGCTGAGCAGTTCTTAGCCATGTTATCCAATGGGAGGTGGATAACATGGCTAAGAGCATTTGCTCGATAATGCATGAATATCGCTGACTTTTCAGCGATATTCATGCATTGCGGGCGTTTTTTATCGCATTTGCGATAAACCTTGCTAATAGCAAGGTTTATCTGCGATAAAAATCGCCGATGTGCGGCGATAATTTTTGTCTCTAAACAAGTTAGAGACAAAAATTATCGCTAGTTGTTGATAATATACCCCTAAGTGTTAGGACGGGATGATGCCAGCGCTGCTGAGTGGGAGGTGCAGGGAGCTGTGTACCTTAAAATGTGCATGTCTCTTTGGCCTGCCATCTTGAGTTGGTCAGCCAGACATGAGCATTTTAAAGTTCTCTAACCCAGCTGTCTTAGACAGCTGGGCTAGAGAAAATGCAGGTCTAGGAGCACTGGCAAAGGATGTTCTACACAATACTGGTTCTGCTTTAAGCCTTTGAGAGCAGCACCAGGATTGGATAGTGCAGTTTCAAAGCATGAGGACCTTTCTGGAGGTCACTTGAGGGAGAAGGACGTCACGGTGCAAAGGCAAGTGAATTTATTTGTTTTGTGCCCCCCTACCCAACAAGCCTTGATACAAGCCAGCCGCCAACAGAGCAGTGTCTGACCTATGAATTCATGTGAATTTCATCGTATATGCAATTTGCTTGAAGTGTGTGCTGGCAGCATTGTGTGCCTGAGACCTTTGTGTGCTCAAAACATAGGGCCTTATTACGTAGGCGGTTGGACTGCCACAGACAGGCAATCGGTGGCTGTCTGACCACCAGATTACAACCCCAGCAGTCGGACCCACTGCAATGGAGAAGAATGCTGTCTTTGCCAGGATCAGTGACACAGACAGTGCGGCGGTTGGAATTGTATTCCTAAATGGTGGCAGTGCCGAGGCAGGCACCACAGTCGGCATTATGATATTCCTTTTCAACACCCTTTTCACTTTGGGAAGACTGCCCTGAAATGGCTGTCGGAAACAGTCCCTCATGAGCCACTGTACAGTGGCCCTGGGGGCACATGCGGTGGCCCCACTCACCTTCATGCACCATGTGCTATGCACAACATGGTGCATGGCACACAGTCTATGGATGTGCAGGAGGTGCTCTTTATCCCGGCAGCATATACTGTGGCCCTTTTTCCAAGCCGCAGTGATAAGAAGCACTTTTCGACCTCCAGCGCAGCGTTCGCATCCTAAAGCAGCAGTCAGATGGCCACCTGCTTGTCGGGCGGTGTCCTGACTGCTGCAATAGCAGGAGGCGGTCTGACTGACCGCCATCATAATTAGGCCCTTAAATTTTCACTCCACCCATTGTTTAAATAAGCATCTGTATGCTCTGGGCTCATTCGATTATGAACACATTGTCTAATCAGGACACAATCTGAGTTTCTTCCCTGCACTCATTGTTCAATTAAGCACCTGTGGGTTCTGGGCTAATTCAATCATGAACCTATTTTCTAATCAGGACTTAATCTGTTTAAAGGCATGGTGTGTGTGGGGGGCGGGGGGAGGGACTTATGTGCTGATGTTGTAAATGCTTTTAAGTATGTTAGACATGATTGAGCCTTTAACTGAAAACCCTTTCAAGTTTCCTATTCCACTACATTCTTGCGTGTACTTTTCACCTTGCTCGTATCAGTGTGGGAGTTGGGCCTACACTGGTTTTTAACCACAAACCTCTGTGTGGTTTCTGCTTAATGCTGCATGATATTTTCATGTTTCATATTTTCTACAGGGTTTTCATTTTTAGGTCTTGCATTTGAGAACTGTTGTAATTTCCTATGTTGGCTTAAAGTCATCCCCCTGCTTTTGCTTTGTTTGTTTCAATGTCCTTTCAAAATCCTTGCTTATTAGTTGTCAGCCCTGCCTCTTTGTTCTTCTTTTTTCCCTTCTGTTCCTCACTTGCAGTAGTGACTAAGTACTGTCTCATTCCGCTAAGGGTCTTTATGTGTTTGTGGAGGGTATATTCTTTTTCTTGGTTTCCTGGTCTGTTATTGTTTGCCTGTGTTCAGCTTTGGAGGCTAAGCTGCTCACATGTAAATATATCATCCCTCCCTCAAATCTCCTCTTAATGCCACAATGGTGTCAGTACTGCCTGCATATCTGTACCTCCCACTCTGTTGTTTGCATTTTTTTCAGCCTTTTTGCACTATTCGATGTGTACGTCAGTTGGGCTTAGGATATTGGGCTTGTTTTTATTTCCAGCGCCTCATGAGTGCTTTCATTTTGATAGTGGTGGCCACAGCCCTTTCTTTCTGCAGTGCTCGGCTCGCTGTATTCAACATTTGAATTCAGCAGTTTTGAATTACTTTGAGTGTTGGTGGTTTACCTTCCTAGTGCAGTTATCTTTTAAGGTTTCACCCTCCACTTCTCACTCCTGGTACCGGACACACGGCTCCCGTTGTGCAGCTGCAACTGTTTCCAGTTCCCCAGGCATTGCTTGATCCGAGTCCTCTGGGACCCGAGAGCTGCCCCTCCCAACCAGTTTGGACAGGACACGCTGCAGGAATAGTTATATCAGTGCAATGCTCACCTACCTATGAACCCTGCACTGAAAAGTGGCTTCCACAGACAATTGCAAAAACAACAGTTGATGGACAGAATGCTGAACAATGTCATACATTCGCCCCAGTACAGAGATCTGGGCCTAAATCCATCTTTTTTTGCACTCCACACCACCCCAGTTCAGACATGGCCATATGCAAATCAGCATTGACCCTGTGCCTCATTGGAACAGTCCAGCCCGAACTGCCAAGCCATGTCTTTCCTGGACCGGAATCAAGCATCCTAGGACCGGTTTCTGGCTATCAGCCGTCATTAGCCAGGATAGCTTGACTCCAGTGGTGTGGAGAGCATGGGACTCACGTCTGAGCATACCCATCCCACTCGGGGTGACAAATGCAAAAACAACACTTGATGGACAGAATGCAGAACAATGTCATACATTCACCCCAGTACAGAGATCTGGGCCTAAATCCTAAATCCTAAATCTTTGTTCCCCATAAGTTGGCAGGGTATGCTCGGACGCTGAGTCCCTTGCTTCAAGCAAGCCTGGCTGAAGACGGCTGAAATGCCAGCAACCGGTCCTAGGAAGCTTGATTCCGGTCCAGGTAAGGCATGGCTTGGCAGTTCGGGCTGGACTGTTCCCATGACGAACAGGGTCAGACTGATTTGCATATGGCCATGTCTGAACTGGGGTGGCAGAGTGGGCTAAAGAACGGTGATGGATTAAACCCAGATCTGTTGACTGGGTGTGAGTGTTTGATTGGTTCAGATGCTCCGTCCATCACCACCCCCTTTTGTACCGCTTTGTTCGCCATAAGTTGGCACGGTATGCTCAGATGTTGCGTCCCTTGCTCACTTTGCCACTGGATTCAAGCAAGCCTGGCTGAAGATGGCTGAAATGCCAGAAACCGGTCCTAGGAAGCTTGATTCCCGTCCAGGGAAGGCATGGCTTGGCAGTTCGGGCTGGACTGTTCCCATGAGGCACAGGGTCAGACTGATTTGCATATGGCCATATCTGAACTGGAGTGGCAAAGTGGGCTAAAGAACGGTGATGGATTAAACCCAGATCTGTTGACTGGGTGTGAGTGTTTGATTGGATCAGATGCTCCGTCCATCACCACCCCCTTTTGTACCCCTTTCACAGGCAATGGCGCCCATGCGCCAGTTTAGCACATTATTTTTGCTGGTCAATCATGTGCCATGCCTTCCGCGCTTATGACGAGCTCAGCTCGTCATGAGTGACGACGCTCATACGCTCATGACGAGCTGCGCTCGTCATGTAACGTGTTTTTTTGAATTTTCCAGCGCACAGCGGGAAAATGCACCGCATCGATGCGGTTACCAATGCACTCTGAATTCACTAAGAATGCGCTGTGAATTCACTTTAATAATGCACCTTTGCGCCTAATCAGATAATTTATTTCCCCTTAGAGAAAGGATCAGAGTGCCACGCCCCAGTTCCTTTCCGGCCTCTCGTCACAGCAGGTTGCACTTTAATTAATCTCTCTGGCTTCCCAAGACACTTCCCACCCATGCTCTGCATTTGAATAGGCTTGTTTACAACTAAGCAGCCCGAGCTGGCCCCCTCAGAGAATGAGTTACGCCAAAGCTGTTTGCAATAAAACACATTCGGCAGCCAGTCGAGCAAAGCAGGAGATGTAATCTGGTGCGTTTTATTTACTCTCCACGCATTTATTCCCCTGCAGTTTTGTAGTACGAGTGTGTGTCTGAGAAGGGCGTGGAAGGGAGGAATGGGTCTACTCCACTGCTCACAGTGCAAAATGTTGTATTGCTGTATGTTACATACTACATGCCAGTAGAATTGGTAATTGTGTCTGCAGATTGCTTGCTGCATATTTATTTTCCTAATCCAGAAACCAACTCCATACCACCAATCTGTTCTAACATTATTCTTTAAATAGAATGAACATAAGTATTGAAGCCAGTGGTTGAACTGGGCGGGATCGGCAGGGAACGTGCCTACTTTAATTTAATGGAAACCATTCTCCTAATGTTTTATTTTTAAACATGCATCCCAGAGTGTCAGATATAGCCACAGCCTATAGATGAGGCTTGATGGTGGGGAGGGCAGAGAAGGAAAAGGACATGGTCTCTTCCTTACCTGGCCAGACAAGACAAGGACAATGTTTACTTCTCCTGCTCTGCTTCTGTCAGCCTCCCCTTCCCTCTTTCTTTATTACTCTCCTTCCTTCTGTCTCGCTCCTCCTCACTTGCTGAAAACCATGACTTCAAGACCAGCTGCGGTCGGTAGGGGAGTACCTGCCGGGGTGGTGACGTGGGGAGGGGGCAGGGCAGGTTGGGGGTTAGTAATGAATGGATAATGGAGGTTTGCAGGTAAGTAAACATTTAAATAAATCAAACGAATTTCGTTGCGCGCACTGCATTGCATTTGGGGATGCAGTGCACGCAACGAAATTCGTTTGATTTATTTAAATGTTTACTTACCTGCAAAGCTCCATTATCCATACATTACTAACCCATACCCTGCCCTTCCCTCTCCCCACGTCACCACTCCGGCACGTACTCTCCTACTGACCGCGGCTGTTCAAGACACAGTTCTTACCTTCTCTTTCCTCTCCTTTTTTTCATTCGTTCCCTTGTGAAATGGATCCCAAAAAAAAATCACTTTTGCTGGGAATGTAGTTTTTTTTCTGTCATTTTTAGGTCTTGCCTTGCGTTAGCAGCGCGCATGCGAGGGCTTCTTGAAATCAATACGGATTCCGAAGCTGTCAGAGGCGAACTTGAAGCCCCGCCCATCTTTTTAATTGGCCGGCATCATCCTCCATGCTAAA